>NC_067245.2:126824631-128074631 GCF_019359855.2 Lolium perenne | reverse complement strand
CTCCGTCGACCTTACAAATGCAAGTCAACCTCTACAACAACATCAAGTTCAACCTCAACCTCTACAACAACCTCAAGTTCAACCTCGACAACTACAACAACAATCAAGTCCAAGTTCACCTCAACAAGCTCAAGAACAACATTCACCGCAAGCTCATCTACCACAACAACCAACATCAAGTGACCAAGGCCAAGCTTCAAGTTCTTCTCCGAGTGGTTCGGGGATAATCTTTATGGGCAATACTATTCCTAATATCCCTGAGCCATCCGGTTCTCATGATGCTGATGCCCCTTTCAACAACAATGGAGGTCAAGGCGAGGACCTAAACCGTGATGAAGGGCAAGAGGACTCACAAGAATCTTCTCCTCTAGCCGACACTCGCTGTGAAGACCTCATGAAGCGACCTGATCATTGCCGCAATGTTATCGGCACCAAATGGGTCTTCAAGAAAAAGCAAGATGAAAGTGGCATGGTTATCCGCAACAAAGCAAGATTGGTGGCACAAGGCTATTCTCAAGTCGAAGGCGTGGACTTTGGTGAAACCTTTGCACCCGTTGCAAGGCTTGAGTCCATCCGTATCCTTTTGGACCTTGCCTCGCATCATGGCTTTAAGTTGCAACAAATGGATGTTAAGAGTGCTTTTCTTAATGGTCCTTTACATGAGGAAGTATATGTGAAGCAACCCCCGGGGTTCGAGGACCCCCATTTCCCGGACCATGTCTTCAAGCTCAAAAAGGCCCTATATGGACTCAAACAAGCTCCTAGAGCTTGGTATGAGCATCTAAAGGAGTTGCTTGAAGACCGTGGTTTCGAAGTGGGGAAAATTGATCCCACTCTTTTTACTAAGAAAGTCAATGGGGAGCTTTTCGTATGCCAACTCTATGTAGATGACATCATATTTGGCTCGACTAACACAAAATTCAATGATGAGTTTGCTATGTTGATGACAAATAGGTTTGAGATGTCAATGATGGGTGAACTCAAGTACTTTCTTGGGTTCGAGATCAAGCAAATGCGACAAGGCACCTTCATCAATCAAGCAAAGTACCTCCAAGACATGCTCAAGCGCTTTGATATGAAGAACGCCAAGGGCATTGGAACTCCGATGCAACTCAAGTGTCAACTCTCTCTTGACGAGACCGGCAAGGCGGTGGATACCAAGCTCTACCGTTCGATGATAGGTTCGCTTCTTTACCTTTGTGCCTCTCGCCCGGATATAATGTTAAGCGTTGGTATGTGTGCACGGTTTCAAGCAAGTCCGAAGGAAAGCCACCTAGTGGCGGTCAAAAGGATCTTTCGATATTTAGTTGATACCCCACACTTCGGATTATGGTACTGATACGTCCAATTTGCATCACTATTTTATATCATAATTTGCTGTTATTCATTGATATATTTCATATTGGGACACAATACTTATGTTATTTCATCTATTTTGCATGTTTCATCATTATTGGAGGATCGAACACCGGAGCCAGGATTCTGCTGGAAAAAGCACCGTCAGAACGCAATATTTCGGAAGATCAACTCTGGAAGGGAATTATACCAAAAATCCTATTTTTCAAGATTCCGATGGAAGCAAGATGGTGGAGCCAGGAGCAGCCTGGGTGGGCCCACACCCTTGGGCGGCGCGGCCCAGGCCCGGGCCGCGCCGGCCTATGGTCTGGGGGGCCCACGACCCTTTTCGCCTCCTTTTCTTCGCCAAACCCTTCGTCCCGAAGACCTAAGCCACAGAGGGTACCTCGCGAAGAGTTACAGCCGCCTCTGCGGGGCGGAGAACACCAGAGAGAAAAGAGCTCTCCGGCGGGCAGGAATCCGCCGGGGAAATTCCCTCCGGGAGGGGGAAATCGACGCCATCGTCACCGTCATCGAGCTGGACATCATCGCCATCACCATCATCATCATCTCCACCATCATCACCGCCGTCATCACCGCTGGACACCGTCACCGCCGTAGCAATTTGGGTTTGATCTTGATTGTTTGATAGGGGAAACTCTCCCGGTATCGATTCCTACTTGGTGTTGATGCTATTGAGTGAAACCATTGAACCAAGTTTATGTTCAGATTGTTATTCATCATCATATCACCTCTGATCATGTTCCGTATGATGTCTTGTGAGTAGTTCGTTTAGTTCTTGAGGACATGGGTGAAGTCTAAATGTTAGTAGTGAACTATGGTTGAGTAATATTCAATGGTGTGATATTTAAGTTGTGGTGTTATTCTTCTAGTGGTGTCATGTGAACGTCGACTACATGACACTTCACCATTTATGGGCCTAGGGAATGCATCTTGTACTCGTTTGCCAATTGCGGGGTTGCCGGAGTGACAGAAACCTAAACCCCCGTTGGTATATCGATGCGGGAGGGATCGCAGGATCTCAGAGTTTAAGGCTGTGGTTAGATTTAATTCTTAATTACTTTCTTGTAGTTGCGGATGCTTGCAAGGGGTATAATCACAAGTATGTATTAGTCCTAGGAAGGGCGGTACATTAGCATAGGTTCACCCACACAACACTTATCACAACAATGAAGATTATTTAGCCGTATGTAGCGAAAGCACTAGACTAAAATCCCGTGTGTCCTCGAGAACGTTTGGTCATTATAAGTAAACAAACCGGCTTGTCCTTTGTGCTAAAAAGGATTGGGCCACTCGCTGCAATTATTACTCTCGCACTTTACATACTCGTACTTTATTCAACTGTTACATCAAACCCCCGAATACTTGTCTCGTGAGCATTTACCGTGAAGCCTTCATCGAAACTGCTTGTCAACACCTTCTGCTCCTCGTTGGGATCGACATTCTTACTTATCGAAGATACTACGATACACCCCCTATACTTGTGGGTCATCAAGACTATTTTCTGGCGCCGTTGCCGGGGAGTGAAGCGCTATTGGTAAGTGGAATTGGTAAGGAAAACCTTTACTGTTGTGCTGATTTTATTTGTGCCTGCTGCTATAAGTCATTATGGAGAGATCTTCTCTTCAATTTCTATTTGGGAAATCTACTACTACTACAACGGTAGTGGATGAGGCGCCAGGTGAGGAAGTAATACCATATAAAATACCTATGAAAATTATTGAACGTGTTATGGATAACCGCTATGAAGGGGATGGAACTGTCCATCCCGGTGATCATTTACTGTTTTTGCATGAATTATGCGGGTTATTCAAATGTGCAGGTATTGCTATGGATGAAGTGAGGAAGAAACTATTCTCTTTGTCGCTGTCCGGTAAGGCGGCGCATTGGTATAAATTCTTGGATAATGGGGATTCTCTTGAATGGAATGATATTGTGCCCCGGTTTTATTCTAAGTTCTATCCTCCAAGTGAAATTCATAAGGATCGGAATCGCATATATAATTTTTGGCCTCATGATGGAGAGAGCATCGCCCAAGCTTGGGGGAGATTGAAGTCTTTAATGCTCAAATGCCCCATTCATGAGCTTCCTGGTAATGTTATTATTGATAATTTCTATGCAAGACTTTCTTTTCAAGACAAGACCTTGCTGGATACTTCTTGTTCTGGATCATTTACACGCAACAAAGAAGAGTTTAAAAGGGACCTTCTTGATCGGATCCAAGAAAATACTGAAGGTTGGGAGAACGACAAGGATAGAGAATCAGGTATAATTTATGATTATAAATGCATTGAAGCTTTTATGGATACTGATAAATTTCGTAATATGAGTGCTATATATGGTCTTGATTCTCAAGTTGCTGTAAATCTTTATAAAGCTTTTGCCTCTCATTATGAATTGCCAAAGAAGAATTTTGATAAGTATCATGAACCGTATAAAGATAAAATTGATTCATCTATTAATAAATGCGTTGTAGTTGAAACCGCTGATCATGTTATTCCTGAAGCTTATATTGAAAAAACTCCTTTCCCTGCTAAAATGAAAGAGTACTCTGTTATAAATAGTGCGGTTCCGAAACGTGAAAAGAAACCTGTAGAACCTGAAGAACAAATAAAAGTTGAACCTCTTTGTTGCAATAGTTAAAGATCTTGTGACTGAAAATGTGGAGGATGGTCATATTATTTTCTGTGAAGATGCTTCTAATATTGTCTCACATTCTAATAAACCCAAACAAGCTAGTGTTCCTATGATATCTGTTAAAATTGGTGATCATTGTTATTATGGATTATGTGATATTGGTGCAAGTGTTAGTGCTATTCCGTATGAGCTTTACACGGAGATTATGCACGAAATTGATTCTTGTGAACTTGAAGATATTGATGTGGTTATTCAGCTGGCTAATAGAGAAACTATTTCTCCAATTGGTATTGTTCGAGATGTGGAAGTTTTATGCGGTAAGACTAAATATCCTGCTGACTTTTTGGTACTTGGTTCTGCTGCTAGTGATTATTGTCCTATTATTTTTGGTAGACCTTTTCTAAATACTTGTGGAGCTATTATAGATTGCAAGAAAGAGAAAATTTTGACTAAATTCGCTGGTGAATCTTATGAGTTTAACTTCTCTAAATTTACTAAAACTCCTTATAAAGCTGATTTGCCTAGTAATGATTTTAAAATGGAGCAATGTGCATCTATTGTTCTTGTTCCTAATAATCCTTTGCAGCAACATTTGGAGGATAGCGAGAGCGAAATTTTTAGGAAAGAAAGAGATGAGCTTGAGGAAATTTTTCTTCGCCAACCTATTCTCAAGCATGATTTACCGGTGGAAGATTTGGGTACAACACCGCCACCAAAGGAAGATCCTGTTTTTGATTTAAAGCCTTTACTGATAATCTTAAATATGCTCATATTGATGATAAGAAAATATATCCTGTTATTATTAGTTCTAAGCTTTCAGAGATTGAGGAAGAAAGGTTATTGGAAATATTGAAGAAGCATCGAGGCGCTATTGGCTACACTCTTGATGATTTGAAGGGGATTTCTCCGTCTATATGCCAACATGCTATTAATATGGAAGATGATGCAAAGCCTGTTGTTGAACCTCAGGCGTCGTCTAATTCCGAAGATGAAGGAAGTGGTAAGGAATGAGGTATTACGACTTCTTGAAGCTGGTATTATATATCCTATTGCTGATAGTAGATGGGTTAGTCCTGTGCATTGCGTTCCCAAGAAAGGAGGTATGACTGTTGTGCCTAATGATAATGATGAGCTCATTCCTCAAAGAGTAGTTGTAGGGTATAGAATGTGCATTGATTTTCGAAAAGTTAATAAAGTTACTAAGAAAGATCATTACCCTTTACCATTTATTGATCAAATGCTAGAAAGATTGTCTAAAAATACTCATTTTTGCTTTCTTGATGGTTATTACGGGTTTTCACAAATTGCTGTTAAAGCTAAAGATCAAGAGAAAACCACTTTTACTTGTCCCTATGGAACTTATGCTTATAGACGCATGCCTTTTGGTTTATGTAATGCTCCTGCTACTTTTCAAAGATGCATGTCTGCTATTTTTCATGGTTTTTGTGAAAGTATTGTAGAGGTATTCATGGATGATTTTTCCGTCTATGGGAATTCTTTTGATAGTTGCATGCGAAACCTTGATAAAGTTTTGCAGAGATGTGAAGAAACTAACCTTGTTCTTAATTGGGAGAAATGCCACTTTATGGTTAATGAAGGAATTGTATTGGGACATAAAATTTCTGAGAGAGGTATTGAAGTTGATAGAGCTAAAGTTGAAGCAATTGAGAAGATGCCCTATCCGAGGGATGTTAAAGGTATTCGTAGTGTTCTTGGTCATGTTGGGTTTTATAGAAGATTTATTAAAGATTTCTCCAAGATTTCAAAGCCTCTTACTAATCTTCTTCAAAAAGATGTACCATTTGTTTTTGATGATGATTGTAAGGAAGCTTTTGAAACTCTTAAAAAGCCTTAACAAGCTGCTCCTATAGTTGAACCCCTGATTGGAACTTACCCTTTGAAATTATGTGTGATGCTAGTGATTTTCTGTAGGCGCTGTTCTTGGACAGCGAGTAGATAAAAAACTGAATGTTATTTATTATGCTAGTAAAACTCTTGATGCTGCTCAAAGAAATTATGCTACAACTGAAAAAGAATTATTATTGTAGTCTTTGCTTGTGATAAATTTAGATCTTATATTGTTGATTCAAAAGTTACTATTCATACTGATCATGCTTTGCAATTAGATACCTAATGACAAAGAAAGATGCTAAGCCTAGGCTTATTAGATGGGTACTTCTTTTGCAAGAATTTGATCTACATATTGTAGATAGGAAAGGTGCTTGATAATCCTGTTGCTGATAATTTGTCTAGATTGGAAAATATTGCTTATGATCCTGTTCCTGTTAATGATAGTTTTCCAAATGAACAATTGGCTGTAATAAAGGTGAGCTCGCGAGACAGGTCCTTGGTATGCTGATTATGCTAACTTTATTGTTTCCAAGTACTTGCCTCCAACCTTTTCAGCTCAGCAAAGGAGGAAATTCTTTTATGACTTGAGGCATTATTTCTGGGATGACCCACACTTATATAAAGAAGGAGTGGATGGTATTATGCGAAGATGTGTCCCTGAATATGAACAACAGGGAGATATTGAGTAAATGTCATGGTAGTGCTTATGGAGGACATCACTGGAGAAAGAACCGCGCCAAAGGTTTTACAATCAGGTTTTTATTGGCCAACTCTCTTCAAAGATGCGAGAAAGTTTATTTTATCTTGTGATGAATGCCAAAGGGTTGGTAATATCTCCAGACGCAATGAAATGCCTATGAATTATACTCTTGTTATTGAACCGTTTGATTGTTGGGGATTTGACTTCATGGGACCTTTTCCGTCTTCGGAAGGTAACACTCATATACTTGTTGCTGTTGATTATGTTACTAAATGGGTGGAAGCTATACCTACGAAAAGTGCTGATGGTGAGACCTCTTTAAGAATGCTCTTAGATATTATTTTTCCTAGATTTGGAGTACCTAGATATATTATGACTGATGGAGGTTCTCATTTTATTCATGGAGGTTTTAGAAAAACTCTTGCTAAGTATGGTATTAATCATAGAATTGCTTCTGCTTATCATCCTCAAACTAGTGGTCAAGTAGAATTATCAAATAGAGAGATTAAATCTATTTTGGGAAAGACCGTTAATAAAACTAGAAAGAATTGGGCTAGTAAATTGAAGGATGCACTTTGGGCTTATAGAACTGCTTATAAAAATCCCATGGGAATGTCACCTTATAAAATGGTTTATGGGAAAGCTTGTCATTTACCTCTAGAACTAGAGCACAAAGCTTATTGGGCTGTTAGAGAATTAAATAAAGATCCTAAACTTGCCGGTGATAAGAGGTTGTTGCAATTGAGTTCTCTAGATGAATGGAGAAGTGAAGCATATGAAAATGCTAAACTCTTTAAAGAGAAAGTTAAAAAATGGCATGATAGGAGGATTATCAAAAGAGAATTTAATATTGGGGATAAAGTCCTATTGTATCGGTCTCGTCTCAGATTCTTTGCAGGGAAATTACTCTCGAAATGGGAAGGACCATATGTTGTCGAGGAGGTGTATCGTTCAGGAGCAATCAAAATTAGCTCTCTCCAAGGCAATGCTACGCAAGTGGTGAATGGACAAAGACTCAAGCATTATATCTTGGGTGATTCTTATAATGTTGATGTTGATATTATTCAAGTGGAAACACCGGAGGCCTACATCAAAGGGCAAATTGACAGTCCGCCAGAACTCGACTTCGAATAGGTAACTTGATGCGGTAATGAAAAGTACGCAATTTACTTTCCGAACTATATTTTTGCTGTTTTTGGAAAATATGAGAAATTAAGAGTTTGAAACGGAGTGGAAAGGACGCACGAGGGGGTGCCACCATAGGGTGGCGCGGCCTGACCTGGGCCCGCGCCGGCCTATGGTTTGGCCGCCTCATCGCCCCTTTCCGACTCTGGTTCGATCTGGTACTTTCCTTTTGTCGAGAAAATTTTTGCTATATAATCCCCCCAGACCCCTGGAGGTCCGTATATCGTTTTCTCGACGTGTTTTGTTTCGAGTTGTTTCTGCCAGGATTTGTTTCAGATCTAGAGTCATCATGTCTTCGTCGGAAACCCCGAAGGACAGCTCCAGCAAGGATGTTGGCAACTTGTACATGGAGGAGCTGAGGATGCACCCCAAGGAGTTGCTGCTCGTTGAAGGAGAACTGCAGGTCAAGGATGTCCAGGGTCCTAAAGGAGAAGGAAGCCTGGAAGACAGGATGGAGAAGCTAGAACAAGAGGTTTTCAAATACAAGAAGATGGCTGAGCGTGAGGTGGATATTTTCCACAGGATAGTGTCTGAACTCATTGCTGAACATGAGAAGGAAACTGCAAAGCTTTGGAGCGATATCCTCTCACTTCACGACACCACCAACAAGCTCCAAGCACAACTCTATGATTTTCAGAATCAGAACTGTGAGTATGAAAACAGGTTTAAATACATAAGCCGTGCTGCTAGTTTCAGGATCCCCGAGACCAAGATGTCGTTTCTTGATGGAGAGCCTCTTCCTTGGAAGTTTGATGACGGGAGTTCATCACCACCATCACCGCAGGAGTAATTCATCATCGGTATTGGCATCCCCTTGGTTTGTTCCAAGCTTGGGGGAGTGCCGCGGTATCACATTATCACTACCTTTTACTTTTATTGTCAAGTAGTATCATATCATGAGTAGGGAAGTTATCATATAAGATGGGTTGCGTTTGGAAGTATCTCTCCTTTAGTTGGTTGTCTATGTATCCCTTGGTGTGAGTTATCGTTATGGAATATTAATGAGAAGTCTTATCATTTACATATTGCACATCTTATTTTAGTTTGCAATCTCTACTATATGATTCACCTTGTTGTTAGTATTGGTATCACTTTGGGAGCATTGAATAAATCTATTTGGTTTTGGCAAACTTAGCATTGGTCAATAGCAACAACACTTTGAGGTTTAAATAGAAAAGAGAAATACATGTAGATGTTTCATTGTCTTTCTTGTTAGCTCATAGCTTACTATTCTGAAGTTAAAATTGTTTGTGCTTACAAGGAAGATGCATGATTGTTTCTATCACATGTATATTTGTTTGTTTCCCTCGACTCTTATGCTTGCTAATTAACCTTGCTAGCCAAAGACTGTCTTGAGAGGGAATACTTCTCGTGCATCCAAACCTTAACCCAAACCTATGCCATTTGTGTCCACCATACCTACCTACTACATGGTATTTTCTGCCATTCCAAGTAAATACTTCATGTGCTACCTTTAAACAATTCAAAACTTAGTATCTCTTATTTGTGTCAATGTTTCATAGCTCATGAGGAAGTATGTGGTGTTTTATCTTTCAATCTTGTTGGGCAACTTCCACCAATGGACTAGTGGCTTCACCCGCTTATCCAATAATTTTGCAAAAAGAGCTGGCAATGGGATTCCCAGTCCCAAATTGATTAAACTAAATAGACACTCCTCCATGGTATGTGATTGATGGACGGCACCCGAAGGATTCAGTTAGCCATGGCTTGTGTAAGCAAAGGTTGGGGGGAGTGTCATCATCATAATAAAGCTAAAATAAAAAGGCACTCCTTCATGGTATGAGATTGTTGGCAGGCACCCGAGGATTCGGTTAGCCATGGTTTGTGAAAGAAAGGTTGGAAGGAGTGCCACACAAAATGAAAATAATATGGGAGCCGCTCTTAGGAGGTTGTCTGGCAAGGGCGTTAGAGTACCCGCTACCAGTCGTTGACAACAACAAACACCTCTCAAAATGTTACTTTTATTCTCTTTATATGATTGCAAAAATTGAAAAAGCTCTAGCACATGATTTAATCCCTGCTTCCCTCTGCGAAGGGCCTATCTTTTACTTTATGTTGAGTCAGTAAACCTATTTCCCTCCATCTCAAGCAAGCATTTGAGTAGTTGTGATCAAACCATTATATTGTGATTTGCTACATCATGTCTTTTATTCTTCTTTGTTTAGTACAAGTTTTATTTGAATGAATATAGCTTTGCAAGTTATCAATGATTATGAGTAGACCATTACGATTGAGTATGCAAGTTGTGCCTTATAAACTCTAACATGAGAGCGCTGCTCAATGAGATAAATATAATCTGTTAATTGTTCTCGACCAAGAGCAGAAGTTTGCCATCACCAATCATGATTTCTCATGCACCTTTACTTGTGATTACCTTATACTTGTTTCAATATGAGTTATAAGAGATTGTTTACTATAATGTCCTGTGTGAATGAATATGATGCTTCTTGTCCGTATTTTATTTATCGACTCTTCACTCCATAAACATGTGGTCATGTCTATCGAGCTCGATTTCGCTTGGGGACAAGCGAAGTCTAAGCTTGGGGGAGTTGATACGTCCAATTTGCATCACTATTTTATATCATAATTTGCTGTTATTCATTGATATATTCCATATTGGGACACAATACTTATGTTATTTCATCTATTTTGCATGTTTCATCATTATTGGAGGATCGAACACCGGAGCCTGGTTTCTGCTGGAAAAAGCACCGTCGAACGCAATATTTCGGAAGATCAACTACGGAAGGGAATTATACCAAAAATCCTATTTTTCAAGATGACGAAGGAAGCCGAAGGAGGAGCCGGGGAGCAGCCGGGGTGGTGGGCCCACACCCTAGGGCGGCGCGGCCTGTGCCCTGGCCGCGCCGGCCTATGGTGCAGGGGCCCACGACCCTTTTCGCCTCCTTTTCTTCGCCAAACCCTTCGTCCCGAAGACCTAAGCCACAGAGGGTACCTCGCGAAGAGTTCTGACCGCCTCTGCGGGCGGAGAACACCAGAGAGAAAGAGCTCTCCGGCGGGCAGGAATCCGCCGGGGAAATTCCCTCGGGAGGGGAAATCGACGCCATCGTCACCGTCATCGAGCTGGACATCATCGCCATCACCATCATCATCATCTCCACCATCATCACCGCCGTCATCACCGCTGGACACCGTCACCGCCGTAGCAATTTGGGTTTGATCTTGATTGTTTGATAGGGAAACTCTCCCGGTATCGATTCCTACTTGTTGTTGATGCTATTGAGTGAAACCATTGAACCAAGTTTATGTTCAGATTGTTATTCATCATCATATCACCTCTGATCATGTTCCGTATGATGTCTTGTGAGTAGTTCGTTTAGTTCTTGAGGACATGGGTGAAGTCTAAATGTTAGTAGTGAACTATGGTTGAGTAATATTCAATGGTGTGATATTTAAGTTGTGGTGTTATTCTTCTAGTGGTGTCATGTGAACGTCGACTACATGACACTTCACCATTTATGGGCCTAGGGGAATGCATCTTGTACTCGTTTGCCAATTGCGGGGTTGCCGGAGTGACAGAAACCTAAACCCCCGTTGGTATATCGATGCAGGAGGGATCGCAGGATCTCAGAGTTTAAGGCTGTGGTTAGATTTAATTCTTAATTACTTTCTTGTAGTTGCGGATGCTTGCAAGGGGTATAATCACAAGTATGTATTAGTCCTAGGAAGGGCGGTACATTAGCATAGGTTCACCCACACAACACTTATCACAACAATGAAGATTATTTAGCCGTATGTAGCGAAAGCACTAGACTAAAATCCCGTGTGTCCTCGAGAACGTTTGGTCATTATAAGTAAACAAACCGGCTTGTCCTTTGTGCTAAAAAGGATTGGGCCACTCGCTGCAATTATTACTCTCGCACTTTACATACTCGTACTTTATTCAACTGTTACATCAAACCCCCCCTGAATACTTGTCTGTGAGCATTTACAGTGAATCCTTCATCGAAACTGCTTGTCAACACCTTCTGCTCCTCGTTGGGATCGACATTCTTACTTATCGAAGATACTACGATACACCCCCTATACTTGTGGGTCATCAGGTACCCAAGGGACACGGACTTTGCTTTGATTGGTTTCACCGACTCCGATTGGGCGGGCGACAAGGTTGATAGGAAGTCTACATCCGGAGCTTGTCACTTTCTTGGAAGATCTTTGGTGTGTTGGTCCTCGAAGAAGCAAAATTGTGTCTATGTCTCCACCGCGGAAGCCGAGTATATTGCCGCGGAAAGTAGTTGTGCTCAAATCTTATGGATGAGGCAAACCTTGCGGGATTATGGACTCGAGTATAGCAAGGTGCCTCTTTTGTGTGACAATGAGAGCGCAATCAAGATCGCCTACAATCCGGTTCTTCATGGCAAGACGAAGCACATTGAGATACGGAACCACTTCATCCGGGATCACATTGCTCGCGGAGATATTGTACTATCCTATATTGGCACCAAGGAGCAATTGGCGGACAACTTCACAAAGCCCTTGGATGAGAAGCGTTTCATTGAGTTGAGGCATGAGCTAAATATCATCGATCCATCGAACTTTGCTTGACCGTCGTGCGCACATACCACTCCTAACCTTTATATCTAGATGAAAGGCACGCATGAACATAGGGGGAGTGCGGTTTAAATCTATTGAGCTATCCCTCCCCCCATAATGGATAAAGAAATCCAAAACATATGCTATTCGTCAATTAAGTGACTTATGAGCTTCATGTTGAGTTGTAGTCCGTGAGTCCTAGATACATCTACACGACCTCACACTACTATACTCTTACACGGTGGCCTCGGCCACCAACACCCCCCTCCTTGAGGGGTTTTTCGGTTCCTTGTGTTTCTTTGTGACCTTCTTTTTGTCTTTCTTCTTTGCTTTCTTTTTCTTGTTTTTGAAGAACCTCCTTCAAGCTTGTTTTCTCGTGATTTTTGCAAGCTTGGTTGTATGTTCTTTTTCTCCATTCCTCTAGTTTCTTTATCCTCCTTTTTGGTGTTCCGATGCCAAAGGGGGAGAAGTTTCTATGTGGGTGGAGACCTTTGTTGTTTGTAGCCTTTTGGTTCTAGTTGCTTATCCTTTCTTATGGCTACATCAACAACCCTATGGAGGCACCTTATGGTGAGATTGGGTATTCTCAAGGCTATGGTATGATAACTTCACCCAAATCTCCTTGCATGATCTTATGTTGCCTCCATATTGTGCATATGCTACTTGAACATGTCATTTATCCATGTTGCATATGTGCTTGGTTTGTGAAAACTAGGGGGAGTGATGTCTCTAGAACATGTGTATTTGTATTCAAAGACATATTCATGATATGCACATGTGTAGGGGGAGCTCCGTCGAGTTTTTGCAAATCTAAGTATCTCATCATAATATCATATGTTATTGTAAACTCTTGTGTTGTCATCAAACACCAAAAAGGGGGAGATTGTAAGAGCAAAGTTTACACCCCAAGTTTTGTGTGTTTGATGACAACACTTGAGTAATCTCACCGTGTGCTTTGAGTATCATTGTTAGATTTGCAAGTGCACGGTGACCTCGCTGGACACGTCAAGATCGGAAGACTGAAGCGTAGTTGATAGGTTTTCTGGTTTTGTGTGTGTTTAGCGAGGTGACATGGATGGAGAGAAAAAGGGGAGAAAACCAGTTTTAGCCAGGCCGGTACTACCGGTACCTGTAGCGGTAGTACCGCTACCCCTATAGGTACCGCCCATGGTACTGCTCTGAGTTCTGCGCTGAAATTGACCCACAGTATGAGTTGCGGTACCCCTGCAGTACCTGGAGCGGTAGTACCGCTCACGGTACCGCCTAGGTACCGTAAACTAGTTACGGCAGTACCGCTCCGGTACCACTTTGGATCCAGTAAGGTTTGGACCCCATTGCGGTACCTCGAGCGGTACCTCTAGCGGTAGTACCGCTCTGCGTCCACGTTGACCAGATCTGGGGAATTCGAACTCAGAGCGGTAGTACCGCTTCCCAAAAGCGGTAGTACCGCTTAGGCAAAAACTAGACATAACGGTTGGATTTGGAGGAGCCTATTTAAGGGCTCCTTCTTCCCCAACACGATTTTATCTCTTCCCTCTCTCTCCTCCATTGTTGCTGAGCTTAATCCTTGAGGTTCTCCCCATCCATCCAACCAATCATGCCCAAACTTTGAGGAGTGGTGGAGGAGGCCCCGATCTATAGTTCTACCAAGAGAGATTTCACCAATACTAGCTATTCCTTAGTGGATCTTGGTGGTAGGGTTCCTATGGTGGAGCATTGGAGATGTGCAGCTATGGAGGCTAGCTTGGTGATGTACTAGCCCCATAGGGTGTTGGGAGCATCCTTGTGTGTGGAGCTCGCCCCAACCTTGTGAAGGAATCACCGCCTCGACCGGTGCCTTAGTGGAAGAGGGAGAGCACCTTCGTGGAGCTCTCTCGAGGAAGAAGGTGAGGCCTTCCTTCGTGGTGTGGCCGTCTAGTCTCTTGTGTGAGACTAGCACCTCCTCAACGCAGACGTACTTCCTATTGTGGAAGGAACTGCGGGAAACAAACCTCGCCTCGCCTCCGCGCTCCCGGTTGTCTCGCTCCTTACTCTTGTTATCTTGTTGATTCCTTTACTTGTTGCACTTGTCCTAGAATCATTGTAGGATCACTGCTATCACTAAAGTTCTCACCTTTACCTTCCATTGCATAAAAATTGAAAAATACTAAAACTTGCCGTAGCGCCATTCACCCCCCCCCCCCCCCTCTTGTTCGCTACGATCCATTCACCGGAAGGTTGATGAAATCGGCGGTGCCGGAATTCCTAACATAGAAGAAGGTTTGTTGCCACGCTCGGCAGGATTCCAAGCCGGAGAACTTGTAAAAGGTGCTCCTTTGGTGGGGCGTAATTTTGCACGCCCCGCACTGCACAATTGGCTTGGGAAGCGGAAGCTTGGGGTCTTGGATCCAATTGATCCGGAGCTTGTAAAACGTGCGAAGGTTTCGACGGTAGGCCAGAGGCCGACGAAACCTTCCATGAAGGAAACATAAGAAGAAAGGTAAAAATGGCATTGCCAGGGAGATGGTGGGGTTGAAGTTTGTAGAAGTCGAGGAAGCGCCGGAAGAAATCCGACGCCGGTAGGCCAAAGCCGCGCTCAAAATGAGCGGCGAAGACCACATGTTTGCCTGGCTCGAGCGCAGGCTCTAGCTCCATGCCGGGAATCCGGCAAAATACCTCTTCCGGTATCCTCCGCGACCGATACAGCCATTCAATTTTGGCCTGGCTCACGTCAGAGCCCTTCCAGGCCCCACGGGTGTAAGCTGCGAGGTTCACGCCGGCACCCTGGCCCGAGCTGCTGGCTTCTTCCCCCCGCCTGCCGGTTTCTTCATCCGGCGCACCGACTTCTTTCTCCAACCGGGCGAGATCCTCCTCGAGCCCGTCGGATTCTTGTGCTATGGATTGTTCCTCCCCCAGAGAGATCTCGGGGGATTCGCTGAACTGGGTGCTACCGGAAAGCTCCCCACCGGATTCTTCGGATGACATTTTTGGCTAATTGTCGAAGCTAGCTAACAAACAACTTCCCCTGGATCTACTTGCTCGTGAAGATCTAAGCATAAGAGAAAACAAAAAGAAAAGGGAAATAAATACATCTACCGCGCCGCAGAAGAACACAAAGAACTCAGTGAGATGGGAGAAATCGAGATCTAGCGATACTAATCTTGGATGGGCGGCGGAGGTCCCCCTGGGCGTTGAGTCGAGAGATCGCCAGAGAAGGGGGCGACAGCGGCAAGCAGTGGTGCAGCTCGTCAGGAGACAGTACACATCGGAAAGAAGAGAGAATGGTGAAGCTAGAGCTTGGCGAAGAAGAAAGCCCGAGTGGAGCAAGGCGCTCCCCGCAAAGCTTCATCGGAGGGGGGTGACTTAGGCGGTGAACGGCGGTGCAGGAGCTCAAGGGGCATAGAGCGCAGGAAGTTTGCAAATGGCGAAGATGGAGATGCAGTAAGGAGGACGAAGAACCGTCACCCCCTTAAATAGGAGGGAGGTTAACAGGCCAGAAACCGTCCAGCCCACGACACTTCCGCTGGTGGGCCGCCACGTGGCATCAGGATACACGCGCTTTTGGAGCCTTCCACACGGGGAGCCACACGGATCCGGTGCGACACATTAAATGTGCACGGGAGACGAGGGATTTGGCCCCTGACACTGCTTTGTCAGACACAGTGCGCATGTCATTGACAAACGCGCTTTTTGAGTTATTCTCGACTTCGTTGAGGTGAGTTTTAATGGCAAAGAAACCGGGAAAAGAAGCCAGAAATACTCTGTAGAGTCCGGTCAGCTGAAGTGAGTTCGGTGAAACGATGTATGAGTCTAAATTGAAATCGGGAGGATTAATCTGGTACGTTTGAGTTGGGAACCTGGCATGGCCTGTCGGATAGAATCCGCTGGACTATACCAGCTTCGGGGACTAATGTCGGGGGGATACTATGGCAAATACGCCATAATATGCTATCTGTAAACCGGATTAAAGATTGATCCGGATTCTAAAGGTTAAGTTCAGCTACGCTAAGCTTGTACAAACCGGTATCTCAGGAGGGGTATGCCGGAGTATGGGGGCAAGAGAGTTTATGCCACCAAGGACCGGGATACCGGAACCCAGAGCTAAAGTTACCGGAGATCCGGTATAGGCTCACTGTAGCAAGTCGGCACTCCAGTCAAAGATTCCTCCAAGGACCAAAGGATAGGATGAGCGAAGCACTTCAGCTTTAATTGAAGCTCTGACGCCAAAGCAGCTGCTGACGTTAAAGATACCGGACGAGGTCAGCAGTCCCTGATTAAAGACATAACCGGCGTCAGCTGGGCCAAAGTAGCTTTATAAAATAGCTTAGCTCTTGAAAGATTCCATTAGGGTTTCTTCCCTTGTAAGCCACCCTCTCCCCTATATAAGGAGAGGGGGCACACCCCTGCGCAAAAACGATCAATCAGACGATCAGTAGCGAATAGGAGAGATATTGTACCATACATTCTTCAACCTCTGGCTGTCGGCTAAGTTAAGCAATACAATCCGGTATCTTTTCTCCACTTTCCCTGTTAACCAAACCCTCCCCCCGGATCCTCTAGCGCACATTCGGCCCCAACTTAAGTCATCCCATGGCATATGTTGTTACACCACGACGATAGGTATTGCGCTTACTATTGATGATCATTCATCTATATCTAATTGCAATGGTTCATCTTTGGACTTAAACACTTCTAGCACTAGAAATGATCTACATGCTTGTGTTGATAGTCCTTGCATATCATGTGTAAGTTGGTTGAATAAATCTCATGATGATATGCTTGCTTTGTCTTGTGGCCATGATAAAAATGCTTCTATTTCCTCTAGTTGGTGTGTAACTAACAATGTAGAGGAAACCAAATATTCTATTGGTCAAGACAAGATCTTGAAAGGAGCCTCAAGTAACTCCTCATCCTTATCTCACGGTTCTCATATATGCCTTATGGCCAAGGGTTCCACGGTACCTTCTACCATGGAACCTAATATTTCTCGTGGTGATAAGGATGAGGATGAGTATGAAGAAGAGGATTGGGTTGTCTCTCTACGCGATAAGGGTAAGAGTGTATTCAAGGTTCTTTGCAAAGATAAAATTGCTAGCTCTCACTTCTTTGAAATCTTGACTACCGCTATTGAGAACCAAAAACTTATTTGGATGCATGAGAACACCACTGATAAAATGGGTGCTCTTGAACGAGAGTATGCCAATAATGTAGCATCCCTAAAGAATGATATTGAAGAAGAACAAGAGACCGTAGCCTCTCTTGAGGAGCAACTTGAAACCCTTGAGGTGTCTCAAAATGAAATATTTTCTAAACTTACTAAGGAAAGAGATCATGCTAAAGCTCAATTAAAAATGCATCAAATGAAAAGTCAAAAGTTGGTGTTGGTCATGATAAACTTGTTAAGGATCTAGATGATCTAGACAAGGCCCACAAGCAGAGAGAGAACACTCTATCCTCACCAAGTCACATGAGCAACTACAAGCTTCATATTTAAAATAGCATGCTATGTTACCCTATCTTCTTGATATGTCTTGTGACGATGCTTGTGCTACCAACTCCACTTATTATGAATCATCTATCTTGAAGGAGAATGTTGAGCTAAGGGATCAACTTAAATTGCTAACTAGAAATTATGGGATATTGGAAGAAAATCATGGAAAGCTTTCTAGCTCCCATGAGGATCTTCTAGCCTCCCATGATAGGTTAAAGTTAGCTCATGAGGCTATCATATCAAAGGCAACACCTTGTGAGCCTCATGTGGGTACTAGCACTACTACTCAAAATGCTATATTGTCATGTTCTAGTCCTACTAATTCATCCACTCATAGTATTACTAAATCTTGTGATGAATTATCTTTCTTGTCTTGTTTCTCTAACAATGAAGGTTCTATTTCCTCTAGTACTTGTGTTGTTACTAACCATGTAGAGGAAATCAAAGAGCTCAAGGCCCAAGTCACTTCTTCGAAGAATGACTTGGTAAAGAGTCATGAAGGGAAATGCAACTTGACACGATGTTGAGTGTGCAACAATCCCCCAATGACAAGGGTGGACTTGGATTCAAATCCAACAACAAGAACAAGTCCAAGAACAACAACAAGAAGAAGGGCCAAGTACAAGTCAAAGACACGGCCAAGATTGCTTGCTTCAAGTGCAAAATTGAAGGGCATCATGTTAGATCTTGCCCTTTGAAGAAGAGCAAAAAGGGAAGCGGCCTCAAGATCAAACTCATATTCAACCTCAAGTTGAAGAAATGCCACTTCCCAAGAAGAATCAAGCCAATGCTCCCATTATGGAGAAATCTAGTGAGAAGAAGGAGAAGAAAAGAACTTGCTACATATGCCGTGAGAAGGGTCACATCTCCTTCTTGTGCACTAGTGGTACCTCATCCAACCCTATCATCATTGATGATGTTTGTTCTCTTCGTAAGGATGATGGTGGCAATGTGTTTGCCAAATATGTTGGTGCTCAAAGTGGTGTCAAGAAAAGAACCATTTGGGTTGCCAAGCCTATTGTGACTAACCTCTTAGGACCCAACTTAGTTGGGGACCAACAATCCAAAACTTGATCAATATGTGCTTGATGGAGGGCATTGGAGACTTGGCTACATCATGAAGAATTAAGGGATCTTCATCATTTATATTATATCAAGCCAAGTATTTTGATTGTCTTGCTTCTATCATATATCCAATGTTCCTCCTTGCGGTAACATATGCTCAACTCATTTATATTGAAAATTATTCGCCCATTTGCATGTGTTAGTTTTGTTCCTAACATGTGTGTCACATCCCGAAATTTTCTAAATTTTGGAATGTAAAATAAAAATAAGTTTAATGCTTGATTGTTTGAACTTGATTGAAAATTCACAAAGAATTAAAACTTTTTAAAGCTATTTACAAATTAATTACAAAATAGTGTTTTCAATGACTTTTGGTTTTAAAGTATTTTCAAAATCAAACATATATGTATATAATGATTATTTTAATTTCACAAAGGGATATTAAAAGGGTTTTTTGCAAAATATAGAGTTTTCATAAAACTTGGTTTTCAAAAGATTTTCCAACAATGCTCTATTTTGTGAGGAGGTTTCGAAACTTATAAAATTATTTTTTTGAGAAAACGATCCTAAAAGGGCACTATAGCCACATAGACATGTATGTCAATTTTGGTTTTATAAAATTTATACTTTTATTCCAAATTTAGTTTTATTTGAAGTATTTTTCATAACGAATCCAACGATATCTTATTTACATTTTTCCAATCACTACAACAGGTACCCCCCTTCAGCAACGCAACAATGCGTTGCCAAATGTCCATATAAAGTTGGTAGTACCTACACCAACGGATTTGGTATGCGTTGCCGTTGGTGGCGTTGCAAAGGTCAACACAAACGCATATACAGGGTTGGTAAATGGCACGAAGAAGCGTTGTAAGATATCAACATATATGGTTGGATCCTAACAACACTTTATATGCGTTGCTGGTTGCTAGATAGCTCGAACAATTGATGGTAGTTTATATATTGCGTAAAACAATTATTTGTTCACTACTAATAGTGAACGAGAGTTGCAATATGTTAAACAGAAGGATCTCATATATTGATTAACTATGTTGCTTTACAAGTAGCATGACTAATTGAATACAAGTTATGTATCTCTAGAAGTGACACTCTAAAACATAGTCTACAACTATCTCGTAGTAGCGCCATTCTTGAAACTTGTTCTCAGCATCTCAGCCATGCTCCGTCCACTTATTTTACCAATCTACAATAGCAACACCAGTTTTATATAAGTAACTTGCCATTATTGAGACAAAAACCAAGTGAATAAAATAGTGCAAATTAAAATAGTTGCAACATACAAAGGTTTGAATGCCATGGGATAGTTAATCTTCCTGCATGAACACTTCTCGGAACACAAAAGGAAGTTCATGTTTATCTTCTCTGAATAGCGATGTGAAAGCAACAACAAGAAACCGAGAACTCTTTCAGTCATATATAAATTATCTTTTAATGTAGGAGATTCTTGTGTGTCCTTTTTTTCTAGATCCAATTAATCTTCCCAGGTCATTGACGAGATGATTCTCGGGAGTGCAATTTGACTTGCACCAAATAGCTTACTGACTTCAATATTTCAACTAAACTTGTTCTTGTTCACAAAGTAAATATTGAATTAATATAGCAGAGAGAATAAAATATGCATGTCAGTAATTTCCTAAGAATTTTCTCTTTACTACAATAGACATATAGTTCACAGATTTATATTAATTCCCATGCGAGATGACTAGACAAAAATATGTGACACCATAGCAGCCTAGGACCAAAGAAGTTACCAGGCCGTACTACACACTCTGATTACTTTATGAGCCCTTCTTCTATAGTACCACAGATTTATATTTCTCGTTGCAGAACACAAATACTGAAGCTTTACCTCTTGTCTGAACCTGCACAAGCAAGCTGTCATAAGTAACCAACAAAAAATTCATATTCAGTGTGTATAGCTGCATGCAAAGATCACTTGACAAGTACAACTATATAATACAGAATCTAGAAAACTAAACTAATTTTGATATTAGTCGTCTCCATCTTTGAGTACAAGGGGCTCTAGAAGTGAGCGCAATTTCCCCTATTTCTGCAGTCAACTAGTTATTGCCTTGACCAGCCCCAAAAGATGCATACGGCTGTCAATCCATAAACAATCATTTAAAGAAGGATGAATATTTTGAGTTAATAAATTATTTCGTTTGAACATGTATAGAAAGAGACTTAAGCTGGTTAGCAAGATAATTCTTCTATTGCATACATGGAAAGAAAACAACCGTGGCTTGCACAAACTAAAAAAAATAGTACTTTGCACCTCGTAAGAATAGTATAACTAATATTCATTTGAACAAAACGAGCTAGGTACAGTAATCAACCACACAATTGTCTAATTCATGAAACCATAGAAACAATTTACAGTTTGAAGACATCTTGCATATCACCGAAGCACCAATGAAGCTACAGAACATGCCATGCTCTAATATACGTGAGAACGGATCATGTAGTAGTAAAAGTAGCAAAATAGATGGACCTCGTGTAGGACCTGTGGTCATCTGATTAAGGGAGAAGCCGGGTGGGAGCGGTGGTTAGCAGTTGGGACTTGTGGCAGGTGATCTGAGAGCAAGCACCCTTGGTTGAGCGGCAGGGACAGAGGCACAACACGTATCCACACAGAACACAACCTGAATAATTAGCGGATCGAGCCAACCAAGGACTGCAGACTTCGGGTCAGGTAGGAGTGAAACTGAAACCAAGTGGTACCCGTCGAGGCACATAATCTCTAGAACGAAGCACGGCCCGCTGAAACCAGAGATGACGACATCAATAGAAATCAAGAGAAAGGATCGAGGTGGAGGTCTCCACCTGAAGGCGGGTTGCAGATGTGGACGGGGCGCCGCGGGATGACTGGATCTAGCAACGGCGTTCGGCTCGCCGACTCGCCGCTGCACATAATTGACGACCCCTCTACATATGAATCCCATTAGGCACCTGTGAAGAACGAAGCACGCCCGCTAAATCCAGAGATGACGATATCGATAGAAATCAAGAGACATGACCGAGGTGGAGTTCCCCACCTGAAGGCGGGTTGCAGCGGCGGACGAGGCACAGCGGGATGAGTGGATCTAACAGGGGCGTATTAGTATCGGGATGAGAAGATCTGCAGGGGAGTATTACTAGCAAGAAGAGAGGATTGGGATTGCAGGGCAATATACAAGGAATGTCATTCGCGGATATCAGAGATCGTGTCTTATCTCTCCGCTCATATAGGAAGTGGGCAAGTTGTTTCGTGAAAACGGATGGCGAGTCCGTTGTAAGACATGCGTAGCTACAGGTGGATTCCTGGTGTAGTGAATTTTATTTGAAGCCCCAAAGTGTATTTCCCATTTCTGTAAAAAAAAGAAACAAAAAAAAAACAGAATCGGGCCGGCCAGCCGAGCCGACCGGCCACGCGCCCACGCCCCCGCGTGGCCCAGCTCCACTCGGCCAGCCCGCCCAGCGCACGCGCCACCGCCGGAACTGCTCGCTAGCGCTCGCGCGCTAGGGGCTGGGTCGTCCTCCCTCGCGCTCGCGCGCCTCCTAACTTTCATGTCGCACAGGAATCGCGAGAATGGGCTTTATTAGGACGGCCCAATATTTTTCTGATCGTGCATTCTCGTTCGCGTGCGCTGTTTCTCCTCTTCGCACACATCGGCCCACATAGACCTTTGCACGTCCGATTGATGAGGAGACTGCTATTTAAACCGGTCATAATCTCTCTAGCTGGCCGAGGTGGGACTAAAATAAGATCCAAAGAAGCGGACCGTGCGGTGACTCACTCTGGATGCATATAATGGGCCGGGAATTAGAAAGGTCAGACGTACCGGACCAGACTGTCTTATTTGCGTATACGTTCTATCTTATTCGCGGAGATCGCGGACCGTGTTGTCTTATTCGCGTATACGTTATGTCTTATTCGCGTATACGTGCTGTGTTTTTCTAACGGATGCGGACCGTGCTGTCTTATTTCCGTATACGTTCGTAGCTGTGTCAGACGGCAATAGTCGGTTGGCATTTTTCAGCACAACTCGATCAAATAGGGGGCACTGGTTTTGCATGCGCATGGTGCCAGAAGCTGCTTGCATGTTTGCTGGTGGCGCTCGCTGCTTGTGTCAGACGATGCATTTTCTATGATTGAGAAGTGCAATCCTGCATGGTACCAGCTAGTGGTGGTGCAGAGAGCATACGCCACATGGTCTGCTTTTTATTTTTATATGTAGCTCACGGTTGGGCACACTTGTATTGGAAAGCCGGAAAAATACCTGCACAAACATGCATGGTACGTGCATATAGGCATGGGAATGAAACCTAAAAATTTCTATATTTTAGGCAAAGCATCTACCCTTTGCAAAAAAAAAAATTGAAGAATCAAAAACATGATTTAGTCGAACTTTGAATTAAATAATTATACAGTCCAAAAAAATATTCATACACTACGAACAAAGAAAAAAAATACTGGTACTAACTTTGTAGAGTAAGAGGAACAAAACTTCCTAAATATATAAACAAATAATTATACAGTGGGAAACAAATATTTATACAGTAGGGAACAATGACCTGGATAGTGGGGAACAACATCCTATACGGAAGGGAACAAGAGTTCGGATGTAAGGAAACAACATCCTAGACAGAGAGGAACAACCGCGTAGACGGTGGGGAAAAACAACCCAGACAGAGGGGAACAACCGCGTAGACGGTGGGGAACAACAACCCAGACAGAGAGGAACAACCGCGTAGACGGTGGGGAACAACAACCCAGACATAGGGGAAGAACCGCGTAGACGGTGGGGAACAACAGCCTAGACAGAGGGGAACAACCGCGTAGACGGTGGGGAACAACAGCCCAGACAGAGAGGAACAACTGCGTAGACGGTGGGGAACAACAGCCCAGATAGAGGGGAACAACCGCGTAGACAGTGGGGAACAACAGCCTAGACAGAGGGGAACAACCACATAGACGGTGGGGAACAACAACCTAGACAGAGGGGAACAACCGCGTAGACGGTGGGGAACAACAGCCTAGACAGAGGGGAACAACCGCGTAGACGGTGGGGAACAACAGCCCAGATAGAGGGGAACAACCGCGTAGACAGTGGGGAACAACAGCCTAGACAGAGGGGAACAACCACGTAGACGGTGGGGAACAACAGCCTAGACAGAGGGGAACAGCCGCGTAGACGGTGGGGAACAACAGCCTAGACAGAGGGGAGCAACCGCGTAGACGGTGGGGAACAACAGCCTAGACAGAGGGGAACAACCGCGTAGACGGTGGGGAACAACAGCCCAGATAGAGGGGAACAACCACGTAGACAGTGGGGAACAACATCCTAGACAGAGGGGAACAACCACGTAGACGGTGGGGAACAACAACCTAGACAGAGGAGAACAGCCGCGTAGACGGTGGGGAACAACAGCCTAGACAGAGGGGAACAACTGCGTAGACGGTAGGGAACAACACCCTAGACAGAGGGGAACAACCGCGTAGACGGTGGGGAACAACATCCTAGACAGAGGGGAACAACCGCGTAGACTGTGGGGAACAACAGCCTAGACAGAGGGAACACAACAGCGTAGACAGTGGGGAACAACATCCTAGACAGAGGGGAACAACCATGTAGATGGTGGGGAACAACAATCTAGACAGAGAGGAACAACCGCGTAAACTGTCTGGAACAAGAGCCACATAACGGAGGGGAACAACATATACGGTGGGGAACAACAGCCTCCACGAAAGGGAACAAGAATCTGGACGAAGGGGAACAACATTCTACACTATGGGGAACAAGGTAAAGAAAAGAAAGAAAAATACATATAAAGGGAAGAAGAATATAAATAGAAGAATAAAAGAAGAAGGAGAAGAAGAAAAAAAAATTGGAAAAGCAAGGGAAAAAAGAGCGTAGTAAGCTGCATGTACTAAAATGGAGAAATATGAAAAATCTGAAAAGAAAACTGAAAAACACAAGACGAAACAGCAACGTATGTATATAACATGTTACTTCTACAAATACAATAACTAGTATTGGTCTACCGGTTCCGTTCTGATTTTAACGATTCCCTCTGCGTGAGAAAACCATGAAAAAACAAAATAAAAATGAAAGAAACATATAAAGGAAAAAATGAGAAGATATCCTAAGTAAAACTAGAAGCAAGACATACCTATAAACAAGAATAGAACGGTCGGGTTACAACTTACAAGGAGTGGCAACACACAGTACGGAAACCAGATCTCGCGTCTGACTAAATGAATATACCTGGTAAGGTGTGCACTTGAAACATTGATCAACTGAATGTCCCAGTGGCATGTGCCTGTTTTGCGTCCCGGATACCCTAGTTCGAATCCTTTGTCCGCAGGAATTAATCATCTTTTTCGGTGACACGCTCCGCAAATGGGCCGGCCCGCAGCCGCGCGCGTTTCAGCGAAACGGTGCTCTGTAGCGCGCGCGCGCTACCGAGTCGATTCCGCGCTAGGTACTACCGTTTCGCTAAAATGATTTTCTTCGTGGGCTCGGCCCATTTAGTTTCGTTCGGCTGCTTTCAGTCTCGGTTGTGTGAATCGATGTATGGATTCTCGTCGTGGTCAACTAGACGGAAGTTTCTTTCAGTTCGCTACCTCTCCGTAACTTTGGCATGTGCTTCACACAAAAACACAAGCAGTTCATGCGACTAGCAACATACGTTTTTATTTCGTTTTTCTTTTTCTTCGTTTTCTTGTTTTTCTTTGGTACGATTTTTCACGTTGTTTTCTTTCTATTTTCAATTTCAATTTTTACTTTTCTTAAATCATGTTTTTCCATGATTTTTTTCCCTTTTTTCGTTTTTCCTTCTTTCCTATAGTTTCATGTGCCTTTTCTCTCTCTCTCTATTAGTTTCCTACGTTTTTTCTTCATTAGTAGTAAATTTTCATTTCACTCGCTCGTTCTAAAACCGTGTTGCAATCTGATATTACGGACCATATTTTTTTCATGTTTTATTCTAAAATTCTTGTTCCATACATAGTCGAGTTTGTTCCCCTAAATATATTGATTTTGTTCCTCTCATCTTTTAAAGGTGTTCCGATCCATAATATAAAATGTTATTGTTTCCCTCAATCTTTGGGGTTGTTTCTCGTATGTTTGAAAGTTGTTCTACTTAGTCTAACTTTAAGTTGTTGTTTCTCTTTGTCTAAGTTGTTGTTCTTTCCTCCTGGGCTAGTGTTCCCCTCCGTCTAGTATTTTGTTTCCCTCCATGTAGGTTCTTGTTCCCCTCCTTCTAGATTTTTGTCCCCCTTTGTCTAAGTTGGTGTTCCCCTCCGTCTAGGTTATTGTTCCCCTCCAGTTAGGTTGTTGTTCCTTTTGCCTAGACTGTTGTTCTACTCCTTCTAAGATGTTGTTCCCCTCCGTATAGCCACTTATATTCCTCCGTCTAAGTTGTTGTTCCCCTACATCTAGGTTCGTGTTCCCCTCTGTCTAGGAAGTTGTTTCTCTCTGCCTAGTTTGTTGGTCCTCTCTGTCTAGGTTGTTGTTTCTCTCCATATAGGCTGTTGTTTCCCTATGTTTGGGTTGTTGTATCACTCCCTCTAAGACGTTGTTCCCCTTCGTCTGGGATCTTGTTCCTCTCCATCTAAACTCTAGTTCCCGTACATCTTGGTTCTTGTTCCCCTCTGTTAAGTTTGTTTTTCCTATACATCTAGGCTCTTGTTTCTGTACATATAGGCTCTTGTTTTCATCCATCCAGCTAGGTTGTTGTTCCTCTTTGTTTAGGTTGTTAGTCCTCTCCGTTTAGACTATTGTTCCCCTCCATCTAGGATGTCGTTTTCCTCTGTATGGGATGTTGTTTCACTCCTTCTAAGATGTTGTTCCCCTCCGTCTAAGTTGGAGTTTCCCTACATCTAGGTTCTTGTTCCTTTTTGTCTAAGATGTTGTTTCCCCTAAGTCTAGACTGTGGTTCCTCTCCGTCTAGGCTGTTGTTCCCCTCCATCTAGGTTGTTGTTTCGCTCTGTCTGGATGTTATTCCACTCCTCCTAATGATGTTGTTCCCCCTTTTGTGTAGGCTCTTGTTCCCATCCGCCTGAGTTGTTGTTCCCCTACATCTAGGTTCTAGTTTCCATTTGTCTAGGTTGTTTCTTCCCTCCGTCTAGGCTATTGTTCCTCTCCACCGAGGATGTTGTTCCCCATCATCTAGGTTGTTGTTTCCCTCTATTTGGGATGTTGTTCCACTCTTTGTAAGATGTGGTTCCCCTCCGTTTTGGCTCTTGTTCCGCTCTGTCTAGGTCCTTGTTCTGCTCTTTGTAATGCTCTTCTAAACATTTTGTTCCATCTCATCTAATTTTTTGTTCCCTAATACCCGTCATTTGTTGGATCCATAACTCTAAAATTATGTTCCAAATTTTGTTATATTCCCACCTTCCCATAAAACTTATCTTAACATTGTTTAAATTTAAATGTATGCAGACATTATTTAGCATTTAGATACATCATAATTTTGATAAAGTTGATAACTTTCATGAACGCAAGGAGTACTTGCGGATGTTGTTTTATTTTGGGCGGTAAAATTTTGTTCCAATCGGCAGAATTATGCGCCGGTTAGTCTACATTATTTTAGCTGGCGCCAAATATTCCGTCAAAAAAAGCCATGTATAAAATGATATTGTTATTTTTTTACGACTAAACAGATTAGCTAGAATGATCAACTTGCTCAACTAGCTAGCAAGCATGCATGCATGGATCACAAATGCGAAGGACCTTGCTCAACTAATCTAGCAGCAGGCTGCCCAGAGCTAAGACACGCACCCGGATAGCTTGACTTGCCTTTTCATTTCCCAAAAAATAAATCAAAAGCATGCACATAATCCACTCCTCGTTGCAACTTTTAATTTTAATTAAGCATGCCGCATGCATATGCATGCACAGCGACCCAGCCATTAAAAAAAGCACAGCGCACAGTTCACGCATGCACATGGGGCACGGTCTGCGTCGCATGTACAGGTTCGGACGATTTTTTAGTCCCACCTCGCCCGACGATGAGCAATCCGAGCAGCTTAAATATCCGTCTCCCTCCTTCATTGGCAGGCGAGTCACGACTTGTCAGCGCTTTGTCGACCACGCGCAGCGCTAACGGAAGCCAGGTTATATTTGGGCCCGCGGCCTAGACGGAACGGGCCGCGTCTGCTCGTTAGGGCCCAGAGAGAAACAGGCAATCTTCAGCGAAAGCAAAGATAGGTGGCGCGCGGGCGCTACGGCACCGCCCCTAATTCCTTTTTCTTTTTCCCTAGTCGCACCTCGCCCGCGTAGGAAAATTGCTCTAATCTAGAGCCTGTATAAAGACTCCTGGGAGCCTCAAACACACCCATCCTGCACGGCTCTCCCTCTCCCTTCTGGCTCGTGGCGTTTAGAGTGCTTAACTACAAAATTAAGCCAAAGCCCAAAAGAACTCAAAAAATGGGGTGGGCTTAATTTGTCAGCCACCGTCCATCAGTGTGTAGTTGCGAGAAGCGATGGGAGTGTAGCTTCCCGAGCTTCCTGGTTTATGCAAAATCTAGTTTGCCCAAGATACCCCACAGACGAACAGTTATTACAGCCACAATACCACTCCAATCTACGGCGCTCCGACGCCGCTCTCCATTCCGCAGAACCTTCCGCGACATTCCATCGACGAGCGCAGGCGGCCACTCCCAGCATCGACCAGCAACTCGGCCAGGAGGCTGCTCGCGTCGACCAGCAGTCCAGCCACAGGAGCTCACCTTTACGGCTCGAGCAGGAGCAAGCTACGAGTCTCACCGCTCTCTGGGCTGTACGACCCATGCGGCTGTGTTGCTAGCTAGGCAGTGGATGTGCAGCGTGTGTTTGCAAGTCGATTGTTAGCGCGTGTGCTGCTAGCTAGTAGATGTGCTAATTGTTTTGCAAAAATAGTAGAGGTGCTAATTGATTTGATCTGTACCATTTTAACGAGCAAGTGAATTCTAAAATGTAGCATTCACTGGTGGAAAAAGGGCCTTTGGTCGCGGTTCGCAACTGTCATTAGTCGCGGTTGCGCAACCGCGACCAAAGTAGCGCGACTAAAGGCCCCCCCTTTAGTCGCGGTTCCTTACGAACCGCGACTAAAGGCCCGTCCACGTGGGCGCCAGGCGGCCGTCGGGGCGGAGGACCTTTAGTCGCGTTTCTTCTGGCCAACCGCGACTAAAGGCCGCCGCAGGTTTAGGGTTTTAGGCCCCCCTAAACCTGCCCCCCCCCCCCCCCCCTAAACATATTTTCTGTTTAATTTGTATATTGTTTTATTTCTTTTGTGCTTTATTGTAATTTTGAAGGAGTTTCACATATTCTACGGTACTACATATATACATGCATATGAATGTACAATTTCAAACAAATTTGAAATTAGAACCAAAAAGAATTCAAGAGGAATATACAATATATATTCATTATCATCGGATGACCATATACAAGTTTGAACAAGTTTCCATACATAATTTAATGCATGTATAGTTCTACGTCGTCGCAATGGTGTTCTCCTTTAGGATGGAGGACTTCCCTCCTGAACCATCCAGCTAGTTCCTCTTGAAGTGGTCGGAAGCGAGCTTCTGGACTAAGCATCATCCGGAGGTTATTCCTCTGAGCATTGAGATCACTCGAACGCGCTCGCAGGTGTATCTCCGGATCATCTCACGTACATAGTCTCCACACAGAGTGGTTCCCGGTGGCTGCATATCGCTACCATTCTTAGCCTTTGACCGCATGAAATTTAGCTCTTTCTTGAATTCACCGACCTTTGTATCTGCGAACCGTCTCCAAACCCTACGAGGCAAAGAAAATTAAATGAACAAGAGAGTTATTAGTTAATTACTTGAAGCTTAATTAGGAAATGAACGAAATAGGCCGATCGATATAGAGCGCAAATGAATGAAAACAATTACTTTTGAATCATTTGTCACATGTCGGCCCACTCCGCCTTATCCATATCCAGAGAGTCGTGGATGAGACATTCTGATTTGTCAACTTTAATTACTAGCAGAATCCAGTGGAACCTGCGGACACGATACATGCACGATCGTCATGCATAACTCATCGATTAGCCGGCCACATACCATGCATGGAGTAAACAAAAGAGAATGTGCTCAAGACATAAACACTCACCCAAAATGGTAAGGAAATAGAATATCACTTTTGAGTTCCTGCTTATCAAGAAACCGCCACAGGTCTTTCTCCATGTCGGCGGGGTGATGCTTTAACGTATATCCATTAACGATGTGTGGGTCAATGAACCCAACATCATGGATGCTCCTTACTCTGCATTCCTTAATCTTCAATCTGCATGTATAATAGCGGACACAACAATATAGTTAGGACATATATATATATATATATATATATATATATAGTGCAGGCAATATGAACGAGATGGGGTAGAAATAAATCACTTACAGAACGTAGCAACTGATGATAGATTTGTCGAGCTCGCGCAGATTGAAAAGCTGGAACAATTCACTCAGATGAATTTGTACACAGTATTGTTTGAAGTGATGCTCATATCCAATTTCCGCATAAATATAATCTTTGGCGTTTTTATGTTTTATGTAACCCTTGTACTAGTTCAGCAGACCTTTCATTTGTGGAGGTAGATCCTCTTCCTACGCAGGCTCGACGAGAGGCCCATTCTTCACATATGTAAGTACTACCTCCTTCACTGGCGCCTCATCAAGGCCTAACAGTTCACGAAGAGTAATACCTAAGTTGGCCGCTTGTTCTCTGGCACTCGTTACAGTCAATCCTGTCTGCCGCAGCTTCTATGATTTCGGGGGCATCCGGACCGGCGGCTGTCACTATAAGCGGGGCAATCGATTGTTTACTTTGTTCCCCGAGCTGGGCAACAACTCGTTTCCCGCTTTGTGCACTTTGTAATTCCGCTTTATCGGTCTCCTCATTCTTCTCCTTGAATATGCGTGCCTGATTCTTTAGTTCACGTGCATAGTCGTCAGGCAGATTCTTCGCGGCTTGGGACGGTGCGTTCAAAAATGACTTAGCCCACTTTTTTTGCTCATCAGAAAATACTGGCTTGGGCTCGGGCTCTCTTTTCTTCTTGCAGGCCGCCTTCCATTTCTCTAAATCAGCAGTCGCGGCCGCCTCGACTTCCTCGGCACTACGTTCCCAAGGCCTCGTGGGGAGAGGCTTCAGTGATGGCTCTGGTACCTTTGTTTTCTTAGGTACGTAAGGGTCCGGGTTAATAATCCAGGACTGCTGCTTCTGCTTCTTCGCCGGAGGTGGATTGGGGCGGCGTTTCGCACCCGCCCGGCGGACTAGGGGCGGCGGCTGCCACCCGCCGGAGGTGAATTGGGGGGCGGCGTCGGCTGACGTGAAGGAGGTGTAGGTGAAGCACCACCACCACCACCGCCACCGCCGCCACCACCACCACCGTAGGGGGGTGGACTTGTTGGCGCCTCGCCTGGAAACTTGATAAACTTCTTCTGCCATAGAATGAACTGGCGCTTGACATCTCCAAGTCTTTTCGCCCCTTCAGGTGTAGCAATGTCAATGTCCAGGTCCTCAAACCCTTGGACTATGTCCTCCACCGTGACACGAGCATAGCCATCTTGAATGGGGTTGTTGTGGTGGAGTGCTCCAGGTGGTAAAGCACTGCCGATGGCTACCTTCATGGACATGTTCCCGATAGGATAATACAGATGACATGCTTTCATCTCCTTTATATCGTCCACGGGGTAGCGAGGAGGCTCCGGTGCAGTAATTTTGACCACCAAAGGCTCCGGTGCAGTAATTTCGATCGTCGGTGCACCAGCCGGTGGGGCCTCCGTGGAAGCCACGCTGCTTCTCCCGCCGCTTCCGAGATCCAATGGATGATCTTCATGCTGCGCCCGAGCTGCATCTCTTTCGGCTACTAGTACACTCACGGTTTTCTTCATGACATCCATTTCCGATGCCAACCGCGCCACAACATCTGCTTCCCGATCCATCTTTCTCTTACGGCTTCTGTAACCGTACGGGTCATCGTTCTGGGGGAACCCTACTTTCCACGGAATGTGCCCCATGCCTCGTACACGTCCTCCGTGTTCAGGATTCCCGAGGGCTTTTGTCAGGGCGTCGTTCTCTCTGTTGAACTTGATCCTCCCCTCTTGAGCATCCCTCATTGCCTCAATAAGCTTTTGGGTGGGTTTAATTATTTTGCCCTGATAAACACACTCCCTGTCTCCGGGTTCAGCGATCCCCCATGCCCGTACCACCAGCTTTTGGCCCTTGGGTCCCATCCCTTCGCACTGACGGATTCCTCGCGCCCTCAGGCTCGTTCTCCATCTTCTCCCACCTAGGCTGCCAAAGCGATACCCTCCTGGCCCCATAATATGATTGTACTCCTTCTTGGCCGCATTATCCTTATTTTTTCGATATTTCAAGGAACTGCTCCGATTTCTTTTGCTTCACAAATTCTGGCCAATCATGTTGCAGTTTCTCATATTGTCCTTTGAAATCCGGAGTCTTGCCCTGCTTGACAAAGTCATGGGCTAGATTTTGCTTGTATTTCCGGAATGCGTTGGACATCTTAGAAAGAGCGAACTGTTTGACTAGCTTGCACCTCTCCTTGTTTTCCTGAATCTTGTTACCCTTCTCATCGTATTTACGGTATTCCGGAGGTAGAACGAAATGTTCCATAAGCTTGTTGAAGCAATCTTTTTTTGTTCTCTTATCGACAAAAGTGAAACCAAGACGTGCCTTCTTTGGCTCATTCCACTCCTGGACGGTGATCGAGACGTTGTCTCTAACAACGGCTCCGCATTGGCTGATAAACTTGGTGGCGTTCTTGCTGGGCTCCAGCAGCCTGCCGGTTGCTTCCTCGACAACCTCGATGGTGCATGTTTCTCCTGGTTTCATCGTCTTGGTTGCGCCACGCTTTGACGACGTACTCGATTTTTTTCGACGATCTGGCCGAGGGCTAAAATAAGAAAGAGAGTCGCGCGCGTTAGTACACACATATTTATTCAAATCAGTTAGTTTGTATCACCAGAGGCTCAATGTATATATATACCTCGGCGCCGGAGGTAGTTGCTACTTCCAATTGAAGATCGTCATTTATCGACGTTTCTTCGGCATCATCTTGCTGACGGCGCCCTTCATCTTCACCCTCAAGGTTCAGATAAGAAGAGATATCATCTTCTTCTTGTCCGGTCGGCACATATAGAATATCGCCTTTTATGATGCCGAACATATGGTCTTCAAGGTCCGGATCATAGTTGTCCAGAATCGGGTCAGCTCTATCGTCCGCCATATGTCAGTCCTGAAAACATGTAGTCAAAACAAATTAATTAAGTGAAGAAGGGGGCGGTGGCGGTGGCGAAAGGGCGGTGGCAAAAGGAGGGGGCGAGGAAGGGGTGGGAGAGGGTGTCGCGGTGGATGGATGGCCGAATCAAGACGATGGGCCAACAGGGCGAAAAAGAAACTCGTGCATGCGTTTTCCTTTCATTTTTTTATAAGAAAGAAGAAGGAGAATAAACGGAAGGGAGCGGGCCGGAGACGTGGCGATGGATCCGTTTTCTGTGGCGCACCAATTAAAGCTAGCGAGGATGGATGGATCGGTCGCATTCATGCCAGCGTTGGACAGCGACGTGCGGATTCATTGGACAAGTGCCGTGGCGAGGGGGGGAAGGGCGACGTGAACCGGTTGGGCAAACAGAGAAGGCAACCGCCAACCGGGTGGGCACGCGCGCGGATTTTGATTTCGATTTTTCGGGAAGAGAGAGGCCCGAGAGGCGGAATGCGTTTCGTTTCGTTTCGTTTCGTTGGCTAGCTCAAAAGTCGTTTCTTCGAGAGGGTGGCAAAGAGGAGAACGCCACCATATGCATGTGCACAGCTGGAGCGTGTCTCGTCGCGGTCGGTCTTTGTGCTGCTAGCTCAACACGTTCACACTCAAATTTTAGTTATGTTTTTTTTGTTAACTGTAGTTTTTTTTGTTAAGTCAAATTTGAGTTTCTTTTTAGTCAAATTTTAGTTTTTTTTAGTTATTTTTTCTTTCAAAATTAGTCAATTAATTAGTTAAAAAACTTAGTTACAAATTAAGTTACAAATTAAGTCAATTAATTATTTAAAAAAAACAAAAAAAAAACGGCCGGGAGATCCTCTGCTCTCTCTCTCCTCTCTTCCTCTCTCTCTTTCCCGGCGGCGCGCGCGCGGCTAGTATGCGCGGCGCCCGCGCGCATGGCGGCGAACGGCGGCGGTTATGCGCGCGTGTGCATGGCGGCGGCGGCGCGCGGTGTCTTTGTCGCGGCGGCGGCGGGCGGTTACGCACTCGCGCGCGGCGGTGGTCGGCGGCGGCGAGGGCGGCGACGGTCGGCGGTCTTCGGCGTGAGCGGCGTGAGGCGCGGCGGTGGCGGTCTTCGGCGTGAGGCGCGGCGATGGTCGGCGGCGGGCGAGGGCAGCCTGACGGCGTTCGGGCGCGGCAGAGACGAGCGGACGCGACGAGGAGAAGAAGAACTGGCGCGGCGGTTCGCGCCGCGCCAAAGATTTATAGCCCCTTTAGTCGCGGTTGGCCAGACCAACCGCGACTAAAGGGTATTTCGGCGGGTTTTTTCAGTTCCCGCGCGCAGCCACCTTTAGTCGCGGTTGGCCTGGCCAACCGCGACTAAAGGTATTTTTGAAAATACTTTTCTTTTTCAAAATCAGAAAAATAAAACTAATTCAATTCAAATTCTTAAAAATACAAATAATATATCAAAAAAATCAGAAAAATAAAACTAATACAATTCAAATTCTTAAAAATACAAATAATATATCAAAAAAATCAGAAAAATAAAACTTATTCAATTCAAATTCTTAAAAATACAAATAATATATCAAAAAAATCAGAAAAATTAAACTAATTCAATTCAAATTCTTAAAAATACAAATAATATATCAAAAAAATCAAAAAATAAAACTAATTCAATTCAAATTCTTAAAAATACAAATAATATATCAAAAAAATCAGAAAAATAAAACTAATTCAATTCAAATTCTTAAAAATACAAATATAATATATCAAAAAATTCAGAAAAATAAAACTAATTCAATTCAAATTCTTAAAAATACAAATAATATATCAAAAAAATCAGAAAAATAATATATCAAAAAATTCTTTCTTCCCGCCACTTTCTTCCCGCCACTTTCTTTCCGCCTCTTTCTTCCCGCCACTTTCTTCCCGCCACTTTCTTCCCGCCACTTTCTTCCCACCTCTTTCTTCCCGCCACTTTCTTCCCGCCTCTTTCTTCCCGCCTCCTGTCTTCCCGCTCCCATTTTTCCCGCCATTTGTCACTACATATAGGTAGCCCGGCTTGGCCAGCATTATCACATCTCTACAATCTCTCATCACTCTCTCATGGCTTCCACCGCACCCACTCTAACCTACCAGCAGGTGGAGGAGCTTTGCGCCTCGAACTACCCTTGCCCACCGGGCTACCGCGTCTCGCCGCCGGAGCCTAAGCGCCGGCGGTGTGCCGGTCCCTCCCGTCCCTCGTGGTACTGCGCGCCGGGCGGCCATCACGAACCACTACTACCTCGACCTCACGCCGGAGCAGCGGATGAATCCCCGCTGGCATCCCGATAACCAGCATACTTGGGACGCCTTCTTCATCAATCGGCGTGAGAGGGCGCTCGCCAGGTATGAGGAGGACGGTCTGCCTCCTGGAAACTTCCACGAGGCCGGCCGTCGGCTATGGTGGTACGGCCGGACTCTGCAGAGCGTCATGGACTACATCACGGCCGGCGATATCCCCCGCCTGCGCTACCCTCAGTTCGAGCCACGAGCGCTGCCCGACGACAGCGACGACAGCAGCGACGACGACGCCGGCAACTTAGAAGGCGACGACTACCAGTACAACGGCGGCGGCTATGAAGACTACGAGTATGCATATTATACGCCTAGGCAGGAGTATGACTAAACCACTCCAAATTTCATGTATGCAGGAGTATGACTTAGTCACTCCAAATTTCCTGTATGCAGGAGTATGACTTAGTCACTCCAAATTTCATGTATGCAGGAGTATGACTTAGTCACTCCAAATTACCCGTATGCAGGAGTATGACAGAATCACTCCAAATTTCATGTATCATCAGTGCTATCTCGAGTCAATTGAATCATTCGAAAATGGACACCAAACACATCACGGGTAATATAATTCACATGATTCATTCAACAAAGTTTGGTACAATAAATTATTACACATCATTTCTTCCCTTGTGTCCCTGCTTGCTTATGATTGTGCCGTATCCATGGAGCATCCTCATCATTTAACTTAATGCTTGGGTCGGTGTTCACTTTGAAGGGCGGAATTTCAGCAAACATATTATAATCTTCTGACATGTCTGTCTTGTCCTCCACTCCCACGATGTTTCTTTTCCCAGAAAGAACAATGTGGCGCTTTGGATCATCACATGATGTACTGATCGTTTTCTTATCTTTCCGTTTCCTCGGTTTGCTACTCATGTCCTTCACATAGAAAACCTGAGCGACATCTTTCGCTAGGACGAATGGTTCGTCAAGGTAACCAAGATTGTTGAAATCCACCATTGTCATTCCGTATTGCTGGTCCACCTTTACCCCACCTCCTCGTTAGCTTGAACCATTTGCACCGGAACAAAGGGACCCTAAAGGAGGGTCCATAGTCAAGTTCCCATATCTCCTCTATGTAACCATAATATGTGACCTTTTGCCCATTCTCGGTTGCTGCATCAAAGCGGACACCACTGCTTTGGTTGGTGCTCTTTTATCTTGGGCGATCGTGTAAAATGTATTCCCATTTATCTCGTACCCTTGGAAAGTCGTTATAGTCGAAGATGGTGTCTTGGCCAACATGTACAACTGATCTACAACATGATCGTCATTCATTAAATGTTTTCTCAACCAACTGCCGAAAGTCTCCATGTGGGCCTTCCTAATCCAAGATTCAGCTTCCTGTGGTTGTCCGAGCGTAAAATATTCTTGTGTTTCTCAAAGTACGGAGCCACCAAGCTGGAATTGGTCAGAAGCGTGTGGTGTGCTTCACTCGAGAATGGCCGTCCATACATATCGTTGATTTCCTTCGATCGTGCCTTTTCCACTTAGTCTCCCTCGTGCCGCGATCGAGGAAGACCAATCGGCTTAAGGTCGGGAACAAAGTCAACACAAAACTCAATTACCTCCTCATTTCCATAGCCCTTGGCGATGCTTCCTTCTCGGCCTATCACGGTTACGAACATATTTCTTTAATATTCCCATGAACCTCTCGAAGGGGAACATATTGTGTAGAAATACAGGACCGAGAATGGAAATCTCATCGACTAGGTGAACCAGGAGGTGCGTCATAATATTGAAGAAGGATGGCGGGAACACCAACTCGAAATCGACAAGACATTGGATCACATCGTTCAGAACCGTGGTAGAACTTCTCGGATTGATTACCTTCTCGAGAGATTGCATTGAGGAATGCACATAGCTTCACAATGGCTACTCGAACATTTTCCGGCAGAGCCCCTCAAAGCAATCGGAAGCAATTGCGTCATAATCACGTGGCGTCGTGAGACTTCAGGTTTTGGAACTTTTTCTCCGCCATGTTTATTATTCCCTTTATATTGGACGAGAATCCCGACGGGACCTTCATACCGCTTCAGGCATTCAAAAAAGATGGCCTTCTCTTCTTTGGTCGAGCGTAGCCGGCACGACCTTGAAACCGTTCCGGATGCCGGTCATCGTGGTCTTTCAAACTTTGCTAGTCCCGCCGTGCTTCCTTTGTATCATTTGACTTCCCATACACGCCCAAGAAGCTTAGGATGTTCACGCAAATATTCTTCGTAACGTGCATCACGTCGATTGCAGAGCGGACTTCTAGGACTTTCCAATATTCTAGCTCCCAGAATATAGATTTCTTCTTCCACATGGCTACGTGCCGTCAGCTCCCTTCGAACTGATTGTCCGCCAGGACCCTTTCCAAAGATGACTTTCAAATCCTTGACCATATCAAATACCTCAGCACCAGTGTGTTCCGTAGGCTTCGGCCGGTGATCTGCCTTGCCATTGTAATGCTTGCCTTTCTTTCTTACTGGATGACCTTTCGGAAGAAATCGACGATGCCCAAGGTACACGTTCTTCTTACAATTTGGCAAATGTACACTTTCGGGGCCTCATGTAAGCGGTGCGTGCATGCATTGTATCCCTTATTTGACAGTCCCGAAAGGTTACTAAGAGCAGGCCAATCGTTGATGGTTACGAAAAGCAACGCTCGTAGGTCAAATTCCTCTTCTTTGTGCTCATCCCACACACGGACACCAGGTCTGCCCCACAGCTGTAAAAGTTCATCAACTAATGGCCTTAGGTACACATCGATGTCGTTGCCGGGTTGCTTCGGACCTTGGATGAGCACTGGCATCATAATGAACTTTCGCTTCATGCACAACCAAGGAGGAAGGTTGTAGATGCATAGAGTCACGGGCCAGGTACTATGGCTGGAGCTCTGCTCGCCAAAAGGATTCATGCCATCCGTACTTAGACCAAATCTTATGTTCCTTGCGTCAGCTGCAAAATCTTTGAACTCTCTGTCGATCTTTCTCCATTGCGTTCCATCTGCTGGGTGTCTCAACTCCCCGTCCGACTTACGGTCCTCTTTGTGCCATCGCAACAACTTGGCATGCTCTTTGTTCTTGAACAGACGTTTCAACCGTGGTATTATAGGAGCATACCACATCACCTTGGCGGGAACCCTCTTCCTGGGTTTCTGGCCCTCAACATCGTCACCAGGGTCATCGCCTCTGATCTTATAACGCAATGCAGTGCATACCGGGCATTCATTCAAATTCTCGTATTCACCGCGGTAGAGGATGCAGTCGTTGATGCATGCATGTATCTTCGTAACCTCTAAACCTAGAGGGCGGACAACCTTCTTTGCTTCGTACGCATCGGCGGGCAACTCGTTATTCTTTGGAAACATATTCTTCAACATTTTCAGCAAGTTTTCAAATGCCGAGTCAGCTACACCTGCCTGTGCCTTCCATTTCAGCAAATCCAGTGTGCAGCCCAGCTTTTTCAGACCATCATCGCATCCGGGGTACAGCGCCTTCCTGTGATCCTCTAACATGCGATCCAAATTCTCCCTCTCCTTTTCAGTTTCGCAGCGTCTCCGTGCATCAGCAATGGTCCGACCAAGATCATCAACGGGATCATCACGTGCCTCCCCTTCACCTTCCCCTTCACCTTCAGCATCCTCCATGAAAGTATCACCGAAATGAGCAAGATAGCTTTCATCGATGAAATCATCCCCTTCTTTATCTTCTTCCATTATAACCCCTCTTTCTCCATGCTTGGTCCAACAATTATAGCTTGGCATGAAACCATGCCGAAGCAGGTGCATGTGAACATCTCTTGAGGAAGAGTAACCCTTCTGATTCTTACAGTTAACACATGGACAGATAACAAAACCCCCCTGCTTGTTCGCATTAGCCACTACGAGGAAATCTTTCAAACCCGTACTGAACTCGCCGGAGAGTCGGTTACCGTACATCCATTGTCGATTCATCTGCATTATTATAATATAAAATATATAATTAACCATCATGCATTTGTTAAACTAACTAGCTACAAACAATATAAATTAAACAATGAACTACACACATGCATATTTTATCAATGACACATCAAAGGTTCAAGTTGCTAACCGCGATCGAGGAGGAAAAAATAAATGAGAAAGCTCAAGTGTGGCTCCAACACTTCATATCATGTTTGTTTCATGCTCTTGGGGCATTTCATCAAACACCTTATGTGCATAAGAGGAACCAAAAGCAAAACTAACACCCACTTGTGAAGTTTGTGAAGAGAATGGCTCCAAATGGCTAAGTGTTGGCTGCTGGATGGGTATATATAGGGGAGGGGCTTTAGTCCCGGTTGGCCTGGCCAACCGCGACTAAAGGCCTTCGGGCACCTTTAGTCGCGGTTGGCCAGGCCAACCGCGACTAAAGCCCCCCACGTGCACCAGCTGGCCACCGAGCGCCCTGGGCCCAGGCCTTTGGTCGCGGTTCGCCTCCCGAACCACGACTAAAGGTCCCATTAGTCGCGGTTCCTATAGCTTTGCGACTTATGGGGCTGGATGGAAGCCTGTTTTTCTACCAGTGATTTTTTTGCAGGTCTGAAACAGTATCATATTAATTCATCTGTAGTATGTTCGTTTGTAGCGTGTTTAAAAGCCGTATCATTTTGTATGTTACAAGTTTCGTACCACACTTTCACAATATAGTGTATCGTAGACATTTCACCAGATAACTCAGAAAAAATAACTCATGCAACAGAAACAGAAAAGAACTTGGGCTACAGTTTCTGTGAGGTTTATTTTCGCCACAGTTTCTCTGAAGAAGTTAAGCTTAAGCCGTTTCTTCACAAGCTAAAGCTGAAAAGAACTGGCCCATAATCCTGTTTCCGCTCCTTTTACATAAATTTTCTTACATAACTTTTGCAATTTTATTTCCTTAGATCTACACCTCCGTTTAAAATAAAGATTCTTCCGTTAAGTTTGTAATTAGATCCTCTACAACTTTTGTGTAGTAAGTTTTTCCATCCGACCAACTTGTTCGGACAATTTTTCGTACTCCATTAGAACTGTAGCTAGCCGCTTCGGTATAATTTTGTAAAATTCTTGAGTTCTACAAGTCAGATTTCGGCAAACTTTATACCGCTGTAATCAGCAAATCACGAAGATTATTTTAGATATTTTGCATGTCAGTTTCGCCCACTTTATTTTTGCGGTATCCCTTTGATCCGCAACATCATCTATAAAATAAATCCTACAAACTTTTTCCGAGAGATTCTTTTGGCGATTAGCTTGTAATGGAATTCTCTACAACTTCCGTGTAGAAAGGTCTTCCATCCGGAAAACTTCTTCGAATGACTTTTCGCGAAAAGTGTGGTCCTATGACTGGCTTTAACATAGTTCCTATAGCCAAATTGATCCTTATGATCATACCTATCTTCCAGGACCAGTTATAATTCTTTATCATGTTCACAGATAGTGCATAGTTTTCCCCTGGTTGTCTAGTTTATATTATTCAAATAACAATTGAGTTGTTTGAGTAAAGTGTGACTTGTCCTAGTTAATATTTTTACCTTGCTTTAGTAGGGTGGAGATACTCTACCCCATATCACATGTGATAAATCTTTGTTATCCATTAGGCTCCGCGAACCAAATCCCAATATCATTCCTATCCAATCTCATGACATTCATTCTTTCCACTTAGTTCGAACTATTCGAATTTCAAATGGGTTATTTGAATAGTTCAATATATCATTAGTTCAAATCCAATGCTATGTGTGACCTTGTGCTACTCTGATAAGTGTTTTCACACTATGTCAATTACATAAGCCTTGTTTTATAGCATTCCATCCAATAGCACCACTGTCCAAAATATTTGAATAACTTTGCACATATTCAAATTCAAATATGAGGATTTGAGTAATTTTGGCATAACTTAAAATCTTAAATCATTATAAGTTGATCCCCTTGACAAATAATCATATTGAAACTTCATATCCAGTAGAACTTCTGTTTAGTTTAGATGAATACTTCCATCATGCTCCAGTGTTCACATCTGTCCAAATCATATTATCCTAGTCCATAGTATTCAATTAACAATTGAGTTATTTGAGAAAATGGTGACAATCTTAACTATAGATTTTTCCTTGTGCAAATGTTGTGTTGAGATACTCTACTACATAGCACATGTTTTTGAACCCTTGATATCCATTAGCATCTTTAACCCACATCTTCAACATCATTCATGCATATTCAACCTCATGCCCACTTAATCTTATTAGCTTATATTGAACTATTCAATTTACAAATGAGTTAATTGTGTAATGAATATATATCACAAGTCCATACCCAATGTGTAATTCATACTATTTTGAGTAATTGTTGTCACGTCTATTTAAATAGTGTTGTAGTTGCACTATTTGATACTTATGTGATTCAAATCACATGAGACATTCCATTTCTTTTCATGCTTTTGTAAGCATAAAGATTCTTCAATTATATCTTGGATACTTTCTAATCATGTGACTTTCCGTCCAAACTCTCACAGCCATGTCTTGCAAGCCATACCTCATGTCATATCTTCTTTATCCGATGAGTAAAACACAATGAATAACTACTTGTTGTTTGCTTGGTTTGATTTTGTTGTTGTTGAATGGTGTGTTTATGTTGTGCTATATTCTATGTTATAGTTTGTACGGAGAGGCACATATTTTGATTAAGAGAAGTGAACGTGGTTCGACTACCAAAAAGGCAAGTGACACTCAAATCCTACTTATTTTCTTTATGCATTAGTGTTTTAAACTAGTATGCATGGTAGGATTTTATTTTCGAAAATTATGCTACGCTTATCAATCCTAGCAGTGTGTAGCCACCCATGAACCTTTGCTAGAATTCTTAGTTTGCCTAGCAATAACAAAAATGGCACTGCTGTTTTCGATTATTTCTGGATTGTGAGTATTGAGAATTAAAATTAACAACTCTAATGAATCACCTGGGTGGATGACACGCGTACATCATGCGTCCGTTGGGAACCCCAAGAGGAAGGTGTGATGCGTACAGCGGCAAGTTTTCCCTCAGTATGAAACCAAGGTTTATCGAGCCAATAGGAGCCAAGAAGCACGTTGAAGGTTGATGGCGGCGAGATGTAGTGCGGCGCAACACCAGGGATTCCGGCGCCAACGTGGAACCTGCACAACACAACCAAAGTACTTTGCCCCAACGAAACAGTGAGGTTATCAATCTCACCGGCTTGCTGTAACAAAGGATTAGATGTATAGTGTGGATGATGATGTTTGCAGAGAACAGTAAAACAATTGCAGTAGATTGTATTTCAGATGTAAAGAATGGACCGGGGTCCACAGTTCACTAGAGGTGTCTCTCCCATAAGATAAATAGCATGTTGGGTGAACAAATTACAGTTGGGCAATTGACAAATAGAGAGGGCATGACCATGCACATACATGATATGATGAGTATTGTGAGATTTAATTGGGCATTACGACAAAGTACATAGACCGCTATCCAGCATGCATCTATGCCTAAAAAGTCCACCTTCAGGTTATCATCTGAACCCCTTCCAGTATTAAGTTGAAAACAACAGACAATTGCATTAAGTATGGTGCGTAATGTAATCAATAACTACATCCTCGGACATAGCATCAATGTTTTATCCCTAGTGGCAACAGCACATCCATAATCTTAGAGGTTTCTCTCACTCCCCCAGATTCACGGAGACATGAACCCACTATCGAGCATAAATACTCCCTCTTGGAGTTACTAGCAAAAACTTGGCCAGAGCCTCTACTAATAACGGAGAGCATGCAAGATCATAAACAACACATAGATATAAATTGATAATCAACATAACATACTATTCTCTATTCATCGGATCCCAACAAACACAACATATAGCATTACAGATAGATGATCTTGATCATGTTCGGCAGCTCACAAGATCCGACAATGAAGCATAATGAGGAGAAGACAACCATCTAGCTACTGCTATGGACCCATAGTCCAGGGGTAGACTACTCACTCATCACTCCGGAGGCGACCATGGCGGCGTAGAGTCCTCCGGGAGATGATTCCCCTCTCCGGCAGGGTGCCGGAGGCGATCTCCTGAATCCCCCGAGATGGGATTGGCGGTGGCGGCGTCTCTGGAAGGTTTTCCGTATCGTGGCTCTCGGTACTGGGGGTTTCGCGACGAAGGCTATTTGTAGGCGGAAGGGCATGTCAAGGGGCGTCACGAGGGGCCCACACACTAGGTCGGCGCGGCCAGGGCTTGGGCCGCGCCGCCCTAGCGTGGCGCCGCCTCGTGGCCCCACTTCGTCAGCTCTCCGGTCTTCTGGAAGCTTCGTGTGAAAATAGGCCCCTGGGCGTTGATTTCATCCAATTCCGAGAATATTTCCTTACTAGGATTTCTGAAACCAAAAACAGCAGAAACAAAGAATCGGCTCTTCGGCATCTCGTTAATAGGTTAGTGCCGGAAAATGCATAAATATGACATAAAGTATGCATAAAACATGTAGATATCATCAATAATGTGGCATGGAACATAAGAAATTATCGATACGTCGGAGACGTATCAGCATCCCCAAGCTTAGTTTATGCTCGTCCCGAGCAGGTAAACGATAACAAAGATAATTTCTGGAGTGACATGCCATCATAACCTTGATCATACTATTGTAAGCATATGTAATGAATGCAGCGATCAAAACAATGTAAATGACATGAGTAAACAACTGAATCATATAGCAAAGACTTTTCATGAATAGTACTTTCAAGACAAGCATCAATAAGTCTTGCATAAGAGTTAACTCATAAAGTAATAATTCAAAGTAAAGGAATTGAAGCAACACAAAGGAAGATGAAGTTTCAGCGGTTGCTTTCAACTTATAACATGTATATCTCATGGATATTGTCAATGTAAAGTAATATAACAAGTGCAATATGCAAGTATGTAGGAATCAATGCACAGTTCACACAAGTGTTTGCTTCTTGAGGTGGAGAGAGATAGGTGAACTTGACTCAACATAAAAGTAAAAGAAAGGTCCTTCAAAGAGGAAAGCATCGATTGCTATATTTGTGCTAGATCTTTGATTTTGAAAACAAGAAACAATTTTGTCAACGGTAGTAATAAAGCATATGTGTTATGTAAATTACTAGCAGCATGCCCGCGCGTTGCTGCGAAACAACAAAACCTATTAACTTAGAGCACCTCTAACAGAGCCCGTAAATCCCGTCGGAACTGAACTTTTCCGACGGATTTACGGGTTCGGACCGAAAGTGGCGCAGAACAGCACCTGAATCGGTGGGCCAGCCCGAATCGAAAGCTCGGGGGCCCGAGAAACTCCCCGCACGACCCAAGGGTTCGTGGAGGGGAGTTCGGTTCGTAAACCCTACTCCCTTCCACCGCTCCTCTCCCGCCGCCGCCTGCGTCCGCTCCGACGAGCGATTCCGGACGCTCCAACGCCGCTCCGCCACTTCGGCCAGCTCCCCTCCGTCCGGAATGGCGCGTGCAAGACGCATGGGTAGGGGAGGTGGCGGATCTGGCACCGGAAGGTCAACTCGGCGTCCGCCGGGTGCACGGGCGTCACCGGAGCTCGCCAGGCGTAGGCGCTCCAACGGCGCGTGGAAGCGGGCCGGCCGGAAGTGGCCGGAGATGATGGCATACCCGCAAGCGCGGGCGGAGGAGGCGCCGGAAGGAAGCGGAGGCGCCCCCCACTGCCGGCGCGTGCAAACCCTCCTCTGCCGACGTTGCCCCCGCACGACGACGACGACGACGCCGGGCTGCCTATAGCGTGCGGGAGCACCTCCCAGGCAGTGGTCATCGAGGTGGCGGCGGTCGTCATCGCCTAGGAAGCAAAAAACCTCCACCGACGACATTAGCGCCCCAGTGACAGTATAGTCACTCCGGGAACTAAATCTAGTTTAATTAGGCCCCTAGTTCATAATGTAGGTGAAATATGCATGTATTTTGCCCTATTATTGTAAAAATTATGAACGAATTCAGCTTGCTCCGGAAATCGAGTGCGATCGCAAATTTCAATTTCCCGCGACGTTTGATTTCATTTCAGCGAGTTCGGTTCACGTTTTCGGTTTTCGGTTTCTGTTATGCGCCGTCGCTAAATCCGCAACCAAATTGTTTTTCGGGAGACTGAACTCGCTTTTTTCGGTTTCGAGAAATACGGGATCTGTTAGAGATGCTCTTACAAAAATATCAAATAACGCATCAGCCCTTATAATCAACACTACTTTTTTTTGGCTGTTGCTCGCAATATTTTTTGCTAATCTTCTCCTTCCTTAGACCTGACCTATTTCCTGCATTAGATTTTGTGGAAAAATAATTCAGAGATGTGCATCCTAGAACCATCAGAAAGGGGTCACAGGAAAGAAATAAACACACACAAGCGCGCGCTACAGCTAGAAGCTCATATCACAATGTTTACCAACACCGCCGTTATAAAGGAAAGGTGAGAATACACTATGAGTCTATGATCTAGCTACAATAGAGCGCAGGATGTGCATTTAACAACGCCAAAAATATATAGAATCTAGAGGGGAAAAATTCATAAGTTGTTCACGAAAACTCTGCCAGCTGGTTAGCATCTACAGCCTGGATAAATTATCTAATCTGAAAGAACCTTCTCCAGCTTAGGATCATTTGGTCTGACCAATGCATCATCCTCCTCTTTCCGTGTAGACTATCTCATCTTTCTCCACGGGAGCATCATCTTCTGTCTCCACAGGAGTAAAAATCTATTTTGTACACTATTGTAATAAGACTTTGCCTGAAACATAGATGTCTGAAATAATTGAACACACTTTGTACTATATTTGCACTATCCCCATCAGCATCATTTTTGCATAATTCAGAATCATCAATCCTTGTCACAATTACCAACTAATCAACTCATATAGGGCACCAAACCACCACCTTAGATCATTGTTGCATTACATTAATTTATTCTTACCAGTTGCATATATGAACTCTTAGGAGGAGAAATAATGAACAAAAATTTATTTTGATAAGGAATCAACAAATATCTGCCCTCACATAACCTTAATAATCTTCAGTTAGAAGCAACCACACCAACATACACTATTCGAACATAAATCCTGCAGTAAAATTGACCTACCAAATACAAAATTCAGCTTGGCACAACAGAGGAAACGAAACAGAAGTGGGCTACAGGCAGTAAATGCTACATGTATATATGTACACAAAAGGTGAGAAAATTCCATTATACGGGCAGATGGGTACCAGACAAGAAATAATCACACAGAGGGAGAGAGAGCATCAGAGATAGAGGCACATAGCTACCTTGGGAGTGGAGCGGCTGCTGTTGGCGATTGATTTGTGCAGCAGCGGAGTGGCAGCCGGATGTGGGTCGATGAAACTGCTGGCAGCGCGTGAGGTGATGCTCGGCGGTCGGTGTACTCCTGGAGGTAGACGAACCAGTCCGGGATTCAGCGAGGAGCTGGAGGGGCGACACGGGGCGACTCCGAGGTCGACGAACCGGTCAGGAAGGAGCACGTGCTTGATCCGGTCGAGGAAGTGTAGGGGGTCGATGAGGAACTGCAGGCACGCGGATGGGAATCGCTTGCCTCGCCTCCTCCGCAACGACTCGATGGCCGGACAACAGCAGAACTATTTCAGTGTTGTTTCCCCGTTTTGATCTTGAACAACATCAGTATCCTTCACAAGTTCTCATTTTATGCATAGCAGTTCCATTTTCTAAGTCGCGGGGAAATGTACATCATCAGTGTCATTTGCTCATCCTAGTTTTTTCGTTATCTCAAACTTCTCAGCATTCAGAAAGACATTTTCAGTATTAAAAGACCAAGACAACTTCTGCTCTCCAGGCCCAACTTAATGTACTAAAACATATGGCTGCGGATGCCTAGGTGAAAGAAATTCAGTGGTAGGAAAAGAAATGCAGACTTTGTAACTGGAGCTTTGCACAAAAGGAACTGAGCCCTCTATCATTCATTGTCAACACCTCCTCAAAATCCATGTCGTGTTGTTAAAAAAAATAATTCATGTCGTATAGTCATGCTGAACAAAATGCAAAGGCAGACCAGGTTGAATCAATTCTTTAAATAATATCGAAGTTGAAGTAACCCACTATCAACAAATTAAAACAAAACTATATCTCAGCAGCCGATCACCACGGGATAAACTAATCGGCAAGGAGAAGTGGAGAACAACGGATTTCGATAGGACACAACAAAGTGGGAGTTGTACCTCTTCTGAGAGCCTCCGGTCTGGTCGCCATGGTCAGCACCAAGGAGAGAAACCCAGATCCGTAGCGAGGATTCTTCAAGCGAGAGAAATCGAGTGGGGAGTGCCGGCGCGCTGCTCGCGAGGGCTAGTTGTGGGGATTCGTCGAGTTACCTAACCGGCATCTAGAAGGTGCATGCCGGCTGGAGTTCGGCGCGGGTAGCCCGGCGGCGCCGCCGATCCAGGCGGCGGGCGGGGGATCTTTACTCGCGACGCTTAGTCGCTTGTTTTCTTCGCGTCCGTGGTAGTCAGATATGATGGAGCTTGGACCGCGGGCTGATTCGATGATTTGTGGAGGGCTGTAACGTAAAAGTGACGACGACGTACGACGCACCGGTCGCATTGGTATTTAATAGTTAAGATATCTTACAAGTTGCAAGCCTCATGCATAGTATACTAATAGTGCCCGCACCTTGTCCTAATTAGCTTGAATTACCAGGATTATCACAATGCACATGTTTTAACCAAGTGTCACAAAGGGGTACCTCTATGCCGTATGTACAAAGGTCTAAGGAGAAAGCTCGCATTGGATTTCTCGCTATTGATTATTCTCAACTTAGACATCCATACCGGGACAACATAGACAACAGATAATGGACTCCTCTTATATGCATAAGCATGTAGCAACAATTAATTTTCTCGTATGAGATTGAGGATATATGTCCAAAACTGAAACTTCCACCATGATTCATGGCTTTAGTTAGCGGCCCAATGTTCTTCTCTAACATTATGCATGCTCTAACCATTTTAGTGGTAAATCTCCCTTACTTCAGACAAGACGAACATGCATAGCAGCTCACATGATATTCAACAAAGAGTAGTTGATGGCGTCTCCAGGAACATGGTTATCGCACAACAAGCAACTTAATAAGAGATAAAGTGCATAAGTACATATTCAATACCACAATAGTTTTTAAGCTATTTGTCCCATGAGCTATATATTGCAAAGGTAGAGGACAGAAATTTAAAGGTAGCACTCAAGCAATTTACTTTGGAATGGCGGAGAAATACCATGTAGTAGGTAGGTATGGTGGACACAAATGGCATAGTGGTTGGCTCAAGTATTTTGGATGCATGAGAGGTATTCCCTCTCGATACAAGGTTTAGGCTAGCAAGGCTATTTGAAACAAACACAAGGATGAAGCGGTGCAGCAAAACTCACATAAAACACATATTGTAAACATTATAAAACTCTACACCGTCTTCCTTGTTGTTCAAACTCAATACTAGAAATTATCTAGACTTTAGAGAGACCAAATATGCAAACCAAATTTTAGCATGCTCTATGTATTTCTTCATTAATAGGTGCAAAGTATATGATGCAAGAGCTTAAACATGAGCACAACAATTGCCAAGTATCACATTACCCAAGACATCATAGCAATTACTACATGTATCATTTTCCAATTCCAACCATATAACAATTTAACGAAGAAGAAACTTCGCCATGAATACTATGGGTAAAGCCTAAGGACATATTTGTCTATATGCAACAGCGGAGCGTGTCTCTCTCCCACACAAAGAATGCTATGATCCATTTTATTCAAACAAAACAAAAACAAAAACAAACCGACGCTCCAAGCAAAGCACATAAGATGTGATGGAATAAAAATATAGTTTCAGGGGAGGAACCTGATAATGTTGTCGATGAAGAAGGGGATGCCTTGGGAATCCCCAAGCTTAGATGCTTGAGTCTTCTTGATATATGCAGGGGTGAACTACCGGGGCATCCCCAAGCTTAGAGCTTTCACTCTCCTTGATCATATTGTATCATCTCCCTCTCTTGATCCTTGAAAACTTCCTCCACACCAAACTCAAAACAACTCATTAGAGGGTTAGTGCACAATCAAAATATACATGTTCAGAGGTGACATAATCATTCTTAACACTTCTGGACATTGCACAAAGCTACTGAAAGTTAATGGAATCGAAAAATCCATCGAGCATAGCAAAACAGGCAATGCGCAATAAAAGGCAGAATCTGTCAAAACAGAACAGTTCGTAAAGACGAATTTTATTGAGGCACCAGACTTACTCAAATGAAAATGCTCAAATTGAATGAAAGTTGCGTACATATCTGAGGATCACTCACGTAAATTGGCATAATTTTCTGAGTTACCTACAGATAATTAGGTCCAGATTCGTGACAGCAAAGAAATCTGTTTCTGCGCAGTAATCCAAATCAAGTATGAACCTTACTATCAACGACTTTACTTGGCACAACAATGCACAAAACTAAGATAAGGAGAGGTTGCTACAGTAGTAAACAACTTCCAAGACTCAAATATAAAATAAAGGTACTGTAGTAAAAACATGGGTTGTCTCCCATAAGCGCTTTTCTTTAACGCCTTTCAGCTAGGCGCAGAAAGTGTGTTTCAAGTATTATCAAGAGACGAAGTGTCAACATCATAATTTGTTCTAATAATAGAATCAAAAGGTAACTTCATTCTCTTTCTAGGGAAGTGTTCCATACCTTTCTTGAGAGGAAATTGATATTTAATATTACCTTCCTTCATATCAATGATAGCACCAACAGTTCGAAGAAAAGGTCTTCCCAATATAATGGGACAAGATGCATTGCATTCAATATCCAAGACAACAAAATCAACGGGGACAAGGTTATTGTTAATGGTAATGCGAACATTATCAACTTTCCCCAAAGGTTTCTTTGTAGAATGATCAGCAAGATTAACATCCAAATAACAATTTTTCAATGGTGGCAAGTCAAGCATATTATAGATTTTCTTAGGCATAACAGAAATACTTGCACCAAGATCACATAAAGCATTACAATCAAAGTCATTGACCTTCATCTTAATAATGGGCTCCCAACCATCCTCTAGCTTCCTAGGAATAGAAGCTTCGCGTTCTAGTTTCTCTTCTCTAGCTTTTATGAGAGCATTTGTAATATGTTTCGTGAAAGCCAAATTTATAGCACTAGCATTAGGACTCTTAGCAAGTTTTTGTAAGAAATTTATAACTTCAGAGATGTGGCAATCATCAAAATCTAAACCATTATAATCTAAAGCAATGGGATCATCATCCCCAATGTTGGAAAAAAATTCAGCAGTTTTATCACAGAGCTTTGTAGCTTTAGCAGTTTCAGGCAGTTTTTCGCGCTTTGCATTTGAAGTTGAAACATTGCTAACACCAATTCTTTTACCATTATTAGTAGGAGGTGCAGCAACATGTGTAGCATTAGCATTACTAGTGGTGGTAATAGTCCAAACTTTAACTATATTATCTTCTTTTTCATTTTCTTCTCTTTCCCACCTAGCACGCAATTCTGCCATCAATCTTATATTCTCATTAATTCTAACTTGGATGGCATTTGCTGTAGTAACAATTTTATTATTATGATTTTCATGAGGCATAACTTTCAATTTCAAAAGATCAACATCAGCAGCAAGACTATCGACTTTAGAAGCAAGTATATCAATTTTCCCAAGCTTTTCTTCAACAGATTTGTTAAAAGCAGTTTGTGTACTAATAAATTCCTTAATCATGGCTTCAAGTCCAGGGGGTGTGTTCCTATTATTGTTGTAAGAATTCCCATAAGAATTACCATAGCCATTGCCATTATTATAAGGATATAGCCTATAGTTGTTACTAGAATTGTTCTGGTAAGCATTGTTGTTGAAATTATTATTTTTAATGTAGTTTACATCAACATGTTCTTCTTGGGCAACCAATGAAGCTAACGGAACATTATTAGGATCAACATTAGTCCTATCATTCACAAGCATAGACATAATAGCATCAATCTTATCACTCAAGGAAGAGGTTTCTTCGACAGAATTTACCTTCTTACCTTGTGGAGCTCTTTCCGTGTGCCACTCAGAGTAATTAATCATCATATTATCAAGAAGCTTTGTTGCCTCGCCAAGAGTGATGGACATAAAGGTACCTCCAGTAGCTGAATCCAATAGGTTCCGCGAAGAAAAATTCAGTCCTGCATAAAAGGTTTGGATGATCATCCAAGTAGTCAGTCCATGGGCTGGGCAATTTTTAACCAAAGATTTCATTCTTTCCCATGCTTGTGCAACATGCTCATTATCCAATTGTTTAAAATTCATTATGCTACTCCTCAAAGATATAATTTTAGCAGGGGGATAATATCTACCAATAAAAGCATCCTTGCATTTAGTCCATGAATCAATACTATTCTTAGGCAGAGATATCAACCAATCTTTAGCTCTTCCTCTTAATGAGAAAGGGAACAATTTTAATTTTATAATGTCACCATCTACATCTTTATACTTTTGCATTTCACACAATTCAACAAAATTATTGAGATGGGCAGCAGCATCATCAGAACTAACACCAGAAAATTGCTCTCGCATAACAAGATTCAGTAAAGCAGGTTTAATTTCAAAGAATTCTGCTGTAGTAGCAGGTGGAGCAATAGGTGTGGATAAGAAATCATTATTATTTGTGGTTGTGAAGTCACACAACTTAGTATTTTCAGGAGTACCCATTTTAGCAACAGTAAATAAAGCAAACTAGATAAAGTAAATGCAAGTAACTAATTTTTTGTGTTTTTAATATAGAGTGCAAACAAGATAGCAAGTAAAGTAAAACTAGCAACTAATTTTTTTGTGTTTTGTTTTAGTGCAGCAAACAAAGTAGTAATTAAAGTAAAGCAAGACAAAAACAAAGTAAAGAGATTGCGATGTGGAGACTCCCCTTGCAGCGTGTCTTGATCTCCCCAGCAACGGCGCCAGAAAATCTGCTTGACACGCGTACAGCACGCGTCCGTTGGGAACCCCAAGAGGAAGGTGTGATGCGTACAGCGGCAAGTTTTCCCTCAGTATGAAACCAAGGTTTATCGAACCAGTAGGAGCCAAGAAGCACGTTGAAGGTTGATGGCGGCGAGATGTAGTGCGGCGCAACACCAGGGATTCCGGCGCCAACGTGGAACCTGCACAACACAACCAAAGTACTTTGCCCCAACGAAACATTGAGGTTGTCAATCTCACCAGCTTGCTGTAACAAATGATTAGATGTATAGTGTGGATGATGATGTTTGCAGAGAACAGTAAAACAATTGCAGTAGATTGTATTTCAGATGTAAAGAATGGACCGGGGTCCACAGTTCACTAGAGGTGTCTCTCCCATAAGATAAATAGCATGTTGGGTGAACAAATTACAGTTGGGCAATTGACAAATAGAGAGGGCATGACCATGCACATACATGATATGATGAGTATTGTGAGATTTAATTGGGCATTACGACAAAGTACATAGACCGCTATCCAAAGGCATGCATCTATGCCTAAAAAGTCCACCTTCAGGTTATCATCCGAACCCCTTCCAGTATTAAGTTGAAAACAACAGACAATTGCATTAAGTATGGTGCGTAATGTAATCAATAACTACATCCTCGGACATAGCATCAATGTTTTATCCCTAGTGGCAACAGCACATCCATAATCTTAGAGGTTTCTCTCACTCCCCCAGATTCACGGAGACATGAACCCACTATCGAGCATAAATACTCCCTCTTGGAGTTACTAGCAAAAACTTGGCCAGAGCCTCTACTAATAATGGAGAGCATGCAAGATCATAAACAACACATAGATATAAATTGATAATCAACATAACATAGTATTCTCTATTCATCGGATCCCAACAAACACAACATATAGCATTACAGATAGATGATCTTGATCATGTTCGGCAGCTCACAAGATCCGACAATGAAGCATAATGAGGAGAAGACAACCATCTAGCTACTGCTATGGACCCATAGTCCAGGGGTAGACTACTCACTCATCACTCCGGAGGCGACCATGGCGGCGTAGAGTCCTCCGGGAGATGATTCCCCTCTCCGGCAGGGTGCCGGAGGCGATCTCCTGAATCCCCCGAGATGGGATTGGCGGCGGCAGCGTCTCTGGAAGGTTTTCCGTATCGTGGCTCTCGGTACTGGGGGTTTCGCGACGAAGGCTATTTGTAGGCGGAAGGGCAGGTCAAGGGGCGTCACGAGGGGCCCACACACTAGGTCGGCACGGCCAGGGCTTGGGCCGCGCCGCCCTAGCGTGGCGCCGCCTCGTGGCCCCACTTCGTCAGCTCTCCGGTCTTCTGGAAGCTTCGTGTGAAAATAGGCCCCTGGGCGTTGATTTCGTCCAATTCCGAGAATATTTCCTTACTAGGATTTCTGAAACCAAAAACAGCAGAAACAAAGAATCGGCTCTTCGGCATCTCGTTAATAGGTTAGTGCCGGAAAATGCATAAATATGACATAAAGTATGCATAAAACATGTAGATATCATCAATAATGTGGCATGGAACATAAGAAATTATCGATACGTCGGAGACGTATCAGTGGATTGGATGTGTGGTGGGCGGCTGCTCAGGGCTCCGACCCTGGGGAACCAGTGGACAGGTGGGTACCTGAGAGCGTGCAGTTGAATAGTGGTTGCCCTAGACTGCACCTCTGGTTTTCACCAGGGGATCGTGCGGGGGTTTATTATCTGTAAAGGTTTTAAGCCTGTGAGTTTCACTTGTGGTTGGCCACCCAGGATTAAAGAGATTATTATATCGTCCATATTTTAGTTAGCTTACAGTGCAGCCTTATGGTATTATGGGCTCTGCCGGGATTAAGTAAGTTGTGAGGTCCAACTTGTTTGATAGATAGGAAGATGTGGCTGCGGCCAAATTATTACGAGTCTATTCTAGTATGGTTGAAACCTTCTTCTGAAAGATCTTGTCTCATTCTTTTGAAGGGTGGGTCGTAAGGTGAAAGTGCACAACCTCTCGAGAGTTAAACCTAAGATCTTAGCCGTGTCCCCGGTTATGGACAATTTGAGCTTTCTAGGCAAGGAATGTACGGAAGAATCTCATCACCTTTTCTGAATGAGTTAAAATTTGAGTAGCAAATGTCTAATAGTACATGGGAGATGTAACCATGATACTGTTTATGACATCATTACAAGTTTTGTAAAATGTTTTGTTTTAAATAAAATGTAGGATAAAATTGGCTTTATGCAAATTTGCCTAAACTCCACTAGCCAAATATCATGTAGATAGTTATGCCCAAAACTGCCACCATATAAGTGTCATTTGCCAGTACATCATTGTACTGACCTCCATTCATGGGGCTGCATATTCAAACGTGCATAATTTTCTGAGGAGACGTACTTGATAGGATCTCGAGTCTACATTCCAACATGACTGCCTATGGCACATGAAGATGATGAGGGCTCATTGATGATTTACTTCCCGCTGTATATGTTCTGAATATTGTTGAGCTAGTCCATGTGACTATGCAATTTGTAAAGTTTTACTTTACCCTTTGGATCAACGATGTAGTGATTCGATACTATTGCAATGATTACTATATTTTGCAATGTGTGCGCTATCAGTGATCCCGGGAATAGCACTATACATAGGTATCTTGCCTTTATCAAAAGGTAGGGTGCTACAATGTGTTTGTATATGTTGTGCTTCCTACTTGCTTTTCTTTAGAAATCAAGTCTATGTATGTTGGGTTGCACACCATGTATTTGTGTTTGTGTTGGAGCTTCTTTGCATCTTGTTGTATCTTATATGGCTCTTATGAGCGATTAATGGACTATCCCATTTTGGGGGAGTGATTAATGGACAATCCTAACAATGTGTGTACATGAGGAATATCACTTAGAATTGATATTGCAAGATTATCTAGTCTCTATGCGGTATGTAATCTTCAATTCAAATTCTAATGTCCATTAATATCTCTAGTTGGATCTTATTTGCCTCTTGTGAAAATAAATTCCTTATCACATTATGGGGGAGTAATAAGTTTTGTGCATATTACAAGCCTATAAAATGTGAACATTTGAGGTTGTGTTACATAGAATTGATATGATAAATTATCTCTCTCCTATGTGGCATGTTTGCTCAAACAAGTTCCAATTTGTTTAAATGGCTTCATTGATAATATCTTTGTGGATTTTATTTGTGAAAGTTATTCTTGGCATGGTTTTTCACAACGTGTCCCTCAACACACTTTTGGGAAACCATGTGCTTCAAGTCATTCTATTAATTGCTTTGCATGTTGGCATGAATGCTATTAATTGCTTTGCATGTTGGTATGACTAACTGAAGCTTTCAAGAAACTCTCTTTGCATGATGGTTAACTTCTATATTTCACCATATGCTTTATTTGTTGTAAATATGATCTTACATATACTTATAAACTACCACCGGAAAATATTTCCTAATACCTCTTGTCCTTGGACAATTGGCAATCTATTATAAGGTAGATATTTATTGATCATATTTACATTGTCTCTTGTGTTTAAATTGCCTTATTCAATGCCATTAATTTGTTGTGCTTTGACTCCCATGTGTCTTCCTTGCATCTTATGGATCTAATTTGTATATTCAAACTTTCTTAGCATTTTTAGTAGATATAGGTAGCGTGATGATCCTAGTTTTGTGCATTTTCTATTCATATGCAAAATCCTAGATAATGCACTAATCTTGGGGGAGCTCTCCTATATTTGTTAGAATGCTTAACATCTCTTGATCATTATCAATAATTTGGTTTTTGGAGACAAACCTTTTCTTGTTGGTACTTTGTGCCATCATAAAAAATGTTGAGGGTTTGGTTTATTTGTGGGAACCTTTCTCTCTTGGGAGTTGTTTATCTCATTCCTTTGTCTTTGGGTTTAATTAGCTTCTTACAATGAGATAAGTCTTTTGAGTCAATCTTGTGTTAATTCGATTCTTTGATATAATTTGGACAACCATTGTTTCTTGATTTATTTGGTGTTTTGTCCAAATTTTATCTTCCTTTGGTTCTTGAAAGTATTGTGCATGCATATTTAATATATGTATATCTTATGGCATGTGTTACTTTCTTTGATCCAATATATAGGGTAAACTCCATCAAATCCTAATTTGGCTAAGATGTGCATGAAAGTCAATTTCATATCTATATGCACAGAGTTTTGTGGAGTTTGTCCTATATGTTGTAGTGTATCTAACTACTTTGGACCCAATTAGTTTGGGAACCATTTTGTACTTAATTTTGTTTTAGGTACAAGGAGATACATTTGATGCTTGTCTCACACTTAGGAAGATGTGGTGACTCAATGGTAAAATGAGGCAAGCTAGGATGATCAACGGACTCATATCTACTACATCCACACCAATGCTATCTCGGCAACGAGTATCTTCTCATGCATATTTTTCTAGCATCCAACCGTGTGGTTGCATCTTGGAATGAATCTCTTGATTTGCAAATAGTATGCTTCTTGCAAAGATTTTAATGAAACCTCTTTATTGCAAATATGAGTAAATTGAGATGAGCACATATGTTGGGAAGTATATAAAATCATGCTCATGATTCATCCATCCCAACTAGGTATATCTAGCAATTTTATTGCATATCAATTCCTCAAGCCTCTCACAAGTGCAATATCGATGAAAGTGCAAATTGAGTTATTTATCTTGTTATCCTTGTTTGTGATACTTGTTCCCTTTCTCAATGCATTGCAACTATCTTCTATCCCTTGTTGATATTTGTGATGTATTTTGTGTGTTTATGGTTGAAGTTCATGAATGTACAATAAGATAAAATTGAGCCTTTGGCCATGCTTTTAAGCAAAAATTCTTATTGGTATATTGCATGACTCCGTCTTGGATATCATGCTATATTTCTTGTGTATCTATTTTGTGTGTGCATGTTTCTTTGTGGATAAATATCTTAGTGATTTTTTCCACTGAGAGAAACTTATACACATAAGAGATGATACATCTCCATTTGATATCTTATTTTTTTTTTGTTGTGTGTTGATTGGTCATGCTAAGCAATATAATTCATTGAAGACTATGATGATGCTTTTTCTCATCCTTGTAATAGTATTATAATATGCTTTGTCATGCCTTTCACATATCCTCTTGGTTGAGCCTTTTATGCACATTTTTGTGCACTTTATACTCCAATGCAAATTGTCTAGTTTTGTGCACAAACCTTGGGGAGCTTCCTCATATTATTTAGAGCAATCTTCTTGATCTTATCATAATATCTATCTTTATTTAGGTATCTTCTTTATGGTTCATTTGCTTGCTTGCTTTATTTGTTGAAGCTTCTTGACCTTGGTACCTTTTTTCAATCTTTGATCCTCTATATAGTGTGATTCCTTCCGAATATTCATCATTGGATACGTGCATTTGATTCCACTCAAATTATGAGAAATGCACACGGTATGGAGGAACTCTCACTATATTGGCCTTCTAAATTTTTCACCCATTTCGGCAATTGGTGCCAATGGGGGAGAAGTTTGGAGGGTTTAAGGGAATTTGGTTATGTCTTTGCTTTGTGCTTAAGCATGTGCCTTTCTGGCATTGCATCTTGTTGCTTTGCATAGTTGAATATTTAGAGGAAACTCCACTAGGCTTTGAATGCCAATGTATGTAATGAAATTCAAGTTCATTCACACATGCATATATTATGGGCGAGTTTGCTCTATGTATTCAACTTTTTTTCACTTAAATTCCTTATATAAATCCTCTCAAAGAGATTGTCATCAACTACCAAAATGGGGGAGATTGAAAGTGCATGGAGCCTCCATGTGCGGTTTTGGTAATTAATGATAATCCCTATGGACTAATGTTTGCATTGAGTTATATTTTTAGGAGTTGTCCATCGGCAATGCTTCAACCATATGTTGGCTTCAAGATTGCAATAAGAAGAAATTGATGAAGGATATCAAGTGTCAAGTATGTCTTGAAGATGAAGATGAAGTGAGCCCTCAAGTTACTTAAAGACATCAACATGATGAAGAATGAATAAATGAAGTGCAAGTTCAAGATGAGCCAACTCGAAGAGATCATATGCTTGAAGATTGCCATCCATATGGTGTTCATGGATATGTGAAGATGCGCCGAAGAAGAAGCTCTCCCATAGTGGAGTATGGGGGAGCAATTCGCATGACTTCATCAAGCAAGCACAATCAAGAAAGACGTTACATCTTGTTGCGGTCAAGACCGTCATCATCAAGCTCAAGTGAAATGCGCAAGGTTAAGATTTGCTCTTGATAGGGTTTCTTTCTCGCTGGTCTCATGGTATAGTTGGAGACCGGTTTATAGTTTAGTTGCCATACTATCAAGAGGGCTCTCGAGTGAGTAACTCGATCGTATCCTTCGGAGAGCTCAAACCTTTTCATCCTTGCATCATCTTTCTTGGTTGTTCTTTGGATCTTATTCATGTGATGTTTTAGAGCTTGTACTTATTCTCATGATAAGCTCTATTCATCGAGATATGTTTTTGCACGGGCAACTTGTTGTATTTTCGAGGTTGGAGGTTTTGCCAGTATGTCTTTTTTAGATAGGTCAAACTTTTCATCATTTATTTATATCCTCCCTTGCTGGACTATGATGGTTCCCTGCATGATCTTTTAGATCTTGTTCCTAGCTTCAAAATAAGCCCAAGATCATCAAAATTGAAGTCTGGATGCTAAAGTTATGCCCGTTTCAGTTTGATGTTTCTGCCAGTTTTCAGGGGGGCGGATATTCCAGCCCAAGTTGGGGGCGGATTATCCGGCCCCCGGAATATCCGGCCCAAACAAAATATCCGGCCAAATATCCGGCCCCCATCCAGGGGCATGTTTTTTCTAGTCCTTAAGACGTTTTTTCGGATATCCGGCCCTGAATAATCCGGCCTGAGCCTTCCAAAACGGTCATATTTCGATGGGAGGGGGTATTTAAGCCCCCTTGTTCCTCCTTGGGCTGCCATCTCTTCCCCTATTTGCTCTCCACCATTTTTGACCTTGATAGCTTGCCATATCCCTCTACTCCTCCTATGCTTCTTGAATCTTTTTGAGGGAAAACGAAGAGGAGATCTAGATCTACATTTCTACCAATCAAATCCCTCTCTTTGTGAGTGGAATCCTCTAGATCTTGATGTTGGAGTTCTTAGTGAATATCCTTTGCTCTTCCTCTCTTATTCCCCCAATAGCTCTTGTAGCTTTGGTGGAATTTGAGAGTGAGGAACTTGCCATTGCATTTGGTGCATCGGTTTGAGCTTTCCACGAAGATTCATGGTGGTGAAAGTAAGAAGGTTGTTACTCTTGGGTTCTTGGAACCCTAGACGGATTCTAGGCCTTTGTGGTGATTTGTTGGGAGCCCCAATTAAGTTGTGGATGTGTGCTCCAACCTTTGTGTAAGGCCCGATTTCCGCCTTGAAGGAAATCCCTTAGTGGAACCGTGACCTAGGCCTTTGTGGCGAAGGTCACCGGAGAATAAGGTGAGGCGCCTTTTTGGCGCTCAGTGTGTGGTGTAACTCCCGCATATTGGGGTGAGGCCTTTGTGGCGTCGGTGTGCATCGAGCAACCACACCTCAAGGTGAGGCCATTTGTGGCGTTCGGGAGAGCTAAGCCATCGCACCTCTCCAACGGAGATTAGCACTCGCAAGAGTGTGAACTTTGGGTCAAATCATGGTCTCCCGCGTGCCTCGGTTATCTCTATGCTCGAGCTCTTTACTTATGCATTTACTTTGTGATAGCCATCGTGCTTGAAGTTATATATCTTGCTATCACATAGTTGCTTGTATTTCTTAGCATAAGTTGTTGGTGCACATAGGTGAACCATATTATATAGGCTTTGGGCTTGACAAAGTAAACGCTAGTTTTATTTCGCATTTATTAAGCCCATATCGTAAAAGTTTTAAACCGCCTATTCACCCCCCCTCTAGGCGACATCCGTGTCCTTTCAAAGGCAAGTGACCAAAAATCAGGGGGTAAAAGAATCCAAGAAAAAACATTATTGTACATAGAGAATGACATGCGGGTCCCATGAGCCAGCACCTTACTCGACGTTTCAGAGGGGACATGAGATCGAAAGAAAAAGGAAAGTGACCAAATATCAGGAGCAAAAAATAATCCATGAAAAGAAACTTTCATTGTACATAGAGTGGATGACATATGGGTCCCATGTTGCAGCAGCGGTCTGAACGTTTCAAAGACGGCATGATATCAAAAGAAAAAGGCAAGTGACCAAATATCAGGAGCCAAAAATAATCCAAGAAAAAAACTTTTATTATACATAGAGGATGACATGCGGGTCCCATGAGCCAGCAGCTTACCCAAGGTTTGAGAGGTGGCATGAGATTCAAAGAAGAAGGCTAGTGCCCAAATATCAGGAGCCAAAAATAATCCAAGAAAATAAAATTTATTGTACATAGAGTATGACATGCGGGTCCCATTTTGCAGCAGCGGTCTCAACGTTTCCAAGATTGCACGGGATCGAAAGAAAAAGGAAGTGATGAAATATCAGGAGTGAAAAATAACTCCAAGAAAAGAAACTTTACTGTACATAGAGGATGATATGCGGGTCCCATTTTGCAGTAGCGGTCTCAACGTTTCCAAGACGGCACGGGATCAAAAGAAAAAGGAAGTAGCCAGAAATTAGGGGCCAAAAATAACTCCAAGAAAGGATACTTTTATTCAACATAGAGGATGACTTGCGGGACCCGCAAGCCAGCAGCTTCCTCAACGTTTCAGAGGCGGCATGAGATCGAAAGAAAAAAGGCAAGCGACTAAAGATCACGTGCCAAAAATAATCCAAGAAAAGAAACTTTTATTGTACATAGAGGCTGACATGCGGGCCCCATTTTGCAGCAGCGGTCTCAACGTTTCAAAGTCGGCATGAGATCGAAAGAAAAAGGCAAGTGACAAATATCAGGAGCCAAAAATAATCCAAGAAAAGAAACTTTTATTGTTCATAGAGGATGACATGCGGGTCCCATTTTGCAGCAGCGGTCCCAATGTTTCAAATGCAGCTTGAGATCAAAAGAAAAAGAATGTAGCCAGAAATTAGGGGGTAAAAAACTCCAAGAAAAGAAACTTTTATTTTACATAGAGGAAGATATGCGGGTCCCATGAGCCATCAGGTTCCTCAACGTTTCAAAGGTGGCATGAGATCGAAAGAAAAAGGCAAGTGGCCAAATATGAGGAGCCGAAAATAATCCAAGAAAAGAAACTATTATTGTTTATAGAGGATGACATGCGGGACCCATGAGGTAGCAGCATCCTCAACGTTTCCAAGGCAGCAGGGGATCGAAAGAAAAAGAAAATAGCAAAAAATCAGAGGGTGAAAAATAATCCAAGAAAAGAAACTTTTATTGTACATAGAGGATGACATGTGGGTCCCATTTTGCAGCAGCGGTCTCAACGTTTCCAAGGCGGCACATGACCAAAAGAAAAAGGATGTATCCCTGCTGGGCCTTTTGATAAAAAAAATCAGGGGGTCAAAAAATAATCCAAGAAAAGGAAGATTTCAATTGGGGATGCATCTGGCCATCTGGGCCTTCGAATTATCCCTGCTGGACGCCTTTTGACTCGTACAATTTCAGCCCACTCCAAAACAGAAAAGTCCTATGGTTCGCAAAAACAAAACAAAAACAAGGAGATTCAACATATTAGTTTGTTTATGTAAAAATAAAGATTTAATTTATCCATTTGCAATAGCTTAGAGCGAAATACACTTTTTATTGTTTGTAATAGCTTAGAGCGAAATACACTTTTTATTGTTTGTAAAATAATCAAGATATCGCATGTTTCTTGTACGGGGAGGCTCACATCGGGACCCATGAGCCAGTAGCGTCATCAAAGTTTTAAAGGCGGCGGGGGATCAAAATAAAAAATAAACCAAAAATCAGTTGGTAAAAAAATCGAAGAATTTTTTTATCGTTCTGAGAGGATGACATGTGGGACCCATGAGGCAGCAGCATCCTCAACGTTTCCAAAGTGGCACAGGATAAAAAAAAGGCAATATAGCCAGAAATTAGTGGTCAATATAACTCCAAGAAAGGAAAGGTTTATCGTTCATAGAGGCTGACATGTGGGACCCATGAACCAGCAGAGTCCTCGACGTTTCAAAGGCGGCATGAGATCGAAAGAAAAAGGCAAGTGACCAAATACCAGAAGCCAAAAATTCCAAGAAAAGAAACTTTATTGTACATAGAGGATGACATGCGGGCCCATTTTGCAGCAGCGGTCCCAACGTTTTCAAATGCGGCTTGAGATCAAAAGAAAAAGAAAGTAGCCAGAAATTAGGGGTAAAAAAACCTCCAAGAAAAGAAAGTTGATTGTACATAGAGGATGACATGCGGGTCCCATGAGTCAGCAGCTTACTCAATGTTTCCAAGGCGGCAGGGGATCAAAAGAAAAAGGAAATAGCCAAAAATCAGAGGGTGAAAAAAAATCCAAGAAAGAAACTTTTATAGTACATAGAGGATGAGATGCGGGTCCCATGAGCCTGCAGGTTCCTCAATGTTTTCAAAGGCGGCATGAAATCGAAAGAAAAAGGCAAGTGACCAAAAATCAGAGGGTGAAAAATAATCCAAGAAAATAAACTTTTATTGTACATACAAGATGACATATGGGTCCCATTTTGTAGCAGCGGTCTCAACGTTTCAAACGTGGCATGAGATCGAAAGAAAAAGACAAGTGACCAAATATCAGGAGCCAAAAATAATCCAAGAAAAGAAACTTGATTGTACATAGAGGATGACATGTGGGTCCCATTTAGAAGCAGCGGTATCACCGTTTGAGAGGCGACACATGATTGAAAGAAAAAGGAAAGTGACCAAATATCAGGTGCCAAAAATAACTCCAAGAAAAAAACTTGATTGCACATAGAGGATGCCATGCGGGTCCCATTTAACATCAACGGTATCACTGTTTGAGAGGCGGCACGGGATCGAAAGAAAAAGGCAAGTGACCAAATATCAGGTGCCAAAAATAACTCCAAGAAAAGAAACTTGATTGCACATAGAGGATGACATGCGGGTCCCATTTAGCAGCAGTGGTACCACCGTTTGAGAGGCGTGATACGTCTCCGACGTATCGATAATTTCTTATGTTCCATGCCACATTATTGATGATATCTACATGTTATATGCACATTTTATGTCATATTCGTGCATTTTCTGGAACTAACCTATTAACAAGATGCCGAAGTGCCAGTTGCTGTTTTCTGCTGTTTTTGGTTTCAGAAATCCTAGTAACGAAATATTCTTGGAATCGGACGAAATCAACGCCTAGGTTCCTATTTTGCCCGGAAGCATCCAGAACACACGAGAGCCGCCAGAGAGGGGGCACAGGCCCACCAAACCCTAGGCCGGCACGGCCAAGGGGGGGCTCGCGCCCCCCTATAGTGTGGTCACCCCTTCGACCTTCTGACGCCGCCTCTTCGCCTATATAAAGCCCCTGGACCTAAAACCTCGATACGAAAAAGCCACGGTACGAGAAACCTTCCAGAGCCGCCGCCATCGCGAAGCCAAGATCTGGGGGACAGGAGTCTCTGTTCCGGCACGCCGCCGGGACGGGGAAGTGCCCCCGGAAGGCTCCTCCATCGACACCACCGCCATCTTCATCAACGCTGCTGTCTCCCATGAGGAGGGAGTAGTTCTCCATCGAGGCTCGGGGCTGTACCGGTAGCTATGTGGTTCATCTCTCTCCTATGTACTTCAATACAATAATCTCATGAGCTGCCTTACATGATTGAGATTCATATGATGATGCTTGTAATCTAGATGTCGTTATGCTAGTCAAGTGAATTTTACTTATGTGATCTCCGGAGACTCCTTGTCCCACGTGTGTAAAGGTGACAGTGTGTGCACCGTGTGGGTCTCTTAGGCTATATTTCACGGAATACTTATTCACTGTTATGAATGGCATAGTGAAGTGCTTATTTATATCTCTTTATGATTGCAATGTGTTTTGTATCACAATATATCTGCATGCTACTCTAGTGATGTTATTAAAGTAGTTTTATTCCTCCTGCACGGTGTAATGGTGACAGTGTGTGCATCCGTGTTAGTACTTGGCGTAGGCTATGATTATGATCTCTTGTAGATTATGAAGTTAACTATTGCTATGATGGTATTGATGTGATCTATTCCTCCTACATAGTGTGAAGGTGATAGTGTGCATGCTATGTTAGTACTTGGTTTAGTCGTGTTGATCTTCCATGCACTCTAAGGTTATTTAAATATGAACATTGAATTGTGGAGCTTGTTAACTCCGGCATTGAGGGTTCATGTAATCCTACGCAATGGTGTTCATCATCCAACAAGAGGGTGTAGAGTATGCATTTATCTATTCTGTTATGTGATCAAAGTTGAGAGTGTCCACTAGTGAAAGTATGATCCCTAGGCCTTGTTCCTAAATACTGCTATCGCTGCTTGTTTACTGTTTTACTGCGTTACTACTGCTGCGTTACTACTGCTTGTTTACTGTCCTGGGCAAAGCACTTTTCTGGTGCCGTTGCTACTACTTATTTATACCACTTGTATTTCACTATCTCTTCGCCGAACTAGTGCACCTATTAGGTGTGTTGGGGACACAAGAGACTTCTTGCTTTGTGGTTGCAGGGTTGCATGAGAGGGATATCTTTGACCTCTTCCTCCCTGAGTTCGATAAACCTTGGGTGATCCACTTAAGGGAAAACTTGCTGCTGTTCTACAAACCTCTGCTCTTGGAGGCCCAACACTGTCTACAGGAAAAGGAGGGGGCGTAGACATCAAGCTATTTTCTGGCGCCGTTGCCGGGGAGGAAAGGTAAAAGGCGCTCATACTCCGGTCCCAAGTAAAGTACTTTTCTGGCGCCATTGTGTGTGTGCTCAAAGCTATTTCCTTTAGATCCTGCAATTGCATCTTTTTGTTTCTTGTTTACACTAGTAAGGCATAATGGACAACAATGAGCTTCTTATTCTATTTCCTGATTTAAGACATGGATGGTTTGATCCGAAAATTAAAAAACCCATGGAACATATTAGTATGAACACTTTGAACACTATTGTTGCTAATGATATGGAAAATTCTAAGCTTGGGGAAGCTGGTTTTGATGAGCATGATCTTTTTAGTCCCCCGGGCATGGAGGAGAAAATTTACTTTGATGATACTTTACCTCCTATTTATGATGATTATAATGATATTAGTCTTTTGGTACCACCTGTTATGGAGGATAAATTTGATTATGATTACAATATGCCTCCTATATTTGATGATGAGAATAATAATGATAGCTACTTTGTTGAATTTGCTCCCACTACAACTAATAAAATTGATTATGCTTATGTGGGTAGTAATAATTTTATGCATGAGACTCATGATAAGAATGCTTTATGTGATAGTTATATTGTTGAGTTTGCTCATGTTGCTACTAAAAGTTATTATGAGAGAGGAAAATATGGTTGTAGAAATTTTCATGTTACTAAAACACCTCTCTATATGCTTAAAATCTTGAAGTTGAGCTTGTCTAGTTTTCCTATGCTTGTTGCATTATGCTTCATGAATTTGTTTATTTACAAGATTCCTATGCATAGGAAGCATGTTAGACTTAAATGTGTTTTGAATTTGCCTCTTGATGCTCTCTTTTTGCTTCAAATACTATTTCTTGCGAGTGCATCATTAAAACTGCTGAGCCCATCTTAATGGCTATAAAGAAAGAACTTCTTGGGAGATAACCCATGTGTTTATTTTGCTACAGTACCTCTATTTTATATTTGTGTCTTGGAAGTTGTTTACTACTGTAGCAACCTCTCCTTATCTTAATTTTGTTGCATTGTTGTGCCAAGTAAAGTCTTTGATAGTAAGGTTCATACTAGATTTGGATTACTGCGCAGAAACAGATTTCTTGCTGTCACGAATCTGGGCCAAATTCTCTGTAGGTAACTCAGAAAATTATGCCAATTTACGTGAGTGATCCTCAGAAATGTACGCAACTTTCATTCAATTTGAGCATTTTCATTTGAGCAAGTCTGGTGCCTCAATAAAATTCGTCTTTACGGACTGTTCTGTTTTGACAGATTCTGCCTTTTATTTCGCATTGCTTCTTTTGCTATGTGGGATGGATTTCTTTGTTCCATTAACTTCTAGTAGCTTTGTGCAATGTCCAGAAGTGTTAAGAATGATTGTGTCACCTCTGAACATGTGAATTTTTATTATGCACTAACCCTCTAATGAGTTTGTTTTGAGTTTGGTGTGGAGGAAGTTTTCAAGGGTCAAGAGAGGAGGATGATACACTATGATCAAGAAGAGTGAAAAGTCTAAGCTTGGGGATGCCCCGGTGGTTCACCCCTGCATATATCAAGAAGACTCAAGCGTCTAAGCTTGGGGATGCCCAAGGCATCCCCTTCTTCATCAACAACATTATCAGGTTCCTCCCCTGAAACTATATTTTTATTCCATCACATCTTATGTGCTTTGCTTGGAGCGTCGGTTTGTTTTTGTTTTTTGTTTTGTTTGAATAAAATGGATCCTAGCATTCATTGTATGGGAGAGAGACACGCTCCGCTGTAGCATATGGACAAGTATGTCCTTAGGCTCTACTCATAGTATTCATGGCGAAGTTTCTTCTTCGTTAAATTGTTATATGGTTGGAATTGGAAAATGCTACATGTAGTAAATTGCTAAAATGTCTTGGATAATGTGATACTTGGCAATTGTTGTGCTCATGTTTAAGCTCTTGCATCATATACTTTGCACCTATTAATGAAGAAATACATAGAGCATGCTAAAATTTGGTTTGCATATTTGGTCTCTCTAAGGTCTAGATAATTTCTAGTATTGAGTTTGAACAACACGGAAGACGGTGTAGAGTCTTATAATGTTTACAATATGTCTTTTATGTGAGTTTTGCTGCACCGGTTCATCCTTGTGTTTGTTTCAAATAACCTTGCTAGCCTAAGCCTTGTATCGAGAGGGAATACCTCTCATGCATCCAAAATACTTGAGCCAACCACTATGCCATTTGTGTCCACCATACCTACCTACTACATGGTATTTCTCCGCCATTCCAAAGTAAATTGCTTGAGTGCTACCTTTAAACAATTCAAAATTTATCATCTCTGATTTGTGTCAATGTTTTATAGCTCATGAGGAAGTATGTGGTGTTTATCTTTTAATCTTGTTCGGCAACTTTCACCAATGGACTAGTGGCTTCATCCGCTTATCCAATAATTTTGCAAAAAGAGCTGGCAATGGGATTCCCAGTCCCAAATTAATTAAACTAAATAGACACTCCTCCATGGTATGTGATTGTTGGACGGCACCCGAAGGATTCGGTTAGCCATGGCTTGAGAAAGCAAAGGTGGGGAGGAGTGTCATCATAATAAAACTTAAATAAAAAGGCACTCCTTCATGGTATGAGATTGTTGGCACGCACCCGAGGATTCAGTTAGCCATGGTTTGTGAAAGAAAGGTTGGAAGGAGTGCCACCCAAAAATAAAAATAAAATGGGAGCCGCTCTTTGAAGGTTTGTCTGGCAAGGGGGTTAGAGTACCCGCTACCATTCGTTGACAACAACAAACACTTCTTAAAATTTTACTTTTATGCTCTCTATATGTTTTCAAAATCAAAGCTCTAGCACAAATATAGCAATCGATGCTTTCCTCTTTGAAGGACCTTTCTTTTACTTTTATGTTGAGTCAGTTCACCTATCTCTCTCCACCTCAAGAAGCAAACACTTGTGTGAACTGTGCATTGATTCCTACATACTTGCATATTGCACTTATTATATTACTATGCATTGACAACTATCCATGAGATATGCATGTTACAAGTTGAAAGCAACCGCTGAAACTTCATCTTCCTTTGTGTTGCTTCAATACCTCTACTTTGAATTATTGCTTTATGAGTTAACTCTTATGCAAGACTTATTGATGCTTGTCTTGAAGTACTATTCATGAAAAGTCTTTGCTATATGATTCACTTGTTTACTCATGTCATATACATTGTTTTGATCGCTGCATTCACTACATATGCTTACAATAGTATGATCAAGGTTATGATGGCATGTCACTCCAGAAATTATCTTTGTTTATCGTTTACCTGCTCGGGACGAGCAGAAACTAAGCTTGGGGATGCTGATACGTCTCCGACGTATCGATAATTTCTTATGTTCCATGCCACATTATTGATGATATCTACATGTTATATGCACATTTTATGTCATATTCGTGCATTTTCTGGAACTAACCTATTAACAAGATGCCGAAGTGCCAGTTGCTGTTTTCTGCTGTTTTTGGTTTCAGAAATCCTAGTAACGAAATATTCTCGGAATCGGACGAAATCAACGCCCAGGTTCCTATTTTGCCCGGAAGCATCCAGAACACACGAGAGCCGCCAGAGAGGGGGCACAGGCCCACCAAACCCTAGGCCGGCGCGGCCAAGGGGGGGCCCACGCCCCCCTATAGTGTGGTCGCCCCTTCGACCTTCTGACGCCGCCTCTTCGCCTATATAAAGCCCCTGGACCTAAAACCTCGATACGAAAAAGCCACGGTACGAGAAACCTTCCAGAGCCGCCGCCATCGCGAAGCCAAGATCTGGGGGACAGGAGTCTCTGTTCTCAAGACGCCGCCGGGACGGGGAAGTGCCCCCGGAAGGCTCCTCCATCGACACCACCGCCATCTTCATCAACGCTGCTGTCTCCCATGAGGAGGGAGTAGTTCTCCATCGAGGCTCGGGGCTGTACCGGTAGCTATGTGGTTCATCTCTCTCCTATGTACTTCAATACAATAATCTCATGAGCTGCCTTACATGATTGAGATTCATATGATGATGCTTGTAATCTAGATGTCGTTATGCTAGTCAAGTGAATTTTACTTATGTGATCTCCGGAGACTCCTTGTCCCACGTGTGTAAAGGTGACAGTGTGTGCACCGTGTGGGTCTCTTAGGCTATATTTCACAGAATACTTATTCACTGTTATGAATGGCATAGTGAAGTGCTTATTTATATCTCTTTATGATTGCAATGTGTTTTGTATCACAATATATCTGCATGCTACTCTAGTGATGTTATTAAAGTAGTTTTATTTCTCCTGCACGGTGTAATGGTGACAGTGTGTGCATCCGTGTTAGTACTTGGCGTAGGCTATGATTATGATCTCTTGTAGATTATGAAGTTAACTATTGCTATGATGGTATTGATGTGATCTATTCCTCCTACATAGTGTGAAGGTGACAGTGTGCATGCTATGTTAGTACTTGGTTTAGTCATGTTGATCTTTCATGCACTCTAAGGTTATTTAAATATGAACATTGAATTGTGGAGCTTGTTAACTCCGGCATTGAGGGTTCGTGTAATCCTACGCAATGGTGTTCATCATCCAACAAGAGGGTGTAGAGTATGCATTTATCTATTCTGTTATGTGATCAAAGTTGAGAGTGTCCACTAGTGAAAGTATGATCCCTAGGCCTTGTTCCTAAATACTGCTATCGCTGCTTGTTTACTGTTTTACTGCGTTACTACTGCTGCGTTACTACTGCTTGTTTACTGTCCTGGGCAAAGCACTTTTCTGGTGCCGTTGCTACTACTTATTTATACCACTTGTATTTCACTATCTCTTCGCCGAACTAGTGCACCTATTAGGTGTGTTGGGGACACAAGAGACTTCTTGCTTTGTGGTTGCAGGGTTGCATGAGAGGGATATCTTTGACCTCTTCCTCCCTGAGTTCGATAAACCTTGGGTGATCCACTTAAGGGAAAACTTGCTGCTGTTCTACAAACCTCTGCTCTTGGAGGCCCAACACTGTCTACAGGAAAAGGAGGGGGCGTAGACATCAAGGCGGCACAAGATCGAAAGAAAAAGGCAAGTGACTAAATATGAGGTGCCAAAAATAACTCCAAGAAAAGAAATTGGATTGCACATAGAGGATGACATGCGGGTCCTATTTTGTAGCAGTGGTCTCAATGTTTCCAAGGCGACACGGGATCAAAAGAAAAAGGAAGTAGCTAGAAATCAGGGGGTCAAAAAAATCCAAGAAAAGAAAGAATTTTCGTTCATAGAGGATGACATGCGGGACCCATGATCCTGCATCGTAAACGGCTCGATCGGAGAGCGTCGAACGAGATGGCGCGATCAAGAAAAAAACAATGCTAGAGAGCTTGCCATCTGGGCCCTACATCCCTGGGCGGTGCGGATTTGCGTTGACTCGGCCGGCGCACCCGATAATTCATGATGCACCACGTCCCGGGCCACCATACGCGACGTTTTGGACGTTTTCGTCGGGCTAGGTGGCCACAAAAACAAGAAAAAAGTTTTAACATGCACCATGGAGAAATCAAAAATCGTCGGCCATGGTGCAGCAGCAACCACGGCGCGACTTCAACTTCATCGGCTATGGCAACTTTTTTTGTATTGAACGATGAAGGCCTTCTGTTTATCATCTTAACTTTATGCTCACTCAAGATTTTTATGAATCAATAATCACCACAAATAGGAACTCAAATTGATGTAGCCCTGCTCACCGACGATGCTACACCAAGACCAACAAGTCCCCCAAGTGGACCAATGACGCGAGCTCGAGTTAAAGCTCTACATGATGAGGTGAACTCGCTCCTCACCACCCTTGATCTCGGTACCCCTTTGGATGGAATGCTACCTCATGCCGATGTGCTATGTGTCATTAGGTACAAGCCGCATCAAGACCCCGGAGAGGAGGATACACCATGGTCAAGGGAAGGAGAGGAGCAGCGGGACATGGAGATGATCACGAAGCCGAACCCGACGTCGCTCGAAGCACTCAAAGGAAGAGAAGAGAGCTGGCCGGTCCAGGACCCGGTCAGACCGGCCCCACAACCGGGCCATCCGGTCCCAGGCCCGGTCAACCGGGCGCCCAACCGGATTCCCCTGCATCGTACCGGAAGGAAACCGGAAAACTTCGCAAGATTCCGGTGGCGCCCGGTCGACCGGACCCAGGACCGGATCACCCGGTCACAGGCCCGGTCTGACCGGATTCCAAACCGGATTTGACGGGAATGACTCACCAAACTGCCTAAGTTATCCATTCGCGTACCTTTTCGCCTTGCTGGCCATGTATGCCTATATAAGTAGCCTGGACCACTCCTTTACCCCTCAGACTTGCAATAGGCTTAAACACAACTTTGAGCTTAGTCTCCCTAGGGTTACCATCCCTCTGTAATCAAGGCATCCTGGTTGTTGATTTGGATATTGTTGAGTGAGATTCTAGTACAAGCTACTCTCTCTCCCTCATCAATCTCTTCTTCTCCAACCCCAATCTCTCACCGGGAATTCTGCCGCGTGCCTCTTCCGGGTGATTCTATTGGCGTGGTCCATCGAGCCACGGGGGTAAGTATCGGGTGTATCGGGTTGGTGTGCGTGCGTGAGTACCGGCGTTCTTCATGTTCCTCGCGTTCTCCCACCTCTTCCCTTGGTTTTCGGGGTCAAATCGCGAGATCGGGCCACTCCCGGGATCTTAGATCTCATCATATGGTATCAGCAGCTCTTGGTTACCGCGATTTTGACCCTCCACCCACCCGATTTCGTTTCTACAAAATTTTCCACAAAATCCCCAAAAATAGCCCCAAAGTGCCTCTTGACCGATCTGTGATTTGGTTGCGTTTTGAGTGGTTTTGGTCCGTGGATTCGGTGTTGTTGTGCTTGATCTACTATTTCCCCAACTTTTAGCCTCCAATTCCATCGTTTCCCGTCGATTTGCTCTTTTGGTTTTGGTTTGGGGAAGAACAGGAGAGAGAAACGCGAAATCCGGTTGAGAAACCCGGTCAACCGGACCCCAGACCGGACCAGCCGGCCCAGCACCCGGCCGACCGGGCGGCAACCGGATCATCCGGTCCTCAGTCCGGTCAAACCGGATCCAAACCGGACGCAGCTCCGCGCCCTCCTCCGAGCTCGTTTTCCACCACCACCACCACCATCATCGCAGGTATAACTTGCAGTTTTCCCTTGTAACCCTCTTCCTTTTGCGATCTATCCCATTGAGCATTGCTTGTTTAGTGTTGCGAGACATTGCACGTGGCCCCGATTGTGAGGTGTGTGTGTCATGTGGAGCAAAGCATACAAGCAAACACTCGTGTGGCGCGATAGCAAAAGCGAGGCTAACGCTAACATAGTGCGTGAAAAAGCCCCAAAAACACAAAAAGAGTGCAAGTCGCACCATACATCCATACATACAAAAGTGTGAAAGTGCCACCATAGATACAAAAGAGTGCAAGTGCCACCGTGTACAAAAGAGTCATAAGCTTTTAAGCAAACGAGAGAAGAGAAGAGAGGCCGCGTGTGAATCTTGTTGTCTCTTCCATTGCAACCAAAGCTTTGGCTCTCCTTGTGTTAGTGTGACACCGAGCACCTTTACATACACTTTTCTGCTCACTTTTGGTTGCACTAACCCCGCTTATCCCGTGTGTGTGTTCCACAACTTTTCTGTGTTTATAGTGATCTTCACATTGACATTTGGATTTTTGGACCTCACCCACTTTTAACAACATACTCGATCTTGGATTTGTCTTTTGGCTTTCCACAACACCCACCTAACACCATATTTGCTAGCTTTTGCGTGTGGTTTTGCGTGTGTTCCCGATACACTTGATCTTGCTTTTGGCTTGGTTGATTGCCTCAATACTATCTTACCTTGGTAAGAGTGCGAGGTAGTCTCCTTCCACTAACATACACAACATAGTTCTTGTCTTGCCATCATGGATAGGAACGGAGATGACTCAAGGGATGGAGAAGTCCTCCGCAACACCGAGAGGTTGGTTACTCAACAGAACCTATGGACACAACGCCAAGAGTTCAAGGAGCAACTCGCCCTCTTCGAGACGCGCATCGATGAGCAATACGATGAAGTGGCACACAACTTCTCTGCCGTGAACCAATACTTGGCTCTTCTTCGTGAAGCTACGGACAACTTGAATGGCCAAATGGCGGCCAATGATGCAAACATGGAGCGGCGCATGGATAGCCTCGAGCGCGCCATCACCAACTTGGGTCGCCATCGCCGACACCGCTCTACTTCATCATCCTTAAGCTCGCCACAAGATTACTACTCTCATGGTGGCCTTTCGTCCTCAAGCTCTTCCTCAAGGCATGAAGACCATCATCGACCTCATCGCCCACATGCTCGTCATGAAGACTCTCGCTCCAACTCTAGGCGTGGAGAAATACATCGCCATGCTCGTCCACATGAACGACCTCCACAAGATCAAGTCCTCCAACAAGATCGTCACCAAGCGGATCGCCATGCCCACCATGGGCGTGACGACCCACCCCAAGACCAAGGTCCTCAAGATCAACCTCGATGAGATCTCCGGCGTCACCCTCGCCATGACCAACATGGAAGAGGAGATCCACCACATGATCAAGATGAAAGGGCCAACAATGAGCATCGTCAACAACCTCGACAAGATCTTCAACAACATCCTCACCGTGAACCAAGTGAAGCTAGTGTCCACCTTCAACATCAACCCAATGCTATGGTTGGCCGAGGAAGACCTCCTATCCCACCTCAAGCCGCAAGAGATGAAGGCATCCGTCCTCGCCGAAGAAACTTCGAGGATGAAGAAAACATGTTTGGAAGGCTCAAGTTCACCATGCCGAAGTTCAAGGGTGAAGAGGATGCCGAGGCCTACCTCTCATGGGCACTCAAGGTTGACAAGATATTCCGCATCCACAACTACTCCGGTGCCAAGAAAGTGGCTATGGCGTCGCTTGAGTTTGAGGATTACGCCAACACTTGGTGGGAGCAAGTCCTCACTCTAAGGGAAGAAAAGGGTGAACCGCCTATTGACACTTGGGAAGAGATGAAGAAAGAGATGCATGCTCGCTTTGTCCCAACGCACTACATGACCGACCTCTTCAACAAGCTCCAAAAGTTGAAGCAAGGCACCAAGACCGTTGAAGAGTTCTTCAAGGAGATGGAGTTAACTATGATGCGAGCCAACATCCAAGAGTCCGAGGACCAAACCATTGCTCGTTTCTTCAATGGCCTCAACTACCCCATCAAGAGAATTGTGGAGTTCCAACCATACTCCAACATGGTTGAGTTGGTCCACCAAGCATCGAAGGCCGAGCGCCAAGTGATCGAGGACATCAAGTACTCCAAGGCCAAGACATACTTCTCCTCCAAGCTCGCTACATCAACTCCTCCTACTACAAGTGTCAAGCCCGACGTGTCCTCTACACCATCCAAGAAACCGACTATCCAAAGTCGCATGAAGCAAACGGTGTCCTCCACCGCCTCCTCTAAGGCATCTACGGGACCCTCTAATGTCACTTGCTTCAAGTGTGGCACCCAAGGTCACAAATCGTTTGAGTGCAAGAACACCAAGGTTATGATCACTATGGAGAATGGTGATATCGAGACGCTAAGTGAAGATGAATATGAAGCCCTTGTGCAAGCCGCCGCGGCCAATGAAGAAGCTTATGAGGAAGAAAGTGGAGAAGACCCTCTCTTATGTGAGCATGACCCAAATCCCTCACTTGTGGTCACAAGGGTGCTAACAACTCAACCTCAAGATATGGAAGACCAACGGTGCAACATCTTCCAAACCCGTGCCGGAATTGGTGGCAAATCGATCAAGGTCATCATCGATGGTGGAAGTTGCCATAACCTTGCTAGCACCGAATTGTGTGAGAAGCTCAACCTCACCCTCCGCAAGCATCCTCACCCTTACCATATCCAATGGTTGAGTGACAAGGGCAACGTCAAGATACAACATACCGTCACCGTCACCTTCAAGATTGGACCTTATGAGGATACTATTGAGTGTGACGTGGTACCCATGACGGTGTGCCACATGTTGCTTGGCCGCCCTTGGCAATTTGACAAGAAGGCTATACATGATGGACTCTCCAACACATACACCTTCAAGGTCAAGGACAAGAAGTTCGAGTTGCGCCCGATGACTCCTAGCCAAATCATCGCGGATAATGCGAAGGCTTTAGCGAGGGCTCAACTCCGCACCCACCATAGTGAGATGAGAGGAGAAGGAGCGACCCACCACAAAGATAGTGAGCGCCACAAGCCATATATGAGTGAGACAAAGAGTGTCCTACTCGCCACCAAGAGTGAGTGGAGAGAGGTCCAAGAGACCCCATCCACCATATTGCACTACGTGCTCATATGCAAGGGACCATCGTCGGCGACTAATGACTTAACCAACATTCCTCCGTCTTTGTTGTCTCTTTTACAGGAGTTTCAAGACGTCTTCCCCGACGAGCTCCCTCATGGACTACCACCACTTCGAGGCATCGAACACCGCATCGACCTCATACCTGGCGCTCCGCTTCCAAACCGTGCCACCTACCGCACCAACCCCGAAGACACAAAGGAGATACAACGCCAAATACAAGATCTCCTCGCCAAAGGGTACGTTCGCGAAAGCCTTAGCCCTTGTGCGGTTCCCGTGATTCTTGTGCCTAAACCGGATGAGATGCAACGGATGTGTATGGATTGTCGCCCCATCAATGCCATTACTGTTCGTTACCGCCATCCCATTCCGCGTTTAGATGAAATTCTTGATGAATTAAGTGGTGCCACGATTTTCTCTAAAGTCGATTTGCGTAGTGGCTACCACCAAATTCGCATGGCCATTGGTGATGAATGGAAAACGGCCTTCAAGACCAAGCTCGGTCTCTATGAATGGCTCGTTATGCCTTTTGGTCTTTCCAATGCTCCATCCACTTTTATGCGTCTTATGAATCACATCTTGCGTCCTCTCATTGGCAAGAGTGTGGTTGTCTATTTTGATGATATTCTCATTTATAGCAAAAATCTCGAGGACCATGTGCAACATGTGAGAGAGGTCTTATGCATCTTGCGTCTTGAGAAGTTTTATGCCAACCTCCCTAAATGCACATTTTCTCAAAACAAATTGGTTTTCCTTGGCTTTGTGGTTTCCGCTAATGGGATTGAAGTTGATTCTTCCAAGGTGGAGGCCATCCACAATTGGCCTACTCCTACAAATGTTGGTCAAGTCCGAAGTTTTCATGGATTTGCCGGTTTCTACCGTCGCTTTGTGAAAGATTTTAGCATCATTGCTTGCCCTTTGAATGAGCTTACCAAAAAGAATGTTCCGTTTGTTTGGGGCAAGGCCCAACAAAATGCTTTTGATGAGTTGAAGAAACGCCTTACCGAAGCTCCCCTTCTTGTCCTTCCAAATTTTGCAAAAACTTTTGAGATTGAGTGTGATGCAAGTGGACTCGGTATTGGTGGCGTTCTTATGCAAGAGAGCAAACCCGTGGCATATTATAGTGAGAAGTTGGATGGCGCACGCCTCAACTATCCTATATATGACAAGGAGCTCTATGCTTTGGTTCGTGTTCTTGAAGTTTGGCAACACTATCTTTGGCCAAAAGAGTTTATCATTCATTCCGACCATGAGTCCTTGAAATATTTGAAAAGCCAACACAACTTGAACAAACGACACGCAAAATGGGTCGAGTTCATTGAGTCCTTCCCATATGTAATCAATTACAAGAAGGGCAAGGACAATGTTGTGGCGGATGCTCTTTCCCGCAAAAACACCCTTTTGCTTACTCGCTTGGATTTTCATGTTTTGGGACTTGAAGAGATCAAAGAACTCTATCCTTCCGATTCTTTCTTTGCACCAATATTTGAGAAGTGCTCCGTTGAACGAGGAGTGGATGATTTCTATTTGCATGATGGCTACTTGTTTAAAGCTAACAAGATTTGCATACCCGAGTCTTCTCTTCGAAAGTTGCTTTTGCAAGAGTCACATGGAGGTGGTCTTATGGGACACTTTGGACGAGAGAAGAAATATGCCATGCTCTCAACCCACTACTATTGGCCAAGAATGTACCGCGACGTGGAACGCCTTTGCCGCCGGTGCACAACGTGCTTATAAGCTAAGTCTACCTCCAACCCTTATGGCCTTTATACACCATTGCCTATTCCTCATGCTCCTTGGTCTGATATTAGCATGGATTTCATCCTAGGATTGCCTCGCACTAAGCATGGTCATGATTCCATATTTGTGGTAGTGTATAGATTCTCTAAGATGGCTCATTTCATACCTTGCCATAAGAGCGATGATGCTTCACACATTGCTTCGTTGTTTTTCAGGGAAATTGTTCGCCTACACGGAATACCGGCAAGCATCGTGTCGGATTGAGACGTCAAGTTCATGAGTTATCTATGGAAGTCGCTCATGGCAAAGTTTGGAGTGAAGCTCTTGTTCTCATCATCCTCGCACCCGCAAACGGACGGCCAAACAGAAGTGGTCAATCGAAGCCTCCCCACTCTCCTACGCATCCTAGTGAAGAAGAACTTGAAGTCATGGGTGGAGTGCCTTCCTCACGCGGAGTTCGCCTACAACCGCGCCAAGCACAAGACAACATCAAGGAGCCCCTTCATGGTCGTCTACGGCTTCGAACCTTACACGGCACTCGACATACTTCCACTTCCCCTTCATGAGCGGACCAACATGGACTTCGACAAGCGCACCGCCGCCATGAAGAAACTACATGAAGAAACAAGAGCGACCATACAAGAACATGTGCTTCGTCAAGCCAACCACCTCAACGCCAAGAAGAAGGAAAGAATATTTCAAGAAGGAGACCTCGTTTGGATCCACCTCCGGAAGGAAAGGTTCCCTCATGAGCGCAACTCCAAGCTCAAGCCAAGAGGAGATGGCCCCTTCAAGGTCCTCAAACGCATCAACAACAACGCTTACGTCATCAACATTCCGACATCCAAGTACTTGGTGAGCAACACATTCAACGTCTCGGACTTGTCACCCTATCATGGAGATGAGGAGGTGCAAGAGTCGAGGACGACTCTTTCCCAAGGGGGGGAGATGATGTAGCCCCGCTCACCGACGACGCTACACCAAGACCAACAAGTCCCCCAAGTGACCAATGACGCGAGCTCGAGTTAAAGCTCTACATGATGAGGTGAACTCGCTTCTCACCACCCTTGATCTTGGTACCCCTTTAGATGGAATGCTACCTCATGCCGATCTGCTATGTGTCATTAGGTACAAGGCGCACCAAGACCCCGGAGAGGAGGACACGCCATGGTCAAGGGGAGGAGAGGAGCAGCGGGACATGGAGATGATCACGAAGCTGGACACGACGTCACTCGAAGTGCTCAAAGGAAGAGAAGAACGCTGGCCGGCCCAGGACCCGGTCAGACCGGCCCCACAACCGGGCCATCCGGTCCCAGGCTCGGTCAACCGGGCGCCCAACCGGATTCCCCTGCATCGTAGCGGAAGGAAACCGGAAACTTCGCAAGATTCCGGTTGGCGCCCGGTCGACCGGACCCAGGACCGGACCACCCGGTCACAGACCCGGTCTGACCGGATCCCAAACCGGATTTGTCGGGAATGACTCACCAAACTGCCTAAGTTATCCACTTGCGTACCTTTTCGCCTTGCTGGCCATGTATGCCTATATAAGTAGCCTGGACCCCTCCTTTACCGCTCAGACTTGCATTAGGCTTAAACACAACTTTGAGCTTAGTCTCCCTAGGGTTATCATCCCTCTGTAATCAAGGCATCCTGGTTGTTGATTTGGATATTGCTGAGTGAGATTCTAGTACAAGCTACTCTCTCTCCCTCATCAATCTCTTCTTCTCCAACCCCAATCTCTCACCGGGAATTCTGCCGTGTGCCTCTTCCGGGTGATTCTATTGGCGTGGTCCATCGAGCCACGGGGGTAAGTATCGGGTGTATCGGGTTGGTGTGCGTGCGTGAGTACCGGCGTTCTTCGTGTTCCTCGCGTTCTCCCACCTCTTCCCTTGGTTTTCGGGGTCAAACCGCGAGATCGGGCCACTCCCGGGATCTTAGATCTCATCACAAATCTTGGGAAGACCAAATCATGCCAATTTGCACGCGTAGTCTATTAGGAAAACATTTAGATTCATCTATCCAACAGCTTGTTCATGCTAGACCATATAATTATAAAAAAAGGCAAAGATGGGAATGGAGAAATCAGAGGAGATCATACCTTCTTGGCTCCAGCTGGTTCGACCTGGAGTAGGGCGGATGGCAGATTGGAGAGGAGGCGACCACCAGCAGCTCATGGGAAAGCTGGCCTGCAGATTCAACCATCTTCCAAGAGATCCTGTCGAAGGCGGCTTAGACCTTCAATGGGGGTGAGGACTGGCCGTGGCGCCCCCATTATCCATGGCGGCGCTGCCGAGCTCACTAGCGGCCCAGAGGATAGAATAGGACGCACGCGTGGCCGTGTGGGTTGCATCAGTGGCCGGAAGGGGGATGAGGAGCAATTGGAAAAATAACCCGGCGACACAGAGGCACACGATTATCTTTCATATTATCTGCCTCACAGCGATGGTGTGAGAAATCTTGCAGCGATTGGTGTGAGAGGCACACGATTAGTGGCACACGATTAATTTTCATTTTTATCACAGCGATGGTGTGAGAAATCTTGCGAGGTGAGGAAGGTGGGCTTGTCGACGGCGGAGGAAGGAGAGGACGCTGAGGGATTCATGGATGGTGAGTAGCAAACGACGACAGCTGGGGTGGAGAGCGGCTTGGTCAAACACAATAGCCAACCGACTCGACGCCGCCATCTAGATGCAACACGAAGCCGCTAAAATCTAACCGCCTCGCTCGAGCAACCACACGCCAACAAGATGGGTTATCCAGCGCCAAAATCTTGTCTCTCCATGACAGCGCCCAGGTCAACTTCTTTGGGTCCCACCAGTACCCTGCTAGACCCTACATGCCTACGGAAGAAAATCTTATACGACCTAGGTAGTATGCCCCGTCTAGCTGGACCAACTTCTCTGCTTGACACGTAGTAATACGAATCTTGAAGCAGGCCGCTTAACCTCCATTTTTCTATAAAACTTAACCTCCAGTTGACCAGTTCCAAGTTATCAAATCGCTAATCCTTTCCCACGTTAACAATTCCTATTCCCAAACCGAGGAGGATGGATGTGGTGCAAGGCCGCTGGTTCACGACGTAGTGTAGTTGGCGTCGTCGGGGCAGTGAGAAACTGGCCATATACGTCGGAGGAGAGCCGCGAGTGCGGATTGATCTCCAGCCGAGTGTGGCCATGGACGCTGGAGAGCACAGCAAGCGCCAGGAGTAAATTACATATAAGTACCACTTTTGGGGCAACGGTTGCGAGTTGGTACCACCTTTGGTAATTTTAACAAATAAGTGCAACTTCTGGAACAACTTGTAACAGATAGAGCAACTCTGGTGTTAACAGCGAATTAACCACGAGAGACCCACTTGTCAGAGGAAACGGCCGTCAGCCAGCCATTACAGCATGAGTCAATAAGGAGCGGTCCATCTCGACCCGGTGGGACCAGGCCGTTGACTCCACTCCAAGCACGCGTGGCTCGCTTAGGTCCTTCGAAGCGCTGCCACGCTGCCTCACCGCACCCCTCCGCATCAACAGCGCTGCCACCAGCGCCGCCACTCCCGGTGATGCAGGGCGAGGCGAGGCGGAGCTGGCGCGGGCGAACTCAGCTGGGGGCCGCTCGCCATCAGTTCGAGGCCTTTTAGGCCTGACCCAGCGCGAAAGCTCGTCCATAGACTAGATCCTCCGCCGCATCCATCTGGAGACTCACCACTGTGTGGGCATGTGTGGAGACCCAACGTACCACTGCATGGTGTAGTACACAAGTCGTTGACATAACACAAGTGAAACACCGTTCCACTCATATTACATCCCTCAGAGTGGTACAACAGAAACATATGCGAGTCCAAGGTATGTCTATAGAAGTACACACAAACTGTTTACATAAGATCAACACAGCCTCCTACTTTACAGTGAGGTAAAACTTCAAATAAAGCTCCAGAAGAACGACTCGTAGTCTAACTTATTGCTAACTTAATTTTAAGAGCTACTTGGCTTGCTATAGAAATCTAGCTACTTAGGTGCTAGGATTAGGGAAAGGTTCCCTTCTATTACTAGTCTAGGTTTCCAGTATAGCTGATGTAGAAGTTGACTCCATTGACTTCTTTGATTGGATTCTTCATCTTGTTGCAGTTGACTCCTTTGTCTTCGAGTTCCACGGTAGTTTCTCCTTCGGTGCCTTGATCTAAGAAGGGGGTTCAAATGGGATAGAATGAGTACGAGCGTACTCAGCAAGTTCATATTAGGAAATAGGTGTATCATGCACTAGCTACAGCCATAGACCAGAAAGTCATAGGCCAATGCAAGTTTTCATAAACATTTCTTCAAAAGGTTTATTTTATTCTGAAAACTATGCCCGTCAGTCTTCACAGGTTGACCAGAACTTCGTGGAGTTCCTTTCCTGCCGCATTCGCAGTTCCCTTCCCGGAACAGGGAGTGACAGTCACAATTCAGTATCCTCTGCAGAGGTGCGTTACTTTTCCCATAAGAGAACTTATCCTTGATGCCTTGCCGAGACGCATTTCTCGTCCACACTTCCTTGGTGTGGGGCCAGGTGTAAGATCCAAGCCAATCACTGCCTTCTCCGGGACTGCAAACCCACCCTTTTGTCCACCCGTACACCCCCAGTAGACTTCTCCCGATAATACGGCTTTACTCACGGTGCACTTTGGACAATCCATCATAGATTGTAGAGCCCAACATCACATACGGATGGGGATTTAAAAGGCTATCCCAACCTACGGCAGTGCCTCCAACACCCCGCGGCTCTACCAATCCGTTGGCGTGCAGAAGGGAAAAGATACAGCTGACTTCCCCAGAGCCATTATAGATCTTATGGTCAACGCGATATGTACGGCGCTAGAATCACTGGACGGCATTGGTACTTAGTCCTAGATGAGTAGTACCCATGCAATGGAACCTCCACCATATCAACACATACCATGGTTCCATTGCCCACCACATAGTCATATTCATAATTGTAAAATAATACTTTGCTTTTCAATGCATGAGTGATAAGTATAGTACTTTGCATATAGTTTGATACAAATAATCAAATGACATGAGCAAGCGATGAACTTGCCTTTCTTGACTGCAAGATTATGCAGGAAAAGCTTCGACATGTGATAACTCCAAATTCTGAAATACCATCATCGTCCGGTAAGGACAATGTTTAAAGAACTGGCAAAGATGCTATAATGCATAGTATGAGATGCAATCGTCCCGAGCGTAACCTAACCCCGATGATTTAGGATGTATGAGTTGTAAAGATTTCTTTAGGGTTGGTTGCACTTTTAGAATGGTTCTCAAACAAGGTTCTTATTAGGGTTTGGTTATATTAGCATCATATCCAAGTGATATAAGACATCATAACGATCATACACATAAAGAGTAGTGATGGAATAATATGTAAAGAACAGTTGTCAATTTTAAGTTCTACCGAACATGGTTGATGATTACTTATACTATACTTTCAAAAGAATAACTTTTGAACATGTTGTTTAAGAAATAATGAGTATTTCAAAGAAGAACTAGGGCTTCTATGGTTTGATTAACATTTGTACTTCAAAAGAATAACTTTTGAAGAACAGGTTAATAAGAATAAGAACTACTTTAAATAGGAGCTATGGCTTCTAGGGTTTACTAATGGTTTCATTTAGTTTTCTAAATAACACTAGTTGAGTTCTTTAAGGAGAATGGGTTTATATGTAGCAAGTATTGATAGGGTTATTACCATGGTTTCCCATATACACCATATTAAAGGATGGTTATTAAGATAGTTCCATAGGTTTGCTATTAGGTTTACTATGGCTTCACATTTGCTTTACTAAATAATCTCTAATGGTTTCTAAGCTAAGTGGCTTATCATTTCCTAAGTAGGGTTTAGTGTAATAGGAGCATGTGATGTGAATTGTTACACAAGGTTGATACTAGGGTTTATCTTATGGTTTTACTAGGATTGGATGATTGAGGTTGATCTTAATGGTGTGGTATTTAGGATTGATGATCAATGGTGCTAACATGTGGTATCAAGCTAGGGTTTATATCTAGGTGGCATTAGTGGATCATATAGGTCTTAACCAAAAATAAAGACATGAAATGATGGTCTCATGTGAATTGTTCCAAGTTTTATTTTAGTGGATCATGAGTATGCACTCATTGGTTGTTTATTAAGGTCTTACATGTAAAGGTGAAGTGGATATGATCACATGAGCTAAACCCCTAGGGTTTTAGGATTGGAACTATTTTAGGATGATCACATAAAATGATGGGACCAAGATTCTTGTTTATATTAGAATTAAGGTTTCTAAATTTTGATTTCATTATTAACATAATAATTGGTAGAGGTTATTATTAAATTTGAGATAGAAGTAATAATGTATTTAACACTATATTATTTACAAAAGTCTTAAATATGATAAATACTATTAGGGTTTAGGGTTTAATTAATAATTGGAGTAATGATCAATTAGGATTTTTCCATATGAGTAATTAAGGTTTTATATTATTATATACAATTTTAAAGAAATAATTACTCATTAGAAATGAAATGAGAATTAAGTTGGAGTTGAATTAAGATTTCCATAGTTTTTATATTGTTTTTGAATAATTATGAAAAAATACATTTTGGAATCTAAAATTGGAGTTTTTAAGAAATGATATTTCCAACATGAAGTAAACTTATATCTTTGGCTTTTGTATTATTATATATTTTCCTGATGGCTATTAGTATTTATTATCATTAGGTCTTTAGGAATTTATTTTATTCTATAATATTTTGATTTTTTTAAAAAAAATTGAATTTAAATAGCTATTTGGGTTGAGCCCAACTGGTCCAACTAGACGAGGCCCAACCGGCTCTGTCGGCCTACCCTAGGTCGGGTCAAGACCTAGGCCCGACCAACCCCCTCTCACTCACCCCTCATCCTCTCACGCCATCGATCTCTCCTGCGTGGCCCTCCTGTGGCTCGCCAGATGTGCTCCCCCGGCGCCGCTCCGGCCAGCCGACGGCCAACCCCGACGCGCTGCTCAGAGGCTAGGTCTCGCCGCCCCTCCTATCTCTCCTCCATCAACTGTCTCTCACCGCGACGCCGCCGTCGCCCACACCCATGCGCCCCTCTGTGAACCCTAGCCGCCTCCTATTACGACCATCGCCGGCCGATTCTGGTGCCACCGTTGGTCGGCCCTGCTCCGCCTCCTCTTGAACTCAAAACCTCCTTGCTCGATTTGGCTTTGGTGGTCTCTAGCGGTCGTGTCTGACCCTGGTACCCCTTTGGCTTGCCACGGCTTGCTCCAGATGCTGGTGATGGTGTGGGGTTGGTGATGTTGCTAGTGGTTACATGGTGTTGTGATGCTGGTGATTACTTCCTCCTCGACGCCGGTCGGATGGCGTCTGCGACCGCAACCCCGGCGTCGACTTCGTGCAACCCTACAAAGCATGGTGAGCTAACTTCCTTCTTACCCCTCGGCCTATGGTCATAATGCTATATGCTGCAATATTGCTGAGCATATAATGCCCCTGGTGATGTTGTACTGGAGCTAAACTAGTTTGTGTTGATTCAATTGCCTGCTAGCTATTTGTACTATGTTGGTATCTCACTTTGGATGATCTAATCATCCAGACACATTTGGCTTGTTGTGATAATGATATAATAGCTCTTATCCACTGCGTATACACGGTATTGTTACTGAAGTTCAGTTCTACTACTATTAAATCCTTGTTGAGCTCAAATATGCTGGAAAAGCAATTTATGGTTAGTACTTGTGCTGCTTGGGCAATACATGATGCTTGTTGGCTGGGTGGCAACTAAATGATTTCTTTAATTATGGCTCTGCTTGGAGATAACTTGGTTGGCCTGGGAGCATTTCCTGGACCCCAAGTAATTCCCTGAAGTTTATCTATATGGACACTCTATTGTGGATGTGTAGGTGTGGTGCCCCTGTTTGGATGGTTTATTCATCCAGGCATATTTATCTAGGTATAATAATTTGATGCTGCATTTATGGGTTGAGTTTAAGCAACAAGGCAGAGGTATTGGTGCTTGATGATTTACTTGATGGCTGGCTTGTATTTATGGATCTTGCTACCTTTACAGATGGTTTCTCTTTCCTCTGTATATAAACTGATAAGAACATTACTATGCTTATTTCTTGGCCTAGCCAATGATGCAATAGTCTGAGGCACAATTTCTTGATAAGAACTGATGCTATTGTGGGCTTTTAATTCTCAGTGATGATTTGGCATAGCACTTCTATGCAGATCTGAGAGAAAACAAATCCTTCCAATCCTCCTAAGTGAAAACTTAGTTGAAGGGTAGATGAATCTGCTTCATATGCATATTACCCTTTTATTTTCCCCAGGATGCAAAGGCTAAGAACACATGCTTTTATTAAGTTGTTGGATCAACCTGATGTTTGTGTAGATCTTGATCTTCTGGACTGTGGATTGATCTTCTTCTTGTGGCATGCTTGTTCCTCTGAATCTGATCGAACCTACTTGTTGTAGCCTCCTCCTCCTAGCTTCCTGATATGCTATTTGGCTCATATTTATGTGGAACAAAACAAGATACTGCTGATGTGTTCTTGATTTTGCTGGATAGTGAGCTGAGGTGTGAGATGAACTACAAGAATGGTTTGCTGGTGTATGCACCACATGGTGCAAATTTGGACTTCGCTTTGCTTTTGTAGTCTTTGGGTCGTTGGTCGTGTGGTGTGACAAAGACACAGCAGTGCATGTTGTGATCGTGCTGCTTAGAAATGACCTCATCTGATTGTACAAGTTCCCATGTTGATTTTCTTTTCCTCTAGTGCAAGGCATGGTTGAGCTGATGTTTATCCACTGTTGGCCTTTATTTTGGATACAGTCAGATATGTAATACATATGGGCATTATCTATCATTTGTGGTTTGATTATTCATTGATTAACTCTGGCTAATGATTCATCTTGACCTGTTAATGCCAATGGTGAATCTTAAACTAAAAACATGTGGGCTTTAAGGAAATTGAGCTAGATTAGAGGGATTAATTGGTTGCCTTTGTTGCCTTAAACAAGTGGATCAAATATTGTTGCCCTTTTCTCTTATTTGACATGGATCAAATATTGTCACTTGTCCCTGTTGCCTTCATGATCAGTGTTGCCTCTCCTGATCCAAGTGTCATCCAATTGTCCCTTAAATGATCCATTTGACCCTAATGTTGCCTAATAAGGTGTTTCTCCCTCTAATCGAAATTTGGGTATTAGGACAAGTTCCTAGTTCCCAGTAGCTGGTTTCCAATATTTAGCATTGCCTCACCAAAGGTGAGGCAAACATTTTAACATTAACCACTTTTATTTCTTTTGTATTTGTTTTGTTTTCCTTTATTGCAGGGAAAGGAAGAATTAGAGGATTGAGAAGATGAAGGTTTAGTCTTAGGGTTTTCTTTTTATTCTCTTGTAATTTTCTATTTCATTTTCTAACTTGTAAATTATTGAGTAATCCTATTTGTAATAAAGTTAACTCATTTGTTTATTTGGACTTATCAAGTGTAGTTACTTGTACATATAATATTTATATACTTGTTTAAATTTCAAATTCCAATTCAATTTATTATTTGAATTATGTCTTTCATATTTGAATTTGAATTCAAACTATTTCCCTCGAAAACATAATAAATCAACAAAGGTCATGTCGAAATTTATCGCACTTGTGTGGATGACACACATCAATTCCATCGACACAAGAGAAACCTCGATCACTTTGTGTTTTAGATGAACGCGCGAAAATCCCCTGGATTTTCTATGCATGAATGCAATGCACATTCTCGTGTTCTCTCTTTTTCTTGCCTCTAAACCTGGGATATTACAGCCTCTCCCCCTTAAACTGAACTTCGTCCCGAAGTTCGAACGCGCTCACGTTTCGGAATGTGGAACTGACTTGAACTGATCACGATCTCTTTCCAGCTCCATGGTGATCTCATTAGATATCATTGGATACATCCCTTATCCAGATCCTTCTTGTAGTCTTCTGATGTCTGGCACTGATACTTCCTTTAATTCTAGGATTTCCTTGTAACATTCGAAATTTCTAGTCTTATTCTTCAAAGATCCTTGGATTAGGATAGCTTCTTATGCTAATGGACTTTACTAATAGTTGTGGTGACAGTTTCCTATCTGATATCCAAAGCTTGGTTCTACCAGCTACGGTATAATATGGCACTACGGTGTACCAGCTGCGGTGCCCAAACCTTAATTCTAATAGATTTATTTAAGGTAGGGTATTGTTTTCCCTTACTACCATAACGAAAGTAATGGTACTTGGTAAGGTATTTATAATAGGCACGGTCCTGGTAGTTTAGTCCTACGAATGGATTAGACTCATTTAGTCCATCCAATCATGGCTTCTAGTTCATACTAGTTATCTTCCTTTTGGTTTCTTTAGGTTCCATGAAAGGAATCTTTCTAATAGGCTTATGTTTTGGTATGGTCAAACTCCTTCAGTCTTTTGTTTTCTTAATCTTTGATTGTCCTCCGACATCTACTTCATCCAACTTCATTTTCTAATACTTACTTAAGTTCTCTTGGTTTTGAGTAATTACCATTACCCACTCAAGTTAAGGTCTAATCCTTACGTCCTCGAGCTATGAACCTCGTCTTCTGGTTTGACAACCTCCTGAGAGTACTTTTATATGGGTACTTCCCAACAACCTTATAAAAATAAGATCGGACTTCCTCTCAGTTCAGACCTTCTTCTTGGTCCATCATACTCCAAATATTATATCTTAATACTTCTCATTCAGCCTTCCTCTCCCCCTTGGAGTTTACTAATGATCTTCAAACTTCCTTTCTTCAAATCATTAAACCCCAAGGTTAGGTAGTTGGTTTAAGTCTGTTTATATTTTGTACCTTTCTAAAGTCTCACGAAGAATTCTTTGCGGTGTATCCACACAGTTGTGGGTATCCGATGTGAATCCTCTGACTAAATATTTATTAGCTACGGAATACCAGCTACGGAATCCCTCTTTCCTTTAGAGTGAAAGAACGATTAAGCTGTGGACTCTTTGTTACCAGCTGTAGACTATCTAACACAAGATGTGGCTTATTGGATACCAGCTGTGGCTATGTTATGGTTCTAGTCAATATCTACCTACCAGTTGTGGCTACTTACATAGTTTTAGTTAAGATATACCTCACTTTACATTCTTTCTCTTCATGGTTATCCTATATCAGCTGTGGTCTTATGATACCAGCTACGACTTCACTTGTCTATTTTCCTTCTTCCAGGTTTTGTTTTGCAAGAAAACCACTTGTTGACACTATGAAGATAGTATTGTAAGTGACTTCACTTGCATTCCCTGTTTCCATCATGAATACGGCTCCCCTTCTACTGCTCCATATTCATTATTTTTCTCACTTTCATGGTACTTCCATGTTGAAGTACTCCTTGATTAAGGATAAAAGTGAGTTTTGATTAGTCCTTCCTTTAGAGTATTGTGGTTGCTTCCCACAATTTGACTTCCTTCTTCTAGTGAACCTTCATCTTGACTTCAAAATCTTCAGAATTCGTCACTTCCTCACACGAATACATTTACCCTCTAGACCTATAACATCAAGTAAGAGCTTGATATTGCAACATGCATTTGCATATCAAAGTCAAACTTCATGTATGGATCTAGTCAATCAATGAAAATCCAATAAAATCCAAGAAGATTCAGCTTTGTGCTTATAATACACATCCTTATATGCCTGAATATAATAGTTGGGTAAGACATCCCTAAACATCAGGTGTAGATGTGCAATATATAACACCACATAAGATAGGTTAGGTTGTGATACTTAGCACAAATACGTGAATTTCTACTATTTGTCTCAACAATTGTCTTAATTGCACATTTGCAATGAGACAAACTTGAACAAAATGGCCTGGGATAGTTGAAGTTAACCTAGTTTTCTTTGGAAGTACTAACAAAATAGTATACCATATATATGTGCTATTGAGGACTACTTCCTATAATACAATTAGTTCTAACATGTCTACTCGAAACACATGATTGTTTAGAATATACCACCTATAACTCTAGGATTTCTCTATGTGATATGCTCTAAATAAGCCTTCTTTAAATTAAGGACTATGGTTCTAACATACTTGGTATAGTTATTTGGATTTTAAGGCCTAAGCTTTCGAACTATTCCTTAAATCCTACTACTCTCGTCATACTTTTGTTAACTTACTTATGATGTTCTACTCCCTCACATCATGATTCTCAAGTGAATCATATATGATTACCAACTTTATTATTGAAAGTAGACTTAAATACTCCTATCACTTTTCCTTACCTCCTATGATTGACTCATCATAGGTACATACTACCTCATATAACTTATCTCCTTTAATTATCACCAATAATTTGACATTTTAAATAACTCCTACTTAACCATAACTTGCATTGGTATACTTCTTCCAATAGGATATCTTCCTTATGGTTGTATCCTTTCTTTGGACTACCATGTATTGTATACCAACTGTGGTCTACTACCACCCATTATCTTAAGCTCCAATGGTGTTCTATTTATTTGGAATGAAGCAAGATAACTAACTAACTTTACTTAAGAAAGATAGATAAGAAAGATTGACTCAAGTGTGTCAGGATTATTCTCAAGTGAATACCCATCTCAAGTCAAAAGAATAGTTGGTTTAGCATAGTTGACTTAGCTAAGACTACTTCCTATAGACACTACCAAACCTATAGGTCTCCTTTAAAGGGTTTTAATCCTAGGGTCAAAGCATTTGCTCTGATACCAGCTGTGGAGACCCAGCGTACCACTGCATGGTGTAGTACACAAGTCGTTGACATAACACAAGTGAAACACCGTTCCACTCATATTACATCCCTCAGAGTGGTACAACAGAAACATATGCGAGTCCAAGGTATGTCTATAGAAGTACACACAAACTGTTTACATAAGATCAACACAGCCTCCTACTTTACAGTGAGGTAAAACTTCAAATAAAGCTCCAGAAGAACGACTCATAGTCTAACTTATTGCTAACTTAATTTTAAGAGCTACTTGGCTTGCTATAGAAATCTAGCTACTTAGGTGCTAGGATTAGGGAAAGGTTCCCTTCTATTACTAGTCTAGGTTTCCAGTATAGCTGATGTAGAAGTTGACTCCATTGACTTCTTTGATTGGATTCTTCATCTTGTTGCAGTTGACTCCTTTGTCTTCGAGTTCCACGGTAGTTTCTCCTTCGGTGCCTTGATCTAAGAAGGGGGTTCAAATGGGATAGAATGAGTACGAGCGTACTCAGCAAGTTCATATTAGGAAATAGGTGTATCATGCACTAGCTACAGCCATAGACCAGAAAGTCATAGGCCAATGCAAGTTTTCATAAACATTTCTTCAAAAGGTTTATTTTATTCTGAAAACTATGCCCGTCAGTCTTCACAGGTTGACCAGAACTTCGTGGAGTTCCTTTCCTGCCGCGTTCGGCAGCTTCCCTTCCGAACAGGGAGTGACAATTCAAAAGATCTCCTGCAGAGGTGCTACTTTTCCCATAAGAGAACTTATCCTTGATGCCTTGCCGAGACGCGTTTCTCGTCCACACTTCCTTGGTGTGGGGCCAGGTGTAAGATCCAAGCCAATCACTGCCTTCTCCGGGACTGCAAACCCACCCTTTTGTCCACCCGTACACCCCCAGTAGACTTCTCCCGATAATACGGCTTTACTCACGGTGCACTTTGGACAATCCATCATAGATCGTAGAGCCCAACATCACATACGGATGGGGATTTAAAAGGCTATCCCAACCTACGGCAGTGCCTCCAACACCCCGCGGCTCTACCAATCCGTTGGCGTGCAGAAGGGAAAAGATACAGCTGACTACCCCAGAGCCATTATAGATCTTATGGTCAACGCGATATGTACGGTGCTAGAATCACTGGACGACATTGGTACTTAGTCCTAGATGAGTAGTACCCATGCAATGGAACCTCCACCATATCAACACATACCATGGTTCCATTGCCCACCACATAGTCATATTCATAATTGTAAAATAATACTTTGCTTTTCAATGCATGAGTGATAAGTATAGTACTTTGCATATAGTTTGATACAAATAATCAAATGACATGAGCAAGCGATGAACTTGCCTTTCTTGACTGCAAGATTATGCAGGAAAAGCTTCGATATGTGATAACTCCAAATTCTGAAATACCATCATCGTCCGGTAAGGACAATGTTTAAAGAACTGGCAAAGATGCTATAATGCATAGTATGAGATGCAATCGTCCCGAGCGTAACCTAACCCCGATGATTTAGGATGTATGAGTTGTAAAGATTTCTTTAGGGTTGGTTGCACTTTTAGAATGGTTCTCAAACAAGGTTCTTATTAGGGTTTGGTTATATTAGCATCATATCCAAGTGATATAAGACATCATAACGATCATACACATAAAGAGTAGTGATGGAATAATATGTAAAGAACAGTTGTCGATTTTAAGTTCTACCGAACATGGTTGATGATTACTTATACTATACTTTCAAAAGAATAACTTTTGAACATGTTGTTTAAGAAATAATGAGTATTTCAAAGAAGAACTAGGGCTTCTATGGTTTGATTAACATTTGTACTTCAAAAGAATAACTTTTGAAGAACAGGTTAATAAGAATAAGAACTACTTTAAATAGGAGCTATGGCTTCTAGGGTTTACTAATGGTTTCATTTAGTTTTCTAAATAACACTAGTTGAGTTCTTTAAGGAGAATGGGTTTATATGTAGCAAGTATTGATAGGGTTATTACCATGGTTTCCCATATACACCATATTAAAGGATGGTTATTAAGATAGTTCCATAGGTTTGCTATTCGGTTTACTATGGCTTCACATTTGCTTTACTAAATAATCTCTAATGGTTTCTAAGCTAAGTGGCTTATCATTTCCTAAGTAGGGTTTAGTGTAATAGGAGCATGTGATGTGAATTGTTACACAAGGTTGATACTAGGGTTTATCTTATGGTTTTACTAGGATTGGATGATTGAGGTTGATCTTAATGGTGTGGTATTTAGGATTGATGATCAATGGTGCTAACATGTGGTATCAAGCTAGGGTTTATATCTAGGTGGCATTAGTGGATCATATAGGTCTTAACCAAAAATAAAGACATGAAATGATGGTCTCATGTGAATTGTTCCAAGTTTTATTTTAGTGGATCATGAGTATGCACTCATTGGTTGTTTATTAAGGTCTTACATGTAAAGGTGAAGTGGATATGATCACATGAGCTAAACCCCTAGGGTTTTAGGATTGGAACTATTTTAGGATGATCACATAAAATGATGGGACCAAGATTCTTGTTTATATTAGAATTAAGATTTCTAAATTTTGATTTCATTATTAACATAATAATTGGTAGAGATTATTATTAAATTTGAGATAGAAGTAATAATGTATTTAACACTATATTATTTACAAAAGTCTTAAATATGATAAATACTATTAGGGTTTAGGGTTTAATTAATAATTGGAGTAATGATCAATTAGGATTTTTCCATATGAGTAATTAAGGTTTTATATTATTATATACAATTTTAAAGAAATAATTACTCATTAGAAATGAAATGAGAATTAAGTTGGAGTTGAATTAAGATTTCCATAGTTTTTATATTGTTTTTGAATAATTATGAAAAAATACATTTTGGAATCTAAAATTGGAGTTTTTAAGAAATGATATTTCCAACATGAAGTAAACTTATATCTTTGGCTTTTGTATTATTATATATTTTCCTGATGGCTATTAGTATTTATTATCATTAGGTCTTTAGGAATTTATTTTATTCTATAATATTTTGATTTTTTTTTAAAAAAATTGAATTTAAATAGCTATTTGGGTTGAGCCCAACTGGTCCAACTAGACGAGGCCCAACCGGCTCTGTCGGCCTACCCTAGGTCGGGTCAAGACCCAGGCCCGACCAACCCCCTCTCACTCACCCCTCATCCTCTCACGCCATCGATCTCTCCTGCGTGGCCCTCCTGTGGCTCGCCAGATGTGCTCCCCCGGCGCCGCTCCGGCCAGCCGACGGCCAACCCCGACGCGCTGCTCAGAGGCTAGGTCTCGCCGCCCCTCCTATCTCTCCTCCATCAACTGTCTCTCACCGCGACGCCGCCGTCGCCCACACCCATGCGCCCCTCTGTGAACCCTAGCCGCCTCCTATTACGACCATCGCCGGCCGATTCTGGTGCCACCGTTGGTCGGCCCTGCTCCGCCTCCTCTTGAACTCAAAACCTCCTTGCTCGATTTGGCTTTGGTGGTCTCTAGCGGTCGCGTCTGACCCTGGTACCCCTTTGGCTTGCCACGGCTTGCTCCAGATGCTGGTGATGGTGTGGGGTTGGTGATGTTGCTGGTGGTTACATGGTGTTGTGATGCTGGTGATTACTTCCTCCTCGACGCCGGTCGGATGGCGTCTGCGACCGCAACCCCGGCGTCGACTTCGTCTGCAACCCTACAGCATGGTGAGCTAACTTCCTTCTTACCCCTCGGCCTATGGTCATAATGCTATATGCTGCAATATTGCTGAGCATATAATGCCCCTGGTGATGTTGTACTGGAGCTAAACTAGTTTGTGTTGATTCAATTGCCTGCTAGCTATTTGTACTATGTTGGTATCTCACTTTGGATGATCTAATCATCCAGACACATTTGGCTTGTTGTGATAATGATATAATAGCTCTTATCCACTGCGTATACACGGTATTGTTACTGAAGTTCAGTTCTACTACTATTAAATCCTTGTTGAGCTCAAATATGCTGGAAAAGCAATTTATGGTTAGTACTTGTGCTGCTTGGGCAATACATGATGCTTGTTGGCTGGGTGGCAACTAAATGATTTCTTTAATTATGGCTCTGCTTGGAGATAACTTGGTTGGCCTGGGAGCATTTCCTGGACCCCAAGTAATTCCCTGAAGTTTATCTATATGGACACTCTATTGTGGATGTGTAGGTGTGGTGCCCCTGTTTGGATGGTTTATTCATCCAGGCATATTTATCTAGGTATAATAATTTGATGCTGCATTTATGGGTTGAGTTTAAGCAACAAGGCAGAGGTATTGGTGCTTGATGATTTACTTGATGGCTGGCTTGTATTTATGGATCTTGCTACCTTTACAGATGGTTTCTCTTTCCTCTGTATATAAACTGATAAGAACATTACTATGCTTATTTCTTGGCCTAGCCAATGATGCAATAGTCTGAGGCACAATTTCTTGATAAGAACTGATGCTATTGTGGGCTTTTAATTCTCAGTGATGATTTGGCATAGCACTTCTATGCAGATCTGAGAGAAAACAAATCCTTCCAATCCTCCTAAGTGAAAACTTAGTTGAAGGGTAGATGAATCTGCTTCATATGCATATTACCCTTTTATTTTCCCCAGGATGCAAAGGCTAAGAACACATGCTTTTATTAAGTTGTTGGATCAACCTGATGTTTGTGTAGATCTTGATCTTCTGGACTGTGGATTGATCTTCTTCTTGTGGCATGCTTGTTCCTCTGAATCTGATCGAACCTACTTGTTGTAGCCTCCTCCTCCTAGCTTCCTGATATGCTATTTGGCTCATATTTATGTGGAACAAAACAAGATACTGCTGATGTGTTCTTGATTTTGCTGGATAGTGAGCTGAGGTGTGAGATGAACTACAAGAATGGTTTGCTGGTGTATGCACCACATGGTACGGCTGGACTTCTGCTTTGCTTTTGTAGTGCTGGGCTGTTGGCTGTGTGTGTGACAGCACACAGTGTGCATGTTGTGACTGTGCTGCTTAGAAATGACCTCATCTGATTGTACAAGTTCCCATGTTGATTTTCTTTTCCTCTAGTGCAAGGCATGGTTGAGCTGATGTTTATCCACTGTTGGCCTTTATTTTGGATACAGTCAGATATGTAATACATATGGGCATTATCTATCATTTGTGGTTTGATTATTCATTGATTAACTCTGGCTAATGATTCATCTTGACCTGTTAATGCCAATGGTGAATCTTAAACTAAAAACATGTGGGCTTTAAGGAAATTGAGCTAGATTAGAGGGATTAATTGGTTGCCTTTGTTGCCTTAAACAAGTGGATCAAATATTGTTGCCCTTTTCTCTTATTTGACATGGATCAAATATTGTCACTTGTCCCTGTTGCCTTCATGATCAGTGTTGCCTCTCCTGATCCAAGTGTCATCCAATTGTCCCTTAAATGATCCATTTGACCCTAATGTTTCCTAATAAGGTGTTTCTCCCTCTAATCGAAATTTGGGTATTAGGACAAGTTCCTAGTTCCCAGTAGCTGGTTTCCAATATTTAGCATTGCCTCACCAAAGGTGAGGCAAACATTTTAACATTAACCACTTTTATTTCTTTTGTATTTGTTTTGTTTTCCTTTATTGCAGGGAAAGGAAGAATTAGAGGATTGAGAAGATGAAGGTTTAGTCTTAGGGTTTTCTTTTTATTCTCTTGTAATTTTCTATTTCATTTTCTAACTTGTAAATTATTGAGTAATCCTATTTGTAATAAAGTTAACTCATTTGTTTATTTGGACTTATCAAGTGTAGTTACTTGTACATATAATATTTATATACTTGTTTAAATTTCAAATTCTAATTCAATTTATTATTTGAATTATGTCTTTCATATTTGAATTTGAATTCAAACTATTTTCCTCGAAAACATAATAAATCAACAAAGGTCATGTCGAAATTTATCGCACTTGTGTGGATGACACACATCAATTCCATCGACACAAGAGAAACCTCGATCACTTTGTGTTTTAGATGAACGCGCGAAAATCCCCTGGATTTTCTATGCATGAATGCAATGCACATTCTCGTGTTCTCTCTTTTTCTTGCCTCTAAACCTGGGATATTACAGCATGCGCATGGCCTTGACCCACTTGAAGAAAGTAGTGGACTCGCCCTGTCCACGGAGCTTGTGCAAGAATAGCTCGCAGTTCACGGCGACGTGGTGCGTGCTGCCGGCGCTGGAGAGGAGTAGCGGCAACGGCCGAGTCACCGACCTCCGTAGCGAAGCCGACCGTTTCGGGCTGCAGGTCCTCCAGGAGCGCCGCGAGGGGCCTGGTTGCCACGGCGCCGGCCACGGCGAGTCGGGGGAGGCCGCGCTCGGCGCGACGCGGCGCACATCTTGGCTGCAGCGCAACGAGGCGGGGAGGCCGCGCTCGGTGCCGCTCGGTCTGCGGCGCGGCGAGACGGGGAAGCCACGCTCGGTGCTGCTCGGCCCTGCGGCGCGGCCGTGCAAGCCCGCGCTCCATGGCTCCACCTTGCTGCCGACCACCGCGTGCCACCTCTCGCCGCCACCCGATTCTCCGTCGGCTCCTCCCGTGTCCGCTCCCCACGCGCCGCCTCGGCCTCCCGTGCGTGGCGCCGCCCATCGCCGCCATCGCCTCGGGGCCGCGTGCCTCAACCATGTGCGTCGCCGCGCCGCCGCGTCTCAGCCTCGCGTGCGTGGCGCTGTCTGTCGCCGCCATCAGCTCGGGGCTGCACGCCTCAGCCATGCGCGCCGCCGTGCTGCCGCGCCGCCACCGGGTTCAACTCCGGTGTGTTCACTGTGCAGGCCGTCTGCTGTGACCGTAGTGGCCGCGCACACCATCATCGTCGTCGAGGCGGCCGCTGCTCTCACCTTCTGCACCACGAGCACCACGAGCACCACCAGGCCCTCGCCGGGAAGGATGCAACGGTGGACGCGGCGGCGCGGGATACTGCGAGCAGTGCATGGCCTCCGGCCAAGATCCGAGCGCCTGCCAGGGACGGCCGTAGGCGCATGCGAGCTCGGGGATAGAGAAGATGTGGGCGCCGGCGAGCTGGCCGCTGCTCTGACTCGCGCACGGGTCGGGTCAACGCCAGAAAAAAAGGAAGAAAAAAGAATTAGGAAAGAAACCTAACGGCTGTCCGACGGCCGTTTGCTCTGACAAGTGGCCCGCGCGGTTAATTTGGTGTCAACCTTAAAATTGCTCTATTTGTTACTTGCTGCCTCGGAAGTTGTATTTACTTGTTAAAATTACCAAAGATGGTACCCACTTGAAACCGTTGCCCCAAAAGTAGTACTTATATGTAATTTACTCAAGCGCCAGTGCATCCGCCGACGAGTGTGGCCGTGGAAGCATGGGGAGAGAAGCAACGGAAACAGTGAACATGCATAAGAACTCTGACAAGGAAATCTGGCGGGGTTTTGTGAACGATGGAGAAGGAAGGAGATAATGATTTGGTACCGACCGGGGATTGGGAATAAACTCCCTAACTGCTTTAAGATTAGCATTACTATGTGTTAGTTAGAGAAGTTGGTCCAGCCAGGAAGGGCGTACGACCCAGGACGTATAAGAGCATCTCCAGCCGCGTCCCCCAAAACGTTCCCCATAGGGATTTGGGGCGCGTCGGACAAAAAATGTGTTCCAGCCGCGTCCCCCAAAGCCCATTTTTGTCCGACGCGGCCCGATACGGTGTCCGGCGCCCCGAGCCCGTCCCCGTCCCACAGGGGATACACCGGGGACGCCAGACACACCGAAAAGCGAGGCGAACCGACGCGGGTCCGGCGCGTCAGCGGCTCAGTGAAAAATCGTCTCCCACTCCCGCCAAATCCCGCCCCTCCCGCCATACCGCGCCTTTCCCGCCGCGCATTTCTCCTTTCCCCGCCGCCGATTCATTTCTCCTTTCCCCGCCGCCGATTCATTTCTCCTTTCCCCGCCGATTTGTTTCTGCCTCCCGCCGTCCACCCGCCGCCGCTACCTTCTCCCCATTCCATGACGCCGCCGGTAGCCCCCAAGAAGATGGCCAAGAAAGCGGCTAAGAAGCCGCCGGGCAATGCGACGAAAGGGGCGAAAGCGCCGTTCGCGAAGCCGCGGAAGGCGCCGGCCCCGAAGAAGAGGCCGGAAGGATTGACCGATGATCAGTGGCATGAAGACTGTTTGCGCCGGAAGATGTCGACGGTGGAGCGGAAAGGACGGAGGGCGGCGGAGCAGGAGAAGAAGGCTCTGGCGGCACACCAGCACCAGCACTTAGTGGCTGGGTGTCTCGCCGCCACCAACGCGAGCCCATATAGTACGAACGTGCCGGTGTACGTTCCGGGAGTCTTCTCTCCGTCGTCATCCGCCTTATACAACGACGGCCCCTCCGGCACTCCCGGGTGCGTGACGCCTAACTTGTCGCCGCACTACCAGGATGCGCTGCCGCATGGCGGCTTCAACCCCAACAACCTCTACTCCCCGACGTACGAGCAGCGCGAGCCAGGACCCGGTGCGGACGGTGACCCTTTCACTGGCCGCAGGGGGTCGCTCGAATTCGACGACGTCGGTGCTGAGGGTGCTGAGGAAGAGGAGGACGATGAAGAGGAGGGGGTGGAGGACGAGGACGACGACGAGGACGAAGAGGGTGGCGAGGAAGAAGATGAGGAGGGTGCCGGTGACGATGATCTCGTGGAGGTCGACGCGGACGGCGTGAAGAAGAAAAAGAAGAAGAAGGCGTCGGGCACACGAGGCCCCAAGTGGACGGCTTTGGAGGATCTTTGTCTGTGCGAGTCGTGGGCGACGGTGAGCCATGACTCCATCATCGGCGCCAACCAAAAACACGGGAAGTATTGGGCGAGAATCAAGGCCGAGTTCGATGAGCGCAAGCTCATCAAGGGCGGCTACAACAAAGTGACAATGAAGAGGAGCCAAAAGGCAATATCGACGCGATGGGCCATCATCCAGGCGTCGGTGAACTCCTTCCATGGATACCATCAGGAATTACTGACCAGAGCCGAGAGCGGCGCCGACCTCTCCCAAATGGTACGACTCTTTCTTCCGTAATCTGTAGCGCCGTGTTCGATGAAATGATTCCGCTTCCTCTGGCTAGTTTGATAAGGCCATGGAGGTTTACGCGAGGAACTCGGATGGGCATAAGCCGTTCGCGCTGATGCATTGCTATAGCAAGCTCAAAGGGAATGAGAAATGGCGGTTGACGCACCTGTCGCTGTCCAAGGGGAATGACGCCATTGATCTGGACGCGGCATCGGCAACGTCGGCAGGGCGTCCTACTGGCAACAAGGCTGCCAAGGCCGCCTTGGCCGACGCCGCGTCGTGTGAGAAGACGCAGGCGTCGATCACGAAATGCCTCACGGACGTCTCCTCGACCTTTCTCTCCCGCGCCAAAAAGAACGACGAAAGGTGGGCGGAGCTGCTCAAGAGGCAAGATGAGAAGTTGGAGCTCAAGAAACGCAGGGACGACATGTCCCTGCTGAGAGCGTCGACAGAGGGAATGTCTCCCCGGACGCGGGCGGCGCACAACTTCTTCAAAGGCCAGATCCTCGACGACATCGAAGCCAAAATGGCGGCGGCCGACGCGGCGGCCCAGGAAGTGGCAGTGGCAGCAACTGCGGCGCAAGAGCCGGCTGCCGCGTCTTCGACTGCTACACCATCGTCGGCCTACGCGACGGCGGCGGAGGAGACGGAGCATGCACAGCACCAGGCAGATCGCGACGAGGTCGTCGTGATCGACGGGCCTGCGTCGACTCAGGATACGTCGCCGTCGACCAACCCCTTCTTCTAATTTAGCATGCACTATATGGTCTGTAATATGATCGCCGCTACTCTGATCGGCAGGAACGATCTCTTTTGAATGCAAAATTTGAATTCTTGATTGGGGGCGGCGTTTGGGGATACGGCTGGGGCGCGACGTCCCCAAAGACGACACGAACAAAACACGTCCCCTAAACGCTCAATCCGGCGCGGTTTGAGAACGCTTTGAGGAACGCGGGCGGAGATTCTCTAAGATTTACTCCACGAAGCCTCCAATCCTCCATCATCAAGGCACCGACCGGGTGGGTCCCAACCCGGCTCGTCATCCCTATTCCACCGTGTCACGCCCCCCGTGGACGGTGGACCGCATCCCTTACCTTAAAGTTCCGTCCAGTGTCAGAGCTTCGACCCTAGCTCCCTTCACATCGGAGTCGCCGACACTGCTTCTTGCGCCGCCGGGCACCGTGCCCCCGCCGATGGATGTCGCCACCGCCCCCGTCTCCCCTGCTCCTCGCACCGTCGAGGACATCTACAAGGACTTCAACAACCGCCGAACAGCACTCGTCCGTGCCCTGACCGTCGGTAAGCGACACCGGCTCCGTCCCCCTATCAATCTCTCTTGCTTCTCTTGTGTGTTGATCTAACGCGACGGCACCACAACCCGCTTGGTTTCGTGGCTCCTGCAGATGTGGACGACTTCTTCGGGTACTGCGACCCAGGTAAAATCGGATCGGATCTGAGGGGTTCGAATTTGTTCGTTTCTTCTTGTTATCGTTTGATTTGATTGGGTTTCTGGGTTGATCCGCAGAGAAGGAGAACTTATGCCTTTACGGATATTCCAACGGGAGCTGGGAGGTTGCGCTTCCGGCGGAGGAGGTACCGCCGGAGATGCCGGAGCCGGCGTTAGGTATCAACTTTGCCAGGGACGGGATGCACCGCCGCGACTGGCTATCGCTTGTCGCCGTACACTCCGACTCGTGGCTGCTCTCCGTTGCCTTCTTCTTTGGCGCGCGCCTGAATGCCAACGAGAGGTACGGCCCTGCCCCCATCAGATAGGGTGGAGCTCACTCTACTCTTAAGCCTTAGCTCAGTGCTGATTGGTATTGCCATTCGAAAGATAACCTCCAGGAGGGGGCGATTTTTCTTCTTCTTCTGATGCGTACTGTTGATCAAGATTCTTCTGTTCATTGTGTAATGCACTTTAGTGTTCGTGCGATCGCTTATTTTATTTACTCTCAACTGATGCATGTGTCCTTATGCCTCAGTCGTTCTGTCCCCGCCCTTTTTTTTTCTTTGTGCTGTGGATGGGGCCAGTTTCACGCTCTGTATGCAGCTTTATTCTCTGTCTCTGTATGTTTCCCGCTGTGTATGCAAGCGTTTTTCTTTGTCCATATATTTTTCCTCTTTTCTCTAGCTTTTTATCCTCCAAGCCTGCATCTTATTTTTATTTGAGCAAATACAAGCCTTATCTTTGATGGATGAAACGAAATTTATGTCTTTTGGCACCGTGGTTTTCTGGATTGTATAGTATTCTTTTTACAACATGGTAGATACTACTTGCTACACTAATTTTCAAGAATACAGCGGAAGGTGTATTAAATTTCATGGAAGAAAGACTAAGAGCATCTCCACTGGTGGCTCCGATAGCTATTTGGGGGCCGGCGTGGTTTTTTGGGCTCACACGGTCACACCGGCGTGCCCTAAAAAGCGTCCGCGCGGTTTCGAGCCCAATAGAAGTGCTGGCAACCCCGTGCTGGCCCCTTTGCAAAAGGCGCGAATCGGGCACGCCGGCACCCTCGTCCACGTAGGAAAGCACTTGCGAGGCCCTTCTGCCAGCTAGACGCGCCGGTTTCCCTCTCCTCCCAGCCCTGCTTGAGTCGATTCGCACCCATCGCCGCTGTTGCCGTCGCTCCCCCGTGCTAGCCTTCCACCCCGCCTGTCCATAAACCGCCGGCCATCGACACCGCTGCCACTCCCACGACCGGCCACTGCTCTTTCGGCCAGAATAGAGGTTGCCATGGTTTTTAAGGCGTATGCGATGCTTAGGCGTCAGGGTGCCCTGCTACCTCAAGGCGTCGGGCTCGCCTTAGACTGCAACATAAAGCGTCCACTTTAGGAAAATTAGGCGTCTACTGCGTCTCTAAGGCGTGCAAAGCAGCGCTTTGGCTGATTTTGGACGCTTTGGGCAGGTTGGGCAGGAATCAGACAGCAGCAGCCAGTTTGAGCTGCCATATTATTCATCACCATATTTGTTAAAAAATTAACTAAGGCATCGCCCCGCTTCACGCTTTAAGCGCCTAGGCGTTGAGGCACCCCCATCGCCTTAAACCGCTTGGACGCCTTGAAAACCATGGAGGTCGCTGCCACCGCCGCCCAAACGCCCAACTGCTCGCTCGCAATGTGTTCTTTGGATTGCTGCGATGGACAGCGACAAAGAGATGTTGGTGCAGCTGTTCATGGAGGAGGAGAGCACCGCCGCTGTCCGGCGGCGGCAGCAGTAGCTGATTTTGACGAGCCTCCTTCGCGTTCGCCTGGTCGTGCCTCGACGCGGCTGTTTAAGGCCAGGCAAGAGGAAGAACGTCGACTGGCATTGTCAAGCCGACGCCATGCTGCTTGAGTGTGACTGCTTCGCCGACGATGCTACTCATTCGCCGAATGAATTTTGGTGCCAGTTTAGGATGAACAAGGATTTGTTCATGAAGATAGTCTTCAGCGTCACGGAGTACGATGACTACTTCATGAGCAAGTAAGATTGCAGAGGTTTGTCGGGCTTGTCCTCAATCTAGAAATGCACTGCTCTCCTTCCAGATACAGCTAATGACTACCTGCGCATGGCGGAGTCGAGACTGTCTACAGGTTTTGCCGAGCCGTCATAGCGGTGTTTGGTGGGGATTATTTGAGAGGACCAAGGGCAGAAGATGGAACAACAAAATGCAGCCCGAGGGTTTTCTAGGATACTAGGAAGCTGTATGCATTGGGGTTGGAATAATTGCCCTTTCTCTTGGCAAGGGATAGTGTCATTCTTGAGGCGGTGGCAGGCCATGACCTCTGGATTTGGCATGCTTTCTTTGGCATGGCAGGAATAAACAATGATATCAATGTGCTGCAACGCTCTCCGCTGTTTTCCAGCTGGCTAGCTGAGGGAGAAGCTCGGCCACGCATACAATAAGGTACTATCTAGCTGATGGTATCTATCCATGATACATTTGTGAAGACAATCCCGGCTCCAGCTTCGAAGATGGACGTTTATTTTGTGACATGCCCGGAAGCAGCTCGCAAGGATGTTGAGTGTGCTTTTAGGGTGCTTCAATAGCGTTTCGCCCTGCTCTCACTTTGTCTGAGTCTCAGATGTGGGAGGTGATGAACGCCTGTCTAATCATGCACAACATGATCATTAGCGAGCGCCGACGAACCTATGCATGATAATGATTGATTATCAGGGGCCTCTTGGTGAAGTAGAGCATGTACCTAACAATTTGTTGCTTTCCTTCACATGCATATCAAGAAATCCGAGATGCAGGTGTTCATGTTCAACTTCAGGCAGTGCGCAATCGTGGGCGAGGAGAGGAGCCGCCAACAACACATGATTTAATTTGAATTATTATACGAATAATTTCCTTTGTATTTGTGTTAAACTATGTTAAAATATTATATGAATAATTTTATGTGATTGGAATATTGTTTCAAAATAGTATGAAAGGAAAACAAAAGATTTTGGGGGCGCCGGTTTGGGGGATGCCGGTGTGGGAACCTGTTCCCCAAATGGAGGATGCTATGTCGGCGCCCCTCATACGGCAGTGCCGGTGCACCTGCCGGCGCCTATTTGGGGAAGCCGGTGGAGATGCTCTAACATGGTAGATACTACTTGCTACACTTTGTTTCAAACTTCATTTATTTCGAGATAAATGATAAAATCTCTATTTTCTGTCATCAGTTTTGAGTATGTTACAGTTTGGATGTGTAACATTCGTAAGTTTGCAAGCTGGTGTCTTATCAGCAGTTTGGAAGCCTCTGGTGATGTTTACATGTTTTTATGGAAGTTGACAGTGAATGTGTTTGAAAATTGAGACACGGTGATCTCTCAATTGCAAGTAGAAACCTTCTGTTTTTTCGAATATTCATTCATGGCTCCAACTTAAATTTTCTCTGATGTTATTATGGAGGGCTTCAATGCTATTTGGTCTGCTGGTTTCCATTTATTCTCTTCTATTAAGTTTAGGCATATAATTTGCTTAGTTTCCTCCATTCAGTTTTGCTTACTTAATTTGCCATAAAAAGAAAGAGCCTGTCTACAACGTTACAATCAAAAAAAAGAGGAATTTCTAGTTCTCAAGTCTGGTTTGTGTAAAATATACAGTTTAGTTTTCGTGAAATGACAGAATGTCTTTTTGATGCTTTGTACAAGTACTAGACACATCACCAGATTGTTCAAACAGTATCCTAGCAGAGTTTTAAACATTCCGTTTTCTCACAATAATTGCCTTTTTTTCTATTGTTCTTTTACAAAATCTGATTACTGAAGGGTGTTAATATTTTAGTCAGTCATAATAGTAATTTTCCTGTGATGCTTTAGGATGAACTGTTAATATTTTAGACATGTTTCTCCTTTTGTTCCACAATCAATTCAGTACTCTTCACATGCTTTCAGTTTTATATTGTTGAAGTGGTGATTTTTTGTTTTGTTTTACGGTAGTGCTTTACGTCTCTCTACTAGGTTCTACAAAACGCTAAAACAATATACTTGTGTCCTTCCTTCGTACTATTATAGGTTTTTGTCTTGCGTAGAGCCAGCCCTGAATTTAATAGTAATCCCTCTAGAAAACATAGGGAGCACTCTTGCTCATAGACACTTATTGTTTAGGGAACCTATCCTACACTATTCTCAATGCTAATTTTAAGTCTTGTTGGGTGAACCATTAGCATCTATCTCATGGGGAATTTTGGTAAATTACGATCGAGTTTCTTCATTGCACAATTCTTTCCAGATGAAGTGTTAGTAATATGTCTACCATATTTCTGGCTGATTGTTCTGCTTTTGGAATACATTTTGCTGACCAGTTGTCTATTAATATCCAAGTTTGTCTTTAATCAGTTTTTCTTTTTAGGCAAAAAACTATTGTTTTCAGTTGAAACAAAATTCTTATATATTGCCTATGCACTAAATCTTCGTGAATAACCTTATTTAATATACCATGTGTGGAGTACTTGGTGTCTGATTGAAAGCCACTTGTGTGCACCCATCATCATTTTAATATACCATGTGTGTAGTCCTCTTTGGGTTATGCCCAGGGCTAGGCCCTTTTGTACATTCCCTCCTTTCTTCTCCTCTTGTACATATTTTATCTCTTTAAATAAAATTTTACTGTTGGGGCTTCCCTACATTTTTCAGCTAAAAAAAGGTTTCATTTCATGGTATTGAAATTTTTTGTTTGAAAACTTCAACCTCATCCTTTTCCTGGAATCAGTGATTTGCTTTGTTTATCAGGAAGCGCTTATTCAGCATGATCAACGACCAAGCAACTGTGCTTGAATCATTGTCTGAACGTAAGCACAACAGGGATAATAAATCTGGTGTTGAGAATAGTGGCAAATCCAGACAATTGGCTAAGGTGCCTTGTCAATGTTTTTATTAGTTTTCTCATGTCAAACATTGTTGTCCAATTGTTTTCCTTGCTTCCAGAAACTCAAATCTAACTTTGTTATGCAGCGAGCAAATAATGATATGCAGACAAGGAACTCGAGGCCAGCTGTTGTTGATGATGCCTACGAGGACGACGATGAACACAGCGAGACTCTCTGTGGAACATGTGGTGGTCGCTACAATGCAAGTGAGTTCTGGATTGGTTGTGATATTTGTGAGCGGTGGTTCCATGGCAAGTGCGTGAGGATAACTCCAGCGAAAGCTGAGCACATAAAGCACTACAAGTGCCCTGACTGCAGCTCCAAGAAAGGCAGGCAATAAAACCACGGAGCTGCTGGCCCCCCATTGCTGACTCAGCTGATCAATGAAACAATACTCTTCTCCTCTAGTCCAGGTTTGCAGCAGATGTGAATTGTTCATCCATATTGCGCTCTGCTGTGCTAGATGTTGAAAGAACATACATGATAGTTGGTTTTATAAACTGCTCAATGTTGTCGTTCCTTGAGATATGGATGCTGTTCTTTGTAGCCTTAATTTTATAAGAAATTCGTTCATTCCATCTTGTTTTGGTATCATTTCCTTGCCCCTTTTCACAATCTGTCTCCTGTTGCCTTTTCATTTTTTTTTTTGCAAATCGACAACATTATCTTGGTTATTCATCTCTGAAGGAGCCGAGGAGTGGAGGACTCCTTGTTGACCCTCAAAAAAGGGAGTATTTGACTGAACACACTGCCGACTTCAATATGTTAGCTCTGGAATGTATGTGTCTCAACGTTTAACAGAAGGATGTTTCCTGTGCCTCGAGATGGCATTCCTTTTTAGTTGGTACACAGAATCTAAAATTACTTAACCAGATGCTAAAAAGTGCTCAGATGCTAATTCGCAATCTGAGCAGTCGTTTTTGGTCCGTCCGATCCGCCCAATCAAACCGCATCGTGAGTTTTGTTCTGACAGGATCCCACCTGGGGACCCTGCACGCCCCACCTATTACGGTCCTTTTATGCCTCACCTACTAGGAACCCCCCCCCCCCCCCCCCCCGAACTAGTTTCCGACGCGCCGCCCGCCGCTGCTGCCCCGGCTCACCACGCACTTACCACTGCCCGCTCAGTCCCGCGCGCTCCTGCCGTCAGCCGGTTCTCCCGCGCGCCAGCATAACGGATCCCATCGCGCCGCTGCTCTAAGCCTCGTGGCCGCCGGTACAAACCCAATCCCCCCACGGCCCCGGCCATCTCGTCCGCGGTGGTCACAATTTGTCGACCCGCACGTGCTTGCTTGGCCGCCGCCTGCAACCTGCATCGACCACGTAGGAGCAACGCAGGAGGAGCTATTCAGCTGAGGCAGCTCCACGAGGTGGTTGGCTTTGTACCGCACGAGCGCTCCACACCTGCTACTGCAAAGCTCCAACAGAGTATGCGCTCAGTCATGGAAGCCTTGATGTGAAACCATGCTTCCATTTTTTCTTTCAATTTTGTTGTCCCCCCAACTTTACTGAATTTATGCAGAAATACGATTTACTGCTTCCCCTTTCCAGCCCCTTTTTAGGCTTAGGTGAAATTTGCATGCCCCTTCTGCCAAAGATCAATCACCATCGCACGCTTGATGTTGAAGCTCCTCTTTTCATCTAGCTCATTTGCTTCGGATGCCGTCGCACACCGATCTGAACTGAATGGTCCACCTATCATCCTCAAGCTCTAACCCAACACTGTTCAGAACGCATCCGGAGAGGGGCTGGGCACCGCCGGTCGCAAGCGACATCTCATTTGGCTTCTTGCACCTCATGGTGTACCTTGTGTCATGCCTCGCGACACCGGCTGCATCCTAGTTGATCGAGGTGAAGTTGTATCTTGCGGCACTAGGTTGTATATTTTATCGGCATTGGACATGAACATAGCGAATTGTTTCTTCACATATGTGCCAAGTTATATTTTTGTTGGCGGTATTATTGGCTCCAGAAATGAGCTAAGTTGTTTTCTTGCACACGATAAATTGCTCTATCATACATTTGCTAAGCCTTATTTATACACCGTAAATTGTTACTTCTGCATACCATATTATTGCTAAGTTGTATAACCTCTAGTGCTAAGTTGCATACCACGTATGTGATTTTCCCTACCTCTATACCAACGTGGCATCAACTTATGTAAAGAAGTGGCATCAACTCTAACCTACACCAAGTGTAACTTAGTGGAGGTATGGATGCAATTAAAGCACCAGAAACAATTATTTTTGTTTCCCAAGTCGCATCCATTTACCAACTGAGTTATACCTAGAACAAGCGAAGTTGCAGGTAGGAGATGATAAGTTGATTTTTTGCCGACATTAGATTGTTACTTCACACATGTTCTAAGTTATGTTTTGGCACCATGGAGATCATTTGGGAAACGACCCATTCTGCAGTGTCGCTCTCCCTATTCCCCCGCTTATCTCTGTGCCTAACTTGCCTACCATTAATACTAAGTCGGTTGGCATAATGGATTCATGGTTGTGAACTTACGCACCATTTTGTTCTGAAGTTACCTATAGTACTCCTAAGTTGCCTACTAGTAGTATTTAGTCAGCTAGCATCACTATTTGTGAAGTGGGCGTAACATTATTGTGAAGTTTCCTACTCATGCAACTAAGTTGCGCACCTTTTGCTACGAAGTTGTATTTTTTGTTATTACTAAGTTGTGTATGTCGAAAACCAAGTTACCAACTATACTAGGAATGATTGTTGCCATGCAAAGTTGTGTTTCTCGATACTATTGCGTTGTTGTCTAATCTCGGTAGTGGTGCACAACTTCACCGTAAACGGTGCTAGCCGACTTAACCCTAGTTACACGATGGACAAATCAACAAAGCTGCCCAAATACAAACTACATAGATGGAAAAATGAAATTGTGGTTGTTACCCCTACGCTTATGTTGAACCATGGATTCAACTTAAGCCTAGTGAATATACAACTTAACAATAGTGGCTTTACAACTCAACACTAGTGGGTTAGAGATAGTGGTATACAAGTTAGCACATATCAAACTAAATAATGTTGGCTTATTAAGCTCCCATGCCGTGCACGCTTGCATCTCAACGCCGCCATCCCTAGCTTTGGTGTCATGAGGTAACTCTGTGTTGCTGGTTCGGGACGGCCCACATGGTAGAAAACTTAGACTAGCAGTGCCGGTTTTGAATCAAGATCGTGTGTGATATGGGAGAGAGGTGCGAAACGATAGGTGTGTGAGAGGGGCGGCATGGATGAAATTGGGTGGGTGTTGTGTTGATGCGCATCAGGTGACGAAGTTAACTAGGCTCACACTAAGACTCACCCTAGCTACATATCCATATTTTCACTCTTGGCCTAGCGACATCCCCTTTGATATCTTTGCAACTCGTGGTGTGCCTCGTGTCGTGGCTCGTGACACCGGCCACATCCTTGTTCATCGAGATGAAGTTGTACCTTGTGGCACTAGATTGTACATTTTGTCGACACCGAACACGAAGATAGAAAATTGTTTCTTTAAAACATGTGCTAAGTTGTATTTTTGCGAGCGTTATAGAAATGAGCTAAGTTGTTTTTTCATAAAATAAATTATTATCACACACATTTGCTATGTCGTGTTTGTACATTGTAAATTATTGCTTCACACATGTACTAAGTTGCATATCTCATTTTTGCTAAGTTGTTTAACTCTACTGCTAAGTTGCATGCTACATATGTAAAGTTTTCTACCTCTATACCAACGTGGCATCAATTTATGTCAAGAAGGACCAACTAAATTACCGACAACAAGTTGCTTTTATTTAGAGTTAATGGCGCCCGCGGTCACAGAACTTGTTTCACATGTGCACTTAAGTCACACATGTTGCAAAACGAACTAACCGGTCACACAACTTGTGAAACGTGTGCACCCAAGGTCACAAAACGGTTTGATGTCCGGCTTTTGGCAAAAACCGGTCACACGTTGACCACATGAGGTAGATTGGGTAGTCACAATTTACACAAACCCCCCTAATTTTTTTTCTTTGTTGAACGCGATTCAGTTTGGTCATATTTGACAGCAAAAAGAGTCATTTAACAGCCTGGAATAATTGTGTTTCGAATAAACATGTTTCGAAATAGCGCGCGACTGGTTCCGTGAAAAAAAATTGACTGAACCAAGCACCTCATGTGGTCAGCGCGTGACCGGTTTTTGCCAAAAGCCGGAAATCAAACCGTTTTGTGACCTAGGGTGCACACGTTTCACAAGTTGTGTGACCGGTTAGTTCGTTTTGCAACATGTGTGACTTAAGTGCACATGCGTGACAAGTTGTGTGACCGCGGATGCCATTAACTCTTTTATTTATCCCAATTTGCATCCATATTTCCTCTCCGGGTCTCCACACACATGATTTTTTTTTTCGAATTTTCACACACATGAATTGAACACAGAGACCACCTGGTTTTTGAACTAGCTATCCCTCAGTTGATCTGATCTAATACACCACCAGTCCACCACTAGATAAGGTAGCTAGTAAGCCAACACGAACAAGACAAAACGTAGTGAGTCCATCGATCTGATCGCTCGCCCATCTGAGACTACTCATAGTGGGAGTAACATAGGTAGTAGCATCACACATCTATATTTTGGTGACATGGCATGATAAGAGCAACTCCAATAGTGTAGCCAGCTGCTGGCTATAAGCCAAGTGCTATATCGTCTATAGCCAACATATACAATAGTGAGCTATAAAAATGTAGCACTTTATCAATGTATGGCTCACCTTTCACTCTCACAAAGTGCCTAGGAGCACGTGCTACAGATGACTCTTGCATAAGACTAGTCACAATGGGAAGTATCATACACTAGTATCATATACATGATACTAGTTTACGATACTAACCCAACAATGCATAGTATCATAACATAGTATCATAGTATCATCATATTTAATGTTTTGTAGAATCTTAATGCAAATGTGTGTACATGATGTGTTTGCCATTAAATTTTCTAGTTTTATGTGCTATGATACGGTATCATATTATGATACCACTCTCATCTCTCACCTCATTAATTAGTGTGCCACATCAGATTTTTGCCAACATGGCATGCATGATACTACTTATGATACTCCCATTGTGGCTAGTCTAAGAGCTCAATCTCCTTCTCTCTCCTCCTCTCTCTCCTCCAACTAAGTAATAATATACTATTTTAATCTTTATAGCCAGCTGACTAGAACTTATTGTACTTGCTCTAATAAATGATGAAAGAGAATGAGGTGGTAACTAGCTATGTTACCATAACATCACACTTTCCAAGACAACATGAGTCTACAACATAATCTTTCTATTCTTAATAGGTGATCCCATTTTCCTGCACATGCAAGGTGTCCACCTCATCAAGCATTACTGAGCAATTATAACCTACCACCTAAGCAATTCTTCAACGTCATCATGTACATGACCTACATGAGTTAGGAACAGACGATCCATTCAGTTCCGTGTCAAGTCGAACGGTGCAGAATTATGGCCGAGAATTTGATCCCCCGGCATGCCAGTACTTTGTGCCTCTTCATATCTCCCACCTACCTCACCGCGGATTTATCTTTTATCTTTTAATATCACAGCGCGCCACCACCCATCGCATGCTCTTCCACCATCTCTTTAACCCAACGCATGCATGTCTGTTCTGCTTCCTCTTCTCCCAATTCTCCACCCATCCATCAGGTTAGCAAGATATTGGTGCCTTTCAAATGTTTTCGTTCTGTGTGATCTGCGGTGTTTTCTTGGCATTTCTAACCATTGAATTAGTTTAATCTAGAGTTTTAGTACCTTACAGCCATCAAGTATCGCGTGGTTGCAGTCATGGTCGGCCAGACCGTAAACAATCAGATTTTATGGTACCTGTAATCTTCTTCCTCTCCCTCTCGTCATTTAAGAACCTTTTAAGATCCATCTCATTCCGATCTGATGTTGCTTGAAATTCAATTTGGTTTGTACTCTTATTTTCTCATCTGAGTATGTTCTTCTTGGCTCTGCAGGTACAAATTTGATTTGATTGTCTGCTTGCTGTAACTGGTTGCGATTACGAAGCTGGAATTCTGTCTGATTGATCTTATTTCGTCATCTGAGTTTTTCCTTCGTGGTTTGGAGGTCTGCCGCCATTATGATCAAAGATGCGTCGCTGCTGGTCGAATAATTGATGCTCTCCTATGTGGACTGATAAAATTCAGAATGGAATAACTTTGTTTTTCCAGATCTATATTTCAGTGGAATTTTGTTCTGACGTACATTTATTCATAGTACCCGACCTGCAAGGTATTGTTTGTCTCGAATCCACTTCGAGTAGTTTGTTCGGCAAGACATTCTCATTGCTAATTGGTAGAAGTCAAAAACTCTTATCTCCAGCATTTCTCTACATTCAGCTTTGCAGACAGATGTGCTGAAAAACAGATGGTATGTCATCCTAATAGCCCTTTTCTTTATTAATTATTTCTTATTCATCGTCTGCTTTGTCGATTTGTCTGTAGATTTCTCCGTGTAAACATAAACAAGGGTATACCCTGGTCTGTGTCTACTCACAAGACGGCAGGTTTGGTCTCCTCAAATCATGCGACTGCCTAAGCATCACGTCTGAAAACATGTAGTCTTTTGAGAGGGAAATTCGAAGATTTTAGTTTTTGAGGAATCACTTCTGGGAAAATCAGATGTTGCATATATAAATGCAGGTTCTTTTGCAGCGCACACCTAAAATAAACATGATATCGTTTTCCAATTGTTTTCTCATATTCTATTTCAAGATGCACCTACGTTTTCCAAGAGTATTAAGTACAATCCAAGTAACTAACGGGTTATTGTTTGTCAGCTACTGTTAACCTGAAGTGCTATCTCCATGGTGTCATCATAGCCTTCTATTATACCTAGCTGCATTTATAATACATACCAAGTTTGTTCATGCTTTGCAGATTGAGATTTCTCATAGTTGCTTTCTGAGGAACAAATAAGGTAAAGTATCTGAGTTGGCAGATTTATTAGGCAAGATACAACCTACATCTATAATCCTTTACATCATACGTCCTTTGCAACTTTAATAGGAAAAAAACTTAGCTATCTACTGTTGATGATGTCGTCTAAACCATATCAGGTGTATGCTCATGTCTCTCTCAATAGTTTGATCCCTACTTTTTAGGTGTGTTTTGCTTCTCCTATTGTTTTTCATTCTTACATAATCATGTGGAGTACTGCCTACACTTCCTAACCAAAAGAAATCATGACAGCATATGTTAATTTGTTAGCTATAAAAAGGAGAGTTAGGGAACTCCCGTGTTTGTCAAACCCCAAAACATGTAATACTATTACCATTTACAGTTGCACATAGTATATACCACAATATTTCCGTTTGTGAACTCTTATTTTGCATCGAGCGCCTATGATCTAACGGAAATCTCCGCTTCATTGGCCCTATTTTGTTCTTTAATTTAGCATGGTTAATTTGAACGATTCAACATTTGGATGCATGTTAATTCAATTACCCTTTTTTGATGTAGGTTTAGCTAACATATTTTCTCTTATGTACCTTAAATATTTCAATATTCTTACAAGGCTAACCTGTCTATCGAGGACTATTATGTTAGTTATAAATCAAAGTTTGTGCCTTTTATTCATGTACTCATTCAACATTTCATATGAAAATATCAATATTCCTTCAGATCTTTGCTTGATCTCATATTTGCATATTTCTATTCACAAGATGTACTAAGTTGTTTTTCAAGGTGTTCATAGAAGGTAGAACACACAAATACCGCTGCAACGCGCGGGGTATCATGTAGTAAATATTAGTTTGCATGACACCATACAAATGTTACTCTCCACTATAAAGGTAGTAACATAAGGTAGTAACATGTGCATGTTACTGGTCTATGTTACTCTCCACTATGACTAGTCTCACACACACACATTTTCTTTCCGTTTCTTGCTGTGTGTGCCATCTCCTTACCCCACCACACGAGTCCCAAAAATTCCCGCTCCAAGGTCGTCCTCTTCCTCAAGATATCACCACAGTTAGGAGCTGCAGCTGCCCCAGACGAACGGGAGCCTGGATGATGCTTACCAATTACCAGCGGGGCGGCGCTTCGGCTGGGGTGCCGTGGAGAATCATGCCGATACTGGGCTACGGCTACTGGTTCGATTCCAGGTCAGCACGCGAAGCGGGAGGCCGGTGACGCGGAAGGCCAGCAGCACGGGAAACTGGGGACGGTTGCGACCCTACTGGAGGCGAAGCGGAGCAGCGGGCGTCTAGGCTGGTGGCGGCGGGGACCTGCGGGAGCTCGCGTCCCGACCAGCGGCGGAGGCGACCTGCGGGAGCTTGCGGCCCCTCAAGTTGAGTTGGAGACCTGGGGAGGAGATCCGCAGCGGTGGTAGGGAGTAACGCCGGTGGCCAGGAGTCGCGCGCTGTCGTGTCGGTGATGAATTTGGCTGCGCGAACGAAGTGCGATGGTTTTGATCCACTCAATCGGATGGCCACGAAACGGATGCTCCATCGAGCAAACCAGCATCCAAAATTGGTGGAGGCTGCCTAGCCACGTCCATTACTTAAACAGTTTAGCATGTCTAATAAAATTTCTATTTTTCTGCCTCATAAAACGCGAGTAGAGGACCTTGTATCAAAAAGAATACTCACGCAAGAACCATTTCGTCTAACAGACCCCGTATTTTTGAAAATTGCAAACCCCGGGAAAATTCTTCAATAGTTCATCACGTTCATACATAGATAATAAATAGCCGTCCGAGCAGCTCCTTCGTGCGAGCGGGATCGCTTCGATCTGGAGGCAGGCGACGCGCTACTGCTCCTTCGTGCGGACATGGCCGGCGGCGGTGCTAATCCTGCGGCGTGCGGCGTGGAATTTCTCGCCGGAGCGTGTGCGGGGAGGCGGCGGCGCACGATAGAGCTAGGGCTGCAAGTGAGGGGTTGGACCCCCACTCGCACCTGCACCCCGTATTTTTAGGGGGCAGAGGGGTGGGTTTGATAGCCCCGTATTCCGCCGATACGGGCCGGCCCAAATACGGGGCCTACTAGATAGCCCAAATTGGCCTCACCCCCTATACCGCCGGAATTTTACGGGGTGGGGGCGTTTTGAGGGGCCTGCTAGACATGCTCTAAGCCTGTTGCAAATGCTAGGCTCTCAGGGCTTTGCCGTTCGTTGCATTTCTCAAAGCTGTGTATGTTGAGCTATCTGCGTTGGTGACGAGGTCGCAGGTGATGAACAATACGTGTCGAATGAACATTTTCTTGGTGGGCTGGTGTTAGCCTGAAAGGTGTGGGCTAGGACTGACCGGGCGGCGGCAGACACAACACCATGTACCCTAACACCACCCTTGATCCTGCCTTTCCCACCTGCTCCCCCTTTCGGCGGCGCCCTTGATCCTCCTTCCTCGCCCATTCTCCCTTCTGGCGGCGCCCCTTATCCTCCTTCCCAGGGCAGGATCTAGCCCCAGGCCACCATGGGTAGCGCCCACGGGCCTACGCCCTGGGGGGCCCACTAATGCATCCTCTCCTTTATACCCTGCTTGTTGAAAAAGGCCTAGCCGAGTGATGACAGATGCAACGAACATTGATCCAGCCATCCAGGTAGAAACACCGCGAGCCTGCGAGGCCTTGCCTGACGATTGGGGAGGGGAACGGATGGAGGCCCTCCATGCAGCGATTGATCACTCGATCAGATCAGGTTCGTCTTCCAGCAGACATCTCTTCTTCGATCGTCTCAGACAGTCAACCGCCTTGTCTAGATTTTGGAGAAGTTGAAGCAGACAGATCGTGTCCATCCTTCCAGACCGTGCACGTGCCTCACTATAAGCCCCAGGAGTAGGAAAACCCAGAGCGCGCAGGTACGAGGGGTTTATGTGCATGAGGTCACTATAAAGGACCGTGAGGTCGCCTCACATTCTCAAGCTTATGGGTAGGCCAAGCAACAGCTCGACACACCCATGCACACAACACCCACCTCATAGGCTCACGTTAGGCTTTCCAAGCCTGAGTGCTACACCTTCCTGTGCACTTCAAACATACATGCACGGTGCACATGATACAAGGGTGGAATACAGATTCAATATCAGAACATAACCATCTACGACACAAAAGATGGAAATAAAGTTCATATATAGCAACACTCTACTGAGCAAGATCCAAATCACACGCAAAGGACACATGTCCCATCAGTACATCATACATAGAGGTAGCAAATAGTCTGGGTACAGACAAGATCAAAATTGGACTAAGAGTCCTGAAGATAACCAAGCGGGATCCATAACCAACAAGCCACAAGCTGCTGCCTTAGGAGCGATCGTACTACTCGACGAGGTCGTCGTCTGTGAACTCAACGAAGTAGCCTCCTGCGTATTGCTCATCATCTTTCGTACCTGTTTGTCGAAAAGCGGGTTCCAAAAAAAGAGGGAGAAAAACGAGGGTAAGTACCGAATGGCACGTACTTGCGAGACAAGACCAGCTATGCTTGCTGGTGGGCGGTGTAAACTTCGCCCGGCTATATGTGGAGTTTAGCGGCAGCAAAGAAACTAACCAATAGAGACACACTACAACATTAGAGGAGATGAGAGAGCGCATAATCTAGCAGTTCTATACTCTGCAGTCAAAACTCAACCAAATGCGATCCCCCTTAGCCAAGAGGTACTAACAAGGCACTCACACAGTTGACAATTTTATTCCATATCCGTTGTAGTAGTGCTATCTTACTACGCTGATTATTAGCAAATTATTATCGACAAGATTAGGTGTAAGTTGTTCTATGATCGAGTTAAACAACTCCAAGTCGTCCATAACCACGGACACGGCTTTCCGAAAAGATTTACCCTGCAGGGATGCACCAATGTTACCATACACGCATGCTCGAACCCGGTTAATTACGGCGGAGTCTCACAACAAGACCGTTCCCAGATCAACAAGAATGCCTAGGGGGGCCACCCGACTAAGCTACCCGAAACGAAGTTCGGCCGTACTCCGATGCGGACTCAGGGTTTGCGTTAACGGCTAGGGGTGCAAACCACACGCTTCGCTAGACGTTCCGCGGGTACAGTACAGAATATAAACACCCGAAGGCAACATGAAGTAAACACCCGAAGGCAACAGTAAGTAAAACATGGCATACATGGCATACATGGCATAGGCAGATAAAACCAAGGTTGTGGCCCCCTTTTCAACAGACTTGAGAAATGGTAATGGGTGATGGGGGGTCCCGATAAAACCTCCCACGAGTGGTTAGCGCGCTCAGTCTTAGAACAGATAACAAGAACTCAGGTCCTAGGGGACACAAGCGAGACAAAAATCCGATGCTTTCGCAAAGGGGCTCACCGATGCCTCTGCAATGTTATTATCCCATATCAATTTTAGTTGTAGCAAAAGTTATCAACATCATTTTCAAAAGGTGGTACATGTGTCAACTTCCCAACAAGATATCCCGAACATTTCGAGATACCAACAAGACCCTAAACTTGCCTACGACTCGCAAAGCTGGCAAACAACAAACATCAGGTAGGGCAAGGAGGTGTAACTCGGATCATATAGGGTAGCAGGTGGAATAGGACACGTGACACAACATAATCGCAACATAGGGGTAGCAATAGATCAAAAGAGGATGAAAAGGTAAAATAGGTGAAGGGGTGGGCTCGCCTGTCAGCTCAGAGGTAGAAGCACCGACACGATCCTCCTGGGGGTACTCGTACTCCTGCTCGTACTGCTATGCATTGGTGTCTACTCGAGAAGAACCAAATAGCACATACAAAGCAAGTAATAGCACAAATCAATACAAGTATGCAATGCGCAATAAGATGCATGATTACATGGCAAGATGATTTGTGCAAGCCAAAATTAAGTGGGGTGCTCATAATTCACATGAAATGATAAGCACCCTCACCTAGCAATTATTTCATATTGCAATTTTAATTTGGGCAGTTCAGATATGATGTCAATGATGCATGACAATGTGATATTTGAAAACCTCGTGTTTCGCTGATGCATTTAGATATAAAGATTATTGAATTTGGAGTTATGGAATTAAAGATATGAGTTTAGCATTTTTTTATCATTTAAACTCCAATTTGAAAAGTGGTCAAATTTTATTTATTCAAAAGTTTGAACAAGTTACAGATTTGGAAAGTTCATCAAATTCTGAACAGAATGGATATAAATTTTGTAGAAATTGGATTAGTAAAAGTGCAATTTTAAAATAATCGAAAAAGGGCCAGGGGCAAAAATCTGAATTTGGAATTTGAAATTGATTTGAATTTCGGCTGAACATTTTACACACAGGTGGAGCTAGCCAGACCAATGACAGTGGGGCTCCACTGCCACGTAGGCGCCAGCGTGGCAAGTTGCAAAAAGGGGGTTTATTATGCGCCCGCGGGGATTCGAGCTCAGGTCGCAGTGATCAAGGGACAGAGGTGGTGCCAGGGTGCTAGTGATCCGGTTTTGGATGCATACGGGATTCAAGCAAAGTAAGGTGCTGGGGTGGAGTGATTCGCCGGCGGGAAACGTCGGAAGATGGCATACCGTGACAGAAAAACTGGGCTTTTCGTTACTCGATTTCGTTTTCTTCCATCTCTTCCTTGAACCAGGGTTCGTGGGGCATGCAAGGGAGATGTAGAAGGGGCTGCTCACCCTGGTGGTGGCTGACGACGGGGATGGAGCGGCGGAGAGGTAGCCGGAGACGAGGACGACGAGGTGGCCGGGAGGTAGACGATGCAGATGCGGCGAACTCGTGTCGTTCCTGCACGTGTCCTGCTCCGTGAAGCAGTCCAGGACGAAGAGGAGGACGACACGGTTCCGTTCCCGCGGTCACGTGAGGTCGACGGTGTCCATGGCGATGGCGGCGGTCATCGCAAGCTCCGGTGAAGACCCTCTCTTACGTACAGAAAAAGGGTGGAGAGTGGCGGCGGCTTGGAGAGGAGGAAGATCAGCTAGGTTTCAACCAACATCTGTTGTATAAGGAGGGGAAGAGGGCAGGTGTCAAGCATCTAGGAAGGGGGAGGAGATCATGTGGCTTGGACATGGTTCGTACGAAGGATGAGGACGAACAGGAGCTGCGTCTCCATCGTTGAAGCTGGGCTCGGGCTGTTGTGTTATAGATAGATGGGCTAGGTTAGATAGGTTAGGGTTTTTCTTTTTTTCTTTCTTTTCTGATTTTTATTTTTAAACCAAACCAAATTAATTTGAGTATAATTTGAGAAGAGAGAGGAAAACAAAATAAAGTATTTGAAATAGAGAAGATTTACAAGATGAAAAGCAAGATTATGTCACATGAAATGACATTGAAAAGAAGTAGGATTAAAAGAGGGGTTTTATACATAGAGCTAAAAAGGAAGAAAAGCTCTATTATTTCATGTGCAAAAATAGTTTGGTAAAGCTTAGCAATAAAGCAACCATTTGAGGGATATCTCCAATCCAAATCAAGTTGGCATATCAAAAGGAGAAGGAAGAAGAGATTAAAAGAGTCCACCAAATTTTAGAAAATTTTGCATGACCTTTGTGTAATGTGTTAAAAGAAGGAGAAGGATTTGTGGTGCTTTTCTTGGAACATCACAAGAGGAAGGGGATGAACCAAGAGAGAGGAAGGAGGAAGAACAACAAGCTAACAAAAAGAAACCAACACCAAAAACCAAATGCAATTTTATAAAAGCCAAAGGTGGTGATATGCATGAATGCATGATACGTCTCCAATGTATCGATAATTTCTTATGTTCCATGCTACTTTATTGATGATACCTACATGTTTTATGCATACTTTATGTCATATTTATGCATTTTCCGGCACTAACCTATTAACGAGATGCCGAAGAGCCAGTTGCTGTTTTCTGCTGTTTTTGGTTTCAGAAATCCTAGTAAGGAAATATCCTCGGAATTGGACGAAATCAACGCCCAGGGGCCTATTTTCACACGAAGCTTCTAGAAGACCGAAGGAGTCACGAAGTGGGGCCACGGGGTGCCGCCACAGTAGGGCGGCGCGGCCTACAGGGGGCCCGCGCGGCCCTGCTGTGTGGGGCCCCCGTGACGCCTCTTGACCTGCCCTTCCGCCTACTTAAAGCCTCCGTCGCGAAACCCCCAGTACCGAGAGCCACGATACGGAAAACCTTCTAGAGACGCCGCCGCCGCCAATCCCATCTCGGGGGATTCAGGAGATCACCTCCGGCACCCTGCCGGAGAGGGGAATCATCTCCCGGAGGACTCTTCACCGCCATGGTCGCCTCCGGAGTGATGAGTGAGTAGTTCACCCCTGGACTATGGGTCCAAAGCAGTAGCTAGATGGTCGTCTTCTCCTAATTGTGCTATCATTGTTGGATCTTGTGAGCTGCCTAACATGATCAAGATTATCTATCTGTAATGCTATATGTTGTGTTTGTTGGGATCCGATGAATAGAGAATACTATGCTATGTTGATTATCAATCTATTATCTATGTGTTGTTTATGATCTTGCATGCTCTCCGTTATTAGTAGAGGCTCTGGCCAAGTTTTTGCTAGTAACTCCAAGAGGGAGTATTTATGCTCGATAGTGGGTTCATGCCTCCATTAAATCTGGGACAGTGACAGAAAGTTCTAAGGTTGTGGATGTGCTGTTGCCACTAGGGATAAAACATCGATGCTATGTCTAAGGATGTAGTTGTTGATTACATTACGCACCATACTTAATGCAATTGTCTGTTGTTTGCAACTTAATACTGGAGGGGGTTCGGATGATAACCTGAAGGTGGACTTTTTAGGCATAGATGCATGCTGGATAGCGGTCTATGTACTTTGTCGTAATGCCCAATTAAATCTCACAATACTCATCATATCATGTATGTGCATGGTCATGCCCTCTTTATTTGTCAATTGCCCAACTGTAATTTGTTCACCCAACATGCTTATTCTTATCGGAGAGACACCACTAGTGAACTGTGGACCCCGGTCCATTCTTTTAATCGAATACAATCTACTGCAATACTTGTTCTACTGTTTTCTGCAAACAATCATCATCCACACTATACATCTAATCCTTTGTTACAGCAAGCTGGTGAGATTGACAACCTCACTGTCACGTTGGGGCAAAGTAATTTGGTTGTGTTGTGCAGGTTCCACGTTGGCACCGGAATCTCTGGTGTTGCGCCGCACTACACTCCGCCGCCATCAACCTTCAACGTGCTTCTTGGCTCCTACTGGTTCGATAAACCTTGGTTTCTTACTGAGGGAAAACTTGCCGCTGTACGCATCACACCTTCCTCTTGGGGTTCCCAACGGACGCGTGCTGTACACGTATCAAGCTCTTTGCTTTATTTTATTTACTACTTTGTTTGCTGCACTAAAACAAAACACAAAAAAATTAGTTGCTAGTTTTACTTTAATTGCTATCTTGTTTGCCATATTAAAAACACAAAAAAATAAGTTACTTGTTCTAGTTTGCTTTATCTACTGTTGCTAAAATGAGTAATCCTGAAGTTGAAGTTCGTTCGTTTAAGCAACAAGGGGGAGAATGTTTAAAAGATGCTTGGTATAGAATTAGTGATGCCCATAATAGGTGCACTAAGAAACACTCCACCACTATCCTACTCAGGAATTTTTATGTTGGTATCTCTAGCTGGAATAGGTATGTTCTTGATTGTCTTGCGGGAGGTAACTTCCTAGGTACTCCTGCCTTAGAAGCTAGTTGCATTATTGAGAGTCTATTTGGAATACCACCTGTTAATGAAGTTAAAATTGAAACCTCTCTTGAAGACGTCATGAAAAAGTTGGAAACCATTGAGCAAAACCTTCCAAGTATTGAGACTAATTTGAGAGCATTACTTGATAGCACAGATAAACTTGATAAATCTCTAGGTGGAATTAATGAGAGAATTGCCATCTTAGAAGCTTGTGCTATTCATGATAATCAAACCCAAAGGATTAGTGAACTTGAAGAGGCTATGGGAACATTGGGTTCAACCTTTTCATCTATAAAGTTTAGAGAGAAAGCTTATGTGGGTAAGGAGCAAAAGTTCATGTATGTCTCTAAGGTGCCTAAACCAAAAAGCTATTATAGGCCTAAAATTGATAAAGCTCTTAAAACCACTATAGATAAGGGAGCATCTAAGATACCTAATGGGACAAATTGTGAAGATTATGATGTTGATGCTTCGTCTCTTGATAATACTTGATACACACTTTCTGCGCCTAGCTGAAAGGCGTTAAAGAAACGCGCTTATGGGAGACAACCCATGATTTTACTACTGCACTTTTATTTTATATTTGAGTCTTGGAAGTTGTTACTACTGTAGCAACCTCTCCTTATCTTAGTTTTGTTGCATTGTTGTGCCAAGTAAAGTCTTTGATAGTAAGGTTCATACTAGATTTGGATTACTGCGCAGAAACATATTTCTTTGCTGTCACGAATCTGGGCCTAATTCTCTGTAGGTAACTCAGAAAATTATGCCAATTTACGTGAGTGATCCCCAGATATGTACGCAACTTTCATTCAATTTGAGCATTTTCATTTGAGCAAGTCTGGTGCCTCTTAGAAATTCGTCTTAACAGACTATTCTGTTTTTGACAGATTCTGCCTTTTATTTCGCATTGCCTGTTTTGCTATGCTTGATGGATTTTTCGATTCCATTAACTTTCAGTAGCTTTGTGCAATGTCCAGAAGTGTTAAGAATGATTATGTCACCTCTGAACATGTGAATTTTGATTATGCACTAACCCTCTAATGAGTTGTTTTGAGTTTGGTGTGGAGGAAGTATTCAAGGATCAAGAGAGGGAGATGATACAATATGATCAAGGAGAGTGAAAGCTCTAAGCTTGGGGATGCCCCAGTGGTTCACCCCTGCATATATCAAGAAGACTCAAGCGTCTAAGCTTGGGGATGCCCAAGGCATCCCCTTCTTCATCGACAATATTATCAGGTTCCTCTAGTGAAACTATATTTTTATTCCATCACATCTTATGTACTTTGCTTGGAGCGTCTGTTTGTTTTTGTTTTGTTTGAATAAAATGGATCCTAGCATTCATTGTGTGGGAGAGAGACACGCTCCGCTGTTGCATATGGACAAATATGTCCTTAGGCTTTACTCATAATATTCATGGCGAAGGTTGAATCTTCTTCGTTAAATTGTTATATGGTTGGAAACGGGAAATGCTACATGTAGTAATTGGTAAAATGTCTTGGATAATTTGATACTTGGCAATTGTTGTGCTCATGTTTAAGCTCTTGCATCATATACTTTGCACCTATTAATGAAGAAATACATAGAGCTTGCTAAAATTTGGTTTGCATAATTGGTCTCTCTAAGATCTAGATAATTTCTAGTAAGAGTTTGAACAACAAGGAAGACGGTGTAGAGTTTTATAATGTTTACAATATGTCTTTTATGTGAGTTTTGCTGTACCGCTTTATACTTGTGTTTGTTTCAAATAACCTTGCTAGCCTAAGCCTTGTATCGAGAGGGAATACTTCTCATGCATCCAAAATCCTTGAGCCAACCACTATGCCATTTGTGTCCACCATACCTACCTACTACATGGTATTTCTCCGCCATTCCAAAGTAAATTGCTTGAGTGCTACCTTTAAAATTTCCATTCTTCATCTTTACAATATACAGCTCATGGGACAAATAGCCTAAAAACTATTGTGGTATTGAATATGTACTTATGCACTTTATCTCTTATTAAGTTGCTTGTTGTGCGATAACCATGTTCCTGGGGACGCCATCAACTACTCTTTGTTGAATATCATGTGAGTTGCTATGCATGTCCGTCTTGTCTGAAGTAAGGGTGATTTACCATGAGTTGAATGGTTTGAGCATGCATACTGTTGGAGAAGAACATTGGGCCGCTAACTAAAGCCATGATCCATGGTGGAAGTTTCAGTTTTGGACAAATATCCTCAATCTCATATGAGAAAATTAATTGTTGTTGAATGCTTAAGCATTAAAGAGGAGTCCATTATATGTTGTCTATGTTGTCCCGGTATGGATGTCTAAGTTGAAAATAAACAAAAGCGAGAAATCCAATGCGAGCTTTCTCCTTAGACCTTTGTACAGGCGGCATAGAGGTACCCCTTTGTGACACTTGGTTAAAACATATGTATTGCGGTGATAATCCAGGTAATCCGAGCTAATTAGGACAAGGTGCGGGCACTATTAGTATACTATGCATGAGGCTTGCAACTTGTAGGATATAATTTACATGATACATATGCTTTATTACTACCGTTGACAAAATTGTTTCTTGTTTTCAAAATCAAAGCTCTAGCACAAATATAGCAATCAATGCTTCCCTCTGCGAAGGGCCTTTCTTTTACTTTTATGTTGAGTCAGTTCACCTATTTCTCTCCATCTCAAGAAGCAAACACTTGCGTGAACTGTGTATTGATTCCTACATACTTGCATATTGCACTTATTATATTACTTTATGTTGACATTATCCATGAGATATACATGTTACAAGTTGAAAGCAACCGCTGAAACTTAATCTTCCTTTGTGTTGCTTCAATGCCTTTACTTTGAATTATTGCTTTATGAGTGAACTCTTATGCAAGACTTATTGATGCTTGTCTTGAAAGTACTATTCATGAAAAGTCTTTGCTATATGATTCATTTGTTTACTCATGTCATTTACCATTGTTTTGATCGCTGCATTCATTACATGTGCTTACAATAGTATGATCAAGGTTATGATGGCATGTCACTCCAGAAATTATCTTTGTTATCGTTTACCTACTCGGGACGAGCAGGAACTAAGCTTGGGGATGCTGATACGTCTCCAACGTATCGATAATTTCTTATGTTCCATGCTACTTTATTGATGATACCTACATGTTTTATGCATACTTTATGTCATATTTATGCATTTTACGGCACTAACCTATTAACGAGATGCCGAAGGGCCAGTTGCTGTTTTCTGCTGTTTTTGGTTTCAGAAATCCTAGTAAGGAAATATTCTCGGAATTGGACGAAATCAACACCCAGGGGCCTATTTTCACACGAAGCTTCCAGAAGACCGAAGGAGTCACGAAGTGGGGCCACGGGGCGCCGCCACAGTAGGGCGGCGCGGCCTACAGGGGGCCCACGCGGCCCTGCTATGTGGGGCCCCCGTGACGCCTCTTGACCTGCCCTTCCGCCTACTTAAAGCCTTCGTCGCGAAACCCCCAGTACCGAGAGCCACGATACGGAAAACCTTCCAGAGACGCCGCCGCCGCCAATCCCATCTCGGTGGATTCAGGAGATCGCCTCCGGCACCCTGCCGGAGAGGGGAATCATCTCCCGGAGGACTCTTCACCTCCATGGTCGCCTCCGGAGTGATGAGTGAGTAGTTCACCCCTAGACTATGGGTCCATAGCAGTAGCTAGATGGTCATCTTCTCCTAATTGTGCTATCATTGTTGGATCTTGTGAGCTACCTAACATGATCAAGATCATCTATCTGTAATGCTATATGTTGTGTTTGTTGGGATCCGATGAATAGAGAATACTATGCTATGTTGATTATCAATCTATTATCTATGTGTTGTTTATGATCTTGCATGCTCTCCGTTATTAGTAGAGGCTCTGGCCAAGTTTTTGCTAGTAACTCCAAGAGGGAGTATTTATGCTCGATAGTGGGTTCATGCCTCCATTAAATCTGGGACAGTGATAGAAAGTTCTAAGGTTGTGGATGTGCTGTTGCCACTAGGGATAAAACATTGATGCTATGTCTAAGGATGTAGTTGTTGATTACATTACGCACCATACTTAATGCAATTGTCTGTTGTTTGCAACTTAATACTGGAGGGGGTTCGGATGATAACCTGAAGGTGGACTTTTTAGGCATAGATGCATGCTGGATAGCGGTCTATGTACTTTGTCGTAATGCCCAACTAAATCTCACAATACTCATCATATCATGTATGTGCATGGTCATGCCCTCTTTATTTGTCAATTGCCCAACTGTAATTTGTTCACCCAACATACTTATTCTTATCGGAGAGACACCACTAGTGAACCGTGGACCCCGGTCCATTCTTTTAATCGAATACAATCTACTGCAATACTTGTTCTACTGTTTTCTGCAAACAATCATCATCCACACTATACATCTAATCCTTTGTTACAGCAAGCTGGTGAGAATGACAACCTCACTGTCACGTTGGGGCAAAGTAATTTGGTTGTGTTGTGCAGGTTCCACGTTGGCGCCGGAATCCCTGGTGTTGCGTCGCACTACACTCCGCCGCCATCAACCTTCAACGTGCTTCTTGGCTCCTACTGGTTCGATAAACCTTGGTTTCTTACTGAGGGAAAACTTGCCGCTGTACGCATCACACCTTCCTCTTGGGGTTCCCAACGGACGCGTGCTGTACGCGTATCAATGCAACATAATGATATGATAACAGATGCAAGAAAGGTAAAAAGGATCTATGTATTACTCTTGGGATGTTACACTCACCCTCACTGCCAGTCGATTTGTCCATCGCCGTGGTATGTACGTTACTTTATGGTCTTCAATTTTTTTGTCCCTGAATCTTTAGCTAATCAGAAAATCATTTGCCACATTCCATGTTCTTTAAAATGAAATTACTGGAATTTACTGAAAAATTGTTTGAGGTCACACTGAATGGTTTGAGTACATGTTGTATTGAGATTTGAGAAGGATCTTGGACAACATCGATTGTAAAGTCATCCTCAATGATTTTGCATCTAGAAATGCTAGAAGATTTTTTCTGTGAAGTGATGACTGCAAGAACACAGATCAGTTGTAGCTAGTTTCGAAATAAGAGTATCGAACTACGAGGATGATGTGGACTAAGTCCTTGGATGTGCCCGATCTTCACGGATTTGGATGGGAATCGTGGGGGAGGTGGATGAACACGAAGAACGTGGGTGGATGGCGGGGTGGATCGAAGATACAAACGCAACACACACACACAACCGGTTGTTCTTCGTTGGCCCGATACACCAACCCAACGGAATTGCAAGAAAAAGACCCACAAGGAGTAGAATCCCTCACAAAAGGTTGGCAATAGCAATCGATAGAGTTCCAAAGAGGAAAAGAGTGCAAATAGATAGAATTGCAAAAGCAAAAGATCCAAAACACTAGAATTCCTAGAATGGAAGAGATCAACCGCCTAGAAGAGTAGATAACTTCGTAGATTCATAGATCTAGAAGGGTTTCCCGCGGGAAGGAGCATAGCTCATGTTTTCTCTTTCATCAAGTATAATCTCAGATCTGAGCCAACTAGGCTATTTATAGTAGGTGGGGCGAAGGGATAAGTTACAACTAAAAGTGCTGTCTGGCTGAAGTTCGATGGGGCGGAAGTTCCGGTCAACTTGGGCGGAAGTTCCGGTCAGGGGCGGAAGTTCCGGTCTGGAGGGGCGGAAGTTCCGGCCAAGTTCCGGCCTTGTTTCGGAATTGCGCCATTGTCCCGCAGTAACATCCAGTATGGTTTTCGCCGACTTTCGGAACTTGGGCGGAACTTGGGCGGAAGTTCCGGTGGGCAGAAGTTCCGGTCCCTCGGGGCGGAAGTTCCGGCTGGACTCTGTTTCCTGGGCGCTGGAAGGCATCTTGAGAGCATCTGGCCGGAAGTTCCGGTCCTGGGGGGCGGAAGTTCCGGCCTGGGCGCTGTAGCTCCATCTTCATCATTTCCAGCTCTCTCTCCATTGGCTTGGTCTCCATGGCTTGCGTCTTGGTCGATGTACCTGATTGAACATAGGGTATTGGCATGAAGTAGCAAGCCATCCAAAGGAGTATCAAAAGCATACGTGGATAGGAGCGAGTTCACCTCATCATGTAGAGCTTTAACTCGGGCTCGCATCATTGGTCCACTTGGGGGACTTGTTGGTATTGGTGTAGCGACGTCGGTGAGCGGGGCTACATCATCTCCCCCCTTGGGAAAGAGTCGTCCTCGACTCGTGCACTTCCTCATCTCCATGATAGGGCGACAAGTCCGAGACGTTGAACGTATTGCTCACCAAGTACTTGGATGTCGGTATGTCGATGACGTAAGCGTTGTTGTTGATGCGTTTGAGGACCTTGAAGGGGCCATCTCCTCTTGGTTTGAGCTTGGAGTTGCGCTCATGAGGGAACCTTTCCTTCCGGAGGTGGATCCAGACGAGGTCTCCTTCTTGGAATATTCTTTCCTTCTTCTTGGCGTTGATGCGGTTTGCTTGACGAAGCACATGTTCTTGTATGGTCGCCCTTGTTTCTTCATGTAGCTTCTTCACGGCGGCGGTGCGCTTGTCGAAGTCCATGTTGGTCTGCTCATGAAGGGGAAGCGGGAGTATGTCGAGTGCCGTGTAAGGTTCGAAGCCGTAGACTACCATGAAGGGGATCCTTGATGTTGTCTTGTGCTTGGCACGGTTGTAGGCGAACTCCGCATGAGGAAGGCACTCCTCCCATGACTTCAAGTTCTTCTTTACGAGGATGCGTAGGAGAGTAGAGAGGCTTCGATTGACCACTTCCGTTTGGCCGTCCGTTTGTGGGTGCGAGGATGATGAGAATAAGAGCTTCACTCCAAACTTTGCCATGAGCGACTTCCAAAGATAACTCATGAACTTGACGTCTCGATCCGACACAATGCTTTGCGGTACTCCATGTAGGCGAACAATTTCCCTGAAAAACAATGAAGCAATGTGTGAAGCATCGTCGCTCTTATGGCAAGGTATGAAATGAGCCATCTTAGTGAATCTATCTACTACCACAAATATAGAATCATGACCATGCTTAGTGCGAGGCAAGCCTAGAACGAAATCCATGCTAATATCGGTCCATGGTGCATATGGAATAGGCAATGGAGTGTAAAGACCATAAGGGTTGGAGGTAGACTTAGCTTGTAAGCATGTTGTACACCGTCGGCAAAGGCGCTCCACATCGCGCTTCATTCTTGGCCAATAATAGTGAGTGGAGAGCATGTCATATGTCTTTTCTCGTCCAAAGTGTCCCATAAGACCACCACCATGCGATTCTTGTAAGAGCAAAAGGCGAAGCGAAGACGTGGGAATACAAAGTTTGTTGCCCTTGAAAAAGAATCCTTGGTGCAAATATAAATCATCGATGCCCTTGTCACTAGAACACTTTGCAAAGATTGGGCCAAAGAAAGGATCGGAAGCATATAAATCTTTGATTTCATCAAGACCCAAAACACTAATATCCAAACGAGTGAGTAAGAGGGTGAGTTTGCGGGAAAGAGCATCCGCCACAACATTGTCCTTGCCCTTCTTGTATTTGATTACATATGGAAAGGACTCAATGAACTCAACCCACTTTGCATGTATTTTGTTCAAATTGTGTTGACTTTTCAAATATTTCAAAGACTCATGGTCGGAGTGGATAATAAACTCTTTTGGCCAAAGATAGTGTTGCCAAACTTCAAGAACACGAACCAAAGCGTAAAGTTCCTTGTAATATATAGGATAGTTGAGGCGTGCGCCATCCAACTTCTCGCTATAGTATGCCACGAGTTTTCCATCTTGCATACGCACTCCACCAATACCGAGTCCACTAGCATCACACTCAATCTCAAAAGTTTTGGAAAAGTTTGGAAGAACAAGAAGTGGTGCCTCGGTAAGTCTCTTTTTCAACTCATCAAAAGCTTTTTGTTGTGCCTTGCCCCACACAAATGGAACATTCTTTTTCGTAAGCTCATTCAAAGGGCAAGCAATGGTGCTAAAATCTTTCAAAAAGCGGCGATAGAAACCGGCAAGTCCATGCAAACTTCGAACTTGACCAACATTGGTAGGAGTGGGCCAATTGAGGATGGCCTCCACTTTGGAAGAATCAACTTCAATGCCATTGGCGGAAACCACAAAGCCAAGGAAAACCAATTTGTTTTGAGCAAAGGTGCACTTGGGGAGGTTAGCATAAAGCTTTTCATGACGCAAGATGCACAAGACCTCTCTCACATGTTGCACATGGTCCTCGAGGTTTTTGCTATAATTGAGAATATCATCGAAATAGACAACCACACTCTTGCCAATGAGAGGATGCAAGATGTGATTCATGAGTCGCATGAAAGTAGATGGAGCATTTGAAAGGCCAAATGGCATGACAAGCCATTCATAGAGACCAAGTTTGGTCTTGAATGCCGTCTTCCATTCATCACCTATTGCCATGCGGATTTGATGGTAGCCACTACGCAAATCAATCTTAGAGAAAATCGTGGCACCGCTCAATTCATCAAGCATGTCATCTAAACGCGGAATGGGATGGCGGTAACGAACGGTAATGGCATTGATGGGGCGACAATCCATACACATTCGTTGCGTCTCATCCGGTTTAGGAACAAGAATCACGGGAACCACACAAGGGCTTAAGCTTTCATGAACATACCCTTTTTCGAGGAGGTCTTGTATTTGTCGTTGGATCTCCTTTGTGTCTTCGGGGTTGGTGCGGTAGGCGGCGCGGTTTGGTAGAGGAGCGCCGGGTATGAGGTCGATGCGGTGCTCAATCCCTCGAAGCGGTGGTAGTCCATGAGGAAGCTCGTTGGGGAAGACATCTTGGAACTCCTTCAAAAGAGACAACAAAGACGAAGGAAGTGTTGTTAAGTTGTTAGTCTCCGAAGATGGCCCCTTGCAAATGAGCACGTAGTGCAATATGGTGGATGGGTTGTGGTGCAATTCTCTCATCTCACTCTTGGTAGCTATGAGGACACTCTTCATCTCACTCATATATGGCTTGTGGCGCTCACTTTCTTTGTGGTGGGTCACTCTCTCACCACTCATCTCACTAGTGATGGTAGCTTCCTTAGCCCTCGCTAAAGCCTTTGCATTGTCCGCAATCACTTGGCTAGGAGTCATTGGGCGTAGGATGTATGTCTTGTCGCCGACCTTGAAGCTATAGGCATTTGTGTAGCCATCATGGCTTGCTCTTTTGTCATATTTCCAAGGGCAACCCAGTAGCATGTGGCACACCGTCATGGGTACGACATCACACTCGACGGTGTCTTCATAGGCGCCGATCTTGAAGGATACGGAGACGGTGTGTTGTATCTTGACATTTCCATTGTCACTTAGCCATTGCACATGGTAAGGGTGGGGGTGCTTCCGGAGTGTGAGGTTGAGTTTGGAGCATAGTTCGGTGCTTGCAAGATTGTGGCAACTCCCTCCATCGATGATAACCTTTATTGACTTGCCATTGATTCCGGCTCTTGTTTGGAAGATGTTGCACCTTTGATCTTCATTGGGAAGTGCATGGGTTGTCAACACTTTGGTCACCACAAGGGACGGGCTTGCATCATGCACACATAGAACTTGCTCTTGGTCTTCCAAGTCATCATCTTCATGATTGGTTGCGGCTTGTACCAAGGCTTCATATTCTCCTTCACTCAAGTACTCCACATCTCCATCATCCCGAGTTATCATAACTCTTGTGTTCTTGCATTCAAAGGATTTATGTCCTTGAGCTCCACACTTGAAGCAAGTGATGTTATTAGATCCCGTGGAAGCTTTGGAGGACATAGTTGGTTGATCCGGCTTGAAGCTTGTTGTCTTGAAGGCACTCTTCGTTTGCTTAGGAGGATCCTTGGGAGCAATGGCACTTGTGTTCTTGATGCTTGAGGAGGTGGTTGTTGCATTTCTTGCAGTGAAGAAGGACTTTGTTTTTGCACTTGCTAAGTCTTCTCGCACTTGGCGCTCGGCTCTTGTTGCTTGATGAAGCAATTCAACCATGTTGGTGTAAGGCAAGAACTCCACTATCCTCTTGACGGGAATGTTCAATCCATTCAAGAATCTTGCCATTGTTTGCTCTTCTCGCTCATCAACATTGGCACTCATCATGGTCATGTGCATCTCCTTGTAGTACTCCTCAACGGACTTGAAGCTTTGCTTGAGTTGAGTAAGCTTGTTGAAGAGGTCGCGCTTATGGTGGTTGGGCACAAAGCGTTTGTGCATGACTTCTTGCATCTCTTCCCATGTGTCAATGGGCTCTAGATCTTCCTTGTCACGCTTCTTGTTCACTTCTTCCCACCAAACATTTGCATATCCTTCAAACTCAAGTGATGCCATAGCCACTTTCTTTGCTTCGGAGAAGTTGTGGATGCGGAAAATCTTGTCAACCTTGAGAACCCAAGAGAGGTATGCATCGGGGTCTTCTTCTCCGTGGAATTTGGGCATGGTGAATTTGAGCTTCCCAAAGATTTCGTCTTCATTGCGGTCATTGCGTCTAGGAGGTGGTCTTTCTTCATCTTCATCCTCATTATGGTTGCGAGGTTGTCGAGGTTGTTGAGGTTGTTGAGGTGGATCCTCATTTCCATGGCGGCGGTTTGGGAGAGGAGGACGCCTTCCATGAGGTTGCCGGGGGTGTGGCATGACACTAGCTTCACTTGAGGCGTCTTCTTCATTTTGGTTCCTTGCTTCACCTTGGTGAACATGAAGTGCTTGATGAGCTCGATAATTGAGAGGGTTGTGTCTTCTATTGTCCCTATTGTTCCTTCTTGCGCCATCATCTTGCGGAGCATCAATATTGATGATTTGGCGTTCTTGGTTCAGTTCTTGGTCGACGTCATGAGGTGGGTTCCTTTGAGCATTGGCCACTTGAGATGGGCGCGGTTGCCCTTGTTGTTGACGTGCCTCTTGCTCATGGCGAAGACATTCTTGCTCACGTGCATGAAGGAGAGCTTGATCATGACGAAGATGTTGTTGTTCCTCTTCGAATTGAGCTTGGCGATGTGCTTGTTGTAGTCTCTCTTGTTCAAGTTGAGCACGTGCTTGCTCCACATCTTGAGCTTGTTGTTGAAGTACTTGAGCATCCACATTATGGTGGTGTGGGTCTTCATTAGAAGCATGGTAAGACGAGGATGAAGCTTGGTGTCTTGAACTATGAGAGCGCGAAGACCTTGAGTGTTGGCTTCGGTTGTTGGTGATGTTGGCAATAGCTTGCTCAAGGCGGGCCATCCTTTCTTCTTGCCTTCTCATGCTCGCCATGTTTTGTTGACCTTGAGTAGCAAGTGTGGCCCTCATATCATGGGCTTGAGCATCAAGCTTGTCATGGATGTCTTGCACTTGGACATTGAGGTCCCGTCTTTGCACTTGAGCTCGTTCTTCATAGCGTGCAACGGTCTCATCGATCCTTGCCGTGAGGTCATGGATACTCTTGTTGACGGCTTGAGTAGCGATCCAATGTTGGTGCCGTGTCATCGGTAGTTGGTTCCCCTCTCCACTAGACATGGTTACAACTAAAACAAGAACTATGTTTTGGGGTTAGAGGAAAGCTCACAAGTAAGTCAAAGACTCACAACAAAATTGGAAAGGTGTATCAAGGTGAGGAACAACCGGTTACACACACAAAAACAAAACTCTATATGGTGTTAGGTACGGATGTGGAAAGCCAAATGGAAAAACCAAACGAAAAGTCTATTGTCAAAAGTGGGTAAGATCCAAAAGTCACAAGTCAAAGGCGGTGATCACAAAAGGCATACACAATGAGGAACACACGCGTGGGACAAAATGGGGTTAGCGCGACTTGGAAAATGAGCAAGAACAAAATGGTCCTAACGAAGACTACTAGCTCGGTGTCACGCTAACACAAGAGAGACCGTGGCTTGGTTGCAAAATTGAGAAGCAACAAGATTTACGCAAGACGCCTCTCTTCTCTTTTCTCTCTTTTGCTTAAAAGCTTTGGACTCTTTTGTGTATAGGTGTCACTCACACACTCTTTTCTTTTTTCTCTTTTTGTATTTTTCTTTTTCTTTTTCTCACTATGTAAGGATACTACTATCTATGTAAGTATGTCACACTCTTTTGCTTATCTTTTCACACGAGCTTGCTTCAAAGCTTTGCTCAACACACGCACACCCTCACGGTCGGGACGCTTGCGCAATGCTTCGCAACACTAGAAAGCCACTCTCGATAGGAAAGGTACGCAAAAGAGGCTAGGGCTACAAGTTAGGTGCAAGTTATACCACTTGATGATGGTGGCCGACGATCTTGAACTTGCGATGGTGGAGGTGTCAAATGAACCGCTTGAATCCTCGGGGTGCCGTCGTCGTTGTCGATGTTGCGGAAGCTTTGTGGTAGCTGAAATGGCACTCAAACCGAAGTCCAAACACAAGGGGGTTAGTACCAAAACGAAAAACGAAGGTTGCTGTCAAAATTTCGGCCAGGCGGAACTTCCGGTCCTGAGGGGCGGAACTTCCGGTCCGGGGGCGGAACTTCCGGTCCTTCCGGGCGGAACTTCCGGTCGCAATCAGATCTGCGGGCTGTTCGTCGATTTGGGCGGAAATCCGGGCCGAAATCCTTCGAATTCGAGGAAAATTTGGCACTAGAAGCTGTGGGAAGGTGGGGGAATTGCAGATCAACACCAAAGACAAGTTTCTATTGGAGCAAAACCACAAATAACTCAACAAATCGAGAGATCGATCCAAGGCCAATTTGGGGCTATTTTTTGGGAAAAAATTTTGGAATTTTTTTTGGGGCGAAATTGGTGGAATTGGGGAATGTGGGGGTCAAATACGTGGCAACCAAAGAGCTGCTGATACCATATGATGTGGACTAAGTCCTTGGATGTGCCCGATCTTCACGGATTTGGATGGGAATCGTGGGGGAGGTGGATGAACACGAAGAACGTGGGTGGATGGCGGGGTGGATCGAAGATACAAACGCAACACACACACACAACCGGTTGTTCTTCGTTGGCCCGATACACCAACCCAACGGAATTGCAAGAAAAAGACCCACAAGGAGTAGAATCCCTCACAAAAGGTTGGCAATAGCAATCGATAGAGTTCCAAAGAGGAAAAGAGTGCAAATAGATAGAATTGCAAAAGCAAAAGATCCAAAACATTAGAATTCCTAGAATGGAAGAGATCAACTGCCTAGAAGAGTAGATAACTTCGTAGATTCATAGATCTAGAAGGGTTTCCCGCGGGAAGGAGCATAGCCCATGTTTTCTCTTTCATCAAGTCTAATCTTAGATCTGAGCCAACTAGGCTATTTATAGTAGGTGGGGCGAAGGGATAAGTTACAACTAAAAGTGCTGTCTGGCTGAAGTTCGATGGGGCGGAAGTTCCGGTCAACTTGGGCGGAAGTTCCGGTCAGGGGCGGAAGTTCCGGTCTGGAGGGGCGGAAGTTCCAGTCGGGGCGGAAGTTCCGGCCAAGTTCCGGCCTTGTTCCGGAATTGCGCCATTGTCCCACAGTAACATCCAGTATGGTTTTCGCCGACTTTCGGAACTTGGGCGGAACTTGGGCGGAAGTTCCGGTGGGCGGAAGTTCCGGTCCCTCGGGGCGGAAGTTCCGGCTGGACTCTGTTTCCTGGGCGCTGGAAGGCATCTTGAGAGCATCTGGCCGGAAGTTCCGGTCCTGGGGGGCGGAAGTTCTGGCCTGGGCGCTGTAGCTCCATCTTCATCATTTCCAGCTCTCTCTCCATTGGCTTGGTCTCCATGGCTTGCGTCTTGGTCGATGTACCTGATTGAACATAGGGTATTGGCATGAAGTAGCAAGCCATCCAAAGGAGTATGAAAAGCATACGTGGATAGGAGCGAGTTCACCTCATCATGTAGAGCTTTAACTCGGGCTCGCGTCAGTGGTCCACTTGGGGGACTTGTTGGTCTTGGTGTTGCGACGTCGGTGAGCGGGGCTACATCAGAGGAGCTACTAGTAATGATCTTAATACCCCTCGTTACTATTTATCTAAAATTACTGAAAGTTGTCTCAAATTTCAAGCGAAGGATTAAATAGAAAAGGTTTTGTAATGTGTTTTTGTAGAGTAAATAACTAAAACCGAAGAATGTAAATGCAACTAAAAATCAAGTTTGAACTGCGATAAGATCAAAATGTTCTCAGCGATTGTTGGTTCCACCGCTAGTATTAACTAAAGACACAAAACAGATAACTCATATCTTAGCTCGCATTGTATGTGGGAAAGGCTCGAATTGGAATATATATCTCATAACACATCCCTAAGTAACCACTGCAACGACCTTCGGCAAGCCACCTATTGATCCATTACAATTAAGGGATTGCCCCATGGTTACTTGTTAATCTTGCGAGTCCCTTCTTATCCCCCTCTTCCGTACAATAGTGCACCGATCACGGGATGTCACTTCCCGCCGTATACACTACCAAACTTCTGATGGTAGTTCCCTCATGTGACCCTTAGGCAAATATTACATGGTTGACATAACACAACATCACAAGAAAAACTAACACACAATCATAGTGCAAAGGTATAAATCACCTTAATTCATATAATAGTACCACTAGGGTTTTTCCATCTCCCCCAAGAACGGGATGAACTACTCACACATGGAGACAATCAAGAACATCATCATAAACTTGCGTATGGAAAAGGGATAACGGTATGAATCCAAGTATGAACCCACAATGGTAATGGAGATTACAATCTAATAGGATGGAGAGAATGTAGATGGTGATTCTTTGTTGATGATGATGGATGTGATGATGCTTTGTCGTCCAATGATCCCCGTAGCAGCGTGGATGAGGTCCCTTCTTGATCTCCCTTCAGATCTCTTCTAGGGCGGTGTTCTGGTGTTTTTGGTCGCATATGAACTCTGATCCTAGATCCGTTCGCGGGAGGTGAAAGTATTTGATGAGCGGTGCCTCCGGCGGGTGGTACGGGCGGGCTTTGCCCGTATCGATTTGCGTTAAAGTCCCTGAAAGCTGTCCTTGCATTGTCCTTTCGCCCAGGCGCATTATTAAGTGCGAAAATGATTTCTATCACGTCAAAATGCCAGAAAATGATAGCTTTCATTGATATTTCATTATTAACTTATTATTTTATGATCTTGTTTAGACAAGTATAAAAGGGCGCGATAGCGTGGTGAAATACAGAATCCCTACCACTACTTAATGAAAACTTAATGAAATAACGGTACAAAAACATGCTAAAAATGCACTCATCATGAAGCACTGAAGTATTATTGTCAATGGACTCATTGAATTTGTGTTCTTTTTTGAGGCAGTAATACAAACAGAAAATATTACTCTCTCCGATCCATAATAAGTGTAGGAGTTTAGTTAATTTAGTTCAAATTGAAAGTAAAGCACCAATATTTTTGCTACTCCTTTGGTCTTCAGATCGTAATATGACATTGTTTAAGCGCGTAACAATTGTTTATATGCATCTTAGACTATAAAGTGTGGTTGGATGTTTATTTTTAATATTTTGCAAGTCAAAGTAGACAAATATATGTCTACATATCTTAATATGCATACACATATATGGAACCTGCCCATATCGTGAACTTCTCCCTAGGGCCCCACGAAATATAGAACCGTCCCTGCTCCTCCCCCCGTTCTCCCTTTTGGTGGTGCCCACCACGGGAACCAGTGCTCCGGGATGTTTTTGCCCCGATGGAGAGTAGGGCAACGATGACGCAGACATGTAGAGAAGGTGGCTTCTCCGTCTTGACCTATCCGGTCCTTGATAGGTGCCATGACGATAGATCGGGAAAGAAGAAGATCACACAGGTTTTAGAGCTATACCTACTTGCAAAGGAACAAATAACATGGAAATAAATTTAGGTTTTTTTCATTAGCTTAATCCTCCCATCCAACCCACCTGCCATTTATATCGAAAGGAAGGTTCGAGCTTAATAATTCATTACAACTTAGCTATTCATTAATTAACCTTAAACTAGTTTAGCCATTAAAACTAAGAAGATGACTGGTAGCCGTTGATCCTTCTGGACACCACCCCGACCCCTGGTTCTCTGTAGTGCTATTGAAAGTGCTAGTGTTTCCAGGGACCTGACAGAGCCCCCCTCTTCAAGCTAAGACTTCAAGGCTTGAAATCAGGAAACGTTCGCTGGATAAATGTAGCATCCTCCAAGGTGGCATCAGCCGGTATCATTGAGTCCCAATGTATAAGCCATTGTGGAATTTCTACATCATATTGGGCAACGCTTCGAGGAACTTGGCGGCGTTCTAGTATTGCTATGGGGTAGAGTTTGACCTTACTGATAATTACAAGAACACATATCAGTTGTAGCTAGTTTCGAAGTAAGAGTATCGAACCACGAGGAGCTACTGGTTAGGGTCTTAATGCCCCTTGCTACTTTCTACTAAAGATTACTTAATAGTTGTTTTCTAACCTCAAAATGTTTAAAAGGGGGTGTTGTAAATGGTTGCAAATAAAGTAAATAAAGCAGTAAAAATGTTATAATAAATGGGTTGAAACTTAGTAAGATAGAGTGTTCTCAGGGATTATTGGATTCACCTGTAGCACTAGGATTCATGTTAATCAAGATAAAGTATGCTTTTAACCATATTGTGTGTGGGAGAGCTCCGTAATAAGATGCGTCCAGAAAGCCATCGGTCATCGCATCTCTAGATAACCATTGCAGCTAGTGTTCTACAAGCCACATATTGACTATTTCTATTAAGGGGTTTACCCCGTGGTTATCAATATGAGCTTTGTGAATCCCTCTTATCCCCCTTATTCATGTGTCAAAGTGCCGATACGGTAAATGTCACTTCCTTCCGCTCACTTTACCACACTTCAAAGGGTTGTTCCCTCTCAAGACCATAAGGCAAATATTATATGGTGCACAACACATAATATCAAGAGAGAGAACTAACACACATTAATACTTAAAACCACAGATCATCTTAGATTCATCTCATATTCATGCTAGGGTTTCTCCATCTCCCCAAGAACTAATAGGACTACTCACACATGGAGACAATCAAGAACATCATCATAATCTTATGGAGGGGATTAAAGGAATGGAACGAACTCGAATACAAATCGATAGTAGCAATCAAGATTACAACTATGGTTGGAGGATGATGATGGTGATGGTGCAACGGTTGATGATGATGAAGGCGATGATGCCTTATCCTCCGAGGATCCACGTAGCAGCCTAGATCTTGTCTTCTCCAAAGTTCCTTCTTGAGATCTGATTTGGGTGGTGTTTCTCTGTTTCGTGGAGTTGTGTGTCTCTAAGCTCCAATCCATCCGCGGGAGGTGAAAGTATTTGATGAGGCGGTGCTTCTTGAGGGTGGTACGGGCGGACGGTACTGGCGGGCCTTGCCTGAACTGATGCCCGTTAAAGCTACTGGAAGTTGTCCTCGCATTCTCCTTTCGCCCAGGTGCATAATTAAGTGCAGAAATGATTGTAATCACGTCAAATGCCAGAAAATGAAAGTTTTCATTGATATTTCATCATTGACTTATTATTTCAAGATCCTATGTAGACAAGCATAAAAGGGCACGGTAGCGCGTTGAAATACAAAAATCCTACAACTACTCAATGATAACTTGATAAAATAACGATGCAAAAACATGCTAAAAATGCACTCATCAACTTCCCCAAGCTAGACTCGTGCTTGTCCCCGAGCAAGATAGAAGATTAACGGACAATCATCTTTTTTCTCGATGCGAGACTCGTTAAAACAAATGAGGCATTTTCAAGAACAAGGATTACAACATTGGGTGTGAAACTAGAGCGTGAGTGACACCATACTATTCTCAAACTCAAATGACTTAAAGGCCTCCACACCTTTCGATGTTTGATAGTAGACAAGAAGACTAATTTATTTAAATATCATAAAATTATGAAGTTAGCTTTTCTTCATGAAATTTACTAACAACCCTTTTTCTTTTTGCACTTTACTTTTTCTTATCTTATCTTTTTCTTATATTTTTCCCTTTCATTCTTTTTTCTTTCTTTTTCACATGAAGGAACCAATGATCATAAAATACTTTGTAAATAGTTTTCTTATATTCTATCAAGGCTTTCTGGTGTGGAGGACCATAAAATCATTATCATGATGCAAGTACAATTATACTCATCCTAATTCATACATCTAATGCAATAATTATAATTCAATCACGCTTCAGATAAAATAACGACTCAAGATTCATTGGATAAAAATCCTTCACTCTCCAAGGTATGCAAGTGCTAATGCAATCCTTATCGAATTTTGAACTAAATGCATGCTGGAAAGTAAATATGAGAACTAAAGGGGATATATTACAAGGTGTTATAGATCTCCCCAAGATTGGAATCAAGCCATATTGGATGATTATTTGATACCATTGCAGCTTCAAAAGGTGGAGGGATGGCGTTGGAGACGGCTGCACAGAGCTTCCTGTTGGACTCCTGTAGAGTAGATATGCAACGGATAGCTCTCTGAAATTCAGAGCGCGTGGAGTTCACTGCTTCAGTCATTGACTCCACCACCTCATTGAGCTCCTTCTTCTCTACCAAGTCCAGGAGACGCCGGTGCACCACCTCCTGATGGATAAGCTCATGATTTTGATGCTTTTCCAGCAGGCTAATGCACATCTTAGTACTCATAGGTGGCTTGACTTGTGAAGCGGGTTCATCTTTAAGTATGAAGTCCCACTCTTCCACGGGCTTCACGCGGATGCGAGCGTTCAGTTTCATCTTCTTTGTTGTGGAAGTATGGGCGGTAGTCTCCTCATAAGTTCCTGCATCAACACCATTAAGCTTATGTTTTGGCGACTCATAGTGAGTGGCGATGAGATTCAGGGATTCCACGCGCCCCTTACCGTGCGGCTTCTTGGCTTATTCCTCATCTTCTGGAGTCACCATGGCCATGTACCCCGGCTGTTTCCATCCACATGGAGCTGGAGTCATGAATGGTTGGTAGTCTTCATCGTACGAGTCGTAAGATGGCTCGCGCTTCCTCGGGCTAAGACCTTGAGCTTCACGCTTGTCATCCTCTTGGGACGAGGTCTGGAAGCTGTCCCATGATGGAGGCATGACACTGAAAGGTTTCCCTTTTCCCGGAGCTAGGTAACACATCTGGTGATGAAGATCAGAAAGGATGAAGAAAGAGAAGCTTTGGGAAGCCTTATTAGGGTGAAGCAGAAAGAAATCTCGTGGGTTTGGAGTTTATGGTCGCACAGAAAATCCCAACAAATACAAAAGATATAAACTTTAAAAGGAAATTCTGGGCAGCGCGGCGGTTCTCAGTACGGGCGCGGACCGTACTGTCTACCCGTACCCGACGTCCTACCAAAAATCCAAATAGACAAAGTCGGTCTAAGAGTTCGGTATGGGCTGGTTTGCACCGTACCGTCCACCCGTACCGATTTACCAACCTAAGAAAGGCGGGGGATAATGATTTTTTACTTAAAAATATCAAGAGATCAAATGAAGATAAAGCTTCTGTAACTTTAGCGACCGGCCGTACAGGCATATATGTCCATACCACCCACCCGTATGGAAAACGAGGTTAGAAACTCTCTTCGACGAAAGTTCCCCATAAGTTTAGTGACCACTGGTACGGGCGGAGCCAGTCGTATAGCCCGCCCGTACCGAGGTTGCAAAAACTCCATTCAGCTTAGAAAACTGTAAGGACCTTGAAAATGCATACATAAGAACGGAAAACTAAAAACTTCGAACTAATAAAATCAAATAAAAATCTCTTGCAATAGTTAGAAGTAAAAGGTACCGTACTTCTTGACCGTCATATTGTTCCTCCCCTTCTTCCCTATATGGTGGGTATCAGATGCTTAATCACACCATCGCAAAGGATATGACAAACTTCTTCACGAAAACAAAGTGTACCTGGTGGAACAAAGACCGTGGATATGCTGCATGGTAATGCTTCTTCGTCCACGGGTTCTCGATCTTCGAGTCGTTCTTCATTTCTTTGTATAATCTGCAAATCAAATTGTTGCAAAAGCAAAATCCACTGGATCATTATAGGCTTAACATCTGTCCTTTCAAGGATTTATTTCAAGCCCACACGATAAGTGTAGACTCTAACTTTTGAGTCAGTGATATACGATCTAAACTTCTCACAGGCAAACACAACCGCAAAGAACTATTTTTCTATCAAAGGATAATATATCCGTGCATCATTTAGAGTCCGGCTAGCATGATGGATGATATTAAGTTCATCACCATCATGCTGGCACAAAGTGACTCCGATAGATTCATGGTTTTCCTCACAAAGTAGATCTAAAGGTTTCTTCCAATCAGGTGGTTGTATCATAGGAGCTTTAAGTAGAGCTTGCTTAAGAATGTTGAAAGCATTGAGAAATTTTCATCAAACTTAAACCAAACATATTTTTGTAATAGATTAGTAAGGGGTATCGCTATTTTAGAAAAATTCCGAATGAAACTTCTATAAAATCCAGCATGACCAAGGAAACTTTTTATACCTTTGATATCTCGTGGAGGTGGTATTTTTTCTATGGCTCCACTTTTGACTTGTCAACTTCTATGCCTCTTCCCGAGATCTTGTGTCCATGTACTATCCCCTCTTGAACCATGAAGTGGCGCTTCTCCCATTTCAAGACTATATTAGTATCTTCGCATCTTTGCAACACTTTATGCAAATTACACAAGCAATGGTTAAACGAAGTTCCATAGATGGAAAAGTTGTCCATGAACACTTCCATTATATGCTCAATATAATCGGCAAATATAGCAGTCATGCATCTTTGAAAAGTAGCTCGGGTATTGCATAATCCGAAAAGCATTCTACGATAAGCATATAATCGAAAAGAACAAGTGAAAGTTGTTTTCCATTGATCTTCCGGATGAACAACTACTTGGGAGAACCCAGAATATCCACCAACATAACAAAAATATGAATGTCTAGCAAGTCTTTCCAGAGTTTGATCTATAAAAGGCAATGGGTAATGATCTTTCCTAGTTTCCTTATTCAATTTTCTAAGATCAATGCACATCCTATATCCTACAACAGTTCTGGCTGGGACCATTTCATTGTGTTTATTTGGTACAACAATAAATCCTCCTTTCTTAGGAACACAGTGAACAGGACTCACCCAGTCAAATTCTTTAACATATGATAGATGATACCTACATCGAGGAGGCGGATGATTTCTTTTCTTACCACTTCATTCATTTCAGGCTTAAGTTTCCTCTAAAAATCAGCAACTGGTTGGGCTCCATCTTCCATTAATATTCGATGTGTGGCTATTGAGGGATTGATCCCCTTCAAGTCATCCAAAGAATACCCAAAATCCTTACGATGCATTTTAAGTACCATCATTAACTGTTCTTCCTCCTTCTCTCAAAGGTTAGTACTTACCATAACTGGATATCTGGAGGAACATGTTTCAGTTCTGGTGGTGGTAAATCTTCATCTCCCGTTCTTTCAGGCACTTCATACTTCTTATTAGTTGAGTTATCGGCTATAGGGAGAGATTCCAAACATTTTTCAATATAATTTTTATCTAATCCTATCATAGTATCTTCATTTCCAAGTAAACTTACCTCTAAATCATATCTAGGAGTATCATAAAGTATTGCGGGAAGATTAGCCAAATTAACTTCTTCAAAGTCTTCCTCTTCAATAATTGGTTTATGAGTGAACTTCGAGAAATGGAAACTCATCACTTCCTCACCAAACTTAAGAGAGATAGTTTCTTTCCTACAATCAATATTAGCTCCTACAGTGTTTAATAAAATTCTTCCAAAAATAATTGGACAATGAGAATCAATTGGCATATCAATGAAAACAAAATCAATGGGATAAGTGTAAGGTCAATAGGTGCATTTTTTATTACTCCCACAAGAACTCTAAGAGTCTTATCAGATACCCTTATTGTCATATCCGTGTCTTCTAATTGTGAATGTTCATGTTCATCTTGCATGCCAAAATAAAATCTATAGGGAATAACATTAATGGCTGTTCCAATATCACAGAGTCCATAATAAGAGGATCCACCAAAACTGCAAGGTAAAACAGGTTTTCCCACACCTTTTGCTTTAATCATACCTTCTACAAACAGCGAGGCTTCGGAATCGAGCTCAACTATGTTGCAGTGTGTAAACATAGCAAAAATACCTTCCTTAGTTACCTCACTCTTTTCATTTGCAACTTCATAAGTAGGTTCCTCCTTACTAAATTTTAACTCTGATATCTTACCTCTGTTACCTCCTCTTCTCTTTGTTATGCAAGGAGTTGAGCTCTAATGTGCCTTGCCGCTGTCATTGGGGAATGGAGCGGCTCATTGTAAGGCATCATTTCCATGGGTACCACTTTGGTACTTCAGCTTCAAGTTGTGTTGCTTCAATGATTTGAGGTGGCGGAGTGTAATGAAGCCATTCTCTCTTAGGTGCTTCAATGAATTCTGTAAAATCTTGAAGAACATGTAATACCATAACATCATCAAGATTAAGCTCATTAGCTGTTTCTTTTAATTTCCTGGTGTTTTTTACAAGAATTTAAACAATAATATTCAATTTCTATTTCTCCCCCACTTACAAGATCAAAGCCCCATGATACTCTATTTCTATGACCTTTTTCTAGGCGTATCCAAGCTTGCTCGGCTGTGAGTTCCATAAAAGATCTACCAGATAACAAATCTAATTCTCTTTTATTATCTTGTTTAAGTCCTCCATAAAAGACATGTAAAACATACCAAGGTGGTAAATCCTGATGGTGACATTTTTGAACCGTACCTCTAAACCTGAGGTAGGCTCTCACTAAGCTTTCGCCGTGACAATTCTTGAAATTTGTTATAAATCTTCTTGCTTCAGCGGACTTGACTTTGGGATAGAACCGAAATATAAATTCCTTCATAAGATTCTCCCATGTATCAATCTTTTCTGCAGAGCAAGTTATGTACCAAGATAATGCAGTTTTGGTTAGAGATTGACTAAACAATTTAAGTTTTAGTTCATCATCAGTGTAGTTTCTGTAACGCTCCAGGGTAATACCCCTAATAGTTTTGATTGCTCCCTTTTATGCATTATCATGACATCATGCATCATATCATCCACAATATTTTATCAAATACAAATTATTTTAAATAAAAACTATTTGGTGTCTTCCTCTCATATGGTTATGTATATAAACCCTTCTTCGTCTACCTTATTTTCAACAATAATAAAACCAAAATATTATTATTTTGAATATCTTAAAAATCTAATTTCAACTCTGAATATTTCAAAGTTTCAAAGTTCTTTAAATCCTGCTTAAAGTTGCTTTTCCAAAACCACTTTCTCTATTCCTCTTCTTAATTCAAAATCTTTAGGTAGCCTGAGAGAGAAGCCGCAACAACCCTTGGCCCAAGTTTCCACCGAAGCCATTCCTATCCATACGAAGCCTTCCTGGAATTTTCTTCTTGAGCCCAAAACTACATCGTGGCATGCAGCCCACCTCATCTCAGCATCTTGTTTTCCTTCTTCTCCATGTATGGCAGCTCATCCAAGCATCCGCATGTCGCTATCCTGTGATGGACGGACGTCCCATCACAGCTTCTCTCCATAAGAGGGTACTTCCACTGCAAACCCTACCCTAGCTTTCCCCTTCCTCTTTGCTACCGCCGCCACGCCCCTTTCTCCTCCTCGTCCGCATGCTCGCCAAGCTGCTCTAGCTCGGCCGCCACCTGCCCTACCTCCGGACACTCTCGTGCTCGAAGGCCTCTTCCCGGCGTTCACGGCCATGCAGCACCCGCTCACCATCCACTTCTCCAACGTCCGCGTGCACTTCGCCGACCTCGTCCGTGCGTCCTCAACCTCCGTCGATGCCACCTGAGCACAGGATCAAGTCCGCGTCTTCCCCTTCTTCCTCAACGTCATCCTCACGGAGCAGGAGCATCAAGGCTTGCTCTTTTGCGTCGCCGACGCCGTCATCTACCCTCGGCCACATCTTCGTCCTCGTCGCCGGCAGCCTCCTCCTCGTCTCCGACCACCCCTAGGTGAGCAGCAGCGCTCCAGCTACTTCTCCTGCATGTCTCTACCCTCTGGATCGGAAGGAAACGAAAAATGAAATCAAAAGGCTCCAGTTTTCGTCTGTTTCACAGTCTCAACTTTCGGTGTAGATCCTTGCCGGCACATGTCACCCCAGCACAAGGTTCATACTAGATTTGGATTACTGCGTAGAAACAGATTTCTTGCTGTCACGAATCTGGGCCTAATTCTCTGTAGGTAACTCAGAAAATTATGCCAATTTACGTGAGTGATCCACAGATATGTACGCAACTTTCATTCAATTTGAGCATTTTCATTTGAGCAAGTCTGGTGCCTCAATAAAATTCGTCTTTACGGACTGTTCTGTTTTGACAGATTCTGCCTTTTATTTCGCATTGCCTCTTTTGCTATGTTGGATGGATTTCTCTATTCCATTAACTTCCAGTAGCTTTAGGCAATGTCCAGAAGTGTTAAGAATGATTGTGTCACCTCTGAACATGTGAATTTTTGATTATGCACTAATCCTCTAATGAGTTTGTTTTGAGTTTGGTGTGGAGGAAGTTTTCAAGGTTCAAGAGAGGAGGATGATACAATATGATCAAGAAGAGTGAAAGCTCTAAGCTTGGGGATGCCCCGGTGGTTCATCCCTGCATATTTTAAGAAGACTCAAGCATCTAAGCTTGGGGATGCCCAAGGCATCCCCTTCTTCATCGACAAATTATCAGGTTCCTCCCTTGAAACTATATTTTTATTCGGTCACATCTTATGTGCTTTACTTGGAGCGTCTGTTTGTTTTTGTTTTTGTTTGAATAAATGCTTGTGTGGGAGAGAGACACGCTCCGCTGGTTCATATGAATACATGTGTTCTTAGCTTTTAATTTTCATGGCGAAGGTTGAAACCGCTTCGTTAATTGTTATATGGTTGGAAACGGGAAATGCTACATGTAGTAATTGGTATGATGTCTTGAATAATGTGATACTTGACAATTGTTGTGCTCATGTTTAAGCTCTTGCATCATATACTTTGCACCTATTAATGAAGAAATACATAGAGCTTGCTAAAATTTGGTTTGCATAATTGGTCTCTCTAAGGTCTAGATATTTTCTAGTAAGGGTTTGAACAACAAGGAAGACAGTGTAGAGTCTTATAATGTTTACAATATGTCTTTTATGTAAGTTTTGCTGTACCGCTTCATACTTGTGTTTGTTTCAAATAACCTTGCTAGCCTAAGCCTTGTATCGAGAGGGAATACTTCTCATGCATCCAAAATCCTTGAGCCAACCACTATGCCATTTGTGTCCACCATACCTACCTACTACATGGTATTTTTCCGCCATTCCAAAGTAAATTGCTTGAGTGCTACCTTTAAACAATTCAAAATTTATCACCTCTGATTTGTGTCAATGTTTTATAGCTCATGAGGAAGTATGTGGTGTTTATCTTTCAATCTTGTTGGGCAACTTTCACCAATGGACTAGTGGCTTCATCCGCTTATCCAATAATTTTGCAAAAAGAGCTGGCAATGGGATTCCCAGTCCCAAATTAATTAACAAAAATAGACACTCCTCCATGGTATGTGATTGTTGGACGGCACCCGAAGGATTCGGTTAGCCATGGCTTGAGAAAGCAAAGGTGGGGAGGAGTGTCATCTAAATAAAACTAAAATAAAAAGGCACTCCTTCATGGTATGAGATTGTTGGCAGGCACCCTAAGGATTCGGTTAGCCATGGTTTGTGAAAGAAAGGTTGGAAGGAGTGCCACCCAAAAATAAAAATAAAATGGGAGCCGCTCTTTGAAGGTTTGTCTGGCAAGGGGGTTAGAGTGCCCACTACCATTCGTTGACAACGACAAACACCTCTCAAAATTTTACTTTTATGCTCTCTTTATGTTTTCAAAACCAAAGCTCTAGCACAAATATAGCAATCAATGCTTCCCTCCGCAAAGGGCCTTTCTTTTACTTTTCATGTTGAGTCAGTTCACCTATTTCTCTCCACCTCAAAAAGCAAACACTTGTGTGAACTGTGCATTGATTCCTACATACTTGCATATTGCACTTGTTATATTACTTTACATTGACAATATCCATGAGATATACATGTTACAAGCTGAAAGCAACCGCTGAAACTTAATCTTCCTTTGTGTTGCTTCAATACCTTTACTTTGATTTATTGCTTTATGAGTTAACTCTTATGCAAGACTTATTGATGCTTGTCTTGAAAGTACTATTCATGAAAAGTCTTTGCTTTATGATTCAGTTGTTTACTCATGTCATTTACTATTATCTTGGATCGCTGCATTCATTACATGTGCTTACAATAGTATGATCAAGATTATGATGGCATGTCACTCCAGAAATTATCTTTGTTATCGTTTACCTACTCGGGACGAGCAGGAACTAAGCTTGGGGATGCTGATACGTCTCCGACGTATCGATAATTTCTTATGTTCCATGCCACATTATTGATGATATCTACATGTTTTATGCATACTTTATGTCATATTTATGCATTTTCCGGCACTAACCTATTAACGAGATGCCGAAGAGCCAGTTGCTGTTTTCTGCTGTTTTTGGTTTCAGAAATCCTAGTAAGGAAATATTCTCGGAATTGGACGAAATCAACGTCCAGCATCTTAGAATCACACGAAGCTTCCAGAACACCCGAGAGCCGCCAGAGGAGGGCCCTGTGGGCCCCAGATGACAGGGTGGCGCGGCCCAGGCCTTGGCCGCGCCCCCCTAATGTGTCGCCGCCTCGTCGACCTTCCGACTCCGCCTCTTCGCCTATATAAAGGTCCCTGACCTAAAACTTCGATACAAAAAAGCCACGGTACGAGAAACCTTCCAGAGCCGCCGCCATCGCGAAGCCAAGATCTGGGGGACAGGAGTCTCTGTTCCGGCACGCCGCCGGGACGGGGAAGTGCCCCCAGAAGGCTTCTCCATCGACACCGCTGCCATCTCCACCGCCATCTTCATCACCGCTGTTGTCTCCCATGAGGAGGGAGTAGTTCTCCATCGAGGCTAAGGGCTGTACCGGTAGCTATGTGGTTAATCTCTCTCCTATGTACATCAATACAATGATCTCATGAGCTGCCTTACATGATTGAGATTCATATGAGTTTTATATCACTATTCATCTATGTGCTACTCTAGTGATGTTATTAAAGTACTCTATTCCTCCTGCACGGTGTAAAGGTGACAGTGTGTGCATCGTGTAGTACTTGGCGTAGGTTATGATTGTAATCTCTTGTAGATTATGAAGTTAATTATTGCTATGATAGTATTGATGTGATCTATGCCTCCTTCATAGTGTGATGGTGATAGTGTGCATGCTATGTTAGTACTTAGTGTAGTTGTGTTGATCTATCATGCACTCTATGGTTATTTAAATATGAATATCGAATATTGTGGAGCTTGTTAACTCCGGCATTGAGGGTTCGTGTAATCCTACACAATTAGTGGTGTTCATCATCCAACAAGAGAGTGTAGAGTATAGCATTTATCTATTCTGTTATGTGATCAATGTTGAGAGTGTCCACTAGTGAAAGTATAATCCCTAGGCCTTGTTCCCAAATACTGCTATCGTTGCTTGTTTACTGTTTTACTGCATCTGTACTGCCTGCAATATTCCCACCATCATCCACACGCCAGTTGTAGCATCAAGCTATTTTCTGGTGCCGTTACTACTGCTCATATTCATTCATACCACCTGTATTTCACTATCTCTTCGCCGAACTAGTGCACCTATACATCTGACAAGTGTATTAGGTGTGTTGGGGACACAAGAGACTTCTTGCTTTGTGGTTGCAGGGTTGCATGAGAGGGATATCTTTGACCTCTTCCTCCCTGAGTTCGATAAACCTTGGGTGATCCACTTAAGGGAAAACTTGCTGCTATTCTACAAACCTCTGCTCTTGGAGGCCCAACGCTGTCTACAGGAAAAGAAGCGTGAGTAGACATCAATCATCAATGTACACTTGTACGTTTTTTCCAATCTGGGTTGCTAAGCACTTCTGCATCATCCTCTGATATGTTGCTCCCGCGTTTTTCAAACCGAAAGGCATTGTTCTATAGCAAAATACGCCATAGGGTGTGATGAACGCGGTTTTGACCTAGTCCTCTTCTTTCAATCTGATCTGGTTATAACCAGAGTAAGCATCCAGGAAGGAAAGACGTTCACATCCTGCCGTGGAGTCGATAATTTGATCGATCCTCGGGAGGGGAAAGTGATCCTTTGGACAGTGTTTGTTGAGACACGTAAAGTTGACACACATGCGAAGGACTTTAGTGTTTTTCTTCGGGACCAATACTGGGTTTGCGACCATGTGGCCTCTATATGCAACTCCTTGATGAAACCAGCTTCTCTCAGTCGATCAATTTCTGACAGCATAGCTTTGCGGTTTGGGTCCGAAAAACGTCGTAAAGGTTGTTTGATTGGTCTCGCTAATGGATCCAAGTTTAGGTGGTGCTCGGCAAGTTCCCTGGGTACTCCTGGCATGTCAGCTGGACACCATGCAAAGATTTTCCAGTGCTCATGGAGGAACTCGACGAGCGCGCTTTCCTATGCGAGGTCCATGTCTGTTGCGATGGACGTCGTCTTCTTGGGATCTGTCGGGTGAATCTAGGCCTCCTTAGAGTTTTTCGCAGTATTGAAAGTTGATTCCTTGTTAGGCCTTCCTACATCTGGCAACACATCGTAATCCGTCGTGAGCCTTGACGCCATGTACTCTGCTTGCATCCCGAAGGTTTCTGAGAGTCGATGAAAATCCTTGTCACATTTATCGGCTAGCGCGAAGCTTCCTTTAACTGTGATTGGTCCCTTAGGCCCAGGCATCCTCCACAACAGGTATGTGTAATGTGGTACCGCCATAAACCTGGCATATGCTGGGCGTCCCAACAAAGCGTGGTACTGTGACGGGAAATCCACGACCTCAAACTCTAGCCTCTCTATCCTGTAGTTTTCTCGGGTCCCGAACTGAACGTCGAGATTGATCTTTCCCAGCGGATGACTTGGCTTCTCCGGTGTGATGCCATGGAAGCGTGTGTCAGTTGGTTTCAGATTTGCTAGAGATATGTTCATCTTCCTTAGTGTATCTGCATACATAAGGTTTAAACTGCTGCCTCCATCTATGAATACTCGAGATACATCGAATCCTGCAATTACTGCTGGTAAGATAAGTGCTGACTGCCCTGGCCGAGGAACTTGCTATGGATGATCCACTATTGTGAAGCCAATGTCTTGCCCTGACCAGTTAAGGTACTCAACCGTTGGTGGAGGCATTTTCTCTGCCATGAACACCTGTCGCGAGATTACTTTCTGAGCTCTATTGGATGGCCTGCCTTTCTGAATCATCGAGACCGCTCCGTTGGAGTTGGGATCAACATAAGGTGGTGGTGCAGGTGCTGCCGCTATTCTGAGCTGATGTCGATTTTCGTCCGTAATTGCGGGAGGAGGTGGCAAGTGAATCTCACTCCTAGTCCCTTGCGGGTTTCTATTTGTCGCCTGGGCATTGGTGTGCCCTGCCCACCTTAGCATTGCCTAAAAATTTTGGCAATCCTTCTGCAGGTGTCCTGACTGTCTCTTTCCGTTGTTGTCGAGATAAAAGTGCATCTGGCATGGCCCGTTCATCATCTCCTCAGGGGACACGAAAGATCTCTGGAACCTAGGCCCATTATTTGGCCTGCTGTTTCGAGAATCATCTCTATTGTCACCTCGCTGCTCGTTGCTCCTTTGATAATCATCTCTGTTGTTTCCAACAGTGCTTGCTCGAAACCCAGCCGAGATTTGGCCAGGTGCATCGTAGTTTGTATATTGCCGAGAAAACCAGCGTCTATTTTGATAATATCGACCACGGTCCTCCTCTGGCGACCTATGCCGTTTGTTATGAACATCATCCTCTCCATCTGCCCATCTATTTGCTATCTCCATCAACGCAGATACTGTCTTTGGGTTGGTTCTCCCCAAGTCCTCGACAAAATCTCCTCGTCGGATTCCTGCGACAAACGCATCTATTGCTCTCTCGTCAGATATATTCTTTGCCGAGTTTTTGATGATGTTCCATCTTTGGATGTACTTTCTCATTGATTCATCCGGCTTTTGTCGACATGCTCTTAACTCCTCTAGTGATGCAGGTTTTTTGCAAGTAGATCGGAAATTCTTGACAAACACATCCTCAAAGCTATCCCAGCTATCGATAGAACCGGGAGGAAGCTTCTTTATCCAAGATCGCGCAGCTCCACTCAGATGTACTTGGATGCTCTGCATGGCTGTTGCTCTGGTTCCTCCTGTTAATTTTGCTGTCTCGAGATAATCGACTAGCCAATCCTCTGGATCTTGCAGGCCGTCGAATTTTTTGAAGTTATCGGGCAACTTGAACCCCGCAGGAACTCAAGTTTTTCGGACCCTCCTTGTAAAGCACGGCAGCCCGCACATATCCTCGTCATCTAGCTCTGGGGAATGCCGATGTTCTCTTCTATTTTGTCGTGCTCTGTCCACCCTTGCTTGCGCTGCTGTGTCTCTTGCTCCACTTGTTCTTTCGGGAGCTGGTGCTGCTGCCGCGGGCCGTGGACTATTTTGCCTTGCTGCTCCTTCAGGAGGTGTTGCTGCAAATGCCGTTCCCATGGCCCCGACTCCTGCCATCGCCATGTTGTGCAATGCCTCTCTTGGATCTCTGGGAGGTGGCCTGGATGCAAGGATAAAGGCCTGTGTCGCCATATACCCAGCTTCTGGTGTCTTGGGGATAATGTTCCCCCTCGTGTCTATCGACATAAAAGACATGTCGAGGTTTTGAACCAAGTGCTCTCTTTCTCCCTCAGGTATGTTTTGCAACCTTGATCTTGCTCTGTTCCGAGCTTCTCTGTGGCTATCTCCCGAAGTTCCTGAATGTCGACTTAGTTCTGCCCTTCGCCTGCTTGATGCGGAGGCTGCCTCCCTTCTTCTATTCAGAGCTGCTGTCTGTTTTTCCAATTCCCTTGCAGCTCGCGCGAGCCTATATTGATATGCTTGCAACTCTTCTGGCGTGGCTGTTGTAGCCATTGGTTCTGAACCATCCATAGCTCTTGCGGCTCTATCCCATGCTTTTTGTGGAAGTTGAACCCTAACACGTGGTGTAGGTCCGACATATTTATTGCCTAAACCTCATCTTAGATCGGAGGGATCGACGTATGGATTTCCCAAATCGTCGAAAGCCTCCGACGTTTCCTCCTGATCGCGGCTTGGCTCTTCGATGGCATAAATCTGATGATATTTTGAATTCAGATCTTTGCTTGGTTTGGTGACACCATCATAGAGATTGGTGAAGACCTTGCCCACAGTGGTGGATTTGTCGATGAAGTTGAAGCTGTCGACGCTGCTCGAGTCATCGCTTATATAAGAGTCCGCAGATGACTCGAAGGACATGTCGCTGAAGATCTTGGCGAGCTTTTCGCTTCCCCTGGTGTTGATGAAGCGTGGCGATGAAGTCTCCTCTTTGCCTGACTCAATTGACGATGTTGAGTTCAAAAAATCGCAATCGACCGTCGACAATCCCGACGAGATCGGAATTTTGAGACGATACGCTCCCTCCTTCTCGACTCGAAAGTGGAACCTCCCGAATGTCATCTCCATAGGCTCCTCCAGATACGCATATGCATCCAAACGGGAGGGCGGGTGAGGAACAAAATCGACAGGTCCAGTTGCGATCTGTTTACCTCGATCCATCGCGTTGCTTGCTGTTGATGAAGTCGACGATCTTGAACGTGCCATCGAGATCAGATCCTTGATGCCTCTAATTCCCACATACGGCGCCAATTGACAAGGTATTAACTTGTCAATGCCTACGGGTTGTAGACTAGGGTTTAGTTAGAAGTAGAGGGCAAGTAGATCTCGAAGGTTTCAGCCGAAAAGTACTTGACGATATGAAAACTAGGGTTTGTGAGACAATGAATCGATGCTTTCTTTGTCCCTCGACTCCCCCTTATATAGGAGGTGGAGCCGAGGGATTTGTGATGTACAAGTTACAGAATTCGGGAAGGTTTCCAACTCCTCCCGTAATATTTACAAGTGTTCTCTCCTAATACAACTCTAGCTTTCCTTAATACTAATTTGGGCTTCCGAATCTTCATATTCATCGAGTCGTGGGCCTTCAGTAAACCCCGGGTACCATCTTCGGCAGGCCCATTGGGGATGCCTATGTCAACAAGCGTCATAGAGGTTATGCCGAGGCTGCCTCCGTTGAAAGTGAAATGACGTGAAATGAGGTGAATGTACGACCCAAGCCCCGTGCAGTTCCCGGGATAACAGTTGGCTATCACCGGGATGCCAAATTCATGGGGAGAGGTGCCTATACTAGAGTTTATAAGTGAAAGGTTATGGTTGATGATCCGCATACTGAGTTATGATTATTCAGGGTTATCCCTGACGGATGTAATCAAAAGTTGTGCCACAAGTGTGCAACCTCTGCAGAGTGTAAACCTATTCGAATAGCTGTTTCCACGGTTACAGACGATTGGAAAGGCCATACTATTCCGTTGTCAGCTAATTCTAAAATTGAATGTTGAACTGGACTTGAAAACAACATGGTTGTGGGAATGACACTAATGTTCCCACATGAGTTAAGTTAGGCAAATAAGGAGTCTTACTTTTATAAGGTTTATGAAATAAAATTGGCTTTACGAAAATAAAACTCTAGCGTAGGACCCCTTAATAAAATTGATAGTACTTACATTAGTATTAGTTTCGAGTACTTTAAAGTACTCATGGCTATGTCCCTGGCTATTCCAATGGCCAGACTATGAAGAGGAGCAGCAGTATCAGGACGATGGACAGCAGGACGTCTACGATAATTAGGATCATATCCTAACGTCAAGCGTTGCATGTGGATTAGATGGACTACTACTACTTCGCTTCCGCTATGTGTTGTGTTTGTTGATCATTAGATCAACTATTATTGTAAGTGTGGATCATGTGATCCGTTGTTGTAAAAAGACTATGGTTTGTAATGAATGATGACTCTATGATATCAACTGTTATGTCTCGCAAAAACAATCTTCCTGGGATTGCGATGTATGGCATAATAGGCATCTGGACTTAAAAATCCGGGTGTGGACAAGTTGGTATCAGAGCCATTGTTTGACCTTAGGAGACCCTAGTTAGAATGGACGTCTGAAAATTTTAGTTTCGAAAACAAAATGAAGTGAATATCTTGGAAAACTTTTTCACACTCTTACCTTTGAGATCTTTCCAAAAAGAGAAGTTCATGCTCTACCCTTCTTAAGAATATACCTAAAATTTTGACACACTTACTCACTTCTCTAACTTACTCATCTAATTCTATTACAGATGGAGCAAGTGACCAACACCCAGTTTTACTAGTTGGGGAATGGTGGGGACCTGATCTTCAAGAGGGATCTTGATACCCTATCAAAGTTCCTTGGACGCCCGCACCCGGAGTTCTTCGGAACTCAAGTCAACGACCAGCCCGGAGGGGAACTTCAGTGGATCATCACCGCTGATCTGAGGGGCAAGATAGAGCCTCCCCGGTCCGAGAGGATCCAGTTCTCCATCAGAGAGAACAACTGGCTGGACGGACTCGCTCGTGCTCTTCAGGAAGCACTTGCCCGTCTATGCGGGAAGAATGTGATTGAGATCGAGGACTCTCGCTTCGCTCACTTTGCGAGGCATGACTCCATTGGAGGACCCATGGACCTGCAGTCGCACCTCGAGCTGAAGCACCACGTGGAGCATCTCGACTTCATGCTTCACGAGACCCAGAAGGAGCTGGACTACTCCCGCCACTACGCCAACTAGACTCACGCCCACATGGCACAGCAGACCGACACCATCAGGATCCTTGCCCATGAGCGCAAGACACTCTGCCGTCAGCGTGCCAAGAAGGACTACTGATGAGATCTAAGATCCCGGGGGTGGCTCGATCTCGCGATTTGACCCCTAAGACCAAGGGAAGAGGTGGGAGAACGCGAGGAACACGAAGAACACGAAGAACGCCGGTACTCACGCACGCACACCAACCCGATACACCCGATACTTACCCCCGTGGCTCGATGGACCACGCCAATAGAATCTCCTGGAAGAGGCACGCGGCAGAATTCCCGGAGAAAGATTGGGGTTGGAGAAGAGATTGATGAGGGAGAGAGAGTAGCTTGTACTAGAATCTCACTCAACAATATCCAAATCAACAACCAGGATGCCTTGATTACAGAGGGATGGTAACCCTAGGGAGACTAAGCTCAAAGTTATGTTTGAGTTCAAAACAAGTCTAAGGGGTAAAGGAGGGGTCCAGGCATGGCCAGCAAGGGCGAAAAGGTACGCGAATGGATAACTTAGGCAGTTTGGTGAGTCATTCCCGTCAAACCCGGTTTGGAATCCGGTCAGACCGGGCCTGTGACCGGGTGGTCCGGTCCTGGGTCCGGTCGATCGGGCGCCAACCGGGAACTTGCGAAGTTTCCGGTTTCCTTCCGGTACGATGGAGCTGCACCCGGTTGGGCGCCCGGTTGACCGGGCCAGGGACCGGGTGATCCGGTTGTGGGTCCGGTCCGACCGGGTCCTGGACCGGCCAACGTTCCTCTTTTCCTTTGAGCGCTTCGAGTGACGTCGTGTCCAGCTTCGTGATCATCTCCATGTCCCGCTGCTCCTCTCCTTCCCTTGACCTTGGCGTGTCCTCCTTCCCGGGGTCTTGATGCGCCTTGTACCTAATGGCACATAGCACATCGGCATGAGGTAGCATTCCATCCAAAGGGGTACCGAGATCAAGGGTGGTGAGGAGCGAGTTCACCTCATCATGTAGAGCTTTAACTCGGCTCGCGTCATTGGTCCACTTGGGGGACTTGTTGGTCTTGGTGTGGAGGTGTCCGAAGGCCACCCCGCATCATCACCCCCCCCCCCCCCTTGGGAAAGAGTCGCCCTCGACTCTTGTGCCTCCTCATCTTCATGATATGGCGATAAGTCCGTAACGTTGAACGTGTTGCTCACCAAGTACTTGGAGGTTGGGATGTCGATGATGTAAGCGTTGTTGTTGATGCATTTGAGGACCTTGAAGGGGCCATCTCCTCTTGGCTTGAGCTTCGAGTTGCGTTCATGAGGGAATCTTTCCTTCCGGAGGTGGATCCAAACGAGGTCGCCTTCTTGAAATATGCGTTCCTTCTTCTTGGCGTTGAGGCGGGTAGCTTGACGAAGCACATGTTCTTGAATGGTTGCTCTTGTTTCTTCATGTAGTTTCTTCATGGCGGCGGTGCGCTTGTCGAAGTCCATGTTCGTCCGCTCATGAAGGGGAAGTGGTAGTATGTTGAGTGTTGTGAGCGGCTCGAAACCGTAGACGACCATGAAGGGACTCCTTGATGTTGTCGGGTGCTTGGCGCGGTTGTAGGCGAACTCCGCGTGTGGAAGGCACTCCTCCCATGACTTCAAGTTCTTCTTCACGAGGATGCGTAGGAGAGTGGAGAGGCTTCGATTGACCACTTCCGTTTGGCCGTCCGTTTGCGGGTGCGAGGATGATGAGAACAAGAGCTTCACTCCAAACTTTGCCATGAGCGACTTCCAAAGATAGCTCATGAACTTGACGTCGCGATCCGACACAATGCTTGCGGGTATTCCGTGTAGGCGAACAATTTCCCTGAAAAAGAATGAAGCAATGTGTGAAGCATCATCGCTCTTATGGCAAGGTATGAAATGAGCCATCTTAGAGAATCTATCCACTACCACAAATATGGAATCATGACCATGCTTAGTGCGAGGCAATCCTAAGATGAAATCCATGCTAATATCGGTCCATGGTGCATATGGAATAGGCAATGGTGTGTAAAGACCATATGGGTTGGAGGTAGACTTAGCTTGTAAGCAAGTTGTGCACCGGCGGCAAAGGCGTTCCACGTCGCGGTACATTCTTGGCCAATAGTAGTGGGTTGAGAGCATGGCATATGTCTTCTCTCGACCAAAGTGTCCCATAAGACCACCTCCATGTGACTCTTGCAAAAGCAATTGTCGAAGGGAAGACTCGGGAATGCAAATCTTGTTAGCTTTAAACAAGTAGCCATCATGCAAATAGAAATCATCCACTCCTCGTTCAACAGAACACTTCTCAAAAATCAGAGCAAAGAAAGAATCGGAAGGATAGAGTTCTTTGATCTCTTCAAGTCCCAAAACATGAAAATCCAAACGAGTAAGCAAAAGGGTGTTTTTGCGGGAAAGAGCATCCGCCACAACATTGTCCTTGCCCTTCTTGCATTTGATTACATATGGGAAGGACTCAATGAACTCGACCCACTTTGCATGTCGTTTGTTCAAGTTGTGTTGGCTTTTCAAATATTTCAAGGACTCATGGTCGGAATGAATGATAAACTCTTTTGGCCAAAGATAGTGTTGCCAAACTTCAAGAACACGAACCAAAGCATAGAGCTCCTTGTCATATATAGGATAGTTGAGGCGTGCGCCATCTAACTTCTCACTATAATATGCCACGGGTTTGCCCTCTTGCATAAGAACGCCACCAATACCGAGTCCACTTGCATCAAACAAACGGAACATTCTTCTTGGTAAGTTCATTCAAAGGGCAAGCAATGGTGCTAAAGTCTTTCACAAAGTGGCGGTAGAACCCGGCAAGTCCATGAAAACTTCGGACTTGACCAACATTGGTAGGAGTGGGCCAGTTGTGGATGGCCTCCACCTTGGAAGAATCAACTTCAATCCCATTAGCGGAAACCACAAAGCCAAGGAAAACCAATTTGTTTTGAGAAAATGTGCATTTAGGGAGGTTGGCATAAAGCTTCTCAAGACGCAAGATGCATAAGACCTCTCTCACATGTTGCACATGGTCCTCGAGATTTTTGCTATAAATAAGAATATCATCAAAATAGACAACCACACTCTTGCCAATGAGAGGACGCAAGATGTGATTCATAAGACGCATGAAAGTAGATGGAGCAGTGGAAAGACCAAAAGGCATAACGAGCCATTCATAGAGACCAAGCTTGGTCTTGAATGCCGTTTTCCATTCATCACCAATGGCCATGCGAATTTGGTGGTAGCCACTACGCAAATCGACTTTAGAGAAAATCGTGGCACCACTTAATTCATCAAGCATGTCATCTAAACGCGGAATGGGATGGCGGTAACGGACGGTAATGGCATTGATGGGGTGACAATCCATACACATCCGTTGCGTCTCATCCGGTTTAGGCACAAGGATCACGGGAACCGCACAAGGGCTAAGGCTTTCGTGTACATACCCTTTGGCGAGGAGATCTTGAATTTGGTGTTGGATCTCCTTTGTATCTTGATTGGTGCGGTAGGCGGCACGGTTTGGAAGCGGAGCGCCGGGTATGAGGTCGATGTGGTGTTCTATGCCTCGAAGTGGTGGTAGTCCATGAGGGAGCTCGTCGGGGAAGACGTCTTGAAACTCCTTCAAAAGAGACAACATAGACGAAGGAATGTTGGTTAGGTCGTTAGTCGTCGACGATGGTCCCTTGCATATGAGCACATAGTGCAATATGGTGGATGGGTTCTCTTGGACCTCTCTCCACTCACTTTTGGTGGCTAGAAGGACACTCTTTGTCTCGCTCATATATGGCTTGTGGCGCTCACTATCTTTGTGGTGGGTCGCTCCCTCTCCTCTCATCTCACTATGGTGGGTGCGGAGTTGTGCCCTCGCTAAAGCCTTCGCATTATCCGCGATGATTTGGCTAGGAGTCATCGGGCGTAACTCAAACTTCTTGTCGTTGACCTTGAAGGTGTATGTATTGGAGAGTCCATCATGTATAGCCTTCTTGTTATATTGCCAAGGGAGGCCAAGCAACATGTGGCACACCGTCATGGGTACCACGTCACACTCAATAGTATCCTCATAAGGTCCAATCTTGAAGGTGACGGTGACGGTATGATGTAGCCCCGCCTATCATCGACGCCACACCATGGCCAAGGAGTCCCCCAAGTGGACCAACAACACAAACCCCCGCCATATATGTCAAGGTGAACTCTTTCCTCTCTATGGTTGACCTCAACACCAACTTGAATGGTATGCTACCTCATGCATATCATCATGGTGTCCATAGGTGCCGACATCGAAAAGGACCAAGAGAGAAGGAACTCCCACGGTGCAAGGAAGAGAGAAGGAGAAGAGAAGAAGAAGAAGAAGAAGAAGAAGAAGAAGAAGAAGAAGAAGAAGGAAAGAGGAGAAGAAGGCTGGCCGGCCCAGGACCCGGTCGACCGGACCCAGGACCGGACCACCCGGTCACAGGCCCGGTCTGACCGGATCCAAACCGGATTTCATGGGACTGACTCGACCGGAAACGGCCCGAGTCAATCAACCTCATACCTTTTCGGCCCAAGTTGCCTTGTACCTATATATAAGCACCTAGGTCATCCCCTTTACCCCTTAGACAAGATTTAGGCTTAGACATGAAGTTGAGCTTTGTCTCCCTAGGGTTTCATCCCCTTTGTATCAAGGCTACCCTTGTTGGATGTATGGATTTGTGAGTGTGAGATTCTAGTGCTACCCACACTCTCTCCCACTCCTAGATTCATCTCCTTCACCAATCTCTCCGCTCGGAATTCTACCGCGCGTCTCTTCCGGGTTGATTCTATTGGCGTGGTCCATCGAGTCACGGGGTAAGTATCGATTGTATCGGGTTGGTGTGCGTGCGTGAGTTCATCGTGTTCTTCGTGTTCATCGTGTTCTTCGCGCTCTCCCTCTCTTCCTCCTTTGGTTTTCGGGTCATCCGCAAGATCGGGCCACAAACGGGGTCTTAGACCTCATCATATGGTATCAACAGCCTTTGGTTTCCGCGGATTTGACCCCCCACCCACCCAATTTCATCTCTGAAAATTTTTCCCCAAAAATCCCCAAAAAATAGCCCCAAATTGCCTCTTGACCGATCTGTGATTTGGTTGCGTTTTGAGTGGTTTTGGTCCATGGATTTGGTGTTGGAGTGCTTGATCTACTATCTCCCCAACTTTTAGCCCCCAATTCCATCGTTTCCCTTCGTTTTGGTCGATTTGGCTTGGTTTCGCTCAAGAACAGGAGAGAGAAACTGCGCCCCGAGAAATCCGGTCAACCGGGCGCCAACCGGGCTGCAGACCGGACCACCCGGCGCCAGGGCCGGTCCAACCGGGCGCCAACCGGGCGCCAACCGGGCCAGAACCCGGTCAACCGGGCTGTAGACCGGCCAGGCCGGCCCAGGGCCCGGTCAACCGGGCGCCAACCGGGCGCCACCACTACCACCACCTCCGCCAACCACCGCCGCCCTCTCCGCCGCCGCCGGCAAGCACCGCCACCCTCCCCAAACCACCGGGAAACATCACCGCGGCCCCATAACCTCCGCCGCAACCACAAGAGCATCGACACCACCACCACCGGCTTACCACCGCCACCACCGCCAAGCTACTTTGACCTATTTCTTCCGCTAACTTGTGTTTGCTTGTTCCGGTTTGAGTGCCTTGTTTGTGAAACTAACCCGCAGCTCCGAAGCAAGCGACGACATCCGAGGCACCCCGAACTTGCAAACGTACTCTTGACACCACCGCCATCATCGCAAGTTGTGTGTTCCGACACCGCCTAACATTTTCATCTAGGTATAACTTGCATTCCCCCTTGTAACCCCTCTTCTTTTGCTATCTATCCTATCGAGCATTGCTTATCGAGTGTTGCGAGACATTGCACGTGGCCCCGATTGTGAGGTGTGTGTGTAGTGTGGAGTCAAGCTTCTAAGCAAAACTCGTGTGGCAAAATAGCAAAAGCGAGGCTAACACTAACATAGTGTGTGAAAAAGCCCCAAAAAGAACAAAAAGAGTGCAAGTGCCATCGTACATACAAAAGTGTACAAAGTGCCACCATAGATACCAAAAGAGTGCAAGTGCCACCATATACAAAAGAGAAAAAGCTTTTAAGCAAAAGAGAGATAAGAGAAGAGAGGCCGCGTGTGAATCTTGTTGTCTCTTCATTTGCAACCAAAGCTTTGATCTCTTCTTGTGTTAGTGTAACACCGAGCACCCTTGCTTAAGGGCTTCTTACACTTTTCCGCTCATTCCTTGGTCGCACTAACCCCGTTCATCTCGTGTGTGCGTTCCATATCCTTTCCGTGTTTATAGTGATCATCGCTTTGACATTTGAATTTTTGGATTTCACCCACTCTTGACAATACACTTGATTTCAGATTTGGTCTTTTGGCTTTCCACCATACTCACCTAACACCATATTTGCTAGCTTTTGCGTGTGCTTTTGTGTGAGTACCCGATACAATTGTTCTAACTCTCGGTTTTGTTGGATCACCCCAATCTTGTCATACCACGGTAAGGTTGCGGGGTAGTGTTCTTCCACTAACATACACCATATAGATATTGTCGTGCTAACATGTATAGCGATGAAGAAGATACGGAGGAGTACACAGAGCACTTCGAGGAGGATACCTCTTCAAGCACCACGGATGTGGAGGAACATGTGGAGCTCGACACCGACTATGGCTCCACGAGCATCACCGACATGACCGACATCGAGGAGCTCTACATCGACAATGGCTCCTCAAGCATGGACAACATGGTGGAGCGCCACCTTGAGGACAACTTCGACGAACTCTACATCGACAATGGCTCCTCAAGCATGGACGACATGGTGGAGCACCACCTTGAGGACGACGTCGACGAGCTCTACATCGACAATGGCTCACCATTCATGGACGACATGGTGGAGCAAAGCCACGTCTACGACATCGACACCGTGATGGAGCCTCACCTCGACTCCACCATGAGCAACGTCGGTGCTCCTACATACCCCTACTTGGCCAATGGAGCTACATATGAAGATGGAGGACCTCGACGAGGGCACCATCATATGGATCGTCAAGACCGTCCCCATCATGAGCGTCATGGACACACTTCTCCGAGCTCCACAAGGCGCCACCATGAGAGTGCTTATGCACAAGATCATCGACATCAAGGACATCATATGGAGCATCAAGAGCGTCCCCAACATGATCATCATCGACACTCTTCTACAAGCTCCACAAGGCGCCCCAAGCAATATGCCAAGTCGCATGAGCCATCATCTAGGCATGGCAAGGACCGTCATCAACTCACACCATCTCATGATAGTCGTCGACCACTACCACCTCATGGTCTACATCGACATACGTCACCACATGAGCTTCGCCGCCACAAGCCACTTCATGATCGCCATCGACCAACATCCCCCAAGGATCTTCGACGACACTCATCAAGACATGGTGATGAAGCACGACGACGAGAGCCTCTACATGAAGGCGACAAACACCATCATAGGGTGTCGACCACTCCAAGGATGGAGAGGGCACGTCAAGAAGACCTTCCTCATAAGGCGACTTCTCCCTCTTGTGCCACCACCACAATGGCCTCTACCTCATCACATGCCTATGGACTCCGATGCTACAAGTGCAAGCAACAAGGCCACCCTCCACGGGAATGTCCCAATCTCCTATGTGAGGTGTGCAAGGCCAAGGGTCACGTGGCATGGCAATGCACAACGCCAAGAGCCAAGACGCTCTACTTCAACGAGCTACATGCACAAGTCCCCATGATGCCAATAGCGCCCACACTTCAAGATGGAGATCTACAAGGTCAACTCAAGGATGATGTGGATCAGAGCCTAGCTATCTACGACACTACGGCGCCACCACTTGAGGATGACTTGGGAGGCGATGGAGTTGAGCATGATGACCATGGGATTCTCCCTTCACCTATGGAGGCGCATGGAGTTGAGATGGTTGAGCATGGGAATTTCCCTTCAACCAAGGAGGCGCATGGAGATGAGAAAGTCGAGCCTACTCCCCTATGCTTCATTGATGAGTTGGTACCAATCCCATGTGAGCATGAGAGCCACTTAGCCCACTTGAGTGAGAGTGATAGTGAGTTGAGTGACTTCCACCCCATATGTGAGTTTGAGTGCTTCCGTTTGGAGGACATGAGTGATACACAAAGTGAGTTGAGAGAGGTAGATGATAGGTCCATGGAGGACATCGCATTTGCTAACACATTAACCTCTCCCTCGTTTGTGTCTTCTTATGTTGCACTAGGTTCCACGGAGGACGAGTTCCCGCTCATGGAGACGATGTACATGGTGCATGAAGATGATGATATCTCACCATGCTTACTCCAAGATGGACATGTCGAGCACAAGGATCCTCCTACTTCCACAACACCTACTTCAAATGAGTCGGCCTACAAAGGTAACAACATAGGTGTTGATGATGCCATGATCCCACTAGTGGACATGATGACTTATGAGTGCATGCATGATCTTGATGATACATTTGCTACGTCACATGCTACTTTCATATTCCCATGCGATGCTTTCCTTGATAACATGGTTGATCATGTGGAATTGATTGCGTGTGATACCATGACCATGCCATGCTACGAGAGTTTCACTTTTCCCCCGCTTGCTTGCCATAATGATCATGCTTGTGTTGTGACACCCTTGATGAACACTAGCTCTTTCCATAGGGTTGTCGACAACAATGATAACATGTTGAACATGCTTTGCCCAAAATGTTTTCACCATTCCATGATCCTTGCATCCAAGATTGTGAACAATTGCTCTTTCTTATGCTTGGTATGCAAGAATGCTTATTTCATTGTCCACGAGATAGCCCCCATAGCCTTCTCACTTTTTCATGATCATGAGTTACCACATGCCATGAATGCACCTTCTTGCCATATGCACCATCGCCATGCATTTCATACTATCTTGATTGACACTAATGGTGACGTGCACAAGACATGGAACATCATGATGGATGATGTGTTCCTCTACCATGCACACACGCTTTTTGTTTTCTCTTTTGTGTGTATAGGTACCCGAATGACAACTTCCACCGCTACGGAGCATGAGCTCATGAAACGCGTAATTGAGAGCTACCCCAACAAGGACGAGATACATGATCCAACCCATGGGATTCACGCCAAAGGGTATGTTCCCAAACGCCTTCGCCCTCATGTGTTTCCGGCTTGTCTTGTCGAGCTTCCGGTTTGGACCAATGCCTCGTCACCTCTTTTGCCTCTTATGCAACATATCTTGACACATCTTGTTGGCACAATGGTTGTTGTATGTCTTGATGTTATCATCATACACTCCGAGAATCTCAAGGACCATGTTATACATGTGAGAGACACCTTATGCATCTTGTGCCACATGTCACTCATAAAGTTGCTCTTCCTTGGATTTCTCATTTCATCTTTGGCAATTGAAATGGATTCTTTGACACTTGAGGATACCCATACTTGGCTCACGCCAACCATACTTTTCCAAGCTAGAAGTTTCCATCTCTTTGCCATTGCACATAACAATTTTGCCCAAAATTTTGCCGCTGATACTTGCCTTTTGATTGTTCCATTTGTGTGGGACAATGCTAAACATCACATTTTTGACACTTTACAAACCAAATTTTTACATGCACAAACTTTTGCCCCACCAAATTTTGGATACATCGACACTCTTTTGGTTCCCATTTTTGCCAAATGCCTCTTGGAGAAACGACATGATGCTTCCTATTTGATTGAGAGCCTCTTGTTCGCCGATCACAAAAGTGGCATCCACAAGCTTTCCATTTGCAAGTTGTTTTTCCACAAGCTCTTCTTCGACCGCGACTTTATCCCTCTACCACAACATGGGACAACCATCATGGACTACATCGTCGGTGAGGAGGAACAAGAGTCGAGGGCGACTCTTCCCCAAGGGGGGGAGATGATGTAGCCCCGCCTATCGTCGACGCCACACCATGGCCAAGGAGTCCCCCAAGTGGACCAACAACACAAACCCCCGCCATATATGTCAAGGTGAACTCTTTCCTCTCTATGGTTGACCTCAACACCAACTTGAATGGTATGCTACCTCATGCCTATCATCATGGTGTCCATAGGTGCCGACATCGACAAGGACCAAGAGAGAAGGAACTCCCACGGTGCAAGGAAGAGAGAAGGAGAAGAGAAGAAGAAGAAGAAGAAGAAGAAGAAGAAGAAGAAGAAGGAAAGAGGAGAAGAAGGCTGGCCGGCCCAGGACCCGGTCGACCGGACCCAGGACCGGACCACCCGGTCACAGGCCCGGTCTGACCGGATCCAAACCGGATTTCACGGGACCGACTCGACCGGAAACGGCCCGAGTCAATCAACCTCATACCTTTTCGGCCCAAGTTGCCTTGTACCTCTATATAAGCACCTAGGTCATCCCCTTTACCCCTCAGACAAGATTTAGGCTTAGACATGAAGTTGAGCTTTGTCTCCCTAGGGTTTCATCCCCTTTGTATCAAGGCTACCCTTGTTGGATGTATGGATTTGTGAGTGTGAGATTCTAGTGCTACCCACTCTCTCTCCCACTCCTAGATTCATCTCCTTCACCAATCTCTCCGCTCGGAATTCTACCGCGCGTCTCTTCCGGGTTGATTCTATTGGCGTGGTCCATCGAGCCACGGGGTAAGTATCGATTGTATTGGGTTGGTGTGCGTGCGTGAGTTCATCGTGTTCTTCGTGTTCATCGTGTTCTTCGCGCTCTCCCTCTCTTCCTCCTTTGGTTTTCGGGTCATCCGCAAGATCGGGCCACAAACGGGGTCTTAGACCTCATCACGGTATGTTGTATCTTGACGTTGCCCTTGTCACTCAACCATTGGATATGGTAAGGGTGAGAGTGCTTGCGGAGAGTAAGGTTGAGCTTCTCACACAACTCGGTGGTTGCAAGGTTATGGCAACTTCCACCATCGATGATGACCTTGATCGATTTACCACCAGTTCCGGCACGGGTTTGGAAGATGTTGCACCGTTGGTCTTCCATAGCTTGAGGTTGAGTCGTTAGCACCCTTGTGACCACAAGTGAGGGACTTGGGTCATGCTCGCATAAGAGAGGGTCTTCTCCACTTTCTTCCTCATAAGCTTCTTCATTGGCCGCGGCGGCTTGCACAAGGGCTTCGTATTCATCTTCACTTAGTGTCTCAATATCTCCATTCTCCATGGTGATCATAACCTTGGTGTTCTTGCACTCAAACGATTTGTGGCCTTGGGTGCCACACTTGAAGCAAGTGACATTAGAGGGTCCCGTAGATGCCTTAGAGGAGGCGGTGGAGAACACCGTTTGCTTCATGCGACTTTAGATAGTCGGTTTCTTGGATGATGTAGAGGACACGTCGGGCTTGACACTTGTAGGAGGAGGAGTGGAGGTCGCGAGCTTGGAGGCGAAGTACATCTTGGGCTTGGAGTACTTGAAGTCCTCAATCACTTGGCGCTCGGCCTTGGATGCTTGGTGGACCAACTCAACCAAGTTGGAGTATGGTTGGAACTTCACAATTCTCTTGATGGGGTAGTTGAGGCCATTGAAGAAACGAGCAATGGTTTGTTCCTCGGACTCTTGGATGTTGGCTCGCATCATAGTGAGCTCCATCTCCTTGAAGAACTCCTCAACGGTCTTGGTTCGTTGCTTCAATTGTTGTAGCTTGTTGAAGAGGTCGGTCATGTAGTGCGTTGGGACAAAGCGAGCATGCATCTCTTTCTTCATCTCTTCCCAAGTGTCAATTGGAGGTTCGCCCTTTTCTTCCCTTAGAGTGAGGACTTGTTCCCACCAAGTGTTGGCATAATCCTCAAACTCAAGAGACGCCATAGCCACTTTCTTGGCACCAGAGTAGTTGTGGATGCGGAATATCTTGTCAACCTTGAGTGCCCATGAGAGGTAGGCCTCGGCATCTTCTTCACCCTTGAACTTTGGCATGGTGAACTTGAGCCTTCCAAACATGTTCTCTTCATCCTCCAAGTTTCTTCGGCGAGGACGGATGCCTTCATCTCTTGCGGCTTGAGGATGGATAGGAGGTCTTGCACGGCCAACCATAGCATTGGGTTGGCGTTGAAGGTGGACACTAGCTTCACTTGGCTCACGGTGATGTTGTTGTAGAAGATCTTATCGAGGTTGTTGACGAGGATCATTGTTGGCCCTTTCATCTTGATCATGTTGTGGGTCTCCTCTTCCACGTTGGTCATGGCGAGGGTGACGTCGAAGATCTCATCGAGGTTGATCTTGAGGACCTTGATCTTGGGGTTGGTCGTCACGCCCATGGTGGGCATGGCGATCCGCTTGGTGACGATCTTGTTATAGGACTTGGTGTTGTGGAGGACGCTCATGTGTTCGAGCATGGTGATGGATTTCTCCGCGCCTAGAGTTGGAGCGAGAGTCTTCATGACGAGCATGTGGGCGATGAGGTCGATGATGGTCTTCATGCCTTGAGGAAGAGCTTGAGGACGAAAGGCCACCATGAGAGTAGTAATCTTGTGGCGAGCTTGATGATGATGAAGTAGAGCGGTGTCGGCGATGGCGACCCAAGTTGGTGATGGCGCGCTCGAGGCTATCCATGCGCCGCTCCATGTTCGCATCATTGGCCGCCATTTGGCCATTCAAGTTGTCCGTAGCTTCACGAAGAAGAGCCAAGTCTTGGTTCACGGCGGAGAAGTTGTGAGCCACTTCATCGTATTGCTCATCGATGCGCATCTCGAAGAGGGCGAGCTGCTCCTTGAACTCTTGTCGATGCATCCATAGGTTGTGTTGAGTAACCAACCTCTCGTTGTTGCGGAGGACTTCTCCCTCCCTTGGTTTATCTCCGTTCCTATCCATGATGGAAAGACAAGAACTATGTTGTGTATGTTAGTGGAAGGAGACTACCTCACACTCTTACCAAGGTAAGATAGTATTGAGGCAATCAACCAAGCCAAAAGCAAGATCAAGTGTATCGGGGACACACGCAAAACCACACGCAAAAGCTAGCAAATATGGTGTTAGGCGAGTGTTGTGGAAAGCCAAAAGACAAATCCATGATCGAGTATGTTGTTAAAAGTGGGTAAGGTCCAAAAATCCAAATGTCAATGTGAAGATCACTATAAACACGGAAAATTTGTGGAACACACACACGGGATAAGCGTGCAACCAAAAGTGAGCGGAAAAGTGTATGTAAAGGTGCTCGGTGTCACACTAACACAAGGAGAGCCAGAGCTTTGGTTGCAAAGGAAGAGACAACAAGATTCACACGCGGCCTCTCTTCTCTTCTCTCGTTTGCTTAAAAGCTTATGACTCTTTTGTACACGGTGGCACTCACACTCTTTTGTATCTATGGTGGCACTTGCACACTTTTGTATGTATGGATATATGGATGTATGGTGCTACTTGCACTCTTTTTGTGTTTTTGGGGCTTTTTCACGCACTATGTTAGCGTTAGCCTCGCTTTTGCTATCTTGCCACACGAGTGTTTGCTTGGATGCTTTACTCAACACGACACACACACCTCACAATCGGGGCCACGTGCAATGTCTCGCAACACTAAACAAGCAATGCTCGATGGGATAGATCGCAAAAGGAAGAGGGTTACAAGGGAAAACTGCAAGTTATACCTGCGATGATGGTGGTGGTGGTGGTGGTGGTGGTGGTCGAAGATCGAGCTCGGAGAAAGGCGCGGAGCTGCGCCCGGTTTGGATCCGGTTTGACCGGATTTTGGACCGGCGGATCCGGTTGCCGCCTGGTTGACCGGGTGCTGGGCCGGCTGGTCCAGTCTGGGGTTCGGTTGACCGGGTTTCTCAACCGGGTTTCGCATTTCTCTCTCCTGTTCTTCCCCAAACCAAAACCAAAAGAGCAAATCGGCGGGAAACGATGGAATTGGAGGCTCAAAGTTGGGGAAATAGTAGATCAAGCACAACAACACCAGATCCACGGACCAAAACCACTCAAAACGCAAACAAATCACAGATCGGTCAAGAGGCACTTTGGGGCTATTTTTGGGTATTTTGTGAAAAAATTTCTAGAAACGAAATCGGGTGGGTGGAGGGTCAGAATCGCGGTAACCAAGAGCTGCTGATACCATATGATGAGATCTAAGATCCCGGGGGTGGCCCGATCTCGCGATTTGACCCCTAAGACCAAGGGAAGAGGTGGGAGAACGCGAGGAACACGAAGAACACGAAGAACGCCGGTACTCATGCACGCACACCAACCCGATACACCCGATACTTACCCCCGTGGCTCGATGGACCACGCCAATAGAATCTCCTGGAAGAGGCACGCGGCAGAATTCCCGGAGAGAGATTGGGGTTGGAGAAGAAGAGATTGATGAGGGAGAGAGAGTAGCTTGTACTAGATCTCACTCAACAATATCCAAATCAACAACCAGGATGCCTTGATTACAGAGGGATGGTAACCCTAGGGAGACTAAGCTCAAAGTTATGTTTGAGTTCAAAACAAGTCTAAGGGGTAAAGGAGGGGTCCAGGCTACTTATATAGGCATACATGGCCAGCAAGGGCGAAAAGGTACGCGAATGGATAACTTAGGCAGTTTGGCGAGTCATTCCCGTCAAACCCGGTTTGGAATCCGGTCAGACTGGGCCTGTGACCGGGTGGTTCGGTCCTGGGTCCGGTCGACCGAGCGCCAACCGGGAACTTGCGAAGTTTCCGGTTTCCTTCCGGTACGATGGAGCTGCACCCGGTTGGGCGCCCGGTTGACCGGGCCAGGGACCGGGTGATCCGGTTGTGGGTCCGGTCCGACCGGGTCCTGGACCGGCCAGCGTTCCTCTCTTCCTTTGAGCGCTTCGAGTGACGTCGTGTCCAGCTTCGTGATCATCTCCATGTCCCGCTCCTCCTCTCCTTCCCTTGACCTTGGCATGTCCTCCTTCCTGGGGTCTTGATGCGCCTTATACCTAATGACACATAGCACATCGGCATGAGGTAGCATTCCATCCAAAGGGGTACCGAGATCAAGGGTGGTTAGGAGCGAGTTCACCTCATCATGTAGAGCTTTAACTCGGGCTCGCGTCATTGGTCCACTTGGGGGACTTGTTGGTCTTGGTGTGGAGGTGTCCGAAGGCCACCCCGCATCAACTACACCATCGCTCGCCTCCACGCGAAGATAGTATCCTTGGAGGCCACTGTCAAGGCACAAGAGGAACAGCTGAAGGACCTCGAGGGAGAAGGAGAAGACATTCAGGGAGGAAATGCCTTCCTGAGTGATGATGATGATTATGAGGAGGATGAGGACCTGGACTTCCACACTGATGTGGAAGGCTATGAGTTCATGGAGACTGGAGAAGATGGCTTCATCCCGATCGATGTGGATGATGAGGAGTAGTTTCACTTGAGCACTTGCGTAGGTGTGAGTTGTATCCAGTCCCTTGTATCGTAGAGTGATGGAATGGTTCTTAAAACCATTGATGTGTTAGTTTGTAATGTGTGCGGTTTGAGTGAATGAAAGTATTGTTGTTTTCAACATGTCAAATATTCAAGTTTAAATTTCTAAACTTACCCAAAAAGAAGCCATAGAAAAATTCCCTCTTATCTCATGATCTATCTCAATGTTCAGATGGCCCCTCCAACCCGCAGCACCAATCAAGATGCAATGATGCAGATGTTGCAAATGATGATGGCTGATAGAGAGGTTGAAAGAGCTGAACGACAAGCCAATATTGCAGCACTGCAGCAGATAGCTCAGAACAACCAAGGCCACGGAAACCATGACCACCCTGGGTCAAAACTGAAGAACTTTCAGAACACCAACCCACCCATGTTCAGCAAGATTGAAGAACCACTAGATGCTGACGACTGGCTCCAAACTATGGAAAACAACTTAGAAGTTGCAGGAGTCGAAGCCGCAGAGAAAGTCCTGTTCGCCACCCACTACTTGGCGGGACCTGCAAGAGCTTGGTGGACCAGCACCCGTGCCATGAATGCCGGACAAGTGATGATTTGGGCAGACTTCAAGCTCAAGTTTAGCAAGTATCACGTGCCCCCCGGGTCTGATAAAGAAGATGAGGGATGAGTTCCGGGAACTCAAGCAAGGCAGAATGTCCGTGGTGGAATACCGCGACAGATTTCTTACTCTGTCAAGGTACGCCCCGGATGAAACCGACACCACTGAGAAGAGGAAGGAAAGATTCCTGAATGGATTGCATGATGAGATGCAGACTGTATTGGTCAACATCCCCTTTGCGGACCTAGAAGCTCTGGTGGACTCAGCCATCCAGATGGAAGGCAAACTGCATCAAGCAAATGAGAACCGCAAGCACCGCATGATGAATCAGAGTGGGCCCAGTAATACCCCAAGGTATCGCCCCAGCTCAAGCGGAGGATTCAACCCCAGAAACAACAAGCCCCAGGTGCCGCTGTCACGTCCGAGTTTTCAGAATCGGAGTGGAGGACACCCAAGGCCAGGAGGCCACAACAACAACAACAACAACAACCAAGCCAACAGCAACAACAACTTCAACCGTGCCCTATGAGAGCCCCCGGCAACTACAACAACAACACTGCTCCAAGGACTGGGAGCGATGCTGTTCCCATCACCCCCAAGGACAAGTCAACAGTGACTTGTTATGAATGCGGAGTTGTGGGACACTATTCCAATGAGTGCCCCAAGAAGCTTGCCAAGACCACCCCCAATACCTCTACCCCTGCTCAGCAGCAATGCCGTGTCTCAACCGGCAGGAAGTTCACCCCGAACAACCCAAACAACCGCAGCGGCCGCCTCTTTCACATGAGTGCCGAAGAAGCTCAGGAAGCCCCAGATGTCATGCTGGGTATGTTCTCTGTTAACTCAATACCTGCAAGAGTGTTGTTTGATTCTGGAGCATCGCATTTGTTTGTTACTGAAGATTTTGCATGCACTAGTAAGATTCAACCCATCAGTTTGAAGCATGTCATGATAGTTCAAATACCTGGTTCAACAACTAAAGCTAGAAAAAATTGCAAAGATGTGCCTATCAGAATTCATGAAATAGATTTTTATGCAAATTTGATTGTTCTGGGAACAAAAGGTTTGGAAGTAGTACTGGGTATGGACTGGATGTCGAAACATCATGGACCGATTGATTGTGCCAAGAAGGCCATCACCATGACTAGTAGCATCGGAGTGTTAGTAGAACACGTGTCTGAAAGGCTGCCCAGAAAGTTCACCTGCAACCAGAGTTTAGCCAAACCAACCTTGGATCAGATCAGGGTCGGCTGTCGATACCCCGATGTGTTTCCTGATGATCTACCCGGTATGCCCCCAGATCGGGATATCGAGTTTATCATTGAGTTAATTCCTGGAACCGGACCCATAGCCCAGAGAGCCTATAGCATGAACCCGACAGAGTTAGTGGAACTGAAGAAGCAACTGGATGATATGCTACACAAAGGTCTGATTCGACCAAGTGCATCGCCTTGGAGATCCCCAGTTTTGTTTGTGGATAAGAAGGACGGTGTCACTCGTTTATGTACGGATTACCGTAAGCTTAACGATGTCACCATCAAGAACAAGTATCCCTTGCCAAAGACAGAAGACCTGTTTGACCAGCTGACCGGTGCCAAAGTGTTCGCTAAGATTGATCTTAGGACAGGTTATCATCAACTGAAGATTCATGCCACCAATATCCCCAAAACTGCCTTTACCACAAGATATGGATTGTATGAGTACAATGTCATGTCATTTGGATTGACCAATGCCCCAACTTATTCCATGAATCTCATGAATAAGATCTTTATGAACTTTTTGGATAAGTTCGTCGTTGTCTTCATCGACGACATCCTAATCTACTCCAAATCAGAAGAAGAACATGAGCAACATTTGGAAGTTGTCCTAGATACCCTGCGGGAGCATCTGTTGTATGCCAAGTTTAGCAAATGTGAGTTTTGGTTAAAGGAAGTAGGATTCCTGGGACATATCTTGTCTTCAGGAGGAATTGTCGTTGACCCCTCCAAAATCAAGACCGTCGAAGAATGGAAAGCCCCAACCACTCAGACTGAAGTCCGCAACTTTCTAGGATTGGTGGGATATTACCGTAGGTTTGTTGAAGGATTCTCCAGCATAGCAAGACCAATGACTCAATTGTTAAAGAAGGATAAGAATTTTGAATGGACTGATAAATGTGAGGAAAGTGTCCAGCAGCTCAAGAGCAGATTGACCTCAGCCCCAATATTGATCATGTCAGACATCACCAAGCCCTTTGACGTCTAATGTGATGCATCCAAGATTGGTCTTGGATGTGTCTTGATGCAAGAAGGCAAAGTGATATCATACCTGTCAAGGCAACTGAAGCAACATGAGCAAAATTATCCAACCCATGACTTAGAGAGCTAGCAGCAGTAGTCTTAGCCTTGAAGGTGTGGCGCCATTACCTCATGGGTAATCGATGCGAGATCTATTCGGATCACAAAAGCCTGAAGTATATCTTCACTCAGAAGGAGCTGAATATGAGACAGAGAAGATGGATAGAATTAATCAAGGATTACGATATGGAAATCCGCTACCACCCCGGCAAAGCCAATGTGGTAGTGGATGCCCTGAGTAGACTGCCGTGTCAACTCAACTCAATGATCGCAGAAGAGCAACCTAGTTTGCATCAAGAATTTGAGCAGTTTAGACTGGAGCTATTAGTGAAGGATTCCTAGCGAGCATTGAGCTCCAGCCCACTTTGATGACTCAGATCAAGGAAGCCTAGAAAGGAAATGCCAGCATTGATGGAATCAAGAGTCAAATAGCCGCAGGAAAGGCACCGGGATTCACCAAGGATGAAGAAGGAGTTCTTTGGTACAACGGACGCCTGTGTGTGCCGACAGATTCAGAGTTGAAGCAAGTCATTCTGAATGAAGCCCATGATACCCTGTATTCCATTCACCCCGGAGGAACCAAGATGTACCAAGACTTGAAGGAAAAAAATTGGTGGCATGGATTGAAGCGAGAGATTGGAAGTTACATCGCCAAGTGTGATATCTGTCAGAGAGTCAAGGCAGAACATCAGCGACCCGCAGGATTGTTGCAGCCGTTACAGATTCCTGAATGGAAGTGGGATTCGGTAGGAATGGACTTCATCACCGGTTTGCCCAAATCAGGTAGAGGGAATGATTCTATTTGGGTAGTGGTGGATAGATTAACCAAGGTAGCCCATTTCATCCCCGTCAAGACCACCTATCAAGGCCCTAAGCTAGCAGAGTTATATATCTCCAGAATAGTCAGCCTGCACGGAACCCCTAAGTCAATCGTGTCAGATATAGGATCCCAATTCACCTCCAGATTCTGGCAGAAAGTACATGAAGGACTAGAAACACCTCTGAATTTCAGCACGGCTTATCACCCGCAGACTGATGGACAGACCGAAAGAGTCAACCAGATACTGGAAGATATGTTGAGAGCATGTGTGCTTGAATATGGATCTAAATGGGAAGACTGCCTGCCTTACGCAGAATTCTCATACAACAACAGCTATCAAGCTATCAAGCCAGTTTACAAATGGCGGGCTCCCTCTCCTCGTCGTCTCCCTCCTCTCCGGCGGACCTGGTGATCTCCGGCCCTCTCCTTGCTGACACGATCATCTTGATCTACCTCAGCTGATCTCTCAGGTGATCTCCCCCATGGCGCCCTCTCCCTCCCCTCTTGGCCGTTGGAAAGTGATGTAGCCCCGGTGACCGACGTCGCTACACCAAGACCATCAAGTGCAACCCCGCCTATCGTCGACGCTACACCATGGCCAAAGAGTCCCCCAAGTGGACCTTCAACCCTAAACCACGCTACACGCGACAAGGTGAACTCCTTCCTCTCGATACTTGACCTCGTCAATACCTTGAATGGAATGCTACCTCATATCGGTGTGCTACATATCATTAGGTACAAGAATCATCGAGGAACCGGAGAGGAGGAACACCCATGGTGCAAGGAAGCGAGGGAAGGGAAGAGGAGCCATTCATCATGGTGCAAGGAAGAAGGAAGAAGAAGAAGGAAAGAAGAGAAGAAGGAAGAGGGAGGAGGAGGCCCAGCCGGCCCAGAGTCCGGTCCGACCGGGCCCCAGACCGACCTGCCCGGTTGGCGACCGGTCGACCGGCTCCACAACCGGACCGCCCGGTCCCAGGCCCGGTCTGACCGGCCCCAGACCGGATCCGACGGGAACTACCCACCAAACTGCCTAAGTTACCCACCTATGTACCTTTTCGCCATGTGTTGTCTTGTAGGCCTATATATAGACCCCAGACACCCCCTTACCTCTTCAGACAAGATGATAGCTTAAACATGAACTTGAGCTTTGTCTCCCTAGGGTTTCATCCCTCTGTAATCAAGGCAACCCTTGTTGTTGATTTGGATATTGTTGAGTGAGATTCTAGTGCAAGTCACTCTCTCTCCCTCACCAATCTCTTTTCTCCAACACCGATCTCTCACTCCGGGATTCTACCTCGCGTCTCTCCCGGGTTGATTCTATTGGCGTGGTCCATCGAGCCACGGGGGTAAGTATCGGTTGTATCGGGTTGGTGTGCGTGCGTGAGTCCTCGTGTTCTTCGTGTTCATCGTGTTCTTCGCGCTCTCCCACCTTTTCCCCTTTGGATTTCGGGTCAACCGCAAGATCGGGCCACAAACGGGGTCTTAGACCTCATCATATGGTATCAGAGAAAAGTGTATCGGGCACTCACACAAAGACACACGCAAAAGCTAGCAAATATGGTGGTAGGTGAGTGTGGTGGAAAGCCAAAAGACGAAATCCGAAATCAAGTTTGTTGTTAAGAGTGGGTGAAGTCCAACGAAATCAAATGTCAAAGCGATGATCACTAGAAACACGGAAAAGATATGGAACACACACACGAGATGAACGGGGTTAGTGCGACCAAGGAATGAGCGGAAAAGTGTATGAAGCCCTTAATCAAGGGTGCTCGGTGTCACACTAACACAAGAAGAGATCAAAGCTTGGTTGCAAACGAAGAGACAACAAGATTTACACGCGGCCTCTCTTCTCTTTTCTCTCTTGTTGCTTAAAAGCTTTTCCTCTTTTGTATTTGGTGGCACTTGCACTCTTTTGTATCTATGGTGGCGCTTTATACACTTTGGTATGTATGATGGCACTATGCACACTTGTGCTATTTTTGTATTTTGGCGGCTTTTTCTCGCACTATGTTAGCGTTAGCTCGCTTTTGCTATCTTGCCACACGAGTTTTGCTTAGAAGCTTTACTCCACACGACACACACACCTCACAATCGGGGCCACGTGCAATGTCTCGCAACACTCGATAAGCAATGCTCGTAGGATAGATCGCAAAAGGAAGAGGGGCTACACGGTGGGGAGCAAGTTATACCTAGATGAAAAGTTAGGCGGTGTCGTAACACACAACTTGCGATGATGGCGACGATGGTGTCGTAGTTGCGCCGGAGTCCGGGGTGCCGAAGGTGTCGCCGCGGTGTTGATGTAGACGCGGAAGCTCGAAAGACAATCCTTGCACTCCAAAACGGAAACCGGGCAAAATAAGTCAATGCCCGAAAATTTGGGTCACGACGAGCGATCGAAGGTGTCAAAATTTTGGAGTCGGAAAATTTCGGAAACGGTGTCAAAATTAGAGTCAAGATGAAAGGGGATAACTGTGAAAGTTTGGTATCAAACGGGCGCCGGAAAGTTGTCAAAATTTGGAGCAAAAAGTGGAGTCAAAATGGGCGAAAACTGGGTCAAATCCGGTCCAGAACCCGGTCAAACCGGACCTGGGACCGGCCGGCCCGGTCCAGAACCGGATCTGGAACCGGATGGGCCCCTGGACTTGGTCCGGATGGCACCGGTCTGGGCCCCGGTTGTAGACCGGACGTCCCGGTCAGAAGTCCGGTTGACCGGCTGTGCCAGGGAATCGCGCGGGCGAGGCGCCTGCGGACGAGCGGCAGCGAGTGGGCCAGGCGGACGGGGCCGCTGGTGGCAGATGCGAGCAGCGGAGGTGCCGTGCGGCGGGGTTGGTTGGCTCGATTGGGGGCGCGCGCGGTGGGGCCACAGTGGCGGGAGGTCGGCGCTCGAGCTGGTCCTTGGACGCGCGCGCGATGAACAGCGGATGAGCAGCGCGCTTGGTCGGGGCCGGCTCGCGGGCGTGGTGCTGCGCGCGGGAAGCAGCCAGTGCCGGCGTGGCTGCGCGTGCGCGGTGGCGAGTGGGCCAGGGGCGGCGGCGCGGTGGGCCAGGAGCGGAGCGGCCTCGAGCGGGGAAGGCCAGGAGGAGCGGGGCGCGGGCGTCCAGGCGTGCGCGTGCGGCCGGCGAGCTGCTTGCAGCAGGGAGGAGCAGGAGCGGGCCAGGCGGGCCAGGCGCGATTTGCGGCGGGTGAGGAACGCGCACGGCGTGGAGGCGAGCAGGGCCAGCTGCTGAAGGAAATCGTGGCCTCGCGCGGGCGTTGACCTCGATCGGGACCGATTTTTTTTTTTTTTGTGCTTGCTCGATGAACACCACAAGAACAACACGAACTGGAACAAAACAAATTGCTCGGATTGGAGCGGAATTAGACGAAATTGATGGGGAAAAGATGGGGGAAAAAGTAGATCAATCACTCCAACATCAAATCCATGGACTAAAACCACTCAAAACGCAACGAAATCGCAGATCCGTCCAAAGGCAAATTAGGGCTATTTTTTGGGGCAATTTTTTTGGAAAAATTTTGGGCGAAAATGGAGAGATTCAAGGGTCAAATCCGCGGAAACCAAAGGCTGCTGATACCATATGATGAGGTCTAAGACCCCGTGTGTGGCCCGATCTCGCGGATTGACTTCGAAACCAAGGGGGAAGATGGGAAAACGCGAGGAACACGAAGAACGCGATGAACACGAGGAACTCCGAGACTCACGCACACACACAACCCGATACACCCGATGCTTACCTCCGTGGGATGATGCGGGGTGGCTTTCGGACACCTCCGCCTCAAGACCGTCAAGTGCAACCCCGCCTATCGTCGACGCTACACCATGGCCAAAGAGTCCCCCAAGTGGACCTTCAACCCTAAACCACGCTACACGCGACAAGGTGAACTCCTTCCTCTCGATACTCGACCTCGTCAATACCTTGAATGGAATGCTACCTCATATCGGTGTGCTACATATCATTAGGTACAAGAATCATCGAGGAACCGGAGAGGAGGAACACCCATGGTGCAAGGAAGCGAGGGAAGGGAAGAGGAGCCATTCATCATGGTGCAAGGAAGAAGGAAGAAGGAAGAAGAAGAAGAGAAGAAGGAAGAGGGAGGAGGAGGCCCAGCCGGCCCAGAGTCCGGTCCGACCGGGCCCCAGACCGACCTGCCCGGTTGGCGACCGGTCGACCGGCTCCACAACCGGACCGCCCGGTCCCAGGCCCGGTCTGACCGGCCCCAGACCGGATCCGACGGAAACTACCCACCAAACTGCCTAAGTTACCCACTTATGTACCTTTTCGCCATGTGTTGTCTTGTAGGCCTATATATAGACCCCAGACACCCCCCTTACCTCTTTAGACTTGTTTTGAACTCAAACCTAATTTTGAGCTTAGTCTCCCTTGGGTATCATCCCTCTGTAATCAAGGCCATCCTTGTTGTTGATTTGGATATTGTTGAGTGAGATTCTAGTACAAGCTACTCTCTCTCCCTCACCAATCCCCTTTTCTCCAACACCAATCTCTCACCGGGAATTCTGCCGCGTGCCTCTTCCGGGTGATTCTATTGGCGTGGTCCATCGAGCCACGGGGGTAAGTATCGGGTGTATCGGGTTGGTGTGCGTGCGTGAGTCTCGGAGTTCCTCGTGTTCGTCGTGTTCTTCGTGTTCCTCGCGTTTTCCCATCTCCCCTCTTGGTTTCGAAGTCAATCCGCGAGATCGGGCCACACACGGGGTCTTAGACCTCATCATATGGTATCAGCAGCCTTTGGTTTCCGCGGATTTGACCCCCCACCCATCCAATTTCGTCTCTGAAAATTTTCCCCAAAAATCCCCAAAAATAGCCCTAATTTGCCTTTGGACGGATCTGCGATTTCGTTGCGTTTTGAGTGGTTTTGGTCCACGGATTTGGTGTTGGAGTGCTTGATCTATCAATCCCCCATCTTTTCCCCTTCGATTCCATCCGATTTTGAGCAAATCTGAGCAGTTTTCGTGCGGTTTCCGTGAAGAACAGCAAGAACAGTTCCTATTCACGCGCAGGTCAACGCCACCCGCATCGCGTGCTCCCGCAGTCCAAGCCACCGCCGGCCATCTCCGTTTCCTACCTCGGCCAAAGCCGCTCGCTGCGCCACGCCGGCACTCAACCACCTCCACGCGCCCCTGCTGCTCACCCTGGCCCTGCTCCACGGCCGCGCGCGCCCACCCGCCAAGCAAGCTCCCGCTCGCCTCCACTCCCCAACCGCCTTGGCCGCTCCACGCCACCCACCAGGCCGCCTGGCCCACCAGCGCGCTCGCCCGCCTTGGCCTCGATCTCCACCGCGCGCGCGCAAGACAAGAACAGGCCACGCCCGCTCGCCCCAGCCCACGAGCCGCCGCGCGCCTTGCTCCATCCACGCAGAGCCCCGGCCTGCTCCCTGCCGAGCCGCCCGCTACCGCCTGCCCCACGCGCGCGCGCCCCTGGCCGCTTTGCTCGCCACCAACTGCCTCCCCTCGCCACCAGGTCGCGCGCCTTCCTCGGCCCTGCCCCGCACCGCGCTGCTCGCCTCGCCCAGCGCAAAATCCGGTCAGACCGGATTTCTGACCGGGACGTCCGGTCTACAACCGGGGCCCAGACCGGTGCCATCCGGACCAAGTCCAGGGGCCCATCCGGTTCCAGATCCGGTTCTGGACCGGGCCGGCCGGTCCCAGGTCCGGTTTGACCGGGTTCTGGACCGGGTTTGACCCAGTTTTCGCCCATTTTGACTCCACTTTTTGCTCCAAATTTTGACAACTTTCCGGCGCCCGTTTGACCCCAAACTTTCACAGTTATCCCCTTTCATCTTAACTCTGATTTTGACACCGTTTCCGAAATTTTCCGACTCCAAAATTTTGACACCTTCGATCGCTCGTCGTGACCCAAATTTTCGGGCATTGACTTATTTTGCCCGGTTTCCGTTTTGGAGTGCAAGGATTGTCTTTCGAGCTTCCGCGTCTACATCAACACCGCGGCGACACCTTCGGCACCCCGGACTCCGGCGCAACTACGACACCATCGTCGCCATCCTCGCAAGTTGTGTGTTACGACACCGCCTAACTTTTCATCTAGGTATAACTTGCTCCCCACCGTGTAGCCCCTCTTCCTTTTGCGATCTATCCTACGAGCATTGCTTATCGAGTGTTGCGAGACATTGCACGTGGCCCCGATTGTGAGGTGTGTGTGTCGTGTGGAGTAAAGCTTCTAAGCAAAACTCGTGTGGCAAGATAGCAAAAGCGAGCTAACGCTAACATAGTGCGAGAAAAAGCCGCCAAAATACAAAAAGAGCACAAGTGTGCATAGTGCCATCATACATACCAAAGTGTACAAAGCGCCACCATAGATACAAAAGAGTGCAAGTGCCACCAAATACAAAAGAGGAAAAGCTTTTAAGCAACAAGAGAGAAAAGAGAAGAGAGGCCGCGTGTAAATCTTGTTGTCTCTTCGTTTGCAACCAAGCTTTGATCTCTTCTTGTGTTAGTGTGACACCGAGCACCCTTGATTAAGGGCTTCATACACTTTTCCGCTCACTTTTTGGTCGCACTAACCCCGTTCATCTCGTGTGTGTGTTCCATATCTTTTCCGTGTTTCTAGTGATCATCGCTTTGACATTTGATTTCGTTGGACTTCACCCACTCTTAACAACAAACTTGATTTCGGATTTCGTCTTTTGGCTTTCCACCACACTCACCTACCACCATATTTGCTAGCTTTTGCGTGTGGTTTTGCGTGTGTTCCCGATACACTTGATCTTGCTTTCGGTTTGGTGGATTGCCTCAATACTATCTTACCTTGGTAAGAGTGCGAGGTAGTCTCCTTCCACTAACATACACCATATAGATCTTGTCATGCTAACATGTATAGCGACGAAGAAGATACGGAGGAGTACACGGAGCACTTCGAGGAGGATACCTCTTCAAGCACCGCGGATGTGGAGGAACATGTGGAGCTCGACACCGACTATGGCTCCGCGAGCATCACCGACATGACCGACATCGAGGAGCTCTACATCGACAATGGCTCCTCAAGCATGGACGACATGGTGGAGCACCACCTTGAGGACGACATCGACGAGCTCTACATCAACAATGGCTCGTCAAGCATGGACGACATGGTGGAGCAATGCCACGACTACGACATCGACACCATGGCGGAACCTCACCTCGACTCCACCTTGAGCAACGCCTATTTGGCCAATGGAGCTACATATGAGGATAGAGGACCTCCACGATGGCACCATCATATGGATCATCAAGAGCATCCTCATCATGCTCGTCATCGACACTCGTCCCCGAGCTCCACTAGGCGCCACCATGAGAGTGCTTATGCACAAGATCGTCGACTTCAAGTACACCATATGGAGCATCAAGAGCGTCCCCTTCATGAGCGTCATCGACACTCTTCTCCAAGCTCCACAAGGCGCCACAAGCAACATGCCAAGTCGCATGAGCCATCATCTAGGCATGGCAAGGACCGTCATCGACATACGTCACCACGTGAGCTTCGCCGCCACAAGCCACTTCATGATCGCCATCGACCAACATCTTCCACGAGTCTTCGACGACACCACTCAAGCCATGGTGATGATGCACGAAGACGAGAGCCTCGACATGAAGGCGACAAACACCTTGATAGGGTGCCTACAACTCCAAGGGCGGCAAGTGCACATCGCGCATACCTTCCTCATGAGGCGACTTTCACCTCTTGTGCCACCACCACAATGGCCCCTACTTCGCCATATGCCTATGGACTCCGATGCTACAAGTGCAAGCAACAAGGCCACCCTCCACGGGAATGTCCCAATCTCCTATGTGAGGTGTGCAAGGCCAAGGGTCACGTGGCATGGCAATGCACAACGCCAAGCGCCAAGAAGCTCTACTTCGACGAGCTCAATGCACAAGTCTCCAAGATGCCTATCGCGCCCACACTTCAAGATGAAGATCGCCAAGGTCACCTCAAGGTTGATGTGGATCCGAGCCTAGCTCTCTACTACACCACGACGCCACCACTTGAGGACGACTTGGGAGGCGATGGAGTTGAGCATGGTGACCATGGGATTCTCCCTTCACCTACGGAGGCGCATGGAGTTGAGATGGTTGAGCATGGGATTTTCCTTCAACCAAGGAGGCGCATGGAGATGAGAAAGTCGAGCCTACTCCCCTATGCTTCATTGATGAGTTGGTACCAATCCCATGTGAGAATGAGAGCCACTTAGCCCACTTGAGTGAGAGTGATAGTGAGTTGAGTGACTTCCACCCCATATGTGAGTTTGAGTGCTTCCATTTGGAGGACATGAGTGATACACAAAGTGAGTTGAGAGAGGTAGATGATAGGTCCATGGAGGACATCGCATTTGCTAACACATTAACCTCTCCCTCGTTTGTGTCTTCTTATGTTACACTAGGTTCCACGGAGGACGAGTTCCCGCTCATGGAGACGATGTACATGGTGCATGACGATGATGATATCTCACCATGCTTGCTCCAAGATGGATACGTCGACCACATGGATCCTCCTACTTCCACCACACCTACTTCAAATGAGTCGGCCTACAAAGGTAACAACATAGGTGTTGATGATGCCATGATCCCACTAGTGGACATGATGACTTATGAGTGCATGCATGATCTCGATGATCCATTTGCTACTTCACATGCTACTTTCACTTTCCCATGTGATGCTTTTCTTGATAACATTGTTGATCATGTGGAAGTGAGTTCTTGTGATACCATGACCATGCCATGCTATGAGAGCTTCAATTTTTCCACCATTGCTTGCAATATGTCGACCACTTGCTCTTTACCATGTATTGCTTGCAATGATAATGACAATGATGATATTATCTTCCGCATGCTTTGCCCAAACTGTTTGCACTACTCCATGATCGTTGCATCCAAGATAGTGAACAATTCCCATTTCTTATGCTTGGTATGCAAACATGCTTATTTCATTGTCCATGAGATGGCCCCCATAGCCTTCTCTATTTTTGATGATCATGAGTTGCCACATGCCATGAATGCACCTTCTTGCCATATGCACCATCGCCATGCATTTCATACTATCTTGATTGACACTAATGGTGATGTGCACGAGACATGGAACATCATGATGGATGATGTGTTCCTTTACCATGCACACACGCTTTTTGTTTTCGCTTTTGTGTGTATAGGTACCCGAATGTCTACCTCCACCGCTACGGAGCATGAGCTCACGAAACGCGCAATTGAGAGCTACCCCAACAAGGACCTAACCCGCGGGAATCACACCAAAGGGTATGTTCCCACAAGCCTTCGTCCTCATGTGTTTCCGACTTGCCTTGTCGAGTTTCCGGTTTGGTCCAACTCCTCGTCACCCCTTTCGCCTCTTTTGCAACATATCTTGACACCTCTTGTTGGCACAATGATTGTTGTATGTCTTGATGCTTTCATCATACACTTCAAGAATCTCAAGGACCATGTCATACATGTGAGAGACACCTTATGCATCTTGTGCCACATGTCACACAAAAAGTTGCTCTTCTTTGAATTTTTCATTTCATCTTTGGCATTTGCAATGGATTCTTTCACACTTGAGGACACTCATACTCGGTTCAAGCCAACCATACTCTCCCAAGTTCGAAGTCTCCATCGCTTTGCCATTGCACATACCAATTTTGCCCCAAATTTTGCCGCCGACACTTGCCTTTGGTTTGTTCCACTTGTTTGGGACAATGCTACACCACACATTTTTGACACCTTACAACTCTTACATGCACAAATTTTTGCCCCACCAAATTTTGGATACATCGACACTATTTTGGTTCCCATTTTTGCCAAATGCCTCTTGGAGCTTTCCCTTCGCACGTGGTTTTTCTCCAAGTTCTTCTTCGACCGCGACTACCCAACTCTACATGGGACAACCATCATGGACTACCTCTTCGATGAGGAGAAACAAGAGTCGAGGACGACTCTTCCCCAAGGGGGGGGAGATGATGCGGGGTGGCTTTCGGACACCTCCGCCTCAAGACCGTCAAGTGCAACCCCGCCTATCGTCGACGCTACACCATGGCCAAAGAGTCCCCCAAGTGGACCTTCAACCCTAAACCACGCTACACGCGACAAGGTGAACTCCTTCCTCTCGATACTCGACCTCGTCAATACCTTGAATGGAATGCTACCTCATATCGGTGTGCTACATATCATTAGGTACAAGAATCATCGAGGAACCGGAGAGGAGGAACACCCATGGTGCAAGGAAGCGAGGGAAGGGAAGAGGAGCCATTCATCATGGTGCAAGGAAGAAGGAAGAAGGAAGAAGAAGAAGAGAAGAAGGAAGAGGGAGGAGGAGGCCCAGCCGGCCCAGAGTCCGGTCCGACCGGGCCCCAGACCGACCTGCCCGGTTGGCGACCGGTCGACCGGCTCCACAACCGGACCGCCCGGTCCCAGGCCCGGTCTGACCGGCCCCAGACCGGATCCGACGGAAACTACCCACCAAACTGCCTAAGTTACCCACTTATGTACCTTTTCGCCATGTGTTGTCTTGTAGGCCTATATATAGACCCCAGACACCCCCCTTACCTCTTTAGACTTGTTTTGAACTCAAACCTAATTTTGAGCTTAGTCTCCCTTGGGTATCATCCCTCTGTAATCAAGGCCATCCTTGTTGTTGATTTGGATATTGTTGAGTGAGATTCTAGTACAAGCTACTCTCTCTCCCTCACCAATCCCCTTTTCTCCAACACCAATCTCTCACCGGGAATTCTGCCGCGTGCCTCTTCCGGGTGATTCTATTGGCGTGGTCCATCGAGCCACGGGGGTAAGTATCGGGTGTATCGGGTTGGTGTGCGTGCGTGAGTCTCGGAGTTCCTCGTGTTCGTCGTGTTCTTCGTGTTCCTCGCGTTTTCCCATCTCCCCTCTTGGTTTCGAAGTCAATCCGCGAGATCGGGCCACACACGGGGTCTTAGACCTCATCATAGGGGCAAGTGTCGTCGCTACACCAAGACCATCAAGTGCAACCCCGCCTATCGTCGACGCTACACCATGGCCAAAGAGTCCCCCAAGTGGACCTTCAACCCTAAACCACGCTACACGCGACAAGGTGAACTCCTTCCTCTCGATACTTGACCTCGTCAATACCTTGAATGGAATGCTACCTCATATCGGTGTGCTACATATCATTAGGTACAAGAATCATCGAGGAACCGGAGAGGAGGAACACCCATGGTGCAAGGAAGCGAGGGAAGGGAAGAGGAGCCATTCATCATGGTGCAAGGAAGAAGGAAGAAGAAGAAGGAAAGAAGAGAAGAAGGAAGAGGGAGGAGGAGGCCCAGCCGGCCCAGAGTCCGGTCCGACCGGGCCCCAGACCGACCTGCCCGGTTGGCGACCGGTCGACCGGCTCCACAACCGGACCGCCGGTCTCAGGCTCCGGGTCCGACCGGCCCCAGACCGGATCCGACGGGAACTACCCACCAAACTGCCTAAGTTACCCACCTATGTACCTTTTCGCCATGTGTTGTCTTGTAGGCCTATATATAGACCCCAGACACCCCCTTACCTCTTTAGACAAGATGATAGCTTAAACATGAACTTGAGCTTTGTCTCCCTAGGGTTTCATCCCTCTGTAATCAAGGCAACCCTTGTTGTTGATTTGGATATTGTTGAGTGAGATTCTAGTGCAAGTCACTCTCTCTCCCTCACCAATCTCTTTTCTCCAACACCGATCTCTCACTCCGGGATTCTACCTCGCGTCTCTCCCGGGTTGATTCTATTGGCGTGGTCCATCGAGCCACGGGGGTAAGTATCGGTTGTATCGGGTTGGTGTGCGTGCGTGAGTCCTCGTGTTCTTCGTGTTCATCGTGTTCTTCGCGCTCTCCCACCTTTTCCCCTTTGGATTTCGGGTCAACCGCAAGATCGGGCCACAAACGGGGTCTTAGACCTCATCATATGGTATCAGCAGCCTTTGGTTTCCGCGGATTTGACCCCCCACCCATCCAATTTCGTTTCTGAAAATTTTCCCCAAAAATCCCCAAAAATAGCCCTAATTTGCCTTTGGACGGATCTGCGATTTCGTTGCGTTTTGAGTGGTTTTAGTCCATGGATTTGATGTTGGAGTGATTGATCTACGTTTTCCCCATCTTTTCCCCATCAATTTTGTCCAATTCCGCTCAGATCTGAGCATTTTCGTGGGCCGTTGTTCTACTCGTTCTTCGTGCTGTTCTTCTTCCTTGGGTCAACGCCACGCCCGCACGCGACCCGCTCGATCCCAATCGGCCGCACGCCACCAGCCGCCGCCTTGGCCTCGATCTCCACCGCGCGCGCACAGCAGAGGGCCACGCCCGCCGCCCCAGCCCACGAGCCGCCGCGCGCCTTGCTCCATCCACGCAGAGCCCCGGCCTGCTCCTCGCCGAGCCGCACCATTCGCCGCTCCGCTCAGCCGCTAGCGCCGCCGGCCACCAAGCCCATCGCGCGCACGCCAAGCCCCGCTGGCCACCAAGCCCACCGCCCGCCACCACGCGCCGCCCAAGCACCGGCCCGTCGCCACACGCCCGCCTGGCCCGACCGAGCCGCCGTCCGCCCTTGCTCCGCTGCTCGCACGTCCACAGCGACAAAGAAGCACTCAGCCGCTTCGCCCACGTCCGCGTGCAAGTTCCCAGCCGCGCGGCCCGCGCCACCAGCCAGCAAATCCAGTGCCAAGGCCACGCCCCCGCGCGCAAGCCATCCTCCCGCTCGCACTCGCCTTTGTCCCCGGCCCAGCCCGCCCACAGCGATTTCGTCGCACGCCTGGGGCCGCAAAATCCGGTCAGACCGGATTTCTGACGGCCGTCCGGCTCGCAACCGGGCTCAGACCGGTGCCATCCGGACCAAGTCCAGGGGCCCATCCGGTTCCAGATCCGGTTCTGGACTGGGCCGGCGGTCCCAGTGTCCGGTTTGACCGGGTTCGGACCGGGTTTGACCCGCTTTTCGCCCATTTTGATTCCACTTTTGCTCCAAATTTTGACAACTTTCCGGCGCCCGTTTGATACCAAACTTTCACAGTTTATCCCCTTTCATCTTGACTCTAATTTTGACACCGCTTTCCGAAATTTTCCGACTCCAAAATTTTGACACCTTCGATCGTCGTCGTGACCCAAATTTTCGGGCATTGACTTATTTTGCCCGGTTTCCGTTTTGGAGTGCAAGGATTGTCTTTCGAGCTTCCGCGTCTACATCAACACCGCGGCGACACCTTCGGCACCCCGGACTCCGGCGCAACTACGACACCATCGTCGCCATCATCGCAAGTTGTGTGTTACGACACCGCCTAACTTTTCATCTAGGTATAACTTGCTCCCCACCGTGTAGCCCCTCTTCCTTTTGCGATCTATCCTACGAGCATTGCTTATCGAGTGTTGCGAGACATTGCACGTGGCCCCGATTGTGAGGTGTGTGTGTCGTGTGGAGTAAAGCTTCTAAGCAAAACTCGTGTGGCAAGATAGCAAAAGCGAGCTAACGCTAACATAGTGCGAGAAAAAGCCGCCAAAATACAAAAATAGCACAAGTGTGCATAGTGCCATCATACATACCAAAGTGTATAAAGCGCCACCATAGATACAAAAGAGTGCAAGTGCCACCAAATACAAAAGAGGAAAAGCTTTTAAGCAACAAGAGAGAAAAGAGAAGAGAGGCCGCGTGTAAATCTTGTTGTCTCTTCGTTTGCAACCAAGCTTTGATCTCTTCTTGTGTTAGTGTGACACCGAGCACCCTTGATTAAGGGCTTCATACACTTTTCCGCTCATTCCTTGGTCGCACTAACCCCGTTCATCTCGTGTGTGTGTTCCATATCTTTTCCGTGTTTCTAGTGATCATCGCTTTGACATTTGATTTCGTTGGACTTCACCCACTCTTAACAACAAACTTGATTTCGGATTTCGTCTTTTGGCTTTCCACCACACTCACCTACCACCATATTTGCTAGCTTTTGCGTGTGTCTTTGTGTGAGTGCCCGATACACTTGATCTTGCTTTCGGTTTGGTGGATTGCCTCAATACTATCTTACCTTGGTAAGAGTGCGGGGTAGTCTCCTTCCACTAACATACACCATATAGATCTTGTCATGCTAACATGTATAGCGACGAAGAAGATATGGAGGAGTACACGGAGCACTTCGAGGAGGATACCTCTTCAAGCACCGCGGATGTGGAGGAACATGTGGAGCTCGACACCGACTATGGCTCCGCGAGCATCACCGACATGACCGACATCGAGGAGCTCTACATCGACAATGGCTCCTCAAGCATGGACGACATGGTGGAGCACCACCTTGAGGACGACATCGACGAGCTCTACATCAACAATGGCTCGTCAAGCATGGACGACATGGTGGAGCAATGCCACGACTACGACATCGACACCATGGCGGAACCTCACCTCGACTCCACCTTGAGAAACGCCTATTTGGCCAATGGAGCTACATATGAGGATAGAGGACCTCCACGATGGCACCATCATATGGATCATCAAGAGCGTCCTCATCATGCTCGTCATCGACACTCGTCCCCGAGCTCCACTAGGCGCCACCATGAGAGTGCTTATGCACAAGATCGTCGACTTCAAGTACACCATATGGAGCATCAAGAGCGTCCCCTTCATGAGCGTCATCGACACTCTTCTCCAAGCTCCACAAGGCGCCACAAGCAACATGCCAAGTCGCATGAGCCATCATCTAGGCATGGCAAGGACCGTCATCGACATACGTCACCACATGAGCTTCACCGCCACAACCCACTTCATGATCGCCATCGCCCAACATCTTCCACGAGTCTTCGACGACACCACTCAAGCCATGGTGATGATGCACGAAGACGAGAGCCTCGACATGAAGGCGACAAACACCTTGATAGGGTGCCTACCACTCCAAGGATGGCAAGTGCACATCGAGCATACCTTCCTCATAAGGCGACTTCCACCTCTTGTGCCACCACCACAATGGCCTCTACCTCGTCACGTGCCTATGGACTCCGATGCTACAAATGCAAGCAACAAGGCCACCCTCCACGGGAATGTCCCAATCTCCTATGTGAGGTGTGCAAGGCCAAGGGTCACGTGGCATGGCAATGCACAACGCCAAGCGCCAAGAAGCTCTACTTCGACGAGCTCAATGCTCAAGTCTCCAAGATGCCTATCGCGCCCACACTTCAAGATGAAGATCGCCAAGGTCAACTCAAGGTTGATGTGGATCCGAGCCTAGCTCTCTACTACACCACGACACCACCACTTGAGGACGACTTGGGAGACGATGGAGTTGAGCATGGTGACCATGGGATTCTCCCTTCACCTATGGAGGCGCATGGAGTTGAGATGGTTGAGCATGGGAATTTCCCTTCAACCAAGGAGGCACATGGAGATGAGAAAGTCGAGCCTACTCCCCTATGCTTCGTTGATGAGTTGGTACCAATCCCATGTGAGAATGAGAGCCACTTAGCCCACTTGAGTGAGAGTGATAGTGAGTTGAGTGACTTCCACCCCATATGTGAGTTTGAGTGCTTCCGTTTGGAGGACATGAGTGATACACAAAGTGAGTTGAGAGAGGTAGATGATAGGTCCATGGCGGACATCGCATTTGCTAACACATTAACCTCTCCCTCGTTTGTGTCTTCTTATGTTGCACTAGGTTCCACGGAGGATGAGTTCCCGCTCATGGAGACGATGTACATGGTGCATGAAGATGATGATATCTCACCATGCTTGCTCCAAGATGGACATGTCGACCACATGGATCCTCCTACTTCCACAACACCTACCTCAAATGAGTCGGCCTACAAAGGTAACAACATAGGTGTTGATGATGCCATGATCCCACTAGTGGACATGATGACTTATGAGTGCATGCATGATCTCGATGATCCATTTGCTACTTCACATGCTACTTTCACTTTCCCATGTGATGCTTTGCTTGATAACATTGTTGATCATGTGAAATTGATTGCTTGTGATACAATGACCATGCAATGCTATGAGAGCTTCACATTTTCCCCGCTCGCTCGTAATGATAATGATTATGATCATGCTTGTGTTGTGACACCCTTGATGAACACTTGCTCTTTACATAGGGTTGTCGACAACAATGATAACATGTTCCACATGCTTTGCCCCAAATGTTTACACCATTCCATGATCCTTGCATCTAAGATTGTGAACAATTGCTCTTTCTTATGCTTGGTATGCAAGAATGCTTATTTCATTGTCCATGAGATGGCCCCCATAGCCTTCTCTATTTTTGATGATCATGAGTTACCACATGCCATGAATGCACCTTCTTGCCATATGCACCATCGCCATGCATTTCATACCATCTTGCTTGACACTAATGGTGATGTGCACAAGTCTTGGAACATCATGATGGATGATGTGTTCCTCTACCATGCACATACGCTCTTTGTTTTGCTCATTCCATGTGTAGGTACCCGACCATCAACTTCCACCGCTACGGAGCATGAGCTCACGAAACGCGCAATTGAGAGCTACCCCAACAAGGACCTCACCCGCGGGAATCACACCAATGGGTATGTTCCCACAAGCTTTCGCCCTCGTGTGTTTCCGACTTGCCTTGTCGAGTTTCCGGTTTGGCCCAAGGCCTCGTCCCCTCTTTGGCCTCTTTTGCAAACTATCTTGAAACATCTTGTTGGCACAATGATTGTTGTATGTCTTGATGTTATCATCATACACTCCAAGAATCTCAAGGACCATGTCATACATGTGAGTGACACCTTATGCATCTTGTGCCACATGTCACTCATAAAGTTGCTCTTCTTTGGATTTCTCATTTCATCTTTGGCAATTGCATTGGATTCTTTCACACTTGAGGACACTCATACTCGGCTCAAGCCAACCATACTCTCCCAAGTTCGAAGTCTCCATCGCTTTGCCATTACACATAACAATTTTGCCCCAAATTTTGCCGCCGACACTTGCCTTTTGTTTGTTCCACTTGTTTGGGACAATACTACACCGCACATTTTTGACACCATACAACTCTTACATGCACAAATTTTTGCCCTTCCACATGTTGGATACACCCACACTCTTTTGGTTCCCATTTTTGCCAAATGCCTCTTGGAGCTTTCCTTCGCAAGTGGTTTTTCTCCAAGTTCTTCTTCGACCGCGACTACCCAACTCTACATGGGACAACCGTCATGGACTACCTCTTCGATGAGGAGGAACAAGAGTCGAGGACGACTCTTCCCTGGGGGGAGATGATGTAGCCCCGGTGACCGACGTCGCTACACCAAGACCATCAAGTGCAACCCCGCCTATCGTCGACGCTACACCATGGCCAAAGAGTCCCCCAAGTGGACCTTCAACCCTAAACCACGCTACACGCGACAAGGTGAACTCCTTCCTCTCGATACTTGACCTCGTCAATACCTTGAATGGAATGCTACCTCATATCGGTGTGCTACATATCATTAGGTACAAGAATCATCGAGGAACCGGAGAGGAGGAACACCCATGGTGCAAGGAAGCGAGGGAAGGGAAGAGGAGCCATTCATCATGGTGCAAGGAAGAAGGAAGAAGAAGAAGGAAAGAAGAGAAGAAGGAAGAGGGAGGAGGAGGCCCACCGGCCAGTAGTCCGGTCCGACCGGGCCCTAGACCGACCTGCCGGTTGGCGACCGGTCGACCGGCTCCACAACCGGACCGCCGGTCCCAGTGCCCGGTCCGACCGGCCCTGCACCGGATCCGACGGGAACTACCCACCAAACTGCCTAAGTTACCCACCTATGTACCTTTTCGCCATGTGTTGTCTTGTAGGCCTATATATAGACCCCAGACACCCCCTTACCTCTTCAGACAAGATGATAGCTTAAACATGAACTTGAGCTTTGTCTCCCTAGGGTTTCATCCCTCTGTAATCAAGGCAACCCTTGTTGTTGATTTGGATATTGTTGAGTGAGATTCTAGTGCAAGTCACTCTCTCTCCCTCACCAATCTCTTTTCTCCAACACCGATCTCTCACTCCGGGATTCTACCTCGCGTCTCTCCCGGGTTGATTCTATTGGCGTGGTCCATCGAGCCACGGGGGTAAGTATCGGTTGTATCGGGTTGGTGTGCGTGCGTGAGTCCTCGTGTTCTTCGTGTTCATCGTGTTCTTCGCGCTCTCCCACCTTTTCCCATTTGGATTTCGGGTCAACCGCAAGATCGGGCCACAAACGGGGTCTTAGACCTCATCAGAAAGTCTCTTTTGAATCTCTTCTTGCCGATGGCACTAGCAGTTCTGCCTCGGGGTTTCTTCTTTTGTGGCCAAATAATTGGCTGGCTCTAGTCTATACCTAATAATAAAGAAAATATGGTTTCTTGTTCGTCCGTCTATTTCTGCCCCGGATTTTCGTTCAAATTACGGGTATTGCCACCGCTGAGTTAGAAAACGATTCGCTGAAAAATTTGTCCGCCTCTTCGCTCTTTCTTTGGCCCTCCTACCGCGCCTACGTCTTATCCTTTCGTGCTCTGCACTGCGCCTTATCCCGCCACCGAGACGACCAGCAGCAGCGCCGCCGGCTGCCCTCCACCTCGCTTCCTGCTCGGCTACATCAACGGAGAGTGCCAGACCGGCACACGGGGGCCTCCCGCGCGTATTCCGCCGCCTCGACCTCTCCATGTCCCTGCTCTCACCGGCAACGTATCGTGTAGCCTCGCATCAGCCGCACAGTCGCCATCTACCTCTTCACGGTCTGCAATTCCTCTCAGGGCGTACCGCTCCAGTATAGAGGTGGACCTGAATTCCTAATTTCTATTGGAGGAGAGTTCAGTCAAATAAAAAGCTGCTGGGAGAGAAAGAGATTTGTTCTGCAGCGCCTTCGCTGTGTTCCCTGCATGAAAAGGCAAGTCAAACATGCAACAATCAGGTCACTTTGATCCCAACTCGCTTAATTGTTTACGTGAACCTTTATAAATATCCGTCCATGTACACCAGTTTTATTTACAAATTTTAGTGTTAGCCAATAAAACTGCCTGAGGTTTCCTATGAAAAGAATTTTGATGTTGTGTGGTTTATTTAGTCCTACTTTCTTTCAGCATCAAGGGAAGGTTTGGTGCTTAGACTGTGAATATATAATGTGTTTCTGTTTCAATTGATTTTATAAGCATTCACTAATATACTGTAAATTTGGGGCATAAATCTGGGTACACTACGATTATTATCAAGACCGAGCATCTTAAGGATCTCTTGTGCAATTCTTTGTTGAATGTGTATGGGATATGTTCTTTGTTCAATGTGTATGGGATATATAATATAGTCGTGTGGACTTGGCACAAAATCTATGCTACGGGAGAAAGGATGTTGTATCGCGTACCCTTGTGGTTTATGTGTTTATCTTGCAAACTAGCGAAGTATGACTTCATCTATGCAAATTGTGTTGTTTGTGCAAACTGCAAACCAGTCTAAAACAAATCCTAAGACCAAAAAAAGACTCTAGAATTATGCATTTTACGTTGTAGTGTCGTATCGTGACGAAGTCTGGAATATTTTAGACTGGAGAGCCAGATTTCAATCAGGGACGAAGCTAGAAAAGAGTGACTATGGGGTCACCTCTATATCCTCCATATTCATGGGTGTCATCATTTACAAATGAACACTAATTGATGCTACTTAGTGAAGGATTTCCGAACTTTCATTGTGGTAAGCTGAGAGCATCCCCAGCCGTTGGGGCTCCCCAGGCCGAAATCCGGCGTTATTTAGCGCCGGATGGATGTATTTTGTGGCCTGGGGAGGCCCATTTTTCCAGCCGCGAGCCCATGGTCGCCGATTGACGCGCACCCACCGCGTGCATAGCGACGGCGCAGTCACCGGGAAGGGCAATCGTCGGAGTTCCCTCGACGCATTGAACCGTCGCGAAGTGGTCTGGAGAGCCGAAACGACTCGTCGGGAACGGTCGAAGTGGCCTCGATGCGAGAACCGCCGTAATGGAGCACGAACTCCGCGAAAGAGCAACCGCCGCTCTCTTCGTCGAGAGACCTACATATACGGTTTCCGACGGCCGACGCCATTCATCTGTTCTCTCCTCACCATCCTCCGTCAACCATGAGCGATCTCTCTTGGCCATCGGACACCGACAGCGAGGGGAAGCCGCCTGGATGGCGCCATTGGTGGGATAAAGCTGCATCGTCCAGCAGCGACGATTCCCCCCCGCCGGCCAGCGAGGACGAATGGGATGACGACGAGGAGGACGAGGAGGAGGACGAAGAGGCCAAGGAGCAGGCCGAGGAAAAGGAGGAGGAGGAGCAGCAGGAGGAGGACGACGAAGAGGCTGAGGACACTGACGAGGAGGAGGACTCAACTTCCTCCGACGAGGAGGTGACGAGCCGGAAGCGTCGCCGCCACGACGATGAGGCGGGGCCATGTAGGAAGAAGTAGTTTAAGTTTGTTTTAAAGTTTTTATATGTAATTTTTATGTTTATTCGAATTATATTCAAAATATATATAATCTATCTATGTTGCACCACTTGAGAGTTCAAACCTTTCGTTCGACGAGGGTATTGCCGTAGATCGGGAAGACGAGGGTATTGCCGTAGATCGGGAAGACGAGGGTATTGCCGTACAAACCCAGGCCATTGTCGCCGACAAGTTGGGGCCACGCGCGCTTTCGTTTCGTCCGGACTCCCCGAGCGCTTCCCGGGGGGCCGGGGATGGCGTGGGCTCGCCGGATGGATGAAGGGCCAAATCCGGACGAAAACGAGGAACCGGGGGCGCGACTGGACCGAATTACGCCGTCCGGATGGAAAAAACGCTCGCCGGGGGCCTGTTCGGGGGGACGAGTGGAGATCCTCTGACATCAATGGTCATAAGGCAGCTCCGTCCCTGATTTCAATCACCCCGGTGCAACGCACGGGCAATTTTCCTAGTTAATCATAAAGATTCTCCTTTGGTTGGTAAATCCTTGCGTGTTGGAGAGGTTTTCTACACTGGATCTTCCATTAGATTTCCTTCTCATCTGGTGTTTGTGCAAGAATGCCTCGTGTCACCTCCTGGTTTTTCGTCCTTTTCGGAGCCTACTCCTCTCAGATGGAGAGTAACCTTTTCTCCCTTGGGCCTCATGGATTCGAAGATCCCCATGGGTAAATCTGCTTTTCTTGTTCTCAAGCCTAAGGCTCAAAGGATTTTTCTTATTGACTCAAAAGAACAAGTGATATCTGCTAGATCCCTTACTCAAGGTGAACAAGTTAAGATTGGGGCTATTTTGGATTTCAAGGATCATTCGGTTTTAGTGGGTGAATGTATTGGATCTCCGGATTTTGCCTATGGTTATGTATCTTCTACACCTACAAACAAGTCTGCTCTTGGTTCCAGGAGTTTTGTCCAAGTGGTGAAGTCCTCAAAAAACACAACTGCTATTCCTATCCCAGAAGCTCCCCCTGTTCGTTGGAAAGTCTCTTGTTCTCATTTTCAAAAGGGCTCTTCCTCCTTTCAAGCATTCCTTATTCTTAGGCCTCAGGCCAAAAGGTTGGTCCTCTTGGATATGAAGGAGGAGGTTCTTGATGCTAGATTCCTTCTGGAAAATGAAAGAGTTCACTCTGGTTTGATCATTGACCTCAAATCTCATACTGTGTTGGTGGGGGAGCGTATTATTTCAGATTCTCTGGATCAAGGTGTGCAATTGTTGAAATCTTCAAGTATTTCCTCAAACATATCTCAAGTCAGCAATGATTTAGGGGTTTATCACAAGGATCTTGCCCTAGACTTCACAAGAGGAATTTCTTTTGAAGCAGCATGCAAAAGTAAGTTTGGCCACACTGTTACCCTTGACAAGTTTTCCCATAGAAGAGCTTTTTTACTGGTGGTTTCTTTTGGAAGAGCTGTCTTCAAGTTAGATATACACACTGTGGCTGTTACTTTGCAATCTTGCTTTGGAGGAAATGCTGCTTCTTACAGAGTTAAGTTTTTACGAGATAGAACCTTTCAATTTTCCGTGGCCTCATCTGCAGTAGGTTTTGAAATTTACAATCTTTTGAAGATTAGCACACCTTTGTTTGAATTATTCTTGAGTCTTTGGGGTTATGGTGGTCCAAACTGGCTCATAGAAGAAAAAGGGTTTTACAAAGAAAGTGACTCAGAATGGCAAGTAGTAAAGAGAAAAAATTCAAATTCCTTTGGAGCACAGCGTGTGTCGGTTTTTCAGCGCATTCAGATGCCTTCCAATTCTGTCTTGGAGCCCATGCATAATTCCGCTTTCCAAACGGATTCCTCCACTGATCACGCACAAATCTTTCAAAGCTCTCATTTAAAGATTATTCCGTCCCGACCACGGTTACCGGGCTTGATTCCTTTTTTCAAATTCCCCACTTTTAATGCTGTGCAATGGCCCGACAATTCTTACCATACCTGGTTTAAAGCCCATGGGCCGGCCCCATTAATTCAGGAGGTTTCCTCCTTTTCGGATTTCAAGGATTTCTCCTTTGGGAAAAAAATATCACCTTCCCTTGTCGCTTCCGTCTCCTCGCATTCGCCACCATCGACTGCTCCGCAACCGCTCTCCCCTCTCACCGCCATCGCCAAGCAGTCGGCGGGTCTGGCGACGGCAATGGCCAATATTCCAATCGACCCCAGGCCATTCGTGCCGGCAGGCTACCAGATTCAGAACATTGCTGGGCGGGTCGGTGTGAAGAGGGTGGTGGTTCCGCGTCGACCAAAGGAACACGAGCAGTACGCCATTGCCACCTTTGATCCTTTCCTCGAAGGTTTGGTTCCCTTTGCAAATATTACTGAGGTGCTTGAGGAGTATCTCACAGAGGTTGCTAGAGTTGGTTTTGTTAGCCTGCACTCTTGTCCGTTTGGAGCTGCATATGTTCAGTTCAGGAATGTAAGTGATAGGGACAGACTTATTTCCTCTAGTCCGAATCAGTTTGGTGATGTCAATGTATCTTTTGTTAGACATGATGAGGGTCCTAATTGGAGAGGGGTCACTTTTAATAGAGATGTCTGGTTGCTTTTTGTTGGTCCTCCTTTGGATCATATGAAAACTGAAGACCTGAATGCATGTTTCTCTGACATTGGTTCTTTACTGCTATGGGAAAGGGACCCTAATCGAAAGGGACGTGTGTTGGTTAAGGTTAGAGTCACTGATCTGCAGGACATCCCAAGAAGCATTAGAATGACAGAGAGCTCAAGGCCCGATGCAGAGTCTTGGACCTTTCTGGTGGAGGTTTTGCAGCATAATCTTCTTGGAGGGGGACCACAAGATGAGGACCCATTACCTGATGAAGGAGTTGACCCTCACCCTATGCCTGCTCATGCTTTACCAGCTCCTTTACTCAACCATGCACCAGCACAACAAGCTCAGCCAGCACAGCCTGCACAGCCAGAGGATCAAGACAATGCAGATGTTGGGGATGGATGGGGGCACTGGGCCATGGGTGCAGAACAAGAGCAGCCTCAGCCAATGGAAGTGGAAATGGATATTGCTCAGCAGGAAGAATTTGCTTTGGATGTAGAGGATCAAGGACCTCCCCTTCTGGATGAACACAGCTTTGTCAATCTCTCTTCTTCAAGCTCTGAAGATTCAGCTACACACAACCCCTTGGGTCTTTTGGACATTGCTCCCCAAACTCAATCTGCATCTTCAGAATTGCACTTGGATCAACCTGTCTTGCCCTTGGGAGAAGGACTACTCAATATTCTACAGGCTTACTCTGCTCAAGATGATTCTCTGGATGTCTCCTCTGAAAATATTTCCTCTGCTTCAAATATCAATAACTCTGCTTCTCTGGATGGAGCTGATATTGAGGATGATGTGTTTCTGCCTGATAATGTTAACGTTGCATCTCCAAATGAAGCACACCTTCAGCTGATGCTTGGCAAAGTCCAAACACATTTCTTTCCCATACCTGAAGAGCATGACTTAACGAGGAAGTTATCTTCAGAGGGTTTGTGTCTTTGGGAGAAATATTTTGCACCCAATATGCATGAATCTCAAAAGAAGAGCAATTATTCTGTGGTGGACATACCAGTGAGTTGGATCAACTTCATAACTCTTATGCTCTTAACCCCAGAGAAGTTTGATTGGGCAAAAAGCTTTCTTTCTTCTCAGCTTTGGCATATTCTTAAAGAACCTCTGAATAATGAAACCTTTGTTCAGTTTGCTGTTCCAGATAAATGTGCAACCTCCAAGGCCCCTTCTTGCTTTTCCATGCCTGCTATAGAAGAAGAGAACTCTCTTTCCACTTTGGCAGTGGACAATACTATCACTCCAAAAAAGAAAGAGAAGAGATGGGAAAGCTGCCTTGGTTGAATCAGAGGTAAGAAGAAGTCCAAGGCTAGTTCTGCTAAATGATGGCTATAAAAACCATGCAACTTGTGCAAACAAAAACTGTATCACTTGTAATGCTGCACCACCTATTATGAGTTCTAAAGTGGTTAAGAATCTGGCACTGTCTTTTTGTAAGGTGGCAGAAGAAACTGTGGAAAAGAATATTCTGAAGAAAAGCAAGACAATTGGAGGAGATAATCAAGTATCTGGAGCACAAGGAACTATAGGTCACAGAAAAAAGCCAAGTGAAAAGGGGCAAGACAAGGCTGTTGTCCTTGCACAGCAGGCCAAGAAGAAAGCACTCAAGTAGTTATCTATGCATTTTACAATATGTAATTTTGCTTTTATGGGTACATGTTTGCTCCCAGTGTCCTATCAGAACTTGTTAAGTTGTGGTTCTCTCAGTATGCTTTTGAGTATTCAGGAAAACTTGTATGACACAAATGATTGTGTTAAGTCTCTCTTCTTTGTGTACCTGGTGCCTAAGGTATGCTTTACTTTGGGTCTGATAATGATAAACTACTTGGTTTTCCATGGATAATTGCAAATCTTGGAAAGTGATGAATTGGAACCTGAGAGGTATTAATTCTGATAAGAAATGGGTGGCTCTTACTAATAAAATTGAAGAGTCTGGTTGTGATATTATTTGTTTACAAGAAACAAAGAGGGAATCTTTTGACCTGGCTTACATAAGGAAATTCTGCCCAAAAAAATTCAATAAATTTGAATATGTGCCTTCAGTGGGAGCTTCTGGTGGCCTTATTATTATTTGGAATGGTTCCTTATTTAATGGTGAACTAGCTTTTCACAATGATTTTTCCATATCAGTGAATTTCAAATGTAATCTCTCCAATGATACTTGGATTCTCACTAATATTTATGGACCATGCCAAGCTGATAAAAAAGCTCAGTTCATTGACTGGTTTGCCAACATAGACATGCCCCCTGATACTGATTGGCTAATCATGGGAGATTTTAACTTCATTCGAAGCCCTTCTGATAGAAACAAACCTGGTGGTGATCTTAATGATATGTTATTGTTCAATGAGGCAATTAGTAATCTTGGCATTGTGGAACTACCTCTAAAAGGAAGAAAATTTACCTGGAGTAACATGCAGAAAGATCCTTTGTTGGAAAAGTTGGATTGGTTCTTTACCTCTTCTTCCTGGACTATTTCTTATCCAGCTACCTTTGCCTACCCTTTGGTGAAACCCACTTCTGACCATGTTCCTTGTGTGGTTGTGTTTAACACAAAGATTCCAAAGGCAAATGTGTTCAGAATAGAGAATCACTGGTTACAGCATAGTGAATTCAAACAAATTGTTTAGGCTGCTTGGAGTATTCCAGTGGGTCATGATGATAGTGCTAAAAATATCAATGAAAAATTTAAAAACCTTAGAAGAAGTCTCAAGCTATGGGCAAAGAATCTCCCATGCTTAAAAAATCTTATCAGCATGGTGAATGAAGTGATTACTCTCATTGATATTATAGAAGAGATCAGAACCCTCTCTGTTACTGAATGGAATTTGAGAGATACACTAAAGACACATCTCATCACTTTATTGCAGAATCAAAAATCATATTGGCAGCAGAGGGGCAAGATTAAATGGGTCAAGCTTGGAGATGCAAACACAAAATTCTTCCATTCAAAAGCCACTATTAATTACAGGCATAATTACATATCAGTATTACAGAATTCAGACCAAGTGGAAATTGCTGATCATGAAGGAAAAGCAGCCATTCTGTGGCAGGCTTTTAAAGATAGAATGGGTCAGTCAGATAATCCTGCCATGCAGTTCAATCTCCAAGATTTTATTGAGTCAACTGTCTCTGAAGATATGAACAATATGCTGCAAGCACCTTTTTCTGACAAGGAAATAGAAGATGTTATCAAACATTTACCAAATGATAAGTCTCCTGGGCCTGATGGTTTTAACAATGAATTTATTAAGAATTGCTGGTCCATTATTGCTCCAGATGTAAAGAAATTGCTTTGTGATTTTCACACTGGGAATATTTCTCTTGAGAGTATAAATTCCTCTTTCATCACCCTGATACCAAAGACAGACAATCCAAGCACTCCAGGAGATTTCAGACCCATATCTTTGCTAAACTCAGTGCTAAAGATCATTACAAAACTGCTTGCAAATAGACTTCAAGACATCATTCTCTCACTAGTACACAAAAATCAATATGGGTTCCTAAAGAAAAGATCCATTCAAGACTGTCTTGGTTGGGCTTTTGAATATCTTCATCAATGTCATCAGTCAAAGGAAGAGGTTCTTATTTTGAAGTTGGACTTTGAGAAAGCATTTGATATGATTGAACATTCAACAATTATCCAAATTCTTAAGGCTAAAGGTTTTGGTGATAAGTGGATAAAGTGGATTTCAATGATCCTATCTACTGGTACTTCTGCTGTCATGTTAAATGGAGTGCCTGGTAAGAAGTTCTATTGCAAAAGGGGAGTTAGACAGGGGGATCCTTTGTCTCCTCTACTTTTTGTCTTGGCTGCTGATTTTCTTCAATCTATTTTGAATCAAACCATGGTGCAAAACCTTATCATAAAGCCAATACCCTGCACACCTTGCCCAGACTTCCCTGTGATCCAATATGCTGATGACACTCTTCTTGTTATGAAAGCAAATGCTCAACAGCTTCTCTGCCTTAAAGCTATCCTACATTCCTTTGCTATATCCACTGGGCTTAAAGTAAATTACCAGAAGTCAAGCATGATGCCCATTAATTTATCAGCAGAAAGATTGGCACACTTTGCTGCTACTTTGAATTGTAAAATTGGAACCCTCCCCTTCACTTATTTGGGCCTACCACTTAGCATCACAAAACCATCTCTGGAATGCTTCTTACCAATGATACAAAGAGTTCAAACAAGGCTAGGTGGTATAGCAGACTTCTTGAATTATGGTGGCAAATTGCAACTTGTCAAATCAGTGTTTGCTTCACTCCCCATATTCTTTATGTGTTGCTTGGATGTACCTGTTACAATCAAGGATCAGGTCATCAAGTATATGAGGCACTGCCTTTGGAGGAAAAAAACTACAGATGTGCAAGCAAAAGGGAATGCTTTAGTCTCATGGAAAAAGATCTGCAGACCTAAAGATCAAGGAGGCCTAGGAGTTCTCAACTTGGAAGTACAAAATAAATCTTTACTTCTGAAGAATCTGGATAAATTCTACAACAATGTAGACATTCCATGTGTGAATCTCATAAGGGATACTTACTATAATGAAGACAGGCCACCAGGTATTAAACTAGAAGGTTCCTTCTGGTGGAAATCTCACCTGAAGCTCATTGATTCTTATAAAGCTATGGCTAGATGCAAACTGGGAAATGGAAAGACTGCCTTGTTTTGGACTGATTTGTGGGGAGATAGTTGTCTTCATCACAAGTTCCCTCATCTCTTAACTTTTGCTAAGAAAATAGATTTATCTGTCAGCAAAGTGATGCACATGGAATATCTTCAAGACATGTTTCATCTTCCTCTCTCCCAACAAGCTTTTGCTGAGTTTGAACAACTTGAGATCTTATGTGATTCTATCCAGTTTGAGGATAATGAACATGTCTCTGATTCGTGGACTTACATTTGGGGTTCTGATAAATTTTCAACAATAAAGGCATACAAATTCTTGATTGGAGTTCAGAGTGCGCCCAAATTCTTCACTTGGATATGGGAATCTTCCTGTCAACCTAAGCACCAATTCTTTTTTTGGCTGCTTCTGCATGATCGTCTGAATACAAGGAATCTTTTGAGGAGGAAAAATTGTGTTCTACAGTCCTATGCATGTGTCACACTTCAGTGTCAGCAAGAGGAAACACTGGCACATCTCTTTTGGAGCTGCCCTTTTGCTCAAGAATGTTGGCTTATATTATGTCCACAAATTTCTATCCAACAATCAGTGTTTGAAGCATTTTATGATATGAAGGAAAAGCTGCAAATACCTTTTGCTGTTGAGGTTATCATTTTGGCATCCTGGTCCATATGGATTGTCAGAAACAGAAAGCTCTTTGAAGGACAAGTTCCTTCGATTGTTGCATGGAAAACAGTATTCAAACAAGAGCTACATTTGCTCTCCTACAGAATGAAAAAGAAATGGGCTGATCAATTCAAAATATGGGTTCAACTTTTCAGATGATTAGTATGGCTTAGATACCTTAGATTAGATTTTTTCTTCTTTCTTCTTCTTTTCTTCTTTTCTTTTGCTTCTTTGTACACCTTGTACATTTGTAACATCCTTTATATATATATAAATAAAAATTGCAGTGGGGATTTTCCCCACTGTTTCACCTTCAAAAAAAAAAAGTTTACAAATGGCCCCGTTTGAAGCCTTGTATGGAAGGAAGTGTCGTACCCCTCTTAACTGGTCAGAAGTCGGAGATAGTCAAATCTTCGGCCCCGATATTCTTCGAGAAGCTGAAGAGAAGGTTCACAAGATCCGTGAATACCTCAAGACTGCTCAGTCGAGATAGAAGAGTTATGCCGACAAGAGACGCCGAGAGATGACCTTCGATATCGGAGATTTTGTGTATCTCAAAGTATCACCCCTTAAAGGAATGCAGAGATTCCAACTTAGAGTAAAGCTTGCACCCTGATATGTTGGACCCTTCAAAGTCCTGAGTTGCCGAGGAGAAGTATCTTATCAACTGGAACTGCCGGAAGAAATGTCCGCGATGCATAATGTGTTTCACATATCCTTGTTGCGGAAGTGTTTAGAAGTTCCGGAGAAGACGGAAGTTTTCAAGAACATCGATCACAGATCGGTGGATATCAACAAGGACTTGACCTATCATGAAGTACCCATTCGTATCTTGGAGGAAGAATTCTGAACCACCCGCACCAGAAGTATCAAGTTCCCGAAGATTCAGTGGAATAATCACACCGAAGAGGAAGCCACTTGGGAGCGAGAACAAGATATGAAGAAGGAATTCCCAGATCTCTTTAGTACCTAGTTTTCTTTAAGATCTCGGGACGAGATCTTTTGTAAGGGGGAAGGGTTTGTAACATCCCAATTTTTCCAATCAATAAAGACAAAGAATTCAATTGTTCAAAATTTAGAACTAACAAAAACTTTTAATTAAATCTAGTGCCATGCTTAGTGTTGCATATGTACATAGTGATCATACATGAGTGAATTGATTTTGCCTTGATGATGGTTTGTATGCTTAGTAAAGATGCTTAAACCCTAGGGCATGATCATGGAACTCAAAAAGAGAGAAAAAGAAGAAAGGAAGAAATACCCATAATCACTCACATACACTTATGGCAATTTTGCAAATCCTCAAACAAGGCCACCTTGACTTGTGCCGATACTTGGGAAACTTCAATATACCAATAATAAACACTTTTGCATCAAAGCAACACAAATCAAAACAAAGGAAAAAATCAAATTCTTGTTACATTGGATAATGGTCAAATCTGCCCCTTATATTTTGTTACCCACTTTGAGCCCTTCTATTAAGCAAATCCTAAACTAAACCCACCCATATTTTTCCACCTCATCCAAGAGCATATCAAGGTGAACACTTTTTGTGTTGACCACCATAGTTGACTCTGCCTACTTTGCTTAATATAAGGATGACAAGTGGCAACCTAGGAACAAAGTATAGATCATACACTTTTTGAAATCTCACAAACCTACACCATTTTGCACACCACCACCACCATTCTACTCTAAACCTTATTTGAATCAATCTCACCAAAAAGAATTGCAAAATTTGAACAAAATGTTCATGCGGCCATTGTGTCGAATACCTGGCAGGAAACATTCTGGATTGAACAAACATGCTATTACTCACTGGATTTTTGCCTAAACCACTTTTGGTTTGTGATGATTTTCATCCTCTGCATCTCCTGCATCAACACAAGTACTTGCCCGTGGTGAATAAAGTGTGGAGAGGCTCAGAATTGAACCATGCCGTGCGCATGCCGGCCAGCATGCCATCTCTCTCTCTCAGATCCTCTCTTCTCACTTTAATCGTGTCCAGTACATTCCCTCTGCATTGTTGATCATCACCATGCACGGCCCTGGCACGCGAGAGGCTGGCATTGGCCAGGCCAACACGCGCCCAGGACGCCCAGGCATGCCAGTCGGCGTGGTCACCACGCCCTGGACGCGCCAGAGCATGGCCACGCCCCATCTCCTCAGTCCTTCCCTACCCATCCGCTTCTGCAGCAAGCACCAGCACCTCTCCAGCTAGCCAGTAGACATGCTCAAGCGCCTGCGCGTGCATCGTCGCCGTCGTCCTCTTCCACTTTTCACCGCCAGTACCGCCGCAGACATGGGATCATCTCGAGCGATCCCATCACCCTTTCTCTGCGCCAGCTAGCCGTTGAGCATCGCCATGATGCCAGCTACTCCACGCTGTCCTCGCCTTGGCCTTTCGCACACTGGAACGGCCGCGCCATGGTCGACCTCCACGGGCACCCGCAGCACCTCTCCGATTCTATAAATAGAGCTCCCCCGCGCCTCCATTCTTCACAGCACCTCACTCTCCTCCCATCCCTGCTTCTCCTCAACCAAAGCCCGAGCCACCTCATCGTCGGAGCAGCGCCAATTTGACGTCGGAGCCCGCCAGTACCCGCAGATCATCGCCGTCGATTGGAGCTTCCTCGAGCGATGCTGCTAGTACCAGTCGACTCGTCCTCCACGCCAACGTCACTGCGCACATCACCGTCGACCGCCGGAGCACCGGTAGCCCCTCCAACCCCCTAGCCTCGCTGCCAGAGCCACGGCATCTCGCCAGAGAAGACCACGCTCGTGCGCCGTTGGATCCCTTTCTAATCCTACTAGCCAATGATAGGTGGAGCCCACCCTATCAGGCGGCCTGCTCGCGCTGGACGTGAAGTGGGCTGGCCCAAGTCTTTTCCCCCGCAGCAGCCCAGTATCGTTTCCCGCCTAAGCCCAACAGTTTGAAATCAAATTTGGGAATTATTTGAATTGCTTGCAGATGCTTTGTTCAAACTTAAGTATTTTCAAATCGGCTAAACCAAATTTGGTGAATTTTATATATTTGGATAGCTTAAGAAATGATCTAAATAACTACACTGGTTACACCCCTAGATGTGTTGTAGAATTAAAGTAGCAAACATAACAAGCCAGGGCCTTTTCAAACTTCAAACTTTATTTAAATTTCGACCATAAGTGATTTTGAGTTGATTCCAACACTCATAAATCAAATTTGATGAAATCTAATTGTTTATGCAAAAAGATAGCATAGTTATTAGTATGATCATGGACTAGAGCAAAATAATGGCTATGGAGCCATTTCTAGTCCATTTAAATCATCTAGATTAATTTGTTTAAATAGTGAGAGTACTCTCTCATTTAAATCATTGTCTTAAGTAATCCAATATGAGGTAATGACCTTAGGCTAAAGCACCTCATATTTAATTACTTAATGATGTTAAATTATCCCATAGTAGTTTTAAATTGCATGAGATATAGTATCTCATTTAAATCTTTTCCCCAATTGATATTTATGAAATGTTGACCTTGGTCAACATATGATCATACTTCATTATCTGTGGAAATTAAATCTTAAGAAGATTCAATGAGAGGAAATTATTTCCTCTTACAAGTTTCTTAAAACACAAGTCAACCCCCTCTTATGATTAATGTGTGATGCTAGAATGATTAAGTGTGAACCATTTGTGTGTTTAGTCTAGCCTTAAGAATTGTTTGGTGATTGTATACCTTGTATCCGCTTATAGACGCTAGTACCGAGGAATACCAGGAGGAGGAGGTCTACGAGGTGGAAGAAGAACACTTTGATCAATACACCACTCAAGGCAAGCTAATACTCTTGCAAAGTTCCCAAGTGCAAAGCTCTAATGGAGCAAGGCACCATTACATTTCTATGTTTATTTAAGGATCCAATCCCCATTTTTATTCTTGCAAGCCTTTACTTTATTTTATCAAAGCTTACTTTATAGTTAACTTTGGTCTAAGTATAGAGGGTTACAAGAACATCAAAAGTAGCTTACAGAGATACAAGTTAGATTAGCACCCCTCATGACTAGTTGCTAGTGCTAAACTAAAGATGACTACTCTAGATGGGAACATGTGAAAACCAATGACTTTGAAAACCTTGGAATGATGAGTCATTCTATTGAAAGATTTTGAAGTTGAATATGACATGAATGACTTGGTGTCTTTGACAAAAACTGATAATTGGGTTTGGATGCGATACCTTTCCAATTTTTGAGTACCCCCACAATACCTGATTATGGGTAAGGCTTAACTAGAAACTTATGCACTTTAGTATGGGTTCCCTCTAAACAAGCGTCATAGAGGTTATGCCGAGGCTGCCTCCGTTGAAAGTGAAATGACATGAAATGAGGTGAATGTACGACCCAAGCCCTGTGCAGTTCCCGGGATAACAGTTGGCTATCACCAGGAGGCCAAACTCATGGGGAGAGGTGCCTATACTAGAGTTTATAAGTGAAAGGTTATGGTTGATGATCCGCATACTGAGTTATGATTATTCAGGGTTATCCCTGACGGATGTAATCAAAAGTTGTGGCATAAGTGTGCAACCTCTGCAGAGTGTAAACCTATTCGAATAGCCGTGTCCACGGTTACGGACGATTGGAAAGGCCATACTGTTCCGTTGTCAGCTAATTCTGAAATTGAATGGTGAACTTGACTTGAAAACAACATGGTTGTGGTAATGACACTAATGTTCCCACTTGAGTTAAGTTAGGCAAATAAGGAGTCTTACTTTTATAAGGTTTATGAAATAAAATAGGTTTTACGCAAATAAAACTCTAGCTTAGCACCCCTTAATAAAATTGATAGTACTTACATTAGTATTAGTTTGCGAGTACTTTAAACTACTCATGGTTGTGTCCCTAGCTATTCCAATGGCCAGACTATGAAGAGGAGCAGCAGTATCAGGACGATGGACAGCAGGACGTCTACGATAATTAGGATCATCTCCTAACGTCAAGCGTTGCCTGTGGATTAGATGGACTACTACTACTTCGCTTCCGCTATGTGTTGTGTTTGTTGATCATTAGATCAACTATTATTGTAACTGTGGATCATGTGATCCGTTGTTGTAAGAAGACTATGGTTTGTAATGAATGATGACTCTATGATATCAACTGTTATGTGTCAACACCCGGATTTTTAAGTCCAGATGCCTATTATGCCATACATCGCAATCCCAGGAATATTGTTGTTGCGAGACATAATAGTTGAATATCATAAGTCATCATTCATTACATACCATAGTCGTCTTACAAATCGAGATCACATGATCCAATATTACACAAATAGTTGATCTATTGATCAACGGACACAAAGTTCATAGTTTCATAGCAGAAGCGTAAATAGAAGTGACTCTCTAGTCCACAGGCCAACGTCTGACGTCAGAAAATTCCCTAGTTGTCGTAGGCATCCTGCTGGTCGTCATATTGATAGTTCTGCTCCTCTTCATAGTCTGGCCATTTGAATAGCCAGGGACACAGCCGTGAGTACTTTAAAGTACTTGCAAACTAATACTAATGTAAGTGCTAACAATTCTAGTAAGGGGTTCTAAGCTCTAGTTTATTTTGCATAAAGCCAATTTTAGTTCACAAGTATTTGAGAAAAGACTTATTCAAGTGCTAACTAACTCAAGTGGGAACATTAGTGTCATTCCCACAACTCTGTTGTGATTCAAAGTCAAAGTCACCATTCAAATTCAAATTCATAAGTCACCCTTCATATTTGTAGAAAAGTTCTGATGACGGAACAATATGGCCTTCCCAACTATCCATGACCGCGGACGCGGCTATTCGAATATGTTTAACTCTGCAGAGGTTGTACACTTGTGCCACAACAATTGCAATAGTTCGTCAGGGGTAACTGGCCCTGATTTATCGTACGCAGTACGCGAACTATCAATTCTAACCTTTCATTTACATACCCTAGTATAGGCACCTCTCCCCATGAGCTTGGCCTCCCGGTGATAGCCAACTATTATCCCGGGAACTGCACAGGGCTTGGCCGTACAATTCACCTCAATTCACGTCAATTCACTTTCAACGGAGGCAGCCTCGGCATAACCTCTATGACGCTTGTTTAGAGGGAACCCATAAGACACATAAATTTCCAGTCAAGCCTTACCCAGATTCAGGTATTGTGGGGGTACTTGTAAAATTGGAATGGTATCGCATCCGAACCCAACCATCAGTTTTGTAAAATTCACCAAGTCATTCACCAGTCATATTCACCTTCAAAATCTTTCAATAGAATGACTCATCATTCCAAGGTTTTCAAAGTCATTTCACAGACACATGTTCCCATCTAGAATAGTCAATTTTAATTTATCACTAGCATCTAAGTATGAGGGGAGCTAACTAATCTGCTTTGCTTCTAGGCTAACTTTGATACTCTTGTACTAATCCAATACTAACCAAGTAAATCATAAATCAAAAGTACTTTGATAAAACAAAAGTGATAAAGCTTGTAAAGTAAAACTTGGATATAGGATCATGAACATAAAATAAATGGGGGATGCCTTGCTCATGGTGAGCTTTGCACTTTGCAAGAGTATTATCTTGCCTTGGTTGGGGAATTGGTCAAAGTGGTCTTCTTCTCCTTGGAAGTAGACCTCCTCCTCCTCTGGATACTCCTTGGTACTAGCGTCTAAAATACGAATACGAGGTATACCATCATCATACCAAACTCATGTACTAAACTAAGCACACACATGATTCACACAACTTAAACTAGCATCACACATTACTATTAAGTTGGTGGATGGGTTTTCTTATTTAAGAAAAATAATTTCCTCTCATACTAACTTAGGTGTTACTTTTAATTACTTAGAGAAATAATTTCCTCTCATTATCTTATTAAGATTTAATTTATCTCATGAATAATATATGACCTAGGTTGACCAAAGTCAACCTCATCATACTTATCATTTAAGAAAATGATTTAAATGAGGTGAAGCACCTCATACAATTTAATCCTAACATGATAAAGATTTAATATCATCAAACAATTCACATGAGACCTAAATGACCAGAGTCTCTATCTCATTTGAAAAGTTCATGACAAGATTTAAATGAGAGAAACACTCCCATGTTATTTTTAAATAGTTTTGGACAATATCTTTGACTAGAAATAGCCATATAGTCCTTTAATTAAGCTAGGCCATGATCATCCAAAGTAAGCATGGCATATTTTTGCAGAAACAATTAGCGCAAGTGAAATGTGATTTATAGGAGTTGGAATCAACTCAAAAGCATTTTTGGTTGATTTTTAATAATTATTCTAAGTCACAAAAGTCTCTGCCTTGTTTATTTTTCTACTTTAATTCTATAACGATCTAGGGTTCAATCTAGTGGGATGAGTTAGAGGATTTCATAAGGATTCTGGAACATTTTGATTTGCTAAATTTGGGTTTGTATATTTTAAACTATTCAATTTATAATAAGGGACCAATATTGAAATTTGCTGAAACAAAATATTTGAATTACAGCAGATGGGCTAGGCGGGAAAACTATTGGGCCGAAAGATTTGAATCGCAGACAGGCCAGCCCAACTAACGTTTTAAACGTAGCGGGCCGTCTGACGAGGTAGGGCCCAGGCGTCAGCGGGTCATATCTACCGAATCGGTACCTTGAAATAGAAACCGTCGGATTAGATCAAGGATCTACGGCCGACAGTCGTCGTCGTCGGGGGAGTAGCGTGCTGGAGCGGCGGAGGTAGGGGGTCGGCGGCGTGCTGGAGCTCTGGCGAGGGGTGGCGACGTGCGGCGGCGTCGTTGTCGTGGAAGGGGAAGCTGGTGGCACCGGCGGCGTCTCCAATGGTGGCCGCAATCGACGGCGGTGATCTCAGCTCCTCCGCGGGCTCCGGCGACGAATTGGAGGGCTCCGGTGGATAATTGAGTGAGAGAGGTGGTCGAGGAGGCTCAGTGGTGAGAGAGAAGCGCGAGGGTGTGAAGAAATCGTCTCGGGGCAGCCTACTTTTATAGGGGCCAGAGGTGCTGCGGGGAGCGGGCAAGGTCATCGACGAGCTCGTCTTTCCAGGGCGACGAAGGGGCAAGGAATGGGATCGTCGTGTAGGCGACATCGTGGTGGTGCTGACGCGCTTCGTGGCGAGGCCAGAGATGGAGTGGTCGTGTCATCCGCTTCCTCGCGTCATGGCAGTACGGTGGCGGAAGGTTGTGGACGATGGCGTCGTCTACAGCAGGTCCGTGGCCAATTGGCGTTGTCTGGGAGGTAGAGGGTACCATGGCGACGCGATTGGTGCCTGGGGAGAGCGAGGGGGAGGTCAGAGTCAATGGGGCACGGCGATGCTCTGGCGCGTCCAGAGGCGTCCTGGCGCGCGTCCATGCCGATCCTGGCAGGTGCTGGGCGCGTCTGGGCGCGCAGGTCCTGGGCAGTGTCATCGTCTTCTGGGGTTAGGGTGTGTGTGGTCGTGATCAGCAGAGTGATGGCAAGCTAGGGGACATGCTGAGGTGCCTTGGATGGGAGAGGAGAGGAGGTGAGCATGGTGGTGACTTGCCATGCCACGGCATGCATTGTTCTAGTCAAGATGGTCCAAGGCAAGGGATGGCAGGTGTTGGCACTGGTCCTGAGGGGTGAGAGGATGCTCCAGGGCAGCAGAGAAGGGCAGGGTTGGACTTGGTCCAACCAAAAATCCAACATGGGCTTCAATATTGATTCTGCCCACAAGGTGTTTGTATAAATGGCCGCAAGAGAAATTTTGTCAAATTTTGGAAAGATTTTTGGTGGATTGCATTCATATAATATTTGAAGTAGATTGGTGGTGGTGGTGGTCAATTTGGAGTTGATTTGCAAGATTTCAAATTGGGGTGAATCTTCTCCTAGTTTCAATGTCTCTACTTGCCTCATCTATTCTGGTCAACCTGGTCAAAGTCAGCTCTGGTGGTCAACAGCAAAGTGGTTCCTCTTGACATGGTCTTGGATGACATGGAGAGAGTTGGTCAAGGTTGGTTTAGGAAAAGTCAAAACCAGGGGTGCAAAGTGGTGAAGATGATATAAATGTGCAAAGTGACCATTATCACATGTTAGTTGAATTTGAATTCCTCTTTGATTTGAATTGGGTTTCTTTGATTCAAAAGGGTGTGTTATTGATATATAAGTGTTTTACACACAATGGCACAAGCCAATGTGGCCTTGGTTGAAGATTTGCAAAATTGGCTAAAGTGTATGTGAGTAAAAGTGGGAATTTCTCACTATTTCATTTCTCTCCATTTGGTTTGATTTTTCTTGACTTAAATGTGATTCTTATTAGTTTAGGAACATTTCCAAACCACTGAAACCATTCCAAATGGTCTAGCTCAAAGATTTGCAAAATTGGCCATAACACATGAGAGGTGACATGGCAAAATTTCCTTATTCTTGTAATTTACTCCCCTTGCTTTACTTCGGCAAGGTTGAGGGTCAATTTAGTGTTAGATTAGGTTTAGATATGTTTTCACACCATTTGGTCAAGGTATAAGTGCCTAAGTCAAGATTTGGGGAAAGGGCTATGGGTCATATGCATCCATGCATAAGTTGCATTTGATTTTTAATTTGACTTGGCTTGACCCAATTGATGTTGTTGAGTGTTGAAATGGTATATAGGAGTGATCCAACCATTCACCACAAGTCTTAGGGTCAAGATCCTCAAATTCACAAATTTGCATTTTACTCTCATATGCCTCTATGGCATTTTAGTTTCTTTTTATTTTCTTTTGTTTCAACTTGGATTGGGTTTGAGAAGTACTAGAAAAGGTTTATGAAGGTTTTCCAATCCTCTTAATAAAGTGGAAAGGCCTAGGGTAAAGTTTTGCAAAAATAGCCATAGGCACATATGCCTTTTTCTTATTTAAATTCTTTTTATTTTATTTTAACTTGGATGGTAAAAAGGAATGTGAGGTTTAGGGTTTAAGAGTATTTCAAATACTAGTTAAACAAGCAATCATGGCAAAAGCACAAGAATTAAGCAAGATCTCTATGTATCAACTTAATTTAATAAAAGTTTTTGTTGGTTCCAAAATTTGGAACTAGGGAAATCTATTTTGTTTGTTTTGAAATTTTTGGGATGTTACATTATGTCTCGCAAAAACAATCTTCCTGGGATTGCGATGTATGGCATAATAGGCATCTGGACTTAAAAATCCGGGTGTTGACATACCGCCCCCAAGGACCAGAACTTCCACCGATACGCGTTTCAGTCAGAACTGCCTGTTTCAGCACGTAACTTATCCCTTCGACCCTCCTACTATAAATAGCCTCGTTGGCTCAGATCTAGGGTTCGAATAGAATTGAGAAAGAACATGAGCCATGCTCTTGCCCCCATGTGGGAAACCCTACCATAGATCTTAGATCTTGTATCACTCGATCTCCTTGTTGAATCCTTGTGATCTCTTTGGTGACTTCTATCAATTGTTGGTCTTTTGCTTGCACTTCTACCTTTGGGTCTTTTGCTTGCACTTCTGCCAACCTTGATCTTTTCACCCTTCTAGATCTCTTAGATTCGATTTGTCGATCTTTTTGCGGGAGTTCTACCGAAAGGTTTTTCCTGCAACTTTATCGAGTTGGTGGTTCGGGCCAACGAGGACAAACCGATTTGTGTGTGTGTGAGTTTGTATCCCTGACCCCTTCCGTGTTCTTCGTGTTCTACCACCTCCCCCACGAATCTCACCAAAATCCGTGAAGGTCGGGCCTCCCCTAGGGTTCAACCCTTATCATCGGGCCTCTTGACCTAGATGCAGACGCATTTTTTAACCATGCGATCAAAAAGGTTGCGTCGAGCCTTGGAAGATGCCCTTATGTATGCAGCGGCAGCCTTAAACGAATTTTACTTAAAGCGATAAGGGAGGCGGAAAAAAAGAGGGTGCCTAGATCTCAGGCCCGGCCTGAGCCCGGACCTTCACCGCCAGCGTCACTGGTTTGGGAACGGATGGGGGAGGTGCTCGGTGTCTTGATTTACATATTTGCTGTTCGTTTGTGTAGGTTCGTGGCGGATGCCCGGTTTCTTCTCTTTCTTCTCTTCCCTTCCTGGTGAGTGGGAGTTTGTTGTCTGCATCGACGAGCGGCGCCAGCAAGCGACTGGTCTTCTTCTGCTGCTGGCGTCCGTGGTGGAAGATGGCGGTGATGAGGTCTGGTTGGTTCTCCTGCTCTTCTCTGAATAATTTCATCGACCGTGGCTACCTCTCGAGGTGGATTCATGGCGCTGCGATTCTTCTTCCGGGCGGCCATGGAGGCATGGGGTCGAAGTGGAGCAGTGCGTCGAGTTCTTCTCGAGGGTGGCGGGGACAGTTCGTGCTGCAGCTTGGAGCGAACTGCACGGTGGCCATGTTCGCCGTTGTGATCTGTGGCCAGAGCGGCGGCCCCTCCAGTCGCCGTGCAGGTGATTCTTCAACCTCCAGATCGGAGGCCTTTTCTGCAGCTTCTCGCCGGAGTCTAGCATCGTCTTGCCGCCAAGTGGTACGTCCCGGCGGTGTTATGGCGCCGGCAGTGGAGGACCAATCCCGGTGGAGAGGACCGAGGGCTTGATCGCGTTTTGCTTTTCTGTTTATGTTCCTTTGTGTAAAAGTCCAGGACGGTGCTGTATTTTTCAAAAAGAAAAAAATGAATTTCACTTGCCGACAAATGCCCGGGTTCTTGCGGCAGCGCGCACCGCATGCCCAGCATGACGCCAACGACACGGCAAGAAAAGGCACATCGCAATACAAACGACGAAAGCAACGCACATGCCTGTCTCGCAAGACTAGGAAAGCAGCATTTCCGGCTAATCCATGTACCTGAGGGCATCTCCAACGCAGCGATCTAAACGGACGCGTTCCGACGTCCACTTTTTGTTGTTTGGGTCGGCCTCTGCACATGTGGATGTACCGAAACCTTCGGCACCCATTCTGTTCCCCAACGCGGGCTGTGACGCAAATAATTGTTGCTCTTTTTTCTTCCCGTAGTACTACTAGCAAAGCAGCAAACCAGCAGCATACACACCGCGCGGCCAGCTCCTCCAGCTGCGCCACGCCCAAGCCGCCGACGCTCGCCGGCCACACGCCTCCAGCCGCGCCACGCCCAGGCCACCGCTCCGCTTCTCCCCTCCCCTCCCCGCTCTGCTCCATCTCGAGCTCCGCCCCGGCAGCTCCCGCCCACATCGACCTCCGCCCCGGCAGTTCCCGCCCCCGTCGACCTCCGCCCCGGCAGTCCCCGCCCGCATCGACCTCCGCCCTGGGAGCTCTGCCCGCCCGCGTCAACGTCCGCCCCGGCGAGCTCTGCCCGCCCGCGTCGACCTCCGCTCCGGTGAGCGGGGCGGCGCGCGGCGAGGCACGGGACGGCAGCCAGCGGAGGCGGACCGAGGCGCGGCCACCGGCGCCACGTCTTGGCGGGGCGGGCGCGGCGAGGCACGGGACAGCGGCCAGCGGCGGCGACCCGAGGCGTGGCCAGCGGCGCTCGCGTCTTGGCGGGGCGCGGCGAGGCACGGGACGACGGCCAGCGGCGGCGGCCCGAGGCGCGGCCAAGAGGAAGCACAGCGAGGCGGGCGGGGCTGCCCTGGCGCGCGACGAGGTGCGCCGCGAGGCTGGGCGAGGCAGGGGCGGCGCGAGGCAACATCCAGGCGAGGGTGCGGCCCGGGCGGAGCTGCAGCCGCGCGCGGCTCCGCAGCGGCGTGGGGCGGCCAGCTCCAACGGCGTGGTGCGAAGCGGCAGCAACGCGTGCGGCGACCGTGCCCACGCGCACTCGCCCCCGCACGTGGCTCGCGCGGCAGGCGACCGTGCTTGCGCCGGCGTGGCGAGCGGCCGGCGCCCGTGCACGCGCCCTTGGCCGTCGCTCTACGCGTCGCTGTCGACGAGCTCTACCGCCGGAGCTCGTTTTGGCAGCGGCTACTTCCGCTAGGGATGAAATAAAAGGAGAACTCGGCGCCAGGGTGCTCCATGTGTGGGTGGTGGCTGCAGTTGGCCAGGCCAGCCGAACTCCGGTGGCTATTCCGGCCAGGTCCATAGAAAAAAGAAGACACAGGAGAGAGAACATGTGGGGCCATGCAGATAAAAACGGACGTGCGGAGCTGTTCCGAGCCAGCCGGACAGACGCAAAGTCCACCCAAATTTAAATCAGATTTGGGTCGCCCCGGACTTTAATGGCCGTCCGTTTTGCATTTAGGTCTGCGCGTTGGGACCCGTTTTTATCCAAACGGATGAAAGTGGTCTCCGTTTTGGGTTTGGATCTCCGCGTTGGAGATGCGCTGAGCATCCCATCGCCTTCGGGCCTGGAGCCCTGGAGCCTGGGCCTAGAAAATTCCTGGTTTCCAGCATCCCCGGGTGGCGCCCACACCCACACGGCGCAAACCGCCGAATCGAGGCAGCGCGGCCTCTGTCGCCTCCCTTCAGGGGAACGCTCCTTCTCCCGCCGCGACGCTTTCTCCAACCCACCTTTTCCCGGGCCTCGCCTCTGCATGTCCTATTCCTCCCCGTCGGCGTCCGAAATGCTCTGCCTCTCGCCGTGCGCGCCGTGCCCCCATCGGCCATCCGCAAGGGCCTCGACCTCCGTCGCTGATAACGCGCACCGCGTAACGCTGCGCCTCGGCACGCCAACCCCGCAGTGATGCCGGCTCGGGAAGTTCAAGGGCTGCTCTGCTGCGGCGACAACCGCGCCTATGGAAAAGGCGGCGCCGCCGCGGACGACAGCGGAGAGGTGGGGGTCGTTGCGAGAGATGCGGCGGGTGTGGTGGGTGTGCGGGATGGGGTACTGGGTGCAGGGCTTCCGGTGCTTCCCGTGGCTAGCGCTCAATTTTCACCTCACGCGCGGGCTCGGGCTGAGCCCCGTCGCACTCCAGCTCGTGCAGAACGCCGGCAGCCTCCCGCTCGTCGCCAAGCCGCTCTTCGGTGTTCTCTCCGATGCTGTATACATCGGCCACCAGCACCGACTCCCCTACGTCTCAGCTGGAGGTAATTCGTCAGCCCCTCCCCCCCCCCCCCCCCCCCCCCGTTTTTTGTTTTCCTCACTCCGATAGTCTGATTAGGAACCTTTGTTCTTCCTCGTTTATATGTGAAATACTCCCCAAACAGATGTGAGATTGAGTTCCTTTCGGCTTAAATACTATCTCAGAATAAGTACTAAATTGAATGAATGTTTGAACTTTGAAAATCCTTGCTATTGCTGTGAAAATTATGTATGCTTTCCCTTATTTTCTTAAAAAATAAGGATAAAATGAAACGAGAGCTGTGGAAAATAGAGCTCCTGACAGTGACAACATTCCTACCTATCTCTCTGAAATTAGGAGTCCTTGTGGAAAACTGCAGCTATTGTCGAATTTCACTGTTATTGGGATAGTATTTCTCTCAGGAGATTATTTTTTCTATTTAGTGTATTATTAACCAATAGAGTGGTCGAACTAATCCTTTGATTGTTGGCCAGTTGCTGTATTGCTTTTAAAGTCATATCTACTACTGTAGTCTGTAGTATGTAGTCGGCACCTGTTCTAGAGAAAGATACGTCTCTGGAAGCTTCATAGGTACTGTAGCGGTCGGCACCTGTCTGAGAGAAAGATCCGTTTTCGAAAGCCTCTTAGGTATCCGGTCAATGTAGCAACACACTTTCCTGCCCGATGTGTATTTGCTCTTATTGCTAGTCACACATTTTGAACTTTGCCTAGTTGGCAAATCAAAGATTTCCCTTATTCTAGTGGTACCTGATAGATGTCTTACTTATACTGGTGGCCACCATGGAAAAAAATAGCGCGCTATTTCGACGCTAATAGCACGCTATAGCGTTTCTAGACATCCCACGCTACATCATTCTGGCGCTATAGCGTGCTATAGCGTGCTATTAGCGCGTTATAGTACGCTAATAGCGTATTTTTCGGCCGACGGTATTTTGTTATAGCGCGCTATTTTTTTTCTTGGTGGCCACACAATGGCAAGCAGGCATTCTCATAGGGCACCCATATTCTGGTGGTCCGCTAGTCTCTGAAAGCTGCGAACGTAAGATTTACGCCTCCCCCCGCCCCCCATGCCATACTGTGATTTGGAGAGACTCTTCATGATGTTTATCCAGTCTTAAATTAACGAGGTTAATCCAAAATGAAATGCCCTACTCACCTTTTTTGGCAGTTTTCGTTCCACACTTGGTTTTTTCGTTAGGCGTAATCTCTGTTACCTGCTGGTTTAATTTCATGTCCGTGATTATATAGCAACTCCTATACCCTGTTACAGTTAATGTTAAATCAAAACCTGCTGGTGCGTGAGTATCGGCCAAACTGAATAGTCATTTTTGTTAAGTGGTTATCTTTCTATGCTGATAATCTCTACTGTGAGAATTAAATGTTAATTACATATAATGTTTGTTAAGTAACGAAGTCAATTTTTTTTTGAAATGGAACATTCGTATTCCATTACGACACAGCTAAATTGCTGGTCACCTCACGGGTTACATCAGCCGGGTAGTTCGATATCCACAGAGAATGGTCGCCATGACTAACAACGGTACCAAAAGCAGCCAACACATGCGCTGGTGTGTTACAATCTCCCGACACATGCATAATACGAGCCTCGATGAAACGAGTACTCATACGGAATTTCAGTTCACTAAAGAGGATTCCCAGGGGAGCATGATCATACGTCGATGAGCCCAAAACCTGCACAAGCATAGCAAAATAAGTCTCAAATAGTACCCGCCCAACACCAAGATGGTCTGCAAGATTAGAGGCCTTCAACATTTGTACAGTTTCCGCATGCAAAGCATCTGCAACATTTTTTTTTTTTTTGAAACGACGCAGGAGGACTGCGCTTTTCATTGATAGAAGAAGAGAGCTACAAGGAGCTTGGGTTACAGGTTACAGATTACACGAAACACCAGTCGGGGCTAGCCCAACCGAACACACACGGGACTACTCGCGGCATCGGATGTGTCGACACCCCGCAAGGGTCCAAGAGGCCGCCTCATCAAACAACTCCCGTGCGGCGGCGTCCGGTGATCGGCACTGATCCCGGAAGATGCGCGCATTGCGCTCACGCCAAATCATCCAGATCACGAGCAGAGCGAGGGACTTGGCAGTTTTGGCGGGAACACCCACCAAGGCGGAGAGCGAAGCGAGCCAAGCCGGAAGCGACGCCACTGGGAGGCTCCAAGCATCCGGCCGCATGGAAGCAATGCCAAACTTGGCCGCCACCCTGAACCATAGCGCCGCGGACCAAGGGCACTCCACCAACAAGTGCTCCGCCGTCTCCAAGTTGCGCATACACAGGGGGCAGAAGTAGGAGTTTGGCCAGCGCCTAGCCATGAGACGGTCCGCCGTGAGGACCCTGTTCTGGAAAAACAACCAAGCCAGCAGCCTACACTTGGCCGGGGCCCAGGCCTGCCAAATAGTGGACAACAGCGGCGAACGCGTAGATCCCAGGAACTGCATCCGATAAGCGGAGGAAGCCAAGTAGGAGCCTGACTCAGTACAACGCCACAGGAAGGTGTCCGCGGTGCCTGAGAGAGGGCGTAGCTCAGCAACAGCGAGCCAAAAGCTCACAAACGCTGGCAGCAGCTGAGGGGTAACGCGACCCCTCAAGTCAGCGACCCACCGCTGGTCATGCAGAGCCTCTGAGACCGAGCGATGCTTACGGCGGGAAGCAACGAAGAGCTCGGGGAAAACCACGAAAGATGCCTGGCCGTCCATCCAACTATCGAGCCAAAACCGCGCCGTGGTTCCATCTCCAACCGCGACCGAAGTCGCAGCCGTAAAAAGCTGGCGGTCGGCAACGTAGCAGGGCTTGTCTGAAGCCGTACGCTCCAGCCAAAGCCACTTGAGGCGAAGCGCAGTGCCAAAGAAGTCGAGGTCAATGATGCCAAGGCCTCCAAGCTCCCGCGGACGGCAGATCCGGCTCCAGGCAACCTTGCAGTGCCCGCCATGGTAGGTATCCTCCCCACGCCAAAGCCAGGCGCGCCTGATACGATCAATCTCTTTCCGGACCCAGACTGGCATGGCATGCACCGAGATCAAATACACCGACTGGGCAAACAGGACGGCATTCAGCAGGACAGGCCAACCTGCCGCCGAGAGCAGCTTGGCCTTCCAGCAGGCGAGCCTGCTTGCAATGCGGTCCAGGAGAGGCTGAAAATCAACCTTCCGCAACTTCCGAAGACTCAGCGGTAGACCCAGGAACTTGCACGGCAAGGACGCGATCCGAGCCCCAAGCGGCGAGACTATGTCCAGGATGTCCAAGGCCTCACATCGGATGGGGATGACGCTAGTCTTGGCGAAGTTAACACGGAGCCGGTCACGTCACCAAAGCGTTGCAGGATCTGACGAATAGCCTCAAGCTCTTCTTTGACCGGCCGGATGAAGAAAACCGCATCATCAGCATACAGCGAGGTTCGCACCCCATTCGCTTGGCCGGGGAGTCGCGAAAGCAGACCATCATCTACAGCCATCGCAATGAGCCGCTGCAGGGGCTCCATAGCGAGGATGAAGAGGAAAGGGAACAGGGGGTCCCCCTGTCGCAGGCCGCGGAGGTGACGGATGCGGTCGCCAACCACACCGTTAAGGAGGACCCGCGAGGAGGCTGTGGAGAGGAGCAGCGCAATCCAGTCACACCAGCGCTGACTAAAACCATGGGCTCGAAGCATGTCCAGCAGATAGACCCAGGAAACGCTGTCAAAGGCTTTCGCAATGTCGAGCTTGACCAGCAAGGAGGGTCGCTTGGCGCGGTGCAGGCGGCGGACTTGCCCTTGGACGAGCAGGAAGTTGTCCTGGATGGATCGCCCTTTGATGAAAGCGCTCTGAACCGGCGAGACAAGTTCATCGATGCGCTTCGCAAGGCGGGAAGCCAACACCTTCATGAACAACTTGGCGAAACTATGCAGCAAGCTGATCGGTCGGAAGTCTCCAATGCTGTCGGCGCCGTCAACCTTAGGGATCAGGACCACATGGGCGTCATTCATCTTGTGCAGGCTAGTTCTGTTGAGCTGGAACAGCTGCTGGAAGGCCAGCACAAGGTCCTGCAAGATGATTGGCGCCGCCGCTTTGAAGAAGGCGCCACTAAAGCCGTCAGGGCCAGGGGCGCGGTCGGCCGGCAGGTCGGCAATCGCAGCCAGGATCTCCTCAGGGGTGAAGGCTTCGTCGAGCTCTGAGAGGTCCAGGGAGGGTAAGCCAAGCGCGTCCCAGTCGAACGTGTGGGCAGCAGGCGCCGGAGTGCCAAGCAGGGAGCCAAAGAAATCCTTGATGACTGCCGCCTTGTGCCCGTGCTCAGTAGCAACTCCATGGGCACCGACAACCGAGGGGATGAAGTTCTTGCGCCTGCGAGCATTGGCCTTACTGATACGGTGCTATGGCTCTCGCGTCTCCCTCCCTGGGGTGTGCGGCCTCGTGCTCCCCGCCGGTGCCTGCTAGCCCGTCGGCGGCCTCCCCCCTCCCCACCAGCCTCTCGTCGGTCACGCCCAGTCCCCTGACGACCACCATATCGGCGCCGTCCGCTCCGGGCCCGTCGACCACCCTCCCCCGTCCTGTTTCTCCCTCCCAGCGTTGGGCGCCTGATGGCGTGTATTTCACACGTTCGTTGGGCAACCCCAAGAGGAAGGTATGATGCGCACAGCAGCAAGTTTTCCCTCAGAAAGAAACCAAGGTTTATCGAACCAGGAGGAGCCAAGAAGCACGTTGAAGGTTGATGGCGGCGAGATGTAGTGCGGCGCAACACCAGGGATTCCGGCGCCAACGTGGAACCTGCACAACACAACCAAAGTACTTTGCCCCAACGAAACAGTGAGGTTGTCAATCTCACCGGCTTGCTGTAACAAAGAGTTAACCGTATTGTGTGGAAGATGATTGTTTGCGAAAACAAGAGAACAAAGATTGCAAGAGATTGTATTTCAGTAAAGAGAATTGGACCGGGGTCCACAGTTCACTAGAGGTGTCTCTCCCATAAGACGAACAGCATGTTGGGTGAACAAATTACAGTTGGGCAATTGACAAATAAAGAGAGCATGACAATGCACATACATATCATGATGAGTATAGTGAGATTTAATTGGGCATTACGACAAAGTACATAGACCGCCATCCAACTGCATCTATGCCTAAAAAGTCCACCTTCAGGTTATCATCCGAACCCCCTCCAGTATTAAGTTGCAAGCAACAGACAATTGCATTAAGTATGGTGCGTAATGTAATCAACAACTACATCCTTAGACATAGCATCAATGTTTTATCCCTAGTGGCAACAGCACAACACAACCTTAGAACTTTCTGTCACATCGTCCCGGTGTCAATGCAGGCATGAACCCACTATCGAGCATAAGTACTCCCTCTTGGAGTTACAAGCATCTACTTGGCCAGAGCATCTACTAGTAACGGAGAGCATGCAAGATCATAAACAACACATAAGCATAACTTTGATAATCAACATAACAAGTATTCTCTATTCATCGGATCCCAACAAACGCAACATATAGGATTACAGATAGATGATCTTGATCATGTTAGGCAGCTCACAAGATCCGACAATGATAGCACAATGGGGAGAAGACAACCATCTAGCTACTGCTATGGACCCATAGTCCAGGGGTAGACTACTCACACATCACACCGGAGGCGACCATGGCGGCGTAGAGTCCTCCGGAGATGATTCCCCTCTCCGGCAGGGTGCCGGAGGCGATCTCCTGGATCCCCCGAGATGGGATCGGCGGCGGCGGCGTCTCTGGAAGGTTTTCCGTATCGTGGTTCGCGGGACTGGGGTTTTCGTCACGGAGGCTCTTTGTAGGCGGAAGGGCAGAGTCGGGGGCCAGACGAGGGGGCCACACCATAGGGCGGCGCGGGCCCCCCCTGGGCCGCGCCGCCACGTGGTGTCGCCACCTCGTGGCCCCACTTCGTGTGTTCTTCGGTCTTCTGGAAGCTCCGTGGAAAAATAGGCCCCTGGGCTTTGATTTCGTCCAATTTCGAGAATATTTCCTTACTAGGATTTCTGAAACCAAAACAGCAATGAAAACAGAATCGGCACTTCGGCATCTTGTTAATAGGTTAGTTCCAGAAAATGCACGAATATGACATAAAGTGTGCATAAAACATGTAGATAACATCAATAATGTGGCATGGAACATAAGAAATTATCGATACGTCGGAGACGTATCAGCATCCCCAAGCTTAGTTCTGCTCGTCCCGAGCAGGTAAAACGATAACACAGATAATTTCTGGAGTGACATGCCATCATAATCTTGATCATACTATTTGTAAAGCATATGTAGTGAATGCAGCGATCAAAACAATGTGTATGACATGAGTAAACAAGTGAATCATATAGCAAAGACTTTTCATGAATAGCACTTCAAGACAAGCATCAATAAGTCTTGCATAAGAGTTAACTCATAAAGCAATAATTCAAAGTAAAGGCATTGAAGCAACACAAAAGAAGATTAAGTTTCAGCGGTTGCTTTCAACTTATAACATGTATATCTCATGGATATTGTCAACATAGAGTAATATAATAAGTGCAATAAGCAAGTATGTAGGAATCAATGCATAGTTCACACAAGTGTTTGCTTCTTGAGGTGGAGAGAAATAGGTGAACTGACTCAACATTGAAAGTAAAAGAATGGTCCTCATAGAGGAAAAGCATCGATTGCTATATTTGTGCTAGAGCTTTGATTTTGAAAACATGAAACAATTTTGTCAACGGTAGTAATAAAGCATATGCATCATGTAAATTATATCTTATAAGTTGCAAGCCTCATGCATAGTGTACTAATAGTGCCCGCACCTTGTCCTAATTAGCTTGGACTACCTGGATTATCACCGCAATACATATGCTTTAACCAAGTATCACAAAGGGGTACCTCTATGCCGCCTGTACAAAGGTCTAAGGAGAAAGCTCGCATTGGATTTCTCGCTTTTGATTATTCTCAACTTAGACATCCATACCGGGACAACATAGACAACAGATAATGGACTCCTCTTTTAATGCTTTAAGCATTCAACAACAATTAATTCTTTTCTCATTAGAGATTTGAGGATGTTTGTCCAAAACTGAAACTTCCACCATGGAACATGGCTTTAGTTAGCGGCCCAATGTTCTTCTCTCACAATATGCATGCTCAAACCATTCAACTCAGAGTAGATCGCCCTTACTTCAGACAAGACGAACATGCATAGCAACTCACATGAAATTCAACAATGAGTTGATGGCGTTCCCCAGTAAACATGGTTATCGCACAACAAGCAACTTAATAAGAGATAAAGTGCATAATTACATATTCAATACCACAATAGTTTTTAAGCTATTTGTCCCATGAGCTATATATTGCAAAGGTGAATGATGGAATTTTAAAGGTAGCACTCAAGCAATTTACTTTGGAATGGCGGAAAATACCATGTAGCATAGGTAGGTATGGTGGACACAAATGGCATAGTGGTTGGCTCAAGTATTTTGGATGCATGAGAAGTATTCCCTCTCGATACAAGGTTTAGGCTAGCAAGGCTTATTTGAAACAAACACAAGGATGAACCGGTGCAGCAAAACTCACATAAAAGACATATTGAAAACATTATAAGACTCTACACCGTCTTCCTTGTTGTTCAAACTCAATACTAGAAATTATCTAGACCTTAGAGAAACCAAATATGCAAACCAAATTTTAGCATGCTCTATGTATTTCTTCATTAATGGGTGCAAAGTATATGATGCAAGAGCTTAAACATGAGCACAACAATTGCCAAGTATCACATTACCCAAAACATTTATAGCAATTACTACATGTATCATTTTCCAATTCCAACCATATAACAATTTAACGAAGGAGAAACTTCGCCATGAATACTATGAGTAGAAACCAAGGACATACTTGTCCATATGCTACAGCGGAGCGTGTCTCTCTCCCATAAAGTGAATGCTAGGATCCATTTTATTCAAACAAAACAAAAATAAAAACAAACCGACGCTCCAAGAAAAAGCACATAAGATGTGATGGAATAAAAATATAGTTTCAGGGGAGGAACCTGATAATGTTGTCGATGAAGAAGGGGATGCCTTGGGCATCCCCAAGCTTAGACGCTTGAGTCTTCTTGATATATGCAAGGGTGAACCACCGGGTGCATCCCCAAGCTTAGAGCTTTCACTCTCCTTGATCATGTTGCATCATACTCCTCTCTTGATCCTTGAAAACTTCCTCCACACCAAACTCGAAACAACTCATTAGAGGGTTAGTGCACATTATAAATTGACATATTCAGAGGTGACACAATCATTCTTAACACTTCTGGACATTGCATAATGCTACTGGACATTAGTGGATCAAAGAAATTCATCCAACATAGCGAAAGAGGCAATGCGAAATAAAAGGCAGAATCTGTCAAAACAGAACAGTTCGTATTGACGAATTTTAAAATGGCCCCAGACTTGCTCAGATGAAAATGCTCAAATTGAATGAAAGTTGCGTACATATCTGAGGATCATGCACGTAAATTGGCTTAATTTTCTGAGTTACCTACAGGGAGGTGGACCCAGATTCGTGACAGCAAAGAAATCTGGAACTGTGCAGTAATCCAAATCTAGTACTTACTTTTCTATCAACGGCTTAACTTGGCACAACAAAACACAAAACTAAGATAAGGAGAGGTTGCTACAGTAGTAAACAACTTCCAAGACACAAAATAAAAACAAAGTACTGTAGGTAAAAAAAAAAAAAAAAAAACATGGGTTGTCTCCCATAAGCGCTTTTCTTTAACGCCTTTCAGCTAGGCGCAGAAAGTGTGCATCAAGTATTATCAAAGGGTGGTGCATCGTTAGCGGGGTGTGGGCTTTTCTCAACCAGGCATATTATATTGGATACATAAGTTTCAGCATCTCCCTTTTCATTAGTCTTAGGCGTGCTACTCTCATCAAACAAATTTTCAGGAACAAGCCAAGCATAGTTATTTTCTAGCGCATCATTCATAGCTAGGAGCTTACATGGTATTGGTGCTTTGATCTCCCCTCCATTATCAACATTGTTAGTGAATCTTATTCTATCCATATCCATCTTTTCAAGGAGACTAACAAAATTAGTTGGAGAACCAAGCATATTAAATTTAGCAAACACCTTTCTAGCTTCTCTTGCTAGACCTCCAAATTCTCTAAGAAGGGTTTCTAACACAAAATCTTTCTTTTCCCCTTCTTCCATATCACCAAGTGTGAAGAACATGTGTTGGATTATAGGATTAAGATTAACAAATTTAGTTTCCAACAAGCGGACTAAATGCGCAGCAGCAATTTCATAAGTAGGCGCAAGGTCTACCAAGTGTCTATCTTCAAAATTTTCAATAGTACTAACATGATTGAAAAATTCTTCTATATTATTTCTCCCAACTATAGACCCATGTCCTACCGGTATGTTTTTCGTGGTAAAATTAAAAGGAAACATGATGAATAAAGTAAATGCAAGTAAACTAATTTTTTTGTGTTTTTGATATAGCAAACAAGATAACAAATAAAGTAAAACTAGCAACTAATTTTTTTGTATTTTGATTTAGTGCAGCAAACAAAGTAGTAAATAAAATAAAGCAAGACAAAAACAAAGTAAAGAGATTGAGAAGTGGAGACTCCCCTTGCAGCGTGTCTTGATCTCCCCGGCAACGGCGCCAGAAAAAGAGCTTGATGGCGTGTATTTCACACGTTCGTTGGGCAACCCCAAGAGGAAGGTATGATGCGCACAGCAGCAAGTTTTCCCTCAGAAAGAAACCAAGGTTTATCGAACCAGGAGGAGCCAAGAAGCACGTTGAAGGTTGATGGCGGCGAGATGTAGTGCGGCGCAACACCAGGGATTCCGGCGCCAACGTGGAACCTGCACAACACAACCAAAGTACTTTGCCCCAACGAAACAGTGAGGTTGTCAATCTCACCGGCTTGCTGTAACAAAGAGTTAACCGTATTGTGTGGAAGATGATTGTTTGCGTAAAACAGTAGAACGTATTGCAAAGAGATTGTATTTCAGTAAAGAGAATTGGACCGGGGTCCACAGTTCACTAGAGGTGTCTCTCCCATAAGACGAACAACATGTTGGGTGAACAAATTACAGTTGGGCAATTGACAAATAAAGAGAGCATGACAATGCACATACATATCATGATGAGTATAGTGAGATTTAATTGGGCATTACGACAAAGTACATAGACCGCCATCCAACTGCATCTATGCCTAAAAAGTCCACCTTCAGGTTATCATCCGAACCCCCTCCAGTATTAAGTTGCAAGCAACAGACAATTGCATTAAGTATGGTGCGTAATGTAATCAACAACTATATCCTTAGACATAGTATCAATGTTTTATCCCTAGTGGCAACAGCACAACACAACCTTAGAACTTTCTGTCACTGTCCCAGGTGTCAATGCAGGCATGAACCCACTATCGAGCATAAGTACTCCCTCTTGGAGTTACAAGCATCTACTTGGCCAGAGCATCTACTAGTAACGGAGAGCATGCAAGATCATAAACAACACATAAGCATAACTTTGATAATCAACATAACAAGTATTCTCTATTCATCGGATCCCAACAAACGCAACATATAGGATTACAGATAGATGATCTTGATCATGTTAGGCAGCTCACAAGATCCGACAATGATAGCACAATGGGGAGAAGACAACCATCTAGCTACTGCTATGGACCCATAGTCCAGGGGTAGACTACTCACACATCACACCGGAGGCGACCATGGCGGCGTAGAGTCCTCCGGGAGATGATTCCCCTCTCCGGCAGGGTGCCGGAGGCGATCTCCTGGATCCCCCGAGATGGGATCGGCGGCGGCGGCGTCTCTGGAAGGTTTTCCGTATCGTGGTTCTCGATCGGGGTTTTCGTCACGGAGGCTATTTGTAGGCGGAAGGGCAGAGTCGGGGGCCAGACGAGGGGGCCACACCATAGGGCGGCGCGGGCCCCCCTGGGCCGCGCCGCCACGTGGTGTCGCCACCTCGTGGCCCCACTTCGTGTGTTCTTCGGTCTTCTGGAAGCTCCGTGGAAAAATAGGCCCCTGGGCTTTGATTTCGTCCAATTCCGAGAATATTTCCTTACTAGGATTTCTGAAACCAAAAACAATAAAACAAAGAATCGGCACTTCGGCATCTTGTTAATAGGTTAGTTCCAGAAAATGCACGAATATGACATAAAGTGTGCATAAAACATGTAGATAACATCAATAATGTGGCATGGAACATAAGAAATTATCGATACGTCGGAGACGTATCAGCGCCTGCGGGATCTGCGCAAAACGCGGCCACGCGGCTGCGCCTCCTCCACCGGGTCCCGGCTACTCCGGCTGCTGCGCCGGCGCTCGCCCATGCCGCTGCTGGCACGCGGGAGCCTCTCCGCCGCTTTGAAGCGGGCTCTCCGAGCGGGCAGGCGCGCCCCAGGCCCCTGCGGGCAAGGAGCATTCATTGCCTGCGCCGGCCAGGGCGGGCGCCCTCGATCTACCACCTGCACGCCTTCAAGGCGGCCTGAGGCCAACCTCCGGACCGGATCCGCCCGCTCTGCGCTTGCGGATCTCGCGGCCAAGCATCGGATCCCCTCTGTGTTGACCGCTTGGGTGATGATGGCCCAGAATGGCAACTCATCTCCCCGAGGCGCCGGCGGCGTGCGCTGGCCGTACCATCTTCGGCGCGCGGCGTAAATGGCGACCTGCCCCGCTCCAGCTCCCCAGCACGCCCGGACCCCTTTACCCTGCGCTTCAAAGGCCGCTGCCTCCGGTGCCTCGCCTCAGACCACCGTGCCTCACACTGCAGAGACCCTGTGCGGTGCGCATGCTGCCTCCATTTCGGGCATCGCGCTCGCCGCTGCCGTAAGCGCCGCTCCGGCCTGGGCAGCGACCCCTCCCCGCCCCCGCCGCCCCTCCCCGCCCCGTCCCCTCCACCGCTGCCCATGGCGTGCGAGCTCTGCCTTGGTGAGCCGGCGCAGCGGCCTGGGAGGGGCTCCACCTTCACCTTCTGCTCGCCGGGCATGGAGGACTCCATCGACCAGCTCCGTTTCTCTACGGTGCTCGTCTCCTTGCCCGAGCCGCGCCCCGACATCACCACGCACCACGTCGCCCGCGCGATCGACCGCGACCTCGCCGTCCCTGCAGGCCGGATGCACGTGTCCAAGCATCATCCGGAGCCGTTTCTCGTCCGCTTCGAGCACCCTGGCCACCGCGACATCGTGCTCGCGGCCGGGCGAGCTGCCTGCCGTGGCACCACCCTATCGCTCTCGCCCTGGAGGCCGGCGACGGGCGGCCACCAGCGCGTCTGGCGCTTCTACTGCCGCCTCGCGGTGGAGCGCGTCCCGCTCCCGTGCTGGACTAAGGAGAAGCTACAAGACGCCGTCGGCCGCTCCTGCGTCATCGACCATCTCGAGCGGCAGTCCCTGACCTGGGCAAACACCTCCTGTGTCTACGCCTGGGCCTGGGCGGCCAACCCTGATGCCATCCCGACCTCCAACGACTTCTCCGTGCTCGACCTGCCGCCGGAGCCTCGCGATCACGCGCCGCCACAAGAAGGATCGCCGGAGACCGAGGGTCTCCAGGGCCCCCAGTTCCCCATCCTCATCCACCTCGACTCCACGAAGGATTACGCCCCCTTGCCGGTGATAGGGTTAACTGGATCCGTGAGGGAGATGCATCTGCAACATTATCAGCTGAGCTATCTCTGCATATTGCACCCCAGCCTTCTGATTTCAGATCGGCTGTGAAGGCAGAGTCCACGTTGATCTTTACAAAGTCGCAGGCAGAGGTTGCTAGTATGACCGCTGTTTGACCGTGACATTTGTCTGTTTCTTCAGCTGTTCTGCCCATTCCCCGATGTGGCGCCAGACAGTAAACTGGAATTCATTTATGAGCTGAACCCCTCCTTGTGGTTGCTCTTGTTTCTTTCAGTCCAACACCACAGAAAAGCAATCACTAGCATCTTCTGTTCATAGGGCAATTCTAGCACCAATCTCGGTCTCCAACAAGTTGTGGCTTGATAGACGGCGCCGGCAATGGTGAGGGGATGGGGAAGCACTGGCATCGCTCTAGGGTTGCAAGAGGAGGGAGGGACGCGATTTGGTGGCTACTGCGTTTGGTTTTTAGGGTTAGTTGAGGGGTACACGTGCGGATGCGGCTTGTCTCCGCGCCCGACGCATTGCCAGTCCAAATTTGGGCCGGGAATGCGTCCGCACGGACAAGCCAGCCACTTTGTGTTGGGCCGTTGGGCAAGAGTTTTACTCATTTTCTGTTCGTGCGGACCGAAACGGACACATTTTGTCCGTTTGCGTCGGGCGCTGGAGATGCCCTTAGTTTACTTGTTTTTTTTTTCTCTATTTGTTTTGGTTTACTTGTGTTTCCGCCGGGTTTCATGTCTAGCCTACCCGAGTTGTTGTTGTGTGTTAAACTGACTTATGCTAAAGTTGGCTACTCTTGTGTGCTTTCAGCATTCCTGCAGCTTATTGCTTGGGGGACACTTGCTATCATGCCGGTTACGGGTGACACATTTACAACTGAAATGGTATGCATTCTGATTGGAAATCTCGGAGCATCTGTGACGGAAGTTGTAAGTGATGCTGTTGTCACGGAGTTTAGTAGAACACAGAAGAAAGGTGTACTACAATCTTATGCATTCATAGGTCTTGCAGCTGGATCCCTCCTAGGGAACTTGTCAGGTGGATACGTTCTGCTGAGAACACAAGAACCAAAGACTATGTTCACAGCATTCTCAGTCCTCCTTGGCCTTCAACTAGCACTCTCCATGAGTACAAAAGAAACACTGCCAAGTTCCCATGGCAACTCCAACAGTCTTCTTGTCAGAAGTTCTTTGTCGGTCAATCTTCGCAAGCAATTCTCGAACTTAATGACAGCAGTCCGCAAGGAAAGGATATTTTACCCACTTGCATGGATCATGACTTCGTTTGCTGTTGTGCCTAGTTTTTCTGGAACGATGTTCTGCTTTCAAACACAGTATCTGAAGCTTGATCCATCAATCATCGGTCTTTCAAAAGTAATGGGACAGGTCATGGTCGTATCTCTAACTGTACTTTACAACCGCTATCTTAAACAGATCCCTTTGAGGCACCTTGTGTGGGGAGTTCAGATAATGTATGCTTTCGCAGTTCTGTCAGAATTGATTCTAGTGAAGCAAGTGAACCTTATGTTGGGAATACCGAACGAGATATATGTCCTCTGTTTCTCAGCTCTTGCTGAGGCAATTGCTCAATTCAAGGTCCTGCCATTCTCGATTTTGTTATCAAGCCTCTGCCCACCTGGTTGTGAAGGTTCGCTCTTTGCTTTCTTCACGTCTGGGTTGGTGCTTTCAGCAATACTAAGTGGCGTGTATGGCGTTGGGTTGTCTGCCCTGATTGGTTTGTCTGCTAGGGACTACTCGAACTTGCCTTTGGGTATTCTGCTGCAAAGTTTGGCTGCATTGTTACCCTTAGCGTGGATATCTTTTGTACCTGAAAACTGGACTGGGGATGAGAAGATTGTAAAGCAAAGATGAGCCGCACATTGACATCAGATGTAGCATAACATTAAAGATCTGGATAGCTTTTTTTTTTTTGAGAATTAAAGATCTGGATAGCTAATGAGTGACACTGTACAGGACTTTCCCCCCAGGGAACTCTATGGAATTACATGTATAGGTATCCAAAGGTGATCTTTCTTCACATCAATGTACTGCGTATAGCTCAAATGGTTTTTTGACAAATAGTGAACAACCATGCCTGCTGAAGAAAGTATTTTCCTGATGTCCTTTTTTGTTTATTTGTTTTAGAATGTGAAATAGCGTCATCAAGTTACTAACTTACTACCAGAAAAAGTATAGCCACAATATCACTAGCAGTGGCGCACCACTAGTGGTGCACCATGGGAATCATGCGCTACCATGGCATGGTGCAGCACTAGTAAATCTGGGCATGGTTTAAAAATGGGCAAAATTTACCACCCGCTAAGCAATCGTGTACCATGGCATGGTATCTCAGTGGCGCACCATCAGCACACCCCCTTGTGGATCGTCTTTCTAGTTTAAATAAGAAAAAAATTGATAAAGTTTAAAAATAAAATCTTTCAAGATATTCATGTGTTATGTCCGGGGCGTATTAGGTGGAAATGGCCATATCCTGAAAATCTAAAAATTTTCACTTTGGACCGTTGGATCCTGTACGACTGGTTTAGATGCTCACATGACTACCCTCTTGTCATTTTACAAAAAACCACCCGCAGACACTTTACAATTTGCATTGAGGTCCTTCGCATATATTGTCTTGAAAAATCAGGTCCGCTAGTACATGTTGTGCCTTAGAGCATCTCCACTCGTCTCCCCGAACAGGCCCCCGGCGTGCCATTTTTTCATCCGGACGGCGAAAAATGGTCCAGCCGCGCCCCCGGTTCCTCGTTTTTCGCCGGATGTGGGCTTTCATCCATCCGGCGAGCCCACGCCAACCCCGGCCTACCGGGGAGCGCTCGGGGACTCCGGACGAAACGAAAGCGCGCGAAACGCCGAGAAATCTCTCCCGCGCTTTCGTTTCGTCTTCGCCGCGGAGGTGGCCCCGACCGGTCAGCGACACGCGCATCGTCTTCCGCGCACGCATCGTCTTCCGCGCGCAGTAAAGGCTGCCGCCGGTCAGTTCGCCGCGGACGCGTCACATTCCACGCGGCATTAATCGCCGGCGCCAGCCGCGCCTATATACGCCGCTCCGCTCGCCGTGACGCGTATCCCTGCTCCACTCTCCCTCCACTCTCCCGATGGCGTTCTACGACGACGACGGCGCAGCCAACAACGGCTTCCCCCACCGGTCGCTCCATGCGTGGGAGGGGCACCTCCTCCACCAGGCGGGGTACCCCTGCCCGCCGGACACGAGGCCTCCCGGCGGCGAGTGGCGGCTAAGTGCTGGTGGCGTGCCAATCCCGCCGCCGCCCCAGGGCCACGCCCTCGACGTCGCCATCGAGGAGGCTCGGATGGCGATGACGGAGGAAGAACGCGCCGACCCGCGCCACCACCCCGAGAACTACACGCGGTGGAACTCCTTCTTCCTCCGGCGGTGGGAGCGGGAACTGGCGTCCTACGACGGCCCGCCACCTCCGCCTCCGCGCAACAACGCCGCGGGTCGCCGGCGTTGGTGGAGCGCGCCGAATAGGACGCCCCATAACGTCCTCGAGCACATCGAGGGCGGGAACTCCCCGGTGCTCACGATGCCCCCTCCATCGAGGGCATCGACCAGCCGCCACCGGGGAAACAGCTGGCAGCCACGGCGCATGGCTGCCAGCTCGTCGTCTTCCGACACGGCGTCGAGGTCGCTCTCCAGGTCAGCGCCATCCTTGGAGCCGGTGAAAAAGGAGCCGGCTTCCCCGCCGAGCTACCGCACGCGCGGCGGCGGCGGCATCGTCATCCGCGAGCCTTCGACGACACAAGGACGGCTCTGCCCGAAGCGCGAACATGACACCTCCGGCGAGCGGAAGCGCAAGCCGGCGAAGGTGAAGGTGGAGGAGGCCGAAAGCGCCGAGGACGCCGCCATCCTCGAGGCCGTCATCGCGAGGTCCCTCCAGGACCTCGTCCCCGCTGAGAGCGCCATGCCGCTCGACCAGGCAGGGAGCAGTGGGAGAAGGAGGAGGCGGAGCGGCAGGCGAGGCTCCTCCAGGACGTCGCTCGCTACCGCCGGCCTGCAACTCCTCCATCCGGTGCCGCCGTCCCCGTCGTCGACCTCGAAGCCTCCGACGACGACCTGTACAAGCCATCGCCATCCCCGCCTCGCACCAGTGGCCGGTGGGGAGACGCCGGCCAAGGCAGCAGCCAGGCGGCTTCGGCGTCGCCGCAGTTCGACAACGACGGCTCCGACGATGATGGCGGCGACTACACGGTGTTCTACCGCCATTTCGGCATGTAGAGCGCCGTGTTTTTATATTTACAGTTGTATTCCCCTAGCCGAATTCGAAATATAGTCGAATTCGGTCTCTATGTATGAACTTCGCCCTCTATATAGTAAATATCATTAAATTTAGTCTAAATTCGACCGTTTTATGTCGTAGTTTGTCAAGTTTCCGTTTTTCAAATTTAGATCGCCGTCTTCGCCTGAGATCGCGGCTGGAAAACTACTCCTCCCCACGCCAAATTTACGTCCAATCCGGACGTAAATTTCCTCAGATTTCGGCGTGGGGAGGGCAAACGAGTGGAGATGCTCTTACGTCCCTGGACCTTCCTGCGCCACCTTTGCTTGTTCCTGGATCTTCCTATACCACTTAACACTTCCCATGTTTGCAGAATATGGGCTGAAGGCTGACCGGAATTTTTATGTTAGTAAATATTTGTTTCAGTTACATTGTGTAAATATTTTAGTTAAAGTTAGCAGTAGTGCACCTGGCAAGTAAAAAGAGAACTAAATAATAAAACTGCATAATCAATTAATAGATAATTTCCAGATAATGAAACATGGCATCATACATCAGGTAATCTAGGTATCTACACTACTTAAAAAGAAGGAATAGGTTCGTTATTCTGCCAATACGTCAGACACCTTCGTCGTCCCACTTCGTCGCGCGTTATCGCGGCCGAATGGGCCAAGCCCAACAAATCCATCGCACACACTACAATACTACATCGCCTCCCTCACGAGTCACGAACCATGGAACCAGCGCCGCCGCTTCCTAGCTAGGGTTGGACGGAGGGCCGGCCACGGAGTTGGAGATGCAGAGGACGAACGGGAGCACAGGGGGTGCGTCGCTCCACGATGGTGGTCGTCTAACTCCGGTCCACTTCCCCGTCCGCGCGGCCGGATCTCCACCCGCTAAACTTCCCCGACCAGATTAAGCAGTTGTTCCTCCCCGATCAGTTCGTCTACCTCGAGATGCAACCTGTATGCCGCTCCTGCAGTTCCTTGTAGAACTGATCCTCCCTGGCCTACAGCCGTAGTCGTTCGTCTTCGTTCGGCCATCATTGATGAAGAGAAGAATTACAAGAGCGCGTTGCCTAAGTGCCACATGACCACGAAGGTACTACTCCTAAGTCCGCTAGATTCATACGTATTACGAGAGAAACCTGCCAAAGTCCCAAGAGTGCTTCAGTGCATACATGACTCCTCGATGAACATGTAGATGATGTAGACTGGTAATGGCATTGTGCACTAATAGATTGGCATATATACGTGAATCAGTGAATGGGAGTAGATGACTTTTTCCCATTCTATGTAGGCCATACACACTATTTCACTGATTCATATTGAAAAATGACTTATGTGAGGTTCAGGCTGTTGAAAAAGGCATGTGAGGAGATCTACGAACTGATGAAATTTAACATCCACATGAATATCAAGGTAACCACCGTCTGATTACATATTAATTACATCCCTTGTTAGGAGATACCATATTTACTGTATCTGGTGGTATTGGCTGTCGAAAAGAAAAAAATGCAGTTGATGTAAATGGAGTTTGTGTAATTGCTACAATTTCTTTAAAAAATCATTATCTAAGACATGAAGTGTGAATATGTATTTTGTTCCAGGCCGGTCAATTGGACAAACATTTAAGAGTATCTGTCAAGCTGCACGCATGATGCTGAAGGTCAAGATTAGCATTTTCCTGAAATTTTCATTAGATGATGGTAATTTTTATAGGTCTCGGGATACCCGATCAGTTGAAATCTAAGAATACGCGCAGGTACAGTCGTTTTGTTGTTCATAGGGTAAATAATAAGACTGGATACATGTTTGTGATATTGCATAAATAGGCATCATTCTTCACACCAAGAGGATGGAAAGATTTTCTTTGACAACATGGCAGCACCTGTTTACTATCCATGGCTATACTCTGCATCATCATCAAGTTTTGGGTACTTCGTGTTGCAACTTATTTTACAATCTTGAATATTGTTTTGTCAGAAATAACTGATGAAAGTACTATAGTTTAAGGGAAAATCAGTTACATGTTGTGGGCGTGGCCAAGTTTTGTTGTTTGCATGTTGTTAGTCACAGTTAAGACCCGCAGTTGCAATAGAACGGGAAAAGTATACAGAAAAGACAGTTCTTTTCAATTTTCATTATCTATATATTAGTATTAGTTAGTATAGTATTAGTTAGTAGTAGTACTATTCTCTTAGTTACCGAGGAGAAAGGGGGCTCAGCAGGAAGAGGATCGTACCATGAGAGAAGCACGAAGCTTAAATGGTGAGTTACTTGGGTCTCTGAAACTGCAAATACATGGAGTAAACTACAGTCTTCAGTAAATGAACATAATTTAGGAAAATGTATCTACACTGGCAATTGGATGTGCCATATTGGTATCGTTCTTCTAACAGATAAATATTTTTTGTTGTAAATAATTTGAGGCATGAAAGACGTGCTAATCAGCATGAAAGTTGGAGGTTTCGGGCACTTTCTCACAATTTTGTTGTTTTAACTAAGTCTTTGTAAGAACAGAAACTCATTTACAAAAATTATTTTCATATCCAATTGGAAGCACACAAAGACATGAACTAATTTAAGTAGTAGAGATTTCTAATTTTTATATAGAAGAAAATTATTTACCTATGTTTTGTAATTCCTAACTCCTAAGCAGGAGATGTCTATGGCACTTTTAGAATCCAGCTCCCTTAAATATGATCATCATTTCATGTATACTTCTCATATGGTATGTCAGCGCTTACATGCTAAGGATTCATCGAACTATGACAAGCTGATAGTGTAAATTCACTAGGAATGATGGTTGAGAATAAATTTGAAAGGATAAATCACCTGATGAAGTTCTACACTGCTTTCAACACAACAAATGAAATGTTTATTTCACGCTATTCGCTCACTACGATCGACATATACTACTCAGTATTTAGATAAAGTGTGAGCTGAGATTAAGAGATTCAAATGTGTCCGTTTAGATTATCTAGAGTTTGGAAAAAATAGGCCAGTCTTGAAGCATGGTCACCAAATAAGATTTTTTTTACTGACATACTAATAGCATTATGTTAACGACTTGTGACATATCATTGCTTTCCAAGCATGTATCGCTAACAGTGTTCAGTATCTGATGTGATGTAGTTCCTCTGGAGACCACACGGTCGGGTTCCCAAACTGATGCTGACGCACGTGCGGAACCCCTCCGTGCCAGTTCCACCATCACAAGTCCTGGGGCCGCTCCACTCTGACAAGCTAAACCTCAGATCATTGTAGTAAGAAAGCACACTTTATTTGCCTTTTTTCTGTTCCACCTGGAATTTGGATTTGATGTGATACTGCTGTAGGATAACGTTGCATAGAAAACAAAAATTTTCCTACGGCGAACACGCAATCCAAGCCAAGATGCAATCTAGAAGACGGTAGCAACGAGGGGGTATCGAGTCTCACCCTTGAAGAGATTCCAAAGCCTACAAGATGAGGCTCTTGTTGCTGCGGTAGACGATCACTTGCCGCTTGCAAAAGCGCGTAGAAGATCTTGATCACGATCGGTTCCGGCGCCACGAACGGGCAGCACCTCCGTACTCGGTCACACGTTCGGTTGTTGATGAAGACGACGTCCACCTCCCCGTTCCAGCGGGCAGCGGAAGTAGTAGCTCCTCTTGAATCCGACAGCACGACGGCGTGGTGTCGGTGGCGGTGTAGAAGTCCGGCGGAGCTTCGCTAAGCTACGCGGGCAATATGAAGTGGAGGAGCAAAGCTAGGGTTTGGGAGGGGGTGGCCGGCCACTCAAGGGGGGCGGCCAAGCTATGGTCTTGGGGGTGGCCGGCCCCCTCCCTTGGCCCCTCATTATATAGGTGGATCCCAAGTGTTGGTGTCCAAGTCTTCGAATAAGACCCGAAACCAAAACCTTCCATAGGAGGGGGAAACCTAGCCCAACTAGGACTCCCACCCAAAGGTGGGATTCCCACCTCCCATGTGGGGGGTGGCCGGCCCCCTATGGTGGAGTCCACTTGGGACTCCACCCCATCTAGGGCTGGCCGGCCATGGAGGTGGAGTCCCTTGTGGACTCCACCTTCCTTGGTGGTTTCTTCCGGACTTTTCTAGAACCTTCTAGAACCTTCCATAGAACCTTCCGCGACATTTTATTTCACATAAAATGACATCCTATATATGAATCTTATTCTCCCGACCATTCCGGAACTCCTCGTGATGTCCGGGATCTCATCCGGGACTCCGAACAAATATTCGAACTCCATTCCATAATTCAAGTGCTACCATTTCAACATCCAACTTTAAGTGTGTCACCCTACGGTTCGAGAACTATGCGGACATGGTTGAGTACTCACTCCGACCAATAACCAACAGCGGGATACGGAGATCCATAATGGCTCCCACATATTCAACGATGACTTTAGTGATCGAATGAACCATACACATATATTACCAATTCCCTTTGTCTCGCGATATTTTACTTGTCCGAGGTTTGATCTTCGGTATCACTCTATACCTTGTTCAACCTCGTCTCCCCGACAAGTACTCTTTACTCGTACCGTGGAATGTGGTCAATTATCAACTCATACATATGATTGCAAGACATTAGACGACATTCCACCGAGAGGGCCCAGAGTATATCTATCCGTCATCGGGATGGACAAATCCCACTGTTGATCCATATGCCTCAACTCATACTTTCCGGATACTTAATCCCACCTTTATAGCCACCCATTTACGCAGTGGTGTTTGGTGTAATCAAAGTACCTTTCCGGTATAAGTGATTTACATGATCTCATGGTCATAAGGACTAGGTAACTATGTATCGAAAGCTTATAGCAAATAACTTAATGACGAGATCTTATGCTACGCTTAATTGGGTGTGTCCATTATATCATTCACACAATGACATAACCTTGTTATTAATAACATCCAATGTTCATGATTATGAAACTAATCATCCATTAATCAACAAGCTAGTTTAAGAGGCATACTAGGGACTTCTTGTTTGTCTACATATCACACATGTACTAATGTTTCGGTTAATACAATTCTAGCATGATATATAAACATTTATCATAAACATAAAGATATAAATAATAACCACTTTATTATTGCCTCTAGGGCATATCTCCTTCAGTCTCCCACTTGCACTAGAGTCAATAATCTAGATTACATTGTAATATACCTAACACCCATGGCATTCTGGTGTTGGTCATGCTTTGCCCTAGGGAGAGCTTTAGTCAACGGATCTGCTACAGTCAGAGCCGTGTGTACTTTGCAAATCTTTACTTCTCCATCTTCGATGTACTCGCGAATCGAGTGGTAACGCAGCTTGATATGCTTCAGCCTCTTGTGTGACCTTGGCTCTTGTGCATTGGCGATGGCACCCATGTTATCACAGTAAATGATTAATGGGTCCAATGCACTAGGAACCACACCGAGCTCTACAATGAACCTCTTCATCCATACCGCTTCGATGAAGCCTCCGAAGCCGCTATGTACTCGATTCTCGTTGAAGACTTCGCCACCGTGCACCGCTTCGAGCTTGCCCACCATCGCAGCACCATTCAATATAAACACGTACCCAGATTGTGACTTAGAGTCATCAGGATCAGTGTTCCAACTTGCATCGGTGTAACCGTTTACAACGAGCTCTTGGTCACCTCCATAACAAAGAAACATATCCTTAGTTCTTTTCAAGTACTTCAGAATATTCTTGACCGCTGTCCAGTGTTCCATTCCTGGATCACTTTGATATCTGCTAGTCAAACTAACAAAGCATGTGCTATATCCGGTCTAGTACATAGCATGGGTTACATGATATATCCTTCTGCGGAGGCATTGGGGATGTTAGACTTCCTTTCTCTTTCTTCTGGCGTTGCCGGTCCTTGAGTTTTACTCAATACCTTGCCTCGGTAACATTGGTAAGAACCCTTTCTTACTTTCGTCCATTCTAAACTTCTTTAGAATCTTGTCCAGATATGTACTCTGTGATAGCCCTATTAGGCGTCTTGATCTATCTCTATAAATCTTGATGCCTAATATATATGATGCTTCACCAAGGTCTTTCATTGAAAAACTATTATTCAAATAACCCTTAACATCGCTTAATAGTTCTATATCATTCCCGATCAATAATATGTCATCTACATATAATATCAGGAATGCTACAGAGCTCCCACTCACTTTCTTGTAAATACAGGCCTCTCCATGACACCGTATAAACCCCACGTCTTAGAACACCTTATCACAGCGTCGGTTCCAACTTCTTGATGCTTGCTTCAGTCCATAGATTGAACGCTGAAGTTTGCATACTTTGTCAGCATTTTTAGGATCGACAAAACCTTTGGGTTGTACCATATACAACTCTTCCTCAATGTCTCCATTAAGGAACGCCGTTTTGACATCCATCTCGCCAAATCTCATAATCGAAAAATGCAGCTATTGCTAACAAAATCCTCACAGATTTTAGCTTCGCTACAGTGAGAAAGTCTCATCGTAGTCAACTCCTTGAATTTGTCGGAAACCCTTTGCGACAAGTCGAGCTTTATAGACGATAATATTACCATCAGCATCTGTTTTTCTCTTGAAGATCCATTTATTCTCGACAGCCTTTCGGCTATCGGGTAAGTCTACCAAAGTCCATACTTTGTTATCATACATGGATCCCATTTCGGATTTCATGGCTTCTTGCCATTTGTTGGAATCTGGGCTCATCATCGCTTCTTCATACGTCGCAGGTCCTCATCATTGTTATCTACAATCATGACATTTAGACAAGGATCATACCAATCAGAGTGGCACGTTCCTTGTCGATCTGCGAGGTTCGCAGTTTCCTCGTTCGAAGTTTCATGATCATTATCATTAGCTTCCTCTGTTGCGGTGTAGGCGGTACAGTACAACTTCCGCATCGCGCTACTTGATCAACGAGTATAGATTCATCAATCTCATCGAGTTCTACTTTTCTTCCAAATACTTCTTTAGTGAGAAATTCTTTCTCAAGAAAGGTTCCGTTCTTAGCAACAAAGATTTTGCCTTCGGATTTGTGATAGAAAGTGTACCCTATAGTTTCCTTAGGGTATCCTATGAAGACGCATTTCTCCGCTTTGGGTTCTAGCTTGTCCGGTTGTAACTTCTTTACATAGGCTTCGCAACCCCAAACTTTCAGAACGACAGCTTAGGTTTCTTATTAAACCATAATTCATACGGTGTCGTTTCTACGGATTTTGATGGTGCTCTATTTAAAGTGAATGCGGCTGTCTCTAATGCATAACTCCAAAATGATAACGGCAAATCTGTAAGAGACATCATACTACGAACCATATCTAAGAGAGTTCGATTACGACGTTCGGACACACCGTTTCGTTGAGGTGTTCCCGGCGGTGTCAATTGTGAAAGTATTCCGCATTTCTTTAAATGCATGCCAAACTCATAACTCAGATATTCACCTCCACGATCAGATCGTAGAAATTTGATCTTCTTGTTACGTTGATTTTCTACTTCACTTTGAAATTCCTTAAACTTCTCGAAAGTTTCGGATTTATGTTTCATGAAATAGATATACCCATATCTACTCAGATCATCTGTGAAGGTTAGAACATAACGATAACCACCGCGCGATGCTACGCTCATTGGTCCACATACATCTGTATGTATGATTTCCAATAAGTCGTAGCTCGCTCCATCATACCGTAAAATGGAGTCTTTGTCATTTTACCCATTAGACATGCTTCGCATCTATCAAGTGACTCCAAGTCAAGTCCTTCAACGAAACCATCAGGATGGAGTTTCTTCATGCGTTTCACTCCAATATGACCAAGACGACAGTGCCACATATAAGTAGAATTATCATTAAGTTTAATTCGCTTAGCATCAATGTTATGTATATGCGTATCACTACTATCGAGATCTAATAGAAATAAGCCATTCTTTTGTGGTGCTCGACCATAAAAGATATTATTCATAAAAATAGAACAACCATTATTCTCAGACTTGAATGAATAACCGTCTTGCATTAAACAAGATCCAGATATAATGTTCATGCTCAACGCAGGTACATAATAGTAATTATTTAGGCTTAAAACTAATCCCGAAGGTAGATGTAGAGGAAGTGTGCCGACTGCGATCACATTGACCTTGGATCCGTTTCCAACGCGCATCGTCACTTCATCTTTCAGCAGTTGTCGTTTATTCTTTAGTTCCTGTTTCGAGTTACAAATATGAGCAACCGAACCAATATCAAATACCAGGTACTAGAACGAGAACCAGTGAAATGAACATCTATAACATGTATATCAAATATACCTTCTTTCTTCTTCTTGACAAGGCCGCTCTTCAGATCAGCCAGATACTTGGAGCAATTACGCTTCCAGTGTCCCTTCTCCTTGCAGTAATAGCACTCAGCATCAGGCTTAGGGCCGTTCTTAGGTTTCATAGGAGGCGTGGCAGCTTTCTTGCCACCCTTCTTGAATTTTCCCTTAGACTTGCCTGTTTCTTGAAACTGGTGGTCTTGTTGACCATCAACACTTGATGCTCTTTCTTGATCTCAATCTCAGCAGCTTTTAGCATGCCAAAAAGTTCAGGTAACTCCTTGTTCATGTTACTGCATATTGTAGTTCATCACAAAGTTCTTGTAACTTGGTGGCGGTGATTGAAGGACACGATTAATCCCAGTCCGTTAGGAATCACTATTCCCAAGTCATCGAGTTTCTTCGCATGCCCGGTCATGGCGAGCATGTGCTCACTAACGGAGCTGCCTTCTTCCATCATACGGTGAAGAAATGTTTCGATGCTTCATAGCATTCCATCGCCGCATGAGTCTCGAATATAGCTTTCAGCTCATTCATCAACTCATGAGGATCATGGTGCTCAAAACGTTTTTGAAGATCGGATTCCAGATCGCACAGATGGCACACCGAACTTGAGAGTACCGAGTTTTCCGAGTCGCGTAAACAGCTTTTACTTCATCGGATTCATTTTCTGCAGGAGGGTCACCTAGCGGTGCATCAAGCACAAATTGCAGATTTCCGCCAGAGGAAGATCCTCACATGACGGAACCAGTCGGTGAAGTTGCTACCGTTGCTCTTAAGTTTCTCTTTCTCTAGGAACCGATTAAAATTGATTGGGGACGCCATCTCTACAACATATATTTGCAATAGTTTAGACTAAGTTTATGACAAATTGAGTTCAAATTTTAATTCAACATAATTAAAAACCTAAGTGAACTCCCACTCAAAACAATATCCCTCGCATTGTCTTAGTGATCACACGAACCAAATCCACCGCACCTAAACCCGATCATCACGAGAAAAGGTGTGATTTCAATGGCGAACACTCAAAGTGTTCATCATATCAACCATATGATTCATGCTCTACCTTTCGGTATCACGTGTTCCGAGACCATGTCTCGTACATGCTAGGCTCGTCAAGGCCACCTTAGTATCCGCATGTGCAAAACTGTCTTGCACCCGTTATATGTACTTATTGAATCTATCACACCCGATCATCACGAGGTGCTTCGAAACGACAAGACTTGGCAACGGTGCTACTAAGGATGAACACTTTATTATCTTGATATTTTAGTGAGGGATCATCTTATAATGCTACCGTCATGATCTAAGCAAAATAAGATGCATAAAAAGGATTAACATCACATGCAGTTCATATGTGATATGATATGGCCCTTTTGTTCTTGCGCCTTTGATCTTCATCTCCAAAGCACGGATATGATCTCCATCATCTTCGGGCATGATCTCCATCATCGTCGGCGTAGCGTCAAGGTCAATGGCGCCGTCTTCATGATTGTCCTCCATGTAGCAACTATTACAACTACTTTGAAATACTACTCAACATGAAATTTAAAGACAACCATAAGGCTCCTGCCGGTTGCCACAATACAATAATGATCATCTCATACATATTCATCATCACATTATGGCCATATCACATCACCAAACCCCGCAAAAACAAGTTAGACGTCTCTAATTTGGTTTGCATATTTTACGTGGTTTAGGGTTTTCGAGAGAGATCTAATCTACCTACGAACATGAACCACAACGTTGATACTAATGTTTTCAATAGAAGAGTAAATTGAATCTTTACTATAGTAGGAGAGACAGACACCATCAAAGCCTCTTATGCAATACAAGTTGCATGTCGAACGAGGAACAAGTCTCATGAACGCGGTCATGTAAAGTTAGTCCGAGCCGCTTCATCCCACTATGCCATAAAGATGCAAAGTACTCAAACTAAAGATAACAAGAGCATCAACGCCCACAAACCATTGTGTTCTACTCGTGCAACCATCTATGCATAGACACGGCTCGATACCACCGTAGGATAACGTTGCATAGAAAACAAAAATTTTCCTACGGCGAACACGCAATCCAAGCCAAGATGCAATCTAGAAGACGGTAGCAACGAGGGGGTATCGAGTCTCACCCTTGAAGAGATTCCAAAGCCTACAAGATGAGGCTCTTGTTGCTGCGGTAGACGATCACTTGCCGCTTGCAAAAGCGCGTAGAAGATCTTGATCACGATCGGTTCCGGCGCCACGAACGGGCAGCACCTCCGTACTCGGTCACACGTTCGGTTGTTGATGAAGACGACGTCCACCTCCCCGTTCCAGCGGGCAGCGGAAGTAGTAGCTCCTCTTGAATCCGACAGCACGACGGCGTGGTGTCGGTGGCGGTGTAGAAGTCCGGCGGAGCTTCGCTAAGCTACGCGGGCAATATGAAGTGGAGGAGCAAAGCTAGGGTTTGGGAGGGGTGGCCGGCCACTCAAGGGGGCGGCCAAGCTATGGTCTTGGGGGTGGCCGGCCCCCTCCCTTGGCCCCTCATTATATAGGTGGATCCCAAGTGTTGGTGTCCAAGTCTTCGAATAAGACCCGAAACCAAAACCTTCCATAGGAGGGGGAAACCTAGCCCAACTAGGACTCCCACCCAAAGGTGGGATTCCCACCTCCCATGTGGGGGTGGCCGGCCCCCTATGGTGGAGTCCACTTGGGACTCCACCCCATCTAGGGCTGGCCGGCCATGGAGGTGGAGTCCCTTGTGGACTCCACCTTCCTTGGTGGTTTCTTCCGGACTTTTCTAGAACCTTCTAGAACCTTCCATAGAACCTTCCGCGACATTTTATTTCACATAAAATGACATCCTATATATGAATCTTATTCTCCGGACCATTCCGGAACTCCTCGTGATGTCCGGGATCTCATCCGGGACTCCGAACAAATATTCGAACTCCATTCCATAATTCAAGTGCTACCATTTCAACATCCAACTTTAAGTGTGTCACCCTACGGTTCGAGAACTATGCGGACATGGTTGAGTACTCACTCCGACCAATAACCAACAGCGGGATCTGGAGATCCATAATGGCTCCCACATATTCAACGATGACTTTAGTGATCGAATGAACCATACACATATATTACCAATTCCCTTTGTCTCGCGATATTTTACTTGTCCGAGGTTTGATCTTCGGTATCACTCTATACCTTGTTCAACCTCGTCTCCTGACAAGTACTCTTTACTCGTACCGTGGTATGTGGTCTCTTATGAACTCATTCATATGCTTGCAAGACATTAGACGACATTCCACCGAGAGGGCCCAGAGTATATCTATCCGTCATCGGGATGGACAAATCCCACTGTTGATCCATATGCCTCAACTCATACTTTCCGGATACTTAATCCCACCTTTATAGCCACCCATTTACGCAGTGGTGTTTGGTGTAATCAAAGTACCTTTCCGGTATAAGTGATTTACATGATCTCATGGTCATAAGGACTAGGTAACTATGTATCGAAAGCTTATAGCAAATAACTTAATGACGAGATCTTATGCTACGCTTAATTGGGTGTGTCCATTATATCATTCACACAATGACATAACCTTGTTATTAATAACATCCAATGTTCATGATTATGAAACTAATCATCCATTAATCAACAAGCTAGTTTAAGAGGCATACTAGGGACTTCTTGTTTGTCTACATATCACACATGTACTAATGTTTCGGTTAATACAATTCTAGCATGATATATAAACATTTATCATAAACATAAAGATATAAATAATAACCACTTTATTATTGCCTCTAGGGCATATCTCCTTCAACTGCATGCAACCCTTATGTTTTATAGCATAAATGATGAGATGATCCAGATTTACCCGAAGAAGTCAGCGACAATGGCAGTGAGGGATGTGTGATTGCTCGGTGCTCCGAGGTGTCACGACATTGGGGTGGTGCTGCGCGTGTTGGGCGTATCCAAGGAGCATGTGTGTGATTTCATCCTGGAAGGTAAATTGATGGCATGTTTTGTCCTACATTATGCCGACAATGTTAGCTTAGTTATGTTAGTGATGTAGTGGACAGGCAATGATGTTGCCGATTTCCTCAAAAGATGAAGCAGCTTGTTTATATTTATGTTTAGTTTCCCTTTTGATCATCACACATCTTCATTTTGTAACAACCGTTGCTTAACATTGGAAGAGGGATTAAAGTCTTAGGTTCGTTTGCCTTTTGATCTATCACATATCTCCCTTCTGTACTAACTACTAACTCTTTATAACAGTTGAAGGTTGATCCAAGTCAAGATGGAGCTCACGGTCAGTCACAACTGAAAAGTCACCCTTGACCTTATCAAATAATACAAATATGGCGGTGTGCAGCCCATGGTTTACCTCCACCAGCTCTGGTTGTTCGCAATTTGATGGAGCAGGTAGCTTCTATTAGTTAGCTCATTGAAATTGAGCTTCTAAAAAGCTTGGTTGTGGAGCAAAAGGATGTCTAGGCTCAAATACAATGTGCAAGAGGTTGCCCCTGTGCAATCATGGAAGGTGAATAGATATAGGTATTTGAATATTGTTGTGACTTTCTCAAAAGAGCCAGTTAGTCATAATCTGATTTGGTGCAGATCCGGGAGTCGGGTCAGAAGGAGTACAAGGATCTCGAGGTTTAAAGGAAGCATTAACCAATTTATTTAGGTAATGACATGAGTAAACATGTTAGTTGACTGCACCTTGTTTTGCAGATTTGATTTGCTTATTGTGCATCTTAGTCTTGTGAGGAGAACTAGGTGTAGCCTTTCCCACTGCCAAAGTTTAATTCATGAAGGAATCTGAAACTTTACATTAGTTTTTGTGCAACTGGAGTGGCACAGGTAGGTAACTCCCTCCTGATTAATCATTTGTGACCTGAATTCTTGATTGATCCATATTATTTATTCAAACTATCACTTAATTCATGATGTCTGTAGAAGCTTGCAGGGGTACTACATGAGCTCACATTAGTTGTTTCCGTACCAATGGACCTTACAGTGGTAAAATTTGATATTCTCTAATCCTTCAGGCCGGTGTTGTGATTCATCACCAAGTTTTCATGTTTAGTTCTGTCTCAAAAAGATAATTTATGAAAATGAGCTCATATCTCCTCACCGGGATTGTGCATGCAGAAACTCCTGAGGGCGAAGCACGCACCAAGGCAAACGATCAGGAGAGGTGGAGATCATCACAACTAGCTCAGTTCAGCAGGAAGAGTGATTACAATGAAACGACCAGGCCAGTGTGGTGTCACCTACGGCCCACAGGAAACAATCTTAGAAAGTGACAATAAGAAATGGATAAACTTAGATGCATATCCTAATATGCCAATTGGTAAAAAATAGCAATATTATGTTACTCCCTCCAATCCATATTAATTGACTTAATATAGATGTATCTAGAACTAAAATGTGTCTAGATACATCCATATTAGAGTCAATTAATATGAACCGGAGGGACTGAGCTTAATTTGCCACGTTTGCCATAGACCTAGCCATCTGTTTTTACCGGCTGATAGCCTGATACACATTTTCACCTTCAAAGCGTGGACAGGGACCATTGTGTTTCTCAGTTGAGGCAGTTTTCCATCTTCTCTGATCAACCAATTATTGCATCTTATTCTCATAGGTCTCTCATTTAATATGGTACAGTTTTCTTTTCTGATTCATTTAATTTTTGGACACGTCATTGTTAGCTGAATTTTTCTCTTTAGATTTTCTTCTAAATTTACTACTGATTCTCGTTAGTGCATTTCCATATATGTAAACATGGAATCTGAGACATGAACCATGCAAACTGAAACTATGTTTGGCCCCATAGGAGTGTCAACTACTGAATTTAATTGTCAGCAAACATGCAACGGCTGTGTTATCTATATTTTCTGTTAGTAACCATTTCCATGCTATACTATAGTCAGCCCTCTATTTTCTTCTGTCTTTATACTGCTTCTGATTGTTTCAATCACCTTACTCTGCAATGACTATGGTCTCTGTGAAATCAGCTCTTCCTTTGCTTTTCTAATTTTTATTTATTCGTCAGGTTACCAAAGATAAGCTTATGGTCTTTGCTTATAAGAATATAAGGTGCAACAAATGTCAGCTTTCGGAGTGAAGTTCAGCTTTTCCACTTACCTTCCTTAGGGGCCGTATACTTGGTGCCAACACGGCCCGTCGAGCCCCCCTATGGTACTGATTCTCTTCTTTTTTTCCTACATTAGTTAACAACCTCTACTATTAAAATTGCAAATGTTCAGAAAAAAAAGCAAGCCAGAAAAGCATATAATTTTGATTACTTGATTAGACATGCATATCTCTGTTATGCTATGTGCTGTGGGTTTAGATTTTAGAACGAATGACTATCTATTTGGTACACCTGCTATCGCTCTCCTGTTGTTGATGCTGGACGTGTCAGGTTATCCATATGCCTCTCTGTAGCTATATTATTGTGCTCTTTTTTGTTTTGATTTTAATCTATGTCATTCATATACCCTTCTAACAAAAATTCTAACGGATACTCTCATGCTCAGGTTTCTACTGCCTACAGGTTTACCCGCCTGTTCATGGACTGCCCTGTTATCGTCCTCCTATCGTAATATCTGATCCATGCCGTATCATCTCTGGGTGTGTTTTACTACCTAAAATGCATTCAGCTCAGTTTTTAGTGTATTTTTTAAGCAATCATCTAATAGCTATCTTTTCCAAATGCCTACTCTGTGCTGTGTATTATGCTACGTATCTAGGATATACAGATGTATAAGAAGTTATCTTTACTGCTTCATGCTTTTACACCACTTTCCGCTGCTATGGAAAGTATATGTGGTGCCACGCCTACACTACAACCAAACTGAATGAAACTGTCCTTGACAGCTACAATCTCCTTCTGACCAAAGTTTTTTTTTTTTTCGAAACAGAGGCAAAAGCTTTGCCTCGTCCATTTATTAAGCAGAAGGTGCCCGGTTTTTAGGAGAAAACCGAGCAAAAACCAACAACAACTGTGCCATAATGGCACACCCAAACCACACACACCGCCACAAGGGCACATCCAGCCACCTTGGCTACCCACAAAAGCTAAGAAGCTCAAGCCGGCCTATGCCAAACAGATGGCTCTTCGGAGAGAGACCGGCAGCTCCGCTTCTGACGACGAGCCTCGGAGAGGAGATGCGCAAGACAAACGCCGAATAGAACCTTCATCGGACCGCCTCACGCAGCAGGTCATCGTACACCGCCCGAGGGTGGCTTCGACTTCACAGCAAGAAGAGATCACCACGAAGACATTCGAACACGCCGGAACGGAGCCGACTAACATGACCTTGCCGCAACCAAACCTTGGTCACCACCATCGTCGTTGCCTCACAAGACTCCACCCGGAACACCTGGACCTCCGATTGACCTCCTGCCAACCCAGAAGCCATGTGTGCCTACCCCGCCGGAGTGCGCGAAGGGGGTCACCACCTTCAAGACGACGCCCTCAAGAGGGGACACGACGAAGAATCGACGCCGTCGTCCGATCCCATAGGATCAAGGCTTTCACCCGAAGACGTGAACCCGAGGCAGCGATGGTCGTAGAGCTCCACGACCGCCCCCCAAGAAGGACGGCGACATCCATAGACGCCGCGCGGTCAGGCTTTCGCCCGGAGCAAACGAACCACCACATCCTCACGCGGCCAGACAGCGAGACGAAGATCGAAAAACGCTGACAGCCCGCAGTCCGCAGACACACCTCATGTGCAGAAGCGGCGCCACCGCCACACACAAGCCACCACCGCCACCTCCATCAGACCAAGGAGCTCCGCGAGCTCGGCTGCCACCACCCGCACCACGCGGGGTTGAAGAGCCAAGTCGCACAATTACTGCCGACCAACTCACCGAGAAGAGCTCCGCGGACGCCGCCAACCACCACAGAGAGGGAACTTCGACGGACGCCAACACGGGGGGTCCAAGGCAGAGCCGTCGGCCGCAGCAGCGCGAGGCCCCGGTCAAGCCACCATGCCGCCATCGCGGCCACAGTTGCCGCCAACCACCGACATCACACCCGCAGGGCCGCCGCCCCGCCATCCAGCACCGCCCCCACCCCTGCAGCAACGCCGGTGAAGGCCGGGAAGAAGGGCGCCGCCTCAGCCCCGACATCCACGGGCCGAGCCAGCGCGAGCAGGGGCGATCCCGAGCAGGCCCGCCGAAGCCCATCTGGGCCCGAGCGCGCGCCGCCATGCCCGCCCCGCCAGCACCGCTGCGCCATCGCTGCGCCCCGCCCACGCGCCAACACAGCCGCCTGCGACGCCGTCATCGCCGGCCCCAGCGCCCGCCGCCATGCCCTGCGCCCGACGAGCTCCCTCTCGCCAGGGAACGCGGGAGGGAAAGGAACCGCCCCGCCGCCACCTTCCCAGGGGAGCGCGCGGCTTTGCCGGCCCCCCTCCGGCGGCGGTGAAACGGGGAGGAGAGGTGGAGGGTGGCTAGGGGCGGCGGCGGGTAGGGCTCCCCCCTGGCCGCCAGAGGAGGGCGACGCGGGGGGAGGGTTTCTGTTGAACTCTGATTGACTCCAAGGTTCCCTTCTGACCAAAGTGACTACAAAAAGTTTCGAAGTGTTAAAAGTGGTTTCATCTTCTGAACTTTCCACTTGGTGGGACATTTTTTGTTCAAATGTAAGCAATTGGTGTGACAAATAGAATCGCTGCTATTGAGATACTACAGAGAGCGGTAACATACCGATAGCGAGAGCTGGCAGCTGGATGTAAGATCGCCCTTGCTCATCCTCAAGCAGCCGTGCTTCCCCGCTCCTCTATTCTCGCTGCAGCATCCCGCTGCTGCCGCAGCACGTCGCACAGATCGGATGACGGACTGACTTTTAAAGACGCCCTGCAATTCATATCAGCAGAAGCAACGGTTCATTTGAGCAGATGGTGAGCTGACGTGGGAGGCACGAGCTGAACTACTAAGCGGCGCGAAGTGGACTTGCAGGGCGCTGGTGCACTGGACGGCCTCGAGCCTGCTCTTCCCGATGGGGAACACCTAGGCAGCAGTGCTCCCTCGCCGCGTGAGGCGTGACGGATGGGGCGGCGCACAAGTTGGGGAGAGTTGCGCATCTGCGCCAGCGAGCTCCGCAGAGGGTCGAGCGGCTGTACGGGAGGCTGGGAGAAGACGCACGCTGCGAGTGGAGGTTGGGGAGGGTTGGGGCGGCGCCATTGCCTGGCTCTCGCCCATCGTCCACCCTGAGACTCCTTGCGAGTGAAGGTTGGTGAGGAGTGGGGCGGTGATATGCACGTGTCGGAATTCCTCCGGCCAGATGGAGACTGTAGAGAGACCGGTGGTCGGGGTCGGAGCCGCGCGGCTGCGGCGGCGGACTGCTGGGCGGCACGCGGGGTAGGATGTAGGTAGCTCCCTGGCAAGAGGGTGGGTGGCGCGGGGCAGGCGAGAAGGTGGTGTTCGGCCGACGAGCGAGCAGGAGGTGGGGGCGAGCGGGGCAGATAGTGGCCGGTCGTGGAAGATGATTACCCTAGCCCCGCACGACGCCCGTACTAATGTAGATCGGCCCTCGCGCTCGCGAAATGGACGGCGAGCCAGCTGCGGAGAATCCAATGCCACCGCAGCGGACGCACCGTCTCCCAAGAACAAGCGAGCAGATAGATGTCGCCGCGACCGCCCAAGAACAAGCGAGCACCATTTTTCTTCTCTAGCTTTACTCTTTTTTTATATAGATTTTAGACTCTCCGTGCCTTTATTCATATATCGATTCAAGGTTCTCTCGCTTTACTCGATTCATTTTTTTTCTTCTTTCCATTAATTGTAAAGAGCAGAAATTAGGGGCGTGAGTCCAGTTATCCTCTTGGATCACTGCAGTTTTTTTTCCGTTGAGGTTTCCACCCGAATATTTTGAACATTGTGTTCAGGAGCAAACATGAATTTATTGTGTAAACTTATGATATATACACATATGAGATTAAAAGTGACAGGAGGTTAAGCCTACTAATGTTGCCATCCATAGCTTCAAACCCTGATAGGGACTTCACATATGTAAACAATATGTTGATGCATGGTTCGAATATAATGTTCATTGTTCCATTGTTAAGAAATAGACACATGAATATAATACCCTTAGGTTATATTTTTTATACATAGATTTGTTTTGTTCCCGTAGCAACGCACGGGCATTTATACTAGTTATACAAACTTCATAAATTGTCAACCCCATAGGTAAAAAAGGTATCAACTAAGCATATCTACTTTTCTGGAACCACCCATCAGTGGCCAGTATAAAGTTTGCATTCATATTAGTTCTAGGAAGTAACAATCAATACATAACTTGCAGATAATATACATATTTCTAATATTACGAGACAACTGGTCAACTTCTATCATGCGTCAAGCGCTTCTAAATGAACCCAGTGCGTTGGTGTGCTTCAAATATCTGCAAAATAAAATTCACAAGTTTCCTGAGAAGACAACATTTAAAAAAAAATCCAGAAAATTATGTATGCACAAGTTTTTGTGTAGCCCAGGAACATGAAGTATTTCACATTGAGAGGCTGCAGATCTATTCTTCTCCGATCTGTGCATACATTCAGTAGAGACATTCTACATCAAGTCGCCATTGTCTCATTTTGTACTACCTGTGTATACCCTGTTGTAAAATAACACTTACAACGGTGAACACCAGTTCACTCAGTATTCAGGCACTGAAGCCAATGTAATTCTGCAAGGCAATAACCAATATATAGACACGTCCAGACTCCAGAATTTGAAGAGAAACTACATAGGCAGAAAGAATGAAACAAACCTACACCAATGTAGTTTCATCATAAATCAAAGGTTGTAGTCTACTGGTTGTAGGTCCCATTATTTCGGATGAAACTAATGTGGCTCCAGTAAATGCAAACTATGGAAGATGACTCAACTGGTTCAGAATAAGGAAATATGCTATGTAACTAGGTCAACCGTACAGAAAAACATTGGCACAAAGATTGTTCGAAGTTCGTAAAGAAAAACCAACAGTATGGGTATACGACTTGTAGAAGTGCTCAGCATCAGCCAAATCTTTGAACTGCATGCCAATGGCTCGCTTTTTTGCCTCATCACATTCCGGGGTCCAGGACGTCACCTGAAAAATTGATTATAATATCAGCAGAAAAATGTATGTGAGAGGGGAGAGGTAAACGAAAAGACTAAAGTCCAGATACACGCACACAGAAAGGATAGTTCTTCCTGCTCGTTGGTGTACAGAAGTCGTCTGATATGGTAGAGCTCGCTACAACAATGGATTCAACATCATCACACTCATTTGTTTCCACTGGGCATGATGACATCTCACTCGCCACGGGATCCATGAGAGCTGCCATTAATTATTACGTATGAAAATCAACTAATTTAGCATGTACTACAAGAGCAACAGCATTCATTTTTTTTTTTTTTTGAGGAAACAACAGCATTCATTTAGTGTACCTCAAGGGCTCTCGAAAATTTTGAATCCCCTTCAGCAAACATGGTCAAATATTTTTTTTGTTTGCACAAAGTATGATCATGTTTGTAGTACAGATAGGAGGTGAGAAACAAAAAGAGTTGCCAACAGAAAATTTGTATCTAACTAAAGCATAGTTAGAATTTATTCTTATTCAAGATCTACAAGACTACAACACAGATCTGTACTTCAAACATCATCAAATTAATTAATAGTGTTTCCCAATATAATAAGGTCACCGGCGACGAGAGGCGCGCTGCACAACGACCTCCCGTTCGATGGTGATACTTTTGTCTTTGCCCTGGTCGTGATGTAGTTCTGCGTGATGCAAACACCTGAACTGACCCAAGTTTTCAGGCGAGGTGCCGTTACCATTGCAATCAATGGGAAAAGCTACAAGTGATATCCAGCAGGCAAGTTGGATAGTTAGTCGTCGCACCATCGGGTCCATTCCTCTGGTAGAGCTGACCAGCTCCCCATTAGATCATTACTACTCGTCAGAGAGTATTGTTGGACTTCTAGCACCAGTGCGGACCAAATTTGGTGGAAATTCTGAGCCTTAGAGGCCGCGTCCCCCAAAGGGATTTGGAGCGCGCCGGTCCAAAAAACCGTTCCAGCCGCGTCCCCCCCCCAAAGCCTATTTTTGTCCGGAGCGCCCCCATACGGTGTCCGGCACCCCGAGCCCGTCCCCGTCCCACAGGGGACGCTCCGGGCACGCCGGACACAACGAAAAGCGAGGCGAACCGACGCGGGCCCGACGCGTCAGCGGCTCGGAAGCCTAAACCCCCGTCGCCTACCTTTGGTCAAGCGACGTTAAAGGCGTCCCTGTTTTCCCAGGCGACGCAGGGACACGTCTCGTCGTGCATGGCCGTGTGGTCGTCCGCGCCGGCGTTATTGCGTGCAACCACCCGCTGCCGCCGCTGTTTAAAGATGCCCTGCAGTTCTCACCGCTCACAAACCATCTCGTCGCCGCCGCCTCCCCCCCTCCCAGATCTTCTCCTCGCCGCTCCAAAAATGTCGAGCTCGTCCTCCCGCAAGATCGCCGCGGCGAACGGCTTCGGCCGCGGTAGCCTCACCGTGGCGGAGGCGTGGGCGCTGTACAAGGCCCGCTATCCAGTCCCGCCGGACATGCGGCTGCCAAGCAGCGGTGGCTGGAAGATTGCCGTGAATGGCATTGGCGTTCCGCCGCCGCCGAAGCCGCGCACGGACCAATGGAGGGACGCCATCAAGGCCCGTCGGGCTCAACTCACCGCCGAGGAGCGGTTGGATCCGACGTGGGCAGCCAACAACAACGACGCCTGGTGGACGACGTACTTCCAGGCGAAGTACGACGTCGAGATGCACAGCACTGACGGGCTCGTCGGCGGCCCCAATAGCTGGAACAAGGACGGCCGTGCCCTGTTTTGGGGCGTTCCGGGGCGCACCCTCGAGAACGTCATCCGCGACATCCGCAACGGCGCTCCAAGGCTGGAGATGCCGTCGTCACCGCCGCCGTCTCCTCAATGGCAGCCGAGGAGGACGACGTACTCGTCCTCCTCGCACTCTTCTTCCTCAGGACCGGCGCGATCGATGCTGTCCTCGTCTTACCGGTCGGCGCCGTACACCGTCCCCAAACGGGAGGTGAAGGAGGAGCCGGGGACGCCCGTCAACACGAGGCGTGGCGGCAGCGGCAGCCGGCGGCAGCAAGGGAGGCGCGGCGACGCCCTCCTCATCCCGAAGCCGGAGGTGAAGGAGGAGCCAGAGGAAGCGTCGCAGGCGGTGCTGCTGGCGGAGTACGAGCGGCAGCAGCGGCTCATCGCCAGCAGCGACGACCCCGAGGACTGCCCAGGTCTGCGGGCGGCGTTCTTGGCGTCCATGAACGACAAGGACGCCTGGAGGGGCGACCTCGACGCGGCGATCGCCTTGTCCATCCGTGACTCCGGCAAGCCGCTGGTGGACCTCACCGACGACGGCGAGGCAGGACCAAGCGGCTTGGTGAAGGACGAGCCCGTCGACGAGCCCGTGGATGAGCGCGTCAAGCAGGAGGTCGTCACCGACGAGATGTACAACTTCCAGCAGTACTACGACGCCTCCGGCCGCCGCAAGTGGTTCTAGATTCGGTTTAGTTTAAATTTAGCCAAATTTCGTTCGAATCTATGTAATATATGGCAAGTTTGGATGAATCTCGCTTAAGTTTAAAATTTGCGAAATTTTGTTTGGGGGACGCGACTGGGAAGCGACGTCCCCCAAACGAAACACATCCCCCAAACGCTTAATCCAGCGCGGTTTGGGGAACGCTTTGGAAAACGCGGCTGGAGATGCTCTTAAAAGTTTGCACACCTGATCCATGGATTTAATTAGGAGTAGTTTTTCAAGTTAAGGTCACAATACACTGACAAATCCAAGCCATCAGCCATGCTGCATGCCCGAGATTTGTACACACTCCACACGTAGGTTTCAATAACTCAGCAGTCGGCGCTGCCCGAGAACCGATAGCCACCCTGCTATTTTCTACATCTAGAAAAACTGAAGGATGTAACAAGTAGTAGTTTCCCACCGGTGGAAAAAGGGTCTTCCATCCAGCCCCATTAGTCCCCAAATATTTGGAACCGTGACTAATGGGACCTTTAGTTGTGGTTCGGGAGGCGAACCGCGACCAAAGGCCTGGGCCCAGGGCGCTCGCTGGCCAGCTGGTGCACGTGAGGGGCTTTAGTCGCGGTTGGCCAGGCCAACCGCGACTAAAGGCCTTCGGGCACCTTTAGTCACGGTTTGCTAGGCCAACCGCGACTAAAGCCCCTCCCCTATATATACCCATCCAGCAGCCAGCACTTAGCCATTTGGAGTCATTCTCTTCACAAACTTCATAAGGGGTGTTAGGTTTGCTTTTGGTTCCTCTTATGCACACAAGGTGTTTGATGAAATGCCCCAAGAGCATGAAACAAACATGATATGAAGTGTCGGAGCCACACTTGAGCTTCCTAATTTATTTTTTCCACCTCGATCGCGGTTAGCAACTTGAACCTTTGATGTGTCATTGATAAAATATGCATATGTGTGTAGTTCATTGTTTGATTTCTATTGTTTGTAGTTAGTTAGTTAGTTTAACAAATGCATATTGGTTAATTATATATTTTATATTATAATAATGCAGATGAATCGGCAATGGATGTACGGTAATCGACTCTCCGGCGAGTTCACTACGGGTTTGAAAGATTTCCTCGTAGTGGCTAATGCGAACAAGCAGGGGGGTTTTGTTATCTGTCCATGTGTTGCCTGTAAGAATCAGAAGGGTTACTCTTCCTCAAGAGATGTTCACATGCACCTGCTTCGGCAGGGTTTCATGCCAAGCTATAATTGTTGGACCAAGCATGGAGAAAGAGGGGTTATAATGGAAGAAGATGAAGAAGGGGATGATTTCATCGATGAAAACTATCTTGATCATTTCGGTGATACTTTCATGGAGGATGCTGAAGGTGGGGAAGGTGAAGGGGAAGGTGAAGGGGAAGGTGAAGAAGAGGCACGTGATGAGCCCGTTGATGATCTTGGTCGGACCATTGCTGATGCACGGAGAAGTCGAACTGAAAAGGAGAGGGAGAATTTGGATCGCATGTTAGAGGATCACAAAAAGTCGCTGTACCCCGGATGCGATAATGGTCTCAAAAAGCTGGGCTGCACACTGGATTTGCTGAAATGGAAGGCACAGGAAGGCGTAGTTGACTCGGGATTTGAAAACTTGCTGAAAATGTTGAAGCATATGTTTCCAAAGAATAACGAGTTGTCCGCCAGTACGTACGAAGCAAAGAAGGTTGTCTGCCCTCTAGGTTTAGAGGTTCTGAAGATACATGCATGCATCAATGACTGCATCCTCTACCGCGGTGAATACGAGAATTTGAATGAATGCCCGGTATGCACTGAATTGTGTTATAAGATCAGAGGCGATGACCCTGGTGATGATGTTGAGGGCCAGAAACCCATGAAGAGGGTTCCCGCCAAGGTGATGTGGTATGCTCCTATAATACCACAGTTGAAACGTCTGTTCAGGAACAAAGAGCATGCCAAGTTGTTGCGATGGCACAAAGAGGACCGTAAGTTGGACGGGCAGTTGAGACACCCCGCAGATGGAACGCAATGGAGAAAGATCGATAGAGAGTTCAAAGATTTTGCAGCTGACGCAAGAAACATAAGATTTGGTCTAAGTACAGATGGCATGAATCCTTTTGGCGAGCAGAGCTCCAGCCATAGCACCTGGCCCGTGACTCTATGCATCTACAACCTTCCTCCTTGGTTGTGCATGAAGCGGAAGTTCATTATGATGCCAGTGCTCATCCAAGGTCCGAAGCAACCCGGCAACGACATCGATGTGTACCTAAGGCCATTAGTTGATGAACTTTTACAGTTGTGGGGCAGACCTGGTGTACGTGTGTGGGATGAGCACAAAGAAGAGGAATTTGACCTACGAGCGTTGCTTTTCGTAACCATCAACGATTGGCCTGCTCTTAGTAACCTTTCCGGACTGTCAAATAAGGGATACAATGCATGCACGCACTGCTTACATGAGACTAAAAGCGTATATTTGCCAAATTGTAAGAAGAACGTGTACCTTGGGCATCGTCGATTTCTTCCGAAAATTCATCCAGTAAGAAAGAAAGGCAAGCATTACAACGGCAAGGCAGATCACCGGGCGAAGCCTGCGGAACATACTGGTGCTGAGGTATTTGATATGGTCAAGGATTTGAAAGTCATCTTTGGAAAGGGTCCTGGCGGACAATCAGTTCCGCAGGGAGCTAACGGGCGCGCACCCATGTGGAAGAAGAAATCTATATTCTGGGAGCTAGAATATTGGAAAGTCCTAGATGTCTGCTCTGCAATCGACGTGATGCATGTTACGAAGAATATTTGCGTGAACCTCCTAAGCTTCTTGGGCGTGTATGGGAAGACAAATGATACAAAGGAAGCACGGCAGGACCAGCAACGTTTGAAAGACCCTAATGACCGGCATCCGGAATGGTTTCAAGGTCGTGCCAGCTACGCTCTGACCAAAGAAGAGAAGGTCATCTTTTTTGAATGACTGAGCAGTACGAAGGTCCCGGCTGGATTCTCGTCGAATATAAAGGGAATAATAAACATGGCGGACAAAAAGTTCCAAAACCTGAAGTCTCACGACTGCCACGTGATTATGACGCAATTGCTTCCGATTGCTTTGAGGGGGCTCCTACCGGAAAATGTTCGAGTAGCCATTGTGAAGCTATGTGCATTCCTCAATGCAATCTCTCAGAAGGTAATCAATCCAAAAGATCTACCACGGCTACAGAACGATGTGGTCCAATGTCTTGTCAGTTTCGAGTTGGTGTTCCCGCCATCCTTCTTCAATATTATGACGCACCTCCTGGTTCACCTAGTCGAAGAGATTTCCATCCTCGGTCCGGTATTTCTACACAATATGTTCCCCTTTGAGAGGTTCATGGGAGTATTAAAGAAATATGTTCGTAACCGTGCTAGGCCAGAAGGAAGAATTGCCAAGGGCTATGGAAATGAGGAGGTAATTGAGTTCTGTGTTGACTTTGCTCCTTACCTTAAGCCGATTGGTCTTCCTCGATCGCGGCACGAGGGGAGACTAAGTGGAAAAGGCACGATCGGCAGGAAATCAACGATATGTATGGACGGCCATTCTATGACTGAAGCACACCACACAGTTCTAACTAATTCCAGCTTGGTGGCTCCGTACTTTGAGAAACACAAGAATATTTTACGCGAGGACAACCCGGGGAAGCCTGAATCCTGGATTACGAAGTCCCACATGGAGACTTTCGGCAGTTGGTTGAGAAAACATTTAATGAATGACGATCATGTTGTAGATCAGCTGTACATGTTGGCCAAGACACCATCTTCGACTATAACGACTTTCCAAGGGTACGAGATAAATGGGAATACATTTTACACGATCGCCCAAGATAAAAAGAGCACCAATCAAAACAGTGGTGTCCGCTTTGATGCAGCAACCGAGAATGGGCAAAAAGTCACATATTATGGTTACATAGAGGAGATATGGGAACTTGACTATGGACCCTCCTTTAAGGTCCCTTTGTTCTGGTGCAAATGGTTCAAGCTAACAGGAGGTGGGGTAAAGGTGGACCAGCAATACGGAATGACAATGGTGGATTTCAACAATCTTGGTTACCTTGACGAACCATTCGTCCTAGCGAAAGATGTCGCTCAGGTTTTCTATGTGAAGGACATGAGTAGCAAACCGAGGAAACGGAAAGATAAGAAAACAATCAGTACATCATGCGATGATCCAAAGCGCCACATTGTTCTTTCAGGGAAAAGAAACATCGTGGGAGTGGAGTGCAAGACAGACATGTTAGAAGATTATAATATGTTTGGTGAAATTCCGCCCTTCAAAGTGAACACCGACCCAAGCATTAAGTTAAATGATGAGGATGCTCCATGGATACGGCTCAATCGTAAGCAAGCAGGGACACAAGGGAAGAAATGATGTGTAATAATTTATTGTACCAAACTTTGTTGAATGGATCATGTGAATTATATTATCTGTGATGTGTTTGGTGTCCATTTTCGAATGATTCGATTGATTCGAGATACCACTGATGATACATGAAATTTGGAGTGACTAAGTCATACTCCTGCCTAGGCGTATAATGGGAAAAGGACTAGAGGAGCCGTAAATACCACTGATGATACATATGAAATTTGGAGTGACTTAGTCATACTCCTGCCTAGGCGTATAATATGCATACTCGTAGTCTTCATAGTCGCCGCCGTTGTACTGGTAGTCATCGCCTTCTAAGTTGTCACCGTTGTCGTCGCCGTTGTCGTCGCTGCTGTCGTCGTCGCTGTCGTCGGGCGGCGCTCGTGGCTCGAACTGAGGGTAGCGCAGGCGGGGGATATCGCCGGCCGCGATGTAGTCCATAACGCTCAGTAGAGTCCGGCCGTACCACCATAGCCGACGGCCGGCCTCGTGGAAGTTCCCAGGAGGCAGACCGTCCTCCTCATACCTAGCGATGCGCTGCCCCCCTCGCCGCCCCCTCCGTATACGCGCGGGGTTTTTTTTGTTTACGGCGCGTACTGCCATTGCCCTTTCGCCACCGACCCCGCGTAATTATAATTTTGTTACGCTATCGAAGGGGGCGGTGCACTACCGCCCTTTCGCCACCGCCACCGCCACCGCGCCCTTTCACCACCGGCGCCACCGCCCTTTCACCAGGCCACCCCCCTTTCACCACCGCCACCTTCTTTACTTAATATAATTAGTTTTTAATTACTACATGTTTTCAGGGGTGACACATATGGCGGACGATAGAGCCGACCCGATTAGGGATAACTATAATGCGGAAGCCGAGGTACATCTTTTCGGCATCATAAACGGCGACATTCTTTATGTGTCGCCGCCCCAAGAAGATGAAGAAGACGATATCTCTTCTTATCTGAACCTTGGCGATGAAGATGAAGGTCGTCAGCGAGGTGATGACGAAGGAACGGGCAATGTTGATGGAGGTCAACCATCGACAAACACCTCCGGCGATGTTGATAATCAATTAGCAATCACCACCTCCGGCGAGGTATATATATACATTGAGCCTCTGGTGATACAAATTTACCGATTTCAATAAATATGTGTATTAACTCGACTCTGTTTCTTATTTTAGCCCTCGGTCAGCGGATCGTCGAAAAAATCGGTGAAGACAAAGCGTGGCAAAACCAAGATGCTGAAACAAGGAGTGATATATACCATTGATGTTATCAGTCCAAAAGGCAAGCCGCTGGAGCCCGAAGAGGCGTACACCAAGTTCATCAACCAATGCGGAGTCGTTGTTAGAGACAGCGTCCCGATCACCGTCCAGGAATGGCATGAGCCTGTGAAGGCACGTGTTGGTTCCAGTTTTGTCAGCAAGAGAAAGAAAAAGGAATGCTGGAGAACGCTTATGGAGCATTTCGTTCTACCTCCGGATTACCGCAAAAAAGATGAATTCGGTAACGACGATCCGGAGGGACGTAAGAGGAGGAGGCTGGTCAAAGAGTTTGCTCTTCAGCAGATGGCCACAGCATTCCGCACATACAAGAAAAATTTAGCGGCTCAATATGTCGAGAAGGGGAAGACTCCGGATTTTACCGGACAGTATGAGAAGATTAAAGATGATTGGCCCGAATTTGTGAGGCAAAAGAAATCCAAGGAGTTCAAGGCCATATCGGATAGAAATAAGGCAAATGCGGCTAAGAAGCAGTACAATCATATTATGGGGCCAGGAGGATACCGCCTTTCTGAGCCTAAGTGGCAGAAGATGGAGGACGACCTGAGGGCGCGAGGAATCCCTCTAGGTACGGAGGGATGGTACCCTAGGGCCAAAAGCTGGTGGTACGGGCATGGGGGAACGCTAGACCCGGTGATGGGGGAGTGTACCCACCGAGACACAAAGTTTAAACCCACCCAAGCCCTTATTGACGCAATGAGGGATGCTCAAGCGGGGAAGATCAAGTTCAACAGAGAGAATGACCAGCTGACAAGAGCCCTCGGGAATCCTGAACATGGAGGACATCTACGAGGCAAAGGCGTCATTTCGTGGGAAGAAGGGTTTTCCCAGGAAGATGACCCCTACAGTTACAGAAGCCATAAGAGAAAGGCGGATCGGCAAAAAGATGAGCTGGCGCGGTTGGCATCAGAATTCAGTGAGATGAGGAAAACCGTGGATGTACTAGTAAAAGAAAGAGATGCAGCTCGGATGCAGCATGAAGGGCTTCCACGGAGGCCCCACCGGCTGGTGCACATGCACCGACGATCGAAATTACTGCACCGGAGCCTCCGGCGATCGAAATTACTGCACCGGAGCCTCCTCGCTACCCCGTCACTAGTAGGAAAACCCTTATAGGCGGAGCTTAGTTCTGTGGCGCACCACTAAAAATGCGCCGCAGAATGTTATTTTGTGGCGCACCATGTTGGGTGCGCCACCGAAATAGCTTAATTTTGTGGCGCACTACTGAACCATGCGCCACAGAAATTATATGGGGCCCACATCCTGCCACCACCAATTATTAGTGTAGGTATTTCTGTGGCGCACATGGCGTGCTGCGCCACAGAAATAACTCTTTCTGTGGCGCACGTGCTTCGGTGCGCCACAGAAGTAGTTGATTCTGTGGCGCACTTGTTCGGGTGCGCCACAGAACTAAGGTAACTTATATCATCGCCCGTGCCCTCCCCCACGCATGTTCACCTCTCCCCTCTCCCCTCTCCCCTCTCCCCTCCCCTCTCCCCTCTCCTCTCTCCTCCGATCCGCCGCGCGCCGCCATGGTCGTCGCCATCGCCGTCGCCGCCGCCTTCCTCCGCGAGGGCCGCATGCCGCCACGGTCCTCCCATCCCCGCCACCTGCAGCACAAGCTGCCGCTACGGCGAGGAGGGGCCGCCGCGAGGAGGGGCCACCGTCGCATGAAGGTGGAGGAGCCGCCGCGTCCTCCTCCTCCTCTACCGCTGCCGTCGTCGTCAACCTCTGTCAACACCCGGATTTTTAAGTCTAGATGCCTATTATGCCATTCCTCGCAATCCCATCATTCATTACAACTCATAATCGTCTTACAAATAAAGGATCACATGATCTAGTCTCATTACAATAATAGAAGTTCTATTGATCCATTACATAACACATAGCGGAAGCGAAATAGCATAGTAGTAGTCCATCTATTCCACAGGCAACTGTTGACGTCAGGAGTGATCCTAGTTGTCGTAGACATCCTGCTGTCCTTCTTCCGGGTTCTGGTACTCTTCTTCATAGTCTGGCCATTTGAATAGCCAGAGACAAAGCCATGAGTACTTTAAAGTACGCGCAAACTAATACTAAGGTAAACACTATCAACTATAGTAAAGGGGTTCTAAGCTCTAGTTTCATTTGCATAAAGCCAGTTTTATTTCATAAACACTTTAATAATCAAAAAAATCTTCATTTGCTCAACTAACTCAAGTGGGAACATTAGTGTCATTCCCACAACTCAGTTGTGATTGAAAGTCAAAGTCACCTTTCAATTCAAATCACAAGTCATCATTCATATTTTTAGAAAAGTTCTGATGACGGAACAGTATGGCCTTTCCAACTGTCCATAACCGCGGACGCGGCTATTCGAATAGATTTAACTCTGCAGAGGTTGTACACTTGTGCCACAAGAATTGCAATAGTTCGTCAGGGGTAACTGGCCCTGATTTATCGTACGCAGTACGCGAACTACCAATCCTAACCTTTCATTTACATACTCTAGTATAGGCACCTCTCCCCATGAGCTTGGCCTCCCGGTGAAAACAAACCGTCAACCCGGGAACTGCACAGGGCTTGGGTAGGACATTCACCTCGTTTCACGTCATTTCACATTCAATGGAGGCAGCCTCGGCATAACCCCTATGGCGCTTGTTCAGAGGGAACCCATACTAAAATACATAAGTTTCCAGCTAAGCCTTACCCAGATTCAGGTATTGTGGGGGTACTTGTAAAATTGGAATGGTATCGCATCCGAACCCAAACATCAGTTTTGGTAAAATTCACCAAGTCATTCACAAGTCATATTCACCTTCAAAATCTCTCAATATAATGACTCATCATTCCAAGGTTTTCAAAGTGATTTCAATTCACAAGTTCCCAAATAGAGTAGTCACTTTTAATATTGAGCACTAGCATCTAATTATGAGGGGTGCTAAGTATCTTGGAGCTTGCTAATCTAAGTGTGATGCTCTTGTACTACTCTATAACTCAATCAAGTGAATCATAAACCAAAAGTAACTTTGATAAATAAAATCAAGTAAAGCTTGTAAAGTAAAAACTTGGGATAGGATCATAAAGTAAAATGTAATGGTGCCTTGCTCTTGTAGAGCTTTGCACTTTGCAAGAATATAAACTTGCAACCAAAATAGTTTGCATTAGTCTAGCTTGCATTGGTAATAGCTTGCCTTGATTGGTGATGTGATCAAAGTTTTCTTGCTCTTCCTCTTGGTAGAAGACCCCTTCCTCTTGATAGTCTCCGGTACTAGCGTCTATAAATGAATACGAGGATACAATCACCAAACAACACTTAAGTAGTCTTAATTAGCCTTAATGGCTCACACAATTGATCTAGCATCACTACTTAACATTTATTCACAAATTATGCTAGGGTTTCTTTATTTAACATTAGGAAAATAATTTCCTCTCATTGAAAATTGGAATTGGGGTTTCTCTTTGGTTTGGGAGAAATAATTTCCTCTCATTGAATTCTTCTTAAGATTTAATCTTCTCAAATAACCAGGGATGATCCCATGTTGACCAAGTTCAACACTTCACACTTATTATTTGAGAAAAATGATTTAAATGAGATTCATCATCTCATGTGATTTAAATAACCATTGCAATTTAAATACTATATTAATTTAAATTCTACAAGTGAGAAAGTATGAGCCTATGCAGTAGAGGTCATCACATTACGTCATAATACTTGAGAAAATGATTTAAATGAGGTGCTACACCTCATAGATTTAAATTCCTAAAATTTGAAATGGTTTAAATGGACTAGTATTGACTACATAGCCAATATTTTGCTTCTAGCCCATGATCATGTACAGAACCCATATCATCTTTTTACATAGTAAATTAGAGTTGGTGAAATGTGAATTATTGCAATTGGATTTACTTCAAAATTCAATTTGGTTGATTTTCTATATTTATTTGAATACTGAAAAGTCTCTGTTTTGTTATTTTTGCTATTCAAAAACTACATAAGATATGTGGTTGAGACCAGTGGCAAAATGTAGATAATTTCATAGGCTTTCTGTAACAATTTGAATCACAAGATTTGGATTTATAGATTTAAAAGTATTCTATTTATAGCACAGACCAGTATTGAAATTTGTTGAATCAAATTAATACAAGGTTTGAATTATTGGGCCGCGCGAGAAAAGCAGATGGGCCGAAATGGTTTAAACAGAGAAGCAGCCCAGTAACGATTCGGGCCTGCTGTCATGGGGTCCCACACGTCAGTGAGTTTAATTCACCGAAACGGTACCTGGCAACGTCGGCCGTTGGATTAGAAAACGATCGCACGGTTGGCAGTCGTCGTCGTCGACGGGGGAGAAGAACTTGCTGCTCCGGCGAGGTAGGGGGTCGACGGCGTGACGGAGCTCCGGCGAGGGGCGGCGCGGAGGCTACGACGTTATCGATGACGAGACGTCGACTGGTACCGGTGGCGGAGCTTGAGGTGGTCTAATTTGACGACGGCGAGGAGCTACGGTGGCGGTGGTCGGCGGTGAGATTGGAGCTACTCCGGCTGAATTGGGACGAGGGAAGTGTTCGAGGAGATCAAGGAGAAGGAGGGGAGGCGACTGGTGTGGAGAAATCATCAAGGGAGTGCCTCTATTTATAGTTGCGCTTGTGTGCGGTGGGTGTCCGTGGAGGTCGACGACGGCAAGGGCGTTCCAGGGCGCGAAGGGGCAAGCTAGGATGCGCGTCGTGTAGGCGACGGCTAGGCGATGCTCTGGGTGTAGCTGGCGCGTCCAGGGGACGATGGGATCGCTCGGGCGCATGCTCATCATCTCACGGTACAGGCGGCCAAGCTTTTGATCGTGGCGATGGCGATGGTGCTTCCGCGAGCTAGCGAGCATGTCTAGCGTGTAGCCGTAGGCGTGGTGATCATGCGTGCCAAGTGGGAGAGGGAGAGGAGGACGAGAGCGTCCAGGCGAGGGGCGTACTAGCGCGTCCAGGGCATTGTCTGGGCGCGCTCACTGCGTGCACTGACATGCTGTGGCATGGTACTGGGCGCGCGTGTTCTGGCCCATGGCGTGTGTCTCTTTGCTTAGGGCTGGTACGAGCATGCTCGGTGGAGTGTGGGAGAGTCAGTAGACATGGTGAGGGTGACCAGAGGGAGCAGATGATGAGGAGTGGCATGGTGATGGCATGAGGGCTCGGCATGGATGAAAAATGATCATGGCTTCACTTTCCTCAGGGCTGCAGGGCATAGGATGATGCAGGGATGGTACCAGTAGGTTGATGATCACAAAGCAAAAGAAGTTTAGGCTAAAAACCAGTGGATATTAGGGTGTGTGCCATTTTGCAATTTCTGCCTGCCAAGTGTTCGATGATATGGCCGCATGAAACTTTTTGTGGAATTTTGCAATTCTTTTTGGTGGATCTCAATTATATATTTAATGTGATAGAATGGTGGTGGTGGTGTTCATTTTGGTGAAGATTTGTGAGAATTCAAATTTGGGGTTATCTTCTCTTTATTTCAAAGTCACATCTTGTCAACTCTATTCTGCTCAACCTGGTCAAAGTTAGCATAGGTGGTCAACATGAAATTTGTTCACCTTGACAAGGTCTTGGATGACATGGCAAGGGTTGACCAAGGTTGGTTGAAGAAAAGTCAAAACCAGAGGGGTAAAGTGAGGAACATTTTATAAAACTCAATTTTGACCATTATCACATGTATGTTGGGTTTGAGATTTTCTTGGATTTGATTCTGGTTTCTTTGATGCATTTGTGTTTTTTTATCATATATAAGTATTCTACAAGCAATAGATCAAGCAATGGTGGCCTTTGGTGAAGATTTGCAAAATTGGCCTTATGTGTATGTGAGTGAAATTGGGATTTTCTCACTATTTGATTTCTCTCCATTTGATTTGACTTTCCTTGACTCTAATGTGATTCTTATTAGTTTAGAGACATTTCCAAACCATTGAAACCATTCCAAAAGGTCTAGCTCAAAGATTTGCAAAAATGGCCATAACACATAAGAGGTGATATGTCAAATTTCATTATTCTTGTAAATTGTTCCCCTTGCTTTACTTGGGCATGGGTTAGGGTCAATTTAGTATTAGATTAGGTTTAGAGATGATTTCACATCATTTGGTCAAGGTTTAAAGTCATAGAACAAGAATTGGTTATTATGGCTATGTGTCACATATGCCTCTATGCATATGTTGCATTTGAGTTTTAATTTGACTTGGCTTGACCCAATTGGTGTGGTTGAGGGTTGAAATGGTATATAGGAGTGATCCCACCATTCACAACAAGTCTTAGGGTCAAGATTCTTAAATTCACATATTTGCTATTTTACTCTCATATGCCTCTATGGCATTTTTAGTTTCTTTTTATTTTCTTTAGGATCAACTTGGATTGGGTTTGATAAGTACTAGGTAAGCTGTATGAAGGTTTTCCAAACCTCTAAGCAAAGTAGAAAAGCTTAGGGTAAAGATTTATAAAAATAGCCATAGGCACATATGCCTTTTTCTTATTTAATTTCCTTTTATTTTATTTTAACTAGGATGGTGAAAAGAGGGGTGAGGTTTAGGGTTTAAGATCACTTCAAAATACTTTAACAAGCAAACATGGCAATAGCACAAGAATTAAGCAAGATAACTATGTATCAAACTTAATTGAATAAAAGTTTTTGTTAGTTCCAAAATTTGGAAATTGGGAAATTCATTTGTTTTGTTTTTTTTTGAAATTTTTGGGATGTTACAAACCCTTCCCCCTTAAACAAATCTCGTCCCGAGATTTTAAGAAAAGTTAGGTTCCTAAGAGAGATTGAGCATTTTGATTTAACAGGAAGACATACTTGGCATGGTCTGGGGTGCTTCCTCGTCTTCAGTGGCAGTCATGTGGTAGAGACGGCCGTTGTTGTTGTTCTGGTTCCTTCTACCTGCGAAGCGACGCTGTTGCTGAGCAGGTGCAGCGGTATTGGCAGCAATCTTGGCAAGCTTCTTGGGGCACTCATTGGAGTAGTGACCCACAACTCCACATTCATAGCAGTTGATTGTTGCCTTGTCTTTGGGGATGATGGGGGTAACATTGCTTCCAGTCCTTGGGGCAGTATTGGTGTTGTTGTTGTTTCCATTGTTGTTGTTGCTGTTGGGGTGGTTGTTGTTGTTGTTGCCTCCGGGCTTCGGGGGTCCTCCGTTGTTGTTGTGGTTGTTGGGGCGATAACTCTAAGCAGGGGGCTTGTTGTATCTTGGGGTGAATCCTCCAGAGGAGTTGTTGCAGTACTTCTGGGTATGGTGGGGTCCATTCTGGTTCATCATTCTGCGCTTGCGGTTCTCATTGGCTTGATGCAGCTTTCCTTCCATCTGTATGGCTGAGTCCACTAGGGCTTCTAAGTCAGCGAACGGAATGTTCACCAACACAGTTTGCATCTCGTCGTGCAGTCCGTTCAGAAATCTCTCCTTCCTTTTGTCGTTTGTGTCGGTCTCATCTGGGGCGTACCTTGACAGAGTGAGAAACCTGTCGCGGTATTCCACCACGGACATTCTTCCTTGCTTGAGTTCACGGATATCGTCTCTCATCTTCTTGATCAGTCCTTGGGGCACATGGTATTTGCTAAACTTCAGCTTGAAGTCTTCCCAGGTCATCATCTGTCCCGCATTCATTGCACGGGCACTTGTCCACCAGGCTCTGGCAGGTCCTGACAGATAGTGGGTGGCAAACAATACTTTTTCTGTGGCTTCAACTCCCGCAACTTCGAGGTTGTTCTCTATGGTCTGGAGCCAGTCATCAGCATCAAGGGGCTCTTCAGTCTTGTTGAATATCGGAGGGTTGGTGTGCTCAAAGTTCTTCAGCTTCGATCCAGGGTGATCGTGGTTTCCATGGCCTTGATTATTCTGAGCTATCTGTTGCAGCGCGGCAATGTTGGCTTGGCGTTCAGCTCTTTCGGCTTCTCGGTCTGCCATCATCGTCTGCAGCAGTTGCATCATGGCCTCCTGGGTGGCGTTGCGGGTTGGTGGGGCCATCTGAACATTGAGGTAGATGATAAGATAAGAGGGAAATTTCTATGGTTTATTTTGTTACAGTTTAAAAAGTTCATAATATTGAAAACTTGAGTAGTGTTGCGGGGGTAAAAACCAACAACACTTTTTCATTCATACCAAGCATCATACATTACAAATCTAACACACCGTTCGTTTGAAGAACCATTCCTCGCTCTACGATACAAGGGGATCCTGATACAACTCACACATACGAAAGTGCTTTAAATGATACTACTCTTGAGGGGGGAATGCTTCATCTTCACGGGTAATGTGCTTGGCGAAAGGCGAGGGCGTTGTCCAACTCCGTGCGGGTCTTGTACAACATGTAGTCGAGGTAGGCAACATAGTGGTTCATCTCCGGGTGCGGGGGCATTATTATTGGTCTTCCCATGGGGTCATGTCCTGGGTAGTAAATGAAGTGGGTATTCTCGAGCTTGTTGATATTCTGTCCGCAGAGACGGGCAATTGCTTCTTGCATAGCTCTGACTAGTCCTTCCTTCCAAGTGCTTCCCGTTACAGAAAACCAGATGGTTTCCCATATTGGGGCTCCAAGCTTTCCTCTCAGATCTGTAGTGACTTCCCACCGAGGTGGTCCTCCTGATGGATTGTTGAGGGGTATTCCGAAGAATTCGGGATACGGGCGTCCTAAATACTCAATCAGTTGTTTCAAATCCTTCTCGAACATGAGGTTTCCTCCGTGACCAAGCTGATAAGACTTGCAGGTGTATTCCATCTGTGAAGAATTATGATGAGTAAGTTAGAGAAGTGTGTCAAAATTTTATGTAGTAGTATAAGAAGAATAGAGCATAACTTTCTTATTTTGAAGAAGATCTCAAGGATAAGAGGGAGAATAAGTTTTCTTAAATAGTCACTTCATTTGTTTTGAAACTAAAATTTTCAGACGTCCATTCTAACTAGGGTCTCCTAAGGTCAACAATGGCTCTGATACCAACTTGTCAACACCCGGATTTTTAAGTCCAGATGCCTATTATGCCATTCCTCGCAATCCCAGGAATATTGTTTTTGTGAGACATAATAGATTGATATCACAACACATCATTCATTACAACTCATAATCGTCTTACAAATAAAGGATCACATGATCCAGTCTCATTACAATAATAGAAGTTCTATTGATCCATTACATAACACATAGCGGAAGCGAAATAGCGTAGTAGTAGTCCATCTATTCCACAGGCAACTGTTGACGTCAGGAGTGATCCTAGTTGTCGTAGACGTCCTGCTGTCCTTCTTCCGGGTTCTGGTACTCTTCTTCATAGTCTGGCCATTTGAATAGCCAGGGACAAAGCCATGAGTACTTTAAAGTACCCGCAAACTAATACTAAGGTAAACACTATCAACTATAGTAAAGGGGTTCTAAGCTCTAGTTTCATTTGCATAAAGCCAGTTTTATTTCATAAACACTTTAATAATCAAAAAATCTTCATTTGCTCAACTAACTCAAGTGGGAACATTAGTGTCATTCCCACAACTAAGTTGTGATTCAAAGTCAAAGTCACCTTTCAATTCAAATCACAAGTCATCATTCATATTTTTAGAAAAGTTCTGATGACGGAACAGTATGGCCTTTCCAACTGTCCATAACCGCGAACGCGGCTATTCGAATAGGTTTAACTCTGCAGAGTTTGTACACTTGTGCCACAACAATTGCAATAGTTCGTCAGGGGTAACTGGCCCTGATTTATCGTACACAGTACGCGAACTACCAATCATAACTGATACGCGTATAGCACGCGTCCGTTGGGAACCCCAAGAGGAAGGTGTGATGCGTACATCGGCAAGTTTTCCCTCAGTATGAAACCAAGGTTTATCGAACCAGTAGGAGCCAAGAAGCACGTTGAAGGTTGATGGCGGCGAGATGTAGTGCGGCGCAACACCAGGGATTCCGGCGCCAACGTGGAACCTGCACAACACAAACCAAGTACTTTGCCCCAACGAAACAGTGAGGTTGTCAATCTCACCGGCTTGCTGATTAGATGTATAGTGTGGATGATGATTGTTTGCAGAGAACAGTAGAACAATTGCAGTAGATTGTATTTCAGTATAAAGAATTGGACCGGGGTCCACAGTTCACTAGAGGTGTCTCTCCAATAAGATAAATAGCATGTTGGGTGAACAAATTACAGTTGGGCAATTGACAAATAAAGAGGGCATGACCATGCACATACATATTATGATGAGTATTGTGAGATTTAATTGGGCATTACGACAAAGTACATAGACCGCTATCCAGCATGCATCTATGCCTAAAAAGTCCACCTTCAGGTTATCATCCGAACCCCCTCCAGTATTAAGTTGCTAACAACAGACAATTGCATTAAGTATTGCGCGTAATGTAATCAATAACTACATCCTCGGACATAGCATCAATGTTTTATCCCTAGTGGCAACAGCACATCCATAACCTTAGAGGTTTCTGTCACTCCCCCAGATTCACGGAGACATGAACCCACTATCAAGCATAAATACTACCTCTTGGAGTTACTAGCAAAAACTTGGCCAGAGCCTCTACTAATAATGGAGAGCATGCAAGATCACAAACAACACATAGATATAAATTGATAATCAATATAACATAGTATTCTCTATTCATCGGATCCCAACAAACACAACATATAGCATTACAGATAGATGATCTTGATCATGTTCGGCAGCTCACAAGATCCGACAATGAATCATAATGAGGAGAAGACAACCATCTAGCTACTGCTATGGACCCATAGTCCAGGGGTGAACTACTCACTCATCACTCCGGAGGCGACCATGGCGGTGTAGAGTCCTCCGGGAGATGATTCCCCTCTCCGGCAGGGTGCCGGAGGCGATCTCCTGAATCCCCCGAGATGGGATTGGCGGCGGCGGCGTCTCTGGAAGGTTTTCCGTATCGTGGCTCTCGGTACTGGGGGTTTCGCGACGAAGGCTATTTGTAGGCAGAAGGGCAGGTCAGGGGGCCACACGAGGGGCCCAGGAGACAGGCCGGCGCGGCCAAGACCTGGGCTGCGCCGCCCTACCTCCTGGCCACCTCGTGGCCCCACTTCGTTGACTCTTCGGTCTTCTGGAAGCTTCGTGTGAAAATAGGCCCCTGGGCGTTGATTTCGTCCAATTCCGAGAATATTTCCTTACTAGGATTTCTGAAACCAAAAACAGCAGAAACAAAGAATCGGCTCTTCGGCATCTTGTTAATAGGTTAGTTCCAGAAAATGCATAAATATGACATAAAGTATGCATAAAACATGTAGATATCATCAATAATGTGGCATGGAACATAAGAAATTATCGATATGTCGGAGACGTATTAGCATCCCCAAGCTTAGTTTCTGCTCGTCCCGAGCAGGTAAACGATAAAAAAGATAATTTCTGGAGTGACATGCCATCATAACCTTGATCATACTATTGTAAAGCATATGAGCTGAGATCAAATCATTCAAAGCAAGTATCTATATTGATATAAGAGATGATAATGCAAGAGTTAGACAAGCTAGAAGTTTTCATGAACTATTGCTTTAAAGACATGCAACCGTACAAAGTTCATTAAAGATGTATTAAGTATTCAGCATAGAAGTTCTATCCTTCATTCCAAGCATCAAGTAAATTTTCACAACATAAGAAGGATTCAGTCAAGTAAACATAAACATGAACGTCATGAATCAACTGTTTCGAAGTCTACTCAACCGGTGAGCGGAAGCATTTGGTATTATCACCAGGATGTTATGGCATAAAGAAAGTTAATGGGGGTTTGGAAGGCCAAATGGAAGAAAGGCTTGCAAAGCTGTAAATGACCATTAGACAAGAGGAAGCCTTATGATCGAAGCTATGCAAGGAGTAGTGATTGCCATGCAACGGATGCACATAGAGCTATATGTGTATGAAAGCTCTCCAATGGAACTAGTGGGGGTGCATCCAGCTTGGTTGCTCACGAAGACCTAGAGCACTTTTGAGGAGGCTCATCATTGGAATATACAACCCAAGTTCTATAGTGTAAATTCCCCACATAGTTATACTAGTAAAACATGAAAACTCTCTCATATGAATGTAGGTGCTAAACATGAGCACAAATGATGACTATGAATAATGCGGGTGCTAAAACATGAGCACAAGTGTGGATAAAGGATAGTAATGCTGCCCCCTTTTTCTTTATTCTCTTTTCCTTTTTTCTTTTTTTTCTTTTCTTTTTTCTTTCTTTTCATCATTTTTTTTTCTTTCTCTTTTTTTTTCTTTTTGATGGCCTCCACGGCTCTTTTCATTTTTAGGGGCAACATCCTAATTATGACAACACACTTTTTGGTACAAATAACTCATAATGAATGAAACATGATGTATGAAACTGTATGCCTCTGCCAGTGTAGCAGGATGTGCAATGATCTAGCGTAACATGGGTAAACCACACATCAGCTGTATATGATCATGCAAAGCAATATATAAATAATAAATGACAACATGGCATGTAATGTAAAATGGATGTTGCATGGCAATATATCTCGGAACAGCTATGGAAATGCTGTGGTAGGTAGGTATGGTGGCTGTTTTGAGGAGATGTATGGGCTTATGTGTAGGAGAACAAGAGAAAGTTCTCCCACGGGTTTGGATGTACCGGCGAAGTATGCACAATTCTCAATGTGAGCAAAAGGCAATGCATAGTACCGAAGAGGCTAGCAAATTTGGATGGTGGAAGTGCCAAAAACCATAGCTTAACATTAGTCAAAAAGAACTCACAATCTTATTGCAAACAACTAGCAGGTTCATCATTAAGAGCATGATTAAAATTTACTCCAAGGAGGGCCGTTCACGGTGGCACAAGTACCCCGCTAGCTCCCTCGACCTTCAGCACAACTTAGTTATTATGATGAACTCTCAGACATGGAAAGCTATCAAGTCCAACTACGCCTTCAACTATTTAAATAGAGTTTGTAGTACGGCACAAGCTTAAAGACAACAATCCACTACTAATTTTAACTTATTTATCCAGCAAGCCTTACCATCTAAATATCTCAAAACATTTGCAAAGAATCAAGTTATCAAAGCTCAATGTTCTACAAGTATTTTATTATACACTACCACATGCAACATTTCCCGTTTCCAACCATACAACAATTTAACGAAGAAGAAACTTCGCCATGAATACTATGAGTAAAGCCTAAGGACATACTTGTCCATATGCTACAGCGGAGCGTGTCTCTCTCCCACACAAAGAATGCTAGGATCCATTTTATTCAAACAAAACAAAAACAAAAACAAACCGACGCTCCAAGCAAAGCACATAAGATGTGACAGAATAAAAATATAGTTTCAGGGGAGGAACCTGATAATGTTGTCGATGAAGAAGGGGATGTCTTGGGCATCCCCAATCTTAGACGCTTGAGTATTCTTGATATATGCAGGGGTGAACCACCGGGGCATCCCCAAGCTTAGAGCTTTCACTCTCTTTGATCATGTTGTATCATCTCCCTCTCTTGATCCTTGAAAACTTCCTCCACACCAAACTCAAAACAACTCATTAGAGAGTTAGTGCACAATCAAAATATACATGTTCAGAGGTGACATAATCATTCTTAACACTTCTGGACATTGCACAAAGCTACTGAAAGTCAATGGAATCGAAATATCCATCGAACATATCAAAACAGGCAATGCGAAATAAAAGGCAGAATCTGTCAAAACAGAACAGTTCGTAATGACGAATTTTATTGAGGAACCAGACTTGCTCAAATGAAAATGCTCAAATTGAATGAAAGTTGCGTACATATCTGAGGATCACTCACGTAAATTGGCATAATTTTCTGAGTTACCTACAGAGAATTTTTCCCAGATTCGTGACAGCAAAGAAATCTGTTTCTGCGCAGTAATCCAAATCTAGTATGAACCTTACTATCAACGACTTTACTTGGCACAACAATGCACAAAACTAAGATAAGGAGAGGTTGCTACAGTAGTAAACAACTTCCAAGACACAAATATAAAACAAAGTACTATAGTAAAAACATGGGTTGTCTCCCATAAGCGCTTTTCTTTAACGCCTTTCAGCTAGGCGCAGAAAGTGTGTACCAAGTATTATCAAGAGACAAAGTGTCAACATCATAATTTTTTCTAATAATAGAATCAAAAGGTAACTTCATTCTCTTTCTTGGGAAGTGTTCTATACCTTTCGTGAGAGGAAATTGATATTTAATATTACCTTCCTTCATATCAATGATAGCACCAACAGTTCGAAGAAAAGGTCTTCCCAATATAATGGGACAAGATGCATTGCATTCAATATCCAAGACAACAAAATCAACGGGGATAAGGTTATTGTTAACGGTAATGCGAACATTATCAACTCTCCCCAAAGGTTTCTTTGTAGAATGATCAGCAAGATTAACATCCAAATAACAATTTTTCAGCGGTGGCAAGTCAAGAATATTATAAATTTTCTTAGGCATAACAGAAATACTTGCACCAAGATCACATAAAGCATTACAATCAAAGTCATTGACCTTCATCTTAATGATGGGCTCCCAACCATCCTCTAGCTTCCTAGGAATAGAAGCTTCGCGTTCTAGTTTCTCTTCTCTAGCTTTTATGAGAGCATTTGTAATATGTTTTGTGAAAGCCAAGTTTATAGCACTAGCATTAGGACTTTTAGCAAGTTTTTGTAAGAACTTAATAACTTCAGAGATGTGGCAATCATCAAAATTTAAACCATTATAATCTAAAGCAATGGGATCATCATCCCCAATGTTGGAAAAAATTTCAGCAGTTTTATCACAGGCAGTTTTAGCAGTTTTAGCAGTTTCAGGAAGTTTCTCGCGCTTTGCATTTGAAGTGGAAACATTGCTAACACCAATTATTTTACCATTAATAGTAGGAGGTGCAGCAACATGTGTAGCATTAGCATTACTAGTGGTGATAATAGTCCAAACTTTAGCTATATTATCTTCTTTTTCATTTTCTTCTCTTTCCCACCTAGCACGCAATTCGGCCATCAATCTTATATTCTCATTAATTCTAACTTGGATGGAATTTGCTGTAGTAACAATTTTATTATTATGATTTTCATGAGGCATAACTTTCGATTTCAAAAGATCAACATCAGCAGCAAGACTATCGACTTTACAAGCAAGTATATCAATTTTCCCAAGCTTTTCTTCAACAGATTTGTTAAAAGCAGTTTGTGTACTAATAAATTCTTTAAGCATAGCTTCAAGTCCAGGGGGTGTGTTCCTATTATTTTTGTAAGAATTCCCATAAGAATTACCATAGCCGTTGCCATTATTATAAGGATATGGCCTATAGTTGTTACTAGAATTGTTCCGGTAAGCATTGTTGTTGAAATTATTATTTTTAATGAAGTTTACATCAACATGTTCTTCTTGAGCAACCAATGAAGCTAACGGAACATTATTAGGATCAACATTAGTCCTATCATTCACAAGCATAGACATAATAGCATCAATCTTATCACTCAAGGAAGAGGTTTCTTCGACAGAATTTACCTTCTTACCTTGTGGAGCTCTTTCCGTGTGCCATTCAGAGTAATTAATCATCATATTATCAAGAAGCTTTGTTGCTTCACCAAGAGTGATGGACATAAAGGTACCTCCAGCAGCTGAATCCAATAGGTTCCGCGAAGAAAAATTCAGTCCTGCATAAAAGGTTTGGATGATCATCCAAGTAGTCAGTCCATGGGTTGGGCAATTTTTAACCAAAGATTTCATTCTTTCCCATGCTTGTGCAACATGCTCAGTATCCAATTGTTTAAAATTCATCATGCTACTCCTCAAAGATATAATTTTAGCAGGGGGATAATATCTACCAATAAAAGCATCCTTGCATTTAGTCCATGAATCAATACTATTCTTAGGCAGAGATAGCAACCAATCTTTAGCTCTTCCTCTTAATGAGAAAGGGAACAATTTTAATTTTATAATGTCACCATCTACATCCTTATACTTTTGCATTTCACATAGTTCAACAAAATTATTGAGATGGGAAGCAGCATCATCAGAACTAACACCAGAAAATTGCTCTCGCATAACAAGATTTAGTAAAGCAGGTTTAATTTCAAAGAATTCTGCTGTAGTAGCAGGTGGAGCAATAGGTGTGCATAAGTAATCATTATTATTTATGGTTGTGAAGTCACACAACTTAGTATTTTCAGGAGTACCAATTTTAGCAGCGGTAAATAAAGCAAACTAGATAAAGTAAATGCGAGTAACTATTTTTTGTGTGTTTTTGATATAGCAAACAAGATAGCAAATAAAGTAAAACTAGCAACTAATTTTTTTGTATTTTGATTTAGTGCAGCAAACAAAGTAGTAAATAAAATAAAGCAAGACAAAAACAAAGTACAGAGATTGGGATGTGGAGACTCCCCTTGCAGCGTGTCTTGATCTCCCCGGCAACGGCGCCAGAAAAAGAGCTTGATACGCGTACAACACGCGTCCGTTGGGAACCCCAAGAGGAAGGTGTGATGCGTACAGCGGCAAGTTTTCCCTCAGTATGAAACCAAGGTTTATCGAACCAGTAGGAGCCAGGAAGCACGTTGAAGATTGATGGCGGCGAGATGTAGTGCGGCACAACACCAGGGATTCCGGCGCCAACGTGGAACCTGCACAACACAAACCAAGTACTTTGCCCCAACGAAACAGTGAGGTTGTCAATCTCACCGGCTTGCTGTAACAAAGGATTAGATGTATAGTGTGGACGATGATTGTTTGCAGAGAACAGTAGAACAATTGCAGTAGATTGTATTTCAGTATAAAGAATTGGACCGGGGTCCACAGTTCACTAGAGGTGTCTCTCCCATAAGATAAATAGCATGTTGGGTGAACAAATTACAGTTGGGCAATTGACAAATAAAGAGGGCATGACCATGCACATACATATTATGATGAGTATTGTGATATTTAATTGGGCATTACGACAAAGTACATAGACCGCTATCCAGCATGCATCTATGCCTAAAAAGTCCACCTTCAGGTTATCATCCGAACCCCCTCCAGTATTAAGTTGCTAACAACAGACAATTGCATTAAGTATTGCGCGTAATGTAATCAATAACTACATCCTCGGACATAGCATCAATGTTTTATCCCTAGTGGCAACAGCACATCCATAACCTTAGAGGTTTCTGTCACTCCCCCAGATTCATGGAGACATGAACCCACTATCGAGCATAAATACTCCCTCTTGGAGTTACTAGCAAAAACTTGGCCAGAGCCTCTACTAATAACGGAGAGCATGCAAGATCATAAACAACACATAGATATAAATTGATAATCAACATAACATAGTATTCTCTATTCATCGGATCCCAACAAACACAACATATAGCATTACAGATAGATGATCTTGATCATGTTCGGCAGCTCACAAGATCCGACAATGAAGCATAATGAGGAGAAGACAACCATCTAGCTACTGCTATGGACCCATAGTCCAGGGGTGAACTACTCACTCATCACTCCGGAGGCGACCATGGCGGTGTAGAGTCCTCCGGGAGATGATTCCCCTCTCCGGCAGGGTGCCCGAGGTGATCTCCTGAATCCCCCGAGATGGGATTGGCGGCAGCGGCGTCTCTGGAAGGTTTTCCGTATCGTGGCTCTCGGTATTGGGGGTTTCGCGACGAAGGCTATTTGTAGGCGGAAGGGCAGGTCAGGGGGCCACACGAGGGGCCCAGGAGACAGGCCGGCGCGGCCAAGACCTGGGCCGCGCCGCCCTACCTCCTGGCCACCTCGTGGCCCCACTTTGTTGACTCTTCGGTCTTCTGGAAGCTTCGTGTGAAAATAGGCCCCTGGGCGTTGATTTCGTCCAATTCCGAGAATATTTCCTTACTAGGATTTGTGAAACCAAAAACAGCAGAAAACAACAACTGGCTCTTCGGCATCTTGTTAATAGGTTAGTTCCAGAAAATGCATAAATATGACATAAAGTATGCATAAAACATGTAGATATCATCAATAATGTGGCATGGAACATAAGAAATTATCGATACGTTGGAGACGTATCAATAACCTTTCATTTACATACTCTAGTATAGGCACCTCTCCCCATGAGCTTGGCCTCCCGGTGAAAACAAACCGTCAACCCGGGAACTGCACAGGGCTTGGGTAGGACATTCACCTCATTTCACGTCATTTCACATTCAATGGAGGCAGCCTCGGCATAACCCCTATGATGCTTGTTCAGAGGGAACCCATACTAAAATACATAAGTTTCCAGCTAAGCCTTACCCAGATTCAGGTATTGTGGGGGTACTTGTAAAATTGGAATGGTATCGCATCCGAACCCAAACATCAGTTTTGGTAAAATTCACCAAGTCATTCACAAGTCATATTCACCTTCAAAATCTCTCAATAGAATGACTCATCATTCCAAGGTTTTCAAAGTCATTTTAATTCACAAGTTCGCAAATAGAGTAGTCACTTTTAATGTTGAGCACTAGCATCTAATTATGAGGGGTGCTAAGTATCTTGGAGCTTGCTAATCTAAGTGTGATGCTCTTGTACTACTCTATAACTCAATCAAGTGAATCATAAACCAAAAGTAACTTTGATAAATAAAATCAAGTAAAGCTTGTAAAGTAAAAACTTGGGATATGATCATAAAGTAAAATGTAATGGTGCCTTGCTCTTGTAGAGCTTTGCAAGAATATAAACTTGCAACCAAAATAGTTTGCATTAGTCTAGCTTGCATTGGTAATAGCTTGCCTTGATTGGTGATGTGATCAAAGTTTTCTTGCTCTTCCTCTTGGTAGAAGACCCCTTCCTCTTGATAGTCTCCGGTACTAGCGTCTATAAACGAATACGAGGATACAATCACCAAACAACACTTAAGTAGTCTTAATTAGCCTTAATGGCTCACACAATTGATCTAGCATCACTACTTAACATTTATTCACAAATTATGCTAGGGTTTCTTTATTTAACATTAGGAAAATAATTTCCTCTCATTGAAAATTGGAATTAGGGTTTCTCTTTGGTTTGGGAGAAATAATTTCCTCTCATCGAATTCTTCTTAAGATTTAATCTTCTCAAATAACCAGGGATGATCCCATGTTGACCAAGGTCAACACTTCACACTTATTATTTGAGAAAAATGATTTAAATGAGATTCATCATCTCATGTGATTTAAATAACCATTGCAATTTAAATACTATATTGATTTAAATTCTACAAGTGAGCAAGCATGAGCCTATGCAGTAGAGGTCATCACATTACTTCATAATACTTGAGAAAATGATTTAAATGAGGTGCTACACCTCATAGATTTAAATTCCTAAAATTTGAAATGGTTTAAATGGACTAGTATTGACTACATAGCCAATATTTTGCTTCTAGCCCATGATCATGTACAGAACCCATATCATCTTTTTACATAGTAAATTAGAGTTGGTGAAATGTGAATTATTGCAATTGGATTTACTTCAAAATTCAATTTGGTTGATTTTCTATATTTATTTGAATACTGAAAAGTCTCTGTTTTGTTATTTTTGCTATTCAAAAACTACATAAGATATGAGGTTTAGACCAGTGGAAAAATGTAGATAATTTCATAGGCTTTCTGGAACAATTTGAATCACAAGATTTGGATTTATAGATTTAAAACTATTCAATTTATAGCACAGACCAGTATTGAAATTTGCTGAATCAAATAAATACAAGGTTTGAATTGTTGAGCCGCGCGGGAAAAGCAGATGGGCCGAAATGGTTTAAACAGAGAAGCAGCCCAGTAACGATTCGGGCCTGCTGACATGGGGTCCCACACATCAGTGAGTTTAATTCACCGAAACGGTACCTGGCAACGTCGGCCGTTGGATTAGAAAACGATCGCACGGTTGGCAGTCGTCGTCGTCGTCGACGGGGGAGAAGAACTTGCTGCTCCAGCGAGGTAGGGGGTCGGCGGCGTGACGGAGCTCCGGCGAGGGGCGGCGCAGAGGCTAGAAGACATTGTCGATGACGAGACGTCGACTGGTACCGGTGGCGGAGCTTGAGGTGGTCTAATTTGACGACGGCGAGGAGCTACGGTGGCGGTGGTCGGCGGTGAGATTGGAGCTACTCCGGCTGAATTGGGACGAGGGAAGTGTTCGAGGAGATCAAGGAGAAGGAGGGGAGGCGACTGGTGTGGAGAAATCATCAAGGGAGTGCCTCTATTTATAGTTGCGCTTGTGTGCGGTGGGTGTCCGTGGAGGTCGACGACGGCAAGGGCGTTCCAGGGCGCGAAGGGGCAAGCTAGGATGCGCGTCGTCTAGGCGACGGCTAGGCGATGCTCTGGGTGTAGCTGGCGCGTCCAGGGGACGATGGGATCGCTCGGGCGCATGCTCATCATCTCACGGTACAGGCGGCCAAGCTTTTGATCGTGGCGATGGCGATGGTGCTTCCGCGAGCTAGCGAGCATGTCTAGCGTGTAGCGGTAGGCGTGGTGATCGTGCGTGCCAAGTGGGAGAGGGAGAGGAGGACGAGAGCGTCCAGGCGAGGGGCGTACTGGCGCGTCCAGGGCGTTGTCTGGGCGCGCTCACCGCGTGCACTGACATGCCGTGGCATGGTACTGGGCGCGCGTGTTCTGGCCCATGGCATGTGTCTCTTTGCTTAGGTCTGGTACGAGCAGGCTCGGTGGAGTGTGGGAGAGTCAGTAGACATGGTGAGGGTGACCAGAGGGAGCAGATGATGAGGAGTGGCATGGTGATGGCATGAGGGCTCGGCATGGATGAAAAATGATCAGGGCTTTACTTTCCTCAGGGCTGCAGGGCATAGGATGATGCAGGGATGGTACCAGTAGGTTGATGATCACAAAGCAAAAGAAGTGTAGGCTAAAAACCAGTGGATATTAGGGTGTGTGCCATTTTGCAATTTCTGCCTGCCAAGTGTTCGATGATATGGCCGCATGAAACTTTTTGTGGAATTTTGCAATTCTTTTTGGTGGATCTCAATTATATATTTAATGTGATAGAATGGTGGTGGTGGTGTTCATTTTGGTGAAGATTTGTGAGAATTCAAATTTGGGGTTATCTTCTCTTTATTTCAAAGTCACATCTTGTCAACTCTATTTTGGTCAACCTGGTCAAAGTTAGCATAGGTGGTCAACATGAAAGTTGTTTACCTTGACAAGGTCTTGGATGACATGGCAAGGGTTGACCAAGGTTGGTTGAAGAAAAGTCAAAACCAGAGGGGTAAAGTGAGGAACATTTTATAAAACTCAATTTTGACCATTATCACATGTATGTTGGTTTTGAGATTTTCTTGGATTTGATTCTGGTTTCTTTGATGCATTTGTGTTTGTTTATCATATATAAGTATTCTACAAGCAATAGATCAAGCAATGGTGGCCTTTGGTGAAGATTTGCAAAATTGGCCTTATGTGTATGTGAGTGAAATTGGGATTTTCTCACTATTTGATTTCTCTCCATTTGATTTGACTTTTCTTGACTCTAATGTGATTCTTATTAGTTTAGAGACATTTCCAAACCGTTGAAACCATTCCAAAAGGTCTAGCTCAAAGATTTGCAAAAATGGCCATAACACATAAGAGGTGATATGTCAAATTTCATTATTCTTGTAAATTGTTCCCCTTGCTTTACTTGGGCATGGGTTAGGGTCAATTTAGTATTAGATTAGGTTTAGAGATGATTTCACATCATTTGGTCAAGGTTTAAAGTCATAGAACAAGAATTGGTTATTATGGCTATGTGTCACATATGCCTCTATGCATATGTTGTATTTGAGTTTTAATTTGACTTGGCTTGACCCAATTGGTGTGGTTGAGGGTTGAAATGGTATATAGGAGTGATCCCACCATTCACAACAAGTCTTAGGGTCAAGATTCTTAAATTCACATATTTGCTATTTTACTCTCATATGCCTCTATAGCATTTTTAGTTTCTTTTTATTTTCTTTGGGATCAACTTGGATTGGGTTTGATAAGTACTAGGTAAGGTGTATGAAGGTTTTCCAAACCTCTAAGCAAAGTAGAAAAGCTTAGGGTAAAGATTTATAAAAATAGCCATAGGCACATATGCCTTTTTCTTATTTAATTTCCTTTTATTTTATTTTAACTAGGATGGTGAAAAGAGGGGTGAGGTTTAGGGTTTAAGATCACTTCAAAATAATTTAACAAGCAAACATGGCAATAGCACAAGAATTAAGCAAGATAACTATGTATCAAACTTAATTGAATAAAAGTTTTTGTTAGTTCCAAAATTTGGAAATAGGGAAATTCATTTGTTTTGTTTTTTTTTTGAAATTTTTGGGATGTTACAACCTCCTCCTCCACCCCTGTCGTCGGTGAACTCTCTCCCCTCCCCTCCCCTCCCCTCCCTCTTCCTCTCCCGCGCGAGCACAAAGTGCTCGACGAAATGCTTGTGTGCTGCTCTGGTTGTGTCTTTATTCTTTGTTGCTGTGCTATTCTTGCTGTTGATGTGCTCTGGATGCAATCTATCTATCTATGCTAGCTTGATGTCATTGTTGCTGGAGCTAGATGCATGCTCTGGTTGTGCTTCTTATTCTTGTTGATGTCGGCTGCTGTTGCTGTTAATCTATCTATCCTAGCTTGTTGTCATTGTTGCTGCAGCTAGATGCATGCTCTTGCAGCTTCTCACCATTCCTGGTGAACTATACTGTTGCTATTGCTTGTGTGTCCATGCTCTAAATGGTCAAATGATCATCATGTGCTAGTGATTTACTTACTGGCTCATTGCTCATGGTTGATGTACCTCAGTAGTGGTTCTAGATGCATTGCTGCTGTTGCTCTAGATGCATTGCCCCTAATTGTTATTGATGAACCATGTGATGGTAATGATTCAATTTAATTCAATGATGTTAATTTGATTTCCATCCTTTGTTGGAAATAAATCCATGTCTGAACCTGTACAAGGTAATGAAGACTTGCTCACTTGGTATTGCTTGCTAGTTGGACATTTGGTTGGTTTTGATGCTACTGGTTCATTTAAATGCATTAAATGCTACTATGGTATGCTACTGTGGTATCCTTGTGAAGAAAATGATGGATTCTTGTGAGCTTATGGTATGCTACTATGCTACTGTGGTATCCTTGTGAAGATTTACTTGATGGATTGTTGTGAGCTTATGGTATGCTACTATGCTTATAATACTCTCATTAGTGGGGATGCTTACTGGATCATGTGCATATAGTTCATATAGTTCCCTAAAAAGAAAGAATGCTCCCTGGCCAGATGCTTGATGTCTTGGCTCAGCCAATGATGCAAAGGCTGAGGCAAAAACTTGGATAAGAACAGATACTAAATTAGAGATATTCACATTAGGGAATCATGTAAATGAATGCCACTGTGGTATCCTTTGAAGAAAATGGGAAGTTTCTGATGGTTTAAAAGACTAGGTGATGCTAGGTTATTAAGTTGGCTGTCAAGGTTGGTTTTATCTGGTTAACTTGGATAGGCTATGTGTTCTTGCTTACTTATGCATATCCATCTCTACTAGATTGACTAGCTCAGGCTTGGCCTCTCTCTTGCCAGCATCACTTGGTTACTACCAAGTGATGAATAATCCCTTATGGTACCCCAGCTTTGTTTTGAACTCAACTGAGTAATGATAAATTTCTATTTCTTGTTGGCTTTGATGAAAATAGAGATATCCACAGTAGGGGATCATGTAAATGAATGCCACTGTGGTATCCTTTGAAGAAAAAGGACTGTTTCTGATGGTTTTAAAAGGCTAGGTGGTGCTAGGTGATTCAGTTGGCTACCAAGACTTGTCTCATCTGGTTAGCTGGGATATGCTATGTGTTGTTGCTTGTTTAGGCATATCTATCACTTATTGGATTTACTGGTTCTTGATTGGCCTCTCTTTTGCCAGCATCACTTGGTCTATATACCAAGTGATGAATAATCCCTTTGGAGCATCTGCTCCATGCATGCTATGTGTGTTTGAGCATCTTGACTTATGTCACCATGGTTGTTGGTTTGTTGGTGTTTTTGTACTTGCCGATGATTAGATGGTTGGTCGATCACTCGTACACTCGGGGGTGGAGCAAGTGAGGCTTGGTGTGATGGCACAAATATCAATATCTTGTGCATCCTACCTGGCCTCACTTACTCCATCCCTGGATGTTAATATTTGTTTCGACCAACAAAGTATGAGGCATTCCATTTAGTTCATACTAGCTACTTCTTAATGCATTGGCCTTTCTTCCATTTTAGTGCTGATGATTAAATTGTTTGGTCACTTGTACACTCTGGGGTGGGGCCAGTGAGCCTGGTGCGATGGCACAAATATCAATCTCTTGTGCATCCTACCTGGCCTCACTGACCCCATCCCGGAATGTTAATATTTCTTTCGACCAACAAAGTATGAGGCATATGCTATCTAGTTGAGATACCACTTGGCTCTTTCTTCCATTTTAGTGCCGATGATTAGAATGTTTGGTCACCTATACGCCGCAATATACTTTGTAGACGGGCCCCCCTTTCCCCGGTCGCCGTTCCGTGAACGAGTCCTTGACGAGACAACAACGCCGACATGCCTCTCCGGTGCAGAACCACGCCAGTCCAAGCCGCCTCCCTTGTGGCCGCAAGGGAGGCGGCTGGGACTGCCGTGGTTCTGCGCCGGAGAGGCAGATCGGCGTTGTTGTGTCGTCAAGGACCCGTTCACGGAACGGAGGCCGGGCAAAGGGGGCCCTTCTGCAAAGTATACTGCGGTGTATACTGCAACTATGGTTTCTGACCATAGTATTTGTGTTGACCAACAATGTATGAGGCACTTATTCCATTTTGTCATTCCATTTGCTTTGGTATTTTCAAAATGCCGATGATTAAAATGTTAGGTCACCGTACACTTGGGGGTGGCGTAAGTGAGCCTGGTAAGATAGCACAAATATCAATCTCTTGTGCATCGGACTTGGTCTCACTTACGCCATCCCTGAATGTTAATATTTGTGTTGACCAACAATGTATGAGGCACTTATTCCATTTTGTCATTCCATTTGCTTTGAGATTTTCAAAATGCCGATGATTAAAATGTTTGGTCACCGTACACTCGGGGGCGGCGTAAGTGAGCCTGGTAAGATAGCACAAATATCAATCTCTTGTGCATCGGACTTGGTCTCACTTACGCCGTCCCTGAATGTTAATATTTGTGTTGACCAACAATGTATGAGGCATTTATTCCATTTCTCTTGTGCATCGGACTTGTTGATCTCACTTTCTTCCATTTTCATCATAGTAGGAACTGGATGAAGGACCCCGATGCAAGCGAGCCTGGTGGGTAGAGATGAGGGAGCAAAGGAGGAACCGGATGAAGACTACTTTGTAGGATGAAGACTACTTTGTATCTCGAAATTGTGAATTTTGTATGAATTAAGAGTTGTATGCAAAACATTTGACACTTGCCACTATATATGTATCTCGATCGGGCTCTAAGTAATGTGATGATGATGTCTATGTTATATCTGTGCAATGTACATGATATTTATATTATATCTGAATGTTGCTGTATATAACCTGTATATCTGTATATTGCTGTCTATAAACTGCATGTGTATAGCAGGCAGCACAAAATCGTGTATAATACAAGCAAATTCTGTGGCGCACTGAAAACCAATTCTGTGGCGCATGCTTTTCTGTGGCGCACCTAAGAGCACGTGCGCCACAGAAACGTTAATTCTGTGGCGCATGGGCCGGTGCGCCACAGAAACCTTATTTTTGTGGCGAAGTTTCTGTGGCGCACCTCCCATGCGCCACAGAATCCATTTCTGGTGCGCCACTGATGAGGCTTTTCCTACTAGTGCGTGGACGATGTAAAGGAGATGAAAGAATGTCATCTGTATTATCCAATCGGGAACATGTCCATGAAGGTAGCCATCGGCAGTGCTTTACCATGTGAACCTGGAGCACTCCACCACAACAACCCCATTCAAGATGGCTATGCTCGTGTCATGGTGGAGGACATAGTACAAGGGTTTGAGGACCTGGAGATTGACATTGCTACACCTGAAGGGGAGAGAAGACTTGGAGATGTCAAGCGCCAGTCCATTCTATGGCAAAAGAAGTTTATCAAGCAACCAAGTCCACCCCCCTACGGTGGTGGTGGCGGTGGTGGTGTTGGTGGTGGTGCTTCACCTACACCTCCTTCACGTCAGCCGACGCCGCCCCCCAATTCACCTCCGGCATGTAAGCAGCCGCCGCCCCCAGTCCGCCCCGGGCGGATAAGCAGACGCCACCCCCAATCCACCTCCGGCGAAGAAGCAGAAGCAGTGCTGGACTATTAACCCGGACCCTTATGTACCTAAGACCACAAAGGTACCGGAGCCATCACTGAAGCCTCTCCCCACGAGGCCTTGGGAACGTAGTGCCGAGGAAGTCGAAGCGGCTGCGGCTGCTCACCATGAGAAATGGAGGGCGGAATGCAAGGCGAGAAGAGAGCCCGAGCCCAAGCCAGTATATTCTGACAAGGAAAAGAAGTGGGATAAGTCATTTTTGAGCACACCGTCCCAAGCCGCGAAGAATCTTCCTACCGACTATGCACGTGAACTTCGTAGGCAGGCACTCATGTTGAAGGAGAAAAAAGAGCTGGCGGAGAAGCAGGAGAAGAAAGCCTTGGAGGAGGCCGAGAAAGAATTAGCAAGTAAAAAAAGCGGGAAACGAGCAGTTGCCCAGCTCGGGGAACAAAGTAAACAATCAATCGCCCCGCTCATAGTGAAAGCCGCCGGTCCGGATGCTGAACTAATGGACCCCACAATCATATCAGCTGCGGCAGAACAGGGAATGACCGTAACGGGTGCCAGAGAACAAGCAGCCCTGATCGGTATGACTCTTCGTGAACTGTTAGGCCTTGATGAGGCTCCAGTGAAGGAGGTAGTAATTACATATGTGCAGAATGGGCCTCTCGTCGAGCCTGCGCAGGAAGAGGATCTACCTCCACAAATGACAAGTCTGCTGAAATGGTACAAGGGTTACATAAAAAATAAAAACGCCAAAGAATAAATTTATGCGGAAGTTAGACATTAGCATCACTTCAAACATTACTATGTAACAATTCATCTGAGTGAATTGTTCCAGCTTTTCAATCTGCGCGAGCTCGACAAATCTACCATCAGTTGCTACGTTCTGTAAGTGATTTATTTCTACCCCATCTCGTTCATATTGCATGCACTATATATATCTCCTAACTTTATTGTTGTGTATGCTATTATATATGCAGAATGAAGATTAAGGAATGCGAAGTAAGGAACATCCATGATGTTGGGTTCATTGACCCACACATCGTTAATGGATATGTGTTAGAGCATCACCCCGCCGACGTGGAGGAAGACCTGTGGCGGTTTCTTAAAAAGCAAGAACTCAAAAGTGATATTCTATTTCCTTACCATTTTGGGTGAGTGTTTCTGTCTTGAGCACATTCTCTTTTGTTTACTCCATGCATAGTATGTGGCCGGCTAATCGATGAGTTATGCATGACTGTGCATGTATCGTGTCCGCAGGTTCCACTGGATTCTGCTAGTAATTAAATTTGACACCTCCACATGTCTCGTCCACGACTCTCTGAATCTGGAAGCAAAGCTTTGGGGCGACATGAGAAAAATGCTGCAGGAGTAATTATTTTCATTCATTTGCGCTCTATATCGATCGGCATGTTTCGTTCATTTCCTAATATCAAGTAACTAATAACTCTCTTGTTCATTTAATTTTCTTTGCCTCGTAGGGTTTGGAGACGGTTCACAGATGAAACGGTCGGTGAATACAAAAAAGAGCTACAATTCATGCGGTCAGTGGCTGCGACTGGGGATATTCAGCCACCGGGGACCAATCTATGTGGATACTATGTTTGTGAGATGATCCGGAGATACACCTCTGAGCGGGTTCCGTGTGATAACAATGAGAAGAGGAATAACCTCCGGAAGATGCTTAGTCCAAAAGCTCGCTTCCGACCACTTCAAGAGGAACTAGCTGGATGGTTCACGAGGGAAGTCATCGATCCTAAAGGAGAACACTATGTAGAGGACGTAGAACTTCATATGCATTAAATTATGTATGGAAACTTGTTCAAAATTGTATATGGTCATCCGATGATATTGAATATATATTGTATATTCCTCTTGAATTCTTTTTGGTTCTAATTTCAAATTTGTTTGAAATTATACATTTATATGCATGTATGTAGTACCGTAGAATATGTGAAACTCCTTCAAAACTAAAATAAAACACAAAAGAAATAAAACAATACAAATTAAAAAGAAACCAGGTTTAGGGAGGGGGGGCTAAAACCCTAAACCTGCGGCGGCCTTTAGTCGCGGTTGGCCAGAAGAACCGCGACTAAAGGTCCTCCGCCCCGACGGCCGCCTGGCGCCCACGTGGACGGGCCTTTAGTCGCGGTTCGTAAGCAACCGCGACTAAAGGGGGGGCTTTAGTCGCGCTTATTTAATCCCGGTTGCGCAACCGGTATTAATGGAGGTTGCGAACCGCGACTAATGGACCTTTTTCCACCAGTGTCCCTCAGTACTGCTAGAGTGCTAGTAACTTTGGAACTGGATGTACTTTCGATCATTTTTTTACATCGAGAATGATGAAAGGTTCAAGATGTATTTTTCCCTAAGCTAGATGAAACTTATGCATGTCAGTGTATCTTTTATCCTTTTTCTACATCCAGAAATTTGAATGGATCATGTAAAACACTAGTATATTTGTAATTTTAGTGCATCTGGATGTATTTTTTTCTCTTTCCTACATCCAGAATTTTGAATGGATCAAGTAAAACACTTATATATTTGTGATCCCAGGTTTGGTTCATCCAGATGTAATTTTTTCCTTTTTTTCTACATCTCCTGCCATTTTGTACATTTTCAATTGTTAGGATGTATTTTATTTCTCTTTTATACATCTATAATTTTATTTAGTTTTACGTATTTTTTTACAACCTAGAATGTGATATTTCTCACGGGAACACGTTACATGTCAAATCGTTGGGGATGTACTTATTAGCTATTTGTTACATCTAATTGATCATGCAGTACGTGGTCATACTGAAATTTCTTAGCCAAATGCTACATCTAATTAACCATGTGCTTGTTGCTGCGAATGTAATTCCTCTGCATTCCAACTAGGATGTATATTTTGAACTAGGATTTATTTGTAGTTTACAGGAAAGAAAAGGTGAGTACATACATTTATAATATGTTTATTGGGGTTTACCGACTGCAGAAATGTATTTTCTACACATGAACTCTCGTATTCTGTCCGGCGTGCAGGAAGTACTATGCGTGAGGCAAGTAGTAGGTAACTAGGTACAGTAGTATTGTTTTTTTTTTTTGAAAACTACAGTAGTATTGTTTTGGTTTCGCTTGTGTTAACTTTTCAAATGAAAACAAAGCAGTTACTCGTGAAAGGAGAGACGGAACATGGGGGACAGAATTCTTTCCATTTTTGGAATGCGTGGTACAGAGGGCTTTGCTTATTTCTATTTTCGGGTAGGGCACCGTGTAAAGCAAAATCGTGCGCGCGCACAATGTAGCCTAGCCCTTTGCACTGCTGAGAATCCCTCGCGCCGCTGATACGTCTCCAACGTATCTATAATTTCTGATGTTCGATGCTAGTTTTATGACAATACCTACATGTTTTGCTCACACTTTATAATGATTTTATGCATTTTCCGGAACTAACCTATTAACAAGATGCCGAAGTGCCAGTTCATGTTTTCTGTTGTTTTTGGTTCTAGAAAGGCTGTTCGGGCAATATTCTCGGAATTCGACGAAACGAAGACCCAACATCATAATTCACCGAGACGGACCAGGACACCGAAGGAGAGTCGGAGGGGAGGCCTGGGGCCCCCAGACCATAGGCCGGTGCGGCCTGGAAGGGGGGCACGCCGCCCTATGGGGTGGGACCCCCAGGAGCCCCCTTGCGCCCCCTCTTTGCCTATAAGATCCCTCGTGACCTAAAACCTCGATACCAATTGACGAAACTCCAGAAAGACTCCAGGGGTGCCGCCGCCATCGCGAAACTCCAATTCGGGGGGACAGAATCTCTGTTTCGGCACGCCGCCGGGACGGGGAAGTGCCCCCGGAAGCCATCTCCATCGACGCCACCGCCTCCATCATGCTTCGTGAGTAGTTCCCCCATGGACTACGGGTTCTAGCAGTAGCTAGTTGGTACTCTCTATCCCATGTACTTCAATACAATGATCTCATGAGCTGCCTTACATGATTGAGATTCATCTGATGTAATCGGTGTTGTGTTTGTTGGGATCCGATGGATTGTTACATTATGATTAGTCTATCTATAAAGTTTGTGAAGTTATTGTTGCTGCAATCTTGTTGTGTTTAATGCTTATCACTAGTGCACGAGTGGCATGATCTTAGATTTAAGCTCTATATGTATTGCTTAGATTGTATCTACAAGTTGTTTGCACATACTGCTGTCCGGAACCCGAGGCCCCAAAGTGACAGAAATTGGGACAACCGGAGGGGAAGACTGTGATATGAGGATCACATGTTTTCACCAAGTGTTAATGCTTTGCTCCGGTGCTCTATTAAAAGGAGTACCTTAATTGCCAGTAGATTCCCTTGAGGCCCGGCTGCCACCGGCTGGTAGGACAAAAGATGTCATGCAAGTTTCTCATTGCGAGCACGTATGACTATATATGGAAAACATGCCTACATGATTAATAAACTTGATGTTCTGTCTTAATGCTATTTCAATCCTATCAATTGCCCAACTGTAATGTGTTCACCCAACACTTGTTACATGTTATTGGAGAGTTACCACTAGTGTAGATCGCTGGGAACCCCGGTCCATCTCTCATCATCATATACTTGTTCTATATGATATTGGAAGTAGTATCAACTATTTTCTGGTGCCACTGCCTCTGTGTTATCATATCGCTGCCGTGTTATCACATTATTGCTCTCATATTACTGCTGCTTTCACATCACCCCTGTTACTAGTGCTTTTCCAGGTGCAGCTGAATTGACAACTCAGTTGTTAAGGCTTATAAGTATTCTTTACCTCCCCTTTTGTCGAATCAATAAATTTGGGTTTTACTTCCCTCGAAGACTGTTGCGATCCCCTATACTTGTGGATTATCAAGACTATTTTCTGGCGCCGTTGCCGGGGAGGCATAGCTCTACTCATAAGTTCACATGGGGAGTACACTCTACCTCTCTCTTGTTTTTATTTTATTTTGTTTTGCTTAGTTTACTTTTGTCTAGTTTATTTGTGCTTAGTTTATTTCTGTCTAGTATTATTTTGCTTAGTTTACTTTTGTCTAGTTTCTTTTTATTTTGTTTTATTTTTCCTATATACCCGAAAATTCATAAAAATTTGAAAAACCGAAAAATTAAAAACTGTTGTTATGGGAGAACCCACAACCTATTTGGAGCTTATTGAAATATATAATAATTATAGAGAATCAAGAACGGGTAAAGTCATGAGTGCTGTGATAGAAAAATTGAATACAATTGCTAAAATCTTGCTTAAATGCCATGATATAAACTGATAATCTCAACAGGATACTAAACATCTGAAATTCCAATGTGGCTTTAGTGAAGAAGTTTTAATTAAGAACTATAATTGGAATAACTATATTCATTTTGGGTTCGAAGAGGTAGAACAGTTTGTTTTATTTATGGGAGCCTCTGAGATCGAATCCTTCATGGCTAAAAATTATGAAACTTGTGTTGTTTGTAAGGACCTTAAAGATTATGTCTCTTCTATCCTTAATTTTTGCATAGAAAGTTACAGCAATAATCCTTATATCATTGATTATAAAGAGAGACTCATTAATGCACAAGAATGCACTCACAATTTGCAGGAACCTGTGAAAGAAGAAATTGATGAACCTGAAAGCTCATTGGATGAAAAAGAGGAGGAAATTGATGAACCTAAAAGCTCATTGGATGAAAAAGAGGAGGAGAGTGATGAATAAAAGGAGGAAGAATGGATTAGCTACCCATGCCAACCTTCTAATGAGAGTAACTCTTTATCTCTTACACTATTTGATTGTCCTCCATGCTTACCGAAGGAGGATGAATGTTATGTTCCTGTGGATTCTCTTGAAATATTCCCTATGAGTAAAACTTGTGAGAATAATTATGCTACTGTTATCTATGATAATCCATGCTATTTTGATAAATCTTATGATAATGCTTTGTTTGTGCCTGATGTCGAAATGCATGGTACTAAAGAGTTTTGCTTGGCAAATGTTTATGATAAAGCTCTAGGTGATGGTCCTATGTTACTTGATAATATTAATTGTACTACTAATGAAAATGGGATTGGAGATGTCTTGATTTTATCTATGAGTCCCATATCTCTTGAGATTGATCAATCATCTTGTTATATTATTGATAAAAGTGGGTTTGAAAGTTTTAATCCCACTATTTTTGAGCTTGATAAAAAATTATGTATTTATGGATCATGAGAAACATGCTTTATGTGATAGTTATATTGTTGAGTTTATTCATGAAGCTACTGAAAATTATTCTGAGAGAGGAAAATATGGTGGTAGAAATTTTCATGGTACTAAAACACCTCTCTATATGCTGAAAATTTTGAAGTTACTCTTATTTTATCTTCTTATGCTTGTCACTTTGTTCTTCATGAATTTATTTGTGTACATGATTCCTATGCATAGGAAGTGGGTTGGACTTAAATGTGTTTTGAATTTGCTTCTTGATGCTCTCTTTTGCTTCAACTCTTATTTCTTATGCGAGCATCATTAAAATTGATGAGCCCATCTTAATGGCTATAAAGAAAGCACTTCTTGGGAGATAACCCATGTTTTTATTTTGCTACTGTTTTGTTGTGTCTTGGAAGTTGTTACTACTGTGGCAACCTCTCCTTATCTTTATTTTATTGCATTGTTGTGCCAAGTGAAGTCTCTAATAGAAGGTTGATACTAGATTTGGATTTCTGCGCAGAAACAGATTTCTTGCTGTCACGAATTTGAGTAGGACTCTCTGTAGGTAACTCAGAAAAATCTGCCAATTTACATGAGTGTTCCACAGATATGTACGCAACTTTCAATAGTTTTGAGTTTTCTGATTTGAGCAACAGAAGTACCTCTTAAAAATTCGTCTTTACTGGCTGTTCTGTTTTGACAGATTCTGTCTCTGTTTTTTTGCATTGTCTCTTGTGGACTTTAAGCAAGGTTTTCTAGATGTGGAGAGCTGTAGCTAATGTTTTATTGAGTTCTTGTAATGTGTCACTACAGGACTAAAGTGGATTAAAGTTTTTTGAGTACTAACCCCTCTAATGAAGTTTATGAGAAGTTTGGTGTGAAGGAAGTTTTCAAGGGTCAAGAGAGGAGGATGATATATGATCAAGAAGAGTGAAAAGTCTAAGCTTGGGGATGCCCCCGTGGTTCATCCCTGCATATTTCAAGAAGACTCAAGCATCTAAGCTTGGGGATGCCCAAGGCATCCCCTTCTTCATCAACAATTTATCAGGTTTCTTCTATTGAAACTATATTTTTATTCGGTCACATCTTATGTGCTTTACTTGGAGCGTCTGTGTGTTTTTTATTTTTGTTTGTTTTTGAATAAATTCGGATCCTAGCAATCCTTGTTTGAGAGAGAGAGACGCTCCGCTTTTTCGTATGAACAATAGTGTTCTTCGCTCTTATTTTTAATGTTCATGACAAAAGTTGGAAGTTGTTGCATTTATTGCTATTTGGTTGGAAACAGGAAATGCTTCATATTGTCTTGAATAATTTGATACTTGGCAATTGTTTTGAGCTCTCAAGTAGATCATGATTACTCATGCATCATGTAGTTTAAACCTATTAGTGGAGAACTACCATAGAGCTTGTTGAAATTGGTTTGCATGATTGGTCTCTCTAAGGTCTAGATATTTTCTGGTAAAAGTGTTTGAGCAACAAGGAAGACAGTGTAGAGTCTTATAATGCTTGCAATATGTTCTTATGTAAGTTTTGCTGTACTGGTTCATACTTGTGTTTGCTTCAAACAACCTTGCTAGCCAAAGCCTTGTATTGAGAGGGAATACTTCTCGTGCATCCAAATCCTTGAGCCAAAACCTATGCCATTTGTGTCCACCATACCTACCTACTACATGGTATTTTTCTGCCATTCCAAGTAAATACTTCATGTGCTACCTTTAAACAATTGAAAAGTTATTATCTCTTATTTGTGTCAATGTTTTATAGCTCATGAGGAAGTATGTGGTGTTTTATCTTTCAATCTTATTGGGCAGACTTTCACCAATGGACTAGTGGCTTCATCCACTTATCCAATAATTTTGCAAAAAGAGCTGGCAGCGGGGTTCCCAGCCCCCAATTAATTAACTTTCATTAATAATTCTCTTCACTGTTTTGCTCTGATTCATCAGTAAGCAACTTAATTTTGCAAATAGACACTTCTTCATGGTATGAGAATGTTGGAAGGCACCCGAGGATTCGGTTAGCCATGGCTTGTGAAAGAAAAAGGTTGGGAGGTGTGTCATCCATAAATAAAAAAACTAAAGTACATGTGTAAACAAAAGAGAAGAGGGATGATCTACCTTGCTAGTAGAGATAACGTCCTTCATGGGAGCCGCTCTTTGAAAGTCTGTTTGGCAAGGGGGATAGAGTGCCCACTACCATTCGTTGACAACAACAAACACCTCTCAAAACTTTACTTTTATGCTCTCTATATGATTTCAAAACTTAAAAAGCTCTAGCACATGATTTAATCCCTGCTTCCCTATGCGAAGGGCCTTTCTTCTACTTTATGTTGAGTCAGTTTACCTACTTCCTTCTATCTTAGAAGAAAACACTTGTGTTAACTGTGCATTGATTCTTACATACTTGCTTATTTGCATTCATCATATTACTTTGTGTTGACAATTATCCATGAGATATGCATGTTGAAAGTTGAAAGCAATTGCTGAAACTAAACCTTCCTTTGTGTTGCTTCAATGCCTTTACTTTGAATTTATTGCTTTATGAGTTAACTCTTATGCAAGACCTTTTGATGCTTGTCTTGAAAGTACTATTCATGAAAAGTTTTGCTATATGTTATCTATTTGGTTAGCAACTATAGATCATTGCCTTGAGTCACTTCATTCATCTCATATGCTTTACAATAGTATGATCAAGATTATGTAAGTAGCATGTCACTACAGAAATTATTCTTTTTATCGTTTACCTACTCGAGGGCGAGTAGGAACTAAGCTTGGGGATGCTTGATACGTCTCCAACGTATCTATAATTTCTGATGTTCCATGCTAGTTTTATGACAATACATACATGTTTTGCTCACACTTTATAATGATTTTATGCATTTTCCGGAACTAACCTATTAACAAGATGCCGAAGTGCCAGTTCCTGTTTTCTGTTGTTTTTGGTTCCAGAAAGGCTGTCCGGGCAATATTCCCGGAATTCGACGAAACGAAGACCCAACATCATAATTCACCGAGACGGACCAGGACACCGAAGGAGAGTCGGAGGGGAGGCCTGGGGCCCCCAGACCATAGGCCGGCGCGGCCTGGAAGGGGGGCACGCCACCCTATGGGGTGGGACCCCCAGGAGCCCCCTTGCGCCGCCTCTTCGCCTATAAGATCCCTCGTGACCTAAAACCTCGATACCAATTGACGAAACTCCAGAAAGACTCCAGGGGCGCCGCCGCCATCGCGAAACTAGTAATTGGATTACCAGTGGCGCACCATTTGGTGCACCACTACTAACACTTACCAGCGGCGTGCTTGTAGTGATGCACCATGGTGCACCATTGCTAACCAAATTAGGTGCGCCATTAATAAGCATTGTCGTGGATATGGCCACGCCAGGTGCTACAGGATGAATCACTTCATTGATGTGGGGCAAGGGAAGCGCATCCATCTATGGATCGAGGTACACAAGACACAGATTTTACCCAGGTTCAGCCCCTCCGAAGGAGTAAAAGGCCTACATCCAGCTAGATTGTATTGCTTTGATGGTGTTTACAATGAGGGTGCTCAGACAGTCGGCGTGGTGATTAGGAGCAGGGGTTTAGGAGGAATGGAGATCGGATCCCTTTTAGGGTTTAGCCCAGGGTTTATATATGCACCGCCGGTCTAGGGTTTACAGGAGATAAGATCATGCAGATCTTCTTCCTAAAAGGCCAAAGGACCTTGCCCGCGCGCCAAGTCTTCAATCGCATGGGCCTTTGGGCCAGTCACCAAGTTCTTGGGGTAGTTGCCAGGCGACTGCCCCCTCCTTCGGCCTTCTTCCATCGGCGAGTCAGGCATGTATTGGACCCCTTAGGGCACATCCCGATCAGTAGTCCTCGAGTGCATCAAGGACGCATCGTAGGCTTCAGGCGAGTCAGTTGAAAGGATTAGTCGGATTCACAGTCGAGTCGGTTATGAGCTCCTAAAACAAAGAAACTACCAGGTGAAAAAGACCCGTCGCACTTGTCGGTTGTGCGTCGGGTGCAGTCGCCACAAGTTGAAACACTACATGATGTCAGCAAGTGTCATGAGCCGTTTGAGAGAAGCCCCATGGCATTTCTGACCATTGCCAGCGGTTAACGGCTAGTTGATGGCTCCTTGGAGGTTCCGCCGAAAATACGGGCCACTAAATCTTGAGCTGTGATTACGATGAAGATATCGACATTTGATTGACTTCTATTTGGTGACGGCGATAGAGGATATTCCAAAGATATAAATAGGAGGAGTGTGCCCTAGTGGCGGCTCACCGTCCCATTATCTTCTTCTCCGCGCTCCCTTTCTCGCGCACACACGATGAATTCCATCCTCGGAGAGCTTCGAACCAATGGCGATTAATGGTTCATGGACACGCTCTGATGGCTGTGAAATACGCCAATTTCCCCATGTTTAAACCCTTTGCTAAGACAAGAAATTGATTAAACTTCTCTCTAAGTGTGCCACTAATGACTAATTATTGCAAAGATTTGCAATCCTTTCTCCCGTTGTATGGTGTGCATGAAATCAAGTCTTAATGGCAAATGGACTTGCAATTACTGAAGAAAATCTCATCACAAGTGCAACAAAGTCAACCAGAGGGTCAAATTCAGTTCCAGAAAGTTCAGCGGACATCGGTACGGGCAAGACCCGCCCGTACCTTATTCCCATACTAGGCGCTAGAGCATTCCCGAGGTCAAACCCTATAAGTTTCATGAAGGGAGCTAGTCGAAAAATAGAGCCATTCGTTGCAAACAGAGCCGCCATCCACCAGATCCATCTACACCACACCGAAAGAGATCCACCACCATTGTTCATCCATTCCCTCTCCAATGTCCTCCATAGTCATCACCATTGTAATATAAATTTCCTTGAGTTGGTGACCATTTTAGAATATTGTGATTTCAATCCAAGTATTTGCAATAATGATTTCTATCTTTGATCTTGGTATCATGTGTGAGTAGTCCTCACGGGCTGCTGATACATGCATTTTACATCATCAATACTGTTACATATATGTTTAGTTTCTTTGATATTTGCATCATACATCATTATTTATGCATTTTTAGTTGATTTCCAGAACTTTCCTACAAAGTCCCTTTCATCGGTATTTAATTTTTGGGAGGCAGAAAACCTCCTTTTTGTATTTTGCTGTTTGAGGGACCTTCTGGACACCTAAAAATCTAAGGAAAAAATACATGATCAGTTTTTCACCTGGAGAAAGACCGTGGGCCACGTGAGGGAGGCCACGAGGGCCAAAAGAGGTCAGGTTGCACCCCACCTACCTGGGCACGCCACCGATGCTCTTTTCGCCCTTGAGCATCGCCTCGCCCCCTTTATGCAGACGCCTCCGTTTTGCTCAAAAACCTAAGCCATATTTTTGTCAAGATTCATTGAGGCGGCGGCGGAGGCGAAAGTCCTCTCCTACTCCGAGAGAGGGCAGATCCTACTGCAACGGTGCCTCTGGTGAAAGGGAATCAGCGCCATTGTCATCACCACTCCGAGGGGGAGGCATCTCCATCAACATATCCACCAGCACCATCATCACCACCATCACCATCTACGAGATCGCCTTTATCCCCCTCATAGTTTGTGTTTGATTGAACCTCGGATACTATTTTAAGGGCTAGTATGCTTGTGATTAGTACTTTATCATTATTTGGTGGAGAGATTATATATTCAGATTGTGTAATCATTATGCATCTGGTCCATATCATTTTGACACTTGTGAGTAGTTCCCCATGCTCCTGGGGGCATAAGATGATATGGCTATGATTCTATATGATGTGTAATAAGTATTTGGTCAAGTTTTTATTTTCATGTTGTTCTATGATGGTTTTATACGAACGTCGATTAAATATTGCTTCATATATATGGGCTCGTAGGGCTGCACTTTAATGTAATGAATGAGTCTTGGAGGGACGGAATGACAGAAATCGTTTTCCAATACTTTGAGTTGCATTAGAGAGGTTTATGTCGGGGACCGATGAACTAATTGCTATGGTGGGACATTTATGTCTTAATGATTCCTATACTTGCACATGAGAATGGTTTTAGGACCCATCATAAGGGTGCATTTGCTCATATCTATGGCTGCATCTAATATAGCTCCGCCACTAATGGAATGGAACTTGACAAAATATTTACCATGTTGTGTAGAACTCTTAAGGCTAGAAAATCCATGCCACCCTCGGGAACACTTGTCGCATATAATCACACAAACACACTTGAGCTTGTCCATTTGCTGCATAGAGGATTGAGCTTTCTCTCATTGATAGCATTTACATATTGCTATTTACTTTGTGCATTTTATTTTATTGCAAACTATACATCCAAAACACCAAAAACTACAACATTCTTTATATTGCTTACTCAAATCCGCTAACCAATACATTCAGATCCCCGTGGGTTCAACAACCTTTCTTATTGAAAAGTACTAAAATTGATCTCCTGCACTTGCGATCCACCAAGACACTTTTCTGGCGTTGTTGCCGGGGAGCGTAGCTCTATTGGTAAGTGGTTGGTAAGGAAGCTTTTACTGTTCTTACTATTTTCTATTTGTCTCAACATGGGTACTTCAAGCCATCATGCTATGCGCTTAACTCTATGTGAATATGTTCAATCTATCAAGGATAATATCGAGAAACCTCCTGAACAAAAATTGGCATATCAAATTCCTATTGGTATTGCCAAAAGTGTTATGAAACTAACTTTTATAGCGGATGAAAGTAAAACTGCTATGGGGCATTTACATGCCATTGAATATCTATGTTGTCTATTCAAATTATATGGTATTCATCATGATGAAGTAAAGAGGAAATTACTATATCTATCTCTTTTTGGTGATGCTCACATATGTTTTAGACCTCTAAATGATAAATGTCGTCTTGATTGGGAATATCTGAGGAAAGCCTTCTATCTTAAATACTATACTCCTATAGAATCTTATGATGATTGTTGTCATATTTATAATTTTTGGCCTCATGTTGGAGAAAGTATTGCTCAATCTTGGTGGATGCTTAATGAACTCATCCGTAAGAATCCTTGTCATGGTATTCATGATAGTCTTATATTGATTAATTTCTATGTGAGGCTACCCCAACATCATAGGGAATTTCTGGATAATTCATCTGAAGGGAGTTTTACTCATAGAACTCAACAAGAATCAAGGGAATCATTGGATACTATTTCTAATAATATTGTTGTATGGGATCTTGATAAAGGTAACCAATCTCGTTTGAATATGAATATGCATGTGTAGAGAACTTCTCTACTACTATATTGTTTGAAGAATTGAAGAATAGGTTTGGCTTTGATCCTCATGTATTGGTAGAAGTTACTAAACCTTTTGCTAACCATTTGAATGTTCCTAAGAAGGGGTTTAAAGTTTATGTTGAACCTCTTAAAAAATCTTCATACATTACTAAAGTTGAGAAGCAGGTTAAACAAGCATCATCTTTCATAATAGAGGAATATGTGGAAACTCCTCCGTATCCAAGAAGGGTGAAGGAAAACTTACTCACCACTATTGCAAATAAGAGTGCTAGAAGATTTCATGAACCATATGAACAAATTGATATGAAGCATCAAATTTTGGCCATTAAGGAATTAAATGAAGAAATTACTTGTGATGTTTATTTGTGTGAAGATTCCACTAAGGTAATTCAAAAAGTAATACCACTAAAGTTGGTAAACCTATCATATCCCGTGCTATTGGAACTTAATGCTATCATGGTCTTTGTGATATTGAAACAAGTATAAGTGTGATAACATATTCTCTATATCTTGAAATCAAGCCTGACATTGATCCCATACACATGGAAGAGATAGGTATAACTATTCAACTTGCTAATACAGTTATATTTGTCCTCTAGGCTTGGTTTCATATGTTGAAGTATTAGTGGGAAAGATTAAGTACCCCGCTGATTTTATTGTACTTGGTTGCTCCCAAGATGCTCTTTGTCCTATTATGTAGTAATGAAGAAAGAGAAGCTTTAGATCAAATTTTATCGCAATATCCACCACATTTACAATTGCATATTCCACCTGATAATCTTGGAGTGTTACCACCACCCAAAGAAGATCCTAGTTTTGAATTAAAACCTTTGCCTGAAGATATGAAATATGCATTCCTTGATGAGAAGAAAATATATCCTATTATTATTAATGCTAATCTTTCACAAGAAGAAGAAGCAAAGTTTACTTGAGGTGTTGCGTGCTCATAGGCCAGCTGTTGGCTATTCACTTGATGATTTAAAAGGTATAAGTCCCTCTTTATGCATGCATAAGATTAACTTGGAAGATGATGCAAAGCCCGTTGTTGATTAGCAACACCGTCTTCATCCAAAAATGAAAGAAGTGGTAAGGAAAGAGGTAATTAAACTCATTGAAGTAGGTATTATTTATCCTATAGCTGATAGTAAATGGGTAAGTCATGTTCATTGTGTACCTAAGAAAGGTGGAATCACTCTGGTTCCAAATGATGAAAATGAACTTGTAGCTTAGCGTAATGTTACTGATTATAGAATGTGCATTGAATTAGAAAGGTAAATAAAGCTACTCGTAAATATCATTATCATTTGCCATTCATTGATCAAATACTAGAAATATTATCTTAACCTTAACATTTTTGCTATCTAGATGGTTACTCTAGTTTCTATCAAATTCCCTTGCACAAAGATGATCAAGGAAAGACTGCTTTTACTTTTCCCTTTGGTTCTTTTTGTTATAAAAGAATTCTTTTTGGTTTATGCAATGCTCCTTCTACTTTCTAAAGATGCATGAATGCTACATTTGCTGATTATATTGAAAAGATTATGGAAGTATTCATGGATAATTTTTCTGTGTATGGTACCTCTTTCAATAATTGCCTATTCAATCTTAACAAAGTTCTGCAGCAGTGTGAGGACTGATGAGGACATCCCATCTATTGATACAACCGTTGTACCTACAACCACACAAGTACAAGGAACAGTCACTCAAGCTCATGCCAAACAACTTAACTATCAGGTACTTTCGTTTCTTGGAACTATTCCTCACATACATGAGAATATGATGCTGCCTAAATCAGATATGTTTGTTACTCTTAGGAATGATGGACCTAGCATGGATGAGGAGGACAAGCATTGGAGCATGAACAAACGTGGAGGAGATGTCAGCAAGCATTTGAGGATTGAAGATGACGCCGCAAGTGGAGATTTCAGAACTTTGAAGCCACCATAAGAAGAGATGAAGACATGGACGAAATATAGAGTTTTCCACTTCATAATTTCGTCCATAGCATAATATGGTGCTGCGTCACCTTTAGTTTTGGGCCATGCCCATGTCATTTTCGTAGAAATTAAGTCAGGCACTTGTTAGAGTCCGTACCGAAGGGGGAAAGGCCTTCTAGGGTTTGGTTCGGCCACCATATGTATGGCTGGCCGAAACCGTACCTTTTCCTCCTTTAAATACCCCCATAGCTATCACGTTTAGACTCAGATTTTGATTAGACTAAAAGTTAGCCATTGCTGCAACTCTCGTGTACTTCTTTTGAGGCCAACGCCCAGAACAAGACCGACTATTCGGAATCCTCCTTATTCAATAATGCTTTCATCTTTCATCCGCAATATTCTGATTGCAATATTAGTTCTTACTTTTTCTCGATTTCAGGTAGGAATTAAGACCCTCGCTGGTCAGACTGATCGTGCATCCGCAAGATCAGTAACTCCCGGAGATTGTCCTAGCAATTGCACTAGCTCACGAGCTTTGCACGTGTAGTCGGATCGTCAAGCACGAACTCCACCAACAAATCGACGCTATCATACTCTCATCAAAAGATCGGCCACCTTTGCCCTATCAAGTGGTATTAGATTTCAGGTTGCTCGGTGAGATTTTACTGTTTTCCTAGTGTAGATTGCATCTGCCATCATACCCAGAAACCACGAAAAACCACACAAAAAAATACAGTTAGGGTTTAGATCATATCATCCCATAAACCCCCTGGCACGTCTTTGCATTGTCTTTTCAGTTTTGCATAGTTGAATTTGTGTTTGCATCTGCGTGTCGAGTTGCTGCTCTTAGCGTCTAGTTCCTTTAGAGTTTCGAGTTCTGGTCATATTAGTCACGCCGCCGCCACTCGCACCATACGCAGATCACCGCCGCCATCGCCATATATACATCACCATATACACCTACCATATACACCTGCCATATACTTCCGCCATCGCCATATATACATCGCCATATACACCTGCCATATACACCCGCATCTACCATATACCCCGTTTCCTACCGCGACACAGATTGTTGCTGTTTCTCTGCCGCGACAGAGTCCGAGTAGAATTAGGTTTTATTGTTTTCCCTCCTTAGCTGTTTCCTTCTAATTTCGTCTGTGTTGTAGAAAAAAATTTCTGTGAGATAAGTTTCGGCCGCCGGTAAAGAATTGTGAAGGAGAGCAAAAAAGTCTGGAAACGCCTCCGAAAAAAATTCTGGCTACGTTGGTTTTTCACCTTGGCGATCACTTTTTGCCACTGGCCATTATAGCGACATTTTTTTGGCGCCTGCGCGCTTTCTGGAGCACTTCCGATATTTCGACAATTTTTTTCTGAGGCTATACTGTTTTTAGACCTCGGGGATCAGTTTGAGACACTTTCCATTATAGTGATTTTTCGCACCTCGGTTCAGCACATCATCGCCACCTCATCGCTGCTAGTTGCTTGTGTGCCGCGCCGTGACCTCGTTAGTGTTCTGGGCTCGCGTCTCTAGTACGGTCTAGTGTAGGACCAGCACAACACCGTTGTTGAGCATACTTTCAATACTGCATCGCTGTTTTGACAATTGCTGTTTTTGCTACCATATATAAGCCATCCTACAGCTCCACATATTGTCTCCACGTGCTTTGTATCAACACCTGGTAATCGCTTTGGCAATCTTTGGAGACGCTGATTCTTGCTGGTTGTTACATCGCCTTCCTCCTTTTTGGTAAGAACTTGTAAGAGCTTTGTATTTTTCTTGACAAATTGCACGTGAACCACCATATTCCGTGGTTTGTAGGCATATACATTTGTACTTTTTGTGTACTAATCATGACAGGACCTACACCAGGAGCTGTTGACCCGGCAAAGATGACGACTGAGGAGTTGCATGCTCACTTTACCCACCTTTTGAGCGGGCATGCATGTGACGTCGATGCGCGCATTGGTGATGTGGACGCCAAACTCACCGACATGTTGGATGGCCTCGACACAGCTTTCAACTCCAAGCTCGGCGCCAAGTTCCAGGAGCTCTTGACTCGGTTGCCGCCACCTCGCGACAACGTGCGACGACGCGCACGCCGTGTTCCTCGTGCGGAATTGCCTGCGGGTAGCGCTCCTGCTGCAGCGACCGCACCTGACGCGCCTTCTTATGAAGGATACGAAGACTATGAAGGGGACGCGGACGAGCGGGTCGAGGAGAATGTGCTGGATGGCGAGGAAGTCGAACAACCTGCACCTGGTCGTCCACAACAACTGAACCGCAATGCTCGCCCACCTCCACGGCTGGTACGTGATGATGATCATGTTGCAAAACTTAAATTGAATTTTCCGCCATTTGAGGGTAGATATAATCCTGATGCATATCTTACATGGTAATTGGAAGTAGAACAACGCTTTGCATGTTCAAAATACCCTGATCACTTGCGTGTTAGTGCTTCTACTTGTGAGTTCAAAGATTTTGCTTCTATTTGGTGGTATGAACATTGTAGAGCACATCATGCTAATATTCCTACTACTTGGGTTGCTATAAAACTTGCTATGCGTACTCATTTTGTTCCTCCACATTATCAGCGTGATTTGCTTAAGAAATTGTCTCGCTTAGAACAAGGAAAAAATTATGTAGAAGACTATTATCAAGAATTGCAAATTGGCATGATTCGATGTGGTATTGTAGAGGATAATGAGGCTATGCTTGCACGTTTCTTTGGTGGTTTGAATAAAGAGATTCAGCATATTTTAGATTATAAGGAGTACAACACTATTACTCGCTTGTTTCATCTTGCTTGCAAAGCTGAACGTGAAGTGCAGGATCGTTAACCACCATGGAGAAGAGCTAATGTTTCTGTAGGTCGTACATCGTCGTGGTCTCCGCGACAATCAGCACCACCATCTCGTGAGACTGCACCAGCACCTACTACCTCCAAGTACACCGCGCCTGCATCACGAGCACCACCTGCTGCTGCTCCACCACCATCTGATGGTCCTCCTCGGAGTTCATCTTCCATCGTCTCCACGGGGAAGACGCGCGACATTCAATGTCGCAAATGCTTGGGATTTGGTCACATAGAGAGAGAGTGCAGAACCAAGCGTGTGATGTTGGTGCGTGAAGATGGAGAATATGATTCTGCAAGTGACTTTGATGAAGATACATTGGCCCTTATTGTTGCACGTGACGATGCCAATTCTGATTCAGAGAGAGAGATGGAGGTAATGGAAGCTGACACTGCTGATCAGTACATGAGCTTAGTTGCACAGCGTGTGTTGAGCGTGCAATTGAGCAAATCTGAGCATGATCAACACCATAATCTGTTTCAAACAAGAGGTGTTGTGAAAGAGCGAGCTATAAGAATCATCATTGATGGAGGGAGCTGCAATAATCTGGCTAGCGTTGGCATGGTGGAGAAGCTTTCTCTCCCTACAAGACAGCGCACACATCCATATTACATTCAACGGTTTGAGAGCTCTCGGAAGCTCAAGGTAACAAGAACTACACGTGTGCATTTTACTATTGGTACATATTCTGATTTTGTTGATTGTGATATAGTACCTATGCAAGCTTGTTCTTTGTTACTTGGTAGACCTTGGCAATTTGATAGAGAATCTGTTCATAATGGTAGAACTAATCAATATTCTCTTATGCATGATGGAAAGAAAATTGGTCTCAAACCTTTGACTCTTGAACAAATAGTAAAATATGATCTTGCTAGAGCTAGTAGAGTAAAAAACTAGGAGAAACATAAGAGTGAAAATCAGATTGTTGCTGCAGATTTTATGCCACATAAGACTAATACTAAATCTGATTCGAACCATGCTACTGAAATTCGTTTGAAAAATCCTTGTTTGCTTGCTAGCCAATCTGATATGGCTAAACTTGATGTGAACACTACTCAATGTTATGCTATCATTTGCAAAGAAGTTATGTTTCATTTGAGGATTTGCCTCCTTCTTTGCCACCTGCGGTTGCTAATCTTTTGCAGGAATTCATTGATGTGTTCCCACAAGATGTTCCACCTGGATTACCACCTATTCGTGGGATAGAACACCAGATTTACTTGATTCCAGGAGCTTCGCTGCCCAATCGTGCGCCATATCGCACCAATCCTGAAGAGACCAAAGAGATTCAGCGACAAATACATGTTCTCCAAGATAAAGGTTACATTCATGAGTCTCTTAGCCCATGTGCTGTTCCTATTATCTTGGTACCTAAGAAAGATGGTTCTTCATGCATGTGTACTGATTGTAGAGCTATTAATAATATTACCATTCGATACCGTCATCCGATACCTCGTTTAGATGATATACTTGATGAATTGAGTGGTTCTATTATGTTCTCTAAAGTTGATTTGCGTAGTGGTTACCACCAGATTCGTATGCAATTAGGAGATGAATGGAAAACAGCGTTTAAAACTAAGTTCGGTTTATATGAGTGGTTAGTAATGCCTTTTGGTTTAACTAATGCACCTAGTACTTTCAGGAGACTGATGAACGAAAGTTTTACATGCTTTTATTGGACGTTTTGTGGTGGTATGCTTTGATGATATTCTGATTTATAGAAAATCTTTGGAGGATCATTTGGATCATTTACGTGCTGTTTTCAATGCTTTACGTGATGCACGTTTGTATGGTAATCTTGAGAAGTGCACCTTTTGCACCAATCGAGTTGCGTTTCTTGGCTATGTTGTTACTGCGCAGGGAATTTAAGTTGATCCAGCCAAGATTGAGGAAATTGAGAGTTGGCCGCAGCCAAAGACGGTCACACAAGTGAGGAGTTTTCTTGGCCTCGCTGGTTTCTATAGGCGCTTTGTGAAAGATTTTGGATCCATTGCTACGCCGCTGAATGAGCTTACCAAGAAGGATGTGCCCTTTGTGTGGGGCGATGCACAACAAGAAGCCTTCATGATTTTGAAAGATAAGTTAACACATGCTCCATTACTCCAACTTCCTTATTTCAATAAGACTTTTGAGCTTGCATGTGATGCTAGTGGAATTGGTTTGGGAGGTGTGTTATTACAAGAGGGCAAACCTGTTGCATATTTTAGTGAAAAATTGAGTGGGACTAGTCTGAACTATTGTACTTATGATAAAGAATTATATGCGCTTCTTCGGACATTAGAAACTTGGCAACATTATTTATGGCCTAAAGAATTTATTATACATTCTTATCATGAATCTTTGAAGCATATTCGTAGTCAAGCTAAGGTGAATCGCCGCAATGCAAAGTGGGTTGAGTTTATTGAGTCTTTTCCTTATGTTATCAAACACAAAAAGGGTAAAGATAATGTTATTGATGATGCTTTGTCGCGCCGTTATACTATGCTACCTCAACTTGACTTCAAGATTTTTGGATTAGAAACTATAAAGGAACAATACTTGCATGATGCTGATTTTAAAGATGTGTTGCTGAATTGTAGAGATGGTAGAACATGGAACAAATTCATCCTCAATGATGGATTTGTGTTCCGTGCTAACAAGCTGTGCATCCCAGATAGTTCCGTTCGTCTTTTGTTGTTGCAGGAGGCGCATGGAGGAGGATTGATGGGTCACTTTGGTGTGAAGAAGACGGAGGATGTACTTGCTGCACACTTCTTTTGGCCACGTATGCGTCGAGATGTTGAGAGATTTGTGGCACGCTGCACTACATCCCAAAAAGCTAAGTCTCGACTTAATCCGCATGGTTTATATATGCCTCTTCCTGTTCCTAGTGTACCTTGGGAGGATATTTCTATGGATTTCGTTTTGGGTTTGCCTCGTACACAGAAGGGGAGGGATAGTATCTTTGTTGTTGTGGATCGGTTTTCTAAGATGGCACACTTTATTCCATGTCACAAGACTGATGATGCTACACATGTTGCTGATTTGTTCTTTCGCGAAATTGTTCGTTTACATGGTGTGCCAAATACTATTGTTTCTGATCGTGATACTAAGTTTCTTAGCCACTTTTGGAGATGTTTATGGGCTAAGTTGGGGACTAAATTGTTGTTTAGTACTACCTGTCATCCACAAACTGATGGACAAACTGAAGTAGTAAATAGAACATTGTCTACTATGTTGCGGGCTGTTTTGAAGAAGAACTTAAAATTGTGGGAAGAATGTTTACCTCATGTTAAATTTGCATACAATCGTTCGCTGCATTCTACCACTAAGGTGTGCCCACTTGAGATTGTTTATGGTTTTGTTCCACGTGCACCTATTGATTTATTGCATTTACCATCTTCGGTGCAAAATAATTTGGATGCTACACAACGTGCTGAATTGATATTACAATTGCATGAAACTACTAAAGACAACATAGCACGCATGAATACTAAGTATAAAATTGTTGGGGATAGAGGAAGAAAGCATGTTGTGCTTGATGTTGGTGATCTTGTTTGGTTGCATTTGCGCAAAGATCATTTTCCTGAATTGCGCAAGTCTAAACTAATGCCACGTGCTGCTGGTCCTTTTAAGGTGTTAGAGAAAATAAATGATAATGCATATAAACTTGAGCTTCCTGCAGAGTTGGGTCCGGTTAGTTCTACATTTAACATTGCAGATTTGAAGCCTTACTTTGGTGAAGAAGAGGAGCTTTCGTCGAGGACGACTTCAATTCAAGAAGGGGGGCATGATGAGGACATCCCATCTATTGATCATACAATCGTTGTACCTACAGCCACACAAATACAATGACCAATCACTCGAGCTCGTGCCAAACAACTTAACTATCAGGTACTTTCGTTTCTTGGAACTATTCCTCACATACATGAGAATATGATCCAGCCTAAATCAGATATGTTTGTTACTCTTAGAAATGATGAACCTAGAATGGATGAGGAGGACTAGCATTGGAGCATGATCACACATGGAGGAGTTGGCAGCAAGCATTTGAGGATTGAAGATGACGCTGCAAGTGGAGATTTCAGAACTTTGAAGCCACCATAAGAAGAGATGAAGACATGGATGAAATATAGAGTTTTCCACTTCATAATTTCGTCCATAGCATAATATGGTGCTGCGTCACCTTTAGTTTTGGGCTAGGCCCATGTCATTTTCGCAGGAACTAAGTCAAACACGTTTTAGAGTCCGTACTGAAGGGGGAAAGGCCTTCTAGGGTTTGGTTCGGCCACCATATGTATGGCTGGCCTAAACCCCACCTTTTCCTCCTTTAAATACCCCCATAGCCATCACGTTTAGACTCAGATTTTTATTAGACTAAAAGTTAGCCATTGCTGCAACTCTCGTGTACTTCTTTTGAGGCCAACGCCCATAACAAGACCGACTATTTGGAATCCCACCTTATTCAATAAAACTTTCATCTTTCATCCGCAATATTCTGATTGCAATATTAGTTCTTACTTGTTCTCGATTTAAGGTAGGAATTAAGACCCTCGCTGGTCAGGCTGATCGTGCATCCGCAAGATCAGTAACTCCCAGAGATTGTCCTAGCGTTGCATTGGCGCACGAGCTTTGCACGTGTAGTCGGGTTGTCAAGCACGAACTCCACCAACAAATCGACGCTATCATAATCTCATCAAAAGATCGGCCACCTTTGCCCTACCAAGGACCAACACTTAGTCCTAAATTGGGAGAAGTGCCATTTTATGGTAACAGAAGGTGTAGTCGTTGGACACCGAGTTTCAGGAAGAGGCATTGAAGTGGACCGCGCAAAGATAGAGTCGTAGAGAAGTTAGCATGCCCGGGGGATATAAAAGGTATAAGAAGTTTTTTTGGGGAATGTTGGTTTTTATTGAAGATTCATTAAATATTTTTTCGAAAATATCAAAGCCTCTTACTAATATTTTTCAAAACGATGTTCCATTCTATTTTAATGATGATTGCTAAAAGTGTTTTAATGTTTTAAAGAATGCTTTAATAAGTGCTCCTACAATTAAACCGCCTAATTGGAATTTACCATTTGAGACTGTGTGTGATGGAAGTGATTATGCCATAGGTGTAGTATTAGGCCAAAGAATTGATAAGAAAGTAAATGTTATATACTATGCTAGTAAAACTCTTGATGGCACCCAAAGAAATTATGCTACTACTGAAAATTAATTTTTAGCTGTGATCTTTGCATGTGATAAGTTTAGACCTTAGAATGAGGATTCTAAAGTCATAGTACACTATGGTCATTCTGCTATTAAATACCTTATGAATAAGAAATATGCTAAGCCTAGACTTAAAAGATGGGTTCTATTACTTGAAGAATTTGATTTACATATGTTTGATACAAAAGGTGAGGATAATACGATAGCTGATCATTTATCTAGAATGGAAAACTTTCCGGTAGATCTCACTCCTATTAATGATAGCTTTGCTAATGAACAACTTGCAAACATTAATGTATCAAGTGCAAAAATAGCTTTTCTATGGTTCGCTGATTATGCTAATTTTATTGTTGGAAAAGATATACCACCTCATTTTACTTATCAACAAAGAAATAAATTCTTCTATGATCTTAGACATTAGTTCTGGGATGATCCATTTCTTTAGAAGAACAACGTAGATGGTATTATTACACTTGGTGTGCCTGAGTTTGAAGAACAAATAATTATTAAAAATTGTCATGATAGTCCCTATGGAGGACACCACGCAGGAGACCGCTGATGCATGTAAATTGCATACATGAACTTTGTCCGTTATTAGAATTAATTCCCACCTATTTGCAACATATATGATGATAATACCATGTTTTACATTGATTTATAGTGATTTACCAATGACCCCCTGATGTAGCCCCGCTCACCGATGACACCACACCAAGACCAGCAAGTCCCCCAAGTGGACCAATGACGCGGGCTCGAGTCAAAGCGCTACATGATAAGGTGAACTCAATCCTCACTACCCTCGATCTCGGTACCCCATTGGATGGATTGCTACCTCATGCCGACACGCTTTATGTTATTAGGTACGAGGCGCGTCAAGGCCCCGGAGAGGAGGACACACCATGGTCAAGAGGAGGAGAGGAGCAGCTGGACGTGAAGATGGGCGTGGAGCTGGACCCGACGTCATCCTAAGCGCGCGAAGGAAAGAAGGGAGCCAGCCGGCCCAGGACCCGGCCAACCGGGCCACCCGGTCCCAGGTCCGGCCGACCGGATGCCCAACCGGCCAACCGGTCCAGACCGGATCCCAGGCCGATGCCAACCGGACGCATTACTGAGGCACTTCTGGTCACCGCCCGGCGCTGGACCCGGTCTGGACCGGACGCCCCGGCCCCAGGTCCGGTCTGACCGGACCCCTGACCGGATTCGTCGACCTGTCTCTACCAAATCTACCTAATTCGTTCACTTATGTACCTTTCCGACCTGCGGGCCATGTAGACCTTTATAAGTACCCAGGACGCCCCCTTTTACTCTTTAGACATAATCTGAGCTTAAAACTACTTTTGAGCTTTGTCTCCCTAGGGTTAGATCCCCTTTATAATCGAGGCTACTCTTGTTGAGGATTTGGATATTTGTGAGTGAGATTCTAGTGTGCTCCACTCTCTCTCCCTCACCGGTCTCCGTCTCCAACCCCGATCTCTCATCCGGAATTCTACCTCGCGTCTCTTCCGGTTGATTCTATTGGCGTGGTCCATCGAGCCACGAGAGTAAGAATTCGATTGTATCGGGTTGTGTGCGTGTGTTTGTTCTTCGTGTTCTTCGCGTTCTTCCTCTTCTCCCTATTTTCCCCTTTTGGATTTGGGTCAATCGCGAGATCGGGCCACAACCTAGGTCTTAGACCACATCATATGGTATCAGCAGCTTTTGGTTACCGCGATTTTGACCCCCCACCCACCCAAATTCGTCTCTAAAAAGTTTTCCAAAAAATCCCCAAAAAATAGCACTAAATTGCCTTTGGATGGATCTGCGATTTTGTTGAGTTTTGAGTGGTTTTGTTCCATGGATTTGGTGTTTTTAGTGTTGATCTACTATTTACCCCACCTTTTAGCCTCCAATTCCTTCGTTTCCCTTCGATTTGATCTTTTGGTTTTGGTTTGGGGAAGAACAAGAGAGAGAAACGCGCCAGCCGGTTGAGCAACCGGTTGACCGACCCCCAGACCGGACAGGCCGGCCCAACAACCGGTCCGACCGGCCTCCTGACTGGGCACCACTCCGTCCCGGCCCGAGTTCGCTTTTCGACTAACACCACCACCACCACCGCCACCATCGCAGGTATAACTTGCACTTTACCCTTGTAGCCCTCTTCCTTTTGCAACCTCTCCTATCGAGCATTGCTTATCAAGTGTTGCGAGACATTGCACGTGGCCCCGATTGTGAGGTGTGTGTGTAGTGTGGAGTCAAGCTTCTAAGCAAGTACTCGTGTGTGGGAAAATAGCAAAAGCGAAGCTAACGCTAACATAGTGAAAGAAAAAGAAAGAAAACAAAAAGCACAAAAAGAGTGCAAGTGTCGTCATAGGTACAAAAGAGTGCAAGTGCCACCAAATACAAAAAGAGAAAAAGCTTTTAAGCAAAAGAGAGAAAAGAGAAGAGAGGCCGCGTGTGAATCTTGTTGTCTCTCCGTTTGCAACCAAAGCTTTGCCTCTCCTTGTGTTAGTGTGACACCGAGCACCCTTGCTTACGGGTTTTTACGTTTTTCCGCTCAATTTTTGGTTGCACTAACCCCGTGTGACGCCCCGGAACCGGTACCATGAGGATCCCAGCGAACCCGCCGAAATCCGCACGATATCGATTCAGAGACGCCCTCCGACACAACGTGCGCGACGAGTCACACACGTGATGCCAGAGGAATTAACACGAGCGGTAACATTACAACAGGATTACAATAGAGCCCACAAGAAACATATATATTACAACGACTCAAACGAATCAAGATACAAATATACAATACAAAGATCCAAATCATACAGAAGATCAAATACGTCCGAGTACGGACAATATACAAATTGGACTAAGAGTCCTGAAGATAACCAGTGGCGTCCATAACCCTGCCCAGGCCAAGCCGGAAGGGTAACCTTGCTAGAGTCGTCTTCATCGAACATATCTTCATACCTGCCCGGTTATATCCCGTAGAAGCAGCAATAAGTACGGGTTCGTACTTAACAAGACTTCAAGACGTATAAGCATTCGTCAACCAGTCGTCCTTTGTACTTGAGGCACGCAGGGGACTTAGAGGACGCAAGAGGAACGTCATAGGCAATATGGTGGGGTTAAGCGGCAGCGCGCAAGCACTAAAAACCTATAGAGACACTCTACAACATTCGTCTAATCAGAGAAGATGAGAGAGCGCATAACTAACAGTTCTATACTCTGCAAACATAACACAGCCAATGTGTTCCCCCTTCGCAAAGAAGTACTAGCAAAGGCACTCACACTGTTGTCAAGTTTTAACCATTTATTATTGAAGTTGTGCTAACTTACTACACCAGTAATTATGATTGAAACAATAGGTGTAAGTTGTCTATGGTCGAGTCATACAGCTCCAAGTCGTCCATAACCGCGGACACGGCTTATCTATAAGATTGTAACCCTGCAGGGGTGCCCAAATGTGCCCACACACACGATCAACCCACTTACGACAGGTGGATATCACGACACGCACTCTCCTTCACTACAACAATGTCCAGGAAGCCACCTAACTAAGTTTAACCCGTTTCAGAGCCCGATCGAAACTCCGAAGCGGACTCAGCTATTGCGACTGCGTGCTAGGTGGACAGTGCCCAGCGGGATGACCACTTCGCAGTGGCACCGCATCCTACGAGCGTGCAAGAGACAACGGGGTTACAAGGCACATAGCTTCCCCAAAAGTAACATCATATCATCTGACCACAAAGAAACAAGCTTGCACGCTCGAGAGAAACAAAACGTTCAAACTAATTGTGGCCACTGGACAAAGCTGTAGATTCCAGCAGTGGTCGAGGGGAGACCCGGTAAGCATACCCACGTGTGGTTAGAGCGCTCAGTCTCGGAACAGATAACAAGAACTCGGGGCCCTAAGATATTTAGGAAACACAAGTGAGCCGTCATAAAACGATCAGCTGACCCACCGATGCCTCCGCTAAACAAATGTCAACAACTAAAGTAACCATGATTCTTCCCAACATATAGCCCGATAAGATAACAGTAACGGTAACGAGATAAAACAGCACTAGCATGCACTACGACTCGCAAGGGCAGACTCGATAACCAAACAATAGCCGTAGGAGGTGGTGGTGGCAATATGGGCTGCTTGAGGTAACAAGTGGAAAGGACACGTGACAAAAACGCAACTTAAGGATAGCATGAGGGAGAAGGCAAAATAAAATAGGCGAGCGACTCCTGCAGGGACAGGAGTATAGGGAAAATGCTTGCCTGTTAGAGATTACCGAGGAACATCCGGAGAACTTGTCGTATCTCACCACACCACTTCGCGATCCTATCCGGGAAGAAGCAAATGCTGGCAAACAACGGATGCAAGTCTTACAACTACGGAAGAAGAATCGGCATGCTCAAGATATGGTATGCATGCATGACATGGCAAACATGATGCGGCGATGCAACTTATATCCAATTTAAACGGAATCGGAATTCCGACAAACAATTATTAGGTTCAAATTATTTTTCTACCCCGCATATTAAATGTTATTAGCATAGCAAAAACATGGCATGGGTGCGCTACGCAAATTAAATGGAGCCGGGATAATATAGCAATCCCGCACAATTCCATATTTATTTATTAGGTGAATCGCTAATTACCCCCGAAACCCATATATGCGATGCAACAAGATGATATGCGATGCGCACATGTATGAAAGATGCATCAAGATTAAAATAGCACAATTTATAAAATATGCCTTATGGTTGGAGTCTCACGTCGGGTCGGAGAGGAAGTGGCGGAAGTCGCCGATGTTGAGGAAGTAGACGATGCGTCGAACGCCAGGAAGTAGATCTTGTCGGTGGGGCGTCAATGGCCCAGCGCGGTTGTCGGTGTCGAACTTGGATCGGCGCCAAAGCTGGAGAAGGTCATGTCGGAGAGGCGGCATAGGTGAAGGAGTAGTGGTTGCACCGAGTAGAATCAACGGACAAAACAGATGAGGTCGCCGGAAGGAACGGATGCCACATGATATGCGGACATTTTACCAAACATGTGGTGAAGATCAAAACACAGGAACAAATGAAGCCGAAGCCGAATTAGATGAGCCGACCGGCCGACAGTTAGCTCGAGATAAACGAACGATGTGCTGTAGGAATAGAAGCCAAGTTGTTCACAGACTGAACGAATGGAGCGATCGATCGGCATCAGCGGCGAGACATACACGTACGCGCTGATTTAGCTAGCATGTAAGCAAGCAGATAGGCAGCTGGATCGATTGGGTCTTTGCGTGCTTGTGCTAGCTGAAAAGGAAGAAAACAGACACTGCAAGGGATCAGCTGGATCGAGCGGTCTCGCGCGCGGCAGGAAAAAGAGGCAGCTGCCTGGCCGGCGAGCGGGAGGTTCAGGACGGTCGGCGCGCGGCCAGCGCGGAGAGGCAGGAGACAGGGGCGGCCGTGACGCGGGCACGACGAGGACTCACTTCGCGGGAGCAGCGAAAAGAGAGACATGGCGTTAGGTGGAGGTTGGGCACGGGCTCACGCGTGAGAACAGCGGTAGAGGTGGAGGTAGCAAGGTCGGGGATGCAAGGATGTGCGTCGGTCGATGTAGGGGACAAGCAGGTGCTCACGGACGAGGACGAGGCGGGGCAGAGCAGCGTCCGCCAAGGAGGAGGCGAGGCCAGGGACGGCGTGGCGCGTGCCCGCAGCGAAGGTCGCTGCGTGCGAAGCTCATGGCGACGGCGGCCGGCAGCATGAAGAGGCGGGGCGCGATAGAGAGGAGCTCGTCGGGGATGGACTGAGCGTGGCGGAGGAGAGGCAGGGCTGCGCGCGGGCGGCGCTGTCCGGCGTGGACGAGGAGGACGCGCTCGCGTCGGGGGCGGAGACGAGCTTGGGGGAGGCGTTGGTTCAGGAGAAGACGAGGGCGTCGGGGTCGAGCGGTTCCTGCGGGCGTCGGGCTCGAGCAGCTGAGGTGGGAGGACCGGCTCGCAAAAAAGAAAAGAGGATGGACTTTTCTGCAAAGCGGCCGGCGGCGGGGGGCGGAAAAGAAGATGGCCAGGGAGGCTCCTAGGGTTTTCAGTCGGGATGGGCCTTGGCCGGAAGTTGGGCCATCGGCTGGGCCACTTGGCCTGGCCGGTTGGCTGGCTGGTTTCCCCTTTTTTTTATTTTTAAAACTGTTTTATGTTGTTAGTTTGTTATTAGTTTTAAAAGCCATTTTCTAAATAGATTTTGGCAATGAATAAACAGATAAAGGAGAGGTATAATTTGAAACAAAAAGATGGGATTGTACTAGAAATAAAGGAGGGTTTAATAAAATATTTTTGAGATTGAAAATATATGCATGATGCCATGAGGATGCATAAAAGGAAAGAGAACAAGCAATCTATTAGGGGTACTACCCGGGGTCGTTACACCCCGTTTATCCCATGTGTGCGTTCCACAACTTTTCCGTGTTTGTAGTGATCTTCACTTTGACACTTGATTTTTGGACCTCACCACTTTTAACAACATACTTAATTTTGGATTTCATCTTTTGGTTTTCCACCATTCTCACCTACCACTAGATTTGCTAGCCTTTGCGTGTGCCTTTGCGTGTGTACCCGATACATTTGGTTTTGCTCTCGGTTCGGTTGATCGCCTCAATACTATCACACCAAGGTAAAAGCGCGAGGTAGCCTTCTTCCACTAACATACACAACATAGTTCTTGTCTTTCTATCATGGATAGGCCCGGAGACGAAGCAAGGGAGGATCAAGTCCTACGCAACACTCAGAGGTTGGCTACCCAACACAATCTATGGGCACAACGCCAAGAGTTCAAGGAGCAACTCACTTTGTTTGAGACACGCATCGACGAGCAATATGACGAAGTGGCACACAGCTTCTCCGTTGTGAACCAAGATATCTCTCTACTTCGTGAAGCTACAGACAAATTGAATGATCAAGTGGCAGCAAATGATGCGAACATGGAGCGGCGCATGGATAGCCTTGAGCGCGCCATCACCAACTTGGGTCGTCATCACCGACATCGCTCTACTTCATCATCATCAAGCTCGTCATAAGATTACTACTCTCATGAGCGCCATACGTCCTCAAGCTCCAACTCAAGGAATGGAGACCATCATCGACCTCGTCGCCCGCACGCTCGTCATGAAGACTCTCGCTCCAACTCTAGGCGAGGAGAATTCCATCGCCATGCTCGTCCACATGGACGTCCTCCACAAGACCAAGTCCTACACCAAGGTCGTCATCAAGTGGATCGCCATGCCCACCATGGGCGTGACGACCAACCCCATGACAACGTCATCCACAACATGGAGCTCAAGCTGGCAATCGGGTCGGGTTTGAGTGGGTCGACCTCTCCTAGACCCACGCCCGATTAGTATATGGGCAAAGACTCATGCCCATAACCCGACCCATGGGTCTGAGCACATACCCACGCCCGAACCCATCGGGTGATCCGACCTGATTCACTGGGTTATTTATAGAGTCTGAGCGTTGGGATCTATCCTAGCTAGCCGAGGTGGGACTAATTCTACTGTGTGTTGTGTGCAGTGGAGGCACTGATGTCTTGTATAATGCGTGGCTACGTGCCTGGGCCGAATTCTGACTAGTTCTGGCCCATACGCAGTCTAAGGATAGTTTTGTTTGCATCGACATTTCTCTAAGTACTACTAGTGGTGTACAAGCTCCCGTGTTGGCCTGCTAGGAACTTTTTACGGGAGCTGATAGGTATTGGATTTACGTATGTTACAACTGCTCTATTTATTACACAAAAGATATCAAATATAATGTACAATGCAATTTTATTTAATCGCTAATATTAATCGGGCAACCCATCGGGCAACCCACGGGCATAAACTTATACCCATGCCCTACCCACAACTTATCGGGTTGCCCATGGGTAAGGCCCATGGGCGAAGTCAACGACCCAAACCCTACCCATTCGGGTCGGGTGCCCATGGGCGGACGTACCCATGGGTCGAATTGCCGGGCTTACATGGAGCCGGTACCTCATCGTGAGCCGCATATTGATGCTCAAGACCAAGGTCATCAAGATCAACCTCAGCGTGATTTCCGAAATCATCCTCGCCATAACCAACATGGAAGAGGAGACGCGCAACATGCTCAAGATGAGATGGCCATCAATGGACGTCGTCAACAACCTCATCAAGATATGCAACAACATCATCACCGTGAACCAAGTGAAGCTAGTGTCCAATTTCAACGCCAACCCAATGCTATGGTTGGCGTGGAAGACCTCCTCTACCACCTCAAGCCGCAAGAGATGAAGGCATCCGTCCTCGCCGAAGGAATTTGGAAGATGAAGAGAACATGTTTGGAAAGCTCAAGTTCAACATGCCCAAGTTCAAAGGTGAAGACGATGCCGAGGCCTACCTCTCATGGGCACTCAAGGTTGACAAGATTTTCCGCATCCACAACTACTCCGGTGCCAAGAAAGTGGCCATGGCGTCGCTTGAGTTTGAGGATTATGCCACACTTGGTGGGCGCAAGTACTCACTCTAAGGGAAGAAAAGGGTGAACCCCCAATTGACACTTGGGAAGAGATGAAGGAAGAGATGCAAGCTCGCTTTGTCCCAACACACTACATGACCGACCTCTTCAACAAACTCCAAAAATTGAAGCAATGCACCAAGACGGTTGAGGAGTTCTTCAAGGAGATGGAGTTAACTATGATGCGAGCCAACATCCAAGAATCCGAGAACCAAACCATCGCTCGATTCTTCAATGGTCTTAACTACCCCATCAATAGGACTGTGGAGTTCCAACAATATTCCAACATGGTTGAGTTGGTTCACCAAGCTTCCAAGGCCGAACGCCAAGTGAATGAGGACATCAAGTACTCCAAGTCCAAGTCATACTTCGCCTCCAAGCTCGCTAGAACAACTCCTACAACAAGTGTGAAGCCCGCTGTGTCCTCTACAACATCCAAGCAACCGACTATCCAAAGTCGCATGAAGCAAACGGTGTCCTCCACCGCCGCCTCAAAGGCCTCTACGGGACCCTCTAATGACCCTCTTATGTTTCGCATAAGCTCAAAGAAGGGCACTTAATTATGAGAGATATCTTTCAACTAATATGTTGTAGGGGTACTTTAATTATGTGAGCTATCGTGTGAAATGCTTACTAGAACGAGTACAAAAGGTGTTTGATAACATTACAGGCCACACGCCCAGTCTAGCCTGCATTGTAGGAGCATTACATAAATTTAACAACTACGGTGGAGTAGCCTAGGTAGAGATAACATGCAAAGGAAATAGTTCAACAGATAGTACAACACAACTACGGAAAGGGAGTAGCCTAGGTAGAGATAAACATGCAAATGAAATAGTTCAACAGATACAAATCTTGCATTACAACACGAGTATTACATAAAGTACATCAGCCCTTCTTTCTGGACCTGTGACGCGAAGGCAGGTTCCATTGCCGGGCGTTGGCGAAGCTTGGGATGAACCACAACGGAACCTGCCGCCATGTCCATCTAATGTTGTTTTGGAAACCAATAGTACAGTCTTCAGAATTCAAACTAAAGCGGCAAATTTCTGGACAAGGAGGATATACAAGGCCTACTGCATGGTGCGATGAGTAAACAGAGTTGCTTCTCGCCATATTTGGACGGTCATGTTCTGCCCCGTCTTCTACTGGAATGATAATTGGATAGTTCACTCCAAGGAAGAGAGAATATGATCCAAGGGAAATAATCCTCCTCCATGGCCTCGGTGACATCAACTGACTGGTGTCCATGTTGTACACCTCGCAACCAAGTAAACCCTTACCATACCCGTGAATAGTGCGACCATGACGACCCTCAGAGGTAGCAGCAGCAGGTAAAATCCGAACCAGTCCAGTATAATCCCGCCCGTCAGTAACACCCCAGGTATGGACCAGAAAAAGTCTAGAACCATCAGGAGATCGTGCTAGCCACCAGGAGCCAAGATTGTACCGACCTTGTTCATCAAGTTCCGGCGGAATAGGTGCCGTGCTGATCAACAAAGGACCTTGCAAAGGAAAGCACAGCTTGAAGTCAGTTCAGCAAAACTTGATTAGTTCATTACATACATGAATAATGATACTAGTTAAAATACTGCCTCCGATCCAAATTAATTGACTCAACTAGATGTGTATAGCTAGATATGCACAAATTAGTTGACTCAAGTTTGTCTAGCTAGATGCACTCGCTAGACAAAGCTGAGTCAATTTGATTTGGATCGGAGGGAGTACTTTATTTTGACTCAAAGGCATATCGCTGCTGATTTTGATTGAATATAGAGGGGGAAAGGTACAGACATGACACGAAAACTGCACAACAAAAAGAAAAAAGGCTAAAGCTAAATATAAAACTAGCAGGTAATAGCGATAACACATCATATGAGATGAGAAAAATTACCCCAAGAAAGTTGATTCCATGCATAAACTTCGCATGTCTGAGTTACAAAAAATACAATACCCTTGTGGATGATTTCATCGGAGTAGCCGAACGCTAAGAAATGGTTGTCAAGGACTGTACATTGATACGTCTCCGACGTATCGATAATTTCTTATGTTCCATGCTTGTTTTATGACAATACCTACATGTTTTGTTCACACTTTATGATGATTTTATGCGTTTTCCGGAACTAACCTATTGACGAGATGCCGAAGTGCCAGTTCCTGTTTTTTGCTGTTTTTGGTTTCAGAAATCCTAGTAAGGAAATATTTTCGGAATTGGACGAAATCAACGCCCAAGATCTTAAAATCCCACGAAGCTTCCAGAACACCCGAGAGCCGCCAGAGGGGAGCCCTGGGGGCCTCACACACCAGGCTGGCGCGGCCAGGGGGTGGGTCGCGCCCCCCTACTGTGTCGTCGCCTCGTCGATCTTCCGACTCTGCCTCTTCGCCTATATAAAGGTCCCTGACCTAAAACATCGATACGGAAAAGCCACGGTACGAGAAACCATCCAGAGCCACCGCCATCGCGAAGCCAAGATCTGGGGGACAGGAGTCTCTGTTCCGGCACGCCGCCGGGACGGGGAAGTGCCCCCGGAAGGCTTCTCCATCGACACCGCTGCCATCTCCACCGCCATCTTCATCACCGCTGTTGTCTCCCATGAGGAGGGAGTAGTTCTCCATCGAGGCTAAGGGCTGTACCGGTAGCTATGTAGTTAATCTCTCTTCCTATGTACTTCAATACAATAATCTCATGAGCTGCCTTACATGATTGAGATTCATATGATGAGCTTGTAATCTAGATGCCGTTATGCTATTCAAGTGGATTTTACTTATGTGATCTCCGGAGACTCCTTGTCCCACGTGTGTAAAGGTGACAGTGTGTGCACCGTGTGGGTCTCTTAGGCTATATTTCACAGAATACTTATTCACTGTTATGAATAGCATAGTGAAGTGCTTATTTATATCTCTTTATGATTGCAATGTGTTTTGTATCACTATTCATCTATGTGCTACTCTAGTGATGTTATTAAAGTACTCTATTCCTCCTGCACGGTGTAAAGGTGACAGTGTGTGCATCGTGTAGTACTTGGCGTAGGTTATGATTGTAATCTCTTGTAGATTATGAAGTTAATTATTGCTATGATAGTATTGATGTGATCTATGCCTCCTTCATAGTGTGATGGTGACAGTGTGCATGCTATGTTAGTACTTGGTGTAATTGCAATGATCTATCATGCACTCTAAGGTTATTTAAACATGAATATCGAATATTGTGGAGCTTGTTAACTCCGGCATTGAGGGTTCGTGTAATCCTACGCAATTAGTGGTGTTCATCATCCAACAAGAGAGTGTAGAGTATAGCATTTATCTATTTATTCTGTTATGTGATAAATGTTGAGAGTGTCCACTAGTGAAAGTATGATCCCTAGGCCTTGTTCCTAAATACTGCAATCATTGCTTGTTTACTGTTCTACTGCATCTATACTGCCTGCAATATTACCACCATCAACTACACGCCAGTTGTAGCATCAAGCTATTTTCTGGTGCCGTTACTACTGCTCATATACATTCATACCACTTGTATTTCACTATCTCTTCGCCGAACTAGTGCACATATACATCTGACAAGTGTATTAGGTGTGTTGGGGACACAAGAGACTTCTTGCTTTGTGGTCGCAGGGTTGCTTGAGAGGGATATCTTTGACCTCTTCCTCCCTGAGTTCGATAAACCTTGGGTGATCCACTTAAGGGAAAACTTGCTGCTGTTCTACAAACCTCTGCTCTTGGAGGCCCAACACTGTCTACAGGAAAAGAAGTGTGAGTAGACATCAAGCACTTTTCTGGCGCCGTTGCCGGGGAGGAAAGGTTAAAGGTACTCACACTCCGGATCTCGGCTACTAAGCTATTTTCCGGCACCGTTGTAAGTGCTCGAAGCTATTTCCTTTAGATCCTGCAATTGCATCTTTTTGTTTCTTGTTTTACACTAGTTTGGCATAATGGAAAGCAACATGGAGCTTTTTATTCTTTTTCCCGAGTTAAGGCATGGATGGTTTGATGCGAAAATTAAAAAACCCATGGAACATATTAGTATGAATACTTTGAACACCATTGTTGCTAATGATATGGAAAATTCTAAGCTTGGGGAAGCTGGTTTTGATGAGCATGATCTTTTTAGTCCCCCAAGCATTGAGGAGAAAATTTTCTTTGATGATACTTTACCTCCTATTTATGATGATTATAATAATAGTAGTCTTTTGGTGCCACCTGTTATGGAGGATAAATTTCATTATGATTACAATATACCTCCTACACTTGATGAGAATAATAATGATAGCTACTTTGTTGAATTTGCTCCCACTATTACTAATAAAATTGACTATGCTTATGTGGAGAGTAATAATTTTATGCATGAGACTCATGATAAGAATGTTTCATTTGATAGTTATATTGTTGAGTTTGCTCATGATGCTACTGGATAGTATTATGATAGAGGAAAATATGGTTGTAGAAACTTTCATGTTACTAAAACACCTCTCTTTTTGCTGAAAATCTTGAAGCTACACTTGTTCTATCTTCCTATGCTTGTTACTTTGTTCTTCATGAACTTGTTTATTTACAAAACTCCTATGCATAGGAAGCATGTTAGGATTAAATTTGTTTCATACTTGCTTCTTGATGCTCTCTTTTGCTTCAACTCTTATTTCTTGGGAGTGCATCATTGAAATTACTGAGCCCATCTTAATGGCTATAAAGAAAGCACTTCTTGGGAGATAACCCATGTGTTTATTTTGCTACGGTACTTTTGTTTTATATTTGTTTCTTGGAAGTTGTTACTACTGTAGCAACCTCTCCTTATCTTAATTTTGTTGCATTGTTGTGCCAAGTAAAGTCTTTGATAGTAAGGTTCATACTAGATTTGGATTGCTGCGCAGAAACAGATTTCTTGCTGTCACGAATCTGGCCCTAATTCTCTGTAGGTAACTCGGAAAATTATGCCAATTTACGTGAGTGATCCTCAGATATGTACGCAACTTTCATTAAATTTGAGCATTTTCATTTGAGCAAGTCTGGTGCCTCTTTAAAATTCGTCTTTACGGACTGTTCTGTTTTGACAGATTCTGCCTTTTATTTCGCATTGCTTCTTTTGCTATGTTGGATGGATTTCTTTGTTCCGTTGACTTCCAGTAGCTTTGAGCAATGTCCAGAAGTGTTAAGAATGATTGTGTCACCTCTGAACATATGAGTTTTTGATTATGCACTAACCCTCTAATGAGTTTGTTTCGAGTTTGGTGTGGAGGAAGTTTTCAAGGGTCAAGAGAGGAGGATGATACAATATGATCAAGAAGAGTGAAAGCTCTAAGCTTAGGGATGCCCCGGTGGTTCATCCCTGCATATTTCAAGAAGACTCAAGCATCTAAGCTTGGGGATGCCCAAGGCATCCCCTTCTTCATCGACAAATTATCAGGTTTCTCCCGTGAAACTATATCTTTATTCGGTCACATCTTATGTACTTTACTTGGAGCGTCTGTTTGTTTTTGTTTTTGTTTGAATAAATGCTTGTGTGGGAGAGAGACACGCTCCGCTGGTTCATATGAACACATGTGTTCTTAGCCTTTAATGTTCATGGCGAAGGTTGAAACTGCTTCGTTAATTGTTATATGGTTGGAAACAGAAAATGCTACATGTAGTAATTGGTATGATGTCTTGAATAATGTGATACTTGGCAATTGTTGTGCTCATGATTAAGCTCTTGCATCATATACTTTGCACCTATTAGTGAAGAAATACATAGAGCTTGCTTAAATTTGGTTTGCATGATTGGTCTCTCTAAGGTCTAGATATTTTCTGGTAAAGGTGTTTGAACAACAAGGAAGATGGTGTAGAGTCTTATAATGCTTGCAATATGTTCTTATGTGAGTTTTGCTGTACCGGTTCATACTTGTGTTTGCTTCAAACAACTTTGCTAGCCTAAACCTTGTATTGAGAGGGAATACTTCTCGTGCATCCAAATCCTTGAGCCAAAAACTATGCCATTTGTGTCCACCATACCTACCTACTACATGGTATTTCTCCGCCATTCCAAAGTAAATTGCTTGAGTGCTATCTTTAAACACTTCAAAAGTTATTACCTCTTATTTGTGTCAATGTTTTATAGCTCATGAGGAAGTATGTGGTGTTTATCTTTCAATCTTGTTGGGCAACTTTCACCAATGGACTAGTGGCTTCATCCGCTTATCCAATAATTTTGCAAAAAGAGCTGGCAATGGGATTCCCAGTCCCAAATTAACTAACCTTCATAATTTTACAAAAAAAAGACACTCCTCCATGGTATGTGATTGTTGGACGGCACCCGAGGATTCGGTTAGCCATGGCTTGAGAAAGCAAAGGTGGGGAGGAGTGTCAACTAAATAAAACTAAAATAAAAAGGCACTCCTTCATGGTATGAGATTGTTGGCAGGCACCCGAGGATTCGGTTAGCCATGGTTTGTGAAAGTAAAGGTTGGAAGGAGTGCCACCCAAAAATTAAAATGTTTAATGGGAGCCGCTCTTTGAAGGTTTGTCTGGCAAGAGGGTTAGAGTGCCCACTACCATTCGTTGATAACAACAAACACCTCTCAAAATTTTACTTTTATGATCTCTTTATGTTTTCAAAATAAAAGCTCTAGCACAAATATAGCAATCAATGCTTCCCTCTTCGAAGGGCCATTCTTTTACTTTTATGTTGAGTTAGTTCACCTATTTCTCTCCATCTCAAGAAGCAAACACTTGTGTTAACTGTGTATTGATTCTTACATGCTTGCATATTGCACTTATTATATTACTTTATGTTGACAATATCCATGAGATATACATGTTACAAGTTGAAAGAAACCGCTGAAACTTAATCTTCCTTTGTGTTGCTTCAATGCCTTTACTTTGAATTTATTGCTTTATGAGTTAACTCTTATGCAAGACTTATTGATGCTTGTCTTGAAAGTACTATTCATGAAAAGTCTTTGCTATATGATTCAGTTGTTTACTCATTGTCTTTACCATTGCTTTGAATCGCTGCATTCATCTCATATGCTTTACATTAGTATGATTAAGATCATGTTGGTAGCATGTCACTTCAGAAATTATCTTTGTTATCGTTTACCTACTCGGGACGAGTAGGAACTAAGCTTGGGGATGCTGATACGTCTCGACGTATCGATAATTTCTTATGTTCCATGCTTGTTTTGTGACAATACCTACATGTTTTGTTCACACTTTATGATGATTTTATGCGTTTTCCGGAACTAACCTATTGACGAGATGCCGAAGTGCCAGTTCCTGTTTTCTGCTGTTTTTGGTTTCAGAAATCCTAGTAAGGAAATATTCTCGAAATTGGACGAAATCAACGCCCAAGATCTTAAAATCCCACGAAGCTTCCAGAACACCCGAGAGCCGCCAGAGGGGAGCCCTGGGGGCCCCACACACCAGGCTGGCGTGGCCAGGGGGTGGGCCACGCCCCCCTACTGTGTCGTCGCCTCGTCGACCTTCCGACTCCGCCTCTTCGCCTATATAAAGGTCCCTTACCTAAAACATCGATACAGAAAAGCCACGGTACGAGAAACCATCCAGAGCCGCCGGCATCGCGAAGCCAAGATCTGGGGGACAGGAGTCTCTGTTCCGGCACGCCGCCGGGACGGGGAAGTGCCCCCGGAAGGCTTCTCCATCGACACCGCTGCCATCTCCACCGCCATCTTCATCACCGCTGCTTTCTCCCATGAGGAGGGAGTAGTTCTCCATCGAGGCTAAGGGCTGTACCGGTAGCTATGTGGTTAATCTCTCTTCCTATGTACTTCAATACAATAATCTCATGAGCTGCCTTACATGATTGAGATTCATATGATGAGCTTGTAATCTAGATGTCGTTATGCTATTCAAGTGGATTTTACTTATGTGATCTCCGGAGACTCCTTGTCCCACATGTGTAAAGGTGACAGTGTGTGCACCGTGTGGGTCTCTTAGGCTATATTTCACAGAATACTTATTCATTGTTATGAATAGCATAGTGAAGTGCTTATTTATATCTCTTTATGATTGAAATGTGTTTTGTATCACTATTCATCTATGTGCTACTCTAGTGATGTTATTAAAGTACTCTATTCCTCCTGCACGGTGTAAAGGTGACAGTGTGTGCATCGTGTAGTACTTGGCGTAGGTTATGATTGTAATCTCTTGTAGATTATGAAGTTAATTATTGCTATGATAGTATTGATGTGATCTATGCCTCCTTCATAGTGTGATGGTGACAGTGTGCATGCTATGTTAGTACTTGGTGTAATTGCAATGATCTATCATGCACTCTAAGGTTATTTAAACATGAATATCGAATATTGTGGAGCTTGTTAACTCCGGCATTGAGGGTTCGTGTAATCCTACGCAATTAGTGGTGTTCATCATCCAACAAGAGAGTGTAGAGTATAGCATTTATCTATTTATTCTGTTATGTGATCAATGTTGAGAGTGTCCACTAGTGAAAGTATGATCCCTAGGCCTTGTTCCTAAATACTGCAATCATTGCTTGTTTACTGTTCTACTGCATCTGTACTGCCTGCAATATTACCACCATCAACCACACGCCAGTTGTAGCATCAAGCTATTTTCTGGTGTCGTTACTACTGCTCATATACATTCATACCACTTGTATTTCACTATCTCTTCGCCGAACTAGTGCACCTATACATCTGACAAGTGTATTAGGTGTGTTGGGGACACAAGAGACTTCTTGCTTTGTGGTCGCAGGGTTGCTTGAGAGGGATATCTTTGACCTCTTCCTCCCTGAGTTCGATAAACCTTGGGTGATCCACTTAAGGGAAAACTTGCTGCTGTTCTACAAACCTCTGCTCTTGGAGGCCCAACACTGTCTACATGAAAAGAAGTGTGAGTAGACATCATCCATCTGCTAGAAGCACAGTGAAGGACTGCAATTGCGGGTTGAAGATGGCAAGAACAGAGAAACTAGTATAATTTGAAGCAACTGTTGGAACTCGGCAGATAGCTATCTTCAGCAGTTGAAGATGTTGATCATTAGACTCGAACACAAGTTTATCCGGGGTGGATTTAAACTCACGTATTGGTGGTAGAGGAATCCGGCGACCAGTGTACACATTGACAAGCTCCCAATTCCATGGGAAGCCAAGAAGAGTGATCCAATCTCCATTCGCGCCTGCCCACATGCCCGTACCACCATCTGGAATCACGGCATCGGAAGAGATCCTGTCCAGCGGCGTCAGTTGGCACAATGTACCCTTGCGCTCTTTCGAATCCTGCTGCTCGCCCTTCTGCGCACCCTGCTGCTTGAACTTGACGACGCGGGAGAAGGGATTGTGCGCGGACGGTACCTGAGTTTGGTGAGTATGAAGAACACAGGGCAAGCCAAACGGCTAAGGTACAGGCAGAGCTACACTTTGTGTTGCTGAATCATGATAAAAATTGCATGCACCGACGAGGCTCGCGGCGGTGATGACATCGCATCGGGATGCGATTTCTTCAAAGGGGCCATCAGCAAACACCCAAGAACTGCCACTCTCATTGATCGATCTCGCCATTGGAAGGATGCGGTCAAGTGGGTGTGGGGGTGTGGCAGTGGGACGCTAGCGTTTGGGTATGAGGTATTGGAGGACAGTGCGAGCGGCAGCTGGTAGAGCGATATGGATAAAAGTCCACAACTCCTACTAGTACCATTAAATAGGTGGCTCGAGATGATCCAAAAATGGCATGGCGGCGGTGGTGCAGGGGCTGCTGGTGTAGGCGGGGTCGCCAGAAAAGATGGAGATGAAGAAGACGGAGAGGCAGGCAAAAAACAATTTGAATTGAAATCAATATACGAGTACTACAGGCGTGCCTTCTCTCTCTGGTCTCTGCTGCACTTACTGCACCTGTCGTGAAGGCGTGTGACCCGAGAAGAAGCTAATGTACTGTATAGCTGTCCTTGCACGCCGTGGAGCTGTATTTTGTCTCATCAAATCAGCTCTCGACAGTTTCAGCAGAGAAAAGATCCTTTGCCATCATCATGATATATTACCACGGGCCCACGGCAGTGCACATTCATCCTGTACTACCATATACTGTACTGCTCTATATGTTGCACAAACCACCACTTGGACATTTTTTTTGCAGTTTCCACCATGTGGTGGTCTAATATGTTGCAAACTTCACCACTTGGTTATCTAATCAGCTAGTTAGTCATGTTGATAGCAAAATCGACAAGTGGGTTCAACATGTCAATGCTCCAATTAATGTTATAGAAAAAAATAGATTTTCAAAATTTATACTTCTTTTATTTAGCTATTTAAAAATTCTTATTCATTTATTTCAACAAATAGTGTGTGGTCTTGAATTTTTTTCAAACAAATATTATGGCATCGGGTTCGGGACTCCTGAAAAGGACTGGTCGTGGTACGGGAACCCGAAATGAGGCCCACAACATGGTCGAAAGTGGCAAGGAACCCGTCGAGGTGGATGAACTCGGGAAACCTTGGTAGAGGTAGGGATCTCGAGGAGGCCATTAGGGTTAGCTCACCCCCCAATAAGCGTATGAGCGAAAAAAATTCACATAAGTAGTAGCTATTATTATTTTTTCACAAATATTACGCGCTTTTGAATATTTCAAAAGTATTGTGGCGTCATGCTGGCCTTGACCGAATTTTACCTTTCAGGTTGGATGTCACGAGCATGATCACTCAACCAACCGGGTCCAAACATTATATACAATTGGCCTCCTCGAGCCTACACCGACCAGATTGTCACTGAAACTGGATCATAGAGTTTCTATAGGATTGATGTCCTAAGGAAATATTCCAACAACGGAAGCCGTTTGATTCGTTGTATTATATTCCTTAGGAATCTTGTTGGGCTTATTTGGTTCGAAGAAAATTCATAGAAATTTTGTGGGATTTAAATCTCAGTGGCTCCTTTGATTCTTGAATACATGATAATTCATACTAATTCACGTGTTTTTTGTGTAGCACTACAAGCAAAGAACATGCAATTCAAATTTGTGTGATTTCTTTCATATAGGATTAATTCAACATGCAATCATATTCAATTCCTATGTTATTTCTATTTTAATATTTTGTACACATCATGCATGCGACCCAAACAATGCGTACAGGGGGGTTATTTCGTTGCAAAAGCAGTTGGTCACACCACAAAAAATGCAACAATTAATCTAAATTCACGTGGTTTCGGTCAAATCCTAGATTTGACCAGGATTTAAACAAGCTTATAACATGAAAATGAAAAGGTAAGCCTAGATCCTTCTTAGTAACTCTAAAATGAAGCTTTTGGGATGTTCTTGAAATTTCCATGTTTGAAACCCAAAACGAATTCTCTTCATGCTAGACTTCATAAGATCGACAAGTGGTAGATACATGATTTGTCTGGTTTGGATATAGCAAGACCTTGTTTATCAACTTGAATGCTTACGATATGACACAAGAAGACTATCTTCTTTTGTTTTTTCTTCTGATTTTTTTAATTTTGTGCCCATTTGTATCTTGGTCAAATCCCAGGTTTGACAATGATTTAAACAAGTTTAAAATATGAAAACAAAAAGGTAAGCATGGATCCTTCTTAGTCACTCTAAAATGAGGCTTTTGGGAAGTTTTTGAGATTTCCATGTTTGAAACCCAAAACGACTTCTCTTCATGCTAGATTTCATAAGATCAACAAGCAGGGGTAGATACATGATTTGTCTGGTTTGGATATATCTAGACCTTGTTTATCAACTTGAATGCTTACGATATGACATAAGAAGACTATGTGCTTTTGTTTTTCATTTTTCTGATTTTTTTAATTTTGTGCCCATTTGTATCTTGGTCAAATCTAGGTTTGACAATGATTTAAACAATTTTAAAATATGAAAATGCAAAGGTAAGAATGGATCCTTCTTAGTCACTCTAAAATGAGGCTTTTGGGAGGTTTTTGAAATTTCCGGCCATGTTTGAAATCCAAAACCACTTCTCTTCATGCTTGACTTCATAAGACAGAGTTTAGGGGTTAGGGGTTTATTGATACATGATTTGTCTGGTTTGAATATACCTAGACCTTGTTTAACAACTTGAATGCTTACTATATGACATAAGAAGACTATGTACTTTGGTTTTTCATTTTTCTGATTTTTTTTATTTTTGCCCATTTGACTCTTGGTCAAATTGTAGGTTTGACCAAGATTTAAACAAGTTTAAAACATGAAAATAAAATGGTAAGCATGGATCCTTCTTACTCACCCTAAAATGAAGCTTTTGGGGGTTTTTGAAATTTCCATGTTTGAAACCCAAAACCACTTATCTTCATGCTTGACTTCATAAGACAGAGTTTAGGGTTAGGATTGAGGTAAAACTGAGTATATTGCACTAGCCAGTATTAGTACTTAAGGGGAAAACTGAGCACACAAAAAATGCTAAATTTCGCGGTGCAGAAGTCGAAGACGTGCAATCGTGGACCTGTGTCGCGTTGCAGAAGCCCAAGACGTGCAGACGTTCAATGGTGGACGCGTAGGACGCGGGTTGCATTAACCACCCCTCGCCTTTGTAGATGCCTCCTCGCACTATCTTTGCCACTCTCACTAGCTCATGTAACGCCTCCTCTCACGTCCCATCATCTTCTCCAAAGAAAAAAACCCTCTCCCTCTCTGCCAGCGAGATGGGCAAGGAGAATGCAAATCCCATCGTCCATGACGCCGTCGGCTCCAAGCGCGACGCCTCCCTCTTCGACGCCGTCCCCTCAACGGCCGTTGCCGCCGCCGGTGGCGGTCGGATCCCGCCGGGATGGGACCCCTATGAGGAGGTGTCGTACATCTCGCCTCCGAACCCCTACGACACCTGCATGGATGACCCATGGAACGAGGTAACTATGGTTTGCTCCCTTTTTTGTTCCCCATTCCTCTTTGAACCCTATTTTTGCTGGTTCCCTAGTAACTATTAGTGCTGATCTGTAGATGGATGAGTATTGGGTTAATATTTGCGCCGATTTTATTCCATTTTTCTTTGATCCCTTGTTGATTTCGTTTAAGATTTGGAGTTCGGCCGTTCGGTTAATTTATGCAAGTAATAATGAGATCTCAATTAGTTAATTTATGCAAGTAATCATGGGATCTCAATCAGTTATTTTATGCGCGAATCAAAAGATATCAACCGTTTAATTTTGCAAATAATCTGGAATCTGTTCAAATTCTGATCTGGAATCTGTTTCTTTACCTATGATGAATCGTTGGGCACAAATTTTTACAGAGTGGGTTCAGCGAACCATTGCTGTGTACAAATCTGTTGTGCATGAGCTTTGGTTCGCTAACACCATCCCTGTAGACATATAATCGTGTCCACTCTAACTGAGGTTGGCTCTGTTTTTCCTTACTTTGTTATCATGCATGTTAGTCATCGTTGCAACTCCTTCACTCATAGTTCCCGTTTGATATGGATCAGGTATCTGGCAGCGACGTCGGCAGCGACGACGAGGACCGGCACACCAAGACTCGCCAGGTGCTGCGGAGGCTGCAGGTCGGCCAGTACGTCTCCTACTTCGCCAAGGGTGTCTACAGGTGCCCCTTCTGCACTAGGAGACTCGGCGGCACTGACTTCAACTGCCTCCTCACGCATGCCGAGAACATCGGCAACACCTTCCCCAAGGTCGGCACGACGGTGAACCCCTACTCCTTCCGCGCCAAGCACAAGGCGCTCGGCATGCACCTCCACAGCTTCCAGCGGGTGGAGATCTCCGCCAGGCGCATGCCTCCGCTCAAACCCAAGGCTCCCAAGGGGAGCAACAAGTGGAGGCAGAGGCAAAGCAGCTTCTATTTTGTTGTTAGCTAGGGATCCCTTGTTGTTATGTTGTTAGTATGATGGTGTTGTGAAGAACCTCGAACCTGTTACTATGTTGCTGTGTATGCGGCTTATTATCTAGGGAGGGATCCCTATTATCTATCCCTATTCTACTAAAACAGTGGTAAAACTAACATCATTGTGTAGATGGGGTTACAATATGAGTACAGCAATTTGATTCACTCATTTTGGAGATTCCTATCTCAAGATATGGAATTTACAAGTTTGTATGATTTGAATTACTACTTATTAAGGAACACATTATTCTCGGGTTTTTACAGACATGATCATGCAGCAAAACTCACACCACGGTGTAGATCTTTCAAAATTACGAATTTAGCAATTTGAATCACCCAAAACGGAGTTAGTATGAATTTTCTACAATTTTTACGAGTTGCAAACATTTGAACAAATCTTATTTGACGGGAAGAAGAGGAAGCAGTTCGTCCGCTTGACTGTCAACTTCGTAACAGGGCTCCGACAAAGATGATTTTGAGCAACATAGGCAACGGAATTGAGTGCCGTTTGTTGCGTTGGAAAGCTAGAGACTCAGGGCAACTATAGGAAGTGTTATATCGACAAAATCTGTCGGAGAAGGTAGCATGCGTGTGCAACATCAGCTCGCACGGCAGCAACACACATAGCAGCAGCAACATGCATGCATAGATGCACTGAAGGGTATAGAGCATGAACTCGAGTAAGGTAAGGCACAACATGTTTGTGAGCTCACCAGAAAGACAATGATTTGATCAGTCAAGGAGAAAGAGGCGCTGGTGGTCGACGGCGTCAGCGGCGGTTGACGATAGCGTCTAGCTCACGACGGCAGCTCGACGTATGTGACCATCTGAAGCAATGTGTACATCAAAAAGATGCACCACGGTACAGAGAAGCTAAAGGACATGGCTTTTTTAGCAGAGGCTCACCAAAACTATCAAAAAGGTCACCGGAGTACAGTCGGAGCTGGAGAAGATGATGCCCGATCTCCTTGGTTGCTGCGAGATAGAGGGGGAAATCAAGTCCCTGAGAATCAGCGAAGCAAGGGGCACGAAAATGCTTCAGGGAGATTTCTTTGAGCCTTGCCTGCAGGGAGCTCACCGGCGGCAATGGCTTCGGGGCGTCTTGGTCGACCTAGGGTTATAGGAGTTCAGAGAAGAGGGGAGAAGTGGGGCTGAGACTCTAGGAAGGCTTATAAAGGTCAAGGGGATGGCCAAGATGGCCTGGGCGTCGATGAACGGCGAGCACATTGTCGACCTCACTGCCCGGTCGTTGGCTGCCACGGGGAAGAAGACTACAGGTCACACGTTTTCTGAAACTGAAAACTGCTTGCTGTTTTTCTGAAACTTCTTTCTGTTTTAAAATAGTTGGGCAACCAAATGAGCTCAGAAATTTCTGAAAATTTTGCACAAGCAAGATATAACTATTTTTGGCATCCGGTAAAATTTTCAGCTCAAACGAAGTTGATTTGAATGGTTCACAAAATTGGGAACAGTGCAGCCAGAATTTGACAAAACCTGAAAACTGAAATCGTGACAGTTTTCTGAAACTGAAACTGCTATCTGCTTTAGTATAGACTAGTACAAAACCCGTGCGTTGCTACGGCAGTTTAGATTAAATTAAATGAACACAATTTAGGTTTAACAATTCTCGTGCATTGCTATGGCCGATTAACTTCAGATTTGAATATGCAAATAATAATCAGGAGCGGTCTACGAGAAAAACGATCAGGCTTCAGGTACGCATAAAGGGATCAGCAGGAGAGGGTGGGATAGAAGGGTAGTTTCTGAGTTCGAGATGTCTGAGCTTGGAGGTTCCGCTTCTCTAATGTGATAATAAAAGCTTTTTTAGTGGAATTTGACTTCCCATTGAACTTGTAGCGCGCGAAGCAGATTGTAGACAAAGTCCGTAGCATTCTCGGTCCACGTACAACGACATTGTTGCCCTATAGCCGGATTGAGAAATGGCAAAAATCCAAATTGAGGATGCACGAGCTCCTAGCTTAATGAAAGACACCAAAATCAGAATAATCAGAGGCCGTCGACTTGAGGAAGTTCGATAATCGGTTGTTGCTTCTAAGCAAGCATAAGCTTTGGTATGGAGTGCATAAAGGATAAGTTTTGTCTTGCCAGCAACACATGCCAGAACCTCACCCTTTTCTCACGAATGGCAAACATTCATGCACGGCATATTAATTCAAGAAAAGCAGCACCCACAATAACCTTGGCATAATCATGTTTGGCGCCTCCCATGCCATTTTTACTTACACCATTGGGCCCGGATCAGCAGCACCATAAGTCCCATGGAACTTCTGGAGATGTCTTTGTAGTTGTACACGGACTGTTTGCTTTATTGCGTATACTGTCACCTCGAAATATGCTATAGCGTATACTGTCACCAGCCACGTAGAAATACAGGTAGCAGCTTTTGCTTGCCCGTGCTCAACATCCAAAAAAATTCTAACATGGACATTGGATTGGGGAACTCGAGCAACTGCAATGCCACATAAGTGCTCACGAATAGGTGAACCCCACATCCTATAGGACAGCGGGGGCATCGCGTATCAGGGACGCCTGGAGAGGGCGTGGCTGCAACTCGACTGTAACATGAGTCGACTGGAGCGCCACCACGTGCACCCACGAAGGTTCGATCTGAAGACCCGACTGCTGCCCCGTGTGACGAGCAGTGTTGCCGGCTATTCTTGCTCCGGCGGCCATTCTCTGCTCCCACCTCAGCCCTCGCGGTTTGGGATGTCGCCCTGCTGCCATGCAGCGCACGTCGTTGCCTGCTGTTCTCGCTCCGACGGCCACCGTCTGTTCCTGCTCCAGCAGTCCACCCCTCGCGGTTTGGGACGACGACCGTCGTTCCGTGACGGCAACAACGGCTATTAGTCGCCAGGCAAGACATTCAGGAAAGAATTCATGTTCGACTGTTAAGTACCGTTGGTATCCCCGGCCGCGCTAACACCGGTTTCCGCCGGCGCCGACCGCCACGCCTTCCTCCCCGGCCGAACCCTAGCAAGAAAAGTGGCAGCTAGAAGCATCGATAGCATACTTCTTGACGACGTCGATAGAGGCATGCGCAGTCGGCGGAAAAGGAAAGAGAAATTTCTCGTTGTGCCCTGGCGACCAAGCCACCAAGGTCACCACTTGGCCCGTTGCTGCCGCTGCTGCAAATCTCCATGGCAAAAGCAAGATCGATTGTACTGTTGGACGCCGCTCCGCTGTTGAGATGGGACCGAGCGACGGCCTCAGGCTATTGTTGTGCTGCTGTGGAGGCTCATCGCAGGGGGTGCGACATGGAGGCTCGTACCGGCCGGGAGCACTCTTCTAGCGCAGCCGCGGTGGCTTTTGTCGTGAGGAGCAACGCCGGGAGATTCTAGCGGACGGCCTCCACAGCACTGCCGTTTCCGCACCTCCTGCATGTACCGGCACGAAGGAGCCCACAGCTGGGGACGGCACTCTCCTCAGCGGACATGGCCCCCGGGCTGGCTTCTCCGGGGACACCAACACCCGAAGAAAAAGTCGCTCATGGCGTTGGCGCTGACGTGCGGTTCGCCTTGTTGCTTCAACTTTGACTTGATCTGGATCGATGCTTGTGGTGTTGCTTGTTGGAATATATACGGGAATCATCTGTTTTGGAGCCGGACATGGATACCTCATCCCTACTACTGCACGCTGGTTTCTGAACTTCCCTTTCCTTTCAGAACGGGACACAGTTTGTTGTGAAGGCATCGGGGCTGAACTATCGGTTTCTGGCCAAACTCTTCATGCTGCGATGTACTACGTGTTCCAGCCAAACTCTCAATAGTGCGGCGACATACGACGGACATAGCGACGGACGACGGACAAGGGAAAAAGCGGACGAACGGACCGAACCACGGAAACGCTTCTCCCTTTATTATTAGGTATAGAGGTATAGATAGTATACGAAAGGAGCTCAGAATTTTTCGAAAATTTTACACAAGCCAGATAAAGCTATTGTTGACATACTGTAGAGTTTTTATATAAAACGGAGTTCATTTGAATTGCTTACAAAAATCGAGAACAGAACAGCCAGATTTTAACAAAACCTGAAAACTGAATTATAGCTAGCATTTTGAGTAAAACTCTAAGGCCATAAAATATTTTTGAACTCACTTATAGTTTGATAACACTGGATACAGAAATTCACAATTTCAAACCACATTAGAAGGAATAGGAATTTGAAGTTGCAAAATAGGAATTTGATCATAATAGCTCAAAGGCAACATAAGAGTAGCAATGAGATATTATTATCTCATAACTTGGCATAGGATAACCTAGCAGCAGTAGGTGCTTTCCAAACATTTGAGAATTAAGTTTTAGAATTATTTAACGTACTCACTAATATGAGGTGTAGTTTTCACATAACAAAGATAAGGAGCAAAGTTTGAACTTCTATGTATTTTCATGACAAAGCAATGATGATGAGGATGCATGTTTATGAAAAGCATGATGCATAATAAGGTATATTAGACATGATTAAACCAACTCAAGTGGCCGGTTCACTCAAAACCAACCCCCCTTAGAAAGGATCTCGTCCTCGAGATTACTGTGGATTAGAGAAGAAAGATGGAAATTCAGATTTGAGCTGATCTGCACATTCCCATGTAGCTTCATCTTCGGTATGATTGATCCACTTAACCTTCCGGAATTTTGTGGCCTTTCTTCTTGTCTTCCTTTCAGCTTGGTCTAATATCTTGATCGGAACCTCTAGATAGGATAAATCATCTTGGATGGAAAGATCCTCGAATAGATGGATAACCTCGAAAGGAGATCTAAAGCATTTCTTCAATTGAGATACATGGAATATATCATGGATTCTTGAAAGTGCAGGGGGCAACTCCAACTTATATGCCACTTCTCCTCTTTTGGCAACAATGGGAAAAGGCCCAACGTACCTAGGAGCAAGCTTTCCTTTTAACCCAAACCTCTGGGTGTCCTTCTTAGGAGAGACCTTGAGGTATACCTTGTCACCTATCTCAAAGGTAAGAGCACAACGTCGACGATCTGCATAACTCTTTTGACGAGATTGGGCGGTTTTGAGCTTCTCTCTAACCACCCGAACTTGCTCTTCAGCTTCTTGAATCAGATCAGGTCCAAACAATTTTCTTTCTCCCGTTTCTACCAATTGAGAGGGGTCCTACATGGTCTGCCATACAACAAGGCATAAGGAGCCATACCAATGTTGGATTGATAGCTGTTGTTATAAGAAAACTTAGCTAAAGGCAAGCATTTGTCCCAATTCTTGCCAAAGGTGAGGACACAAGCTCTCAACATATCCTCAAGAATCTGATTCACTCTTTCAACTTGCCCACTGGACTGTGGGTGAAAGGCAGTTGTGAAGGAAAGATGTGTACCCAATGCCTTCTGAAACTTCTCCCAAAACCGTGAAGTGAAAAGACTACCTCGGTCTGAATGAATTTTCTCAGGTACACCATGAAGACTCGCAATTCTTGAAAGATAGAGGTCAGCCATTTGACTAACACAAAGCTGAGACTTCACAGGAAGGAAATGAGCCACCTTGGAGAAAGTGTCAATGATCACCCAAATTGCATCATTCCCCTTGGGAGACCTAGGAAGACCAGAAATGAAGTCCATCTCAATCACATCCCATTTCCACTCAGGAATAGAACTAGGTTGTAGCAAGCCTGCCGGTCTCTGATGCTCTGCCTTGACACGGCGACAAACATCACACCGAGAAACATAGGATGCAATCTCCCGCTTCATGCGGGTCCACCAGAATAACTTTCAAAGATCTTGATACATCTTAGTGGCACCGAGATGGATGGAATAAGAAGATTCATGAGGTTCCTTCAAGATAAGCTCTCTAAGTGATTGTTTCTTGGGCACAACAAGTCGTCGCCCAAACCACACAATCCCATCGATATCTTCAGTGAAGCATTTATACTTTGCTTGACCACTTTTGATATTCTCCTTGATTTTCTGAATGCCCACGCTCTTCAACTGGGCTGTCTCGACTTGATCATGAAGAGAAGGCTTTACTTCAAGATTAGCAAGAAATCCATTCTCAACGATTTGCAAATTCAGCCGCTAGAGATCTTGGACCAATTCCGGAGGATGGTCCCTAGCAAGCACTAGAGCATGACAAGACTTTTGGCTCAGAGCATCGGCGACAATATTGGCCTTTCCATGAGTGTACTGAATGTCCATATCATAGTCCTTAAGCAATTCCAACCAGGATCAGACTGGGTAAAAATGTACTTCAAACTCTTGTGGTCTGAATAGATTTCACAGCGACTACCAAGAAGATAATGCCGCCATATCTTCAAAGCATGGACCACTGCGGCTAACTCAAGATCATGGGTAGGATAATTAAGCTCGTGGGGTCTCAACTGACGATATGCGTAAGCCACAACCTTTTGATCTTGCATGAGAACACAACCCAAACCAGTGCGGGAAGCATCACAGAAAATCTCAAATGGCTTGCTAGTGTTAGGGAGAGTCAACACTAGAGCGGTGGTGAGGCGCTTCTTGAGCTCTTGAAAGCTCTTCTCGTAGTCCTCACTCCACAAAAATTTCTTATCCTTCTTCAAAAGCTCAGTCATTGGCTTGGCTATTTTCGAAAAGCCCTCAATGAAGTGGCGATAATAACCAGCCAACCCAAGAAAACTTCGGACTTGGAAGACAGACTTTGGAGATTGCCATTTCTGAACAGCAACAACCTTACTTGGATCAACAGCAACACCCTCAGCTGAAAGAACATGACCCAAGAATTCCATTGAAGTCTTCCAGAATTCACACTTCGAGAATTTGGCATAGAGGCGATGCTCACAGAGTTTCTCGAGCACTAGTCTCAAGTGCTCTGCAGGCTCTTGCTCGGACTTGGAGAAAATCAGGATATCATCAATGAAAATGACAATGAATTTATCAAGATATTCCATGAATACATGGTTCATAAGCTGCATGAAAGTGGAAGGAGCATTGGTCAGCCCAAAAGACATGACCGTGTACTCATATGACCCATAACGAGTCTGAAATGTTGTCTTTGCAGTATCTTCGGGTCTGATTTTGATTTGATGATATCCCAATCTGAGATCGATTTCAGAGAAAACTTTTGCATCTTTCAACTGATCAAACAAGTCATCAATCCTTGGGAGGGGATATTTGTTCTTGATTGTCACTTCATTTTAGGGGCGGTAATCAACGACCAACCTAACAGAGTGATCTTTCTTCTTGACAAACATGGTTGGACAACCCCATGTAGATTTACTAGGCTTAATGAAACCCTTCTCCTCAAGCTCTTGGAGTTGCTTCTTCATTTCAGCCAACTCCTCAGGGGTTAACCGATATGGTCTCTTAGAGATAGGCGCAGCACCAGGAGCAAGCTCAATAACGAACACAACCTCACGATCAGGGGGCATGCCAGGTAACTCCTCTGGAAACACATCAGGGAAATCCCAACCAGAATCCCACTCATCTCAGTGGTGGCGGGATCATTAAGGGCATACAACCGTGCACCTATAGCTTTAGGCGAAAAACGGATTGTCTCCCCACTATCATTGGTGAGGCGGATATATCTCCTAGCACAATCAATCTTCCCTTTGTACTTCGATAACCAATCCATGCCCAGAATGATGTCAATGTCTCTAGAACCAATCACAATCAGATCAGCCCAGAAAGTGACATCCGTGATAGAGAGCTCAACTCCCAAACAAATAGTATCGGAATCAAGGTTAGAGCCAGGTACTTGAACAAGCATAGGCGCCGACAACTTAGATCGCGGAAAATCATAAGAAAGCGCAAACCTCTTGGTGATAAAAGAATGAGAAGCACCAGAATCGAACAACATGAGTGCAGAATGTGACTCGACAAGAAACATACCCAAAATGACCTCCGGGGACCCTCCGCCGCAACGACTTTGATGTGATTGCTGTGAGCACGACGGGCATTGACCTTGGCAGCAGGTCTAGCCCCTGAAGTGGAACCTCTAGGAGGCGCCTTGTGAGGCCCAAGGTGTTCTCCAACCTTCTTCGGCTTGGTGCAAGAAGTGGAGAAGTGCCCACGCTCATGGCAGTTCCAACATTCAACATTCTTGTTCTTATTGTCCTCGAATTGACCGCCACCCTGCCGCCGATTGTGTTGTTTTAGCTATTGCTGCTGATGCCTTGGATTGGTATAAGGTTGCTGATTATGGAACCTTTTGCCACTATAAGAATTAGGAACCGGCTTGTCTTGGAGAGAGCTAGATGATCCCGCCTTGGAAGCCTGAAATGCCTCCCTCTTGCGCTTGCGGGCTATCTCTGAAGAAATACTAGCCCTCTCGGCTAGCCTAGCCTTGTCCACCAAAGTGCGGAAATCCAGGAAATCATGTGTGACTAGCTTCTCATGAAGATCCTCGCATAAGCCATTCAAGAAGGCCTGAATCTTCTCCTTTTCATCTTCAACGTCTCTTGGAGCATAGCGGAGAGATGCTCAAATTCCCCCAAGTACTCGTCGACTGACCGGCGTTCCTGCTTGAGAGACCTGAACTTCTGCTTCATGAGGCCAATGGTGCTCTCTGGGACATAAGCACAACGGAAAAGTGTGTAGAAATCAGCCGAAGACATCTCCTGACCAGCGGGCTGCATAGCCAACTAGGACTGCCACCAAGCAAGTGCGGGACCATGAAACTGGTATGTGGCAAAGAGAACTTTGCTGCCATTAGGAATGCGCATGTGCTGGAACTTAAACTCCATATCTCTCAGCCAGTCATCAGCCACCAAAGGTTCAGAGGCTGAAGTGAAGTTGGGAGGATCACACTTCTGAAAATCCATGAGAGAGATCTCCTGATCTTGTGGTGCCCTATGTGCTGCATTGCTCCTAATCATCTTCTCCAAAAGATGGGTCTGGTTCGCCATGACCTCCGCAAGATTTGGAGGTGGAGGAGGAAGATCATCATCATGCCTATGGCCACACCCTCCAACACGACCACCACGACAAGGAGGCATCATGTTGAAACCGAAATTAATCGATAACAACAAGGTTAGCACAAAAAGAATAGAAGGATGATACGGAATGGGATAGATCGATAACCATAAGGGTACTAAGATAGGAATACATTTTATATGAATGCACAAACAAACTTTCACATATTTGAAATCCAAATGGTTGTACAGAGGCATCATAGCCAGTACAAGAAGCAAATAAGGCACACAAGGTTCTTATATATCAACAAGAGCATCATCAACTAGAATGGTTCTACAACTTGTGATTGAACCAGAAAATAGCAATTATTCGAACATAGCATATCCAAAAGCAGCTAGCTACAAACTCGAAGGCCACACACAACTAGCTATGATCTATTAAGTTCTCGACTCCATCTAGAAGGATAACAGAAGGGAAGAAAACTACGTAGGCTAAACTTCGCACTTATGAATTTGAATAGGTAGAAAGAAGATGAAAGTTAGTTTCAAAGTCATTCTAACTCACAAGTATATGAACAGCACCACCAGAGATAAGGAATAAATGACTTTTATCTAACAATTTTAGGATTTGTTGTTCTCTGAAAATATTTTCTAAAAAACATCTAAACTCAACCATTCTAATTGGTTCTATCCTAGAGACAACCTAGGCTCTGATACCAACATGTGACAGCCCAGGTTATGCATTATCATAATCCTATGCTGAATTAAGCTCATTACCGCAATCAAACCCGAATCAGCGCCCGAATAGCAACCATCCGGTTCGGCAATGATTCATATTCAACATAAGAATAATCCAACACCATAACCAAAGCTGGGATATGCTAAACATGTTCCCTAGGATCAGTCAACATGCATACATATCCAGATTTGATATCACAACTCAAGCACAACACGATACAACATAGTTCACAAGGACTTAAATTTTTAACTTCAAGTTACATGATACAAACCAGAATCTCAATTCAAATAAACACAGTGGAAGAAATTCACAATGCCATGAGATGGCTTCAAAATAACAACCTTGTAGTTCGCCCACCAACAACCCAAGGGGACTAAGCTGCTGAAGGTAGAACCAAACTACTCGTCGAGGTCATACTCGGACTCGCTGCCAAGTGAAGTTTTATCCTCTGCAAAAAGATTACAACAGCAAGGGTGAGTACTTAAGGTACTCAGCAAGACTTACTTTCCTCCATTTTAGATTAGTTCCATATCATGCATTTTAATCAAGTTAAAGCAAAAGTACACAATTGCATATGGGGTCTCCTAAGACAAACAAATGTTGAGATCTGAACTCATTTGTTCAGCACCAAACCATCATGGTTTCCACTCTAAAATACATCATATAATCAATTAAAATCATCTACGTCCATATCCCATCAGTTCTCGATTTTTTTGAGAAACAAGAGAAACATAAGCAATTGACAATGACATCAATATTAGCAAAACATGACAGAATTCTGCACCATTGTCCACGACGAAAATTCATCAATAAAACCCATCTAAGACATGGTAAATTCACTCATTCTAGGTTCATGATCCTCACATCACAACCCCGGAATTGGAGGATCATTGGATCCACCCACAAGTGACCAAAAGTACAATGAATTCAGCAACATATGCAAATATTGTATAAGATGGATAAGGAACGGATATCATAATATGACTGTGAGCAATAGAATTGACATCTAGCGGCGCATTATATTACCAAAATATCAATGGTGTAAGTAAAGCATATGAGGGGTTCAACATTTTCACAATGCATCCCGAGACCGACGCTTGACCATTAGTGACTTACATCTCATGTGTGAATTAACCAAGCATGTCCATGACCGTGGACAATGCTACTGGAATAGATTTAACCCTTCAGTGGAGTACAATTTTACCCTCACCCAACCCTTCAGACCTTCTATTACAGCGGACAAGATAGACGGTGAACCACTATAAGGCCTTTCCAACACGTCGCCCTAACATAGTAGTTGCCCCTAGGTTCAATCCAGGGCGCTTCTAGAAAGCGTTGACCTGGTCCATAGGTTGCGGTCGAAGACCAAAGTACAATTATGGTTCCTCGTTTGCGGGGTGTGTGATACGTCTATTTTGCATCACTATTTTATATCATAATTTACTGTTATTCATTGATATATTTCATATTTAGAAGTGATACTTATGTTATTTCATCTAATTTGCATGTTTCATGATTATTGGAGAATCGTGCACCGGAGTCAGGATTCTGCTGGAGAAAGCACCGTCAGAGTGCAATATTTCGAAAGATCAACAATTGACGGAAATTACATGGAAAATCTTATTTTTGCAGAAGAAGGAGATAGCCAAAAGGAGGAGCCGAGGAGGGCCGCCATGGGCCCCCCCATAGGCCGGCGCGGGCCTAGCCCTGGCCGCGCCGCCTTGTGGGGAGGGGGCCAACAGCCCCCTCTGCCTCCTCTTCTTCACGTACTTCTTCGTCCCAAAAACCTAAGATCCAGAGGATAGTCGCGAAGAGTCACAGTCGCCTCTGCGGGGCGGAAAACACCAGAGAGAAAAGAGCTCTCCGGCAGGCTGAAATCTGCCGGGGAAATTCTCTCCCAGAGGGGGAAATCGACTCCATCGTCACCGCCATCGAGCTGGACATCATTGGGATCATCATCACCATCATCTCCATCATCATCACCGCCATCTCCACCGCTGCACCTCGTCACCGCTGTAACAATTAGGGTTGAATCTTGATTGTTTGATAGGGGAAACTCTCCCGGTATTGATTTCTACTTGTTATTGATGCTATTGAGTGAAACCATTGAACCAAGGTTTATGTTCAGATTGTTATTCATCATCATATCACCTCTGATCATGTTCCATATGATGTCTCGTGAGTAGTTCGTTTAGTTCTTGAGGACATGGGTGAAGTCTAAATGTTAGTAGTGAATTATGTTGGGTAATATTCAATGGTTTGATATTTAAGTTGTGGTGTTATTCTTCTAGTGGTGTCTGATACGTCCATTTTGCATCACTATTTTATATCATAATTTACTGTTATTCATTGATATATTTCATATTTAGAGGTGATACTTATGTTACTTCATCTATTTTGCATGTTTCATGATTGTTGGAGAATCGCGCACCGGAGTTAGGATTCTGCTGGAAAAAGCGCCGTCAGAATGCAATATTTCGGAAGATCAACAATTGATGGAAATTATACTGAAAATCCTATTTTTCCAGAAGACGAAAGTAGCCAAAAGGAGGACCCGAGGAGGGCCACCATGGGCCCCCCCATAGGCCGGCGCGGGCCCATGCCTGGCCGCGCCGCCATGTGGGGAGGGGGCCCACAGCCCCCTCTGGCCTCCTCTCCTTCGCGTACTTCTTCGTCCCGAAAACCTAAGCTCCAGAGGATAGTCGCAAAGAGTCACAACCGCCTCTGCGGGGCAGAAAACACAAGAGAGAAAAGAGCTCTCCGGCAGGCTGAAATCTGCCGGGGAAATTCCCTCACGGAGGGGGAAATCGACGCCATCGTCACCGTCATCGAGCTGGACATCATCTCCATCATCATCACCATCATATCCATCATCATCACCGCCGTCTCCACCGCTGCACCTCGTCATCGCTGTAACAATTAGGTTTGGATTTTGATTGTTTGATAGGGGAAACTCTCCCGGTATTGATTTCTACTTGTTATTGATGCTATTGAGTGAAACCATTGAACCAAGGTTTATGTTCAGATTGTTATTATTCATCATATCACCTCTGATCATGTTCCATATGATGTCTCGTGAGTAGTTCGTTTAGTTCTTGAGGACATGGGTGAAGTCTAAATGTTAGTAGTGAATTATGGTTGAGTAATATTCAATGTTATGATATTTAAGTTGTGGTGTTATTCTTCTAGTGGTGTCATGTGAACGTCGACTACATGATACTTCACCTTTATGGGCCTAGGGGAATACATCTTGTACTCGTTTGCTAATTGCGGGGTTGCCGAAGTGACAGAAACCTAAACCCCCGTTGGTATATCGATGCAGGAGGGATAGCAGGATCTTAGAGTTTAAGGCTGTGGTTAGATTTATCTTAATTACTTTCTTGTAGTTGCGGATGCTTGCAAGGGGTATAATAACAAGTATGTATTAGTCCTATGAAGGGCGATGCATTAGCATAGGTTCACCCACACAACACTTATCAAAACAATGAAGATTAATCAGCTATATGAAGCGAAAGCACTAGACTAAATTCCCGTGTGTCCTCAAGAACGTTTGGTCATTATAAGTAAACAAACCGGCTTGTCCTTTGTGCTAAAAAGGATTGGGCCACTCGCTGCAATTATTTCTCTCGCATTTTACTTACTCGTACTTTATTCATCTGCTATATCAAAACCCCCTGAATACTTTTCTGTGAGCATTTACAGTGAATCCTTCATCGAAACTGCTTGTCAACACCTTCTGCTCCTCGTTGGGTTCGAGACTCTTATTTATCGAAAATACTACGATACACCCCCTATACTTGTGGGTCATCAAGACTATTTTCTGGCGCCGTTGCCGGGGAGTGAAGCGCTATTGGTAAGTGGAATTGGTAAGGGAAACTTCTACTGTTTGTGCTGATTTTATTTCTGCCTGCTGCTATAATTCATTATGGAGAGATCTTCTCTTGAATTTTTATTTGGAAAATCTACTACTAATGCAAAGGTAGTGGATGAGGCGCCAGGTGAGAAAGAGGTTCCATACAAAATACCTATGAAATTTATTGAACGTGTTGTGGATAACCGCTATGAAGGGGATGGAACCGTCCATCCTGGAGATCATTTACAGTTCTTACATGAATTATGCGGTTTATTCAAGTGTGCAGGTATTGCTATGGATGAAGTTAGGAAGAAACTATTCTCTATATCGCTGTCTGGGAAAGCGGCGCATTGGTATAAATTACTGAATAATGGGGATTCTCTTGAATGGAATGATATTGTGCCCCTATTTTATTCTAAGTTCTATCCTCCAAGTGAAATTCACAAAGACCGGAACCGCATATATAATTTCTGGCCTCATGATGGAGAGAGTATTGCCCAAGCGTGGGGGAGATTGAAGTCTTTAATGCTCAAATGCCCCATTCATGAGCTTCCTGGTAATATTATCATTGATAATTTCTATGCAAGACTTTCTTTTCAAGATAAGACCTTGCTGGATACTTCTTGTTCTGGATCATTTACACGCAACAAAGAAGAATTTAAGAGGGACCTTCTTGATTGGATCCAGGAGAATACTGAAGGATGGGAGAACGACAAAGATAGAGAGTCAGGTATAAATTATGATTATAAATGCATTGAAGCTTTTATGGATACTGATAAATTTTTAATATTAGTGCTACTTATGGTATTGATTCTCAAGTCCTTGCAAATCTTTATAAAGCTTTTGCCTCTCATTATGAACTGCCTAAGAAGAATTTTGATAAGTGTCATGAACCGTATAAAGATAAAATTGATTCATCTATAAATAAATGTGTTGTAATTGAAACTGTTGATCATGTTCTTCCTGAAGCTTATATTAAAAAAACTCCCTTCCGTGCTAAAATGAAGGAGTACTCTGTTATAAATAGTGCTGTTAATAAAAGTGAAAAGAAACCTATAGAACCTGAAGAGCAAATAAAGGTTGAACCTACTATATTGCAATAGTTAAAGATCTTGTGATTGAAAATGTTGAAGATGGTCATATTATTTTCTGTGAAGATGCTTCTAATATTGTTTCACATCCTAATAAGTCTAGGAAAACTAGTGTTCCTATGCTATCTGTTAGAATTGGTGATCATTGTTATTATGGTTTATGCGATATTGGTGCAAGTATTAGTGCTATTCCTTATGAGCTTTACATGGAGATTATGCACGAAATTGAGATGTGGTTATTCGGCTAGCTAATAGAGAAACTATCTCTCCAATTGGTATTGTTCGAGATGTGGAAGTTCTATGTGGTAAGATTAACTATCCTGCTGACTTTTTGATACTTGGTTCTGCTGCTAGTAAGCATTGTCCTATCATTTTTGGTAGACCTTTTCTAAATACTTGTGGAGCTGTTATAGATTGCAAGAAAGAGAAAATTGTGACTAAATTTGCTGGTGAATCTTATGAGTTTAATTTCTCTAAATTTGCCAAAACTCCTTATAAAGCTGATTTCCCTAATAATGATTTTAGAGTTGAATAGTGTGCATCTATTGCTCTTGCTCCTAATAATCCTTTGCAGCAACATTTGGAGAATAGTGAGATGAAGTTTTTAGGGAAGAAAGGAATGAGCTTGATGAAATTTTCCTTCGTCAACCTATTCTTAAACATGATTTACCGGTAGAAGATCTAGGTACAACACCACCACCAAAGGAAGATCCTGTTTTTGATTTAAAACCATTGCCTGATAATCTTAAATATGCTCATATTGATGATAAGAAAATATATCCTATTATTATTAGTTCTAAGCTTTCAGAGTTTGAGGAAGAAAGGTTATTGGAAATATTGAAGAAACACCGAGGAGCTATTGGCTATACTCTTGATGACTTGAAGGGGATTTCTCCCTCTATTTGCCAACATGCCATTAATATGGAAGATGATGCAAAGCCTGTTGTTGAACATCAGCGTCGTCTAATTCCTAAAATGAAGGATGTGGTAAGAAATGAGGTATTAAAACTTCTTGAAGCTGGTATTATATATCCTATTGCTAATAGTAGATGGGTTAGTCCTGTGCATTGTGTTCCTAAGAAAGGAGGAATGACTGTTGTACCTAATGATAATGATGAGCTCATCCCTCAAAGAGTAGTTGTAGGGTATAGAATGTGCATTGATTATTGAAAAGTTAATAAGGTTACTAAGAAAGATCATTACCCTTTACCTTTTATTGATCAAATGTTAGAAATGTTATCTAAAAATACTCATTTTTGCTTTCTTGATGGTTATTCTGGGTTTTCAAAAATTGCTGTTAAAACTAAGGATCAAGAGAAAACCACTTTCACTTGTCCCTATGGAACTTATGCTTATAGACGCATGCCTTTTGGTTTATGTAATGCTCCTGCTACTTTTCAAAGATGCATGTCTGCTATTTTTCATGGCTTTTGCGAGAATATTGTAGAGGTATTCATGGATGATTTTTCTGTCTATGGGAATTCTTTTGATAATTGCTTGCGAAACCTCGATAAAGTTTTGCAGAGATGTGAAGAAACTAACCTTGTTCTTAATTGGGAGAAATGCCACTTTATGGTTAATGAAGGAATTGTATTGGGACATAAAATTTCCGAGAGAGGTATTGGAATTGATAGAGCTAAAGTTGAAGCAATTGAGAAGATGCCTTATCCTAGGGATGTTAAAGGTATTCGTAGTGTTCTTGGTCATGCTGGGTTTTATAGGAGATTCATTAAAGATTTCTCCAAGATTTCAAAACCTCTTACTAATCTTCTTCAAAAAGATGTACCTTTTGTTTTTGATGATGATTGTAAGGAAGCTTTTGAAACTCTAAAGAAAGCCTTAACAACTGCTCCTATAGTTGAACCTCCTGATTGGAACTTACCTTTTGAAATTATGTGTGATGCTAGTGATTTTGATGTAGGCGTCGTTCTTGGACAACGAGTAGATAAAAAATTAAATGTTATTCATTATGCTAGTAAAACTCTTGATGCTGCTCAAAGAAATTATGCTACAACTGAAAAAGAATTGTTAGCTGTAGTCTTTGCTTGTGACAAGTTTAGATCCTATATTGTTGATTCAAAAGTTACAATCCATACTGATCATGCTGCAATTAGATACCTTATGAAAAAGAAAGATGCTAAGCCAAGGCTTATTAGATGGGTGCTTTTGTTGCAAGAATTTGATTTACATATTATAGATAGGAAAGGTGCTGATAATCCTGTTGCTGATAATTTGTCTAGATTGGAAAATATTGCTTATGATCCTGTTCCGGTTAATGATAGTTTTCCAAATGAACAATTGGCTGTAATAAAGGTGAGCTCGCGAGATAGCCCTTGGTATGATGATTATGCTAACTTTATTGTTTCCAAGTACTTGCCTCCAACCTTTTCAGCTCAGCAAAGGAGGAAATTCTTTTACGACTTGAGGCATTATTTTTGGGATGACCCACACTTATATAAAGAAGGAGTGGATGGTATTCTGCGAATATGTGTTCCCGAATATGAACAACAAGAGATATTGAGTAAGTGTCATGGTAGTGCTTATGGAGGACATCACGCCGGAGGCAGAACCGCGCAAAAGGTTCTGCAATCAGGTTTTTATTGGCCAACTCTCTTCAAAGATGCAAGGAAGTTTATTTTATCTTGTGATGAATGTCAAAGGGTTGGTAATATCTCCAGACGCAATGAAATGCCTATGAATTATACTCTTGTTATTGAACCATTCGATTGTTGGGGATTTGACTTCATGGGACCTGTCCCTTCTTCAGAAGGTAACACTCATATACTTGTTGATGTTGATTATGTTACTAAATGGGTGGAAGCCATACCCACAAAAAGTGCTGATGGTGAGACCTCTTTAAGAATACTTTTAGATATTATTTTCCTAGATTTGGAGTTCCTAGATATATTATGACTGATGGAGGTTCTCATTTTATTCATGGTGGTTTTTGAAAAACTCTTGCTAAATATGGTATTAATCATAGAATTGCTTCTGCTTATCATCCTCAAACTAGTGGGCAAGTAGAATTATCAAATAGAGAGATTAAATCTATCTTGCAAAAGACTGTTAATAAATCTAGAAAGAATTGGGCTAGTAAATTGAAGGAAGCACTATGGGCTTATAGAACTGCTTATAAAAATCCTATGGGGATGTCACCGTATAAAATGGTTTATGGAAAAGCTTGTCATTTACCTTTAGAACTAGAGCACAAAGCTTATTGGGCTGTAAGAGAACTAAATAAAGATCCTAAACTTGCTGGTAAGAAGAGGTTGCTACAATTGAGTTCTCTAGATGAATGGAGAAGTGAAGCTTATGAAAATGCTAAACTCTTTAAAGAGAAAGTTGAGAAATGGCATGATAGAAGAATAATCGAAAGAGAATTTAATGTTGGGGATAAAGTCCTATTGTATCGGTCTCGTCTCAGATTCTTTGCAGGGAAGTTACTCTCAAAATGGGAAGGACCATATGTCGTTGTGGAGGTGTATCGTTCAGGAGCAATTAAAATTAGTTCTCTCCAAGGCGATGCCACACAAGTGCTGAATGGACAAAGACTCAAGCATTATATCTCTGGAGATTCTTATAATGAAGATGTTGATGTTATTCGAGTGGTGACACCGGAAGCTTTCATCAAAGGTCAAATTGACAGTCCAGCAGAGTTTGACTTCAAATAGGTAACAGTACTGGTAATAAAAAGTTCACGTTTTACTTTCCGAACAATGTTTTTGCTGTTTTTGGAAAATATGAAAAATTACGAGATCGAAACGGAGTGGAGGAGACGCACGAGGGCGTGCCCCATAGGCCGACGCGGGCCCCAGCCTGGCCGCGCCGCCCTATGAGTAGGGCCCCTCGAGGCCCCTCTCCGACTCTGGTTCGACCTGGTACTTTCCTTTTGTCGCAAAAATTTATTCTATATAATCCCCCAGACCCCTGGAGGTCCGTATATCGTTTTCTCGACGTGTTTTGTTCCGAGCTGTTTTCTGCCAGGATCTGTCTTTGATCTAGAAGCACCATGGCCACCAACAACAAGGGCAAGGGGATTTCGGAGGAAGAAGTGAAGAAGATGTCGTCAAAACGAGAGCAACAAGCTGTTGGAAGCAAGCAAATCTTGGTGGGATCTGTTGACACTCGACGTTCTTTTTCTCATAACTTGCAGGGACCCTTACCACCTGCTCCTAGCCTCGACTCTTTCCCTATTTTGGAAGAAGCTTTGCGGGTTACAGATGAATTTGTGATGAATACCGTGCTCTGAGAAGGGAAGTGGAGATACTTCAGGAGGAGAATCATCGACTTCGAAGAATGCTAGAGCGGTTCCTCACTCCCATCGAGGTTGTCCCATCATCACCACCACCGCTGAAGGAGTAATTCATCATCGGTATTGGCATCCCCTTGGTTTGTTCCAAGCTTGGGGGAGTGCCGCAGTATCACATCATCACTATCTTTTACTTTTTACTATCAAGTACTGTCATGTCATGAGTAGGGAAGTTATCATATAAGATGGGTTGCAGTGTGGAAGTATCTCTCCTTTAGTTGGTAGTCTATGTATCCCTTGGTGTGAGTTATCGTTATGGAATATTAATGAGAAGTCTTATCATTTACATATTGCACATCTTATTTTAGTTTGCAATCTCTATTATGTGATTGATCTTGTTATTAGTATTGGTATCACCTTGGGAGCATTGAATAAATCTATTTGGTTTTGGCAAACTTAGCATTGGTCAATAGCAACAACACTTTGAGGTTTAAGTAGAAAAGAGAAATACATGTAGTTGTTTCATTGTCTTTCTGTCTTGTTAGCTCTTAGCTTATTATTCTGAAGTTAAAATTGTTTGTGCTTACAAGGAAGATGCATGATTGTTTCTATCACATGTATATTTGTTTGTTTCCCTCAACTCTTATGCTTGCTAATCAACCTTGCTAGCTAAAGACCTGTACTTAGAGGGAATGCTTCTCGTGCATCCAAACTTTAACCCAAACCTATGCCATCAGTGTCCATCATAACTACCTATTACATGGTATTTCCTGCCATTCTAAGTAAATACTTCGTGTGCTACCTTTAAACAATTAAAAATTTATCATCTCTTATTTGTGTCAATGTTTTATAGCTCATGAGGAAGTATGTGGTGTTTTATCGTTCAATCTTGTTGGGCAACTTTCACCAATGGACCAGTGGCTTCATCCACTTATCCAATAATTTTGCATAAAGAGCTGGCAATGGGGTTCCCAGCCCTGATTAATTAACCTTCATAATTTTACAAATAGACACTCCTCCATGGTATGTGATTGTTGGAAGGCACCCGAGGATTCGGTTAGCCATGGCTTGAGAAAGCAAAGGAGGGGAGGAGTGTCATCTAAATAAAACTTAAATAAAAAGACACTCCTTCATGGTATGAGAACGATTGGAGGCACCCGAGGATTCGGTTAGCCATGTGTGGTGACCCTGCATACCACTGCATGTTGTAGTATGCCAGTCGTTGATATAACATTCACGAAGTACCATTCCGCAAATATTACATCCCTCAGAGTAGTACAACAGAACATAGCAGGTCCATAACTCATTCATTTAATATTACAAATATCATACACATATCGTCTTGGAACTCCTCCTGGGTCCTAAGAGGAATTCCCCTGGGTTCGAGGCGAACCCAACTTAGCTTACAATATAGATGTCTCATTAAGTTGTACATTTATTCTCTCGAGCAGCTAAGTATTAAGAGTTCGGGCTGCTCGGCTACTACTACTACTTGATGATCCTAGGCTTGATCTCCTCCGGAAGCCTCCCCGGTTCCGTAGACTATGAGATAGTCTACGCCTTCAACACCTCCAGAGAGGTCTGGTTCTTCATAGCCGATGATCTCGGCTCCTTCAGTGTGGTCGTAGTCCTCCTCCAGACGATTCAGACAATCTAAGCAAGAGATTTAAGAGTGGGATGAGTACGAGCGTACTCAACAAGTTCATTCTAGATAAGAGGTGTTTAATGCTCTAGCTACAATATTAGACCAGAAAGTCTAATACCAATGTAAGTTTTGATAAACATTTCTTCAAGAGATTGCTTTTATTCCAAAGAGCTATGTCCGTCAGCCTTCACCGGTTTACTAGAACTTCATGGAGCTCCTTTCCGGCCGCGTTCGCAGTTCCTTATCCCGGAACAGGGAGTGACGGAGTCACGATTCTTTACACTCTGCAGAGGTGTGTTGCTTTACCCATAAGAGATCTTAACCTTGGTGCCAACCGGGCAGCTTTCCCGTCCACACTTCCTTTGGTGTGAGGCCCGGTATAAGGTCATAGTCAATCATATTCCTCCGCTACCTCGCACACCCACCCTTTGTTGCATGCCCCGACCCTAGGTCCACGCCGGTCCCATTATTCCCGTAGATTTCAGGGTGGACCCCGACCACGACGACAGTGCTGGGCTCTACCATACACTCCTACGCCGGTAGCTGCAACCCATCATAGACCGCATTACCGTGGGGAATTAGAGTGGGATCCCCACCCTCCGGTTGTTCCGCAAGACACAACTGCTACGGCAAGCAATGCTTTACCGTGGGGAATTAGAGTGGGATCCCCACCCTCCGGTTGTTCTGCCAGATACAACTGCTACGGTAAGCGCATCCGTTGATGTACAAGAGGTGGAAATACGATTGACTAGTCCGTCCCATTCCAGATCTTATGGTTAACACGGGTATTACGGCACAAGAATCACTGGCGACATTTGTTGTTTAATCCTAGATGGATATAAACCCTTGCAATGGAACCTCCACCATATCAACACAATCCATGGTTCCATTGCCCACCACATAGTCATATTCATAGTTATGAAAGTAGTGGTTTTGGTTTTTATGCAATAGTGATAACCATAGTACTTTGCAAGTAATTTGATAGAAATACTCAAATGACATGAGCAAGTGATGAACTTGCCTGAACACTGCAAAGTTTTGCAGTTGGATGGTATGGACTGACCCTTGTCCTCTGTCTCTGAAAAATAGCATCATTGTCCAATAAGGGAAATGGTTAAAGAAGCAATTATGCATGCTTTCCATTTTTAGGGTTTGTTCCCCCCTTTCCGATGTCTTATTATTTTATGTGAGAGGTAAATACTAAGAATGATTTGGAGATACTTATCTTAGAGTAAATACAACCTTGAAATGTTGTCAAGGTGTTTTTAAAGTCCAATTACATTAATGGACTTATTTTCATTATTGAAAATAATATGTGTGATTTAAATTATTATTTAAATCATCAAAATAAGACTTATTTTTAATTGTCTTCAAAAATTCTGTTTGGTATTTATTTAAATAGAGAATTTTATGCTGATCAATTTTCATATTTTTAATTATTTTATTAGAGCCCTTATCAATTTTCTATTGAATTTTAAAGTTTGTGGTTTTTATTTGAATTGTGAAAAGTCACAATTGCCCCTGGGCCCACCTGTCAGTGGAGCCCAGCGGGTTGGGTTAGACCAGCTCGGGTCCAACTGACCCGAGCGGTCGCTCGCTCACTCACCACCTCGCGCCGCTCGACCTAACCCTAATCCCCTTTCTCCCTCTGGCGACCCGCGTCGCCCTCACCGTCGCCGGCCGATTCTGGCGGTCTCCGGCCGCCATGGCCCTCGCCATGGGGCGCAATCGAACCGCCGAGTGACGGCGATCCGTTCCATCCGCGTCGATCTGGAGCAGACGTCGCTCCCGCTCGTCCTCGACCCTCTTCGCCATAGCTAGGGTTACGGAATCCGCGTGATCCCGTGGCTCCTCGAGCTCCTGGCGCGATGGCGCCGCCGTGGCTGTGCTGCCATGGTGGGGTGGTGCTGTGGCACCGCCATGGCCTGGCTTGGCCTGGCGCCACCGCGCCCTGGCGTGTGCCGCCGTGGCCGCCATGGTGGTCTGCCTGCTCGACCCCGGTACGTTCGCCATCTCTCCCTCTCTCTCGTGTGCTTGTTCTTCGTCCTCCCTCCAGTAGCTCTAGCCATGGCTTGCTGTTCCTTGTGCCTATGCTGCTCTGTGGCTGGCTTACTGCTGTTGCGCTGCTGATGTGCTGCTTGTGCTGTTGTGTCACTCATGCTGATGTGCTGCTTGTGCTGTTGTGCAAGATTGCTAAGCTATGTGCCTGTTCAAGCTTGCATTCTTTGCCAGAATTCTTCCCTGTGCCTCTGTTCTTGTTTCTATGCTTGCCTGGCACTCATGTGTATTCATATATGTTTCAATGGCTTAATTGCAGTATGCAAATCTTGCAATTTTGCAAGTGCCTGAGCTTCTGTGGCTAGTTCTTGTGCTTAAATTCATGAGCATGCTCATCTGAGCATTGCTGTTGGCTTAATTGTATGATTAGGTGATGAGCACTAAGTGCTTTACTTGTTTATCATGATCCAGTGGTTCATCAAGCCTTTGATGTGCTTCTGGATACAATCATATGATTATGACTTCGGTATCTGTTTATTCAGTTAAGACTTGTGTGTAATTCTTCAGTGGCTGATTTATTTATGATGCTATGCTTGGCTTGTAGCAATCAGTAGCATGAGTTAGCAAGCTCTGATGATTATCTAATCATCATTAGCTTGATGGTTAACTGCTGTGCTTCCTACTGTGGCTAACTGGTGCTTATCTTGGTGTCTGGGTATCACCATGCCTTGTGCTGGTGTAGGCTGTGCCTGATCCAGTGCCTGCTGTTGCTTGCAGTGATCCACTGGATCATTAGCAAGTGTCTGTTTCATGATTTAATTGTTAATATTAATTATCTGTGTTGCCTTTATTGATTGAGTGGATAATTGATGTGAACTGCTGAGCAGTAATGATCATATAGATTGTTGAAGTGAAGCTAGAGGGATGCCAACATCAGTTGGGTACCCTAGCTCCCTTTTGAACCCATCTAGGTAATGATAATTATTTATGGCTTATCTGTGGGCTTCTGTGAAGTGGTTGAGGTAACCCTGACAGTAATTCCTTGCTGTTAGGGTGGCTCCCACCAGTGTTGGCTTACTTTGATGAATAGATGCTCACTGGCTAATTACTTGGTGAATTACCAGTGGCTTTGGTGTTGATAAATAAGATAGGCACATGTTGCCTATCAGTCTGATGGTTTAGCTAGACTATTAGGTGCTTGGTGGATCTGGATGGCTACAAAGGAATAAATCCATGCTGGATTTCTCTGGTGGTGACACTGTGTTGTCACAACCAGTGTTCCCTAGTTTGATTTCCTTATAGCCTTGGTTGTGTTTGCTGGCACCAATTGGTTTAGCATCCAAGTGATGATACATCCAGGGTTTCATACCCTTTTTGCTTCTGTGATGCATGAGTATGCTTAATTATGAGCAAAACCATGGTTTGCTCATGCTTTTCTGGTATACCTCACTCCAGCTCCAAGATTTGTGGTTGATGTAGAGGGTTTGCTTCTGTGTTGATCTTTTGGTTGATTTGCTTGCCCTGCTCCTCCTGGTGAGCTTGTGAAGCTTGATTTAATTCAGTGGTGTGATGGAGCAGGTTGAACAGTGAAGCTATTCTTCCTGTTCAAGCTGTTCTTGGTGTTCTTGGTGTTCTTGGTGGCTTACCAGTGCTGTTCTGTCGATGGGATGATCTAGGGTTTACTGTGGCAAGTTTTATATGCTCCTGGCTTTGCTTTGTTGGTCGACAGCTTGGCCTGCAGTTTGTGGTGACTCACCCTGGCCTTGTGTGTTGTTACACATGCACACTGCCTGGTGAGCAGGTTGGCTGTGTGTGTGTGTCAAGTGCCTTGTACTTGGCTTGGTTCTGGTGGTGAGATGATCAGCTCGGCAGAGCTGATCCATATCTGCTCAATTCCAGTTTTCTTTTAATCTGCCAAGTGGCTTTGCCACTTGGCTTAATCCTTGATTGGTTTTTTGTGTGTGTGTGCAGGGACCAAGTGCTGATCAAGATGAAGATCAAGATCTTCTTGAGCAAGACTTGCATGATGATCAACAATGTAGTTTAGGACATTTAAATAACTTGTAATTTTCCTTTTTCATTTTCTATTTCTTCAATTCTTGTAATGTGTTGTAATTCAATAATTCAATTCTGGATATTGTAAAGACATTGTATTATGTGTGTGATTATCAATAAAGCTCAAGTTTCTCTCTATTGAGCTTTATGTAATTGTTGTGTTATTTATATTCTTGATTAATGATATTTGTTTGTTAACTTATCTCAAGTTTGAATTATGTAATAACCATTTGATGTTTGAATTTGAAATTCAAATTCAAATTTGGTTTGAATTCATTCAAACAACTTAACTTGTAATTCAATCATGCAACTTATGATTTCAATGCAATATCCACTTCTCTCTTCTCAAAACCCTAGTTTAGACAAGTAGGAACAAGTTCATCGCACTCTCGAAACCCTAACCCTGTAGGATGTCGAGAGAGAAACCTGTCCCCCTTTGATGTAGTTTTGTTTTAAAAGTGCGAAATTTCCCCAGAATTTACAATGCAATGCACATCCCTTTCTAAAATCTACCCCTTGATCGTCTCTAAACCTGGGACATTACAGCCTTTCCCCCTTAAAGAAAACTTCATCCCGAAGTTGTGGTTGTAATACCTGAAGAGTTCGGGGTATGTTTTCCTCAGGTCTTCCTCCTTTTCCCTGGTGGCTTCCCTCTCGGGATGATGCTTCCATTGTATCTTGCAGTACTTTATGGCTCGATTCCTGAGTTGTTTCCAGTTCTCCTCGAGAATCTTCGCTGGCTTCTCGATGTAGGTCAAATCTGGTTGTAACTCGAGCTCTTCATGTGATACTGGTTCATCTGGGGTCTTTAAACACTTTCTGAGTTGTGACACATGGAATACGTTGTGAACCTGAGATAACCTTCCTGGTAGTTCCAATTCGAATGCTAACCCTCGGTTTTGACTCAAAATCTTGAAAGGTCCGATGTACCTAGGGCTTAGCTTTCCTTTTACTCCAAACCTCTGAAGTCCTTTCATCGGGCTCACCTTAAGATATACCATGTCCCCAACTCGTGGCTCCCATGTTCTTCTTTTCTGGTCGGCGTAACTCTTTTGCCGACTTTGGGCTATCTTCAACCTATCTCTGATAATGTCAATTATTTGTTGCTTTTCCTTGACATAATCAGGGTTGAACTCTTTGCTTGCTCCGGCTTCGTACCAACATATCGGTGATCTACACTTTCTTCCACACAGAGCTTCGAACGGTGCCATCTTGATGCTGCTTTGATAGCTGTTATTGTATGAAAACTCTGCTAGTGGTAAGTGCTCCTCCCATGATCCTCCGAAGTCTAGGGCACAAGCCCTGAGCATATCCTCTAGGATCTGGTTAGTTCTCTCTGTTTGTCCACCTGTCTGGGGATGATAGGCGGTACTATAGTCCAACTTGGATCCTAAAGCTTCGTGTAGTTGCTTCCAAAATGCTGACGTGAACACGGATCCTCGATCCGACACGATCTTCTTGGGCACTCCATGTTTACTCACGATCTCTTTGATGTAAAGATCGATGAGTTTCTCTCCTTTATCTTGCTGATTTACCGCTAAGAAGTGTGCACTCTTCGTCAACCGGTCCACGATTACCCATATCATGTCCTTCTTTTTATTGGTCATGGGTAGTCCGGTGATGAAATCCATTCCTATCTCCTCCCATTTCCATTCTGGAATAGGTAAAGGTTGTAACTTCCCTGCCGGACTCTGATGTTCAGCCTTCACTCTTTGGCAGGTATGGCATTCCGCCACATATTGTGCTATTTCTCTCTTCCTGTTATTCCACCAGAATAACTCTTTTAGATCCATGTACATCTTTGTACTTCCCGGATGAATGGAGTATGGTGTTTGATGGGCTTCCCGGAGTATTACTTCCTTAATTTCAGCAATATCCGGAACACAAATTCTCTTCTGGAACCATAATGATCCCGATTCTCCGCGGTGAAATTCTGATGGTCTTCCCTCATCTATTCTTCTCATCTCCTCCACGATGAATGGATCGTCCAGCTGACCCATCATTATCTCATTCTTCAGGTTAACATTTAGCTCATTGGCTACTTGCAAAGCCGATAGTCCTTCATGAGCTTCCTTCTCCCAAAGTTGTATTTGGGCTTGACTTATTTCCTTCCTCAACTCCGGTGATAACTCTTGTTCCACTCCTCCGGTGCTCTTCCTACTCAAGGCATCTGCTACAACATTGGCCTTTCCTGGAGTATAATTGATGGTCAAATCATAATCCTTGATTAATTCTAGCCATCTTTTCTGCCTCATATTGAGTTCCTTCTGAGTGAAGAAGTATTTGAGACTCTTATGATCCGTATAGAGCTCACACTTGGCTCCATAGAGAAAATGTCTCCAAGTTTTGAGTGCAAATACAACTGCTGCTAATTCCAAGTCATGTGTTGGATAATTCACTTCATGAGGTCTGAGTTGCCTTGATCCATAAGATATCACTTTCCGATCTTGCATGAGTACGCAACCCAATCCATGCTTGGATGCGTCACAGTACACGGTGTAATCCTTGCCAACTTCAGGAACCGCTAACACCGGTGCCGTGGTGAGTTTCTCCTTCAGAGTTTGAAAACTCTTCTCACACTCCTCTGACCACACGAATGGTGTGTTCTTTCTTAACAGCTTCGTCATTGGTCCTGCTATCTTGGAGAATCCTTCAATGAATCTCCGATAATATCCTGCCATTCCTAGGAATCCTCGGATTTCCTTGACAGTCTTGGGTGCTTCCCATTCTAGAACTGCTGCTACCTTGCTCGGGTTAACAGCGATTCCATCTTTCCTGATGACATGACCAAGAAATTCCACTTGATCTAGCCAAAATTCACACTTGCTAAACTTGGCATAGAGTTGGTGTTCTCTTAGTGTTTGCAACACTAACCTCAAATGTTCAGCATGTTCGGCTTTGTCTTTGGAATAGATCAAGATATCATCAATGAATACGATGACAAACTTGTCTAGATATGGCATGAAAATCTTATTCATGAGATTCATGAAAATTGCTGGGGCATTGGATAATCCAAAAGGCACTACAAGGTATTCATGATGTCCATAACTTGAAACAAAGGCAGTTTTCGGAACGTCTTCCTTCTTGATCTTTATCTGGTGATAACCGGATCTTAGATCAATTTTGGAAAAGACTCCCGCGCCTCTAACTTGATCGAATAGATCTTGTATTCTTGGAAGTGGATAGATGTTGTTCAAATTCCTGTAGTCTCCGCACATCCTTCTTCCTCCATCTCTTTTATCCACAAAGATCACAGGTGATCCCCATGGTGAAACACTCTCTTGAATGAATCCTTTCTGTTCCAAGTCGTCCAGTTGCTCCTTAAGTTCTTTCAATTCCTTAGGCCCCATCTTATATGGTACTTTAGCAATCGGAGCTGTTCCTGGAATTAGGTCGATAGTGAATTCTATCTCCCTATCTGGTGGCATACCAGGTAATTCCGTAGGGAACACATCCTGGAATTCATTCACTATAGGTATATCCTCTAACTTCACCTCCTTCATGCTGTTCAGCTGTAGCTCAACTTCAATCTGTGTATGTTTGTCGCCTTGGTAGATCATTCTACTTCCATCGGGGCTTTTCAAAGATACTGTCTTGTTCACACAGTCGATCAATGCTCCGTTAGCTTCTAACCAGTTCATACCAAGAATGACATCAATGTCCTTCATCGGTAAAATGAACAGGTCCGTGTCAAACGCGCACTTATTGATCATAATGACTTGTTTTTGTTTGGTATGGGTTACTACTATCGTTCCCCCCGCAGAAAGTATAGTTATGGGTGTATCTAACTTAGTGCAACTAATCCCATGTTTGATGATGAATTGTTGAGAAATGAATCATGTAGTTGCTCCAGTATCAAAAAGTACTTTGCCAGGATGAGTGAGTATCTGGAGCATACCTATCACCGCCTGATCGGAGTTGACCACCTCCTCCAGACTAGTGCAGTTCAGCTTGCCGAAGGGCTTCTTATTCTTCCAATTCCCTCCGGTGTTTCCTCCACGGCTTCCTCCTCCTCCTGGCTGACCTCCTCCATTATTTTTCTTGGGGCAGTCCTTCAGCATGTGCCCCTCCTGGCGACAACCAAAGCATATTATCCTTGGTTTCTTGCAATCCTTGGCAAAATGCCCGGTGAATCCACAGCTTCTGCAAACAATTTGATTTGCAATATGGAATGCTTGGTTCTTCCTACTACCGTAGTAGTTGCTGTTGCTGTTGTTGTTGTTGTTGTTGTTGTTGTTGTTGTTGTTGTTGTTGTTGTTGTTGTTGTATCTTGGCTTGAAACTCAAGCTGGTGTTGGGCTTGTTACTAACAAACCTCTTAGGCTCAAACTTGGCCTTTTTCCTCTTTTCCTCCTGCAGTTGCTTGAAATCATCTTCCAGAGTGATGGCTGCATCCACCAACTCTTGAAGCTCCGTCGCTCTCATCATACGGAGCTGTACCTTGAACTGGGGACTTAACCCCCTCAAAAACCTCTTCTTCTTCTTGTCCTCGGTGTTGACTTCTTCAACAGCATACCGGGACAGTTTTGAGAATTCCCTGACATAAGTCAGGATTGCCTTGTCCTTCTGCTCGAGACTTTCAAATTCTCGACGCTTTAGTTCCACAATACTTTCAGGGACATTGGATTCCCTGAACTTCCTCGCAAACTCCTCCCAGGTGAATACTTTTCCAGCCGGATAAACAGCTACGATGTTGTCCCACCATGATGCGGCAGGTCCACACAATAAGTGTGTAGCATATCGGAACTTCTCCTGGTCGTTGCAACCAACAGTATTGAGCTTTCGCTCAGTATCCATAAGCCAATCCTCCGCGTCCATTGGCTCGGGCGCGTATGCGAAAGATATAGGCTTGGTGTTCTGGAAGTCTGCTAAGGTGACTCCCTGATTCTCGGGTCTCTCTACCCTATTCTGTTGCAGCAGCTCCTGAAAGAATTTGTTCTGCTGCTCCAACGTTACACGTTGTCTCTCCTCCTCCAGCTGCATGTACTGGACAAAATTCTGCTGCGTCATGGGTGGTGGTGGTGGTGGAAACTGATTCCTGGCTGCTTCATCAGCCTCTTCCTTTTGCTTCGCTTTGCGCTCCATGCGCTGCGCTTCGGTCTCCTCTCCTAACGCTCCCGACATAACCCCCTAGTTCTGCAACACAAGATGATACTCATAATTACTCCATGCGCAAGTTTTCTGAGTTCAACTTTGTGCACAGAACTAGTCACGCAATGGAAATCAAGAAGCAATCCAAATCATACAAAACATATACCATGTATATACATACTTAAGTGGTCTTATTAGAATACTCAAGTCGATGTGAGTATGCAAACTCACTTATTAAAGTATATGTACAAATTTCTACAATATTACACACTACAATACACGTGGTACTTGTGTATTGTAGTCCCGCCTTCCTTGGTGGATTCTAGTCGATCTTCACTCCCGGTACATCCCAGGCTTCCATCCAGTCGAACGTGTCGTCCTCCTGATAGACCCTGGAACATAAGGTCTCCCCGTCGGCTGGTAATCAGAATCGGACGATGATCCTAGGGAGAAATCAGTGTTCACAAACTGATCGTTAAGTGCATCATAGTCCACCCATCGGGTGTACTCCCCTGTAACTCCTCCATAGGTGTTTCCAACATTTGTATCCGACTCAACCTGTGTCGGATACCCTCCATCAACTCCTCCATTACTGGGATGACTCTGGTTCTGGGTTGTGGCGTCATCATTCATCTCCCCATCATAATACACTGAAGTACTATGCGTTCCAGTATCAGATCCCCAACGCCAACCCGTGGAGTTTTCGATAGGAGTCTTGGAACGCTGATTGTTTCCGGATTCCTCTCTACCCTCATATCCCCCATAGGAACTACCCAGATAGTTCCCAGGTGTAACAGGTGTAGTTTCACGCTCAAGAGGATCAATACTAATGTAATCACCAGCTGAGTAAACTGGTGTGTGCACCACATTCTCCGTAGGTTCTTTCCCCCTAATCTCCTCCTTGGGTTCAGTAAACTCCTCTAGCATCGTATCAATTGCTCCTATCAAATGATGATTCAGTTGAAAGAGCAATGATAGCAAGTTGCGGCTATTGTCCATGTATTTTGCAGCTTCTATTGGTTTGCGTTTTGCATATTTGTAGTGGTTAAGCATGGGATCCTCTTCCTCCTGTATATGAGGAATGTGGGTGAATTCGGAACCCATAAGCTCTTTCGTCTTATGCTCCCGAATATCGGTTATGGCTCTCATAACAGCTATCTGGTAGGCTGTGTTGATAGTTCTGGCTTCACCTGCTGGCATTACTACGCTCGTTCCCAAAGATTCGGGAAGTCGCAGTCCTACCCTACACTTAGCCAATACAGTACCATCGTAGTACATGCATTTCTTTACTTGGATCTGGGGATCACACCCAAATTCAAGTAACATGGCCCGTAGAATATCTGCAAGTCCTCCTTCGTATTCACTCAGTGTGGAATCCATCACTTTCACGTTTCGTCCCGGACGTGAACTTGCCATGTTGGCTGTAGAAATAGAAAGATTATAAGATTAGTAATAATGCATCATAATAGAGATAATAAAGAATTATCGCACTAAAAGATATGATTGTTTTATTCTCAATTGAATATACACCATATTTTTAGGGAATTCTTTACTAATCCTATTTGACTCCTAACGTTTGGTCCCATTTACTAGGTTCCAACCTAAGGTCAAAGCTTTTGCTCTGATACCAACTGTGGTGACCCTGCATACCACTGCATGTTGTAGTATGCCAGTCGTTTATATAACATTCACGAAGTACCATTCCGCAAATATTACATCCCTCAGAGTAGTACAACAGAACATAGCAGGTCCATAACTCATTCATTTAATATTACAAATATCATACACATATCGTCTTGGAACTCCTCCTGGGTCCTAAGAGGAATTCCCCTGGGTTCGAGGCGAACCCAACTTAGCTTACAATATAGATGTCTCATTAAGTTGTACATTTATTCTCTCGAGCAGCTAAGTATTAAGAGTTCGGGCTGCTCGGCTACTACTACTACTTGATGATCCTAGGCTTGATCTCCTCCGGAAGCCTCCCCGGTTCCGTAGACTATGAGATAGTCTACGCCTTCAACACCTCCAGAGAGGTCTGGTTCTTCATAGCCGATGATCTCGGCTCCTTCAGTGTGGTCGTAGTCCTCCTCCAGACGATTCAGACAATCTAAGCAAGGGATTTAAGAGTGGAATGAGTACGAGCGTACTCAACAAGTTCATTATAGATAAGAGGTGTTTAATGCTCTAGCTACGATATTAGACCAGAAAGTCTAATACCAATGTAAGTTTTGATAAACATTTCTTCAAGAGATTGCTTTTATTCCAAAGAGCTATGTCCGTTAGCCTTCACCGGTTTACTAGAACTTCATGGAGCTCCTTTCCGGCCGCGTTCGCAGTTCCTTATCCCGGAACAGGGAGTGACATGTCACAATTCTTTACACTCTGCAGAGGTGTGTTGCTTTACCCATAAGAGATCTTAACCTTGGTGCCAACCGGGTAGCTTTCCCGTCCACACTTCCTTTGGTGTGAGGCCCGGTATAAGGTCATAGTCAATCATATTCCTCCGCTACCTCGCACACCCACCCTTTGTTGCATGCCCCGACCCTGGGTCCACGCCGGTCCCATTATTCCCGTAGATTTCAGGGTGGACCCCGACCACGATGACAGTGCTGGGCTCTACCATACACTCCTACGCCGGTAGCTGCAACCCATCATAGACCGCATTACCGTGGGGAATTAGAGTGGGATCCCCACCCTCCGGTTGTTCCGCAAGACACAACTGCTACGGCAAGCAATGCTTTACCGTGGGGAATTAGAGTGGGATCCCCACCCTCCGGTTGTTCTGCCAGATACAACTGCTACGGTAAGCGCATCCGTTGATGTACAAGAGGTGGAAATACGATTGACTAGTCCGTCCCATTCCAGATCTTATGGTTAACACGGGTATTACGGCATAAGAATCACTGGCGACATTTGTTGTTTAATCCTAGATGGATATAAACCCTTGCAATGGAACCTCCACCATATCAACACAATCCATGGTTCCATTTCCCACCACATAGTCATATTCATAGTTATGAAAGTAGTGGTTTTGGTTTTTATGCAATAGTGATAACCATAGTACTTTGCAAGTAATTTGATAGAAATACTCAAATGACATGAGCAAGTGATGAACTTGCCTGAACACTGCAAAGTTTTGCAGTTGGATGGTATGGACTGACCCTTGTCCTCTGTCTCTGAAAAATAGCATCATTGTCCAATAAGGGCAATGGTTAAAGAAGCAATTATGCATGCTTTCCATTTTTAGGGTTTGTTCCCCCCTTTCCGATGTCTTATTATTTTATGTGAGAGGTAAATACTAAGAATGATTTGGAGATACTTATCTTAGAGTAAATACAACCTTGAAATGTTGTCAAGGTGTTTTTAAAGTCCAATTACATTAATGGATTTATTTTCATTATTGAAAATAATATGTGTGATTTAAATTATTATTTAAATCATCAAAATAAGACTTATTCTTAATTGTCTTCAAAAATTCTTTTTGGTATTTTATTTAAATAGAGAATTTTATGCTGATCAATTTTCATATTTTAAATTATTTTTTTAGAGCTCTTATCAATTTTCTATTGAATTTTAAAGTTTGTGGTTTTTATTTGAATTGTGAAAAGTCACAATTGCCCCTGGGCCCACCTGTCAGTGGAGCCCAGCGGGTTGGGTTAGACCAGCTTGGGTCCAACCGACCCGAGCGGTCGCTCGCTCACTCACCACCTCGCGCCGCTCGACCTAACCCTAATCCCCTTTCTCCCTCTGGCGACCTGCGTCGCCCTCACCGTCGCCGGCCGATTCCGGCGGTCTCCGGCCGCCATGGCCCTCGCCATGGGGCGCAATCGAACCGCCGAGTGACGGCGATCCGTTCCATCCGCGTCGATCTGGAGCAGACGTCGCTCCCGCTCGTCCTCGACCCTCTTCGCCATAGCTAGGGTTACGGAATCCGCGTGATCCCGTGGCTCCCCGAGCTCCTGGCGTGATGGCGCCGCCGTGGCTGTGCTGCCATGGTAGGGTGGTGCTGTGGTGCCGCCATGGCCTGGCTTGGCCTGGCGCCGCCGCGCCCTGGCGTGTGCCGCCGTGGCCGCCATGGTGGTCTGCCTGCTCGACCCCGATACGTTCGCCATCTCTCCCTCTCTCTTGTGTGCTTGTTCTTCTTCCTCCCTCCAGTAGCTCTAGCCATGGATTGCTGTTCCTTGTGCCTATGCTGCTCTGTGGCTGGCTTACTGCTGCTGCGCTGCTGATGTGCTGCTTGTGCTGCTGTGTCACTCATGCTGATGTGCTGCTTGTGCTGCTGTGCAAGATTGCTAAGCTATGTGCCTGTTCAAGCTTGCATTCTTTGCCAGAATTCTTCCCTGTGCCTCTGTTCTTGTTTCTATGCTTGCCTGGCACTCATGTGTATTCATATATGCTACAATGGCTTAATTGCAGTATGCAAATCTTGCAATTGTGCAAGTGCCTGAGCTTCTGTGGCTAGTTCTTGTGCTTAAATTCATGAGCATGCTCATCTGAGCATTGCTGTTGGCTTAATTGTATGATTAGGTGATGAGCACTAAGTGCTTTACTTGTTTATCATGATCCAGTGGTTCATCAAGCCTTTGATGTGCTTCTGGATACAATCATATGATTATGACTTCAGTATCTGTTTATTCAGTTAAGACTTGTGTGTAATTCTTTAGTGGCTGATTTATTTATGATGCTATGCTTGGCTTGTAGCAATCAGTAGCATGAGTTAGCAAGCTCTGATGATTATCTAATCATCATTAGCTTGATGGTTAACTGCTGTGCTTCCTACTGTGGCTAACTGGTGCTTATCTTGGTGTCTGGGTATCACCATGCCTTGTCTTTGGTGTAGGTGTGTGCTCGATCCGATTGGTTTGTTGCTTGCAGTGATCCACTGGATCATTAGCAAGTGTCTGTTTCATGATTTACTTGTTAATATCAATTATCTGTGTTGCCTTTATTGATTGAGTGGATAATTGATGTGAACTGCTGAGCAGTAATGATCATATAGATTGTTGAAGTGAAGCTAGAGGGATGCCAACATCAGTTGGGTACCCTAGCTCCCTTTTGAACCCATCTGGGTAATGATAATTATTTATGGCTTATCTGTGGGCTTCTGTGAAGTGGTTGAGGTAACCCTGACAGTAATTCCTTGTTGTTAGGGTGGCTCCCACCAGTGTTGGCTTACTTTGATGAATAGATGCTCACTGGCTAATTACTTGGTGAATTACCAGTGGCTTTGGTGTTGATAAATAAGATAGGCACATGTTGCCTATCAGTCTGATGGTTTAGCTAGACTATTAGGTGCTTGGTGGATCTGGATGGCTACAAAGGAATAAATCCATGCTGGATTTCTCTGGTGGTGACACTGTGTTGTCACAACCAGTGTTCCCTGGTTTGATTTCCTTATAGCCTTGGTTGTGTTTGCTGGCACCAATTGGTTTAGCATCCAAGTGATGATACATCCAGGGTTTCATACCCTTTTTGCTTCTGTGATGCATGAGTATGCTTAATCATGAGCAAAACCATGGTTTGCTCATGCTTTTCTGGTATACCTCACTCCAGCTCCAAGATTTGTGGTTGATGTAGAGGGTTTGCTTCTGTGTTGATCTTTTGGTTGATTTGCTTGCCCTGCTCCTCCTGGTGAGCTTGTGAAGCTTGATTTAATTCAGTGGTGTGATGGAGCAGGTTGAACAGTGAAGTTGTTCTTCCTGTTCAAGTTGTTCTTGGTGTTCTTGGTGTTCTTGGTGGCTTACCAGTGCAGTTCTGTCGATGGGATGATCTAGGGTTTACTGTGGCAAGTTTTATAAGCTCCTGGCTTTGCTTTGTTGGTCGACAGCTTGGCCTGCAGTTTGTGGTGACTCACCCTGGCCTTGTGTGTTGTTACACATGCACACTGCCTGGTGAGCAGGTTGGCTGTGTGTGTGTGTCAAGTGCCTTGTACTTGGCTTGGTTCTGGTGGTGAGATGATCAGCTCGGCAGAGCTGATCCATATCTGCTCAATTCCAGTTTTCTTTTAATCTGCCAAGTGGCTTTGCCACTTGGCTTAATCCTTGATTGGTTTTTTGTGTGTGTGTGCAGGGACCAAGTGCTGATCAAGATGAAGATCAAGATCTTCTTGAGCAAGACTTGCATGATGATCAACAATGTAGTTTAGGACATTTAAATAACTTGTAATTTTCCTTTTTCATTTTCTATTTCTTCAATTCTTGTAATGTGTTGTAATTCAATAATTCAATTCTGGATATTGTAAAGACATTGTATTATGTGTGTGATTATCAATAAAGCTCAAGTTTCTCTCTATTGAGCTTTATGTAATTGTTGTGTTATTTATATTCTTGATTAATGATATTTGTTTGTTAACTTATCTCAAGTTTGAATTATGTAATAACCATTTGATGTTTGAATTTGAAATTCAAATTCAAATTTGGTTTGAATTCATTCAAACAACTTAACTTGTAATTCAATCATGCAACTTATGATTTCAATGCAATATCCACTCCTCTCTTCTCAAAACCCTAGTTTAGACAAGTAGGAACAAGTTCATCGCACTCTCGAAACCCTAACCCTATAGGATGTCGAGAGAGAAACCTGTCCCCCTTTGATGTAGTTTTGTTTTAAAAGCGCGAAATTTCCCCAGAATTTACAATGCAATGCACATCCCTTTCTAAAATCTACCCCTCGATCGTCTCTAAACCTGGGACATTACACCATGGTTTGTGAAAGCAAAGGTTGGAAGGAGTGTCAACCAAAAATAAACTTTATGGGAGCCGCTCTTCGAGAGTTTGTCTGGCAAGGGGGTTAGAGTACCCACTACCATTCGTTGACAACAACAAACACCTCTCAAAATTTTACTTTTATTCTCTTTATATGATTTCAAAACTGAAAAAGCTCTAGCACATGATTTAATCCCTGCTTCCCTCTGCGAAGGGCCTGTCTTTTACTTTATGTTGAGTCAGTAAACCTATTTCCCTCCATCTTAAGCAAGCATTTGAGTTGTTGTGATCAAACCATTTATATTGTGATCTATTTCATCATGCCTTTTACTCTTCCTTGTTTAGTACAAGTTTTATCTGAATGAATATAGCTTTGAAAGTTATCAATGATTATGAGGAGATTATTATGATTGAGTATGCAAGTTGTGCCATATAAGCTTTAACATAAGAGCGCTGCTCGATAGATAAGTACAATCTGTTAATTGTTCTCTAACCAATAACGAAGTTTGCCATCACCAATTATGATTTCTTATGCACCTTTATTTGTGATTACCTTCTACTTGTTTCAAGTTGAATTATATGAGGAAGTTGTTCACTAGAATGTCTTGTGTGAATTAATATGATGCTTCTTGTCCGTATTTGGTTTATCGACTCTTCACTCCATAAACATGTGGTCATGTTTACCGAGTTCAGTTTTGATTGGGGACAAGCGAAGTCTAAGCTTGGGGGGAGTTGATACGTCCATTTTGCATCACTATTTTATATCATAATTTACTGTTATTCATTGATATATTTCATATTTAGAGGTGATACTTATGTTATTTCATCTATTTTGCATGTTTCATGACTGTTGGAGAATCGCGCACCGGAGTCAGGATTCTGCTGGAAAAAGCGCCATCAGAATGCAATATTTCGGAAGATCAACAATTGACGGAAATTATACTGAAAATCCTATTTTTCCAGAAGACGAAAGTAGCCAAAAGGAGGAGCCGAGGAGGGCCACCATGGGCCCCCCATAGGCCGGCGTGGGCCTATGCCTGGCCGCGCCGCCATGTGGGGATGGGGCCCACAGCCCCCTCTGGCCTCCTCTCCTTCGCGTACTTCTTCGTCCCGAAAACCTAAGCTCCAGAGGATAGTCGCGAAGAGTCACAGCCGCCTCTGCGGGGCGGAAAACACCAGAGAGAAAAGAGCTCTCCGGCAGGCTGAAATCTGCCGGGGAAATTCCCTCCCGGAGGGGGAAATCAACGCCATCGTCACCGTCATTGAGCTGGACATCATCTCCATCATCATCACCGCCGTCTCCACCGCTGCACCTCGTCACCGCTGTAACAATTAGGGTTGGATCTTGATTGTTTGATAGGGGAAACTCTCCCGGTATTGATTTCTACTTGTTATTGATGCTATTGAGTGAAACCATTGAACCAAGGTTTATGTTCAGATTGTTATTCATCATCATATCACCTCTGATCATGTTCCATATGATGTCTCGTGAGTAGTTCGTTTAGTTCTTGAGGACATGGGTGAAGTCTAAATGTTAGTAGTGAATTATGGTTGAGTAATATTCAATGTTATGATATTTAAGTTGTGGTGTTATTCTTCTAGTGGTGTCATGTGAATGTCGACTACATGATACTTCACCTTTATGGGCCTAGGGGAATACATCTTGTACTCGTTTGCTAATTGCGGGGTTGCTGGAGTGACAGAAACCTAAACCCCCGTTGGTATATCGATGCAGGAGGGATAGCAGGATCTCAGAGTTTAAGGCTGTGGTTAGATTTATCTTAATTACTTTCTTGTAGATGCGGATGCTTGCAAGGGGTATAATCACAAGTATGTATTAGTCCTAGGAAGGGCAGTGCATTAGCATAGGTTCACCCACACAACACTTATCAAAACAATGAAGATTAATCAGCTATATGAAGCGAAAGCAGTAGACTAAATTCCCGTGTGTCCTCAAGAACGTTTGGTCATTATAAGTAAACAAACCGGCTTGTCCTTTGTGCTAAAAAGGATTGGGCCACTCGCTGCAATTATTTCTCTCGCATTTTACTTACTCGTACTTTATTTATCAGCTATATCAAAACCCCCTGAATACTTGTCTGTGAGCATTTACAGTGAATCCTTCATCGAAACTGCTTGTCAACACCTTCTGCTCCTCGTTGGGTTCGACACTCTTATTTATCGAAAATACTACGATACACCCCCTATACTTGTGGGTCATCAGTATGCGCCATCTAGCTAGGATGGGCACAAAAAGAGACACCATGTCGTTTTTACAGGACACCATGTCCAAAACAGCAAATCCAATGTGGCACCGCCGGGATCAGGGTTAGACAAATACCAGATCTTCGTCTGACATAAGCCTAACCTAGAGCTCGAGAGACTACAGTGAGAGAATCGGTAACACAACAGTGACTCTACGACTCAAAGAAGGTAATACAAGCTCATAACTGAGTGAAGAACCAAAGTATTACAAGCAGAGGTCACTGACCTGGCATACATCAATCAACGGAAGCAAAGTTATGCTATTAGACATAGCAAGATAGCAAAAGGCCTAAGAGCCCAGGAGCATAACGGCGACGTCCCAGCCCATAGATTCCAGGCTGCCACCTGGGAACCCCAAGCTACTCGTAGATGTCGACTAGAAACCACCATCTGTTGGAGCGACTTCTTCTGAAACAAAAGCATGCACAACTGAGTACATGGACTCAGCAAGACTTAGTACAACCTTTTAGCAAAGCTGGTATGCGGGCTTTCTGTGGAGCTTCTTTTGCATAAAGCCAGTTTTCCTTTGTAAGACAAGAGAGAGAAGAAACTCGACTACTCAGAACCTTTGAAATGGGATAAGAGAGCGACATCTCTATCTCTATTGATCATCATATTGTATCCACCAATCTTCATCATCTCGAACCACTATCCTCGGATCACCCTCTCAACACCCGAAGAAGGTGTCCGTAAGCACACATCGGTTGCCAAGTTTTACGATTAGGTTAAAGTTCTCTATGATCACAGAATCCATTCCCAAGTCATTCGTAACCGTGGACACGGCTTTTCGAAAAGATTTAACCCTGCAGGGGTGCACAACTTTACCCACATGTGCCAACCGATTCTTAGTGCCAGGACATTAGCTCTCTTCCTTGGAGAGCCGGCAGATATTGTGGTTGACCACGACCTTTACCTTGCTGTCGCCGAGACCATGAGTCACGCGCTAAGGATTGTTCCGCCGTAACGGGTCAAGTCCCGAAGTCGGTCCTTAACGATGTGAGTCGAGGTGGGTTTCCCCAGGGACTCTAACCCCAGCCACCACGGCCACGCTTACCTACCTGTTATGTACCTTTTCCCCCAAAGAAGAATGCAATGCATATGTCCAGATAACGCGCAAACTATGTGACTCATGGAATCTACTAGGCAAGTTAGTGAGTCGAGAGGGTACCATAATAGGGCCTCGTGTGGTTGTACGCTCGGTCTTGGTTCAAGAGGCGAGAACTCGGTTCCTAGGGCCGGCAGAAACGAAACAGCCCACCACATCCTAATGTGGCCTCTCGTCTGAGCCTTTAATCATGTTTATCAACATCTCTACACTTACCACGTCAACCTGTCATGCTAGTTTCATTCATTGTATGGCTCCAGTCCGAAGACCGGAGTAGCAGCGTAACAAACTAAGCATGGCTAAGCATAAAGAGATAAAGGCTCTAGCGACGCACACATGCCCAACCTAGTTATGCTAGGAGCAGTGGATCAGGTATTTGAGGCTACAAGGGTGGAACATGCAATAGATAGGGTAACTCTACCTATCGATAAAAGATAGTTGAATCGTATGCAATATGTAGGAACCAGAGTAAAAACATTTCGAAATCATATATGAACCAGCCTAGGGCTTGCCTTTGTCCCTGACAAACTGAAGTGGATCTTCGATGAACTTGTACTTGACTTGTTTGTAGGTGGACAATATTGATCTTCGGTGTTGTCGTCCTTCATCGTCTTTGTCACGTGTTCTATCGGTCGCGAAGAAGTAAATACTAGAAATAGAGAAATAACAATCAACACATGGCATCGATGCAATGCGCATACAAGTATGAATGATATGTCATATTAATGGAATTGAATAAACCCTAGGTGCATCGTCAGATTAAAGGGGGTTCCGGCATCGGACCCCGACATATGAGAGGGGTTGATTATGGTTTTCTACTAAGCTCCACATTTAATGGGTTCAATCATGTATGAAACATGTATAAACGAATAGGAAATGTTTTTCTGATCAAATTGATATATAATTTTATATTTTTCTGATTTAATATGAATTATTTATCAATTACTGAAAATAAAACAGAATTAAATAAAAGGAAATATGATGTCATGCTGACGTTAGCATGACGTCAGCCCGGCCATCAGCTCACTGGGAGCTCGGGCGGAGCTGCAATCGGGCGATTGAGCCCGCAATCGGGCGCGCGGGTAGGGGCAAAAGGGGCAGGGCGGCGCGGGGAACCATTTGGTGGGGGCGCCGCCCACCAATGGTCGCCGGAGACGGCCGGCGGCGAGCTCGCGCGGTGGCAGACGCAGGCACATGGTGCGGGGCCGGTGGAGGAAGCAATCGGGGAGGGGAGGAGCACCATGAGACTCAGAATCTCACCCCGAAGCTTGTGGTGCCGACGGCGAGGCGAGGGAGCCCCTGGAACTCAGGCGAGCGGCGGAGGCCGGCGGCTCAGAGGTCGGCCGATTCGGTCGATTTCGGGCACCTCCGCTTGCGGGGCTTGGCTGAGGAGGTCGACGACGGCGTGGCGGAGCGAACGACGGTGACGGCTGGGCTCGGGGGTGCTCGGAACGGCGGCGAGGTGCGTCGTCCGGGCCTAGGGTTTGGGCCGGGCGCGGCTCAGAGAAGAGGAGTGGTAAGAAAGGGGCGTGCTAGGGTTTTCCTGGCGGCGGCACGGCGCTAAATAGGCGTCCATGGGCGGCGGGGTGCATCCCGGCGGCCGGCTCCATCGGGCGGCGAGGGGCGCGCCAGGCAGCTCTGCCTGTGCCTGCCTGGGGAAGAAGACAGGGCCATTTTCCCCAAAACCCCCTAGCATTTTGGGAAAACTCTGGAATTTTTAAGACAGGGTTTAAAATCAGTTCCATTTGGTTATTTTGAACTCTTTTGCAACCCCAAAAACACTCTAAACTTTACAGAAAATATTTAGCACACTTCCTAAAATAATGGAAGGTCCACATATTTTTGTGTTGAGGTTTCAAACATTTGAACAAATTTCAAACAGAGGTAGAAACTTTGAAATTTAGGGTTTTCCACTTTATTTTATTTGCAAAATTTTCTTAATGCATTTTACATGATGCTCATGAATGCACAAACAACCATAATTAAGGTTTAGCAAAGCAGGGATGTTACAACTCTATCCCCCTTACAAGAATCTCGTCCCCGAGATTCCTAAGGTAGGAAAAGAGAAAGTAACAAGGACTACAACGGTCTTCAACGAGCTTGTTGATACCACACCGATCTTCTTTGTTGAGGAAGTTGATCCACGACGTCATGAAGAGCTCTTCATTTTACTTTCTTCACTCTAAAGGAAAGAGGGAATGACACTAGATGGTGGCTCTTTACAAACATCGAGTATCTCATGGTCAACTCATGGAAGGAGTATTAAAAAAACAACTCTTGAGTTAACAAACATGAAACACGTCAAGGTAACGGAGGAGATGAAAGAAGTTTCAAATTTTGGTAGGCAATTGCTCCACGCTTGACAAGATTACGAAGGAACAAGGTAGCGAGGAGTTAAACTGCCTTTGGTACCGTGACGAGACACTCTTAGAGAGGGTGACTCGTGGAAGCATGGATGATTATACAACGAGAGCAACTTTAGACTTAAGAATCATAGTCACTCTTCAGGCAAGGATACATGAAACAATTATTGTCTACTCAAAAGGCTGGGCCTAGATGACTGACGAATTCACACAACGTGTCAATCGATTGGAACTTCAGGTACAAACAACAGGAAGGGGAGGAGAACTAGCTAGTCAAGTCTCAATGATCACCGGGGAGTGAAATTTCTCCAACAAAGTTGTTGTCACCGGAGAAATGATTTCGAGGGATTGACCGAGAGACATTTAGCAACTTTGCTTATAATGTTATCCTTGATGTTCTAGACACCAATATTAGGCTATTGACTAGCCTTCAATAGGTCATCAAGCGGAGGTCAGACTTCGGAATTGAAAAGACATCATAAGGGCAACTCCTAGAATAAGTCGCACAAGATCCTTATGGAGAGTGGTTATTCTTGTTACTTCAAGAATCTTGGCATTAGGTCTTCCGACTAATTGTGTTAACCACGACATCAATCTTGCCGGATTTACAAAGAGACCTATGTCAAAACTCCTTGAGAATCACTAACCATCATTGCCGCTTGAGATTCAGCTTAGGTTATGTGTAAAGATATTTCGTACTCAACATGTCCAATTAGAAAATTTTCAACAGTTACCACCAAGGTAAAGTTGATAGATTCTCAAGATATAGCCTACAATGTCAGGCTCCAAAGGATTGAGCTATATTGCGTAATGCATGTGGTTGCGACTGCAAAGGCAATTGCATGCACATGAACTTGCAATGTAACACAAGTGAGTCCTGATGGGGACATCAAAGAAGATTTTGAAGTTCTTAAGCTTCTTCTCTTTCTTGAACAAATCAGTCAGCGGCTTAATGTGCATAGAGGAACTTTTCAAGTAATGCAGGTAACAACCTTGCATCTCAAGATAACTTTGCACTTGTCTGACCAACTTGTGATGATTCCTGAGGGAAAACAAAGGGAACTCGACTAGGATCCACGGCGACATCTTTCAGCAAGTGCACGTGTACCAGAGAAGGTCACTTCCAACATCCAGAACACATACTTCGTGGTGACACAAAGATGGTTCTTAAAAATTTCCAATATTAGTGCCAATTGTTCAATATGAACCTCTTTAAACATGGATGAAATAAGAATATCATTGAGGGCTCAATAACAAACTTATCAAGATACTCCAAGAGGGACTCATATTCTATATGGACTCGGCAGAGATATTGGTCAGACCAAAGGACATGAAGGTATACGAAGGCGAGACACCATGAGTAAAAACATCATCAAGATAGTCCTTGGAACTGAGTTTGATTTGACGATAGCCCGGGCTCAAATCAAATATGGGGAAGATAGCATATCTGCAAAGGAGATACTTTCTGACTTCAACACAGACAACACTAGACATCCCTTTATGAAGGAACAAAGTTGGATAGACCTTTTGTCTTTCAACTCTCAAAGTTGTTGATTAAGCTCAACCAACTAGTCCAGGGTTATCCAGCACGGTTCTTGGAGAAGGAGTAGTTTAACGAACCAACGTACTCATGAACTCGACAACACGGTCATGTAACAACATGGTGATACTCCTAGAAAGGCAACTAGAATATCACGAACCACCGGTATATCACTGAATTCAAGAGGGAATCTTGCTTTACAAAGCAAACGATATGGTCTTGAGAGCTTTGGCATTAGCCTAAATCTTTGACCAAAAAGGTGCGCCTGAACAAATGGACTTGGCATCACAATCAAACTTCGCTTAGTGATTGCTTAACCAATCATGCTAGGGATGACACAATTGTCCTTGGATTTCAGAGCAATTAGAATTGCTAAGAATCTCGGATGGCCACATCAATAAGTACACCCCAACATTTCCAAGCACGAACAACTTGGAGGAAGAGCGAGTAAAGATATGTAAGAGCATCACTTCATCAATAAGGCCATGATACAAAGCACGACCTCATGATATAGAAGAGGGTGATACTCCAAGGTAGAACAGAACAGAAGCTAACGAGGTCTCTTAATCGGCGGATTACAACACTTTGACCAAGTCCAAGAAATGGCCGAGGTACTGGAGTTTGTTTCTCCTGACATACTGAAGTGGAATGTCTTGACGAACCACAAGAGTAATATACACTGGAGACAACACTGCACATTTACCACTTGGCTGCTAACTAGCAGACAAAGGTCGGGAAGCAACTAAAGAAGAAGAACACGATCAGGATCAGAATTCCTGAGAGATAGATGCACAAGTTAACACTCTTGGAAAACTCATGCTGAAAAGGGAGGTGTGGCAGAGTCACGGACATAGATGCGAGACTCACAAGGAGCACTATTGTCGTGATCCATTTGGTTAAATGAAAGAACCTCTATGGTAGCTAGTGGAAGGGAAAGACCTTTATTGCCGCAGTTCAACACGACAATAACCACAATCTTGAAGGCTAGCTTAATTTGAATTTACCCATCCCGATGTAATGTTTGAACATTAACACTAGTGTTTAATGGCATGGATCTTAGGTTAAAGGCCAGCTTCATGTACTAAGATTCCTAAAATAGAATTCAGCACATTCGGGGACCTTAGGTTCAAGTTCAAGGGTTTAAAAACCGAGAAAGGAGTAACTACTAAATGAGTGACACAAAAGACACTGCGAGGTAGTAGTCACGATGTACCATCTAAAAGCAATGCATAGCTTCTGAAGTACCCAAGAAAATAGAAATGAGGCAGTCAAGGCGAAAGGAAACCTCGAAGCCTAGAACAGAAGGATGTGGAATCCACAGAATAGAAAGACCATGATGGAAGGAGATCTCTCTATCAAAACAAACAAAACAAAGAGGAAGCAAAGAACACACACGACTCTAGAGAACCCTCCACTAGGTCAACTGGTTTAGAAACGACAGGCCTTTGGGGCACCTAAGTTTGAAAGATTAGAAGAGATAGGAAAACTTTCAAATCAACACAAGGTAAGGCACCTTAGAATTAGAGCGATACCAGATAAGGAGTAAAAATAAGCCTAATCAGATTTTCGCAAATACTTTTAGCTTTCAAATAGTTTTCACAAACACTAGACTCAACATCGACCAGTAGAAAGGGTTTCCTACAGGCAGTCCTGCTCTGATACCAAAACCTGTGGCACCCCCGGGATCAGGGTTAGACAAATACCAGATCTTCGTCTGACATAAGCCTAACCTAGAGCTCGAGAGACTACAGTGAGAGAATCTGTAACACAACAGTGACTCTACGACTCAAAGAAGGTAATACAAGCTCATAACTGAGTGAAGAACCAAAGTATTACAAGCAGAGGTCACTGACCTGGCATACATCAATCAACGGAAGCAAAGTTATGCTATTAGACATAGCAAGATAGCAAAAGGCCTAAGAGGCCAGGAGCATAACGGCGACGTCCCAGCCCATAGATTCCAGGCTGGCACCTGGGAACCCCAAGCTACTCGTCGATGTCGACTAGAAAACACCATCTGTTGGAGCGACTTCTTCTGAAACAAAAGCATGCACAACTGAGTACAGGGACTCAGCAAGACTTAGTACAACCTTTTAGCAAAGCTGGTATGCGGGCTTTCTGTGGAGCTTCTTTTGCGTAAAGCCAATTTTCCTTTGTAAGACAAGAGAGAGAAGAAACTCGACTACTCAGAACCTTTGAAATGGGATAAGAGAGCGACATCTCTATCTCTATTGATCATCATATTGTATCCACCAATCTTCATCATCTCGAACCACTATCCTCGGATCACCCCCTCAACACCCGAAGAAGGTGTCCGTAAGCACACATCGGTTGCCAAGTTTTACGATTAGGTTAAAGTTCTCTATGATCACAGAATCCATTCCCAAGTCGTCCGTAACCGTGGACACGGCTTTTCGAAAAGATTTAACCCTGCAGGGGTGCACAACTTTACCCACACGTGCCAACCGATTCTTAGTGCCAGAACATTAGCTCTCTTCCTTGGAGAGCCGGCAGAGAGTGGTTGACCACGACCTTTACCTTGCTGTCACCGAGACCATGAGTCACGCGCTAAGGATTGTTCCGCCGTAACGGGTCAAGTCCCGAAGTCGGTCCTTAACAATGTGAGTCGAGGTGGGTTTCCCCAGGGACTCTAACCCCAGCCACCACGGCCACGCTTACCTACCTGTTATGTACCTTTTCCCCCAAAGAAGAATGCAATGCATATGTCCAGATAACGCGCAAACTATGTGACTCATGGAATCTACTAGGCAAGTTAGTGAGTCGAGAGGGTACCATAATAGGGCCTCGTGTGGTTGTACGCTCTCGGTTCCTAGGGTCGGCAGAAACGAAACAACCCACCACATCCCAATGTGGCCTCTCGTCTGAGCCTTTAATCATGTTTATCAACATCTCTACACTTACCACGTCAACCTGTCATGCTAGTTTCATTCATTGTATGGCTCCAGTCCGAAGACCGGAGTAGCAGCGTAACAAACTAAGCATGGCTAAGCATAAAGAGATAAAGGCTCTAGCGACGCACACATGCCCAACCTAGTTATGCTAGGAGCAGTGGATCAGGTATTTGAGGCTACAAGGGTGGAACATGCAATAGATAGGGTAACTCTACCTATCGATAAAAGATAGTTGAATCGTATGCAATATGTAGGAACCAGAGTAAAAGCATTTCGAAATCATATATGAACCAGGCTAGGGCTTGCCTTTGTCCCTGACAAACCGAAGTGGATCTTCGATGAACTTGTACTTGACTTGTTTGTAGGTGGACAATATTGATCTTCGGTGTTGTCGTCCTTCATCGTCCTTGTCACGTGTTCTATCGGTCGCGAAGAAGCAAATACTAGAAATAGAGAAATAACAATCAACACATGGCATCGATGCAATGCGCATAAAAGTATGAATGATATGTCATATTAATGGAATTGAATAAACCCTAGGTGCATCGTCAGATTAAAGGGGGTTCCGGCATCGGACCCCGACATATGAGAGGGGTTGATTACGGTTTTCTACTAAGCTCCACATTTAATGGGTTCAATCATGTATGAAACATGTATAAACGAATAGGAAATGTTTTTCTGATCAAATTGATATATAATTTTATATTTTTCTGATTTAATATGAATTATTTATCAATTACTGAAAATAAAACAGAATTAAATAAAAGGAAATATGACGTCACGCTGATGTCAGCATGACGTCAGCCCGGCCATCAGCTCACTGGGAGCTCGGGCGGAGCTGCAATCGGGCGGTTGAGCCCGCAATCGGGCGCGCGGGTAGGGGCAAAAGGGGCAGGGCGGCGCGGGGAACCATTTGGTGGGGGCGCCACCCACCAATGGTCGCCGGAGACGGCCGGCGGCGAGCTCGCGCGGCGGCAGACGCAGGCACATGGTGCGGGGCCGGTGGAGGAAGCAATCGGCGAGGGGAGGAGCACCATGAGACTCAGAATCTCACCCCGAAGCTTGTGGTGCCGACGGCGAGGCGAGGGAGCCCCTGGAACTCCGGCGAGCGGCGGAGGCCGGCGGCTCAGAGGTCGGCCGATTCGGTCGATTTCGGCCACCTCCGCTTGCGGGGCTTGGCTGAGGAGGTCGACGACGGTGTGGCGGAGCGAACGACGGTGACGGCTGGGCTCGGGGGTGCTCGGAACGGCGGCGAGGTGCGTCGTCCGGGCCTAGGGTTTGGGCCGGGCGCGGCTCAGAGAAGAGGAGTGATACGTCTCCGACGTATCGATAATTTCTTATGTTCCATGCCACATTATTGATGATATCTACATGTTTTATGCACACTTTATGTCATATTCGTGCATTTTCTGGAACTAACCTATTAACAAGATGCCGAAGTGCCAGTTGCTGTTTTCTGCTGTTTTTGGTTTCAGAAATCCTAGTAAAGAAATATTCTCGGAATTGGACGAAATCAACGCCCTGGGTCCTATTTTGCCACGAAGCTTTCAGAAGACCGAAGAGGAGACGAAGTGGGGCCACGAGGTGGCCAGACTACAGGGCGGTGCGGCCCAAGCCCTGGCCGCGCCGGCCTGTAGTGTGGGCCCCTCGTGACGCCCCTTGACCTGCCCTTCCGCCTACAAATAGCCTTCGTCGCGAAACCCCCAGTACCGAGAGCCACGATACGGAAAACCTTCCAGAGACGCCGCCGCCGCCAATCCCATCTCGGGGGATTCAGGAGATCGCCTCCAAAGACTGCCGGAGAGGGGAATCATCTCCCGGAGGACTCTACGCCGCCATGGTCGCCTCCGGAGTGATGTGTGAGTAGTCTACCCCTGGACTATGGGTCCATAGCAGTAGCTAGATGGTTGTCTTCTCCCCATTGTGCTTAATTGTCGGGTCTTGTGAGCTGCCTAACATGATCAAGATCATCTATCTGTAATTCTATATGTTGCGTTTGTTGGGATCCGATGAATAGAGAATACTATGTTATGTTGATTATCAATTCATGTCTATGTTTTGTTTATGATCTTGCATGCTCTCCGTTACTAGTAGATGCTCTGGCCAAGTAGATGCTTGTAACTCCAAGAGGGAGTATTTATGCTCGATAGTGGGTTCATGTCTCCGTGAATCTGGGGAAGTGACAGAAATCTCTAAGATTATGGATGTGCTGTTGCCACTAGGGATAAAACATTGGTGCTATGTTCGAGGATGTAGCTACTGATTACATTACGCGCAATACTTAATGCAATTGTCTGTTGTTAGCAACTTAATACTGGAGGGGGTTCGGATGATAACCTGAAGGTGGACTTTTTAGGCATAGATGCATGCTGGATAGCGGTCTATGTACTTTGTCGTAATGCCCAATTAAATCTCACAATACTCATCATAATATGTATGTGCATGGTCATGCCCTCTTTATTTGTCAATTGCCCAACTGTAATTTGTTCACCCAACATGTTGTTTATCTTATGGGAGAGACACCTCTAGTGAACTGTAGACCCCGGTCCAATTCTCTTTACTGAAATACAATCTACTGCAATACTGTTCTACTGTTTTCTGCAAACAATCATCATCCACACTATACATCTAATCCTTTGTTACAGCAAGCCGGTGAGATTGACAACCTCACTGTTTCGTTGGGGCAAAGTACTTGGTTTGTGTTGTGCAGGTTCCACGTTGGCGCCGGAATCCCTGGTGTTGCGCCGCACTACATCTCGCCGCCATCAACCTTCAACGTGCTTCTTGGCTCCTACTGGTTAGATTAAACCTTGGTTTCATACTGAGGGAAAACTTGCCGCTGTATGCATCACACCTTCCTCTTGGGGTTCCCAACGGACGCGTGCTATACGCGTATCAAGCACTTTTTCTGGCGCCGTTGCCGGGGACGTGAAGGAAATTACACCACAGAGATTTCTAACTCCCACGTCAACTGCACGCCAGCAAAACTTTTTCTGGCGCCGTTGCCGGGGAGATCAAGACACGCTGCAAGAGGAGTCTCTACATCCCAATCTCTTTACTTTGTTTTTGTCTTGCTTAGTTTTATTTACTACTTTGTTTGCTGCACTAAATCAAAACACAAAAAAATTAGTTGCTAGTTTTACTTTATTTGCTATCTTGTTTGCTATATCAAAAACACAAAAAAATTAGTTACTTGTTTTACTTTACTTAATATCATGCATGTTTTTATTTCACTAGTTAAGCATAATGGAAAACAACAAAAATATGAGAGATCTTTATGAACTTTATCTTGAATTAGGACATGATGTGTTTGAAGAGAGAATTAAAAAACCCATGGAACTTTATATGCATGCTAATGGGAATGTTATTACTATGAATGCTTTGAACACCATTGTTGCTAATGCTATGGAAAATTCTAAGCTTGGGGAAGCTGGCTTTGATGAGCATGATCTTTTTAGTCCCCCAAGCATTGAGGAGAAAATTTTCTTTTATGATTACAGTATGCCTCCTATATATGATGATAGCCACTTTGTTGAATTTGCTCCCACTACAACTAATAAAATTGATTATGCTTATGTGGAGAGTAATAATTTTATGCATGAGACTCATGATAAGAATGCTTTATGTGATAGTTATATTGTTGAGTTTGCTCATGATGCTACTGAAAGTTATTATGAGAGAGGAAAATATGGTTGTAAAAATTTTCATGTTACTAAAACACCTCTCTATGTGCTGAAATTTTTGAAGCTACACTTGTTTTATCTTTCTACGCTTGTTGCATTATGCTTCTTGAACTTGTTTATTTACAAGATTCCTCTTCATAGGAAGCATGTTAGACTTAAATGTGTTTTGAATTTGCCTCTTGAAGCTCTCTTTTGCTTCAAATACTATTTCTTGCGAGTGCATCATCAAAACTGCTGAGCCCATCTTAATGGCTATAAAGAAAGAACTTCTTGGGAGATAACCCATGTGTTATTTTACTACAGTACTTTGTTTTTATTTTGTGTCTTGGAAGTTGTTTACTACTGTAGCAACCTCTCCTTATCTTAGTTTAGTGTTTTATTGTGCCAAGTAAAGTCGTTGATAGTAAAGTTCATACTAGATTTGGATTACTGCGCAAGAACAGATTTCTTTGCTGTCACGAATCTGGGCAAAATTCTCTGTAGGTAACTCAGACAATTATGCCAATTTACGTGGGTGATCCTCAGATAGGTCCACAACTTTCATTCAATTTGAGCATTTTCATTTGAGCAAGTCTGGTGCTTCGATAAAATTCGTCAATACGAACTGTTCTGTTTTGACAGATTCTGCCTTTTATTTCGCATTGCCTGTTTTGTTATGTTCGATGGATATTTTGATTCCATTGACTTTCAGTAGCTTTGTGAAATGTCCAGAAGTGTTAAGAATGATTATGTCACCTCTGAACATGAATATTTTGATTGTGCACTAACCCTCTAATGAGTTGTTCTAAGTTTGGTGTGGAGGAAGTTTTCAAGGATCAAGAGAGGAGGATGCTACAACATGATCAAGGAGAGTGAAAGCTCTAAGCTTGGGGATGCCCAGGTGGTTCACCCCTGCATATATCAAGAAGACTCAAGCGTCTAAGCTTGGGGATGCCCAAGGCATCCCCTTCTTCATCGACAACATTATCAGGTTCCTCCCCTGAAACTATATTTTTATTCCATCACATCTTATGTGCTTTTCTTGGAGCGTCGGTTTGTTTTTGTTTTTGTTTTGTTTGAATAAAATGGATCCTAGCATTCACTTTGTGGGAGAGAGACACGCTCCGCTGTAGCATATGGACAAGTACGTCCTTAGGCTCTACTCATAATATTCATGGCGAAGTTTCTTCTTCGTTAAATTGTTATATGGTTGGAATTGGAAAATGATACATGTAGTAATTGCTATAATGTCTTGGATAATGTGATACTTGGCAATTGTTGTGCTCATGTTTAAGCTCTTGCATCATATACTTTGCACCCATTAATGAAGAAATACATAGAGCATGCTAAAATTTGGTTTGCATATTTGGTCTCTCTAATGTCTAGATAATTTCTAGTATTGAGTTTGAACAACAAGGAAGACGGTGTAGAGTCTTATAATGTTTACAATACGTCATTTATGTGAGTTTTGCTGCACCGGTTCATCCTTGTGTTTGTTCCAAATAGCCTTGCTAGCCTAAACCTTGTATCGAGAGGGAATACTTCTCATGCATCCCAAAATACTTGAGCCAACCATTATGCCAATTGTGTCCACCATACCTACCTACTACATGGTATTTCTACGCCATTCCAAAGTATATTGCTTGAGTGCTACCTTTAAACAATTCAAAATTTATTACCTCTGATTTGTGTCAATGTTTTATAGCTCATGAGGAAGTATGTGGTGTTTATCTTTCAATCTTGTTGGGCAACTTTCACCAATGGACTAGTGGCTTCATCCGCTTATCCAATAATTTGCAAAAAGAGCTGGCAATGGGATTCCCAGTCCCAAATTAATTAATAAAAATAGACACTCCTCCATGGTATGTGATTGTTGGACGGCACCCGAAGGATTCGGTTAGCCATGGCTTGAGAAAGCAAAGGTGGGGAGGAGTGTCATCATAATAAAACTAAAATAAAAAGGCACTCCTTCATGGTATGAGATTGTTGGCAGGCACCCGAAGGATTCGGTTAGCCATGGTTTGTGAAAGAAAGGTTGGAAGGAGTGCTAAACAAAAATAAAATAAAATGGGAGCCGCTCTTTGAAGGTTTGTCTGGCAAGGGGGTTAGAGTGCCCACTACCATTCGTTGACAACAACAAACACCTCTCAAAATTTTACTTTTATGATCTCTATATGTTTTCAAAATCAAAGCTCTAGCACAAATATAGCAATCGATGCTTTCCTCTTTGAAGGACCTTTCTTTTACTTTTATTGTTGAGTCAGTTCACCTATTTCTCTCCATCTCAAGAAGCAAACACTTGTGTGAACTGTGCATTGATTCCTACATACTTGCATATTGCACTTATTATATTACTCTATGTTGACAATATCCATGAGATATACATGTTACAAGTTGAAAGCAACCGCTGAAACTTAATCTTCCTTTGTGTTGCTTCAATGCCTCTACTTTGAATTATTGCTTTATGAGTTAACTCTTATGCAAGACTTATTGATGCTTGTCTTGAAGTACTATTCATGAAAAGTCTTTGCTATATGATTCACTTGTTTACTCATGTCATATACATTGATTTGATCGCTGCATTCACTACATATGCTTTACAAATAGTATGATCAAGGTTATGATGGCATGTCACTCCAAAAATTATCCTTGTTTATCGTTTACCTGCTCGGGACGAGTAGGAACTAAGCTTGGGGATGCTGATACGTCTCCGACGTATCGATAATTTCTTATGTTCCATGCCACATTATTGATGATATCTACATGTTTTATGCACACTTTATGTCATATTCGTGCATTTTCTGGAACTAACCTATTAACAAGATGCCGAAGTGCCAGTTGCTGTTTTCTGCTGTTTTTGGTTTCAGAAATCCTAGTAAAGAAATATTCTCGGAATTGGACGAAATCAACGCCCAGGGTCCTATTTTGCCACGAAGCTTCCAGAAGACCGAAGAGGAGACGAAGTGGGGCCACGAGGTGGCCAGACTACAGGGCAGCGCGGCCAAGCCCTGGCCGCGCCGGCCTGTAGTGTGGGCCCCTCGTGACGCCCCTTGACCTGCCCTTCCGCCTACAAATAGCCTTCGTCGCGAAACCCCCAGTACCGAGAGCCACGATACGGAAAACCTTCCAGAGACGCCGCCGCCAATCCCATCTCGGGGGATTCAGGAGATCGCCTCCGGCACCCTGCCGGAGAGGGGAATCATCTCCCGGAGGACTCTACGCCGCCATGGTCACCTCCGGAGTGATGTGTGAGTAGTCTACCCCTGGACTATGGGTCCATAGCAGTAGCTAGATGGTTGTCTTCTCCCCATTGTGCTTAATTGTCGGGTCTTGTGAGCTGCCTAACATGATCAAGATCATCTATCTGTAATTCTATATGTTGCGTTTGTTGGGATCCGATGAATAGAGAATACTATGTTATGTTGATTATCAATTCATGTCTATGTGTTGTTTATGATCTTGCATGCTCTCCGTTACTAGTAGATGCTCTGGCCAAGTAGATGCTTGTAACTCCAAGAGGGAGTATTTATGCTCGATAGTGGGTTCATGTCTCCGTGAATCTGGGGAAGTGACAGAAATCTCTAAGATTATGGATGTGCTGTTGCCACTAGGGATAAAACATTGGTGCTATGTTCGAGGATGTAGCTACTGATTACATTACGCGCAATACTTAATGCAATTGTCTGTTGTTAGCAACTTAATACTGGAGGGGGTTCGGATGATAACCTGAAGGTGGACTTTTTAGGCATAGATGCATGCTGGATAGCGGTCTATGTACTTTGTCGTAATGCCCAATTAAATCTCACAATACTCATCATAATATGTATGTGCATGGTCATGCCCTCTTTATTTGTCAATTGCCCAACTGTAATTTGTTCACCCAACATGCTGTTTATCTTATGGGAGAGACACCTCTAGTGAACTGTGGACCCCGGCCCAATTCTCTTTACTGAAATACAATCTACTGCAATACTGTTCTACTGTTTTCTGCAAACAATCATCATCCACACTATACATCTAATCCTTTGTTACAGCAAGCCGGTGAGATTGACAACCTCACTGTTTCATTGGGGCAAAGTACTTGGTTTGTGTTGTGCAGGTTCCACGTTGGCGCCGGAATCCCTGGTGTTGCGCCGCACTACATCTCGCCGCCATCAACCTTCAACGTGCTTCTTGGCTCCTACTGGTTCGATTAAACCTTGGTTTCATACTGAGGGAAAACTTGCCGCTGTACGCATCACACCTTCCTCTTGGGGTTCCCAACGGACGCGTGCTGTACGCGTATCAAGTGCTTTTTCTGGCGCCGTTGCCGGGGACGTGAAGGAAATTACACCACAGAGATTTCTAACTCCCACGTCAACTGCACGCCAGCAAGGAGTGGTAAGAAAGGGGTGTGCTAGGGTTTTCCTGACGGCGGCACGGCGCTAAATAGGCGTCCATGGGCGGCGGGGTGCATCCTGGCGGCCGGCTCCATCGGGCGGCGAGGGGCGCGCCAGGCACCTCTGCCTGTGCCTGCCTGGGGAAGAAGACAAGGCCATTTTCCCCAAAACCCCCTAGCATTTTGGGAGAACTCTGGAATTTTTAAGACAGGGTTTAAAATCAGTTCCATTTGGTTATTTTGAACTATTTTGCAACCCCAAAAACACTCTAAACTTTACAGAAAATATTTAGCACACTTCCTAAAATAATGGAAGGTCCACATATTTTTGTGTTGAGGTTTCAAACATTTGAACAAATTTCAAACAGAGGTAGAAACTTTGAAATTTAGGGTTTTCCACTTTATTTTATTTGCAAATTTTTCTTAATGCATTTTACATGATGCTCATGAATGCACAAACAACCATAATTAAGGTTTAGCAAAGCAGGGATGTTACATCCAACCAAGGAAAATACCAACTAAAATTTGCAGCTACTATGCTAAGACTCGGTGGTACGATGTGGCTTGGGATCAAAGGCACAAGAATTTGTCCTTGAAGTGACTTAAGTGGGATAAAGAAGCAAATATCAGGGTACCCACTCAAGTCGATTCATTTTAGTTGCAATTTTAATTATCATAACCAGAGACATCGCTCGCTGATCATGTCATGATTCTCAACCAAAAGATAAACCACTACGTCCGACACCATGCTCAATGTTACCAAGTCACCCAAGACCCAAAGAGCAAGGACCGATACTTAGAACACAAAAACATAAATATATGAATTTAGGATCATATCCAGCCCAATGGAATACCAATCCCAAGTTTACCACAAACAATTCCTACTCATGCTAATGACCAACAGTAACAATAGTAAACAAGCATTTAGAAACACAAGGGTAGTGTCTCCAACACAAACATCATATCACACCAAGCATGGCATATTCAGAATAATAAAGTTGATACACCCTAAGGGCTGCTTGCCTGTATCACCCTGCTGGTACAGTGAATCGTCGTCCTCACAATTCACACCCTCCTCATCACCTATGGCAAGAAGAACAAAAAGATCCAAATAGAAGGCAAATAAGTCACTCATTCAACAATGGTTTTGTTCTCAGTACATAAATCAATGAAATGCCATGATGATGGTTTCATGATGCACATGCCATGGCAATATAGAGCAATCAATTTTAGTTCATCACGAGCAACCAAAAATCAAATGCGGTATCATAAGAATAGTCAAATGATCCATCACATACATGCATTTTCAAGTATATGTACAACTGTGGTAAAACTAACATCACTGTGTAGATGGGGTTACAATATGAGTACATCAATTTGATTCATTCATTTTGGAGATTCCTATCTCAAGATATGGTATTTACAAGTTTGCATGATTTGAATTACTACTTATTAAGGAAAAAATTATTCTCGGGTTTTTACAGACATGATCATGCAGCAAAACTCACACCACGTTGTATATCTTTCAAAATTACGAATTTATCTATTTGAATCACCCAAAATGGAGTTAGTATGAATTTTCTACAATTTTTACAAGTTGCAAACATTTGAACAAATCTTATTTGACGGGAAGAAGAGGAAGCAGTTCATCCGCTTGACTGTCAACTTCGTAACAGGGTTCAGACAAAGACGATTTTGAGCAACATAGGCAACGGAATTGAGTGCCGTTTGTTGCGTTGGAAAGCTATAGACTCAGGGCATCTATAGGAAGTGTTATATCGACAAAATCTGTCCGAGAAGGTAGCACGCGTGTGCAACATCAGCTCGCTTGGCAGCAGCACACATAGCAGCAACAACATGCATGCACAGATGCACTGAAGGGTATAGAGCATGAACTCGAGTAAGGTAAGGCACAACATGTTTGTGAGCTCACCAGAAAGACAATGATTTGATCAGTCAAGGAGAAAGAGGCGCTGGTGGTCGATGGCGTCAGCGGCGGTTGCCCATGACACCCTTTATTCAATCCACCCCGGAGGTACCAAGATGTACCAAGACCTGAAGGAGCAATTCTGGTGGCATGGAATGAAGAGAGAAATCGGCAGCTACATCGCCAAGTGTGACATCTGTCAAAGAGTCAAGGCAGAACATCAATGACCCGCCGGACTGTTACAACCCCTCCAGATTCCAGAATGGAAATGGGACTCCGTAGGAATGGACTTTATCACCGGACTGCCCAAATCCAGCAAAGGCAATGATTCAATATGGGTAGTTGTCGATAGATTGACCAAAGTCGCCCATTTCATAGCCGTCAAGACCACCTACCGAGGCCCAAAGTTAGCTGAACTGTACATTTCCAGAATAGTCGCCCTGCACGGAACCCCGAAGTCGATAGTGTCAGATAGAGGATCACAGTTCACCTCAAGATTCTGGCAGAAAGTGCATGAAGGACTAGGAACCCGTCTGAATTTCAGCACCGCCTATCACCCTCAGACCGACAGACAGACTGAGAGAGTCAACCAGATACTGGAGGACATGCTGAGAGCATGTGTACTGGAATATGGATCTAAGTGGGAAGACTGCCTACCTTACACAGAATTCTCTTACAACAATAGCTACCAAGCTAGCCTGCAGATGGCCCCCTTTGAAGCCTTGTACGGAAGGAAATGCCGTACCCCCCTGAACTGGTCGGAAGTCGGGGAAAGCCAAGTCTTTGGCCCAGATGTTCTTCGTGAAGCCGAAGAGAAAGTCCACAAGATTCGCGAGTACCTCAAGACTGCGCAATCAAGACAGAAGAGCTACGCCGACAAGAGACGTCAGGAGATGACCTTTGAGATCGGAGACTTCGTCTATCTCAAAGTATCCCCCTTGAAAGGAATGCAGAGGTTCCAGCTGAAAGGAAAGCTCGCACCCCGATATGTCGGACCCTTCAAAGTTCTGAGCCGCCGAGGAGAAGTATCTTATCAACTAGAGCTACCTGAAGAGATGTCGGCTGTACACGACGTGTTTCATATCTCACTTCTCCGGAAGTGCCTTGAAGTCCCTGAGAAGACCGAAGTGTTCAAGAACATCGATCACCGATCGGTGGATATCAACCCGGACTTGACTTACCGCGAAGTGCCGATTCGCATCCTGGAGGAAGCTTACCGAAACACCCGCACCCGAAGCATCAAGTTTCTGAAGATACAATGGAGCAATCATACCGAGGATGAAGCCACATGGGAACGCGAAGACTTCATGAAGAAGGAGTACCCAGATCTCTTTAGTACCTACCTTTCTTTTCGATCTCGGGACGAGATCTTTTGTAAGGGGGAAGGGTTTGTAACATCCCGAATTTCAATAAAAGAAAGTTAGAAGAATCCCAGAGAGCAAAATTTCAAACCAACAAAAACTTTTTAAATTGCATATAGTGCCATGCATAGGACTTGTGCATTTGATTGATATGCCATGATGATTGTTATTATGTGTATAAGCTAAACCCTAAAACCCTAAAGTGATCATGAGAAGATCACAAACCAAATAAATCAACAAGAGGAAGAAAATCAAATAAATGAAAAACCCTAAAACTCTCACATATGCCCTATGGCATTTTTATAAATTTTGACCCTAGACCAATTTGGTCTTCACCATTAGTTGAATAATGTTACTAAACACTTATTACAACTTTTGGAATCAAAGAATCACAAATCAAATGGATTTCAAATACAAAACTTGCTCACATATGATAATGGTCAAATCTGCCAATTATAGTCTGATCACTACTTTGAGCCTTTGCAATTCAAATTTCTCAAACCACACCTTGCTAACTCTTTGCACCACATCCAAGTCAACATAAAGGTGAACACTTTTTGTAAAGATCACCATGCCAAGTTCTTTCTTGATCATTAGCTATGCTCAACCAAAGTTGCAACATTTTAATATGTGCAACAATCTCACACTTGTCTATTTTTGCAAAACTTTGAATTCAACAATGCCACCACCACACTTCACCACCTCTGATCATTTCTAAATCAATGAGACACTCACAATTCAAAACTTGCAACCATTTGAATTAAATCAAATTTTGGACAAAAATCACAAATAGCATCTATGTGACTATTTGACACTATTTGCTATAGTGATCTACCCATCTAATCTACATCAAACCTAGCCCAATTGGTCCCCTGGTTCCCTCTAACCATCAATGGCCCATAGTAAACCTAAGGAGGAGAGGCTAGCTCACATGTGCATGGCCATGCCGGCCATGGCGCCACCATGCCGAGCCACCCCTCCTCTCCTTCATCGCCACCACTGGCCACCATGCCAAACGACGCCACCTCACTCCCTACACCACCCAGCAACGGACCTGGTCGAGGAGGAGCACTGTACGCGCCAGACCAGCTCGCGCCCATGGCGGCCAGCATGCCGCTCGTGTCGCGCGTGGCGTGCCACAGACACGCCCTGGACACGCGCCGTCCCACGCCCTCACGCAAGCCCTAGACCCCCTGCGAGCACGTTGAGTGTCACCGTGCCACCGCGAACGCGCCCGACACGCTCGCCAAGCCAACCCGTGCCCGCCATCGCCGGAGAAGGAAACCCCGATCCGCCGCAGACGCGCCCGACACGGAAACAATGCGACCAATCCAGCCACCGCCCGACCGCGCTGTCGCCGCCAAACGCTTTGCCAGGAACCGCAGAACAGCGCCGCGCCCTTGCCTAGCTCGCTAGCTCACCGGAGAAGCCGCGCCATGGTCGACTTCTTCACTGCCCCGCAGCACCCTCGCGCGCCTATAAAAGGAGACCTCCCCTCGTCGATCTGAGCACACCAGCACCTTCCCCTCTTCTCACTCGACCACCTGAGCCACTCCACCGTCGACATTAGCCACCGCCGCCACCCAATTGAAGCCTCACTGCCGCCAGACGCCGCGGAAGCTCGCCGTCGATTGGAGCCGTTCCAGGAGGAGCCGCCGGTACCTGGAGCTTCGCCGTCGTCCACCACTTCGTCAAGCATACTGCCAAACCTTGCTGGAGCCACGGTGAGCGCTCCGACCCCCTAGGCTCGCCGCCAGACCCTCGGCATCTCGCCGGAGAAGACGATGGCCCTGTGTCGTCCGATTCGCTTCTAATCCAACGCGCCAGATTAAAATATACCGTTTCGGCGTTTAAACATCGCTGACGAGTGGACCCCACCCTATCAGCGCGCCGCACGTCTGTGGACCGTGGCTGGGCTGGACTGGGCCGTTTTAATTCAAATCTGGCCCAGTTTCATTTCCCGTCGGCCCTTTTAATTCAAACTCGATTTAAACAATTCCAAATAATTTCAATACTGCCCAAACTTTGAAAATCAATAGATTCAAATTGGCTTAACCAAATTCAATGAATTTTATATGGTTGGAAAGCTATGAAAAATATCTAAAGAATGCCACTGGTCCCATGACCAGATTAGTTGTAGAATTAATTTGATAAAAAGAAGAAGGCAGGGACTTTTCCATATTCAAATAATTATTAAAAATCAACCAAAATAGATATTAAGTTAATTCCAACTCTGATAGCTCACATTTGACTTACACTAATTGTTTATGCAATAAAATGGTGTGGTCACTTTGCATGATCATGCCCTAGTTTAATTAATGGACAATATGGCTAGTTTATGTAGTTGATATTGTCCAAAACTATTAAGTAACTCATATGAAGTATTCTACTTCATTTAAACCTTGTCTCAAATGAATTCATCTGATGTTTGGACCCCTGGCCAAACTCACTTATATGAATTACTTAGAGATTTAAATCATATGTAGCATTATTAAATGGTATGAGGTGGTCTACCTCATTTAAATCATTTTCTCAAATGATAATGATGACTATTTGACTTAGGTCAATATAAGTTCATATATGACTGTTTGAGAAATTAAATCTTAAGAAGATTTCAATGAGAGGAAATTATTTCTCAAGAACCCTATGGAAACTATCATTTACATATTAAATAAAAAGAAGTAAATTCTGCTCAAGCAACACAAGCCATGCACCCTAATTAGATTATTTGTGTGCATAGAATAGTTTGTGTGATTATATGTGATGCATGGAATAGCCATTGAATTAGTGAGTAATTATACTCGTATTCAAATTTAGACGCTAGTACCGGAGAGTACACGGAAGAAGAAGGTTGCTACTAGGAGGAGGAGGAGAACTTTGAGAACTACCAAGGCAAGCTAATATTCTTGCAAAGTGCAAAGCCCTTTGGGGCAAGGCACCATGAATCTTATCTTTTCTTACATAAGCCTATCCCAAGTTTATACATTACAAGTTTTTACTTGTTTTCTCAAGAAGTTACTTTTATAGTTAACTTTGGTCAAAGTACAAGAGGTTACTAGAGTAGTGAATCTATTCTCAATCAAGCAAAGCAAGATAGCACCCCTCATGAATTAGAGCTAGTGCTAATGAAATAAAACTTGACTACTCTAGATGGGAACAATGTGACTTGAAATGAATTTGAAACCTTGGAATGGTGAAGCATTCCATTGAATGATTTTTGAAGGTGAATATGACCAAGAGAAGATGGTGATTTTTGATAAACATGATATTGGTTTGAATGCGATACCTTTCCAATAGTAAGTACCCCCACAATACCTGATTATGGGTAGGGCTTAACTAGAAGTTTATGCATCTTAGTATAGGTTCCCTCTGAACACACATCATAGGGGTTATGCTTGAGGCTGCCTCCGTTGTTGAGAAAAGATGTGAATTGAGGTGAATTGTATGGCCAAGCCCTGTGCAGTTCCCAGGTTGACAGTTGGTCTTCACTGGGAGGCCAAGCTCATGGGGAGAGGTGCTCATACTAGGATTTGTAAGTGAAAGGTTATGGTTGATGATCCGCGTACTGTGTTACGATGATTCGGGGTAATCCCGACGGATGAAATCAAATGTTGTGGCACAAGTGTGCAACCTCTGCAGAGTGTAAACCTATTCGAATAGCCGCGTCCACGGTTACGGACGGTTGGAAAGGCCATACAGTTTCCGATGTCATATCTTTGAAAAATGTTGTTGAAAGAAGATGGTGAAATGAATTGTGATGAATTGAATTGAAATCACCACTTGAATGGTGGGAATGACACTAATGTTCCCACTTGAGTTAGTTAGCCTTTGAATAAGCTTTTCTCAGATACTTGTGAACTAAAACTAGCTTTATGCAAATGAACTAGAGCTTAGCAAACCTTACTAGAATGTCTAGCACTTACATTAGTATTAGTTTGCGAGTACTTAAAGTACTCACGGCTTTGTCCCTGGCTATTCAAATGGCCAGAGTATGAAGATGAACAAGGAGATGACCAGCAGGACGCCTACGACAACTAGGAGTCTTCCGACGTCAAGCGTTGGCCTGTGGACTAGAGAGTCCTTGTATCTTACGCTTCCGCTATGAACTTGTGTTTGTTTGTTGATCGATAGATCAACTATTCGTGTAATATGGATGATGTGATTCCAAGTTGTAAGACATTATGGTTTGTAATGAATGATGACTGTGATACTTAACTATTATGCCTCGCAACAACAATATTCCTGGGATTGCGATGTATGACATAATAGGCATTCGGACTTAAAAATCCGGGTGTTGACACTAACCTAGCCCGACCCGCTAGCGCCGGCGGAAGGAGCACGTGCATAATGGTACGGTTATGCAATTGTTCGCTTGGGGGCCTATGGAAGCACTCGCCTATAGTTATATCTATTCATGTGTCCATATTTATTGTGGTTATTTTTTCAAAATGCCTGGATTTTTGTAGTGTACGTCTATCTAAGAAGGGCTTAAGAATGTGCTGCTAGGTTTAAAAAGGAATCAATAATCAACGAAAGTTCACCGAAGTCTGGCTTTTAAACATTTGTTTCCTGAACGATGTGTAATAGTTCAGGATCTATTATTCCTGTAGTATGATGTATGCATCAATTGAACCATTTTCAACTGACTCCACATATCTTGCTAGGATCTACGTACTTGCATTGCTGCAAAACGACGTGTAATAGTTCAGGGTCTACTATTCCTATAGTCATATGTATGCATCAATTGAAAAAAATTCATCTAACTCCACATATCTTGATAGCATCTGTGTTATGCATTGCTGCAAACCATACACATTACTTCCAACCATTCTGGATTGTTGTTTTTTATTCAAGGTTTTGATTTTGTATTAGCACAAAGCCTTTAGGTTTTACCAATTTCATGCAAAATTCTACAAAAATATCTAATTTTAAGAATAATTCATATGACCTTCCAGATTATGCAACATAATACATTATTGATATGAGTTTTAGATAGTACGTACTGTGAAAATTTGTCTTCATAGAAATTTCCGCTGCAACGAGCGGGGTAAATGACTCTTATCAGCTGAATTAAATTCCAGAATTCGTGAAACCTCATATATCAATGTATAAAGGCAACTGTACGGTCTTATTTCTGGGATTCGCGTTGGGTCTACCATTCGGAGTGCATCAACCACTTTGCAGAACCATCGCCGGATAACAAAGCTGATGCAACGCGCTTTGTATAGGGGTAGGATGCGCGCATACCATGCGCCATGGAAATTGGATATGTTTGAGTTATGTCCGACTACATGAATTTTTTTATAATTATACAAGTTTGGTGACATATAATTCATATTTATTTATCAAAATGGTGTTCAAAGCATTTTCTTATAACCATTCAAACTAATCCGGATGGAGCACTAATGTACAAAATTGTTATACAAAACTTATGTTCTAAATCAATGTGGTGTTCAAACTTTCAGCCAACTTAATTAAGGTTATATTCTCAATTCAATGGATGTGTAAACATTTGAGACATGGGAACACCAACTTAAAACCTTCCTTAATTACTATCAATCAAGTGAGCTTTTGTGAAAACAAATTTTATGTGTCTATGTGTATCGATATCCTTAATAATTTGGCCAAAATCAACTTGGGATTTGCTAGTTATCGGTAAGTAAAAAAACTAAGTTCAAGCATAGTCAAGTCCTACACCATTTGATTGCATCATGATGGGTTGCAATTTTGGTATCAATTGAGTTGTTTAGTTGCAAGTGGAGTTAAAACCGAGTTTTTTTAAGTTGCATGCGGGGATGCAACTAATAAGAAAATGCAGTAGGCCGTTTAACACTGAAGTGCTATTGCCAAACATAAGTCATTAGATTATAAAACATAAAGTACACTGAATCTAATTTTGAAAGGTTGTTTAGCCCATCATTTTAGTGAAACAATTTTGATGCAATAAGAATTCAATCTTTTTTAACAAAGGAGGTCCCCGAATGGCCTGAATCCCATTAAGTGCAACAGGGGGTAAATATTACAGATGGGACCTGAAAAATTTAAAAATAACAGATAGGTACTAGATTTTGCATGAGAGTGCTTACAAAGAAATGTAAAAATGCAATCACGTCCTCCGATTCTCCTACAAAGAAGAACCTCTCCGGCCATGGCCAACTTCACCGGCGTCGAGGACAATACCACTTGGCACTGAGCCAACATTGAGCTTCATGACGAGCTCTGTAAATGGCCTCCACATTGAGGTTGAAGAAACGCCGGCGAGCATGGCCACCACATGGCCTTCAGAGTCGGCCAGCAATCAGAGGTCGTCGTGTGTACTCCAGAACGAGGAAATCCCCAGTTCCAGGCAGGTCGGCTCCAGCAACGAATCTGACATACTTCCATGACCTCGCAATGCCTCCACTACGAGCAGAGAAGAATAGCAGGGCTGCGTCCAGCTCCGATGCCCAGCTGGAGACACGAGCCAAACTAATTGAAGGAGTTCATGTCATCACTCCATCCAATAAACTGTAGCACCTCACCGCCACATGCTCTGATACTCTTCTCTCCGACTTCCCAATGCAAAATCATCAATTCTCTTGGAAAACTCAAACATTGCAGTCAACAGTCACTTGGGTTGGAAACTAATGCAAGCTCGTACTCCTACATGATAGCAGGATTTTGTAAAGTTTTTTAATTTAATTGGTCAAACATGCGAAGCATGTTCCATTTACTAGTACAAGATAGTTCCCCTAAGTAGTACCATCACATAAGTAAACAAAAGAACTAGAGTCATCATCATCTGAATCAACAATCTATTCATATGGCGGCTCTTGCATCAACCTTTGAACATCATATACCTGAAAAGATGAGTGATGAGTTTCTGCTCGTGCTTTCACTTGTTCCAAGATCGTCCAATTGATCTCATGGACATCTGCATCAGCCAAAGTGGGAACCAAGTTGCAAGCCACTAGCTTCTTCAGATCAGCAGCAGCATGTAGGCCATCTTGAATTTAGAATACCATCCTCGGTTCATTCCTTTGTTCCGCCGAGTGGACACATCCAAGTCCTTTTGAAGTCTCCTAATCTTAGCTTCCCCTATGCCACATCCTTCTGTTTTGTTCCTAGAAACATTTGCATTAGTGACACTCGCGACATCTGTGCTAAAATGTTGTTTGGCAGGGACATGAGCAGTCACTTGCTTCTACGAGTTGCAACGCATAAAATCAGTCGGCAGATTAAAAGGAAATATGTTGGTTGATTCATGTCACCACTTTGAGTGACCCATGAGTCTCTGAACCTTAAATGATGGAGTCTAAAACTTTGCAAAAAAAGGGTGTGTGCATCCTTTGGATGCAGAGGCCGGGGTGACCCCACTTTGCAGGAAAAATTAGGAAATCTGAAATCTATATCTATATATATACCATCTATACCACTCCAATCCACTATATAGTGTACGAGTAACTTTGAACATCAACCATTGGATATAGATCGGCAAATCCCAACATTGTTGATGGCTTGATCTGTTTCATTACATTAGATTATGTCATGTCTAGCATCTAGAAGATTCTATTGTTAGCCTTTAGCCCCATGAACACTAGTATACAATTACCTCCTTAATGTTCATCTCAAGAGGAACCAGATGTGTTGATCCTAGGCGGCCCCTTAAATGATTGCTCGCTAGACCAATAGGACCAAGGTATGCCTCCTTTCTACCAATGTCTGCATCACTGGCACGTTCAATGTCTTTGCTAGGAACATGAGCAGTGGCTTGCTTCTGCGAATCGAAGTTCATCAAATGAATCAACAAACAACACATATGACTAGCGGTGCGGTGTTTTTTCCTAATCTTAGTCGCATACTCCTACACGGTATGCCGATTGAGGCTGCAAATATGTTTTTCCGTGAGATATTTTGCCTCCAAGAATCTTCGTAGGAATTCTCGAGTGGAATATCTAGCAGGCATTACAAAAAAAAGATGCTACTAACAAGCAGCGGAAGCAAGCAATAAACTAATTTCGGAAATAAAATACATAACAAAAGCTGCCGGACAAAGTGTTCAACCTTAGTCGACTGGGGAGGTGGCACGTTGGCCTTTCGGTTTGGTTCGGTGGATCATTGTGGTGCTTTGTGTACTGATCTCACCGGCCAGTGCGATGGACCAGTGAGTCGGGGAAGTAGATTCGACGAAGCAGACGGAGTATGGTTGACGGCGTCACTGAGCTGGCTCTGGCGAGGTGGATGTCGTTTATGGATGTAGGACTAGACTTGAGTGAGAGGGAGCGAGACTAGAGCGAGGTAGCATGAGAATCCCTAGAAGATAGGATCCCGCCAATATCCTGCAAAAGAATTAAACTAGAAAATCCCGCCAATATATGGCACCAAAATATGCTGCTGAATTGCGGGCAGCTCATAGCTTGTGCACAAATAAAATGGTAAAATCCAAAAAAAAAAAAAAAACAGTTCAACAAAAAATTCTAGTAGGCAAAGTCGCTAGCTGTCATGAGAAGATGCACTCCGCAAAAAAAGTGTCTTGATAAGCTAGTCTTCAATGGATCTTGCATTAACCCTGCTCGATCAAAAGGTGGGTACAAAAGACAAGCAAATTCAAAAAAAAAATGGTGGTAGAAAGATATAAACTCTCATATGTAAACTCTAAACATGGCCAACTCAAAAACATGTCTCATATTATTAGTACTTCCTCCGGTCCATATTACTTGCCACTAAAATGGATGTATCTATAAATACATCCATTTGAGTGGCATGTGTATGGATAGGAGTAGTAGATCAAGGAGTTGCGAGAGCTTTCCCTTAGAAGCTAAAATATGTGAAACAATGGAGGAAATAAGGTGAGGAGGAGGAGGGTGAGGACCATACCCGATATCAGTACTTCCCCCAAGTCGAACTGCTCCTCCTCTTGCGCAAGGTGGAAAAAAGGGTCTTTGTTTTTTTACTTGATGAAAAAAGGATCTTCGCTTAGCCCTGGAGTCTTCGCATAGAACCTCGCTAACACTCGAGAAATGGAGCCCCTCTCCGCTGGGCTCCATAAATGCTTCAGTGCTCGTGTCAGACTATTGAAGACACTGGCAAGTGCATGTCAGGGGGATAGAGAATAAGTTGTGTCCACGCGTCGGCGCGTCCCGTCGCTTAGAGAGAGAGAGAGAGAGAGAGAGGATTCTTCTCCCAAACATTTGTAAACTATGCTCCATGAGCAAGTTTTGCTTACTTTTTTTGAACCATCACTTGGTTGGTTTCAAATCTAGGGCTGCCAGATTTGCAGGGTACCTACTGGTATTTTCTACAAAAAAAAGAAGTTATGAATTTCATGTATGTACATATGCAACTGAATTTTGAATTTCAAACAGATCTAAGTCAATAATAAATCCATATATAGTTGCACATCGAGATAATTCCTCATGCCTTGTAAGTGGCCATCCTTCGAGGCCTACTACCCGTGAGAATTTAAGTGGTGTCAATGTGCAACTTATATTGTTGGTTGCCACTCCGCGCACGCGCGCGCACACACTCTCACTCATTTTGCCAACCTTGTGAATAAGTAAAATAGAAAATACACTATTATTATTTTGCATTGTAGCAAAAAACTAGAGTATGCAAAGTCGATGGCCGTGAGAAGATTCACATATGTGCCAAAAATGGGTCTTCACAAGAAAGTTCGCTTACAGATCCTGCATGAACCCTTCCCAAATAGGTACAAAAGACAAGCAAATTCATACATGTAGGGTACAAAAGTTTGTCAATGTGTGGTCTGATATTTTCCCCAGAACCTTTGTATGTGTGGTTTGATATTTTCCTTGTGATCTAATCACATGTTTGACTCAAAGCCCAAGTTTTGCAAAAAGAAAACTCTTTTTCTTGTTTTAAAATTTGGCTCAAACTTGCGGTCTCTGACATTTGGTATATGTGTGGTATCTGACCTCCAACAAGTATTTTCTTCGATGTTTTGAATTATAATTTATGTACATACATTTCAATTTTGAATTCAACTAGCTAGGTGGCCCGCGCAAATTGCGCGGTTAGCAATGAGATGATTTGAATCTTCATGTCTGATGTGTTCATGTTCTTCTTGATAACATTTTGAAACATTTTAAGAGAAAGTGAAAATAAATAAATTAATTAATTTTACCTAATATATAGAGCTTACCAACTACCCACTCTTTTCATTGTGGGTGATATTACACATGTTATAAATGCAGTACATGGGTAACTTAAGTTTTCATTGTAGCTAGCTAGTAGTTCTCATTGCCATATTATTTCTTCGATCTTTAGAAACATCGCCAATTATTGTGATGTACCAGTTAAAATTTATTAGTTATACCCGCTATTGATTAGGCTCCTTTTTGATGAAAAATGTTAATTGCAATACTTCTACTTGAATCATTTAACTATATTTATTATGATGATACACAAACCAAGATATATGAGTTTGACCTTCATACATAGGGTAGATAGCCAGCGTTAAAAAATATTTTATACGGATGGCTACATAATATGTAGTACTTTTTAGGTTTTGTGTGTTCCCCCCAAAACTCCTCCGGTTGCAATGTATTTCTATATTTTCTTGTTGACCGATTTTGTTTGCATAAATGGATGTATGTGCTGTTTGTGGGGTAAGAAGTTTCTTTTCCTAATCATCCACTTCCACAGTAAACTGGCCTTATATCTTAGCATATATATATCTCCCTATTAATTCCGCACATTTAATTGGGCACCATAAGTTTGAGGGAGTCCAAAATATTATTTTTTGAAAATAATTTGCGAAATTCGTAGCCCAGTTTAAGTTACATTTAATCATGTAAACCCATGCTTACCTGAAGGTCAAAACAGAATTTTCTGATTTTTTATAAGAGTATATACAGCTTATTAAATATTGTTACACACTCAAATATGAATCACAAATTTTCAAGATAAGCATTATAAATAGGAAATAGTGCACTATCTCATTCCACTTAGTTTAATATGCTAAATGTCTCAATATTTCCCCCCTGTAATCATTTTACTTTTGTATGGGAGAGTTCGGTAGGAATAAGCCTATAGATTATTGTTTAATTTGCTAATGATCTACGTGACTTGTTGATTGAGAAATCAGATAAAAGTCAGGAAGTAAACGACCTGACATGTGCGCAAATAATTTTACTGAATTGCACAGACGATTATGTAATAGAATCTGAAACCTACAAAAAAGAAGAAGAGATGAAATAGTATAAACAAATAGTGTAGTGTTTTACGTAAACTGAGGCAGTACGCTTTAGATGTCAAGGAGAGTAGCAGGTATTTGCTGTCCTGCGAAAAAGATCGGCGGTAGTTTTCACTCTCAGCCATCTGCCAGCAAGGGATTCTAATGTGCAAACATACTAATCAAAAAAAGATCATTAGAAAATTAATGGCATCATCAGTCGAGTAATCTGAAAGTAAAATGATATTTAATATGTACACTAAGAACCTTCAGATTAGAATTAATGGTGAATTTGTTTACCTTCTGTGTTCTGAAACATGTTGTACGGTGCTTCCTGCCCAACTCACCAGGCCGCCATGACTCCTCTGAGTAATAAATCAGATAGAAACTAAATACTTTAATTATATTTTAATGTGCTCCCCATCTAGAGCTTGCACAAATGTGAACATCATCCTTTCATCAAGCATACGCGCAAGTAAAAACACAGTGTCCATGCATGGGCATAAGTGTGATCAGGTTTGATATTCCCTCATGCATACACCATGCGACCTTGCAAGATGGATCGATCCGTATTAGCAATTAAGAATTGCCTCATGCACACTACCCGATGGATCGATCCATAGAATTAAGAATCACCTCAACGAAAAGTCACTCGAAGGAGCATAGGCTGGGGGGAGATTGACGCAGGAGTGGGCGATCATGATATGTACCTGTATGTAAACACTGCAGAGGCAATACAATTACTTGTTCTGTCGGATCTTTTATCCGGTTCCTCTGCATGGTATCACACACCAGGTTCTCAACATGATCAAACCCCTGCTTCCGTGCCAGTAAAACCCATGACGGCCGAGTCCTAGTCCAGCTACAAGCTCTTCGCAGACGGCTGTAGAGCATCTTCTCTTGTCATCGCGACCTGTCTGCTCCACCTCACATCTTTGGCTCCAAGTCCCGGTCGCTCTGCAGCTCTCGCCGGGGATAATCTCACCACCTGGTCCATGTTCTTCGCCGTCCTATACCGGCAGTCCGACATCCGCGACCTATCCGATAGCACCAAGGACGCTCGTCTCATCTTCGTCTTGGCGATGCCAAGTGAACCGGAGATCGAAACCTTCGTCGTTTCCTTGATTAACACCATAGTCTATGCTGAGCTGCTCCTTGATCGTGCTCCGGCGGGACGACACCAACCCCAGGTCTGGACGGCCATCTGCGCCATTTTCCTCTTCAACCGGAACCAAGCCGTCCATGCACTCTAGAAATTTCAAGGGCTGTTCCAGGGTGACAGCCTGACAGGACAACCCAAACCTGCAGCGGTCTCAAGATCCTCGGCGGCATGCTGTTGGCTGTGGCCCATCCAATCTCCGGCCCGCGGCAATGGCGGACGGAGGAGTGGCGGCGGCTGATTAGGGTTTGTTTTATCATGAAGCGTGAGAATTGTTTTCTCTGAAGGATGTGCTATATACGTATGTATCAATATTGTAACGCCAGCACCTTAATTAGGAAGCCTATCTTGGCCGTTATTTTTCATTGGCTTAATCTTAGCTAATCTACACCATTGGTTGGTTGTTGTTTTAATAATATAATAGAAGATAGGATAAAGCTCAAATATAAATCCATATGTAGATGCGGATCAAGATAAAACTTTGATTTGGCCATCCGTCAAGGTCTAGCGTACATGTGAAAATCGAAGTGGTTGTAGATTGGTAGACACTTCACAAAGGACCACTCGTTTTGCCCTCCTTGTGCACAAATTGATGCGGGGTGGCTTTCGGACACCTCCACCTCAAGACCGTCAAGTGCAGCCCCGCCTATCGTCGATGCTACACCATAGCCACGGAGTCCCCCAAGTGGACCATCAACACAAAACCCCACCATATATGTAAAGGTGAACTCCTTCCTCTCTATGGTCGACCTCAACGCCAACTCGAATGGTATGCTACCTCATGCCTATCGTCATGGTGTCTATAGGTGCCGACATCGACAAGGACCAAGAGAGAAGGAACTCCCATGGTGCAAGGAAGAAGGAAGAAGAAGGAAAGAAGAGAAGAAGGAAGAGGGAGGAGGAGGCCCAGCCGGCCCAGAGTCCGGTCCGACCGGGCCCCAGACCGACCTGCCCGGTTGGCGACCGGTCGACCGGCTCCACAACCGGACCGCCCGGTCCCAGGCCCGGTCTGACCGGCCCCAGACCGGATCCGACGGGGACTACCCACCAAACTGCCTAAGTTACCCACTTATGTACCTTTTCGCCATGTGTTGTCTTGTAGGCCTATATATAGACCCAAGACACCCCCTTACCTCTTTAGACAAGATTTAGGCTTAGACATGAAGATGAGCTTTGTCTCCCTAGGGTTTCATCCCCTTTGTATCAAGGCTACCTATGTTGGATGATTGGATTTGGTGTGTGAGATTCTAGTGTTACCCACTCTCTCTCCCACTCCTAGATTCATCTCCCTCACCAATCTCTCCACTCGGAATTCTACCGCGTGTCTCTTCCGGGTTGATTCTATTGGTGTGGTCCATCGAGCCACGGGGTAAGTATCGATTGTATCGGGTTGGTGTGCGTGCGTGAGTTCATCGTGTTCATCGTGTTCTTCGTGTTCTTCGCGCTCTCCCTCTCTCCCTCCTTTGGATTTCGGGTCAACCGCAAGATCGGGCCACACACGGGGTCTTAGACCTCATCACAAATAAAATGGGAAATGCATTTTTTTTATTGCAAACACATGGCCCAGAAAATCTACTACCCCCATTTGAAAATAGGTGTCTCACTTATGTGCTCGGAGTAGGGTGGTGGCTGGTGTTTCTCTTCCCAATCGACGAGGAAATCCGCTAGAGCTTTGGATTTGATAGCTCTACGGGGCTCGTAGGTGATGTTGTGGACGCAGATTTCGACCGCCCACTTGGCGATTCGTCCAGTTGCGTCGGTGTTGAGGATGATATCCGCAAGTGGCGTGGAGGCAACGATCGTGATTGGATGCTCGTGGAAGTAAGGGGCCACTCGCCACTGAGCCCGAAAGGGATGGAGTACACGAACTTCTGGTAGAGAGGATAACTTTGCCTGGATTCGGTGAGTACCTCGTTGATCAAGTACAGTGGGCGTTGCAATCGGTGTTCTTTCCCTTCCTCTTCATGCTCGATGACCATGACGACGGTGACTTCTTGATTGGATGAGGCCACGTACAGGAGCATAGGTTCCTTGGGCAGGGGCGCGACGAGTATGGGAGCGTTCTGCATCGCAGTCTTGAGGGTGTGGAGTGCCTCCTAAGCTTCTTCCATCCATGTAAATGAATCGGACTTTTTCAAAAGTCAGTACAAAGGCATGGCTTTATCGCCTAGTCGCGGGATGAAGCAACTGAGCACGACTTGGCCGGTGAGCTTACGGACGTCACGGAGACATGCAGGTCGAGCGAGTCGGGTGACTGCTGGGATCTTATTGGGATTGGCCTCTATTCCATGCCTGGAGACGATGAAGCGGAGTAGTTGTCATGTTGACGCTCTTCAGCGGGTTGAGCTTTATCTGGCAACGCTGCATATTGGCGACTGTCTTGGTGAGGTCGACGAGTAGATCGTCTTTCCAAGTCGATTCTAACATGAGATCGTCGATGTAGACATGCGCATTCTGCCAGATTTGATTTTCGAGGTAGCTTTGCATGAATCGTTGGTACGTGGCTCCGGCGTTTTTTAGGCCGAATGTCATGGCAGTGTAGCAGTACGCGTCAAGAGGCGTTACAAACATCGTTTTCTCCTAATCCTCAACAACCATCTTGATTTGGTTGTACCCGTAGTATGCGTCGACGAAGCGTAGCGCCTCCGAGCGAGCCGTGGCGTCGATGATCTGATGTGGTGACCCAGCGTACCACTGCATGGTGTAGTACACAAGTCGTTGACATAACACAAGTGAAACACCGGTCCACTCATATTACATCCCTCAGAGTGGTACAACAGGAACATATGAGAGTCCAAGGTATGTCTATAGAAGTACACACAAACTGTTTACATAAAATCAACACAGCCTCCTACTTTACAGTGAGGTAAAACTTCAAATAAAGCTCCAGAAGAACGACTCGTAGTATATCTTATTGCTATCACTATCTCTAAAGATACTAGGCTTGCTATATAATTCTAGCTACTTAGGTGCTAGGAATAGGGAAAAGTTCTCTTCTATTACTAGTCTAAGCTTCCACTCTAACTGATGCAGGAGTTGACTCCATTGACTTCTTTGATTGGATTCTTCATCTTGTTGCAGTTGACTCCTTTGTCTTCGAGTTCCACGGTAGATTCTCCTTCGGTGCCTTGATCTAAGAAGGGGGTTCAAATGGGAGGGAATGAGTACGAGCGTACTCAGCAAGTTCATATTAGGAAATAGGTGTATCATGCACTAGCTACAGCCATAGTCCAGAAAGTCATAGGCGAATGCAAGTTTTCATAAACATTTCTTCAAAAGGTTTATTTTATTTTGAAAACTATGCCCGTCAGTCTTCACAGGTTGAACAGAACTTCGTGGAGTTCCTTTCCTGCCGCGTTCGTAGTTCCCTTCCCGGAACAGGGAGTGACTGCCACAATTTTGGTTACCCTCTGCAGAGGTGCGTTACTTTTCCCATAAGAGAACTTACCCTTGATAGCTATCCGAGATGCATGCTCGTCCACACTTCCTTGGTGTGGGGCCAGGTGTAAGATCCAAGCCAATCACTGCCTTCTCCCCGACCCCGCAGACCCACCATTTTGTAAGTCTGTCCTCCCCTTTATCTATGGGTAGACCGACCCAGGCACTTGTTCTCCCCTATACCATTAAGGTAGACCGATCTGAACAACTCATGTGCCCTGTCCTATACACCATAGATAGACCGATCCGGACAACCCTTACAATCCTTCATAGACCAATAATAAGTCTGCCCTCCCTTGTATCTAATGGTAGACCGTGACGGACCACATGTCCCCACCTTTACCAAAGATAGACCGATCCAGGCAACCCTTATCACTAGTCTGGTTGCATGCGAGAGGGAAAAGATACAGCTGACTTCCCCAGAGCCATTATAGATCTTATGGTCAACGCGATATGTACGGCGCTAGAATCACTGGACAGCATTGGTACTTAATCCTAGATGAATAGTACCCGTGCAATGGAACCTCCACCAATCAACACATACCATGGTTCCATTCCCACAACATAGTCATATTCATAATTGTAAAATAATACTTTGCTTTTCAATGCAAGAGTGATAAGTATAGTACTTTGCATATAGTTTGATAAAAATAATCAAATGACATGAGCAAGCGATGAACTTGCCTTTCTTGATTGCAAGATTATGCAGGCAAAAGCTTCGATACGTGAGAACTCCAAATGCTGAAATACCATCATCGTCTGGTAAGGACAATGTTTAAAGAACTGGCAAAGATGCTATAATGCATAGTATGAGATGCAATCGTCCCGAGCGTAACCTAACCTCGATGATTTAGGATTGAGTGAGTTGTCAAGATTTCTTTAGAATGTGTTGCACTTTTAGAATGGTTTTCAAACAAGGTTCTTATTAGGATTGGTTATATTAGTATCATAACCAAGTAATATAATGCATCATAACATACATATACACAAAGGAATAATGGTTGAATAATATGTAAAGAGTAGTTGTCATTTTTAAGTTCTATAGTACAGGATTGATGATTACTTATATTAAACCTCAAAAGAATAACTTTTGAAGAACATGTTAAATAAGAATATGAACTACTATACATAGGAGCTATGGCTTTCTAGGGTTTTCAATTGGATTCATTTAGTCCTCTAATAGGAACTAGTTGGTTATTAAATAGAATTGGTCTATATGTAGCAAGTATTAGCAGGTTTATTACTATGGTTGATTATGGGTATCATATCAAAGAATGATGGTCAAGGTGTTGCTATGAGTTAGGGTTTACTATGGCTTCACATTTGCTTCACTAAGTAATCACTTAATGGTTTCTAAGCTAAGTGTTTTATTACTCTCTAAGTAGGGTTTAGTGAGATGGGAGCATGGTTTATCACTAGGATTCTACTAGGGTTTGATGGTTGAGGTTGGTCCCAATGGTATGGTATATAGGAGTGGTGACCATTGGTACTAATCCAATTAACAAGTTAGGGTTTGCTCCTAAGTGACACTAGGAAATCATATAGGTTTTAACTAAGAATAGGGACATGAAATGATAATCTCATGTGACTTGGTTTTATGCTAGTGGATCATGAGCATGCATTCAATTGTTGCTTATTAGGGTTGTATATATCAAGTAAATCTTACATGATCCCGTGTGACACATAACTAGGGTTTTAGAGTTGTTTCTAAGGTGGAATGATCACATAAAATAATGGGATCAAGGTCTTACTCATATTAAAACCAGAGTTTCTAAATTATGGTATAACTCTTAAACTAATAATTGGTAAAAGAGATGTGGTCACTAATTACTTTGAAACAAAATTAATAATGGTTTTAGCATTTTATTAATTTTCACAAGAATTAATAATTTGGGTAACTCCTATTTAGGTTTAATTAAATACTAGGGTTTTACAATTGTAATTAGGTTTTAGAATAATTAACTTGTTAACTAAATATGTTTTAGTAAACAAGTTTTGAATTATAAAAATAATATTAGACTTCAGTATTTTCTTGATTTATTATCATTTAAAGAAAAATAGAAAATAACAATTTGCAAATTATGGTTTATGAATTATCACTACTATTTAAGTGAATGCAATTATGATAAGGAAAACTAATCTTAAAATTTTATTTAGTTACTGACTACCTATTATTTTTTCGAAACTTAATAATTATTGATTTCAAATTGTGTTTTAAAACAAATGAAATGGCATAATTAATAAGGTTAAAAATAAGTGAATATTTATTTTGACACACATTTTTTACTTTATATTTTATTTGAACAGAGTTTATTTTTGTGAGCATTTTGAAATATTATTTATACTTTTCTGAGCTAAATTGAATTTTACAAATTTTGGCAAAGTTTCAGTGATTTTTTGAGATTTAAATTAAAAGGAGAAACACTAAAGCTACCCGGTCTAGTGCTACCCCTATGACTGACTAGTGGGGCCAATGCCACATTGGCTGCCACGTGAGGGAAGACCAAGTCAAAATTTATATATGGCGCGGGAGCTCATCTCCGGCGAGGCAGTCGACCACGGTGGCGACGCTCTCGGGCTCGAGAAGATGGGCGAGTTGTTTCATTCGAACCAGCATGCGAAGGCAAAGCAGATGGTGGCGGCACCGCTAGTTATTGGTCATCGGAGCTAGGCCGGCGACGAGATGCTGTGACGGTGCTCACGGGCTCACGGTGCGGAGGAGCTATGATGCGTAATTGAGCGGGCCAAGGGCACCACCGGAACGAGTAGCTCACCAGGAGCACCGAGGGCTTGACGGTGAGGCCTGCGGTGGTCCGAATCGACGGCGTGGACGGTGGCCAACATCGGAGAAGATGGATCGATGAAGATGCTCCAGGGCTCTGCGGCTCGATTCCTTGCGTAGGCTGAACAAGTCGAGGTCGGGGAAGACGATGGTGACCACGGCATGGCTCGGGAGTGCTCCAATCACCGACGAGAAGAGATGTCCGGCGAGCTAGGGTTTCGGCCTGAGAAGAAATTGGAGGGGAAAAGAAGAAATTGAGAGCTAGGGTTCGTCCCGGGGTATTTATAGGCTTCAGGAATGCGCCTCGTCACACGGCCGATCGAGGAGGAGTCCACAGCAGCGAGGAGGGCGTCGTGTTGTCGAGCGCGTGAGAGGAATAGGATGAGGATGAACTCCCTCCTCTCGCTGATATTTTTGGAATGAAGGGGTACGGTATCTTGGGTTGGGCTGAGCTGGGCTTGGTCGACGTGGTGGCGATGATGGGCTGGTCCTGGGCTGCTCTGGTGCGGCTTGGCCTAGCAAGGTAAGCCCCTCTCTTTTCTTATTTCTGGTTTCTTTTTTTTCTTTATTTACTGATTTGAATTTTGTTATTTGAATTTAAACTTGATTTCTGTTTTGTTTTGCAGGTTCTAAATTATTTGAGTATCAAGATAAATTGATAATCATGTTTACTGCATGGTTTTGTTGTTTAAACAACTATTGAATTTTTTTTATTAGAGTGACACTTTGTGAGGGTTAATTAAAATAGGAATGGGTTTAAGTATTTATCTCAATCCTTTTTATTTGAGAACCAAATCTATTTAAGTTGTTTGAAAATTTATACTTGCGCATAATGAATATATTATTAGGTTGAGCTAGTACTTAACAATATAGATGGTTCACATGTATTTTTAATTATGGCTAGAGTTTAAAATAAACGGTAATGGGAATGGATTGGTTCATGATTTTATGTGAAGAATTGTCTCCAAGGGTTTAATAAAATGGTTGAATAAACTTTACAATCACCAATCTCCATTAACTAGCTTAGCTTAATCTATTTTTAGGATAGATACTATATTCCTCAAGGTTAAATCAACTACTTATATGATGGTTCTATTTTATCAATTACTATTTCATTTGGTTCACTAAGCAAGGTATTTGGAAAGCAAAGTAGAATTGGATATTGGTTTCACTCTACTCACCAAATGGCATTTAGTCTTTAGGAATAGGCTTGGTTCATACTTGTGATCCATGATACACAAGTTAGGACATAATATTTTATGTGGGGTGAATCCTATGTGGAAGAGTTTAGGGTTTTTGCATATTCTTCACTAAATTGAATATAAACAGGCATGAGGCATGGCAGGGTCCTACTTATGATCCAAAGTGATAATTAGATTGGAATTCAAATGTAGTTTAAATAGTGATTACCAATGTGGTACACAACTAGGATTAGAAGATGAGCAATAACTAAGGTTATATATGTATAATTGATTAGAGTTATTCCTCCTCACTTAGGTAGAATTCTTGTATTAAAGCAATGCTAGGGTTGTCCCTAGTGTTTGGATAAGCAAGGGTTTCAGTACAATACCATTACTCCTCTACACAAGGCATGAGGATTGGTTTGGTTTACTACTAATGATTTACTTATTATTTCATGAGAAGAATGAGATCTAATTATCGCATAGGCTTATCTAATCATTTAAATCTACAAGGTAAAACCAGCCATTAGACATGATCTACTATTCCACACCAATCACTTCTCCATTACTTCTCTCATCACACTCACTTAGATTCTTAGGGTTTATGATCATTACCCAATTTGTAATGGTCAAAGTATTGGTCTCATACTGGTTTATTAATGAATCATGGTTCTCTTCTCCAAGATCAAGTATTGGTCCATATACTTGAGTATACCTCTTTAGCTTGAGCTTTCTTTGGTAGGTAGGGTTCCTGTAGGTTTTATGATCATTACCAAGTTGAATGATCACAACACTTTCCTCTCTATAATTACTAAAAAGAAAATAGATTCTTACTTACCATCAAGTGTTAGCTAGGTCAAGTAGGGTTTAGTACTTGACTTATACTCCTTATAGCATTAATTAGTATTAATGGTTTACCTCACATAGATAGGGTTTGAATATTAAACTAGGTTCTATTCAATGGATAATATAAGCATATGAATGGTTCTCTCCTTTCTCTAAGGTTTAGTAAAAATAGTTTGGATGAACAAGATGGAATAGTCAAGAATTGATAAAGAAGGAATATGAATGTCCTTGACATGGATTCAGTTATTGTAGTTGAAAAGATATACCATGTGAATCATGATAGAAATATTTATTTAGTAAAAGACATGGAAAAGATAAGTAAAGAATAGTTTCTTAATTATTCATGTTCTTTGGTTTATGGTTGAATAATTATTCATGTGTTGTTGTAATGTCATGTTGAGACCCTTTGTAAGATCTTAGAGTGGATCCTTACTTAAGGTGTTATTTGTAATATAGCTAATTCCATTTGATCTAGCCCCTAGATCAAATCATCTCTACCCAAAACAGGGTTTTAGCAAAGACCACAGTGAAGTTTATAGCGCTTGACTTGATGATCTACTTCAATTCCAGCAAGTCAAGTGAAACTTCAGTTACTGTGACAGGTTTTATTTGAAAGCGCGAAAATTCCCCAGATTTTCTATGCATGAATGCAATGCACACTTTGGTGTTCTCTCATTTTATTGCCTCTAAACCTGGGATATTACAACCTCTCCCCCTTAAACTGAACTTCGTCCCGAAGTTCGAACGCTCTCATGTTTCAGAAGGTGGAACTGATTGAACGGACCACAATCCTACCAAACTCCATGGTGATCTCATTAGATATAATTGGATATATCTCTTGTCCAGATCCTTCCTGAAGTCTTCTGATGTCTGGCACTGATACTTTCTTCAATTCTATGATTTATTCCAACACTCTAAACTTATAGTCTTACTCTCCAAAGATTCTTGGATTAGGACATCCTATGATGCTAATGGACTTTACTAATGGTTGTGGTGACCGTTTCCTATCTGATACCCAAAGCTACGGTATAATATGGAACTACGGTGTACCAGCTGCGGTGCCCAAACCTTAATTCTAAAAGATTTATTTAAGGTAGGGTATTGTTTTCCCTTACTACCATAACGAAAGTAATGGTATTTAGTAAGGTATTTACAATAGGCATGGTCCTGGTGGTTTATTCCTACGAATGGATTAGACTCATTTAGTCCGTCCAATCATGGCTTTTTTTTTAAAGTAACTAATCTCCTTTTTGTTTTCTTTAGGTTCCATGAAAGGAATCTTTCTAATAAACATTAGTTTTGGTTTAGTCAAACCCTTCGGTCTTTGAGCTAGCTTCTCAAGCTTTGATTGTCCTCCGACATCTTCTTCATCCAAATTCATTATCTTGGACTTACTTGAGTCCTTTTACTTCTGAGTAATTATCAATTACCCACTCAAGTTAGGGTATAACCCTTACTTCCTCGAGATAGAAACTTTGTCTTCTGGTCTGACATCCTCCTGAGAGTACTTTGATATGGATACTTCCCAACAACCTTATAAAAATAAGATCGGACTTCCTCTCAGCTCAGACCCTTTTTTTTCTCAGTCTATCACACTACCAATCATACCTTAATACTTCTCCTTCAGCCCTCCTCTCCCCCTTGGAGTTTACTAATGATCTTCAAACTCCTTTTCTTATGATCATTAAACTCCAAGGTTAGAAGATTAATATTGGTCTGGCTTATAGTTTGTACTTTTCTAGAGTCTCACGAAGAATTCTTTGCGGTGTATCCACACAGTTGTGGGTATCCGATGTGAATCCTCCGACTAAATGTATACCAGCTACAAAATACCAGCTGCGGAATCCCTCTTTCTTTTAGGGCAAAGAAATGTTCAAGCTACGGACTATCTGGTACCAACTGCAGACTATCTAGCACTAGATGTGGCTTATTTGATACCAGCTGTGGACTATTCTATGGTTCTAGTCAACATCTACCTACCAACTGTGGATACTTTTCTAGTTTTAGTTAAGATATATCTCACTTTCAAATGATTTCTCTACATGACTATTCTATATCAGTTGCGGTCTTATTATACCAACTACGAATTTACTGATCCATTTTCCTTCTTCTAGGGTTTGTTTTGCAAGAAAACCACTTGTTGATACTATGAAAATAGTATTATAAGTGACTTCACTTGCATTCCCTTTTCCATAATGAATACGGCTCTACTTCTACTGCTCCATATTCACTATTTTTCTCACTTTCATGATACTTCCATGTTGAAGTACCCCGTAATTGAGGATAAAAGTGAGTTTTTATTGGTACTTCCTTCAGATTGTTGTGGTTGCTTCCCACAACTTTACTTCCTTCTTCTAGTGAACCTTCCTCTTGTCTTCAAAATCTTCAGAATTCGTCACTTCCTCGCACGAATACCTTTACCCTCTAGATCTATAACATCAAGTAAGAGCTTGATATTGCAACATGCATTTGCATATCAAAGTCAAACTTCATGTATGGATCTAGTCAAACAATAAAAATCCAGTAAAATCCAAGAAAATCCAACTTTGTGCTTATAATACACATCCTTTTATGCCCGAATATAATAGTTGGGTAAGACATCCCTAAACATCAGGCTCAGATGTGTAGTATATAACACCACATAAGATAGGTTTAGGTTGTGATACTTAGCACATATATATGGATTCCTACTATTTGTCTCAATATTTACCTCGATTGCTCACTTTCAACCAAATAAACTTGAGCAAATTGGTCCAAAATAGTTGTGGTTGACCTAATTTCCTTGGGAAGTGCTAACTTAACTTCCATTCAATTGAAAACTAACCTCACATGATCTCTCGAGACTATAACATGACTACTCTAAACACATGATTGTTGGAATATACCACCTATGACTCCATGATTTCTCTATGTGATATGCTCTAAATAAGTCGTCTTTAGACTATGAATTATGGTTCTAACATACTTGGCACAGTTTCCACGATTTTAAGGCCTAAGCTGTCGAACTATTCCTTAAATCCTACTCCTTATGACACTCTTGTAATTCACTTATGATGTTCTACTCCATCACATCATGACTCTCAAGTGAATCATATAGGAGTACCTAGTTTATTATTGAAAGTAGACCCATGTAACTCTATAACTCTTCCTTACCTCCCATGATTGACTCATCATAGGTACATACTACCTCATATAACTTATCTCATTTACTTAATGTTTGTCATTTAACTTTTTAAATGATTCTTACCTAACCATACTTGTATTGGTATACTTCTTCCAATAGGATATCTTCCTTATGGTTTTATCCTCTCTTTGGACTACCATGTATTGTATACCAACTGTGGTCTACTACCACCAATTATCTTAAGCTCCAATGGTGTTCTAGTTATTTGGAATGAAGCAAGATAACTAAATAACTTTACTTAAAAAAATAGATAAGAAAGATTGACTCAAGTGTGTCAGGATTATTCTCAATTGAATACCCATCTCAAGTCAAAAGAATAGCTGTTTAGCATAGTTGACTTAGCTAAGACACTTCCTATAGACACTACCAAACCTATAGGTCTCCTTTAAAGGGTTTTAACCCTAGGGTCAAAGCATTTGCTCTGATACCAGCTGTGGTGACCCAGCGTACCACTGCATGGTGTAGTACACAAGTCGTTGACATAACACAAGTGAAACACCGTTCAACTCATATTACATCCCTCAGAGTGGTACAACAGAAACATATGCGAGTCCAAGGTATGTTTATAGAAGTACACACGAACTGTTTACATAAAATCAACACAGCCTCCTACTTTACAGTGAGGTAAAACTTCAAATAAAGCTCCAGAAGAATGACTCGTAGTATATCTTATTGCTATCACTATCTCTAAAGATACTAGGCTTGCTATAGAATTCTAGCTACTTAGGTGCTAGGATTAGGGAAAAGTTCCCTTCTATTACTAGTCTAAGCTTCCACTCTAACTGATGCAGGAGTTGACTCCATTGACTTCTTTGATTGGATTCTTCATCTTGTTGCAGTTGACTCCTTTGTCTTCGAGTTCCACGGTAGATTCTCCTTCGGTGCCTTGATCTAAGAAGGGGGTTCAAATGGGAGGGAATGAGTACGAGCGTACTCAGCAAGTTCATATTAGGAAATAGGTGTATCATGCATTAGCTACAGCCATAGACGAAAGTCATAGGCGAATGCAAGTTTTCATAAACATTTCTTCAAAAGGTTTATTTTATTCTGAAAACTATGCCCGTCAGTCTTCACAGGTTGAACAGAACTTCGTGGAGTTCCTTTCCTGCCACGTTCATAGTTCCCTTCCCGGAACAGGGAGCGACTGCCACAATTTTGGTTACCCTCTGCAGAGGTGCGTTACTTTTCCCATAAGAGAACTTATCCTTGATACCTATCCGAGATGCATGCTCGTCCACACTTCCTTGGTGTGGGGCCAGGTGTAAGATCCAAGCCAATCACTGCCTTCTCCCCGACCCCGCAGACCCACCCTTTTGTAAGTCTGTCCTCCCCTTTATCTATGGGTAGACCGACCCAGGCACTTGTTCTCCCCTATACCATTAAGGTAGACCGATCCGAACAACTCATGTGCCCTATCCTATACACCATAGATAGACCGATCCTGACAACCCTTACAATCCTTCATAGACCAATAATAAGTCTGCCCTCCCCTGTATCTAATGGTATACCGTGACGGACCACATGTCCCCACCTTTACCAAAGAAAGACCGATCCAGGCAACCCTTATCACTAGTCCGTTGGCATGCGAGAGGGAAAAGATACAGCTGACTTCCCCAGAGCCATTATAGATCTTATGGTCAACGCGATATGTACGGCGCTAGAATCACTGGACGGCATTGATACTTAATCCTAGATGAATAGTACCCGTGCAATGGAACCTCCACCAATCAACACATACCATGGTTCCATTACCCACCACATAGTCGAATTCATAATTGTAAAATAATACTTTGCTTTTCAATGCAAGAGTGATAAGTATAGTACTTTGCATATAGTTTGATAAAAATAATCAAATGACATGAGCAAGCGTTGAACTTGCCTTTCTTGATTGCAAGATTATGCAGGTAAAAGCTTCGATACGTGAGAACTCCAAATGCTGAAATATCATAATCGTCTGGTAAGGACAATGTTTAAAGAACTGGCAAAGATGCTATAATGCATAGTATGAGATGCAATCGTCCCGAGCGTAACCTAACACCGATGATTTAGGATTGAGTGAGTTGTCAAGATTTCTTTAGAATGTGTTGCACTTTTAGAAGGTTTTCAAACAAGGTTCTTATTAAGATTGGATATATTAGTATCATAACCAAGTAATATAATGCATCATAACATACATAGACACAAAGGAATAATGGTTGAATAATATGTAAAGAGTAGTTGTCATTTTTAAGTTTTATAGTACATGGTTGATGATTACTTATATTAAACTTCAAAAGAATAACTTTTGAAGAACATGTTAAATAAGAATATGAACTACTATACATAGGAGCTATGTCTTTCTAGGGTTTACTTTTGGATTCATTTAGTCCTCTAATAGGAACTAGTTGGTTCTTAAATAGAATTGGTCTATATGTAGCAAGTATTAGCAGGTTTATTACTATGGTTGATTATGGGTATCATATCAAAGAATGATGGTCAAGGTGTTGCTATGAGTTAGGGTTTACTATGGCTTCACATTTGCTTCACTAAGTAATCACTTAATGGTTTCTAAGCTAAGTGTTTTATTACTCTCTAAGTAGGGTTTAGTGAGATGGGAGCATGTTATGTGCATTACTACACACAATTGGTGTTAGGGTTCATCACTAGGATTCTACTAGGGTTTGATGGTTGAGATTGGTCCTAATGGTATGGTATATAGGAATGGTGATCATTGGTACTAATCCAATTAACAAGTTAGGGTTTGCTCCTAAGTGACACTAGGAAATCATATAGGTTTTACCTAAGAATAGGGACATGAAATGATAATCTCATGTGACTTGGTTTTATGCTAGTGGATCATGAGCATGCATTCAATTGTTGCTTATTAGGGTTGTATATATCAAGTAAATCTTACATGATCCCATGTGACACATAACTAGGGTTTTAGAGTTGTTTCTAAGGTGGAATGATCACATAAAATAATGGGATCAAGGTCTTACTTATATTAAAACTAGAGTTTCTAAATTATGGTATAACTCTTAAACTAATAATTGGTAAAAGAGATGTGGTCACTAATTACTTTGAAACAAAACTAATAATGGTTTTAGCATTTTATTAATTTTCACAAGAATTAATAATTTGGGTAACTCCTATTTAGGTTTAATTAAATACTAGGGTTTAACAATTTTTATTAGGTTTTAGAATAATTAACTTGTTAACTAAAGATGTTTAAGTAAACAAGTTTTGAATTATAAAAATCATATTAGCCGTTAGTATTTTCTTGATTTATTATCATTTAAAGAAAAATAGAAAATAATAATTTGGAAATTATGGTTTATGAATTATCACTAATATTTAAGTGAATGCAATTATGATAAGGAAAACTAATCTTAAAATATTATTTAGTTACTGACTAGCTATTATTTGTTTTCGAAACTTAATAATTATTGATTTCAAATTGTTTTTTAAAACAAATGAAATGGCATAATTAATAAGGTTAAAAATAAGTGAATATTTATTTTGACACACATTTTTGCTTTATATTTTATTTGAACAGAGTTTATTTTTGTGAGCATTTTGATATATTATTTATACTTTTCTTAGCTAAATTGAATTTTACAAATTTTGGCAAAGTTTCAGTGATTTTCTGAGATTTAAATTAAAAGGAGAAACACTAAAGCTACCCGGTCTAGTGCTACCCCTATGACTGACTAGTGGGGCCAATGCCACGTTGGCTGCCACGTGAGGGAAGACCAAGTCAAAATTTATACGTGGAGCGGGAGCTCATCTCCGGCAAGGCAGTCGACCACGGTGGCGACGCTCTCGGGCTCGAGAAGATGGGCGAGTTGTTTCATTCGAACTAGCATGCGAAGGCAAAGCAGATGGTGGCGGCGCCGCTAGTTATTGGTCATCGGAGCTAGGCCGGCGACGAGATGCTGTGACGGTGCTCATAGGCTCACAGTGTGGAGGAGCTATGATGCGTAATTGAGCGGGCCAAGGGCACCAGCGGAACGAGTAGCTCACCAGGAGCACCGAGGGCTTGACGGTGAGGCTTGCGGTGGTCCGAATTGACGGCGTGGACGGTGGCCAGCGTCGGAGAAGATGGCTCGATGAAGATGCTCCAGGGCTCTGCGGCTCGATTCCTTTCGTAGGCTGAACAAGTCGAGGTCGGGGAAGACGATGGTGACCACGGCATGTCTCGGGAGTGCTCCAATCACCGGCGAGAAGAGATGGCCGGCGAGCTAGGGTTTCGGCCTGAGAAGAAATTGGAGGGGAAAAGAAGAAATTGAGAGCTAGGGTTCGTCCCGGGGTATTTATAGGCTTCAGGAACGCGCCTCGTCATGCGGCCGATCGAGGAGGAGTCGACAGCAGCGAGGAGGGCGTCGTGCTGTCGAGCGCGTGAGAGGAAGAGGATGAGGATGAACTCCCTCCTCTCGCTGATATTTTTGGAACGAAGGGGTACGGTGTCTTGGGTTGGGCTAAGCTGGGCTTGGTCGACGTGGTGGCGATGATGGGCTGGTCCTGGGCTGCTCTGGTGCGGCTTGGCCTGGCAAGGTAAGCCCCTCTCTTTTCTTATTTCTGGTTTCTTTTTTTTCTTTGTTTACTGATTTGAATTTTGTTATTTGAATTTAAACTTGATTTCTATTTTGTTTTGCAGGTTCTAAATTATTTGAGTATCAAGATAAATTGATAACCATGTTTACTGCATGGTTTTGTTGTTTAAACAACTATTAATTTTTTTTATTAGAGTGACACTTTGTGAGGGTTAATTAAAATAGGAATGGGTTTAAGTATTTATCTCAATCCTTTTTATTTGAGAACCAAATCTATTTAAGTTGGTTGAAAATTTATACTTGTGCATAATGAATATATTATTAGGTTGAGCTAGTACTTAACAATATAGATAGTTCACATGTATTTTTAATTATGGCTAGAGTTTAAAATAAACGGTAATGGGAATGGATTGGTTCATGATTTTATGTGAAGAATTGTCTCCAAGGGTTTAAGAAAATGGTTGAATAAACTTTACAATTACCAATATCCATTAACTAGCTTAACTTAATCTATTTAGGATAGATCCTATATTCCTCATGGTTAAATCAACTACTTATATGATGGTTCTATTTTATCAATTACTATTTCATTTGGTTCACTAAGCAAGGTATTTGGAAAGCAAAGTAGAATTGGATATTGGTTTCACTCTACTCACCAAATGGCATTTAGTCTTTAGGAATAGGCTTGGTTCATACTTGTTGTAACATCCCAAATTTCAATAAAAGAAAGTTAGAAGAATTCCAGAGATTCAAAATTCAGAGCCAACAAAAACTTTTATCTGCATATAGTATCATGCATAGGACTTGTGCATTTGAGTGATATGCCATGATGATTGTTATTATGTTTATGTGCTAAACCCTAAAACCCTAATGTGATCAAGTGAATATCACAAACCAAATAAATCAAAAAGGGAAAGAAATCAAATAAGAATAAACCCTAAAACCCTCACATATGGTTTATGCCATTTTTATAAATTATTACCCTAGACCATTTTGGTCTTCACCATTAGTTGAAGAATGTTACTAAACACTTATTACAACTTTTGGAATCAAATAAACACAAATCAAATCAAATTCAAACTCAAAATGGGATCACATATGATAATGGTCAAATCTGCCATTTATAGTCTGATCCCTACTTTGAGCCCTTGCAATTCAAAATTTTCAAACTCAACTTTCCTAATTCTTTGCACCTCATCCAAGAGCACATCAAGGTGAACAACTTTGGTAAAGACCACCATTCCAAAATCTCTTTGGATCAAATTCTATGCTCATGCAAAGTTGGAACTTTTTAATATGTATAACAATCTCCAACTTTGCAATTTAGCAATTCTTTGATTTTTAAAATTCCACCACCACACATGATTGTCTCTGGTCATTTACAACTTAACCAAATACACCATTTTCAAATTTTGCAACACTATGAATTCAACCAAATTTGGGCAAATTTTGCAAATTGCAATTATGGAACAATGCAAACACTATTTAAAATAGTGTTTGGCCTAAACCCTACTGCCCCTCTTCACTCCCCTCTGTCCCCTGGTTCCCTCTCTCCATAATGCAAGCATAGGAACCCTAGGAGGAGAGGCATAGCATGCATGTGCATGGCCATGCTGGCCATGCCACACATGGCGCGCCACCCTCTTCCCTCTTCCTCTCTAGCCACGGCCACCTTGCCAAAACGCGCCACCGCACCACCCTAGCACCGCCTACACCAGCCATCGTCGAGGAAGCAGCAGCAGCTCGCCGAAGATCGCGCACCCAGGATCAGCCAGCATGCCGCTCGCGTCGCGCATGCGGACACCACGGACACACACTGGCCACCCGCCGCCTCGCCAGCACACGCTCGCCCTGGCCCCTCTCTCGACGCCTTGAGCATCACCGCGCCACCACGACCCTGCCAGACACGCGCAAGACCAGACCCTGGACCGCCGCCGCCGGAGACGATGAACAAGATCCCGCCATTGCCGCGGCAGACACAGAAGCAATGCGAAGCCATCCGACGCCGTCCGACCGCGCTGTCGCCGCCAATAGCTTCGCCAGGAACCGTAGAACAGCGCCACGCCCGCGCCTAGCTCCTTAGCTCGCCGGAATCGCCGCGCCATGGTCGACCCTAACCCTGCCCCGCAGCACCCTTGCTCCTCTATAAATAGAGAGCTCCCCTGAGCAATCCAAGCACACCACCATCCTCTCCTACCATCCCTGCTTCTCCACGACCACTCCACCCACTCAATTGACGCCGGAGTAGCCCCAATTGGACGATCGGAGCCGCGGAAGCCTTGGAGGAATCACCGTCGATTGGAGCCGCCTCGAGCTCCGCCACTTCTACAGGCTGCTTCACCATCGTCGACAACCTCGCCCTGAACACCGCCGCCGCTCGCCGGACCACTGGTTAGCCCTCCGATCCCCTAGGCTCGCAGCGTCAGTGACTCGATCTCGTCGGAGAAGACGACGACCTTCGTTCGTCCGATCAGGATCTAATCCAACGCACCATATTAATCCATACCGATTCGGGTTTAAACAGTCGCTGACTGGTGGCCCCCACACTGTCAGCAAGCCCACTCGCACGAGATGCGCTGCTGGGCCGTTTCTCTCTGTTTTAAATCGTTTCGGCCCACTTCGTTTTCCCGCCGGCCTTTTTAATTCAAATCCCGTTTAATAAATTCAAATCAAATTCAATATTGGCTCCAACTTTGAAATTAAATAGAATCTGTTTGGCTTGGCCAAATTTAACAAATTTTATGTTGTTGGAAAGCTACAGAAAAGTTCTACAACTTGCCGCGGTCTCACCTTGAGATCTGTTGTAGAAATAAAGTGACAAAAAGATTAAGTCAGGGACTTTTGCACATTCAAATAAATATTAAAAATCAACCAAAATTGATATTTAGTTAATTCCAACTCCAATAGCTCACATTTCACTTACACTAATTGTTTCTGCAATAAAATGGTGTGGTCACTTTGTATGATCATGCCCTAGTTTAAATAAAGGACAATATGGCTAGTTTACTTAAGTGATATTGTCCAAAACTATTATGCAAATTATATGAAGTGTTCCACTTCATTTAAATCTTGTCCCAAATGCATTCATATGAAGTTGGACCCCTGGTCAAATACTCTCACATGAAATGCTTGGGGTTTTAAATCATAATAGGCATTATTAAATGGTATGAGGTAGTCTACCTCATTTAAATCATTTTCTCAAATGATGATAATGAATGGTTGACCTAGGTCAACTTGAATTCATGTATGATTGTTTGAGAAATTAAATCTTAAGAAGATTCAATGAGAGGAAATTATTCTTCAAGAACTATATGGAAACTATCATTTACACATGTAATGAGAGGAAATTATTTTTCCCCAAGCAACACAAACAATGCACCCTAATTGTATTAAGTGTGTGCTTAGAATAGTTTGTGTGAATATATGTGATGTTTAGAATAGCCAATAAATTGGTTGAGTGATTATACTCGTATTCAAATTTAGACGCTAGCACCGGAGAATACCCGGAGGAAGGAGGTTGCTACCAAGAGGAGGAGGAGGAGAACTTTGACCACTACCAAGGCAAGCTAATATTCTTGCAAAGTGCAAAGCCCTTTGGGGCAAGGCATCATTAGTCTTACCTTTCTTACCATAAGCCTATCCCAAGTTTCTACCTTACAAGTTTTTACTTGTTTATTCAAAGAGTTACTTTTATAGTTAACTTTGGTCTAAGTTAAAGATGGTTACTAGAGTAGCAAAGTTAGTCTCAAGCTAGCCAAGCAAGATTAGCACCCCTCATGATTAGCGCTAGTGCTAAATATTAAAACTTGACTACTCTAGATGGGAACATGTGACTTGAAATGAAATTTGAAACCTTGGAATGATGAGTCATTCCATTGAATGAATTTTGAAGGTGAATTTAACCAAGAGAAGATGGTGATTTTGATAAAACTGATATTGGTTTGAATGCGATACCTTTCCAATATTGAGTACCCCCACAATACCTGATTATGGGTAGGGCTTAACTGAAAATTTATGCATCTTAGTATGGGTTCACTCTGAACACACATCATAGGGGTTATGCTTGAGGCTGCCTCCGTTGTTGAGAAATGATGTGAATTGAGGTGAATTGTACGGCCAAGCCCTGTGCAGTTCCCAGGTGGACAGTTGGTCTTCACTGGGAGGCCAAGCTCATGGGGAGAGGTGCTCATACTAGGATTTGTAAGTGAAAGGTTATGGTTGATGATCCGCGTACTGTGTTACGATGATTCGGGGTAATCCCGACGGATGAAATCAAATGTTGTGGCACAAGTGTGCAACCTCTGCAGAGTGTAAATCTATTTGAATAGTCGTGTCCACGGTTACGGACGGTTGGAAAGGCCATACAGTTTTCGATGTCAGATTCTTGAATATGATGGGAAATGAATGGTGAATTTATGACTTGTGGTGAATCACAACCAATGTTGTGGGAATGACACTAATGTTCCCACTTGAGTAGTTAGCACATGAATAAGTCTTTTCTCAAATACTTGTGAACTAAAATTGGCTTTATGCAAATAAACTAGAGCTTAGCACCCCTTACTAGAAATGTTAGCACTTACACCAGTATTAGTTTGCGAGTACTTAAAGTACTCACGGCTTTGTCCCTGGCTATTCAAATGGCCAGAGTATGAAGACGAACAGAACTATCAAGGAGATGACCAGCAGGACGCCTACGACAACTAGGAGTCTTCCAACGTCAAGCGTTGGCCTGTGGACTAGAGAGTCCATTTATCTTTACGCTTCCGCTATGAACTTGTGTTTGTTCGTTGATCAATAGATCAACTATTCGTGTAATATGGATCATGTGATTCAAGTTGTAAGACAATATGGTTTGTAATGAATGATGACTATGATACTTAACTATTATGCCTCGCAACAACAATTCACATCGGATACCCACAACTGTATGGATACATCGCAAAGAATTCTTCATGAGACTCTAGAAAAGTACAAACTATAAGCTAGACCAAGAGTAATCTTCTAACCTTGGAGTTTAATGATTAGAAGAAAGGAAGTTTGAAGATCATTAGTAAACTCCAAGGGGGGAGGAAGGCTGAAGGAGAAGTATTAGAATATGATATTTGGTAGTATGATAAACGAAGAAAAAGGTATGAACTGAGAGGAAGTCTGATCTTATTTTTATAAGGTTGTCGGGAAGAACCCATATAAAAGTACTCTCAGGAGGTTGTCAGACCAGAAGCCGAGGTCCATATCTCGAGGAAGTAAGGGTTAGACCTTAACTTGAGTGGGTAATTGTAATTACTCCAAAACCAAGAGAACTTAAGTAAGCTTAAGATAATGAAGTTGGATGAAGAAGATGTCGGAGGACAATCAAAGCATAAGAAAGTTTAAGATCGAAGGGTTTGACCATACCAAAACTAATGATTAGTAGAAAGATTCCTTTCATGGAACCTAAAGAAACCAAAGGGAAGATAATTTGTATAAACTAGAAGCCATGATTGGATGGACTGAATGGGTCTAATCCATTCGTAGGACTAAACAACCAGGACCATGCCTATGGTAAATACCTTACTAAGTACCATTACTTTCGTTATGGTAGTAAGGGAAAACAATATCTTACCTTAAATAAAAAAATTTAGACTTAAGGTTTGGGCACCGCAGCTGGATTACCGCAGCTGGTAGAACCAAGCTTTGAGTACCCAGATAGGAAGCTATCACCACAACCATTAGTAAAGTCCATTAGCATAAGAATATGTCCTAATCCAAGAATCTTTGGAGAGTAAGCCTATAAGCTTAGAGTGTTGGAAGAAATCATAGAATTGAAGAAAGTATCAGTGCCAGACATCAGAAGACTTCATGAAGGATCAAGACAAGAGATATATTCAATTATATCTAAGGAGATCACTAGGGAGTTTGAAAGGATTGTGATCTATTCAAGTCCGTTCCACATTCCGAAACGTGAGAGTGTTCGAACTTCGGGACGAAGTTCAGCTTAAGGGGGAGAGGCTGTAATATCCCAGGTTTAAAGGCAATAAAATGAGAGAACACCAAAGTGTGCATTGCATTCATGCATAGAAAATCCAGGGAATTTTCGCGCTTTCAAATAAAACTTACCACAGTAACTGAAGTTTCACTTGACTTGCTGGAATTGAAGTAGATCATCAAGTCAAGCGCTATAAACTTCACTGTGACCTTTGCTAAAACCTTGTTTTGGGTAGAGATGATTTGATCTATGGGCTAGATCAAATAGAAGTAGATTTACAACAAACAACACCTTAAGTAAGGATCAACTACCAGATCTTATAAAAGGATCTCAACATGACATTCCTTACAACAACACATGAATAATTATGCAATCCTAAATCAAAGAACTCAATTAATTAAGACACTATTATGTACTTATCTTATCCATGTTTTCTACTAAACAAATGTTCCTACCATGAGTCACATGGTATATCTTTTCAACTGCAATACTTGAACCAAGTCAAGAACACTCATATTCATTCTTCATTAACCTTTGATCATTCCAACCTTGTTTCTCAACTCATTCCTATTAAACCTCACAGAAAGGAGAGGATCCTTTTATTATGTTTATACCATTCATTGAGTAGACACACATGTTAATATTCAAACCATGTTTAAGTGAGGTAAGCCATTGATATTAATTAATGCTATAAGGAGTACAAGTCAAGTATTAAATCCTACTTGACCTAGCACACTTGATGGTAAGCAAGAACCTATTCTTCTAGTAATTATAGAGAGGCAAGTGTTGTGATCATTACAACTTGGTAATGATCATAAACCCTAGAGGAACCCTAACTATTCAGAAGAGCTCAACCTAAATAGGTATACTCAAGTATATGGACTTATACTTGATCTTGAAGAGATAACCATAATTCACTAATGAATTATTATAAGGCCAATAATTTGATCCTTACAAGTTGGGTGATGATCATAAACCCTAAGAATCTAAGTGAATGTGATGAGAGAAGTATTAAAAAAGAGAGATTAGTGATGAATAAGTGGATCATGTCTAATGCATGATCTTGCCTTATAAATTGAGATGATAAGTTAAACCTACATATGTGATCAATAGATCTGACCTATCACATGAAATGATAAACATATCAATAGTAGTTAATCCAGACCAATATTCATGCCTTGTGTAGAGTAGTAATGCTATTGTATTTAAAACCTGCTTATCCAAACACTTGAGACAAACCTAGCATTACTTTAATACAAGAAATCTACCTAAGTGAGGAGAAGGAACCCTAGCCAATTACACATAATCAAGCTTATGCTCATACCTAATTCTAGTTGTGTATCACATTGGTGATCCTAACTAAAACCCTAGGCCCTGTTTGAATTCCAATCCAAGCATTACTTTGGATCATAAGTAAAACCCTGCCGTACCTCATGCCTAATTAATACTTCAATTAGTGAAGTATTCCCAAAACCATAAACCTTGTCATATGGAACCAATTTACATAAAATATTATGTCCTAACTTGTGTATCATAGATCACAAGTATAACCCAAGCCATATGTACCTAAAGACTAATTGCCATTTGGTGAGTATAGTGAAACTAATATCCAATTCTGTTTGGTAAACCAAGTACCTTGATTAATTGACCAAATGGAGTAGAATTTCATAAAATAGAATCATCATATAAGTAGTTGAATTAACTATGGGGAATATAGGATCCATCCTAAATAATTTAAGTCAAAGCTTGATTGATAATTATAGAGTTCATCTCACCACTCTTCTTAAACCCTAAGAATCATCAGCCACATAGAATCATAAACTCAACCCATTCTCATTACCACTTACTTTAAGCCATGGCCATAAATAAATTATATGTGAGTAATCATTATGGTTAAGCACTAGAAAAATATAACATATTCACCATTTACCTGTTCTAAATTTCACATCACTTAAATTGAATTGGTACTTAAGTAAAAAGGGAAATAAAAGAGACACATAAATTCATGTTTATATTAAATTTGGAATGACCCTCACAAAATACCAATTTACTCAACCATTAAATATTTGTTTTGAACAAACAAAATGATGTAGTGGTTATCATCATCAAATCATATTGAGATTCTAATAGTTAGAAACCTGCAAGCAAAACAAAATTTGAGTTTGAATTCAAACAAAGAGATATAAAATAAAAAGAAACCAGAAATAAGAAAAGGAGAGAGACTTACCTGTCGGGCTGAGCCCAAGACCGCAGCCCAGTACCACCTTCACTTACCAGCCCAGCCTAAGCCCACCGTACCGATTCGCTTTAAGAATCGTGCGAGGGAAGAAGCTACCTTCTTCTTCTTCCTGGCGGTCGACAGCACGATGGCGCGGCTCCGCCACGCCCTCGTCAAGGATTAGGACGCCGCCGGACGCCAAGCATCATTCCAGAGTCGTTGAGCATTCCATCTGCATCCACTGCCAGTCGGAGCATCAAGATTCCCGCCTAGAAACCCTAACCTGGAACATCGCCGCATCCTGGACGCTCACCGCTAGACCTCGCCGTCGAACCAGACCGTGCTTGGAGCTATAAGAGGGTCGGAGAGATCGCCACGGCTCGAGAAACCCTAGACTCCCATCCTTATCCTCTCTCGTTTCCTATTTCTTCCTCTATCTGCAAGTTTCTGTTGCCGGTGAACTCCATGGCGCCGTCGATTGAGAGCACCCCGGAGTCCGTGGAGTAGCTCAATGGATGCGCCCGTTACCGTGGATCCTCCTGGCGGAAGGAATCAAGAGGGGAAGCTCGGAGCGATGCAAATTTTGCCGTTCCCTTTCTCCGGCCATCGCCGGGAATGGCGAACTGGACCTCGTCTCCGACCACATCAAGCCTCACCGAGCCCACCAACATCTTCAGGTTGATCTTGCGCCTCTCATGCATTTAATTTCGCGTCTTAGGGTTAACCATAGCTCGAGATGGGTAGTTGGCCGGAGTGGCGCCGCCGCAGCAACATTTGGCGGTGATGCTCCGGTGATTTTTTGGAAGCAACGACCACACCATCGTTCTCAGATCATCAAGGGGAGTCGAACCCGCCTAGTAGTACATCCGGGAAGGCCATAAAACGGCGTCGCCACCGTGCACTGGCTCGCCAGCGTTGAGCCGTCGGCGATGCCAACGTGGCGGTGGGACCTAATATATAGCTGGTTTGACCCGGTCAATTGCCAACGAGGCAGCTGACCTGGCAAGACCCCACATGTCTGTGACTAAAGCTAGAACCAGCTCGGTAGCTGTAGCTTTTCAGTTTTAATTTAAAAACCAGTAAATAGTTAAAACTTTGAAAAATCATATAAAATTCATTTCAACTTAGAAAAATTCAAATAATATATCAAAATGCTCACAAAAATAAACTCTATTCAAATAAAATATAAAATAAAAATTGGTGTCAAAATAAAATTCACTTATTTTAACCTTATTAATTATGCCATTTCATTTATTTAAAATACAATTTGAATTCAATAATTAGTGAAGTTTCAAAATTAAATTTTAACTATTCAGCAACTAAGTAAAATGTTAGGATCAATTTTATTTATCATATTTGCATTAACTTAATTATTAGTGGTAATTCATAAACCCTAATTTGCAAATTACTATTTTCTATTTTCTTTAAATAGTAATGATTCAAGAAATTATTATAAGCCAATATTATTTTGGTAAACCAAATTTTATTTACTTAAACATCTTAAGTTAACAAGTTAAATACTTAAACCCTAATAACCATTATTAAACCCTAATTCTTAATCAAATCTAAATAGGAGTTACTCTAATTATTAAATCTTGTGAAAATTAATAAAATGTCAAACCATCACTAATTTTGATTCAAATTAATTAGTAACCACAACTCCATTACCAACTATCATTTTAGGAGTTATACCATAATTTAGAAACCCTAGTTTTAATATAAGTTAGAATCTGGATCCCATTATTGTATGTGATCATTTGAAAATGCTTGAACCCTAAACCCTAGTTGCTTATCACATGTGATCATGTGAATGTCACCTTACATAGAGAACCATATTATGTGACCAACAGATACAAGTCATGATCCACTAGCATAAAACCAAGTCACATGAGATTATCATTTCATGTCCCTATTCTTAATTAAAACCTATATGATCCACTAGTGCCACCTAGGTATAAACCCTAACTTGTTAATTGAATTAATACCATTGATCACTGTTACTATATACCATACCATTAAGATCAACCTCAATCATAAAACCCTAGTAGAACTATAATACTGAACCTTAGTATCAACCTTGTGTAATAATTCACAACACATGTTCCTATCCCACTAAACCCTACTTAAGGATCATAAACCACTTAGCTTAGAAACCATTAGTGATTTCTTAGTGAAACAAATAGGAAGTTATAATAAACCTAAACCATAGTAAACCTAATAGCAAACCTATGGAACCATCTTAATAACCATCCTTTGATATGATGTATATGGGAAACCATGGTAATAACCCTACCAATACTTGCTACATATAAACCCATTCCAAGTTAAGAACCAACTAGTTCTTATTAGTGAAACTAAATGAACCCAATAGTAAACCCTAGAGATACATAGCTCCTATGCATAGTAGTTTCTATTCCTATTTAACCTGTTCTTCAAAAGTTATTCTTTTGAAGTACAAATGCCAATCAAACCTTAGAAGCCCTAATCCTTCTTTGAAATACTCATTAATTCTTAAACAACATGTTCTTCAAAAGTTATTCTTTTGAAGTATAATATAAGTAATCATCAACCATGTTCCGTAGAACTTAAAATTGACAACTGTTCTTTACATATTATTCCATCACTATTCTTTATGTGTAAGATTGTTATGATGTCTTATATCACTTGTTTAAGATGTTAATTTAACCAAACCCTAATAAGAACCTTGTTTGAGAACCATCCTAAAAGTGCAACCAACCCTAAAGAAATCTTGACAACTCATTCATCCTAAATCATCGAGGTTAGGTTACGCTCAGGACGATTGCATCTCATATTATGCATTATAGCATCTTTGCCAGTTCTTTAAAGATTGTCCTTACCGGACGATGATGGTATTTCAGCATTTGGAGTTATCACGTATCGAAGCTTTTGCTTGCATAATCTTGCGGTCAATAAAGGCAAGTTCATCGCTTGCTCATGTCCTTTGATTATTTGTATCAAACTATATGCAAAGTACTATACTTATCACTCATGCATTGAAAAGCAAAGTATTATTTTACAATTATGAATATGACTATGTGGTGGGCAATGGAACCATGGTATGTGTTGATATGGTGGAGGTTCCATTGCATGTGTACTACTCATCTAGGACTAAGTACCAATGCCGTCCAGTGATTCTAGCGTCGTACATATCGCATTGACCATAAGATCTATAATGGCTCTTGGGAAGTCAGCTATATCTTTTCCCTTCTGCACGCCAATGGATTGGAAGAGCCGCGGGGTGTTGGAGGCACTGCCGTTGGTTGGGATAGCCTTTTAAATCCCCATCCATTAGTGATGTTGGGCTCTACGATCTATGATGGATTGTCCACAGTGCACCGTGAGTAAAGCCGTATTATCGGGAGAAGTCTACTGGGGGTGTACGGGTGGACAAAAGGGTGGGTTTGCAGTCGCGGAGAAGGCAGTGTGGACTTGGATCTTACACCTGGCCTCACACCAAAGGAAGTGTGGACAAGCATGCTACTCGGTTGGCAACAAGGATAAGTTCTCTTATGGGAAAAGTAACGCACCTCTGCAGAGTATATCAAATTGTGGCTGTCACTCCCTGTTCCGGGAAGGGAACTGCGAACGCGGCAGGAAAGGAACTCCACGAAGTTTTGGTCAACCTGTGAAGACTGACGGGCATAGTTTTCAGAATAAAATAAACCTTTTGAAGAAATGTTTATGAAAACTTGCATTGGCCTATGACTTTCTGGTCTATGGCTGTAGCTAGTGCATGATACACCTATTTCCTAATATGAACTTGCTGAGTACGCTCGTACTGATTCTATCCCATTTGAACCCTCTTCTTAGATCAAGGCACCGAAGGATAAACTACCGTGGAACTCGAAGACAAAGGAGACAACTGCAACAAGATGAAGAATCCAATCAAAGAAGTCAATGGAGTCAACTTCTGCATCAGCTATGATGGAAACCTAGACTAGTAATAGAAGGGAACCTTTCCCTAATCCTAGCTCCTAAGTAGCTAGATATCTATAGCAAGCCAATTAGCTCTTAAGCTTGAGTTAGCAATCAGTTAGACTACGAGTCGTTCTTAATGAGCTTTATTTGAAGTTTTACCTCACTGTAAAGTAGGAGGTTGTGTTGATCTTATGTAAACAGATTGTGTATCCTTCTATAGACATACCTTGGACTCGCATATGTTTCTGTTGTACCACTCTGAGAGATGTAATATGAGTGGAACAGTGTTTCACTTGTGTTATGTCAACGACTTGTGTACTACACCATGCAAGCAGTACTGGTCAAGACAGCTGGTATCAGAGCAAATGCTTTGACCCTAGGATTAAAACCCTTTAAAGGAGACCTATAGGTTTGGTAGTGTCTATAGGAAGTGTCTTAGCTAAGCCAACTATGCTAAACCAACTATTCTTTTCACTTGAGATGGGTATTCACTTGAGAATAATCCTGACACACTTGAGTCAATCTTTCTTATCTATCTTTCTTAAGTAAAGTTAATTAGTTATCTTGCTTCATTTTAAATTAACTAGAACACCATTGGAGCTTAAGATAATTGGTGGTAGTAGACCACAGTTGGTATACAATACATGGTAGTCCAAAGAGAGGATACAACCGTAAGGAAGATATCCTATTGGAAGAAGTATACCAATACAAGTATGGCTAAGTAAAAGTCAGTTAAAATGTTAAATGACTGATGTTAAGTAAGGGAGATAAGTTATATAAAGTAGTATATGTCTATGATGAGCCAATCATAGGAGGTAAGGCAGAGTGATAGGAGTTATATAAGTCTACTTTTCATGGTAAAGTTGGTAATCATATGTGATTCACTTGAGAATCATGATGTGAGGGAATAGAACATCAGAAGTGAGTGAACAGAAGTATGATGAGGAGTAGGATTTAAGGAATAGTTCGAAAGCTTAGGCCTTAAAATCCTAATAATTGTATCAAGTATGTTAGAACCATAGTCTTTAATTTAAAGAAGGCTTATTTAGAGCATATCACATAGAGAAATCCTAGAGTTATAGGGGGTATATTCGAAACAATCATGTGTTTAGATTAGACATGTTAGAACCAATTGTATTATAGGAAGTAGTCCTCAATAGCACATATATATGGTATACTATTTTGTTAGTACTTCCAAAGAAAACTAGGTTAACTTTAACTATCCCAGGCCATTTTGTTTCAAGTTTGTCTCATTGCAAATGTGCAATTAAGATAAATGTTGAGACAAATAGTAGAAATTCACGTATTCGTGCTAAGTATCACGACCTAAACCTACCTTATGTGGTGTTATATACTACACATCTGAGCCTGATGTTTAGGGATGTCTTACCCAATTATTATATTCAGGCATATAAGGATGTGTATTATAAGCACAAAGCTGGATTTTTTTGGATTTTATTGGATTTTCATTGTCTGACTAGATCCATACATGAAGTTTGACTTTGAAATGCAAATGCATGTTGCAATATCAAGCTCTTACTTGATGTTATAGGTCTAGAGGGTAAAGGTATTCGTGTGAGGAAGTGACGAATTCTGAAGATTTTGAAGTCAAGATGAAGGTTCACTAGAAGAAGGAAGTAAAGTTGTGGGAAGTAACCACAATACTCTGAAGGAAGGACCAATCGAAACTCACTTCTATCCTTAATCAAGGAGTACTTCAACATGGAAGTACCATGAAAAGTGAGAAAAATAGTGAATATGGAGCAGTAGAAGTGGAGCCATATTCATTATGGAAGAAAGGATTGCAAGTAGAGCCACTTACAATACTATTTTCATAGTGTAAACAAGTGGTTATCTTGCAAAACAAACCCTAGAAGAAAGAAAATAGACAAGTGAAGTCGCAGGTGGTATAATAAGACCGCAGCTGATATAGGATAACCATGAAGAGAAAGAATGTAAAGTGAGGTATATCTTAACTAAAACTATGTAAGTAGCCACAGCTGGTAAGTAGATATTGACTAGAACCATAACATAGCCACAGCTGGTATCCCGTAGCTAGTAATATTTAGTTGGAGGATTCACATCGGATACCCACAACTGTGTGGATACACCGCAAAGAATTCTTCATGAGACTCTAGAAAAGTACAAACTATAAGCTAGACCAAGACTAATCTTCTAACCTTGGAGTTTAATGATTAGAAGAAAGGAAGTTTGAAGATCATTAGTAAACTCCAAGGGGGGAGGAAGGCTGAAGGAGAAGTATTAGAATATGATATTTGGTAGTATGATAAATGAAGAAAAAGGTCTGAACTGAGAGGAACTCCGATCTTATTTTTATAAGGTTGTTGGGAAGCACCCATATAGAAGTACTCTCAGGAGGTTGTCAGACCAGAAGCCGAGGTCCATATCTCGAGGAAGTAAGGGTTAGACCTTAACTTGAGTGGGTAATTGTAATTACTCCAAAACCAAGAGAACTTAAGTAAGCTTAAGATAATGAAGTTGGATGAAGAAGATGTCGGAGGACAATCAAAGATTAAGAAAGTTTAAGATCGAAGGGTTTGACCATACCAAAACTAATGATTAGTAGAAAGATTCCTTTCATGGAACCTAAAGAAACCAAAGGGAAGATAATTTGTATAAACTAGAAGCCATGATTGGATGGACTGAATGGGTCTAATCCATTCGTAGGACTAAACAACCAGGACCATGCCTATGGTAAATACCTTACTAAGTACCATTACTTTCGTTATGGTAGTAAGGGAAAACAATATCTTACCTTAAATAAAAAATTTAGACTTAAGGTTTGGGCACCGCAGCTAGATTACCGCAGCTGGTAGAACCAAACTTTGAGTACCCAGATAGGAAGCTATCACCACAACCATTAGGAAAGTCCATTAGCATAAGAAGATGTCCTAATCCAAGAATCTTTGGAGAGTAAGCCTATAAGCTTAGAGTGTTGGAAGAAATCATAGAATTGAAGAAAATATCAGTGCCAGACATCAGAATACTTCATGAAGGATCGAGACAAGGGATATATTCAATTATATCTAAGGAGATCACTAGGGAGTTTGAAAGGATTGTGATCTATTCAAGTCCGTTCCACATTCCGAAACGTGAGAGCGTTCGAACTTCTGGACGAAGTTCAGTTTAAGGGGGAGAGGCTGTAATATCCCAGGTTTAAAGGCAATAAAATGAGAGAACACCAAAGTGTGCATTGCATTCATGCATAGAAAATCCGGGGAATTTTCGCGCTTTCAAATAAAACTTACCACAGTAACTGAAGTTTCACTTGACTTGCTGGAATTGAAGTAGATCATCAAGTCAAGCGCTATAAACTTCACTGTGACCTTTGCTAAAACCTTGTTTTGGGTAGAGATGATTTGATCTATGGGCTAGATCAAATAGAAGTAGATTTACAACAAACAACACCTTAAGTAAGGATCAACTACCAGATCTTATAAAAGGATCTCAACATGACATTCCTTACAACAACACATGAATAATTATGCAATCCTAAATCAAAGAACTCAATTAATTAAGACACTATTCTATACTTATCTTATCCATGTTTTCTACTAAACAAATGTTCCTACCATGAGTCACATGGTATATCTTTTCAACTGCAATACTTGAACCAAGTCAAGAACACTCATATTCATTCTTCATTAACCCTTGATCATTCCAACCTTGTTTCTCAACTCATTCCTATTAAACCCCAGAGAAAGGAGAGGATCCTTTTATTATGTTTATACCATTCATTGAGTAGAGACACATGTAATATTCAAACCATGTTTAAGTGAGGTAAGCCATTGATATTAATTAATGCTATAAGGAGTACAAGTCAAGTATTAAATCCTACTTGACCTAGCACACTTGATGGTAAGCAAGAACCTATTCTTCTAGTAATTATAAAGAGGCAAGTGTTGTGATCATTACAACTTGGTAATGATCATAAACCATAGAGGAACCCTAACTATTCAGAAGAGCTCAACCTAAATAGGTATACTCAAGTATATGGACTTATACTTGATCTTGAAGAGATAACCATAATTCACTAATGAATTATTATAAGGCCAATACTTTGATCCTTACAAGTTGGGTGATGATCATAAACCCTAAGAATCTAAGTGAATGTGATGAGAGAAGTATTAAAAGAGAGAGATTAGTGATGAATAAGTGGATCATGTCTAATGCATGATCTTGCCTTATAAATTGAGATGATAAGTTAAACCTACATATGTGATCAATAGATCTCACCTATCACATGAAATGATAAACATATCAATAGTAGTTAATCCAGACCAATACTCATGCCTTGTGTAGAGTAGTAATTCTATTGTATTTGAAACCTTCTTATCCAAACACTTGAGACAAACCTAGCATTACTTTAATACAAGAAATCTACCTAAGTGAGGAGAAGGAACCCTAGCCAATTACACATAATCAAGCTTATGCTCATACCTAATTCTAGTTGTGTATCACATTGGTGATCCTAACTAAAACCCTAGGCCATGTTTGAATTCCAATCCAAGCATTACTTTGGATCATAAGTAAAACCCTGCCATACCTCATGCCTAATTAATACTTCAATTAGTGAAGTATTCCCAAAACCATAAACCTTGTCATATGGAACCAATCTACATAAAATATTATGTCCTAACTTGTGTATCATAGATCACAAGTATAACCCAAGCCATATGTACCTAAAGACTAATTGCCATTTGGTGAGTATAGTGAAACTAATATCCAATTCTATTTGGTAAACCAAGTACCTTGATTAATTGACCAAATGGAGTAGAATTTCATAAAATAGAATCATCATATAAGTAGTTGAATTAACTATCGGGAATATAGGATCCATCCTAAATAATTTAAGTCAAAGCTTGATTGATAATTATAGAGTTCATCTCACCACTCTTCTTAAACCCTAAGAATCATCAGCCACATAGAATCATAAACTCAACCCATTCTCATTACCACTTACTTTAAGCCATAGCCATAAATAAATTATATGTGAGTAATCATTATGGTTAAGCACTAGAAAAATATAACATATTCACCATTTACCTGTTCTAAATTTCACATCACTTAAATTGAATTGGTACTTAAGTAAAAAGGGAAATAAAAGAGACACATAAATTCATGTTTATATTAAATTTGGAATGACCCTCACAAAATACCAATTTACTCAACCATTAAATATTTGTTTTGAACAAACAAAATGATGTAGTGGTTATCATCATCAAATCATATTGAGATTCTAATAGTTAGAAACCTGCAAGAAAAACAAAATTTGAGTTTGAATTCAAACAAAGAGACATAAAATAAAAAGAAACCAGAAATAAGAAAAGGAGAGAGACTTACCTATCGGGCTGAGCCCAAGACCGCAGCCCAGTACCACCTTCACTTACCAGCCCAGCCTAAGCCCACCGTACCGATTCACTTTAAGAATCGTGCGAGGGAAGAAGCTACCTTCTTCTTCTTCCTGGCGGTCGACAGCACGATGGCGCGGCTCCGCCACGTCCTCGTCAAGGATTAGGACGCCGCCGGACGCCAAGCATCATTCCAGAGTCGTTGAGCATTCCATCTGCATCCACTGCCAGTCGGAGCATCAAGATTCCTGCCTGGAAACCCTAACCTGGAACATCACCGCATCCTGGACGCTCACCGCTAGACCTCGCCGTCGAACCAGACCATGCTTGGAGCTATAAGAGGGTCGGAGAGATCGCCACGGCTCGAGAAACCCTAGACTCCCATCCTTATCCTCTCTCGTTTCCTATTTCTTCCTCTATCTGCAAGTTTCTGTCGCCGGCGAACTCCATGGCGCCGTCGATTAAGAGCACCCCGGAGTCCGTGGAGTAGCTCAATGGATGCGCCCGTTACCGTGGATCCTCCTGGCGGAAGGAATCAAGAGGGGAAGCTTGGAGCGATGCAAATTTTGTCGTTCCCTTTCTCCGGCCATCGCCAGGAATGGCGAACTGGAGCTCGTCTCCGACCACATCAAGCCTCACCGATCCCACCAACATCTTCAGGTTGATCTTGCGCCTCTCCTGCATTTAATTTCGCGTCTTAGGGTTAACCATAGCTCGAGATGGGTAGTTGGCCGGAGTGGCGCCGCCGCAGCAACATTTGGCGGTGATGCTCCGGTGATTTTTTTGGAAGCAACGACCACACCATCGTTCTCAGATCATCAAGGGGAGTCGAACCCACCTAGTAGTACATCCGGGAAGGCCATAAAACGGCATCGCCACCGTGCACTGGCTCGCCGGCGTTGAGCCGTCGGCGATGCCAACGTGGCGGTGGGACCTAATAGCTTGTTTTACCCGGTCAATTGCCAACGAGGCAGCTGACCTGGCAAGACCCCACATGTCTGTGACTAAAGCTAGAACCAGCTCGGTAGCTGTAGCTTTTCTGTTTTAATTTAAAAACCAGTAAATAGTTAAAACTTTGAAAAATCATATAAAATTCATTTCAACTCAGAAAAATTCAAATAATATATCAAAATGCTCACAAAAATAAACTCTATTCAAATAAAATATAAAACAAAAATGTGTGTCAAAATAAAAATTCACTTATTTTAACCTTATTAATTATGCCATTTCATTTATTTAAAATACAATTTGAATTCAATAATTAGTGAAGTTTCAAAATTAAATTTTAACTATTCAGTAACTAAGTAAAAAGTTAGGATCAATTTTATTTATCATATTTGCATTAACTTAATTATTAGTGGTAATTCATAAACCCTAATTTGCAAATTACTATTTTCTATTTTCTTTAAATAGTAATAATTCAAGAAAATATTATAAGCCAATATTATTTTGGTAAATCAAAACTTATTTACTTAAACATCTTAAGTTAACAAGTTAAATAATTAAACCCTAATAACCATTATTAAACCCTAATTCTTAATCAAATCTAAATAGGAGTTACTCTAATTATTAAATCTTGTGAAAATTAATAAAATGTCAAACCATCACTAATTTTGATTCAAATTAATTAGTAACCACAACTCCATTACCAACTATCATTTTAGGAGTTATACCATAATTTAGAAACCCTAGTTTTAATATAAGTTAGAATCTGGATCCCATTATTGTATGTGATCATTTGAAAATGCTTGAACCCTAAACCCTAGTTGCTTATCACATGTGATCATGTGAATGTCACCTTACATAGAGAACCATATTATGTGACCAATAGATACAAGTCATGATCCACTAGCATAAAACCAAGTCACATGAGATTATCATTTCATGTCCCTATTCTTAATTAAAACCTATATGATCCACTAGTGCCACCTAGGTATAAACCCTAACTTGTTAATTGAATTAATACCATTGATCACTGTTACTATATACCATACCATTAAGATCAACCTCAATCATAAAACCCTAGTAGAACTATAATACTGAACCTTAGTATCAATCTTGTGTAATAATTCACAACACATGTTCCTATCCCACTAAACCCTACTTAAGGATCATAAACCACTTAGCTTAGAAACCATTAGTGATTTCTTAGTGAAACAAATAGGAAGTTATAATAAACCTAAACCATAGTAAACCTAATAGCAAACCTATGGAACCATCTTAATAACCATCCTTTGATATGATGTATATGGGAAACCATGGTAATAACCCTACCAATACTTGCTACATATAAACCCATTCCAAGTTAAGAACCAACTAGTTCTTATTAGTGAAACTAAATGAACCCAATAGTAAACCCTAGAGATACATAGCTCCTATGCATAGTAGTTCCTATTCCTATTTAACCTGTTCTTCAAAAGTTATTCTTTTGAAGTACAAATGCCAATCAAACCTTAGAAGCCCTAATCCTTCTTTGAAATACTCATTAATTCTTAAACAACATGTTCTTCAAAAGTTATTCTTTTGAAGTATAATATAAGTAATCATCAACCATGTTCCGTAGAACTTAAAATTGACAACTGTTCTTTACATATTATTCCATCACTATTCTTTATGTGTAAGATTGTTATGATGTCTTATATCACTTGTTTAAGATGTTAATATAACCAAACCCTAATAAGAACCTTGTTTGAGAACCATCCTAAAAGTGCAACCAACCCTAAAGAAATCTTTACAACTCATACATCCTAAATCATCGAGGTTAGGTTACGCTCGGGACGATTGCATCTCATATTATGCATTATAGCATCTTTGCCAGTTCTTTAAACATTGTCCTTACCGGACGATGATGGTATTTCAGCATTTGGAGTTATCACGTATCGAAGCTTTTGCCTGCATAATCTTGCAGTCAAGAAAGGCAAGTTCATCGCTTGCCCATGTCATTTGATTATTTGTATCAAACTATATGCAAAGTACTATACTTATCACTCATGCATTGAAAAGCAAAGTATTATTTTACAATTATGAATATGACTATGTGGTGGGCAATGGAACCATGGTATGTGTTGGTATGGTGGAGGTTCCATTGCATGGGTACTACTCATCTAGGACTAAGTACCAATGCCGTCATGTGATTCTAGCGCCGTACATATCGCGTTCACAATTAGATCTATAATGGCTCTGGGGAAGTCAGCTGTATCTTTTCCCTTCTGCACGCCAACGGATTGGTAGAGCCGCGGGGTGTTGGAGGCACTGCCGTAGGTTGGGATAGCCTTTTAAATCCCCATCCATTAGTGATGTTGGGCTCTACGATCTATGATGGATTGTCCACAGTGCACCGTGAGTAAAGCCGTATTATCGGGAGAAGTCTACTGGGGGTGTACGGGTGGACGAAAGGGTGGGTTTGCAGTCGCGGAGAAGGCGGTGTGGACTTGGATCATACACCTGGCCTCACACCAAAGGAAGTGTGGACGAGCATGCTACTCGGTTGGCAACAAGGATAAGTTCTCTTATGGGAAAAGTAACGCACCTCTGCAGAGTGTATCAAATTGTGGCTGTCACTCCCTGTTCCGGGAAGGGAACTGCGAACGCGGCAGGAAAGGAACTCCACAAAGTTCTGGTCAACCTGTGAAGACTAACGGGCATAGTTTTCAGAATAAAATAAACCTTTTGAAGAAATGTTTATGAAAACTTGCATTGGCCTATGACTTTCTGGTCTATGGTTGTAGCTAGTGCATGATACACCTATTTCATAATATGAACTTGCTGAGTACGCTCGTACTCATTCTATCCCATTTGAAACCCCTTCTTAGATCAAGGCACCGAAGGATAAACTACCGTGGAACTCGAAGACAAAGGAGACAACTGCAACAAGATGAAGAATCCAATCAAAGAAGTCAATGGAGTCAACTTCTGCATCAGCTATGATGGAAACCTAGACTAGTAATAGAAGGGAACCTTTCCCTAATCCTAGCTCCTAAGTAGCTAGATATCTATAGCAAGCCAATTAGTTCTTAAGCTTGAGTTAGCAATCAGTTAGACTACGAGTCGTTCTTATGGAGCTTTATTTGAAGTTTTACCTCACTGTAAAGTAGGAGGTTGTGTTGATCTTATGTAAACAGATTGTGTATCCTTCTATAGACATACCTTGGACTCGCATATGTTTCTGTTGTACCACTCTGAGAGATGTAATATGAGCGGAAAGGTGTTTCACTTGTGTTATGTCAACGACTTGTGTACTACACCATGCAGTGGTACGCTGGGTCATCACAGAGAGGATCCTCTTCTCCTTCCGCGAGAGCAACTGGCTCGATGGACTCGCACGTGGCCTTCCGGAGGCACTTGTGCGTCTCTGTGGTGGTGCGCCTCCTCGCTTCTCGCTTCGCGCATCTCATGAGGCGTGATGCCATGGGAGTGCCCATGGAGCTGCAGCCGCACCCGCAGTTGAGGCACCATGCTGAGCACCTTGACTTCATGCTCTACCAGACTCAGAAGGATCTGGACGCCTCCCGCGTTTACGCGAACCAGACCCATGCTCACATCATCGAGCAGGGTGAGGCGATCAAGCTCCTCAACAACGACCGCAAGACCCTTCGCCAGCAGCGTGCCAAGAAGGACGCTACGATTGTGTGCCTTCGCGCCAAGATAGCATCTCTTGAGGCCACTGTCAAGGCCCAGGAGGATCAGCTGAGAGAGATGGAGGAGGACGACGGAGGTATCGACCTTCAGGGAGGAGGAGCCTTCCTGAGCGACGACGACGACTTTGAGGAGGACGAGTTCACCGAGGAGGAGGACTACGAGTTCCTAAAACCATTGGAAGTGCTAAGTGTTAGTTTGTAATGTGTGTTGAATGAATGAATTAATGTTGTGTTTTTCATGAAAAGACTTCAAGTTTCAAATTTTATGAACTTACTCAAAATAAACCCTAGAAATTTCCCTCTTATCTCATGATCTTCTCTATGTTCAGATGGCCCCCCCCAATCGCAACAACGATGCGATGATGCAACTACTGCAAACCCTGATGGCTGACAGGGAGACTGAAAGAGCTGAGCGCCAAGCCAACATCGCAGCACTGCAAAACCTTGCAAACCAAGGCCATGGAAATCATGACCACCTCGGATCCAAGCTCAAGAACTTCCAGAACACCAACCCTCCGGTGTTTAGCAAGACTGAAGAACCCCTCGACGCCGACGACTGGCTCCAGACTATGGAGAACAACTTGGAAGTAGCGGGAGTGGAAGCCAACGAGATGGTCTTGTTTGCAACCCACTATCTCGCCGGACTAGCCCGAGCTTGGTGGACAAGCACCCGTGCCATGAACGGAGGTCAATTCATGACTTGGGCAGACTTCAAGCTCAAGTTTAGCAAGTACCATGTGCCTCCGGGTCTTATCAAGAAGATGAGGGATGAGTTCCGTGAACTCAAGCAAGGACGCATGACGGTGGTAGAATACCGCGACATGTTCCTTAGACTGTCAAGGTACGCCCCCGACGAGACCGACACCACCGAGAAGAGGCATGAGAGATTCCTGAACGGACTGCATGATGAGATGCAGACTGTCCTCGTCAACACCCCCTTCGCCGACCTTGAAGCCCTTGTAGACTCCGCCATCCAGATGGAAGGCAAGTTGAACCAAGCCAATGAGAACCGCAAGCACCGCATGATGCACCAGAGTGGGCCTAGCAACGCCTCGAAGTATCGCCCCAGCTCAAGCGGAGGTTTCACTCCGAGAAACAACAACAAGTCCCAGATGCAGAACTCGCGCCCCGGTCATCAGAACCGGAGTGGAGGAAACTCCAGGCCAGGAGGCCACAACAACAACAACAACTTCAACCGCGCTCCGCCCAGAGCCCCCAACAACAACAACAACAACAACACCAACACCGCCCCCAGAACCGGAAGCAACGCCATCCCCGTTGCAACCAAGGACAAGGCCACCATCACTTGTTATGAGTGTGGTGTAGTGGGACACTACTCCAACGAGTGCCCCAAGAGACTCGCCAAGCTCGCAGGCAACACCGCTGCACCTGCTCAACAGCAACGCCATGTCTCCACCGGCAAGAAGTTCGTCTCCAACAACCCCAATAACCGCAACGGCCGTCTCTTCCACATGAACGCCGAAGAAGCCCAGGAAGCACCAAATGTTGTACTGGGTATGTTTTCTGTCAACCACATCCCCGCCAGAGTATTGTTTGATTCCGGAGCATCTCATTCATTTGTCACTGAGGACTTTGCATCCACAAGTAAAATTCAACCTATCAGTTTGAAGCATGTTATGATAGTTCAAATACCCGGATCAACCACCAAAGCCAGAAAATTTTGCGAAAATGTACCCATCATAATCCGTGAAGTAGATTTCTATGCCAATCTGATAATTCTGGGAACCAAAGGTTTGGAAGTCGTACTATGAATGGACTGGATGTCAAACCACCATGGATTGATTGACTGTGCCAAGAAAGCCATCACCATGACCAGCAGCACCGGTATCCTAGTAGAACATGTCTCTGAAAGACTACCCAGAAAATTTACCTGCAACCAAAGTGTAGCCAAGCCAACTCTCGATCAAATCAGGGTCGTTTGTCGATACCCTGATGTGTTTCCGGATGATCTACCCGGTATGCCCCCGGATCGGGATATCGAGTTCATCATCGAGTTAATCCCCGGAACTGGACCTATAGCCCAGAGAGCCTATAGCATGAACCCCACCGAACTTGTGGAGCTGAAGAAGCAGATCGATGATATGTTAGCCAAAGGTTTTATTCGACCTAGTGCACCCCCTGGAGATCACCAGTTTTGTTTGTGGACAAGAAGGATGGTGCCACTCGTTTATGTACGGACTACCGTAAGCTTAACGATGTCACCATCAAGAACAAATACCCACTACCCAAGATAGAAGACTTGTTTGATCAGTTGACCGGAGCCAAAGTTTTCTCAAAGATAGATCTTAGGACTGGTTATCATCAGCTGAAGATTCGCGCCACCGACATTCCAAAGACTGCCTTTACCACCAGATATGGGTTGTATGAGTACAACGTCATGTCGTTTGGATTAACCAATGCCCCCGCTTATTTCATGAACCTCATGAATAAGATCTTCATGAACTTTTTGGACAAGTTTGTCGTTTTCTTCACCGATGACATTCTCATCTACTCCAAGTCCAAAGAGGAACATGAACAACATTTGGAGACGGTCCTAGAAACCCTTAGACACCACCAGTTGTATGCCAAGTTCAGCAAATGTGAGTTTTGGCTGAAGGAAGTAGGATTCCTGGGACATATCTTGTATGCAGGAGGAATTGCCGTAGATCCCGCCAAGATCAAAACTGTTATGGAATGGCAAGCCCCAACCACCCAAACCGAGGTCTGCGCTTTTCTTGGATTAGCTGGATATTACCGTAGATTTGTAGAAGGTTTTTCGAGCATCGCTCGACCAATGACCCAACTACTGAAGAAGGACAAGAAGTTCGAATGGACTGACAAATGTGAAGAGAGTTTCCAACAACTCAAGAGTAGACTCACCTCAGCCCCAATCCTGATCATGCCGGACATCACCAAGCCCTTTGACGTCTATTGCGATGCTTCCAAGATTGGTCTTGGATGTGTCTTGATGCAAGAAGGCAAAGTGATTTCATACCTTTCAAGACAGCTGAAGCAACATGACCAGAACTACCCAACCCATGACCTCGAGCTTACAGCCGTGGTCCTAGCCTTGAAGGTTTGGCGTCATTACCTCATGGGTAATCGATGCGAGATCTACTCCGACCACAAGAGCCTGACATATATCTTCACCCATAAGGAGCTGAACATGAGGCAACGCTGATGGATCGAATTGATCAAGGATTACGACATGGAGATTCACTACCACCCCGGCAAGGCCAATGTGTGTGGGGACCCCGGACAAACTGTCCGAAATACCCTGTTATGTATACAGTTCACGATCCCATGATCAGTGTGCCGTGAACACATAACCGAACTGATATCAAATTACACCATCCATTACAAAGCGGAATAAGAAAATTACAACATGGTCACATGACCAATACATACATACTAGCCTCGAAGGGCCTAACTAAACATCAGAGTAGCATCATCACTTCAGCAACGCAGTACCCAAGTCATCTGCCATAACCCTACAGGCAACTAACTGGGAAGACGTTCCTAGCTCGCATAGACATCGCCAACTCCTTCTTCATTCGTCGAGTTCCTCCAAGTCTGGCCAAGTAAATAGCCAAGGACAAAGCCGTGAGTACATTTGGAATTGTACTCGCAAACCATCAAGAAGGTACTTTGCAAGAGGGCAAGATAACAAATACTAATCTAAGATGACAAGAGGGAAGAGCTAATTTCTCCAGTAGAAATAGCATGAAGAAGAGAAGCAGTTTCTCTAGTGGATATAGCATGTGAAAGAGAAATAATTTCTCTTGTGGACATAGCATGTGAAAGAGAAATAGTTTCGCTTGTGTATATAGCATCCCGACATCGCAATTGATGGAGACACTAAAGTGGTACTATGATATCTCTATATCTTTATTGAAGAAGATACTTCAAAAGATAGCTATGACATATCTATATCTTTATTAAAGAAGAGTTCCTCTACATGAAACATTAGGAAAAAGTTCCCCCACTTGGTCTTATTTTTCCACGACCATCTCCATATGGTCGACACACACCCTTTTTCCGTACCCTTCCGGTACATCCAACACAACACTTTCTTTGCAAAGCATTTAACAAAACAAAACTCAAGCCCAGGTTAAGTATGGCCATTTCAACTTGTCCATGACCGCGGACGTGGCTATTCGAATAGATTTGACTCTGCAGAGTTTGCACACTTTCCCCACAACTATCCGGATACCTATCGTGTGGGCGTCATCCCCGCATAACAACATATGCCACGACGGATACCCGGACATAACCTTTCGCCCATCTCCACTGGCATGAGTCCTTCCCTGCGGGCTTGACCCTTCCCGGCACCCCGGCAGCATACCTCCTTTCTGAGCGTATCTTCGGCGCCATGGCAGAAGACCCTCAGTAATCGTCCGGCTATCAGTTAAGACAGTGTATTGCCTCCTCCAGAGCGCAACCCGGCGTCGGAGGTCGTCGTGACCCTCCCTAGAAAGTTGTGAAGGGTGCTCCTGCCAGCTTCAACAAAATACGGGCTAAGCCCCGTCCCACACCAGGGTAGTGTGGTTGCGCGATAAAAAGTTGGGACGGCGAACACTTATACGCAGTGCTCCTTTGAAAAACATTTCACCCACACTTCCTTTACTTGCCAACAACCAACCATATTCCCCCAACATCCTTGTCCAAAGACCTTGTCTTTACAAAACATACACTTGGGTAGAGTTAACTTACCCAAGGTTTTCTCAAACATTTACAACAAGGTAAGCCTTGAGGGGTTCCCAACCTATAGTTTCATGAGTTGAACTAGTATTGCACTATGGACGAGATGGGAGTCATCTTGCCATAGAAGGTATAAAAGGAGTAATGGAGTGGATCATACTTGCTTTAAGGTAAGCATGTATTATGACAACACAAGGAGGATTTACTTTCAGATTTGTGGTGCTAAATATACAACTTAGATAGTGGAGTATCACTATCCAACATACTCTCCAAGGGGTACACGGCATACTCTTCTCAAGTTGAGAATATACCAAGATCATGACATTGATACCTCTATACTACAAAGGGGGTGGATGTGGTGTAAGTTACTATCTTGAGATGGAACATGCTCATGTTGATCATACAAGATAACCAAGTGGAATAGTACGACCATAATATCATGCATCCCATAACACAAGGACAATAGTGGAGTATCACCACTAGGGAGTACCCCACTTGCAATCACACATAGATGACATAAATAGAGAGAATAACACACATAGAATTAAGGTGCTTTGGACATCAACAAATGACATCCAACTAGACACCAAGTCAGAGATCAAAAGATGGCTTGCCTTGGCTTATTTGTCCCTGTACTTCTTCAACTCCATCAATATAAGAATCCCAACAACATAAATAAAATCCTCGTCCGATTCCACTTCTTCTTCTTCTCCGGAATTGTTCGCATCTATCGCCGGAAAATATAAAAGTAACACAATCAATCACATTGCACCAACAAAACAAACATACAACAATCATCAATCAAAAGCTAACCAATCTAGTAAAGCTAACGTATTGAGAACTTATAGATACTACAAAGCAACTAAAAGAGAACCCAATTTATTTACCTAGTAAAGGTATGAGAGTGCCACGACTTAGCAATTGCCTCTCTCGGTATCCCCATGGCACAAACTAAGTATCCACTGGTGGATAACATCATAAAGAGGAAAAGTGCATTAGTTTGGCATCACAAAAATTCACAACATAATTTCAAACATTTTTGGAAAAGTAGAAATCAGTTTTCCTAATTTAATTTGCTCACTTAACACTATATAATAATAGGAAGCAAGCAAGATACCACACCATTTTAAAACTCAAGCTAAACAAAAGAGCTAATGTTAAGTTGTAGAGGTTTTGTTTTGCAAGCATAAAACAAAGGTTGCCCATCTCTACTAAAAAGAGTTGGTCAAGGGTTTTAAATAAACCGAAAAGTTTTGCTTCAACAATGCATGTCACACATATACATTACTAACAGCAACAAATATGTATGAACAGAGACTAATAATATTTTTCGTAGATGGCCAGTACTAATACAAGACTAACCCAATTGGAATCACCCAAAAATATTAAACCTACAATTTTAGGAATTTCTTTGAATCTGACTGTACAGAAAACAAGATCTGTAAGCCATAAATCGTAGAAAAATCCTAAAAATATGAGACCAGTGGCATTTGAAAGGTATTTAAACAGAGATGCATACAAAATTAGATTTGGGTTCAAATTGTTTCTGAAACTCTCACAAATGGATTGACAAGATTACTGCATGTCTTTGCCATTTGCTTTATCTCTGGATTTACAAAACAGATAAATGTTTGAAACTTGTTTGAGAAGATAAAGAAAACATTCAGTAGTCCTACAGAATTGGAATCACTCAATTTGGTTCAAGGATGAATTTTTGGTGATTTAAACGCTAACAGCCATGTCTGCAGAACACACAGAACATGTTTAATTCACCAAAAATCGTACACAACTCATAAAAATACGAGGTCAGCTGAATCAGAAAGGTATTGAAAAGCTGGTTCTTACTCAACTTGTTTCATTAAAAAATTCGTTTTCAAGCTCCTGGTTTAATTCGACAAATCAGATCTGACCAGATTTTGATCTGTGAACCATTTCAGTTTCAGGAGGTCATTCGAAGTTAAACCAACGCCAAAATGAAGGTACTAGAGAGGGCTTTCACCCACCGTTTAGTTTGCTCAAAAAGGTTTTGTAAAACGGAACAATCTAACAAACAATGATTCTGCATGTTTACAGAACTTTATTTAGCTAGGAAAATCCGTTACGAGTTTGAGGATGAGACCAACGCCAAGTTGTAGATCTTTTGAAGATATATCTGAGGAACTTTGAATCACTCGATTTGGACCTGCACACGAGTTTTGGTGGATTTTACAAGTTCGTACCAGAATCTGAAACAGCAAGATTACAGAAATTATAGCAAGGTTTTGGACGAACTTTGGTCAAGAGTTTCAGATCTGAGGATTGCTCAACCTTCTCCATGCTTGGACCAACATGCACCTGCATCAAGATCCAATCTTCTGAGAGGGGAAAAGAGAAAGGGAGCTGGATTCATCAAAGGTTAGGGGAGAAGAGAGTGAGAGAGATGCTCTCATGGTGAGGATGAGCTTGAGGGAGGAGGGAGCTGCATCTTGGTCGGTTTTTCATGGCCATGGCCGGCCATGTGAGCAAGGGGGAGCAGCAGCTCGTGGGAAGAAGGGGAGGGAGTGGGTAGAGTGGAGGAAGGAGTGGAGAGTGAAGAAAATGAGCAAATGGGGAGGAGGTGGCCGGCCAAGCCCCTTTTATAGAGGGAGAGGGGTGGCTGCCTCCTTCTTTGATTGGTGGAGGTGGGTGGCTGGCTTGGGGAAGGGAAAATTGACCCAAGCTGAAATTATTAGTGGCATTGGGAAGAGACAAAGAAAAGAGAGGTTTTCCCAAGGTGGAGTAATTGTGTGAGAGAGAGAGATGGAGAGGTATGATGCACATGTGTGCCATGGCATTTCATGGCCGGCTCCTTTATGTGCCACTCAAAAATGAATCATAGAAAGGGAGCTTCCAACATACATGTTGATCATAGTGGAGCCACATTATTTCATGCCAAGATGGTGGCTTAGATAATGTGCTAAAAAATATAAAAGAGATAGAGATGGAAGGAGAGTGTGATGGTGATATGCACCATGATGGTATTTGTGGCTTGACGGTTTTCGTGCCAAGAAGATGATGGAGATGGTGGTGTACAAGGTTTCAAGTGCAGGACATTTGTGAGATAGCTGCCACAAGATTTGAGATTTGAATTATGCAAAAACAAGATGAGACACATGGCACTCAAGTGCTCATGCAAGACACACGACACCACTTGTGTCATGCAAAGAAAATAGATTCCTTCAAGTGATAAAGAGTCCAAGGTTTAGAGAGATAGTTAAGGATGTAATCATATACTCACAAGGATGAATATATTGACATAAGTCATCAATTCATGATGGAAAAGAATAGATGATTGAGATGGGTATGATGAAATATAAGTTGCTCTACAAATGAGAGGTCAATTGGGAGTGGTTTGAAAGTATCCAATGATCATCCATTTGATCAAGAATTGGAGGATGAAGGAACATTATGGGGCAGATCAGAGATGTACCCAAGATGTGCAAGAGTTTTCATTTGAAATAGAACTTATTTGAAAAGTATTTGAAACACCTCGATTGTCTAGGGACAATTGGCAATGAACTCAACTGGAATGAGATTTGAAAGTGTTGAGATAAAACTAGTTGGAACATAGGGGTTCAAAATATTCTACTTACTTTCTCTAATAAAGTAGAGTTTTTCTCCAATGTAAAAATAAGCAAGAGGGAAAACAAGAAATGGTATAGGTATCATAAACAAGCCTTTTGCTGAAAAGAAAGCAAGATAGATAATAATGTTTTAGAAATCAGTACTTGGTAGAAATGGGATGAAAAACAAAACCCATTTTAGTTCCTTGTTTTCCTTGAAGAAATATCTTGAAAAGATTTAGTAAAATTAGAAGTAGTTTTGTGATCAAAACTAGAGAAGGAAAATCAAAAGGATTTTTGAGAGAGAAAACTAATTTAGGGAGAAGTGTTCTCAAGGGTAGATGATGGCTACAAAATGTACCCATCATTCCCACTCTTGGTTTTGTGAAGATTAAACTTGGATTAAAATAAAAACAAGAGGTTAAAGAGGAAGAAGTGATCTAGTGCTGAAACACTGGATAGGATATAAGACCAAGTTGAATATAGGAGTTGCAAGGATAGACTGAGACATGCAAGACGTGGAGGTTGAAGAGGATGTTGCATAGATGAGATCCATGCATTGAAGTCAACAATAACAGTTGTGGGTGCTTAGAGATCAATAGCCAAAGTCTAGACATTTTAAGCCTGTCAACACAGATGGTCGACATAGCCTCAAAACCAACAAGGATGAGTGGGTATAAGAGAGGGGTGTAGCTAGGGGTAGATGATCCCAAGTTTTGATTCAAGGATGATTTGAGCTAGATTGCACAAAGAGAAAAACTCAAGATGGCACACTCATGTTGCCATCAGAAGATGAGTTTGATGTAGTAAAAAGGAAAACAATTTTTCCTAAGCCACACATGTGTTTTATTAGGTGAGTTATTTGTCTGACCACTAGAGGTGTTGTTCCTTGAGGTAACTCAAGACAAAACTTAACAAGCAAAACAAGACAATACATCTACCAACAGACCAAAGCAATTCATCTTAACAGACAGATCAAGGCAATTCATCAATTAGTCTTTAGAAAAAGTTTTTGTTCCCCCTGATTTTTTGCATTAAGGACAATTAATCAAGGTTGCAAAAGTTGGGGTGTTACAATGTGGTAGCGGATGCTTTGAGTCGACTGCCGTGTCAGTTGAACTCCATGATCACAATCGAGCAGCCCAGCCTGTTTCAAGAGTTTGAACAGTTTAGACTGGAACTTGTTAGTGAAGGATTCCTAGCCAGCATAGAGCTTCAACCCACCTTGGTCAGCCAGATCAAGGAAGCCCAGACAGGAAACGCCAGCATCGACGGAATCAAGAAACAGATAGCCGCCGGAAAAGCACCAGGATTCACCGTAGATGAAGCCGGAATTATTTGGTACAAAGGACGCCTTTGTGTACCATCTGACTCAGATTTGAAGCAAGTCATCCTGAAAGAAGCCCATGAAACCCTTTACTCAATCCACCCCGGAGGTACCAAGATGTATCAAGATCTGAAGGAACAATTTTGGTGGCATGGAATGAAGAGAGAAATCGGCAGCTACATCGCCAAGTGTGACATCTGTCAACGAGTCAAGGCGGAACATCAACGACCCGCAAGACTGCTACAGCCTCTGCAGATTCCAGAATGGAAGTGGGACTCCATAGGAATGGACTTTATCACAGGTTTGCCCAAATCCAGCAAAGGCAATGATTCAATATGGGTAGTTGTCGATAGACTGACCAAGGTAGCCCATTTCATCGCCGTCAAGACCACCTACCAAGGCCCAAAGTTAGTTGAACTGTACATCACCAGAATAGTCTCCCTGCACGGAACCCCAAAGTCGATAGTGTTAGATAGAGGATCACAATTCACCTCAAGATTTTGGCAGAAAGTGCACGAAGGACTAGGAACCCGTCTGAATTTCAGCACCGCCTATCACCCTCAGACTGATGGACAGACTGAGAGAGTCAACCAGATATTGGAGGACATGCTGAGAGCATGTGTACTGGAATATGGATCCAAGTGGGAAGACTGCCTGCCTTACGCAGAATTCTCTTACAACAACAGCTACCAAGCCAGCTTACAGATGGCCCCCTTTGAAGCCTTGTACAGAAGGAAATGTCGTACCCCTCTCAATTGGTCGGAAGTTGGAGAAAGCCAAGTCTTTGGACCATATGTTCTTCGTGAAGCCGAAGAGAAAGTACACAAGATCCGCGAGTACCTCAAGACGGCGGAATAGAGACAGAAGAGCTACGCCGACAAGAGACGCCGGGAGATGACCTTCGAGATCGGAGATTTTGTCTATCTCAAGGTATCCCCCTTGAAAGGAATGCAGAGATTTCAGCTGAAAGGAAAGCTCGCACCCCGATATGTCGGACCATTCAAAGTTCTGAGTCGCCGAGGTGAAGTATCTTATCAACTGGAGCTACCAGAAGAAATGTCGGCTGTGCACGATGTGTTTCACATCTCACTCCTCCGGAAGTGCCTTGAAGTCCCCGAGAAGACCGACGTGTTCAAGAACATCGATCACTGATCGGTGGATATCAACAAGGACCTGACGTACCGTGAAGTGCCGATTCGCATCTTGGAGGAATCTTACCGAACCACCCGCACCCGAAGCATCAAGTTCCTGAACATTCAGTGGAGCAACCATACTGAAGATGAAGCCACCTGGGAATGCGAGGACTTCATGAAGAAGGAGTACCCAGATCCCTTTAGTACCTAACTTTCTTTTAGATCTCGGGATGAGATCTTTTGTAAGGGGGAAGGGTTTGTAACATCCCAAATTTCAATAAAAGAAAGTTAGAAGAATTCCAGAGATTCAAAATTCAGAGCCAACAAAAACTTTTATCTGCATATAGTGCCATGCATAGGACTTGTGCATTTGAGTGATATGCCATGATGATTGTTATTATGTTTATGTGCTAAACCCTAAAACCCTAATGTGATCAACTGAAGATCACAAACCAAATAAATCAAAAAGAGAAAGAAATCAAATAAGAATAAAACCCTAAAACCCTCACATATGGTTTATGCCATTTTTATAAATTATTACCCTAGACCATTTTGGTCTTCACCATTAGTTGAAGAATGTTACTAAACACTTATTACCACTTTTGGAATCAAAGAAACACAAATCAAATCAAATTCAAACTCAAAATGGGATCACATATGATAATGGTCAAATCTGCCATTTATAGTCTGATCCCTACTTTGAGCCCTTGCAATTCAAATTTTTCAAACTCAACTTTCCTAATTCTTTGCACCTCATCCAAGAGCACATCAAGGTGAACAACTTTGGTAAAGACCACCATGCCAAAATCTCTTTGGATCAAATTCTATGCTCACGCAAAGTTGGAACTTTTTAATATGTGGAACAATCTCCAACTTTGCAATTTAGCAATTCTTTGATTTTTAAAATTCCACCACCACACATGATTGTCTCTGGTCATTTACAACTTAACCAAATACAGCAGTTTCAAATTTTGCAACACTATGAATTCAACCAAATTTGGGCAAATTTTGCAAATTGCAATTATGGAACAATGCAAACACTATTTAAAATAGTGTTTGGCCTAAACCCTACTGCCCCTCTTCACTCCCCTCTGTCCCCTGGTTCCCTCTCTCCATAATGCAAGCATAGGAACCCTAGGAGGAGAGGCATAGCATGCATGTGCATGGCCATGCCGGCCATGCCACACATGGCGCGCCACCCTCTTCCCTCTTCCTCTCTGGCCACGGCCACCTTGCCAAAACGCGCCACCGCACCACCCTAGCACCGCTTACACCAGCCATTGTCGAGGAAGCAGCAGCAGCTCGCTGGAGATCGCGCGCCCAGGATCAGCCAGCATGCCGCCCGCGTCGCGCATGCGCACGCCACGGACACGCACTGGCCACCTGCCGCCTCGCCAGCACACGCTCGCCATGGCCCCTCTCTCGACGCCTTGAGCATCACCGCGCCACCACGACCCCGCCAGACACCCCGCAAGACCAGACCCTGGACCGCCGCCGCCAGAGACGATGAACAAGATCCCGCCATTGCCGCGGCAGACACGGAAGCAATGCGAAGCCATCCGATGCCGTCCGACCGTGCTGTCACCGCCAATAGCTTCGCCAGGAACCGTAGAACAGTGCCACGCCCGCGCCTAGCTCCTTAGCTCGCCGGAATCGCCGCGCCATGGTCGACCCTAACCCTGCCCCGCAGCACCCTTGCTCCTCTATAAATAGAGAGCTCCCCTGAGAAATCCAAGCACACCACCATCCTCTCCTCCCATCCCTGCTTCTCCACGACCACTCCACCCACTCGATTGATGCCGGAGCAGCCCCAATTGGACGATCGGAGCCGCGGAAGCCCTGGAGGAACCGCCGTCGATTGGAGCCGCCTCGAGCTCCGCCACTGCTACAGGCTGCTTCACCATCGTCGACAACCTCGCCCTGAACACCGCCGCCGCTCGCCGGACCACTGGTTAGCCCTCCGACCCCCTAGGCTCACCGCGCCAGTGACTCGATCTCGTCGGAGAAGATGACGACCCTCCTTCGTCCGATCAGGATCTAATCCAACGCACCATATTAATCCATACCGATTCGGGTTTAAACAGTCGCTGACTGGTGGCCCCCACACTATCAGCAAGCCCACTCGCGAGATGCGCTGCTGGGCCGTTTCTCTCTGTTTTAAATCATTTCGGCCCACTTCGTTTTCCCGCCGGCCTTTTTAATTCAAATCCTGTTTAATAAATTCAAATCAAATTCAATACTTGCTCCAACTTTGAAATTAAATAGAATCTGTTTGGCTTGGCCAAATTTAACAAATTTTATGTTGTTGGGAAGCTACTGAAAAGTTCTACAACTTGCCACTGGTCTCACCTTGTGATCTGTTGTAGAAATAAAGTGACAAAAATATTAAGTCAGGGAATTTTGCACATTCAAATAAATATTAAAAATCAACCAAAATTGATATTTAGTTAATTCCAACTCCAATAGCTCACATTTCACTTACACTAATTGTTTCTGCAATAAATGGTGTGGTCACTTTGTATGATCATGCCCTAGTTTAAATAAAGGACAATATGGCTAGTTTACTTAACTGATATTGTCCAAAACTATTATGCAAATTATATGAAGTGTTCCACTTCATTTAAATCTTGTCCCAAATGCATCCATATGAAGTTGGACCCCTGTTCAAATACTCTCACATGAAATGCTTGGAGATTTTAAATCATAATAGGCATTATTAAATGGTATGAGGTAGTCTACCTCATTTAAATCATTTTCTCAAATGATGATAATGAATGGTTGACCTAGGTCAACTTGAATTCATGTATTATTGTTTGAGAAATTAAATCTTAAGAAGATTCAATGAGAGGAAATTAATCTTCAAGAACTATATGGAAACTATCATTTACACATGTAATGAGAGGAAACTATTTTTCCCCAAGCAACACAAACAATGCACCCTAATTGTATTAAGTGTGTGCTTAGAATAGTTTGTGTGAATATATGTGATGTCTAGAATAGCCAATAAATTGGTTGAGTGATTATACTCGTATTCAAACTTAGACGCTAGCACCAGAGAATACCCGGAGGAAGGAGGTTGCTACCAAGAGGAGGAGGAGGAGAACTTTGACCACTACCAAGGCAAGCTAATATTCTTGCAAAGTGCAAAGCCCTTTGGGGCAAGGCATCATTAGTCTTACCTTTCTTACCATAAGCCTATCCCAAGTTTCTACCTTACAAGTTTTTACTTGTTTATTCAAAGAGTTACTTTTATAGTTTACTTTGGTCTAAGTTAAAGATGGTTACTAGAGTAGCAAAGTTAGTCTCAAGCTAGCCAAGCAAGATTAGTGATGACGCGTAAAGCACACGCCCGTTGGGAACCCCAAGAGGAAGGTGTGATGCGTACAGCAGCAAGTTTTTCCCTCGGTAAGAAACCAAGGTTATCGAACCAGTAGGAGTCAAGAAGCACATTGAAGGTTGATGGCGGCGGAGTGTAGTGCAGCGCAACACCAGGGATTCCAGCGCCAACGTGGAACCTGCACAACACAACAAAAGTACTTTGCCCCAACTTAACAGTGAGGTTGTCAATCTCACCGGCTTGCTGTAACAAAGGATTAGATGTATAGTGTGGATGATGATGTTTGCAGAAAATAGTAGAACGAGTATTGCAGTAGATTGTATTTGATGTAAAAGTATGGACCGGGGTCCACAGTTCACTAGTGGTGTCTCTCCGTAAGATAAATAGCATGTTGGGTGAACAAATTACAGTTGGGCAATTGACAAATAAAGATGGCATGACAATGCACATACATGTTATGATGAGTAGTGTGAGATTTAATTGGGCATTACGACAAAGTACATAGACCGCTATCCAGCATGCATCTATGCCTAAAAAGTCCACCTACAGGTTATCATCCGAACCCCCTCCAGTATTAAGTTGCAAACAACAGACAATTGCATTAAGTATGGTGCGTAATGTAATCAACAAATACATCCTTAGACATAGCATTGATGTTTTATCCCTAGTGGCAACAGCACATCCACAACCTTAGAACTTTCATCACTTGTCCCAGATTTAATGGAGGCATGAACCCACTATCGAGCATAAATACTCCCTCTTGGAGTTACAAGTAACGACTTGGCCAGAGCCTCTACTAATAACGGAGAGCATGCAAGATCATAAACAACACATAGATGATAGATTGATAATCAACATAACATAGCATTCAATATTCATCGGATCCCAAAAAACGCAACATGTAGCATTACAAATAGATGATCTTTATCATGTTAGGCAGCTCACAAGATCAAACAATGATAGCACAATTAGGAGAAGATGACCATCTAGCTACTGTTATGGACCCATAGTCCAGGGGTGAACTACTCACACATCACTCCGGAGGCGACCATGGCGGTGAAGAGTCCTCCGGGAGATGATTCCTCTCTCCGGCAGGGTGCCGGAGGCGATCTCCTGAATCCCCCGAGATGGGATTGGCGGCGGCGGCGTCTCTGGAAGGTTTTCCGTATCGTGGCTCTCGGTACTGGAGTTATTATCGACGAAGGCTTAAGTAGGTGGAAGGGTAGGTCAGGGGGCGCCACGAGGGCCCCACACAATAGGGCCGCGCGGCCAGGGGGTGGGCCGCGCCGCCCTGGCGTGTCGCCGCCTCGTCGCCCCACTTCGTTTCCCTTTTGGACTTCTGGAAGCTTAGTGGAAAAATAAGATCCTGGGCGTTGATTTCGTCCAATTCCGAGAATATTTCCTTACTAGAATTTCTGAAACCAAAAACAGCAGAAAACAGCAACTGGCTCTTCGGCATCTTGTTAATAGGTTAGTGCCGGAAAATGCATAAATATGACATAAAGTATGTATAAAACACGTAGGTATTGTCATAAAACAAGCATGGAACATAAGAAATTATCGATACGTTGGAGACGTATCAGCATCCCCAAGCTTAGTTCCTACTCGTCCCGAGTAGGTAAACGATAACAAAGATAATTTCTGAAGTGACATGCTATCATAATCTTGATCAATACTATTGTAAGCACATGTAATGAATGCAGCGATTCGAAGCAATGGTAAAGACAATGGTTAAACAATTGAATCATATAGCAAAGACTTTTCATGAATAGTACTTTCAAGACAAGCATCAATAAGTCTTGCATAAGAGTTAACTCATAAAGCAATAAATTCATAGTAAAGGCGTTGAAGCAACACAAAGGAAGATTAAGTTTCAGCAGTTGCTTTCAACTTGTAACATTTATATCTCATGGATAGTTGTCAATATAAAGTAATATGATGAATGCAGATATGCAAGTATGTAAGAATCAATGCACAGTTAACACAAGTGTTTGCTTCTAAGATGGAAGGAAGTAGGTAAACTGACTCAACATAAAAGTAGAAGAAAGGCCCTTCGCAGAGGGAAGCATTGATTGCTATATTTGTGCTAGAGCTTTTATTTTGAAAACATAAATAGAGCATAAAAGTAAATTTTGAGAGGTGTTTGTTGTTGTCAACGAATGGTAGTGGGCACTCTAACCCCCTTGCCAGACAAACCTTCAAAGAGCGGCTCCCATGAAACATTTTTATTTTTGGGTGGCACTCCTTCCAACCTTGCTTTCACAAACCATGGCTAACCGAATCCTCGGGTGCCTGCCAACAATCTCATACCATGAAGGAGTGCCTTTTTATTTTGGTTTTGTTTAGATGACACTCCTCCCCACATTTGCTTTCTCAAGCCATGGCTAACCGAATCCTCGGGTGCCGTCCAACAATCACATACCATGGAGGAGTGTCTATTTTTTTGTAAAATTATGAAGGTTAATTAATTTGGGACTGGGAATCCCATTGCCGGCTCTTTTTGCAAAATTATTGGATAAGCAGATGAAGCCACTAGTCCATTGGTGAAAGTTGCCCAACAAGATTGAAAAATAAACACCACATACTTCCTCATGAGCTATAAAACATTGACACAAATAAGGGATGATAAATTTTGAATTGTTTAAAGGTAGCACTCAAGCAATTTACTTTGGAATGGCAGAGAAATACCATGTAGTAGGTAGGTATGGTGGACACAGGTGGAATTGTTATTGGCTCAAGGATTTGGATGCACGAGAAGTAATCCCTCTCAATACAAGGCTTAGGCTAGCAAGGTTATTTGAAACAAACACAAGTATGAACCGGTACAGCAAAACTCACATAAAAACATATTGCAGGCATTATAAGACTCTACACTGTCTTCCTTGTTGTTCAAACCCTTACTAGAAAATATCTAGACCTTAGAGAGACCAATCATGCAAACCAAATTTTAGCAAGCTCTATGTATTTCTTCACTAATAGGTGCAAAGTATATGATGCAAGAGCTTAAAAATGATCCTTTTGAGCACAACAATTGCCAAGTATCAAATTATTCAAGACATTATACCAATTACTACATGTAGCATTTCCCGTTTCCAACCATATAACAATTAACGAAGCAGTTTCAACCTTCGCCATGAACATTATGAGTAAAGCTAAGGACATATTTGTCCATATGCAACAGCGGAGCGTGTCTCTCTCCCACACAATGAATGCTAGGATCCAATTTTATTCAAATAAAACAAAACAAAAACAGGAACATATAGACGCTCCAAGTAAAGCACATAAGATGTGATGGAATAAAAATATAGTTTCACTAGAGGAACCTGATAATGTTGTCGATGAAGAAGGGGATGCCTTGGGCATCCCCAAGCTTAGATGCTTGAGTCTTCTTGAAATATGCAGGGATGAACCACCGGGGCATCCCCAAGCTTAGAGCTTTCACTCTCCTTGATCATATTGTATCATCCTCCTCTCTTGATCCTTGAAAACTTCCTCCACACCAAACTCAAAACAACTCATTAGAGGGTTAGTGCTTAATCAAAAATTCACATTTTCAGAGGTGACATAATCATTCTTAACACTTCTGGACATTGCACAAAGCTACTGAAAGTTAATAGAATAAAGAAATCCATCAAACATAGCAAAACAGGCAATGCGAAATAAAAGGCAGAATCTGTCAAAACAGAATAGTCCGTACACCATACTTTCTCAAATGAAAATGCTCAAATTGAATGAAAGTTGCGTACATATCTGAGGATTACTCACGTAAATTGGCAGATTTTTCTGAGTTACCTACAGAGACTACTGCTCAAGTTCGTGACAGCAAGAAATCTGTTTCTGCGCAGTAATCCAAATCTAGTATGAACCTTACTATCAAATACTTTACTTGGCACAACAATGCAACAAAATAAAGATAAGGAGAGGTTGCTACAGTAGTAACAACTTCCAAGACTCAAATATAAAACAAAAGTGTAGAAGTAAAATCATGGGTTGTCTCCCATAAGCGCTTTTCTTTAACGCCTTTCAGCTAGGCGCAGAAAGTGCGTATCAAGTAACATCAAGAGACGAAGCATCAACAGTGGGGTTTGGAGTTTCCTCAACTATGCATTGTATCTTGTATATGTAAGTTTCAGAGGCTCCCTTTTCATTTTTCCTAGGCTTGCTATTCTCATCAAACAAATTTTCAGGGACAAGCCAAGCATAGTTATTTTCTAGAGCTTTATGCATTCCAAGGAGCTTACTGGGTATCGGTGCTTTAATCTCCCCACCATCATTAACATTATTAGTGTACCTTATTCTATCCATGTCCATCTTTTCAAGTGTTCTTTTAAAATCGGTGAACAAACCAAGCCTCTTATGATGAGATCTAAGATCCCGGGAGTGGCCCGATCTCGCGATTTGACCCCGAAAACCAAGGGAAGAGGTGGGAGAACGCGAGGAACACGAAGAACACGAAGAACGCCGGTACTCACGCATGCACACCAACCCGATACACCCGATGCTTACCCCCGTGGCTCGATGGACCACGCCAATAGAATCTCCGAGGAAGAGGCACGCGGTAGAATTTCCGGAGAGAGATTGGGGTTGGAGAAGAAGAGATTGATGAGGGAGAGAGAGTAGCTTGTACTAGAATCTCACTCAACAATATCCAAATCAACAACCAGGATGCCTTGATTACAGAGGGATGGTAACCCTAGGGAGACTAAGCTCAAAGGTAGGTTTGAGTTCAAAACAAGTCTAAGGGGTAAAGGAGGGGTCCAGGCTACTTATATAGGCATACATGGCCAGCAAGGGCGAACAGGTACGCGAATGGATAACTTAGGCAGTTTGGTAGGTCATTCCCGTCAAACCCGGTTTGGGTCCGGTCTGACCGGGCCTATGACCGGGCGGTCCGGTCCTGGGTCCAGTCGACCGGGCGCCAACCGGGAATCTGCGAGGTTTCCGGTTTCCTTCCGGTACGATGGAGCTGCGCCCGGTTGGGCGCCCGGTTGACCGGGCCTGGGACCGGGTCGTCCGGTTGTGGGGCCGTTCTGACCGGGTCCTGGACCGGCCAGCTCTCTTCTCTTCCTTGGAGCGCTTCGAGCGACGTCGGGTTCGGCTTCGTGATCATCTCCATGTCCAGCTGCTCCTCTCCTTCCCTTGACCTTGGCGTGTCCTCCTCTCCGGGGTCTTGATGCGCCTTGTACCTAATGACACATAGCACATCGGCATGAGGTAGCATTCCATCCAAATGGGTACCAAGATCAAGGGTGGTGAGGAGCGAGTTCACCTCATCATGTAGAGCTTTAACTCGGGCTCGTGTCATCGGTCCACTTGGGGAACTTGTTGGTCTTGGTGTGGAGGTGTCCGAAGGCCACCCCACATCATCTCCCCCCCCCCATGGGAAAGAGTCGCCCTCGACTCTTGCACCTCCTCATCTCCATGATAGGGTGACAAGTCTGAGACGTTGAACGTGTTGCTCACCAAGTACTTGGATGTCGGGATGTCGATGACGTAAGCGTTGTTGTTGATGCGTTTGAGGACCTTGAAGGGGCCATCTCCTCTTGGCTTGAGTTTGGAGTTGCGCTCATGAGGGAACCTTTCCTTCCGGAGGTAGATCCAAACGAGGTCTCCTTCTTGAAATATTCTTTCCTTCTTCTTGGCGTTGATGCGGTTTGCTTGACGAAGCACATGTTCTTGTATGGTCGCTCTTGTTTCTTCATGTAGTTTCTTCATGGCGGCGGTGCGCTTGTCGAAGTCCATGTTGGTCCGCTCATGAAGGGGGAGCGGGAGTATGTCGAGTGCCGTGTAAGGTTCGAAGCCGTAGACGACCATGAAGGGGCTGCTTGATGTTGTCTTGTGCTTGGCGCGGTTGTAGGCGAACTCGGCGTGAGGAAGGCACTCCTCCCATGACTTACAGTTCTTCTTCACGAGGATGCGTAGGAGAGTGGAGAGGCTTCGATTGACCACTTCCGTTTGGCCGTCCGTTTGCGGGTGCGAGGATGATGAGAACAAGAGCTTCACTCCAAACTTTGCCATGAGCGACTTCCAAAGATAGCTCATGAACTTGACGTCTCGATCCGACACAATGCTTGCGGGTATTCCGTGTAGGCGAACAATTTCCCTGAAAAATAATGAAGCAATGTGTGAAGCATCGTCGCTCTTATGGCAAGGTATGAAATGAGCCATCTTAGAGAATCTATCCACTACCACAAATATGGAATCATGACCATGCTTAGTGCGAGGCAATCCTAGAACAAAATCCATGCTAATATCGGTCCATGGTGCATATGGAGTAGGCAATGGTGTGTAAAGACCATAAGGGTTGGAGGTAGACTTAGCTTGTAAGCATGTTGTGCACCGGCGGCAAAGGCGTTCCACGTCGCGGTACATTCTTGGCCAATAGTAGTGGGTTGAGAGCATGGCATATGTCTTCTCTCGACCAAAGTGTCCCATAAGACCACCTCCATGTGACTCTTGCAAAAGCAATTTTCGAAGCGAAGACTCGGGAATGCAAATCTTATTAGCTTTAAACAAGTAGCCATCATGCAAATATAAATCATCCACTCCTCATTCAACGGAACACTTCTCAAAAATCGGAGCAAAGAAAGAATCGGAAGGATAGAGTTCTTTGATCTCTTCAAGTCCCAAAACATGAAAATCCAAACGAGTAAGCAAAAGGGTGTTTTTGCGGGAAAGAGCATCCGCCACAACATTGTCCTTGCCCTTCTTGTATTTGATCACATATGGGAAGGACTCAATGAACTCGACCCATTTTGCATGTCGTTTGTTCAAGTTGTGTTGGCTTTTCAAATATTTCAAGGACTCATGGTCGGAATGAATGATAAACTCTTTTGGCCAAAGATAGTGTTGCCAAACTTCAAGAACACGAACCAAAGCGTAGAGCTCCTTGTCATATATAGGATAGTTGAGGCGTGCGCCATTCAACTTCTCGCTATAATATGCCACAGGTTTGCCCTCTTGCATAAGAACGCCACCAATACCGAGTCCACTTGCATCACACTCAATCTCAAAAGTTTTTGCAAAATTTGGAAGCACAAGAAGGGGAGCTTCGGTAAGGCGATTCTTCAACTCATCAAAAGCATTTTGTTGGGCCTTGCCCCAAACAAATGGAACATTCTTCTTGGTAAGCTCATTCAAAGGGCAAGCAATGGTGCTAAAATCTTTCACAAAGCGGCGGTAAAACCCGGCAAGTCCATGGAAACTTCGGACTTGACCAACATTGGTAGGAGTGGGCCAATTATGGATGGCCTCCACTTTGGAAGAATCAACTTCAATCCCATTAGCGGAAACCACAAAGCCAAGGAAAACCAATTTGTTTTGAGCAAAGGTGCACTTGGGGAGGTTAGCATAAAGCTTTTCATGACGCAAGATGCACAAGACCTCTCTCACATGTTGCACATGGTCCTCGAGGTTTTTGCTATAAATGAGAATATCATCGAAATGGACAACCACACTCTTGCCAATGAGAGGACGTAAGATGTGATTCATGAGGCGCATGAAAGTAGATGGAGCATTGGAAAGACCGAAAGGCATAACGAGCCATTCATAGAGACCAAGTTTGGTCTTGAATGCCGTTTTCCATTCATCACCAATGGCCATACGGATTTGGTGGTAGCCACTACGCAAATCGACTTTAGAGAAAATCGTGGCACCACTTAACTCATCAAGCATGTCATCTAAACGCGGAATGGGATGGCGGTAACGGACGGTAATGGCATTGATGGGGCGACAATCCATACACATCCGTTGCGTCTCATCCGATTTAGGCACAAGAATCACGGGAACCGCACAAGGGCTAAGGCTTTCGCGGACATACCCTTTGGCGAGGAGATCTTGTATTTGGCGTTGTATCTCCTTGGTGTCTTCGGGGTTGGTGCGGTAGGCGGCACGGTTTGGAAGCGGAGCGCCGGGGATGAGGTCGATGCGGTGTTCTATGCCTCGAAGTGGTGGTAGTCCATGAGGGAGCTCGTCGGGGAAGACGTCTTGAAACTCCTTCAAAAGAGACAACAAAGACGAAGGAATGTTGGTTAAGCCATTAGTTGCCGACGATGGTCCCTTGCATATGAGCACGTAGTGCAATATGGTGGATGGGTTCTCTTGGACCTCTCTCCACTCACTCTTGGTGGCTAGGAGAACACTCTTGCTTTCACTCATATATGGCTTGTGGCGCGCACTATCTTTGTGGTGGGTCGCTCCCTCTCCTCTCATCTCACTATGGTGGGTGCGGAGTTGAGCCCTCGCTAAAGCCTTCGCATTATCCGCGATGATTTGGCTAGGAGTCATCGGGCGCAACTCGAACTTCTTGTCGTTGACCTTGAAGGTGTATGTGTTGGAGAGTCCATCATGTATAGCCTTCTTGTCAAATTGCCAAGGGCGGCCAAGCAACATGTGGCACACCGTCATGGGTACCACGTCACACTCAATAGTATCCTCATAAGGTCCAATCTTGAAAGTGACGGTGATGGTATGTTGTATCTTGACGTTGCCCTTGTCACTCAACCATTGGATATGGTAAGGGTGAGGATGCTTGCGGAGAGTGAGGTTGAGCTTCTCACACAACTCGGTGCTTGCCAGGTTATGGCAACTTCCACCATCGATGATGACCTTGATCGACTTGCCACCAATTCCGGCACGGGTTTGGAAGATGTTGCACCGTTGTTCTTCCATAGCGTGAGGTTGCGTTGTTAGCACCCTAGTGACCACAAGTGAGGGACTTGGGTCATGCTCGCATAAGAGAGGATCTTCTCCACTTTCTTGCTCATAAGCTTCTTCACTTTCCACGGCGGCTTGCACAAGGGCCTCGTATTCATCTTCATCTAGCGTCTCAATGTCACCATTCTCCATAGTGATCATAACCTTGGTGTTCTTGCACTCAAACGATTTGTGACCTTGGGTGCCACACTTGAAGCAAGTGACACTAGAGGGTCCCGTGGATGCCTTAGAGGAGGCGGTGGAGGAGACCGTTTGCTTCATGCGACTTTGGATAGTCGGTTTCTTGGATGTCGTAGATGACACGTCGGGCTTGGCACTTGTAGTAGGAGGAGTTGATGTAGTCGGAGGAGTTGAGGAAGCGAGCTTGGAGGAGAAGTAGGTCTTGACCTTGGAGTACTTAATGTCCTCAATCACTTGGCGCTCGGCCTTCGATGCTTGATGGACCAACTCAACCATGTTGGAGTATGGTTGGAACTCCACAATTCTCTTGATGGGGTAGTTGAGGCCATTGAAGAAACGAGCAATGGTTTGTTCCTCGGACTCTTGGATGTTGGCTTGCATCATAGTGAGCTCCATCTCCTTGTAGAACTCCTCAACGGTCTTGGTGCCTTGCTTCAACTTTTGGAGCTTGTTGAAGAGGTCGGTCATGTAGTGAGTTGGGACAAAGCGAGCATGCATCTCTTTCTTCATCTCTTCCCAAGTGTCAATAGGAGGTTCACCCTTTTCTTCCCGAAGAGTGAGTACTTGCTCCCACCAAGTGTTCGCATAATCCTCAAACTCAAGCGATGCCATAGCCACTTTCTTGGCACCGGAGTAGTTGTGGATGCGGAATATCTTGTCAACCTTGAGTGCCCATGAGAGGTAGGCCTCGGCATCTTCTTCACCCTTGAACTTCGGCATGGTGAACTTGAGCCTTCCAAACATGTTTTCTTCATCCTCCAAGTTTCTTCTACGAGGAGGGGCGCCTTCATCTCTTGCGGCTAGAGGAGGAATAGGAGGTCTTCTACGGCCAACCATAGCATTGGGTTGGCGTTGAAGGTGAACACTTGCTTCACTTGGTTCACGGTGAGGATGTGGTTGAAGATCTTGTCGCGGTTGTTGACGATGCTCAATGTTGGCCCTCTCATCTTGATCATGGTGTGGCTCTCCCCATCCACGTTGGTCATGGCGAGGGTGGCGGCGGAGATCTCGTCGAGGTTGATCTTGATGACCTTGGTCTTGGGGTTGGTCGTCACGCCCATGGTGGGCATGGCGATCCGCTTGGTGACGATCTTGTTGTAGGACTTGGTCTTGTGGAGGACGCTCATGTGGACGAGCATGGTGATGTATTTCTCCACGCCTAGAGTTGGAGCGAGAGTCTTCATGACGAGCATGTGGGCGATGAGGTCGATGATGGTCTTCATGCCTTGAGGAAGAGCTTGAGGACGAAAGGCCACCATGAGAGTAGTAATCTTGTGGCGAGCTTGAGGAAGAGGAAGTAGAGCGGTGTCGGCGATGGCGACCCAAGTTGGTGATGGCGCGCTCGAGGCTATCCATGCGCCTCTCCATGTTTGCATCATTGGCCGCCATTTGGCCATTCAAGTTGTCCGTAGCTTCACGAAGAAGAGCCAAGTCTTGGTTCACGGTGGAGAAGTTGTGAGCCACCTCATCGTATTGCTCATCGATGCGCGTCTCGAAGAGGGCGAGTTGCTCCTTGAACTCTTGGCGTTGTGTCCATAGGTTGTGTTGAGTAGCCAACCTCTCGGTGTTGCGGAGGACTTCTCCATCCCTTGAGTCGTCTCCGTTCCTATCCATGATGGCAAGACAAGAACTATGTTGTGTATGTTAGTGGAAGGAGACTACCTCGCACTCTTACCAAGGTAAGATAGTATTGAGGCAATCAACCAAGCCAAAAGCAAGATCAAGTGTATCGGGACACACGCAAAACCACACACAAAAGCTAGCAAATATGGTGTTAGGCGAGTGTTGTGGAAAGCCAAAAGACAAATCCAAGATCGAGTATGTTGTTAAAAGTGGGTGAGGTCCAAAAATCCAAATGTCAATGTGAAGATCACTATAAACACGGAAAAGTTGTGGAACACACACACGGGATAAGAGGGGTTAGTGCAACCAAAAGTGAGCGGAAAAGTGTATGTGAAGGTGCTCGGTGTCACACTAACACAAGGAGAGCCAAAGCTTCGGTTGCAATTGAAGATACAACAAGATTCACACGCGGCCTCTCTTCTCTTATCTCTCCTTTGCTTAAAAGCTTATGACTCTTTTGTACACGGTGGCACTCACACTCTTTTGTATCCTTGGTGGCACTTGCACACTTTTGTATGTATGGATATATGGATGTATGGATGTATGGATGTATGGTGCTACTTGCACTCTTTTTGTGTTTTTGGGGCTTTTTCACGCACTATGTTAGCGTTAGCCTCGCTTTTGCTATCTTGCCACACGAGTGTTTGCTTGGATGCTTTACTCAACACGACACACACACCTCACAATGCGGGGCCACGTGCAATGTCTCGCAACACTAAACAAGCAATGCTCGATGGGATAGATCGCAAAAGGAAGAGGGGTTACAAGGGAAAAACTGCAAGTTATACCTGCGATGATGGTGGTGGTGGTGGTGGTGATCGCCGGAAATCGAGCTCGAAGGAGGGCGCGGAGCTGCGCCCGGTCTGGGGCCGGTTGAACCGGACCGAGGACCGGATGGATCCGGTTGCCGCCCGGTCGACCGGGTTCTGGGCCGGCTCGTCCGGTCTGGGGTCCGGTTGACCGGGTCTCAACCGGGTTCGTCGATTTCTCTCTCCTGTTCTTCCCCAAACCAAATCCAAAGTGCAAATCGACGGGAAAACGATGGAATTGGAGGCTCAAAGTTGGGGAAATAGTAGATCAAGCACAACAACTCCAGATCCACGGACCAAAACCACTCAAAACGCAACCAAATCACAGATCGGTCAAGAGGCAATTTGGGGCTATTTTTGGGGATTTTGAGAAAATTTTCTAGAAACGAAATCGGGTGGGTGGAGGGTCAAAATCACGGTAACCAAGAGCTGCTGATACCATATGATGAGATCTAAGATCTCGGGAGTGGCCCAATCTCGCGATTTGACCCCGAAAACCAAGGGAAGAGGTGGGAGAACACGAGGAACACGAAGAACACGAAGAACGCCGGTACTTACGCACGCACACCAACCCGATACACCCGATGCTTACCCCCGTGGCTCGATGGACCACACCAATAGAATCTCCGAGGAAGAGGCACGCGGCAGAATTCCCGGAGAGAGATTGGGGTTGGAGAAGAAGAGATGGATGAGGGAGAGAGAGTAGCTTGTACTAGAATCTCACTCAACAATATCCAAATCAACAACCAGGATGCCTTGATTACAGAGGGATGGTAACCCTAGGGAGACTAAGCTCAAAGGTAGGTTTGAGTTCAAAACAAGTCTAAGGGGTAAAGGAGGGGTCCAGGCTACTTATATAGGCATACATGGCCAGCAAGGGCGAACAGGTATGCGAATGGATAACTTAGGCAGTTTGGTGGGTCATTCCCGTCAAACCCGGTTTGGGTCCGGTCTGACCGGGCCTATGACCGGGCGGTCTGGTCCTGGGTCCGGTCGACCGGGCGCCAACTGGGAATCTACGAGGTTTCCGGTTTCCTTCCGGTACGATGGAGCTGCGCCCGGTTGGGCGCCTGGTTGACCGGGCCTGGGACTGGGTCGTCCGGTTGTGGGGCCGGTCTGACCGGGTCCTGGACCGGCCAGCTCTCTTCTCTTCCTTGGAGCGCTTCGAGCGACGTCGGGTTCGGCTTCGTGATCATCTCCATGTCCAGCTGCTCCTCTCCTTCCCTTGACCTTGGCGTGTCCTCCTCTCCGGGGTCTTGATGCGCCTTGTACCTAATGACACATAGCACATCGGCATGAGGTAGCATTCCATCCAAATGGGTACCAAGATCAAGGGTGGTGAGGAGCGAGTTCACCTCATCATGTAGAGCTTTAACTCGGGCTCGTGTCATCGGTCCACTTGGGGAACTTGTTGGTCTTGGTGTGGAGGTGTCCGAAGGCCACCCCACATCATCTTATGCTTAATAAAAACTTTTCTAGCTTCTTTAGCTATACCTTTAAATTCTCTATCAAGGACTTTTAAAAAAAATCTCTCTTTTCTCCCCTCTCCATATCAGAAAGTGTAAGAAACATGTGTTGTATCATGGGATTGAGACTAATAAATCTAGTTTCCAACATGTGTACTAAACAGGTAGAGGCACTTTCATAAGTAGGAGCAGATTTTAATAATGGTATATCTTCAAAATCTTCATCCATGCTAACATGGGTGAAAAATGCTTCTATATTATCTCTTCCAATGATAGACCCTCGTCCTACCGGTACATCTTTAAGAGTAAACTTAGGAGGAAACATGATGAAATAAATAAAATAGATGCAAGTAACTAATTTTTTTGTGTTTTTAATATAGAGAACGCAAACAAGATAGCAAATAAAGTAAAGCTAGCAAATAACTTATTGGTATTTTGATATAATGCAGCAAACAAAGTAGTAAATAAAATAAAGCAAGACAAAAACAAAGTAAAGAGATTGGAAGTGGAGACTCCCCTTGCAGCGTGTCTTGATCTCCCCGGCAACGGCGCCAGAAAAACAGTCTTGATGACGCATAAAGCACACGCCCGTTGGGAACCCCAAGAGGAAGGTATGATGCGTACAGCGGCAAGTTTTTCCCTCAGTAAGAAACCAAGGTTATCGAACCAGTAGGAGTCAAGAAGCACGTTGAAGGTTGATGGCGGCAGAGCGTAGTGCGGCGCAACACCAGGGATTCCGGCGCCAACGTGGAACCTGCACAACACAACCAAAGTACTTTGCCCCAACTTAACAGTGGGGTTGTCAATCTCACCGGCTTGTTGTAACAAAGGATTAGATGTATAGTGTGGATGATGATGTTTGCAGAAAACAGTAGAACGAGTATTGCAGTAGATTGTATTTGATGTAAAAGAATGGACCGGGGTCCACAGTTCACTAGTGGTGTCTCTCCGTAAGATAAATAGCATGTTGGGTGAACAAATTACAGTTGGGCAATTGACAAATAAAGATGGCATGACAATGCACATACATGTTATGATGAGTAGTGTGAGATTTAATTGGGCATTCTGACAAAGTACATAGACCGCTATCCAGCATGCATCTATGCCTAAAAAGTCCACCTTCAGGTTATCATCCGAACCCCCTCCAGTATTAAGTTGCAAACAACAGACAATTGCATTAAGTATGGTGCGTAATGTAATCAACAAATACATCCTTAGACATAGCATTGATGTTTTATCCCTAGTGGCAACAGCACATCCACAACCTTAGAACTTTCTGTCACTGTCCCAGATTTAATGGAGGCATGAACCCACTATCGAGCATAAATACTCCCTCTTGGAGTTACAAGTAACGACTTGGCCAGAGCCTCTACTAATAACGGAGAGCATGCAAGATCATAAACAACACATAGATGATTGATTGATAATCAACATAACATAGCATTCAATATTCATCGGATCCCAACAAACGCAACATGTAGCATTGCAAATAGATGATCTTGATCATGTTAGGCAGCTCACAAGAGCCAACAATGATAGCACAATTAGGAGAAGACGACCATCTAGCTACTGCTATGGACCCATAGTCCAGGGGTGAACTACTCACACATCACTCCGGAGGCGACCATGGCAGTGAAGAGTCCTCCGGGAGATGATTCCCCTCTCCGGCAGGGTGCCGGAGGCGATCTCCTGAATCCCCCGAGATGGGATTGGCGGCGGCGGCGTCTCTGGAAGGTTTTCCGTATCGTGGCTCTCGGTACTGGAGTTATTATCGACGAAGGCTTAAGTAGGCGGAAGGGTAGGTGAGGGGGCGCCACGAGGGCCCCACACAACAGGGCCGCGCGGCCAGGGGGTGGGCCGCGCCGCCCTGGCGTGTCGCCTCCTCGTCGCCCCACTTCGTTTCCCTTTCGGACTTCTGGAAGCTCCGTGGAAAAATAAGATCCTTGGCGTTGATTTCGTCCAATTCCGAGAATATTTCCTTACTAGGATTTCTGAAACCAAAAACAGCAGAAAACAGCAACTGGCTCTTCGGCATCTTGTTAATAGGTTAGTGCCGGAAAATGCAAAAATATGACATAAAGTATGTATAAAACATGTAGGTATTGTAATAAAACAAGCATGGAACATAAGAAATTATCGATACGTTGGAGACGTATCAATTAGCACCCCTCATGATTAGCGCTAGTGCTAAATATTAAAACTTGACTACTCTAGATGGGAACATGTGACTTGAAATGAAATTTGAAACCTTGGAATGATGAGTCATTCCATTGAATGAATTTTGAAGGTGAATTTGACCAAGAGAAGATGGTGATTTTGATAAAACTGATATTGGTTTGAATGCGATACCTTTCCAATATTGAGTACCCCCACAATACCTGATTATGGGTAGGGCTTAACTGGAAATTTATGCATCTTAGTATGGGTTCCCTCTGAACACACATCATAGGGGTTATGCTTGAGGCTGCCTCCGTTGTTGAGAAATGATGTGAATTGAGGTGAATTGTACGGCCAAGCCCTGTGCAGTTCCCAGGTGGACAGTTGGTCTTCACTGGGAGGCCAAGCTCATGGGGAGAGGTGCTCATACTAGGATTTGTAAGTGAAAGGTTATGGTTGATGATCCGCGTACTGTGTTACGATGATTCGGGGTAATCCCGACGGATGAAATCAAATGTTGTGCCACAAGTGTGCAACCTCTGCAGAGTGTAAATCTATTCGAATAGCCGTGTCCACGGTTACGGACGGTTGGAAAGGCCATACAGTTTTCGATGTCAGATTCTTGAAAATGGTGGGAAATGAATGGTGAATTTATGACTTGTGGTGAATCACAACCAATGTTGTGGGAATGACACTAATGTTCCCACTTGAGTAGTTAGTACATGAATAAGTCTTTTCTCGAATACTTGTGAATTAAAATTGGCTTTATGCAAATAAACTAGAGCTTAGCACCCCTTACTAGAAATGTTAGCACTTACACCAGTATTAGTTTGCGAGTACTTAAAGTACTCACGGCTTTGTCCCTGGCTATTCAAATGGCCAGAGTATGAAGACGAACAGAACTATCAAGGAGATGACCAGCAGGATGCCTACGACAACTAGGAGTCTTCCAACGTCAAGCGTTGGCCTGTGGACTAGAGAGTCCATTTATCTTTACGCTTCCGCTATGAACTTGTGTTTGTTCGTTGATCAATAGATCAACTATTCGTGTAATATGGATCATGTGATTCAAGTTGTAAGACAATATGGTTTGTAATGAATGATGACTATGATACTTAACTATTATGCCTCGCAACAACAATATTCCTGGGATTGCGATGAATGACATAATAGGCATCCGGACTTAAAAATCCGGGTGTTGACACTTGTGATCCATGATACACAAGTTAGGACATAATATTTTATGTGGGGTGAATCCTATGTGGAAGGGTTTAGGGTTTTTGCATATTCTTCACTAAATTGAATATAGACAGGCATGAGGCATGGCAGGGTCCTACTTATGATCCAAAGTGATACTTGGATTGGAATTCAAATGTAGTTTAGGGTTTAAATAGTGATTACCAATGTGGTACACAACTAGGATTAGAATATCTTATACTTACTAATTGGAGGCACCGTAAAAGCCTCCACGTTAATCCACATCATTAGAATAATTAAAACGATTAGATCTAAAAATTACGGTTAGGATTAATCAAGAAAGTCATGATTTTTAATGTACATAGAAAGTTACGTTGGCACGTTATGTCGCATTAATTCTAAACAATAAAATTTCAATGTGTCCGTTTAAAATATAATGGATCCACAACCGCTAGATGAATCATGGGACGTGACCTGCAGTCCCACGAAGCAACGTGAGTCGTGTAGTTTCAAAAAAAAAAAGCAACATGAGTCGTGTTGTCCTTGGACTCCTTCCAACAATAAGGATTCTCTATATTAATTGTTTCAACAAAAAACAGATCCTATTTGTTAGGATCAATCACGTCTAGATTAGGAAAAAGATCTATTATGGCTGCTTGCTCTCATATGCCCCACACGGCCGCCATGAATGTGTATTGGTGCCATTGGTATGTATCAGTCCATTTCAATGAATTTGATCGACTCTCTTCCTTGGACTTCAAACGATTCTAGCGTACAACGATATTGGAACGAGGCGCATGACAAAATAATCGCTGGTGCACTCGCGTACATCGTGGCGGCCATGCCAGGGCCGCTGCGCCCTAGTGAGCAATAACTAAGGTTATGTATAATTGATTAGAGTTATTCCTCCTCACTTAGGTAGAATTCTTGTATTAAAGTAATGCTAGGGTTGTCCCTAGTGTTTGGATAAGCAAGGGTTTCAGTACAATACCATTACTCCTCTACACAAGGCATGAGGATTGGTTTGGTTACCTACTAATGATTTACTTATTATTTCATGAGAAGAATGAGATCTAATTATCACATAGGCTTATCTAATCATTTAAATCTACAAGGTAAAACCATCCATTAGACATGATCTACTATTCCACACCAATCACTTCTCCATTACTTCTCTCATCACACTCACTTAGATTCTTAGGGTTTATGATCATTACCCAATTTTTAATGGTCAAAGTATTGGTCTCATACTGGTTTATTAATGAATCATGGTTCTCTTCTCCAAGATCAAGTATTGGTCCATATACTTGAGTATACCTCTTTAGCTTGAGCTTTCTTGGGTAGGTAGGGTTCCTCTAGGGTTTATGATCATTACCAAGTTGAATGATCACAACACTTGCCTCTCTATAATTACTAAAAACAAAATAGATTCTTACTTACCATCAAGTGTTAGCTAGGTCAAGTAGCGTTCAGTACTTGACTTATACTCCTTATAGCATTAATTAGTATTAATGGTTTACCTCACATAGATAGGGTTTGAATATTAAATTAGGTTCTATTCAATGGATAATATAAGCATATGAATGGTTCTCTCCTTTCTCTAAGGTTTAGTGAAAATAGTTTGGATGAACAAGATGGAATAGTCAATAATTGATAAAGAAGGAATATGAATGTCCTTGACATGGATTCAATTATTGTAGTTGAAAAGATATACCATGTGAATCATGATAGAAATATTTATTTAGTAAAAGACATGGAAAAGATAAGTAAAGAATAGTTTCTTAATTATTCACGTTCTTTGGTTTATGGTTGAATAATTATTCATGTGTTGTTGTAATGTCATGTTGAGACCCTTTGTAAGATCTTAGAGTGGATCCTTACTTAAGGTGTTATTTGTAATATAGCTAATTCCATTTTATCTAGCCCCAAGATCAAATCATCTCTACCCAAAACAGGGTTTTAGCAAAGACCACAGTGAAGTTTATAGCGCTTGACTTGATGATCTACTTCAATTATAGCAAGTCAAGTGAAACTTCAGTTACTGTGACAGGTTTTATTTGAAAGCGCGAAAATTCCCCGGATTTTCTATGCATGAATGCAATGCACACTTTGGTGTTCTCTCATTTTATTGCCTCTAAACCTGGGATATTACATCTGATCGATTCGTGGGAGGACGAATGAATCCTTGGGGCATGCTTGATTGAGGTTTGTGTTGTCGATAACTTGGGGTGCTTGATTTCCATGATGACTTCGGCGGCAATTCAAGTAGCCGGTTCTAACAAGGGGGTCCTCGCCTATGCCCACCATGAGGGGCTTAGGGTTGACAGAATCCTGCAACTTAGCACGAGACATCGGATACCAAACGAATAGAGGTGAGTTTTTACCTAGGTTCAGGGCCCTCGATGAGGTAAAACGCTTACTCCTGCTTGTCTGATCTTGATTTATCGATGATAAAGGTTACAATGGGATAGCCGATAGACTGCATTGTGGTGAACTTGCTGGAAGGCAAGGTTTCTAGGGTTTTGTGTATGCGAGATTGTGTAGGATGATTTTGATGTCCTCTGGCAGGCCCTCTCCTAGCTTATATAGGAGGCCAGGTCCCGAGATTCCTGCTCGGATTCGACTATGTTACAATGAGATCTAATCTAATCTTTCCGTATTCAATGTTCCCTCATCTTGTCCATCAAGAACTCGTCTCCGTCTGCCTTTCCTTCGTCGCAGCCGACATATTTGTCCATCATGGGCTGCAATGATCTTCATGAATCCCATGTTGGGCCGACGGAGGTAGGCCCATGTTGGGTACCCGAAGGGTAATGCCTACATCAATAGCCCTCCAGTGACTGGCCGAAGCGAAGCTTCAGGAAGAGACTCAAGGTGTCTTCATCCGAAAATCCTAATCACTCGAAGAATATTGAGTCTTGTGCTTGATGTAAGGTTGAAATTGCCTAATATCGGGTGCGTGAATAGCGCTCCTTATGGGAGTAGCCCCCGAGTCTAGGGACGGATGCTTGCAACCGTGTGTAGACTCAAGTTGTACTACTCGAAGATCTTGTTGTCGGTGTTTTTGAACCTTCCTCTTCATTCGATGTTTTGAATGTATCGGGTCCTTGTAGACTTCGAGAGAAGCCGAATAATTGATCATACGTAATGGATAAGAGTAACGAGCCCAGTTTTACTCGGTGAACTGGTACTGGTTAACTGTTGAAGAAAAACAATGTTACACTACACAAGTTCAAGTCCACAGGCTCGAACCTGGATTTGTTAGAACCTTCGAGTCCGTTTTTCATTGGATTCTTTTTCTCAGCAATGCCTTTATCATTCTATCGGGTGCGCGTCCAGTGCTCCCGATGGGAGAGTAGCCGCCGAGCCTGTGAATGACTGCAAAGAAGTCATGCGTAGGCTATTTGGTGACCCGATCGTCGTGAATTTCTCTGAGTCCTAACATATTCGAATGCTCCAACACAAAGGAGACGATGACCTTGATGATGCCATCAACAATGTGGCAACTGCTGCGGTGAAATTGATGGGATGTGACCTAACAGGCCCACGCCTGGCCTGCGCAGTCAGTTTGGAAATGATCGGACCTTGCCTGCTAACCAAAGCGTTTCCTGGATCTTCGTGCGTAGTGGAGGTAATGGGCCGCCAGTTTGCCTCTTCTTGCAACACGTGTATAACCATATTTCCGTCCATTTTCAATGATGTGAATCTGATGACTTAAATCGAAAGTAATTTCCCTTTATAAAGAGGATCCAGGGTTTAATTTTTCTCACCCGTGCCTTTTTGTTCATCTTCCTGCCATCTTCTTTACCCTTCGTGCTGCTGCGCCAAAGCCTTCGAAGCCTCAACAAAACTCGAAAATCATGGGCAAGAAGAAGATCTCCACAACTGCCAGTGTCACTGCGAGCGCCACCGGCTCGAAGGCAACCGCGGCCGTGCTGAAGAAAACTGCACCAAAAGTTGGTACCGCCTCTGCCAAGGATGCCCAATGCGATTGGACAGCGTCCACCATCACCAAGCGCGATGATAAAATGATGAGGAGTCTGGGGCTGATCTTCGATGATGAAGAAGATGTCATATTCCCAGGATCAGATTCTCGTCAATCCCCCCGCCAGATTCACTGTTATGTTTTCCTCTTTCCTGTACTAGGGGTTGTCTCTTCCAGCCCACGAATTTCTTTGGTCTCTCCTTTTTCATACGGCATTCAACTCTGGCAGCTGATGCCGAATTCTATTCTTCATCTGACGATTTTTATCATTGTTCGTGAGGCTTTTCTTGGTATCAATCCACAATGGGGTTTGTGGAAGAAGATCTTCCTCGTCAAGCGTCACAATGGTGTCAACAGACCCTACATCACCGGAGGAGTCGACTTCATTGTTTGGAAAGAAGTCAACTACTTTAACTTTCCAATGAAAGAATTTGTCCATTGTTGGAGGTCGAAGTGGTTTTACTTTAAGAATCAGCCGACATCAGGACATTGCTTTGACCTGCCGAAGTTCACGGACGTCCTGGAAGCGACGCCGAAGAAGTCCTGGCGAAATATTTTAACTCCTGAAAATAAAGTGATAGCCGATGATTTGTATGAGAATGTCTTGGACATGAAGAATGCCGGCGGGCGAACAATGATCGGCGCCAGTAATGTCTACAGTTCATCACATGTGGTCATATTTTGGTTCCAAAGATGTGACCCGAATTAATGTCGCGGATCTGTCGGATAAGGAACTCTTGGACGAAGTCAGATGCTTGACCTACTTTAGTCAAGAAGATTCTATTCGCTTAGTCGCTCTCCAGGATCTGTACGAACTTACTCATCTTCCGGCTGAGGTAATTCTGATGTTCCATACTCGATATGATACTTGTATCTGATAGTTTTATTTTGATCTGTCGAATCTTTGTTTGCCTCATCAGGTCCCCGCAACTGCAAGGTATGACCCTTCCACACCCAAAACTAGGGAGGAACCTGAAGATGACGAGTCCATCAGTAACGTTGAAGCTCGCGTCGAGGTATTTGAAGATAGTGAGGCCACCAAAGATGAAGAAGAAGAAAACAGAAGTGTTGGCCCCGAGGTCCTTACTACCAAACGCCAGAAAGCTCTTACTGATGAATTAACTGATACGGCGGAGTCGGGTCCTAGTGACCGATACGACAATGATGCTGATCGTGTTCGTTGCATTGGTGCAGCTCCCGAGGTGCCAGCTGCTCAGCCACAGAAGAGGCCATCGGGCAGCTTTGCCGACGAGGATGAGTTGCTCTTTGAATCGTAAACACTTTCACATGTTCTTGTCTTTAAAGTAATCGATATCCCTTCATCTGTATTATTGACATCGCCAAGTTTGTTCATGCAGTGATGAAGGAGAAATAGCTCCTCCTCCCCCAAAGAAGGCAAAGACCAGCTCTAGCAAAGAGGCAGCAGCTAAAGGCAATAGGCCAATATTGTCGAAGGGAGCACCAGTTGCTCCTTCTCCATCGAGGATAGCTCAGATGAAAGGGAAAGAATTTCCCTCAACAGCTGCTTCCTTGTCCTCAGCTCCTTAAGGACACGTAAGTGTCGTAGTGTTTTATTTTATTTCTTTTGACGATGGTCCTTATCCCGCTAGCCCCCGAGCCTACGTTTGACTATTAGCAGTCGATGTTGGCTTGATGGTGGCTTCAAACGTATAATTGTTTGTCTTGTGTTGCGTCATAGCCCATCCAAGCCACAGTGGTGATAGTGAAAGATTTCACCTCCCGATTCATCCAGCTTGAGTCTGAAATGCTTGGCTTCAAAAGGATGCTCAATCTCCATCTGATTAGTTTGATCATGCGGTCAAGTTGGCAGCTAGTGCTCGGCAGGAGGCCACAAATTGAAGAAAGAGCTTCACCAACTAAAAATGAAAATGAAGGAGGAGGAGGAGGAGAATTAGAAGGTGGATGCCCAGGCTCAAGCGAAGAAAAAGGAGGATAGTCTCCGCAAACCCATTGAGACTCTACTGGGTAATTTATTTTAACAACCTCAACCTTCCTTTATTATTGAATCATGTTGATTTTTTTGCTTGTGTCTTCACTTTTATAGGAGCTTCCGATATACCCGTAAATAGCGTAAGCGAGCCTCAAGTCGATTCTATACTCGATGCCATCCCCTTTGTTGTCAATTCTAGCGAGTTTGTGCAAGCTCTTCTGAAGAAGAACAAGGCGGCCTTGTCACGGCTTTTTGCCCCGATATTAATTTCCAAAGGTAGACCAGAAAAAGATGTTGGGGCAGCTGGCTGACGCATTCTCTGTCGACACCAACGACACCATCAAGGTATTCAAACGCACCTCATGTATCTACGGGGCACTTCTTGCGTTTCAACTTTTGATGGGATACGGCTTCAAAGAGGACATGGAGTTGCTGACGAAGGAGTTGCCGAAAAACAAGGATGGTGTGGCTATCAACCTTAATTCTTTTAGCAGACTGGCGTGCAAATGCACGCGCTGAGGCGAACAAGCAAACAACTGTCGTAATTGCTCCAAGCGTCTCACCACAAACTAAAGCTCCGTGAAATTGTCGTCTTGTAACCGATACTCTTGAAAATGGATTTTTAAATGCATGTTTGTATCGAATCTTGCTGGCAATGTTTCCAGCACTTCTTCTTATGAATGCAATACTACCCCTGTTTGGGTGCTCCCGATGGGAGTTGAAGTCCATGAGATTATTTTTGATTTTCTGAATATGCGCACTCGTTATTTTGTTGTGGGTGACATCAGTTATCCTGTTTGCTGAAAGTTCTTCAGGTCATGCCGCTGGCACTGAATCTGGCCTTGTGCAATAGATGCGAAACAAAATATCTCGCATGGAAAAACACTTGTTAGGTATTCATGCTATGGCGCTAGTGATAAAGCAGAAAGGTGAATTAGCCATTGAAGCTGAGCAGTATGCGCTAAATGAACTTTAGAAGACCAATGAAAGCCTGAGCTGTGAGTATCCGATATTTCTTCGTCCTTTTCATGTCTTCAAGTGCATCTTCTTCTTTAACTGATCTTCCTTTCATCTTTTCATCAGTTATTGCTCTTAACTTGTCTGAAGAAAACAAATGAGTGCACGAACGGATCGAGGTCCTGACTGACTTATCGCAACCGCACGGCGTATTCTGAACCAACAAGTCTAAGGCTGCAATTTTTGCTAAGATTAGGTGCTACAGGTGCGCCGATTCTTTGATAAGTGTCGAGCAGGCCTGACCTTATATGGAAGACTATGTTTCCGCTTAACCCAGCTCCTCCGACGCTGCTCACCCTGATGTCAAACTTCAGGAATGTTGCGAGAGTTCGGGCTTTGGTGCCAAGTCAACTTCTGTCTGGTGCGAAGTCATTTGCTTTTGTACTGGCTCAACACCCTTCATACGCCTTAGAGTTCATTGTCAAGGCTGGTGCTAACTCGTGTGCCCGTACTATCCTGTTGTCAGGCACCCTGCCTCCATCATAGTTGATAGACTAAAAGTAAGTTCTGAAGCAAATCGAGAAGCTAAAGTGCCTAATGAGTAATCAAAACATCAAGTACTTGTAAAGCTGGCACAATTTTTTTGTATGTAATTAGCTATAAGCTAGGTTGAATTTTATCGCAAAAAATGATGTAACTTATTTGTCGATCCTGCGCTTACTGCTTGAGTAATGTCGATGTCGATACCCACAAAGACAGGTGAACCTTGGTGCCGACTAATCCGTGATGAAATTTATCGTGAGAACAATGCATTAATGAATTATTGTTTTAGGTCAAGTCGCAAGCTTGGCAGACTCGTTTTTCGACTATCGTGAATACGATGTAAGTATTAATGAAGTATTTATTCTGGTCAAGTTGCAAGCTTGGCAGACTTTTTCTTTGATGTAAGTAGTTTATATATTGCCGGAGGCAACTTTTGAGTGATCAGTTCATGTTCCAAGCTCGACGGACCCGTAGTAATCACAATATGTTTCTGCTGAGTCGTACGTATGTGTTTTGAATTATATCGGCAGCAGCCCCCGAGTCATCGAGGGAACCGTGTGCACGATGAGCTTCGTAGCTCAGGTATCGTAAGAACGATGTACTGGCATGGGTTGTTGTTTTTATGCGATTATCATTGATAGCTGCACCGAATGGTTGAGGGTGGCATGAGGCTTTGGTGAAGCTTTTTGTATTTTTATCGTAAGAACGATGTGTTTATACTTTATAGTAGTCGATAGCTTCTTGTTGCTTGCTTGATGGTCTTGTAATGCTCTTTTGTCGTGAGTACGATATACGCCTTGATGGATTCTTGGAGATAAAGACCGTTGTCTGCAGCCCCCGATTATTTTTCGGGTATGCTCACTGCACTGATAGTATATGATAGTTTTTTAGATAATTATCGTGTGTAGGATGTCCTTTAAAGAACTCGAAGATTTGTCAGGAACCCCGAATAACTTCGGGTGTGTCCTATAGAATAACACTTGCATGGATGAACTTGAACTTTATTAATAAGCTATAATCGAAGAGTAAAACTGTGATCGCTGAAAAAGCCTTATTGAATGAAAGAGTAAATTGTTCTAAAGGTAGAGGTGTTGCCGCCGCTCGTCTTTTTAAGTAAGTGGAGGGCCTGTCTGAGCGTTGATAGCTGCCGTCAATGTGCCGATGACTTCTGTTGATGCGCCGATGGCTTCTATTGATGCACCGACGGCTTCTGTCGAAGTGTCGACGGCTTCTGTCGAAGTGTGGACTGCTTCTATTGGTATGACAGGATCAACTGGCTATTTCTTTGACTTCTTGCCCTTGTAAACCTCTTCAGGTTTGGATGCCCGATCGTCGACTTGTATCTTTTTGGGGAGGATGTCCAATGTCTTGATCTCCTGCTTCACCCCGAACTTGGAGGCTATTTTCTGAAATTTCCTGTCGAAATTGTCTGAATGCGAGAAACTTTCATGAACAGTGATAGTAGTTCCATTGTTGCCTGGCATCTTGAGCTTTAAGTATGTGTAATGAGGTACTGCCATAACTTTGGGGTATGCTGGCCTCCTGAGGATAGCGTGGTACCGTGATTCCCAGTTCACTACCTCGAACTCGAGTCTTTCCTTCCTGGAGTTATCGGGTTTACCGAGGAAACATCTAGAGAGAGCTTGCCGAGAGGGTACGCTGGCAGGGTTGGAATAATGCCATGAAAACCCATGTCAGATTCTTGTAGCATATCGGCTGTAGCCATAAATTTGGCATCGGCTGGTTACTAATCAAATAAGCTGCAAGATTTTCGGTTGCTCCTTCGACTTTTTTGGGCCTGAGGATGCCCGCCGTATCAGTTGGAGAGGTTTGATGTGATTTCTCTTGCGTCCGCCTCCGAGAGGTGGGGGATAAATGGGCGAAACCTCCCGGGGGCCTGGTTGCTTCTAGAGGCACTGCCAAGAGAAGATAGCTCCCTTCGCCAATCGTTTGATAGATCGGTGATACGTCTCCGACGTATCGATAATTTCTTATGTTCCATGCCACATTATTGATGATATCTACATGTTTTATGCATACTTTATGTCATATTTATGCATTTTCCGGCACTAACCTATTAACGAGATGCCGAAGAGCCAGTTGCTGTTTTCTGCTGTTTTTGGTTTCAGAAATCCTAGTAAGGAAATATTCTCGGAATTGGACGAAATCAACGCCTAGGGGCCTATTTCACACGAAGATTCCAGAAGACCGAAGAGAAGACGAAGTGGGGCCAAGAGGTGGCCAGACACCAGGGCGGCGCGGCCCAAGCCTTGGCCACGCCGGCCTGTCGTCTGGGCCCCTCGTGTGGCCCCCTGACCTGCCCTTCCGCCTACATATAGTCTTCGTCGCGAAACCCCCAGTACCGAGAGCCACGATACGGAAAACCTTCCAGAGACGCCGCCGCCGCCAATCCCATCTCGGGGGATTCAGGAGATCGCCTCCGGCACCCTGCCGGAGAGGGGATTCATCTCCCGGAGGACTCTACACCGCCATGGTCGCCTCCGGAGTGATGAGTGAGTAGTCTACCCCTGGACTATGGGTCCATAGCAGTAGCTAGATGGTTGTCTTCTCCTTATGTGCTTCATTGTCGGATCTTGTGAGCTGCCGAACATGATCAAGATCATCTATCAGTAATACTATATGTTGTGTTTGTTGGGATCCGATGGATAGAGAATACTATGTTATGTTGATTATCAATCTATTATCTATGTGTTATTTATGATCTTGCATGCTCTCCGTTATTAGTAGAGGCTCTGGCCAAGTTTTTACTCTTAACTCCAAGAGGGAGTATTTATGCTCGATAGTGGGTTCATGTCTCTGAATCTGGGGGAGTGACAGAAACCTCTAAGGTTATGGATGTACTGTTGCCACTAGGGATAAAACATTGATGCTATGTCCGAGGATGTAGTTATTGATTACATTACGCACCTTACTTAATGCAATTGTCTGTTGTTTGCAACTTAATACTGGAAGGGGTTCGGATGATAACCTGAAGGTGGACTTTTTAGGCATAGATGCATGCTGGATAGCGGTCTATATACTTTGTCGTAATGCCCAATTAAATCTCACTATACTCATCATATCATGTATGTGCATGGTCATGCCCTCTCTATTTGTCAATTGCCCAACTGTAATTTGTTCACCCAACATGCTATTTATCTTATGGGAGAGACACCACTAGTGAACTGTGGACCCCGGTCCATTCTTTACATCTGAAATACAATCTACTGCAATTGTTCTACTGTTTTCTGCAAACAATCATCATCCACACTATACATCTAATCCTTTGTTACAGCAAGCCGGTGAGATTGACAACCTTACTGTTACGTTGGGGCAAAGTACTTTGGTTGTGTTGTGCAGGTTCCACGTTGGCACCGGAATCCCTGGTGTTGCGCCGCACTACATCTCGCCGCCATCAACCTTCAACGTGCTTCTTGGCTCCTACTGGTTCGATAAACCTTGGTTTCATACTGAGGGAAAACTTGCCGCTGTACGCATCACACCTTCCTCTTGGGGTTCCCAACGGACGCGTGCTGTACGCGTATCAAGCATATTTTCTGGCGCCGTTGCCGGGGAGATCAAGACACGCTGCAAGGGGAGTCTCCACATCCCAATCTCTTTACTTTGTTTTTGTCTTGCTTTACTTTATTTACTACTTTGTTTGCTGCATTATATCAAAATACAAAAAAAATTAGTTGCTAGTTTTACTTCATTTGCTATCTTGTTTGCTATATCAAAAACACAAAAAAAATTAGTTACTTGCATTTACTTTACTTATTTCATCATGTTTCCTCCTAAGTTTGTTCTTAAAGATGTACCGGTAGGCCGAGGGTCTATCCTTGGGAAAAATAATATAGAAATTTTTTCACTCATATTAGTACGGTTGAGGATTTTGAAGATAAACACTTGGTAGAACTTGCTCCTACTTATGAAATTGCTGTTGCTTCTTTAGTACACGCGTTAGAAGCTAGATTTGTTAATCTTAATCCTGTAATTCAACATATGTTCCTTACACTCAGTGATATGGAAGAAGGAGAAAAGAAATTTTTTGTATTAGAAACCCTTTTTAAAGAATTTGGAATAGCAAGAGAAGCTAGAAAAGTCTTCACTAAATATAATATGCTAGGCTCTTATACCAACTTTGCCAGTACCCTTGAAAAGATGGAAAAAGATAGACAAAAGTACACTAATAAAGTTAATTATGAGGGGGATATTAAAACATCAATACCTTGCAAGCTCTTGGGAATGTGCGAGGCACTAGAAAAGAATTTTGATTGGATTGTTCCTGAAGATTTATTTGATGAGAGTAGCAAGCCTAAGGGTAATGAAAAGGGAGCCTCTGAAACTTACATAGATAAGATACAATGCATAGTTGAGAAAACTCCACACCCCGCTGTAGATGCTCCATCTTTCGACAACACTTGATACACACTTTCTGCGCCTAGCTGAAAGGCGTTAAAGAAAAGCGCTTATGGGAGACAACCCATGTTTTTTACTACAGTACCTTTATTTTATATTTGAGTCTTGGAAGTTGTTACTACTGTAGCAACCTCTCCTTATCCTAGTTTTGTGCACTGTTGTGCCAAGTAAAGTCGTTGATAGTAAGGTTCATACTAGATTTGGATTACTGCGCAGAAACAGATTTCTTTGCTGTCACGAATCTGGGCAAAATTCTCTGTAGGTAACTCAGAAAATTATGCCAATATACGTGAGTGATCCTCAGATATGTACGCAACTTTCATTCAATTTGAGCATTTTCATTTGAGCAAGTCTGGTGCCTCAATAAAATTCGTCTTTACGAATTGTTCTGTTTTGACAGATTCTGCCTTTTATTTCGCATTGCCCGTTTTGATATGTTCGATGGATATTTCGATTCCATTAACTTTCATTAGCTTTGTGCAATGTCCAGAAGTGTTAAGAATGATTATGTCACCTCTGAACATGTAAATTTTTATTGTGCACTAACTCTCTAATGAGTTGTTTTGAGTTTGGTGTGGAGGAAGTTTTCAAGGATCAAGAGAGGGAGATGATACAACATGATCAAGGAGAGTGAAAGCTCTAAGCTTGGGGATGCCCCGGTGGTTCACCCCTGCATATATCAAGAAGACTCAAGCGTCTAAGCTTGGGGATGCCCAAGGCATCCCCTTCTTCATCGACAACATTATCAGGTTCCTCCCCTGAAACTATATTTTTATTCCATCACATCTTATGTGCTTTGCTTGGAGCGTCTGTTTGTTTTTGTTTTTGTTTTGTTTGAATAAAATGGATCCTAGCATTCATTGTGTGGGAGAGAGACACGCTCCGCTGTTGCATATGGACAAATATGTCCTTAGGCTTTACTCATAATGTTCATGGCGAAGGTTGAATCTTCTTCGTTAATTTGTTATATGGTTGGAAACGGGAAATGATACATGTAGTAATTGCTATAATGTCTCGGATAATGTGATACTTGGTAATTGTTGTGCTCATGTTTAAGCTCTTGCATCATATACGTTGCACCCATTAATGAAGAAATACATAGAGCATGCTAAAATTTGGTTTGCATAATTGGTCTCTCTAAGGTCTAGATAATTTCTAGTATTGAGTTTGAACAACAAGGAAGACGGTGTAGAGTCTTATAATGTTTACAATATGTCTTTTATGTGAGTTTTGCTGCACCGCTTCATCCTTGTGTTTGTTTCAAATAGCCTTGCTAGCCTAAACCTTGTATCGAGAGGGAATACTTCTCATGCATCCAAATCCTTGAGCCAACCACTATACCATTTGTGTCCACCATACCTACCTACTACATGGTATTTCTCCGCCATTCCAGGGTAAGTTGCTTGAGTGCTACCTTTAAAATTTCTATCCTCTACCTTTACAATCTATAGCTCATGGGACAAATAGCCTAAAAACTATTGTGGTATTGAATATGTACTTATGCACTTTATCTCTTATTAAGTTGCTTGTTGTGCGATAACCATGTTCCTGGGGACGCCATCAACTACTCTTTGTTGAATATCATGTGAGTTGCTGTGCATGTTCGTCTTGTCTGATGTAAGGGAGATTTACCACTAAAATGGTTAGAGCATTGCATAATGTTAGAGAAGAACATTGGGCCGCTAACTAAAGCCATGATCCATGGTGGAAGTTTCAGTTTTTGACAAATATCCTCAATCTCATATGAGAAAATTAATTGTTGCTACATGCTTATGCATAAAAGAGGAGTCCATTATCTGTTGTCTATGTTTTCCCGGTATGGATGTCTAAGTTGAGAATAATCAATAGCGAGAAATCCGATGCGAGCTTTCTCCTTAGACCTTTGTACAGGCAGCATAAAGGTACCCCTTTGTGACACTTGGTTAAAACATGTGCATTGCGATGATAATCCAGGTAATCCGAGCTAATTAGGACAAGGTGCGGGCACTATTAGTATACTATGCATGAGGCTTGCAACTTGTAAGATATAATTTACATAACACATATGCTTTATTACTACCGTTGACAAAATTGTTTCTTGTTTTCAAAATCAAAGCTCTAGCACAAATATAGCAATCGATGCTTTCCTCTTTGAAGGACCTTTCTTTTACTTTTATTGTTGAGTCAGTTCACCTATCTCTCTCCACCTCAAGAAGCAAACACTTGTGTGAACTGTGCATTGATTCCTACATACTGGCATATTGCACTTATTATATTGCTTTACATTGACAATTATCCATGAGATATACATGTTATAAGTTGAAAGCAACCGCTGAAACTTCATCTTCCTTTGTGTTGCTTCAATGCCTTTACTTTGAATTATTGCTTTATGAGTTAACTCTTATGCAAGACTTATTGATGTTTGTCTTGAAGTACTATTCATGAAAAGTCTTTGCTATATGATTCATTTGTTTACTCATGTCATTTACATTGTTTGGATCGCTGCATTCATTACATATGCTTACAATAGTATGATCAAGGTTATGATGGAATGCCACTCCAGAAATTATCTTTGTTATCGTTTACCAACAAGGACGAGCAGAAACTAAGCTTGGGGATGCTGATACGTCTCCGACGTATCGATAATTTCTTATGTTCCATGCCACATTATTGATGATATCTACATGTTTTATGCATACTTTATGTAATATTTATGCATTTTCCGGCACTAACCTATTAACGAGATGCCGAAGAGCCAGTTGTTGTTTTCTGTTGTTTTTGGTTTCAGAAATCCTAGTAAGGAAATATTCTCGGAATTGGACGAAATCAACGCCCAGGGGCCTATTTTCACACGAAGCTTCTAGAAGACCGAAGAGGAGACGAAGTGGGGCCACGAGGTGGCCAGACACCAGGGCGGCGCGGCCCAAGCCTTGGCCGCGCCGGCCTGTCGTCTGGGCCCCTCGTGTGGCCCCCTGACCTGCCCTTCCGCCTACATATAGTCTTCGTCGCGAAACCCCCAGTGCACGGAGCCACGATGCGGAAAACCTTCCAGAGACGCGCCGCCGCCAATCCCATCTCGGGATTCAGGAGATCGCCTCCGGCACCCTGCCGGAGAGGGGATTCATCTCCCGGAGGACTCTACACCGCCATGGTCGCCTCCGGAGTGATGAGTGAGTAGTCTACCCCTGGACTATGGGTCCATAGCAGTAGCTAGATGGTTGTCTTCTCCTTATGTGCTTCATTGTCGGATCTTGTGAGCTGCCGAACATGATCAAGATCATCTATCTGTAATACTATATGTTGTGTTTGTTGGGATCCGATGGATAGAGAATACTATGTTATGTTGATTATCAATCTATTATCTATGTGTTGTTTATGATCTTGCATGCTCTCCGTTATTAGTAGAGGCTCTGGCCAAGTTTTTACTCTTAACTCCAAGAGGGAGTATTTATGCTCGATAGTGGGTTCATGTCTCCGTGAATGCGGGGGGTGACAGAAACCTCTAAGGTTATGGATGTCTTGTTGCCACTAGGGATAAAACATTGATGCTATGTCCGAGGATGTAGTTATTGATTACATTACGCACCATACTTGATGCAATTATACATTGTTTGCAACTTAATGTTTGGAAGGGTTCGGATGATAACCTGAAGGTGGACTTTTTAGGCATAGATGCATGCTGGATAGCGGTCTATGTACTTTGTCGTAATGCCCAATTAAATCTCACTATACTCATCATATCATGTATGTGCATGGTCATGCCCTCTCTATTTGTCAATTGCCCAACTGTAATTTGTTCACCCAACATGCTATTTATCTTATGGGAGAGACACCACTAGTGAACTGTGGACCCCGGTCCATTCTTTACATCTGAAATACAATCTACTGCAATTGTTCTACTGTTTTCTGCAAACAATCATCATCTACACTATACATCTAATCCTTTGTTACAGCAAGCCGGTGAGATTGACAACCTCACTGTTACGTTGGGGCAAAGTACTTTGGTTGTGTTGTGCAGGTTCCATGTTGGCGCCGGAATCCCTGGTGTTGCGCCGCACTACATCTCGCCTCCATCAACCTTCAACGTGCTTCTTGGCTCCTTGATGCGTGTGGTTGGCACGTCCGTTGGGAACCCCAAGAGGAAGGTGTGATGCACACAGCGGCAAGTTTCCCTCAGTAAGAAACCAAGGTTTAATCGGACCAGTAGGAGTCAAGAAGCACGTTGAAGGTTGATGGCGGCGAGATGTAGTGCGGCGCAACACCAGGGATTCCGGCGCCAACGTGGAACCTGCACAACACAACCAAAGTACTTTGCCCCAACGAAACAGTGAGGTTGTCAATCTCACCGGCTTGCTGTAACAAAGGATTAACCGTATTGTGTGGAAGATGATTGTTTGCGTAAAAACAAAGAGAACAAGTATTGCAAAGAGGTTGTATTTCAAGAAAGAGAATTGGACCGGGGTCCACGATTCACTAGAGGTGTCTCTCCCATAAGACGAACAACATGTTGGGTGAACAAATTACAGTTGGGCAATTGACAAATAAAGAGAGCATGACCATGCACATACATATCATGATGAGTATAGTGAGATTTAATTGGGCATTACGACAAAGTACATAGACCGCCATCCAGCATGCATCTATGCCTAAAAAGTCCACCTTCAGGTTATCATCCGAACCCCTCGATTAAGTTGCTAACAACAGACAATTGCATTAAGTATTGCGCGTAATGTAACTAGTGACTACATCCTTGAACATAGCACTAATGTTTTATCCCTAGTGGCAACAAAGACATCCATAACCTTAGAGGTTCTTGTCACCCCTCCGATTCACGAGACATGAACCCACTATCGAGCATAAATACTCCCTCTTGGAGTTACTAGCATCAACTTGGCCAGAGCATCTACTAATAACGGAGAGCATGCAAGATCATAAACAACACATAGACATAGCTTTGATAATCAACATAACAAGTATTCTCTATTCATCGGATCCCAACAAACGCAACATATAGAATTACAGATAGACGATCTTGATCATGTTAGGCAGCTCACAAGATCCGACAATGATAGCACAATGGGGAGAAGACAACCATCTAGCTACTGCTATGGACCCATAGTCCAGGGGTAGACTACTCACACATCACACCGGAGGCGACCATGGCGGCGTAGAGTCCTCCGGGAGATGATTCCCCTCTCGGCAGGTGCCGGAGGCGATCTCTGGATCCCGAGATAGGATCGGCGTTGGTGGCGTCTCTGGAAGGTTTTCCGTATCGTGGCTCTCGGTACTGGGGGTTTCGTCACGGAGGCTATTTGTAGGCGGATGGGCAGGTCAAGAGGCGGCACGGGGGCCCCACACCACAGGGCCGCGCCGCCCTAGGGTGTGGCCCCCTCGTGGCCCCTCTTCGTCTCTCCTTCGGACTTCTGGAAGCTTCGTGGAAAAATAGGCCCCTGGGCTTTGATTTCATCCAATTCCGAGAATATTTCCTTACTAGGATTTCTGAAACCAAAAACAGCAGAAAACAAAGAACTGGCACTTCGGCATCTTGTTAATAGGTTAGTTCCAGAAAATGCACGAATATGACATAAAGTGTGCATAAAACATGTAGATAACATCAATAATGTGGTATGGAACATAAGAAATTATCGATACGTCGGAGACGTATCAGCATCCCTGTTTAGTTCTGCTCGTCCAGGCGAGTAAAACAATAACACAGATAATTTCTGGAGTGACATGCCATCATAATCTTGATCATACTATTTGTAAAGCATATGTAGTGAATGCAGCGATCAAAACAATGTATATGACATGAGTAAACAAGTGAACCATAAAGCAAAGACTTTTCATGAATAGCACTTCAAGACAAGCATCAATAAGTCTTGCATAAGAGTTAACTCATAAAGCAATAATTCAAAGTAAAGGCATTGAAGCAACACAAAAGAAGATTAAGTTTCAGCGGTTGCTTTCAACTTGTAACATGTATATCTCATGGATATTGTCAACATAGAGTAATATAATAAGTGCAATAAGCAAGTATGTAGGAATCAATGCACAGTTCACACAAGTGTTTGCTTCTTGAGGTGGAGAGAAATAGGTGAACTGACTCAACATTGAAAGTAAAACAATGGTCCTCCATAGAGGAAAAGCATCGATTGCTATATTTGTGCTAGAGCTTTGATTTTGAAAACATGAAACAATTTTGTCAACGGTAGTAATAAAGCATATGTATCATGTAAATTATATCTTATAAGTTGCAAGCCTCATGCATAGTGTACTAATAGTGCCCGCACCTTGTCCTAATTAGCTTGGACTATCGGATCATCACAATGCATTGTTTTAACCAAGTGTCACAAAGGGGTACCTCTATGCCGCCTGTACAAAGGTCTAAGGAGAAAGCTCGCATTGGATTTCTCGCTATTGATTATTCTTCAACTTAGACATCCATACCGGGACAACATAGACAACAGATAATGGACTCCTCTTTTATGCATAAGCATATAACAACAATTAATAATTTTCTCATTTGAGATTTGAGGATTGCTGTCCAAAACTGAAACTTCCACCATGGATCATGGCTCTAGTTAGCGGCCCAATGTTCTTCTCTAACATATGCATGCTTAACCATAAGGTGGTAGATCTCTCTTACTTCAGACAAGACGGACATGCATAGCAACTCACATGAAATTCAACAATGAATAGTTGATGGCGTCCCGATGAACATGGTTATCGCACAACAAGCAACTTAATAAGAGATAAAGTGCATAATTACATATTCAATACCACAATAGTTTTTAAGCTATTTGTCCCATGAGCTATATATTGCAAAGGTGAATGATGGAATTTTAAAGGTAGCACTCAAGCAATTTACTTTGGAATGGCGGGAAAATACCATGTAGTAGGTAGGTATGGTGGACACAAATGGCATAGTGGTTGGCTCAAGTATTTTGGATGCATGAGAAGTATTCCCTCTCGATACAAGGTTTAGGCTAGCAAGGCTTATTTGAAACAAACACAAGGATGAACCGGTGCAGCAAAACTCACATAAAAGACATATTGAAAACATTATAAGACTCTACACCGTCTTCCTTGTTGTTCAAACTCAATACTAGAAATTATCTAGACCTTAGAGAAACCAAATATGCAAACCAAATTTTAGCATGCTCTATGTATTTCTTCATTAATGGGTGCAAAGCATATGATGCAAGAGCTTAATCATGAGCACAACAATTGCCAAGTATCACATTACCCAAGACATTTATAGCAATTACTACATGTATCATTTTCCAATTCCAACCATATAACAATTTAACGAAGGAGAAACTTCGCCATGAATACTATGAGTAGAAACCAAGGACATACTTGTCCATATGCTACAGCGGAGCGTGTCTCTCTCCCATAAAGTGAATGCTAGGATCCATTTTATTCAAACAAAACAAAAAATAAAAACAAACCGATGCTCCAAGAAAAAGCACATAAGATGTGATGGAATAAAAATATAGTTTCAGGGGAGGAACCTGATAATGTTGTCGATGAAGAAGGGGATGCCTTGGGCATCCCCAAGCTTAGACGCTTGAGTCTTCTTGATATATGCAGGGGTGAACCACCGGGGCATCCCCAAGCTTAGAGCTTTCACTCTCCTTGATCATGTTGCATCATACTCCTCTCTTGATCCTTGAAAACTTCCTCCACACCAAACTCGAAACAACTCATTAGAGGGTTAGTGCACAATATAAATTGACATATTCAGAGGTGACACAATCATTCTTAACACTTCTGGACATTGCATAATGCTACTGGACATTAGTGGATCAAAGAAATACATTCAACATAGCAAAAGAGGCAATGCGAAATAAAAGGCAGAATCTGTCAAAACAGAACAGTTCGTATTGACGAATTTTAAAATGGCACCAGACTTGCTCAAATGAAAATGCTCAAATTGAATGAAAGTTGCGTACATATCTGAGGATCATGCACGTAAATTGGCTTAATTTTCTGAGCTACCTACAGGGAGGTGGACCCAGATTCGTGACAGCAAAGAAATCTGGAACTGCGCAGTAATCCAAATCTAGTACTTACTTTTCTATCAACGGCTTAACTTGGCACAACAAAACACAAAACTAAGATAAGGAGAGGTTGCTACAGTAGTAAACAACTTCCAAGACACAAAATAAAAACAAAGTACTGTAGGTAAAAACATGGGTTGTCTCCCATAAGCGCTTTTCTTTAACGCCTTTCAGCTAGGCGCAGAAAGTGTGTATCAAGTATTATCAAGAGACGAAGTGTCAACATCATAATTTGTTCTCATAATAGAATCAAAAGGGTACTTCATTCTCTTTCTAGGGAAGTGTTCCATACCTTTCTTGAGAGGAAATTGATATTTTATATTACCTTCCTTCATATCAATAATAGCACCAACAGTTCGAAGAAAAGGTCTTCCCAATATAATGGGACAAGATGCATTGCATTCAATATCCAAGACAACAAAATCAACGGGGACAAGGTTATTGTTAACGGTAATGCGAACATTATAAACTTTCCCCAAAGGTTTCTTTGTAGAATGATCAGCAAGATTAACATCCAAATAACAATTTTTCAGCGGTGGCAAGTCAAGCATATTATAAATTTTCTTAGGCATAACAGAAATACTTGCACCAAGATCACATAAAGAATTACAATCAAAATCTTTAACCTTCATCCTAATGATGGGCTCCCAACCATCCTCTAGCTTTTTAGGAATAGAGGCTTCGCGCTCTAATTTCTCCTCTCTAGCTTTTATGAGAGCATTTGTAATATGATGCGTGAAAGCCAAATTTATAGCACTAGCATTAGGACTTTTAGCAAGTTTTTGCAAGAACTTTATAACTTCAGAGATGTGGCAATCATCAAAATTCAAACCATTATAATCTAAAGCAATGGGATCATCATCCCCAATGTTGGAAAAAATTTCAGCAGCTTTATCACAGCAGTTTCGTAGCTTTTAGCAGTTTCAGGCAGTTTTTCGCGCTTTGCATTAGAAGTGGAAACATTGCTAACACCAATTCTTTTATTAGTATTAATAGGAGGTGCAGCAACATGTGTATCATTAGCATTACTAGTGGTGGTAATAGTCCAAACTTTAGCTACATTCTTCTCTTTAGCTAGTTTTTCATTTTCTTCTCTATCCCACCTAGCACGCAGTTCAGCCATTAATCTTATATTCTCATTAATTCTAACTTGAATGGTATTTGCTGTAGTAACAATTTTATTATGATGATTCTCATTAGGCAAAACTTTTGATTTCAAAAGATCAACATCAGCAGCAAGACTATCGACTTTAGAAGCAAGTATATCAATTTTCCCAAGCTTTTCTTCAACAGATTTGTTAAAAGCAGTTTGTGTACTAATAAATTCTTTAAGCATGGCTTCAAGTCCAGGGGGTGAACTCCTATTATTGTTGTAAGAATTCCCATAAGAATTACCATAGCCGTTGCCATTATTATAAGGATATGGCCTATAGTTGTTACTAGAATTGTTCCGGTAAGCATTGTTGTTGAAATTATTATTTTTAATGAAGTTTACATCAACATGTTCTTCTTGTGCAACCAATGAAGCTAACGGAACATTATTAGGATCAATATTAGTCCTATCATTCACAAGCATAGACATAATAGCATCAATCTTATCACTCAAGGAAGAGGTTTCTTCGACAGAATTTACCTTCTTACCTTGTGGAGCTCTTTCCGTGTGCCATTCAGAGTAATTGATCATCATATTATCAAGAAGCTTTGTTGCTTCACCAAGAGTGATGGACATAAAGGTACCTCCAGCAGCTGAATCCAATAAATTCCGTGAAGAAAAATTTAGTCCTGCATAGAAGGTTTGGATGATCATCCAAGTAGTCAGTCCATGGGTTGGGCAATTTTTAACCAGAGATTTCATTCTTTCCCAAGCTTGAGCAACATGTTCAGTATCTAATTGTTTAAAATTCATTATGCTACTCCTCAAAGATATAATTTTAGCAGGGGGATAATATCTACCAATAAAAGCATCTTTGCATTTAGTCCATGAATCAATACTATTCTTAGGCAGAGATAGCAACCAATCTTTAGCTCTTCCTCTTAATGAGAAAGGGAACAATTTTAGTTTAATAATATCACCATCTACATCTTTATATTTTTGCATTTCACATAATTCAACAAAATTATTAAGATGGGCAGCAGCATCATCAGAACTAACACCAGAAAATTGCTCTCGCATAACAAGATTCAGTAAAGCAGGTTTAATTTCAAAGAATTCTGCTGTAGTAGCAGGTGGAGCAATAGATGTGCATAAGAAATCATTATTATTTGTGGTTGTGAAATCACACAACTTAGTATTTTCAGCGTTGGCCATTTTAGCAACAGTAAATAAAGCAAACTAGATAAAGTAAATGCAAGTAACTAATTTTTGTGTTTTAGATATAGCAAACAAGATAGCAAATAAAGTAAAACTAGCAACTAATTTTTTTTGTATTTTGATTTAGTGCAGCAAACAAAGTAGTAAATAAAACTAAGCAAGACAAAAACAAAGTAAAGAGATTGAGAAGTGGAGACTCCCCTTGCAGCGTGTCTTGATCTCCCCGGCAACGGCGCCAGAAATTTGCTTGATGCGTGTGGTTGGCACGTCCGTTGGGAACCCCAAGAGGAAGGTGTGATGCACACAGCGGCAAGTTTCCCCCAGTAAGAAACCAAGGTTTAATCGGACCAGTAGGAGTCAAGAAGCACGTTGAAGGTTGATGGCGGCGAGATGTAGTGCGGCGCAACACCAGGGATTCCGGCGCCAACGTGGAACCTGCACAACACAACCAAAGTACTTTGCCCCAACGAAACAGTGAGGTTGTCAATCTCACCGGCTTGCTGTAACAAAGGATTAACCGTATTGTGTGGAAGATGATTGTTTGCAGAAAACAGTAGAACAAGTATTGCAGTAGGTTGTATTCCAGTAAAGAGAATTGGACCGGGGTCCACAGTTCACTAGAGGTGTCTCTCCCATAAGACGAACAGCATGTTGGGTGAACAAATTACAGTTGGGCAATTGACAAATAAAGAGAGCATGACCATGCACATACATATCATGATGAGTATAGTGAGATTTAATTGGGCATTACGACAAAGTACATAGACCGCCATCCAGCATGCATCTATGCCTAAAAAGTCCACCTTCGAAGTTATCATCCGAACCCCTCCAGTATTAAGTTGCTAACAACAGACAATTGCATTAAGTATTGCGCGTAATGTAACTAGTGACTACATCCTTGAACATAGCACTAATGTTTTATCCCTAGTGGCAACAGCACATCCATAACCTTAGAGGTTCTTGTCACCCCTCCAGATTCACGGAGACATGAACCCACTATCGAGCATAAATACTCCCTCTTGGAGTTACTAGCATCAACTTGGCCAGAGCATCTACTAATAACGGAGAGCATGCAAGATCATAAACAACACATAGACATAGCTTTGATAATCAACATAACAAGTATTCTCTATTCATCGGATCCCAACAAACGCAACATATAGAATTACAGATAGACGATCTTGATCATGTTAGGCAGCTCACAAGATCCGACAATGATAGCACAATGGGGAGAAGACAACCATCTAGCTACTGCTATGGACCCATAGTCCAGGGGTAGACTACTCACACATCACACCGGAGGCGACCATGGCGGCGTAGAGTCCTCCGGGAGATGATTCCCCTCTCCGGCAGGGTGCCGGAGGCGATCTCCTGGATCCCCCGAGATGGGATCGGCGTTGGCGGCGTCTCTGGAAGGTTTTCCATATCGTGGCTCTCGGTACTGGGGGTTTCGTCACGGAGGCTATTTGTAGGCGGATGGGCAGGTCAAGAGGCGGCACGGGGGCCCCACACCACAGGGCCGCGCGGCCAAGGGGGGGGCCGCGCCGCCCTAGGGTGTGGCCCCCTCGTGGCCCCTCTTCGTCTCTCCTTCGGACTTCTGGAAGCTTCGTGGAAAAATAGGCCCCTGGGCTTTGATTTCATCCAATTCCGAGAATATTTCCTTACTAGGATTTCTGAAACCAAAAACAGAAAACGACAGCAATCGGCACTTCGGCATCTTGTTAATAGGTTAGTTCCAGAAAATGCACGAATATGACATAAAGTGTGCATAAAACATGTAGATAACATCAATAATGTGGCATGGAACATAAGAAATTATCGATACGTCGGAGACGTATCACTCCTACTGGTTCGATAAACCTTGGTTTCATACTGAGGGAAAACTTGCCGCTGTACGCATCACACCTTCCTCTTGGGGTTCCGAACGGACGCGTGCTGTACGCGTATCAATCGGCTGCCTGCCGGCGTCAATCAAGGTCAGCTTGCTCCTTGGGTAACCGAGAGCGGTTCTTCTCGAGAATAATGTGATAAGCGTTGAGGGTGCTTGCCGATACTCTCACAGGGAGGCAGGTGTTGTTGACAACGGCGTTGCGAGCCGCATCCCACCCTTCCTTGGGGATAGAGAAAGTGCTACTGATGATGTTGCCGCTGGCTTCACCATCTCGTCGTCGCTCGATGTTGGGGCACGGGGTGTGCTCACCAATAGAGATCTCGGCTCCCGTTTGAGGGTTGATGACAATGCAGATTTTGTGGTGAGCCACACGTGTCGTGGTTGAGGGGACGACATAGTTATGTTTGCCGATGCTTTCTTCATCGGAGGGTTACTTGATGCTGCATACGAAAGGAGAGGCGTCCGAGCCGAGCTCGTGCCTGGTGTCGCAGTCGAGACAGTAGTACGATGTCAGATCCGATGACTCAGAGTCATCAGACCCAACAAACATGGTGGACATGGTGTGGCGTGATGATGATGATGATGTCGGAGTCGATACTGGTGACGCAGTTGTTGTTGAAGTAGCAGCCGATAAGTCGGCCACGGTTGGTGATGAAGCGATGGACGTAGCGGTCGATGAAGTCACGACTATTGTGGAGCCCGGAGTGATCGGGTCCAGGAGCCGAAGAACGCCACCAACGCTGACGTGGAAGTGGATGCTTCCGAACATCTTTTCCATCCTGCTGCTCAGGCCCGAGAAGGCCGAACGCGACGCGTCGGCGTGAGGAGTGAGCTCGAAGGACCCAAAACGGACCGAGTCCCTCGAGATCGGCGATGATGGAGCCTAGAGTAGTGATGATGTCGGCAAAGGTGCAGCCGACACAGTCGGAGCAGCCGATGAGGTGCCTTGAACCAGCAGGTTTCGCACAGAAGGCGCCAATTGATAAGAGGGCTCCTCAGCAATGCTAACCATGAGGGGCTTAGGGTTGATAGAATCCTGCAAGTTAGCACGAGACATCGGATACCAAACAAACATAATGCGAGTTTTTACCTAGGTTCGGGGCCCTCGATGAGGTAAAACCCTTACTCCTGCTTGTCTGATCTTGATTTATCGATGAAAAAGTTACAATGGGACAGCCGATAGACGGCATTGCGGTGAACTCGCCGGAAGGCAAGGTTCATAGGGTTTGGTGTATGCAAGTTTGTGTAGGATGATTTTGATGTCCTCCGGGGGGCCCTCTCCTAGTCTTTATATAGGAGGCCAGGTCCCGAGCGGATTCGATTATGTTACAATGAGATCTAATCTAATCTTTCCTAATTTGACATGTCCTCATCTTCTCCATCTAGAATTCATCTCCTTCTGCCTTTCTTTCATCGCAACCGACATATTGGTCCATCATGGGCTACCATGATCTTCATGAATCCCTTGTTGGGCCGAAGGAGGTAGGCCTATGTAAGGTACCCGAAGGGTAATGCCCACATCAGGTTAACCTCTTTGGCGATTGTGCGTCGGTATTCTTCGCTTACTGGGCGTAAGGTCTGTTTCACAGGCCGTGCGCCCAGATCGATGTGTAATTTGTGCTTAGCAAGTTTTTTCGGGACACCTGACATGTCAGAAGGTTTCCAAGCAAAATATCATGATTCTCCCGGAGGATTCATTCGGTTCCCGACCATCCGATCAGTGGTTGCTCGATCTGCGGCCGTTCGACTAGCTTCAGGGGCGTCGTTTTTCGTCACAGCCGCTCCTCGCGCCGCCGGGCGTGAAGTGCCGTCATCAAAGTTCAGGCGAGTGGGGGGGAAGATCGGGTCGATGCCCTGGCGAATGCGCCGCTAGTGGTATTTCAATAGTGCCTTTGCCGATCCTGCTCCAGCCGGAACTTCTGGCGCTCCACGAGCTCTTTCTTACGTTGCTCCTCGAGGGCCAAGCGGTGAGCCTCAACGTTCTCTGTAGTCGCTGTCGCTGGGTATGTAAGGACACTTTAGCTTTAATCTCGCTGAGTATGTGTCGGAGTTCGTCCTTGGAACTCATGACTTTGCCTTGTCACTCTTGTGTCTCCTCCCTCCTTTGTCGGTAACGATGGCCCAATCTTCTATTAATTATTATATTACTAGCACAAATACCCGCGCGTTGCTGCGGAAGAGAAAAAAATCTAAATTGTAATAATTTTGCTCCGTGCATCGCGGAGCAAATTAAACCTAGATGCACGGACAATAAAGTGATCTCTTAGATCATCATTAATAACTCTGCCAATCCTAGCAAAGCAGTTGAAATTACCTTCAATTAAAAATATGCTATTAACAACATTATTTTAAAAAATCTGAATAGTGACACCGTATGGCGCGGCTAAACAAATCAACCATAGAACACGCTTTCCGTGCATAGAACTTCATGTAGTAGTGTAAATCAAATGCTTCTATACCTGTTGACATAGGAACATTTAATTAATATGAAAATCATGTACTCCCTCTGGTTCAGTTTATAAGGCGTGCATGTCACTTAAGAAAAAACTTTGAATATATATTTTGTCAACAAAAAATGAGATATATGCCATAAAAGTTATACCGTTAGATTTATATTTAAGAGAAGTTTCTAACGGTATAATTTTTGTGACATATAATTCATATTTTGTTGACTAAATTAACGGCCAAAATTCTTTTTAATCTACGTGCGTGCCTTATAAACTGAACAGGAGGGAGTAAGAATTATACAAACTAAATTTTTTTTTTGAGAAGGGAAGGGCCCAGAAAGGCCTAGAGCTGCATTCATATCATATACGGTGGGGTACAAAGTTAATACATGACCAGAAAGAAACGAAAAGTGCATACCAGTCCTGCAATTTAGCAAAAAGGACCCTAGAAAATACGTAAGAAAAGCAATCAATTCTTTCTTCTCCTCCACTGGGATAACTGGGACTCCGCCGCCGGCCACTCTCTCCTTCACCGGGGACGAAACCACTTGGGAAGAATAGAGCTTTGAACGCCGCTGGAAATCCATCACAGGGCCTCCGTCCTGGAGGTTTGGTTGATGCTTTCATGGGCATCTGGAGTGGCTGCCTCATCATCCTGAGATCATGGCGGCGAGCAGCGGCCACCATGGGATCAACTCCAACTTGCATCAAGGTTTCCCACCACCCTGTCGATTTGAAGAACGCAACGCTGCTCTTCTTCTTCTCCTCGCCACCATGGCCGGCCGGAAGGAAGCTCACATCACTGCTTCTACAAATCAGAAGGTGGAGACGCCTATTGAAAGAGCCCGCACCGAAGAACTCCTCCTCTGTCTGCCATAAGGGACTAAGAATTATACAAACTAATTTAAACCAGCAGTCCCGTTAAAAACTTGTGGACTCTCCATAATAATGTGAATTGATACATTTGAAATCATAACTAATGTCGAAAATGACTCACCGAGTATGACTGAGTATAACGCATGGACAATGGAAGGAATAAAAAGTTACATATGTATTTAAAAAAAATCAAGTACATGTCAAAGCGGTGTTGCTGTTGGTACTTTTTTTTCCGAAAGGTTGTTGCTACTATTTGACTGTTTCTCTGTAATAAAAAATGCGTCAGTCTTAGCAGCAGTAAGGATTGACGGATCGATACTTCCTTTGTTTGCTTTTCTATTAAAAAAAGTGGAAAAAGAGATAGGAAGACAAAAGCAGAATAGACAGCCCAGCTAGACCGGACCAATGGCCCAAATCGATCCTCAGCCGTTCTACCTAGCAAGCGACCCAGTGGCTAGGATTTTCCTGCCGCTGATGCTCATGAGGCTTCGCTCGCCTTCATCTCCATTTCTTCGCAAGCTAGGCCGCATCGGTACTGCGCCCCTCCGCTGTGAAGCCTCCACGAAGCTCCTATCCTCCGACATGAGCTAGTTAATTCTTTCCGTGGGCTGCTGATTGTTCTTAGAGGCGGCGGCCATGAGACGGGATCCGGCCACAAGCTGCCAGCATCGATAAATGAGGATTTGGAACTCATTTAGCACTTGATAATATGTTCTATTCTTCCTAACAGGAGGAGGCTCATGCGTCGACACTGACTGCCGGGCCATCGATTGCGCCTACAATCGTCGCGTCAGTGGGATGTACTCTGTTGTCAGTGTCGAGATGGTGTTGATCTTGTATGAATAAACAATACTTCATGCGTGCTCAAAGTCTGGTATGTGAGCCATTCTAAACGAAAGCCTTCCATAGTCCAAGCAAATGTACGTTTTTTTTTCTAAGGCAGCCAAGCAACTCCACGTAGAGCAAAACTGTTTCGGCTGATTGGACAATCATCCAGCTAGGCTGCACACTATTAGATAGGCCCATTATTACCTATATTAAAGTTGAACCCATCTGCTAAAACCATGTTTTTTTTGTTATCTATACCTAATAATAAAAGCAAAAGGGTTTCTCCCTCGGTCGTCCGTCCAACTTTAAACTACCTCTGAAGTTAATCTAAATTACCCACCATTGCCACCCATAAGTGAAAAAACGGTTCAATTTTTTTTCTCCCAAACTCCGCAGTAGTCTGACCTTCTTTTTTCACCTCCCCTGGCGGTTACAAAAAGTTCACTGGATCGTCCTCTACATCTGCTAAGGCAAGCCACGAGGCTCCATCGATGTTGGCTGGTGGCCGCCCCACTAGGCTTCGCCCCGCTTAGTCTCCAGGCTTCGCCGGATGGGCCATCGCGTTGCCGCTGCGTTCCCTCGGTCGTCCCTTCCCCTCCGCAGACCAGGCCGGTGGCGCCCCTCCGCCACCCCCGATCTGCCGTACTCACTGTCGCGGAAGTCGATCGATATTGTGGGAAGAAAGTGGGCTATCAGAACTAGACCGTGGACCCCTGGTCAATTCGAGCCTCCTGCTGCAGTGCTGCGGGCTGCTCCCTACCGCCAGCGACATGGAGGAACAGATGCCGGTCGCCGGGTGCCCGGGACTCTACCGTGGCACGTGAGGCGCCGCCGGCCACCCTGCTTGCCGCTACCCGCTAGGGGATGCGAGGGATGATCTATGCGCCGCCCTCACCGGAGGTGAAGGGAACCAGTAGAACAGTCTCGATGAGGTGTGGTGCCTGGACTCTAATCAACGGAGGCACTGGTGCATGGCCACCGCCTCGCCAGATCGACTGTTGTGGCAGCCTGAATTTAGAAACGGAGCTAGCCATGAACTTTGTGAAGGACGTGATTTAATCGATTGATGCTTCCTCCTCTTTTCTTCAACATGATTCTGAATTTTCTGGTTTCACGCGATTGTTTACAAGAGCAGTACCTGAGATTGATTCTTTGATACTGGTGGTAGATGGTAGATAGTAGATTATATAAAAGGGCAACTCTGCATTTGTTAAATTTGTGGTTTCAGAAATATTGGTTCTAAGATGTATTCTCTTCTTTAGCAACTGTGATGTTGCTTCCTGGTGTCTGGGCTCTGGGTACTGCTTGGACGTGATGGACTAGAGTAGTATTGCAGTCCAATCCATCTTGCAATTATTCTCAACGGGCTCTGCCAAATAAGATCGAGTAAGTAGAAAACCGGTTAAATGCCAATGATTCTTCTGTATATAGCATCCCCATTAGCATGTATGATGCAAGGGAGTAGTTTTTCAGTTTGGGAAAATCAGTTGGCTGCAGAACTTGATAAGAGCAGAGCTACCACACTTTTGATTCTAGAACCGGTAACGAAATTTCCAAATATAGTTGAAGACTTTCATCACCCTGGATCAAGTGTCATATTCTAATCATGTACATGTGCTTCAGCTAGACAAATAGCTTTGTTGTCATGTCCTACCATTGGCTGAAGTCAAGATACCTATTAAGTACAAACAAAAAAAAAGATACCTATTAAGACAACCACGCTAGTTATTACCTATATTAAAGTTGAACCCATCTGCTAAAACCATGTTTTTTGATTTTTTTTACATTCTTTAGATGAAATTTTGTCTAATCAAGTGTTGCCACGTTTGTTCTTTCTACTGTAGATGACCGATGGTTGTTGTAGTACATTGTATCATTTTCTTGCGCGGTCAAAGCGGTGGTAGGACCCACCACGAACAAACCAGAAGCTGGTCGATTGATGTGCGCATCCGTCTCTCTCCCGACTCTTCTCGAGCTCCTCCACGCCTCCCTTCAAGCTCTTCCAGCGTCGCCCACGAACAAACCAGAAGCTGGTCGATTGATGTGCGCATCCGTCTCTCTCCCGACTCTTCTCGAGCTCCTCCACGCCTCCCTTCAAGCTCTTCCAGCGTCGCCAGTACGGCCATCCGCCGCAACGGCAGGGATGACCGAGGGGTCCTGCGCCTGTATCTCCGACGGGTTCGTCGGTCCGCCTTCCGGCGCCACGGTCACGGACAGATGCGTCGCGAAATCGTACCTGGAGGAGAAGCGGCATGGTCGCCTCGCGTCACATCCACCCCGGCGTCCCTGGCCTCCTCTTCCTCTCGAGACGGCCCTGTCCCCTCCAGTATTCTTCTCGACCGCCTCTCTCTCCACCTATCCCCCCGAGCCCTAGCCCTAGCGCCACCCCAATCCTAGGCGGCCAGGCCCTTGCGGCGACCTTAAGCTTCCCTGGCTTTTCAAGTCCATCCGTCCGTCGAGCAGGGCCTCCTCATCACCGGCGACCTCCTCCCACTCCAGGGCAAGCGGCGGTCATGGGGCCAGCTAGGCTGCGGAAGCGTCACCCGGGACGCCGGCGGACCACAGCGACATGGAGCAGCGTGCGCTCACGGCGGCGCTGGTGAGCGGGAAGGCGGCATGGGTGCCGGTGATTGAGATTGATTCGCTGAGGTGTTGCCTGTGCTCATCGCAGCAGGGCTTCGTGTACCGCCTCCTCGGCCTCGACAACGTGAAGGAATCGATGCGCAAGTATTCCTCTCTCTCTCTCTCTCTCTCTCTCTCTCTCTCTCCAAGAACTCTCGCAGCTGTGCTAGGATCTAGATCCTCTCTCTGATCTACAGCAACGTCGCCCGAGCAGTATCAGCAAAGCGACCTTGCAAATCAATCCAGCAGCCTGCATGTGCGAGGTATTCTTTGCCCCGTGCCCAGTTCGAATCCTGCTCCTTACTTGCTCAATGCTCATTTTTTATTCATGGGTTGGTCACCTGCCAATAATTTGCTTCTTAGTATTTGTGTGTTGCGTGCTTTCTTCATATGTGCGAAGTGAAATTCGGTCCAAATGCGCGAGGAGTTCAGATGGTGGAGCCGTTGGGTAGTTTGTATCGAGCCAACACAGTGCATGAAGGAACAACAGAAAGAGCCTCTGGCATTGAGGCCAGCCAGCAGCAACGTGTATGGTTGGTCCTCTTGGTGATTCAAGTTCGTGTCCATCCCATCTTCCCATCTCTTGGTGGTGGTCTTTGTTCATCTTTTGTGCATAACTGAATCCATAATTGGCTTATCCACCTTTTGGCTCTATCTAAACTGGTCATTTTAACTTTTTCAGAGATAGTGTGTAGAAAAAATTTAGTATAATTGGTTATCCAAAAGAAGCCTTGAGTAGTAACAGATGCTACTGTAAGATGTCTGCTAAATGTGCTTGAGTTCAACACACTGGGGTTTACTTATCAGTTTTGTAAGGAAATTCATGAATCCTGGGTGTTTTCTACATAGGCTCTGAAATACTTTGCTTATAATGTTATTCCAAATGAATTTATATGCATAGAGATAGGACAAAGGTGTGCAAGGAGATGTTGTAAAATCTCTCCTTTTTAGCAGCCATTACAATCCATGTTGTCGTCAGGTTACTTAGTAGCTGACCAGCAGTTATGTGAAATTGGGAATTATTACTCATGATATTACTATCTTAACATTTACACATTATCTGGTGTATTTCTATTTCATGATCAATTTGTAGCTTCGTAATCATCTGTTCCTATCATGATTACCAACATTTTTCGTGGTTCTATAGCTTCAGAATGATACGATGAATGATTTTAAGAGTACTGAGGTGGACATAGGTCACAGGACACATACATCAGGTTAATTTTCTCTACATGTATTATTTTTTTACGGTCAGAGTGGCTCTGTTTGTCATTTTACCTTTTTGTACTCACTTCATGTAACTTTTGGTTTGGAAATTGCAAAACGGAAATGTTTTCTTACAGCTTCCACTCATTTATCTGTCATAGGTTAAGACACAGTATTCTATATTGCTTTCTTTTCTAAGGCTCACTAGGTTTAGCTTCTTTAAAAGACTTACATTTTAAAACGAAGGTTGTATATGATTAAGCTGCAAATATTTATGCTGCCAACTAGCAGATCATAGGTGACCACTCAATTGCCCTGCGTAGGTTAAAAAAAACAAATTTCCTTTTTTTCCTTACTTTATGGCTTACACATAGTTGAAAACAGGATTGTAACCTAGCTTACACGTACTCCCCTTTATTTGGGATATCTGTCCCTCTCATAGTTGGAATGGCTCATGTCTTATTATATAGTGCTTCATCAACTCCTGCAACTCATACCGAGAGTCCTAGGCATATAAATCTTTTGTTCTTCAGTCCTTTTCGGAATGCCTACATGGGTAATGGCGAAATAGTAGCATATAGACTTATTGGGCAGAAACAATATGTTGACATAGCCATATACATACAGAGACATCCATTAGGTATTTCTCCTTTTCTTTTCCGTGTCTCATTTCTGTTATTTTGGTGCTTCTAAGAGCTAGATTGATGCATTCTAGCTTTTCCCATACCAATTTTACTCCATGCAGCATTTTGAAAGAATCATTTTCACGAAGTAGAACTATGTTCCCACATAAGTCAAAACCACCCACTAATTATCAGGCACTACGGATCTTTGTTTCTCATTGCACCAAAAAGATATACTACCTCCGTCCTAAAATAAGTCTCTCATTTTTGTCTACATACGGACGTATCTAGATGCATTTTAATTGTAGATACATCTGTATCTAGAAAAGGTTTAGACACTTATTGGACGGAGGAAGTATTTGATACCTCACCCAATAGAAGAGTGACTATTTTGAATGCTCCTCAAATTCTCTTTGTAGCCTACATGCCATTACGTCAGAACAGAAGCGAGGTTTCACTTGGTCCAGAATTAGAAAACCACTCACAAACTATCAAGTGATGCCGATCTTTACTTCATCGGGTATCATTGTTCCTCAAGTTTTAAACTTCATGGATTTTCTATTAAATGTGCATTTAGTTTGCAGGTGCCTTTTCTCACGCCAATCCAAAATCTCTGTAACCATTATGTTTAGGTAAAGATTGATTTTCCTATTTCCCCATCCCATGCCAGTCAGCTCTTTTGAGAGATTTACACTGTCTTGCTTTTAGTTTTGTTCTTAAACTTCTTTGTTTTACGAACTAAACAATATTTTTTTAGATTTCTGTTATATGGTTTCTAAAATTCTAATTCCTTTGTCTTGCACTTTGTTCATGTGGATTATTTGGATACCCAAATTACTATCGATAAATGAGACATTGTTTGTTGTGGGTTTGTCTTTCTTTTCTTTATCTTAACCTTTTGTCCTGTGAATTCTTTGGTATGTTTGCTTTCTGCAATTCTAATTCCAGTATACATATTTTAAAATAGCTCTGTAACGCTACCTACTTCAGCTATTGCGGTACAAAATAGGAGCGTGCTCCATGGTTGTCCGGGAGTTCAGGTGGCGCTCCAGGCCCCCGCCCGTCCCTACCTCTCTCTGGTGGAATCCGAGCATGCTCTAGCAAGGTGGTCCGCCGCGCTTCGACAAGCGGCAGCAAATTCCGCCTCCTCTGCATATAGCAGGTGGCAGTAGCATCGGAGGACTCCTCAAAAGCTGGCCTCGCCTTTCCTATGATGGATAAGATGGTGTTCTACCACACACCCAACGCGAGTTAGCCCGTGTGCTACATGGTCTAAAGCGACATCCAAGAAGACCTGTACAAGAAGGACTTCGACGGCGAAGAGAAGCGGGAGCATGTCCTCAAGTGGCAGCATAAAAGATCTTGGACCGTGGCATACTCTTGCAGCTAACTTCGTGCACAGAGACATCTGCTCCATGCTACAGGTCACCGACCTCAAGGACTCAGGAGGCACCGCACTGTCACCCACCAGGCGGTGGCGCTGCTCTAGGAGTATAACTACCCCGAGCTCATCGCCAAGAAGGTAACGCCTATCTCCGGTATTGACATGCTTATTTGGAATTTTGCAGCTGCATTAGTTGTGATTCATCATTGTGATAGTGTATGTTGAAATTCAGTTGTAACTGATTGTTCCTTAAATCAGTTTTTGTATGTCCACTGTTCAATGTTAGGAGTGAACGAGTGGGTCAGCATGGTGTCAAATTGAGTCCTGGTTTGAGTTGATTTCTCTCTTTTGGCATGGGCGGTGGTAATTATAGTGCAATCAGTAATATTTCCATTTTGTTGGCTAACCCCCATTTCTTATATGACCAGGAATGTTAATTTACTTATCAATTTCAGCTATTGCAGTATGACAGTTTGCTCTATGTATGAGCATTATGCTATACCATAACGTACCGACGTTTTCTTCAACAGTACCAGTATTTTCTTTGACGACTGAAGATACAGATGGAGCTTCACTACTTCAGTAGTTGTGTCTAATGGACATGGTGCATGGACATCTCGAGCATAGCCTCTCCCCATGAGATCAATGTCGCCAGTACTGGCACCCTCACTGGAACGTGTGCAACTGGAAACTTCTACAAGAGGATCACGTCGCAGGGCAAGCAACCAGGAGAGACAGTCAGGCAGACCTCGCCAACACCACCAGTTGTTAGCATGTGAGCTAGGTTCACGTCTTGGCATGCTATCTCTATGTAACTGGATACTTGAGTAGAATTATATTACTATCACTGGGGCTAATCTACAACTTATGTAACACAGTCCTATGAGCCACGTAGTCAACTAGGAACATGTTGCTAATCCTTGGTCCATGATATTACCCTTCTAGCATCGCCAATTTGCAACGATCGATGTTGTCTCATGGGCGCAGCTTGACGCCACGCCACACCTTCACCTTTATTTTGTTACACAGAAAAGGGTTTCTACTTTAAAGGTGCTAACAAACATTATAGATCTTAGCCCACATACTTCTCACTTGGTCAAACTCACGGATACCATCACGAACCCCCATCAAGCAAAGTTTACCGATCTCTTGATATGCTCAACATATGCAGCTCCACCATCACAATACTCGAAGGCAGTCGACTGAACACACGTGACATGTTGATAGGTGATATCGATGTTCTCCAAAGTACGCCGCAAACTTTTAATCAACACCTCCACTTTCATCCTCAATGCCTCATTCTCTTCTTCCGCCCGACGCAACCCAACACAATAATTGTAGCTATTGTTGTTGAAACGGCGCATATTTTGCCAATTAAGATCCTTGATCTCAAATTTATAATTCCTCTCAAGTTCAAAAACCATCAACAATAAAATCTTCCTTCCACATGGTAACAACACGGGCGCGGCGTGCGCCGCGCCGCACACTTCCTAGTATCATGAACACCCCATGGGCCAAGCCCACGGCCAAGCAGAGCCGAACTGAATTCGAGCAAAGCCCTCGTGACTCCGCGAGCGTCGCTATCATCGCAACCTGAGGGAGCGACTTACCTGTACGAACCACGGGTTGCAATTTAATAGTTAAGATATAATATAAAACAGAAAATATTGTATGCCTAAGATTTTGCAAAAAGCTAACATACGGTCAAGATTCAGATTTAATGATTTGCTTCCGCGTAAGGAACGGTTCAGCAAGAAAATACTTAACCTAGGCTAACCCCATCTTTCACGGGAGGTATATAAATCTTGATCGGGAACCATCGTGGTCCTGGACTCTGGCGGCTCTCGGCAGCTTCGTATCTCAGCCGAGGCGATTTAAAAATAACATTTTTCTGAAACTATAGCACAGACTGATCCTCCTGACAAACTATTTCATTCATCTAACCCTTTTTTGTACGCCCCTCTCATGGACGCCACACCTCACTGTGTGGCGCCCGAGCGGCCGGCGCCACTCACCCATCCGACGTGGCGCCCTTGACGCTGAGGTGTGCTCGACGCTGACATTGCACGATGTGTGGCGTCACGCATACCGGCGCCACACTTTGAATGTGTGGCGCCCGTGGCAAGGGCGCCACACATCCTGTTATGTTTGAACAAAACATACTGTAAGACAATTCTCTAGGGACTTAGCTGTTTTGGCGACCCTGTTTGTGTGGCGCCGACGCCAAGGGCGCCACACTTCACTATGTGGCGCCGACGTCACGGGCGCCACACAAAGAGGCTCGCCAAAACGGCTAAGGAGAAAGTGTCCGGAACCCCTGGATGTTTTCGACATGTAAGTTGATATAAGTTGACATGTGTGGTACCGAAGCCATGGACGCCACACAGTGCAGTGTGGCGCCTATGCCATGGGGGCCACACATTGACTTGTGCTAAACCATGAAAAATTCTACCATAGTCCAACAGTTTTGAACACAACATTGCACAGAACATGTAGGACACAGCATAGTGGTTCAAATAACACATAAGATTCGACGACATCAAGGTTCCAATTACAATAAGGTTCAACGACATGAAGGTTCGAGAAGATCAAGGTTCACACAACATCATGGTTCGACAACATAAATGTTCGACAACAAGAACATAGCCAAAGGGACATCACTGCGTGGCAAAGGCTCCCTCCCCCCTCTCCTTCTTCTTCTTAGATTCTTCATCCAGTTCTTCCTTCTCCCTTATGTCACGAGCCAACTGAACCACCGAGTCAAAGAAATGGTGGCGCTCCTCCGTCTTTGACGCTTCCGCTTGAGCTCTTTCCTCCTTGATGCACTCAGCCTCCCTAGTCACCTCCTCTAGGTGCATCCTATTGGCCCTCTCCCTCGCTATTTGAGCAAGTAGCCAGTTCTTCTGGAATTTTTCCCTCCGTAGATGGTCCCGTTCGGCCTTGATCTTCTCATTATTCTTCTTCTCGCGCCATATGTATTCCTGATACTCCCTTTGCATAGGGCACGCTCGGCCATCTTGTTCTCGTTCTCCTCCTTCTCCTTCCTCCCAAGTTGTTCCTTGTCCCTCTTCCGCACCGTCTTCACAGCCTCCTCCCAAACGGACTCGTCCTTCTCATTGTCCTCCCACGCCCCCTTCCCCTTGGTGGGTTGAGTTGCCATACCTGAAAACAAAATTGAAAAACCAAAGTTAGTCACGGAATAGGAAAATAGAAAGTACAATACAATTAATATATTGGAGACACATACGGATAAGGCCCCGCTAGGTATCCTAGCATACTAGTACCCCGACATCCACCATGGCGACCTCTACTAAGCCCTACATGAATCCTTGGTTGCCTTGGAGCTTGTCGCCATTGTGATAAGATGGCTTGGGGCTTGTTGCCGTGGGGCTTGTTGCCTTGGAGCTTGTTGCGAACAAGCTTGTTGTCTTGGAGCTTGTTGCGAAGGAGCTTGTTGCCTTGGAGCTTGTTGGCTTAGACCTTGTTGCGAAGGAGCTTGTTGCCGTGGGGTTTGTTGGCTTGGAGCTTGTTGGCTTGGAGTTTGTTCGCTTGGAGGTTGTTGGCTTGGGGTTTGTTGGCTTGGAGGTTGGTTTGAAGCTTGTTGGCTAGTTGATGCTTGGCTTGTGCTAGCATCATTGCCCTTTGATTTTTTGCCGGATGTACATTTCCTTTTATTGTGCCCCTTACTATTGCATGATCCACAATTAGTTGGCTTGCGAGCCTCTTGGAATAACTTGTTTCCCGAATGACCCCATCTATCCATATCTCTGTGATACCTCTTTGTCTTTCTTCTTCCACGTTTCACAACCTTCCATTCCGGATCTGGCCAAACTTGCACTCCATGATACTCCGGCCATTGTGATTGGTCCAAGTAGGGAGAAAACCTTGGAGCCCATGTCCTCTTTGTGGCTTTGATGGAGAACTCGGCCTCCCGAACGGTGAGCGGGTTATTATAGTCGACACGTCTAGTGCGTGCCGCTGTTAGCAAGTGGGAGCAAGCCAAATGAAGCAAAGAGGGCCTCCTACATGTGCATTCACATGTCTTTAGGGACACACGGAAAGCCCGGCCTCCGTGTTGGACACCACCTTGTGTGGTGCCTCCCGGCTCATTCACTTGGTAAACCCAGTTAACATTGTCATAACATGTAGCCGTTGGGAGTCCGCCTTCCTCGCCTGAAATTCCATGAACTCTTCAACCTTCGTTGGGAACTCGCAGTTCCTAGCAATTTCCTTCTCCGTTTCTTCGGTGTAGTTCTGGAAATAGACATTCAACTTCTCGAATGTGTATTGAATGATTGCCGTCACGGGCAATGCACGAACACCCTTCAGCACATTGTTGAAGCACTCAGCCATGTTGCTTGTCATTTGGCCATATCTCCTCCCATCCTCATCATAAGCTCGTGCCCACTTTGAGTTAAATATAAGGTGCCTCTGAAGAAACTCTAAACCACTCGGGGTGAGGTCTTTGTGCTTGAGCAAGCCGTTGTATAGGTTTGCGAAGCGGCGCTTGGAGTAAGCGAGGCAACAATCTTGAAGAAGGTCAGACACCTCTTTGTTTTTGCATGCCCGGTAGAAGTTTGCACAAAAATGCCTCATGCACCATCGGTGGTGCAAGCGAGCATGCCCGGGAATGTCAAGCTCCACCGCATTGAGAATTCCTTGATGACGATCCGAGATGACACACACTTCCTTTGAGGGTGGTATGACCCTCGTCCTCAATATATGGAAAAACCATTGCCAATTATCATTGTTCTCAACCTCTACCAATGCAAAAGACAATGGTACTAAGCGGTTGCTCGCATCATTTGCTATTGCCACCAATAGTGTTCCCTTGTACTGCCCAGTCAAGAAGGTACCATCGACGGCGATGAACGGCCTACAATGTTCAAATGCCCACGTGCATTTCTCGAATGACCAAATGCATGGTGAAATACCCTCACTCTTTTACCATCACGCAATGTCATTTTGGTACTAGTAGGCTCCACCACATGCACCATGCCCGGGTTGGTAGCGGCCATCGCTAACAACAACCTACGGATTCGAATGTATGCTTCCTCCCAATCACCATACAACATCTTGAATGCGGCTTGTTTGGCCTTCCATGCCTTCCCATACTTGACGTCGTAGTCAAACCGGGATTTCACCGTATCTTGCACGGACCTAATGCTCATGGTTGGAAGTGATGATATCTCCGCGAGAGCTTGTATGCAATGAACACGGATGTGAGTTAACGGTGGTCCGGCTGCGCATCCTTGCCATCAAGCTTCCGCTCCCGACACATGTGAGTGACTACACAACTTGTTATGTGCCAAGCGGGCCCATTTTTGAAAGGTCTTGCACAGACAACCCATGGACACCTTTTATCTGCACATTTTAGCGTGTACCGGGTCTTCAAGTCCGAGTGCACAACGATGTAAGGGCGATGATGCTTAATCGAGAACTCCTTCAACCATATCTTCAATTCCAAGCACTACTAGGAAAAGGCCTATAGCCGCACTCCTTACCGCTGGCGAGTTCGATTTGAAGATGCCAGCGGTAAGGCCTTCCAGGGTGGCCTAACCCTACCGCCAGCGAGGTTGAAAGGAAAATGCCGGGGGTACATGCGTTACCGCCGGCAAGTTCGATTTGAAAATGCCGGCGATATAATGAGCCGCGGGGCCTCCATCTGACCTGATCTTACCGCCGGCGAATTCAGCCCAATAGCGCCAGGGGTAGCGGGCCTTAACGCTGGCGAACCCACTTCGAGGGCGCCGGGGGTAACGGGTGGCAGGGTGGGCCACCGCGCTCCCAGTCTAATTCGCCGGGGGTATCCCGTATCCCCCTCCCCACCCACAACCCCGACCCCCCACTACCAACACGCACGCACACCCATCAGATCCGGCGGAGCTCCTCCCTCCCCATCTCGTCTAGATCGCCGCCGGTTCTCCCCACTCCCACCACCCGCTGCCGTCGCTTGTTTGTTTCCGTTCCTCTCCACAGCTCCACTCCTCCACGCGCCGGCGGCGGCAATGGCGATGGCCTCCACCCACGCGCTGAGCGGCGCCGCTCCCGGCGGGATCCTCCGGGTGCGCGCCCCGTCCGGGCTCGGCTACCTCGGGCTCGGCCCCTCCAGGTCCGCCCTCCTCCGCCGCGCCCTCGCCCTCGCCAACAACCACCGCGTCTCCAGCGCCAGGCCCGCGAGGCCGCTGCTGCGGTGCGCGGCGTCGTCTTCCAGTCCCCGCACCAGCTCGAGAAGGCCAGGCAGAAGGAGGCGCTCAAGGGGGTCGAGATCATGGAGGGCGACGCTGAGGACCTCCCCTTCCCCACCGACACCTTCGACCGATACGTCTCCGCCGGCAGGTAACGTCTCCCCAATGTTTGATCTTGTGTTGTAGGAGTAAAAAGAAAGATATTTGCTTTGCCTATGCTTGTTTTTGTTAACCGATTCTTGCAATTGAGTGTGATTTTAACAGTTTAGATCTGGGCTTCAATTTTTTCCATGGTGATTGATTGAACTGTAACACGGATGCTGACTGGGTATGATGGAAATAGTTCCTCATCCATCATAACCGTGGTCCATAGCTTGTAATAGATGAGGCCTCAAATTAGTGTGTTGTGCATGGACTAGGTAGGTGGACAATCGAGTGGTGGTGTGGAGGGAGATCCAGCTATGAGGATGTTAAATTGTTAATCTTATTTAGGAAAGGGGTACTAACCTGATGTTTAGCTATTTGGTTCTGTGGTTCTGATCCAGTGTATGAAAGAAAGTGTAATGGATTGGAGTATGATTTCGATTGGAAAGGTTCAGTATGACAGTGTAATAGTTTGCCGTTGTTCTGTAGCTTAATGTCATGCATTTCCTTTTGATGCATATCAGTTCTCTTGGTGGCCAGCTGTACTGAATTCCTGAATTCTTGTTTTGCTTGATAGGTCTGGTATTTCAGGCGTGTTGTTCTTGAGGCACTGGTCTGATTTGCTGCAAGAACACTCATCCCGAGGACGGCTTGGCATAGGTTGTGTGACTGCTGTTGCCACTATACTGTAACAGACGGCAGCCTCGACGAGGAGACATGAAATTGCAGTAAGACACACTGCCTCATTTATCATTTTTGCTTTAGTCTAAGCTAACTAATGATCTATGAAATCACATTAAATCTGCAGGAGCAAAAAAAAATTACAATCTGTTGCATAGAAATAATGTACTTTATAATATTCTCCCTGGCTCGTGGCCAATTTGTACAAGCTTAAACTAATGAGATTAAGGCAAAGAAGGAAGCTATTATTTGCTCAATTTAATTTCCAGACGTGGTTCTTTTACTCCCACAATAATTAGGCATAAAGTTCTTTCGCATTATTGTAACACTGTATATTATTAATAGTGATGAACAAGGTTACCTTAAGATCTATGACATGTACGCCATATTGATGAAGATGCCACAGTATGGTTGATGTTAAATATAACTTGATATCCATTCATAGTCTATACTGGAAACTAGACTGAAATGCTATATTATATAACATTCATTACAGCAAAAGATGTGGTATTGTGCAAAAACAATCCATGTACTTCATTATATCTATCTTGATGTACTTGTGAAAATAAATGTGTAGAGTCAAAGCTTTCTTAATTATTGATTCAGTTCAGCATGTCCTGGTTCTTATGCTCTTGCAAATTTGATCCTTCACATGAACATCATTAACCAGTACTACAGCAAGTCATGGTCCTAGTCTTGCATGATATATTCACAAGATATAATTGTTACAATGATACTATACTACTCTAATCAGTAATATATTTCTACAGCAATAGCTTCTCAAGTCATATGTACTTACTACTGCAATAAATCTTGTCTTCTGCAGTCATGGTCATAGGATCTCCAAGTGCAGACGACATCATTAACCAGTGTTCATTTTCAGTGATGGATTTTGTATTATTTTGATTTTCAGTGCGTGTGATTATACTATGCTTGTAAAATCAAATATACACTGCTGCTAGGCATGTTTTGGAATCAGAACAATGTGAGGAGTTCTGGAGTATCACGTGGGAAATGTATGGGATGGAGCTCGTGATTTTTTTTTTAAATCCTAAAAGTATTACCGCTGGCAAACTGGGCCTATGTGCCAGGGGTAAGATGAGATACCCATGGCGCATTGGTAAAACGCCGGTGGTAAACTAGATTACCCTTGGCGGATTGGAAAGCGCCAGCGGTAAATATTACCCCCGGCGGTTTGGGATAATGCGCCGGCGGTATTCTGGGTTACCCCCGGCGGTTTGCAATACGCCGGCGGTAAGTCATTACCACCGGCGAGGTGATCGCTGGCGAATTGCAAAACGCCGGGGATAGGCCATTTCAGTGCGCCAGCGGTAAGGTTTTCTGTAGTAGTGAAGAAGGTATCAAACATGAGCCCTTTAGAGATCATAGACGTCCTACCATCCACATCTCTCTTGGAAATTGGCCTAGCTCCAAAAGTAAACTTTTGCCACCATCAACCATGGCTCCATCCGCAAGACTAACATCACGGAACAACGGTATCCGAATATCCCGTCTGGTTACCTTCTTGAATATCTCGGCTCTTTCGGCTTCCTTAGCCATCAAGCCATCCTCATCGAGTTCCTCATCGGGTCCATCATCATCCGAGTCTGACGCATAGCATCGGGAATAAGGAATGGAGTGGTCCATCTCCTCTTGCGTCCAATATTTATCAAAATCACCAACATTGTTGTCATTCATCTCGAAACCCACCATCGTCATGCTCGTCATACTCCTCCTCCAATGGAGGTTGTTGGGCAATGGGAGATTGCACAATGGGAGATTGAGTGGCTTCTTCTTGGCTCACGGGTGGTGGAGTCCTAGCTTGAACGGGGAGGAGCACCGGTTAAGGTCAAGCTCAATACGAGCATCAACCGTCTTGGTTGCAAACAACTCCAAAGCCTTGTCTTGTGACCCGGACACCATCTCCTTGTTAACGGACCAACGTTGCTCGGAGTTGATACGCATTGTCTTCCAACGGGTGTGCATTCCAAACCCCACATTATGTCTTCCCTCTAGCTCAACACCATCAATTGGCTCATTCCAATTCAACTCAACCCTCACTTGTGCTACCACCTCCCCAAAGCTAGGGCTAAGGTCAAACACCAAGTCAACCTCTTCTGGGTCCGGCTCTATGTTTCCCTTCAAGAAAGCATCCTTGTCCACATGATGAACATGGACAATTCTATCCATCCCCCTAGCATAATGTGAACAACACATACATACATGTGTTCATTAGTTACCATAATCAACATAATCTACCCATACAAACTAGCACACTATCATTTCTCCAACTTCAACAACCCTAACATCAAACCAAATCCACATCCACCCTCAAATCAACCAAATCCACATCTAGGGTTTCACATGTAGATTCAACCAAATACACAAAATCAATGGATGAAAAGAAGGGGAACGGAGGATATTACCTCAAGGAACGGTGTGGGAACGATCTCCACGGTCAGATTTGACGAAATTCAACAGATTTGAGTAGGGATTTGAGGGGGGAGAGAGAGAGAGCCGGCCGCCTTGGAGCTGAGGGAGGAAGAAACACAGAAGAGAATGGCTGGGTCGGGCTGGGCGGGCTCGCGCGGCCACACATAACAGGATGTGTGGCGCCCTTGCCACGAGCGCCACACATTCAAAGTGTGGCGCTGGTGTGTGCGGCGCCACACATCATGCCATGTCAGCGTCGAGCACACCTCAGCGTCAAGGGTGCCACGTCGGATTGGTGAGTGGCGCCGGACGCTCAGGCGCCACACAGTGAGGTGTGGCGCCCATGGAAGGGGCGCCACAAAAAATGGTTAGATAAGTGAAATAGTTTGCCCGGAGGGTCAGTCTGTGCTATAGTTTCAGAAAAGAGTTATTTTTGTGTAAATTGCCCTCAGCCGGCCACGCGGCGCATGTCTGGACCCTACCAACGAATACAAGTGCCAGCAACTGGCGGACCTGCACCGCGCGCCACATCCGGCAACAGCTGAAATCGCTCTTCAGTGTAGGAGAATCCTGCGGTCAGGTGGCTACAACACAATCATGGGAGACCGACGAGGTTCTACCATGGTGGCTGCAATGGACTACGGCTTTGGCAGTTCTACACGGAGTAAGATTAGCTTTTAACGTACAAAAGTCTATATTATTTTGCAGCCACTAGCACTACTAGGAAAAGGCTTATATCCCCACTCCTTACCGCCGGCAAATACGAGTTGAAGATGCCGGCGGTAATACCTTCCAGGGGGGCCTAACACTACCGCCGGCGAAATAGGTAGGAAGGCACCGGAGGTACCTCCATTACTGCCGGCGAAATGGGAACGGAGGCGCCGGGGGTGCAATGGGCCGTGGGGTTCCAGCTGGGCCTGGCCTACTCGCCGGCGAATTGGAACCCGGAGCGCCGGGGGTACCTCCATTACCGCCGGCGAAATGGGAACGGACGCGCCGGGGGTGCAATGGGCCGCGGGGTCCCAACTGGGCCTGGCCTTACCGCCGGCGAATTGGACCTCGGAGCACCGGGGATACTGGGCCATACCGCCGGCGAACGTGTGCAGGAGATGCCGGGAGTGTCACCGAGCCAGGGTGGGCCACCCAGCCATCACTTACCGCCGGCGTTTGAGGCCCGTAGATGCTGGCGGTAACGGGCCCTACCGCTGGCATTCTTCTTTGTACGCGCCGGCTGTAACCTGGGCTTGGCCATTTAAGATGACCAGCCACCTACCACCACCCACACACACTCATATGTGATGGCAAATCAACCCAAGCACTAGTTAGCTCATTCCCCCACCCATTTTAGCTATTTCAACCAACAAAATATGATGTATTTGAGCAAATCATGCACTACATAGCCCCTCTAGCATGATTTGCATGATCTAGATCTAGATCTATCTCGTCCCACCACCTTTTCCACTAGATCTAGCTAGATCTCTCTATTTCTAGATCTCTAGATCTCTCGAGCATAAAGTCGACGTGTGGTGTCTCTCCGGTACTTTTGGACGTCGCGTCAACTAATAGGTATATAACTAATGAGTGGAATGTTCATGAGTTGGTGAAAAGTCGCGGTTATGTCACTAGTGATGGCAAAAGGCGGTTCCATATATGTAAATGCATTGTTTTGCATTTGTTGACGTGTGCAGGAAGATTGAGTTGCCAATGTTTTGCCGGAATGTTGATTAACTTCCGTTCCGGCGAATTTTTGGAACTCCAGCATGACAATATTTAGCAAAGGTCATGCCGAATTTTTTCGTGAAAACCGAGGCGGCGGTTGTAATCAATTATCTTGTCTTGTAGGCGACGATGGTCATCAAGATGAGGGAAAGCGTCGTGGATAGATACGTGGAACGCGCACGGCCGACATGTATCAAAAAAAGCGAAAGGATATAATGTGTCCTTGTCGAAGATGCAAGCTAGGGTCGTTGTTTGACCCCTTTTCAGGCATAGTGAATGAGAACCTGCTCAGGTATAGTTTCATCGAGGGGCATACTCAGTGGATGAGTGATGATGGAGATGATGATATCGAAGGTGATGATGATGGAGATGATGATGGTGGAGATGATGATAACAAAGGTGATGAAGAGGATTCCCCATACGGCAATGAGACGAGGTTGAAGAGGATTGCGGACACGTTGATGATGATCAAGAAGGCCGGGAAGAACATGCGGCCGATGAGGACATGAGTAGAAATACCCCGCTAACCACGGCCGTGCAGGACCGTCATGTTCAAGAACTTCTTCTCAGCAACACATCGACCGACCCCAAAAGTGCTGGTAGATGAAAGTCTAAGCTGGATTTACTCGAGGTAGACTCGAGAACTCCGTTGTACGATGCAGCTCATGGGACGGAGGAGAGCCTGACACGCGTACAGCACGCGACCGTTGGGAACCCCAAGTGGAAGGTGTGATGCGTACAGCAGTAAGTTTCCCTCAGTTAGAAACCAAGGTTTATCGAACCAGTAGGAGTCAACAAGCACGTTGAAGGTTGATGGCGGCGAGATGTAGTGCGGCGCAACACCAGGGATTCCGGCGCCAACGTGGAACCTGCACAACACAAACCAAGTACTTTGCCCCAACGAAACAGCGAGGTTGTCAATCTCACCGGCTTGCTGTAACAAAGGATTAGATGTATAGTGTGGATGATGATTGTTTGCAGAAAACAGTAGAACAGTATTGCAGTAGATTGTATTTCAGTAAAGAGAATTGGACCGGGGTCCACAGTTCACTAGAGGTGTCTCTCCCATAAGATAAACAGCATGTTGGGTGAACAAATTACAGTTGGGCAATTGACAAATAAAGAGGGCATGACCATGCACATACATATTATGATGAGTATAGTGAGATTTAATTGGGCATTACGACAAAGTACATAGACCGCTATCCAGCATGCATCTATGCCTAAAAAGTCCACCTTCAGGTTATCATCCGAACCCCCTCCAGTATTAAGTTGCTAACAACAGACAATTGCATTAAGTATTGCGCGTAATGTAATCAGTAACTACATCCTCGAACATAGCACCAATGTTTTATCCCTAGTGGCAACAGCACATCCATAATCTTAGAGGTTTCTCTCACTCCCCCAGATTCACGGAGACATGAACCCACTATCGAGCATAAATACTCCCTCTTGGAGTTACTAGCATCAACTTGGCCAGAGCATCTACTAATAACGGAGAGCATGCAAGATCATAAACAACACATAGACATGAATTGATAATCAACATAACATAGTATTCTCTATTCATCGGATCCCAACAAACACAACATATAGAATTACAGATAGATGATCTTGATCATGTTCGGCAGCTCACAAGACCCGACAATTAAGCATAATGGGGAGAAGACAACCATCTAGCTACTGCTATGGACCCATAGTCCAGGGGTAGACTACTCACACATCACTCCGGAGGCGACCATGGCGGCGTAGAGTCCTCCGGGAGATGATTCCCCTCTCCGGCAGGGTGCCGGAGGCGATCTCCTGAATCCCCCGAGATGGGATTGGCGGCGGCGGCGTCTCTGGAAGGTTTTCCGTATCGTGGCTCTCGGTACTGGGGGTTTCGCGACGAAGGCTATTTGTAGGCGGAAGGGCAGGTCAAGGGGCGTCACGAGGGGCCCACACCACAGGTCGGCGCGGCCAAGACCTGGGCCGCACCGCCCTATGGTTTGGCCACCTCGTGGCCCCACTCCGTCTCCTCTTCAGTCTTCTGGAAGCTTCGTGGCAAAATAGGACCCTGGGCGTTGATTTCGTCCAATTTCGAGAATATTTCTTTACTAGGATTTCTGAAACCAAAAACAGCAGAAAACGGCAACTGGCACTTCGACATCTTGTTAATAGGTTAGTTCCATAAAATGCACGAATATGACATAAAGTGTGCATAAAACATGTAGATATCATCAATAATGTGGCATGGAACATAAGAAATTATCGATACATCGGAGACGTATCAGCATCCCCAAGCTTAGTTCCTGCTCGTCCCGAGCAGGTAAACGATAAACAAAGATAATTTCTGGAGTGACATGCCATCATAATCTTGATCATACTATTTGTAAGCATATGTAGTGAATGCAGCGATCAAAACAATGTATATGACATGAGTAAACAAGTGAATCATATAGCAAAGACTTTTCATGAATAGTACTTCAAGACAAGCATCAATAAGTCTTGCATAAGAGTTAACTCATAAAGCAATAATTCATAGTAAAGGTATTGAGGCAACACAAAGGAAGATGAAATTTCAGCGGTTGCTTTCAACTTGTAACATGTATATCTCATGGATATTGTCAACATAGAGTAATATAATAAGTGCAATATGCAAGTATGTAGGAATCAATGCACAGTTCACACAAGTGTTTGCTTCTTGAGATGGAGAGAGATAGGTGAACTGATTCAACATAAAAGTAAAAGAAAGGTCCTTCAAAGAGGAAAAGCATCGATTGCTATATTTGTGCTAGAGCTTTGATTTTGAAAACAAGAAACAATTTTGTCAACGGTAGTAATAAAGCATATGTATCATGTAAATTATATCTTACAAGTTGCAAGCCTCATGCATAGTATACTAATAGTGCCCGCACCTTGTCCTAATTAGCTTGGACTACCGGGATCATCGCAATGCACATGTTTTAACCAAGTGTCACAAAGGGGTACCTCTATGCCGCCTGTACAAAGGTCTAAGGAGAAAGCTCGCATTGGATTTCTCGCTATTGATTATTCTCAACTTAGACATCCATACCGGGACAACATAGACAACAGATAATGGACTCCTCTTTTATGCATAAGCATGTAGCAACAATTAATTTTCTCATATGAGATTGAGGATATTGTCCAAAACTGAAACTTCCACCATGGATCATGGCTTTAGTTAGCGGCCCAATGTTCTTCTCTAACAATATGCATGCTCTAACCATAAGGTGGTAGATCGCTCTTACTTCAGACAAGACGAACATGCATAGCAACTCACATGATATTCAACAAAGAGTAGTTGATGGCGTCCCCTGTGAACATGGTTATCGCACAACGAGCAACTTAATAAGAGATAAAGTGCATAAGTACATATTCAATACCATAATAGTTTTTAAGCTATTTGTCCCATGAGCTATATATTGTAAAGGTAGAGGATAGAAATTTAAAGGTAGCACTCAAGCAATTTACTTTGGAATGGCGGAGAAATACCATGTAGTAGGTAGGTATGATGGACACAAATGGCATAGTGGTTGGCTCAAGTATTTGGATGCATGAGAAGTATTCCCTCTCGATACAAGGTTTAGGCTTGCAAGGTTATTTGAAACAAACACAAGGACGAAGCGGTGCAGCAAAACTCACATAAAAGACATATTGAAAACATTATAAGACTCTACACCGTCTTCCTTGTTGTTCAAACTCAATACTAGAAATTATCTAGACTTTAGAGAGACCAAATATGCAAACCAAATTTTAGCATGCTCTATGTATTTCTTCATTAATGGGTGCAAAGTATATGATGCAAGAGCTTAAACATGAGCACAACAATTGCCAAGTATCACATTATCCAAGACATTTTAGCAATTTCTACATGTATCATTTTCCAATTCCAACCATATAACAATTTAACGAAGAAGAAACTTCGCCATGAATACTATGAGTAGAGCCTAAGGACATACTTGTCCATATGCTACAGCGGAGCGTGTCTCTCTCCCACAAGGTGAATGCTAGGATCCATTTTATTCAAACAAAACAAAAACAAAAACAAACCGACGCTCCAAGCAAAGCACATAAGCTGTGATGGAATAAAAATATAGTTTCAGGGGAGGAACCTGATAATGTTGTCGATGAAGAAGGGGATGCCTTGGGCATCCCCAAGCTTAGACGCTTGAGTCTTCTTGATATATGCAGGGGTGAACCACCGGGTCATCCCCAAGCTTAGAGCTTTCACTCTCCTTGATCATGTTGTATCATCTCCCTCTCTTGATCCTTGAAAACTTCCTCCACACCAAACTTAGAACAACTCATTAGAGGGTTAGTGCTCAATCAAAATATACATGTTCAGAGGTGACATAATCATTCTTAACACTTATGGACATTGCACAAAACTACTGAAAGTCAATGGAATCAAAATATCCATCGAACATAACAAAACTGGCAATGCGAAATAAAAGGCAGAATCTGTCAAAACAGAACAGTTCGTATTGACGAATTTTATCGAGGCACCAGACTTGCTCAAATGAAAATGCTCGAATTGAATGAAAGTTGCGTACATATCTGAGGATTACTCACGTAAATTGGTATAATTTTCTGAGTTACCTACAGAGAATTTTGCCCAGATTCGTGACATCAAAGAAATCTGTTTCTGCGCAGTAATCCAAATCTAGTATGAACTTTACTATCAACGACTTTACTTGGCACAACAAAACACAAAACTAAGATAAGGAGAGGTTGCTACAGTAGTAAACAACTTCCAAGACACAAAATAAAAACAAAGTACTGTAGCAAAATAACACATGGGTTATCTCCCAAGAAGTTCTTTCTTTTTAGCCATTAAGATGGGCTCAGCAGTTTTAATGATGCACTCGCCAGAAATAGTATTTGAAGCAAAAGAGAGCATCAAGAGGCAAATTCAAAACACATTTAAGTCTAACATGCTTCCTATGCATAGGAATCTTGTAAATAAACAAGTTCATGAAGAGCAAAGCCACAAGCATAGGAAGATAAAACAAGTGTAGCTTCAAAAATTTCAGCACATAGAGAGGTGTTTTAGTAACATGAAAATTTCTACAACCATATTTTCCTCTCTTATAATAACTTTCAGTAGCATCATGAGCAAACTCAACAATATAACTATCACATAAAGCATTCTTATCATGAGTCTCATGCATAAAATTAGTGCTACTCCCAACATAAGCATAATTATTCTTATTAATTGTAGTAGGAGCAAATTCAACAAAGTGGCTATCATCATATATAGGAGGCATATTGTAATCATAAAAGAAAATTTTCTCCTCAATGCTTGGGGGACTAAAAAGATCATCTCATCAAAGCCAACTTCCCCAAGCTTATAATTTTCCATAGCATTAGCAACAATGGTGTTCAAAGCATCCATAGTAATAGCATTCCCATTAGCATGCATATAAAGTTCCATGGGTTTTTTTAATTCTCTCTTCAAACACATCATGTCCTAATTCAAGATAAAGTTCATAAAGATCTCTCATATTTTTGTTGTTTTCCATTATGCTTAACTAGTGAAATAAAAACATGCATGATATTAAGTAAAGTAAAACAAGTAACTAATTTTTTTTTTGTGTTTTTAATATAGAGTATGCAAACAAGATAGCAAATAAAGTAAAACTAGCAACTAATTTTTTGTATTTTGATATAATGCAGCAAACAAAGTAGTAAATAAAATAAAGCAAGACAAAAACAAAGTAAAGAGATTGCGATGTGGAGACTCCCCTTGCAGCGTGTCTTGATCTCCCCGGCAACGCCGCCAGAAATTTAGCTTGACATGCGTACAGCACGCGACCGTTGGGAACCCCAAGTGGAAGGTGTGATGCGTACAGCAGTAAGTTTCCCTCAGTTAGAAACCAAGGTTTATCGAACCAGTAGGAGTCAACAAGCACGTTGAAGGTTGATGGCGGCGAGATGTAGTGCGGCGCAACACCAGGGATTCCGGCGCCAACGTGGAACCTGCACAACACAAACCAAGTACTTTGCCCCAACGAAACAGCGAGGTTGTCAATCTCACCGGCTTGCTGTAACAAAGGATTAGATGTATAGTGTGGATGATGATTGTTTGCAGAAAACAGAGAACAAGATTACGATGATTGTATTTCAGTAAAGAGAATTGGACCGGGGTCCACAGTTCACTAGAGGTGTCTCTCCCATAAGATAAACAACATGTTGGGTGAACAAATTACAGTTGGGCAATTGACAAATAAAGAGGGCATGACCATGCACATACATATTATAATGAGTATAGTGAGATTTAATTGGGCATTACGACAAAGTACATAGACCGCTATCCAGCATGCATCTATGCCTAAAAAGTCCACCTTCAGGTTATCATCCGAACCCCCTCCAGTATTAAGTTGCTAACAACAGACAATTGCATTAAGTATTGCGCGTAATGTAATCAGTAACTACATCCTCGAACATAGCACCAATGTTTTATCCCTAGTGGAAACAGCACATCCATAATCTTAGAGGTTTCTCTCACTCCCCCAGATTCACGGAGACATGAACCCACTATCGAGCATAAATACTCCCTCTTGGAGTTACTAGCATCAACTTGGCCAGAGCATCTACTAATAATGGAGAGCATGCAAGATCATAAACAACACATAGACATGAATTGATAATCAACATAACATAGTATTCTCTATTCATCGGATCCCAACAAACACAACATATAGAATTACAGATAGATGATCTTGATCATGTTCGGCAGCTCACAAGACCCGACAATTAAGCATAATGGGGAGAAGACAACCATCTAGCTACTGCTATGGACCCATAGTCCAGGGGTAGACTACTCACACATCACTCCGGAGGCGACCATGGCGGCGTAGAGTCCTCCGGGAGATGATTCCCCTCTCCGGCAGGGTGCCGGAGGCGATCTCCTGAATCCCCCGTGATGGGATTAGCGGCGGCGGCGTCTCTGGAAGGTTTTCCGTATCGTGGCTCTCGGTACTGGGGGTTTCGCGACGAAGGCTATTTGTAGGCGGAAGGGCAGGTCAAGGGGCGTCACGAGGGGCCCACACCACAGGTCGGCGCGGCCAAGACCTGGGCCGCGCCGCCCTATGGTTTGGCCACCTCGTGGCCCCACTTCGTCTCCTCTTCGGTCTTCTGGAAGCTTCGTGGCAAAATAGGACCCTGGGCGTTGATTTCGTCCAATTCCGAGAATATTTCTTTACTACGATTTCTGAAACCAAAAACAGCAGAAAACAAAGAATCGGCACTTCGGCATCTTGTTAATAGGTTAGTTCCAGAAAATGCACGAATATGACATAAAGTGTGCATAAAACATGTAGATATCATCAATAATGTGGCATGGAACATAAGAAATTATCGATACGTCGGAGACGTATCAGAGCCATCTGAGAGTAGCTCTTGATATTATGGAGATGAAGGCAAAGCACAAATGGACGGACACAAGCGTGGATGAACTCTTCGGATACTTGAAGATCCACTTTCCTAAAGATAACACGTGTGCCGGTAGCCTACAGGAGGCCAAGAAAATCGTGTGCTCTCTCGATTTACCGCACAAGAAATACCACGCCTGCATCAGTGACTGCGTAATATATCGGAACGAGCATGCCAATCTCGATACATGCCCATAATGTGGCGAATCTCGATACAAGAGAGGGACAAGAAAATCTCCTCGAAAAGTTGTGTGGTACTTCCCGCTCACGCCCCGTCTGCAGCGGTACTTCGTGGACCCCAAGGAAGCAAAGCTCATGCGCTGGCACGCGGAAAGAAAGGAGGCGGTGATGCGTGATGTAGAACGGGTTCAAAACCCAGTGCTAACACACCCTTCGGATGCAAGCCAGTGGAAAACATTAGACGATGAGTATTACGAAGAATTCGGGAAAGAACCAACGAACATCAGGTTGGGTGCGAGCACCGACGGACTCAATCCGTTTGGGAACCAAAGCAGCAAGCACAGCACCTGGCCCGTGTTTGTATGGATGTACAACCTCCCTCCATGGCTATGCCTGAAGAAGAAGTACATACACATGATTATGCTAATCCAAGGGCCGACGCAGCCAAGGAGCGATATCAACCTGTATCTGGAGCTATTGAAGGAGGAGCTAGTCACTCTGTGGGAGGAAGGGATAGAAACTTGGGACGCCTACGGACAAGAAACTTTCCGTATGAAAGCCGCACTGTTGACGACGGTGCAGGACTATCTTGGATACGGATATATCGTATGCCAGGTGTGCCACGGACACAAGGCATGTGTGAGGTGCATGGAAAATACGCCGTTTTTACAGCTGGGTAAGGATCCCGGGTCTTCAAAAACCATCTACATGAGGCATCGAATGTGGCTTCCCAAGAATGACCCGTGGAGGAAGTGTGGAGACCTGTTCAATGGGAAGGATGAGGTCGAGGGACCTCCACCTAGGCGAAGCGGCGAAGAGATAGATACTCTGTTGAAAAACTGGAAAGACTGCCCTCCGGCAGGTAAGATAAAGATCCAGAAGCGGAAGAAAGGAGACAAGAGAAAGAAAAAGGAACCCGTGCCGCTCTTGGGGGTATGGAAAAGGAGGTCCGTGTTTTGGGACTTGCCGTACTGGAAGATCCTCGGTACGCCTCATATCCTTGATGTCATGCATATCACGAAGAACGTGTGCGAGAGCTTTCTTGGCACTGTGCTCAACATGCCGGAGAGGACCAAAGACGGGTCGAAAGAAAGACACGACCTGATGGCCCTTGATATCAGAAAAGAGCTTCATTTCGCGCCGGTTGATCAGGAAACTGAGGAGGAGGAGACGGATGGTCGCAAACGCAAAAGGGTGGCCAAGCAGCGCGAAACTCCTCGCCCCTCCTACTTCACTCTAAATCCCGATGAGCTCGAACAATTCTTCAATTACCTCCTAGAAGTCAAATTTCCCCTAGGCTACGCGGGGCTGATACGCAGATGGCTGGACCCGACGAAAAAAATCTTCAGCGGATGTCTCATTTTTATATGTGGAGACTAAGTGTTGAATTTTCTGAATTGCAGGAACAGCCGCAGGAACCGCCACAGGAACAAGCTACCCGCCTCTCCAACCTCGTCTTCAGCGCTCACTCCTCCAGAGGCTCAAGGTAATTAGAATGAGGATGAATGTAAAATGGCATAGTTGTGAAATAAGCTGGGTGCATATGCTATTTGCATATGCTGTGAAATGGCATTAGCTGTTTGCAAATGCTGCGAAATGGACCTGTTTGCATTTGCTGTGAAATGGCATATAAATGCTATGAAATGAGCTGAGTGTATCTTGTGCATCTCTATGCTGTGAAATCTCTCTGCAGGTACACATTGAGTGTCCATGTTTCGCCGGAATGTCGATTAACTTCCGTTCCGGCGAATTTCGGGCACTCCGGCATGACCATTTTTAGCAAAGGTCATGCCGAATTTTCGCCGTGAATTTCCACCTAGTAGTGTTCAGATGGATTAGAATAGCAGGTCAATCAAACTAAGTGATGTCTACGCACGCTTCTATTCCTGTAGACAGTGTTGGGCCTCCAAGAGCAGAGGTTTGTAGAACAGCAGCAAGTTTCCCTTAAGTGAATCACCCAGGGTTTATCGAACTCAGGGAGGTAGAGGTCAAAGATATCCCTCTCAAGCAACCCTGCAATTAAGATACAAGAAGCCTCTTGTGTCCCCAACACACCTAATACACTTGTCAGATGTATAGGTGCACTAGTTCGGCGAAGAGATAGTGAGATACAAGTAATATGGATGATTATAAGTAGTAATTGCAATCTGAAATAAAAATGGCAGCAAGCAAACATGTAGCAGAACTTGTTGGAAACGGTGTTTCAATGCTTAGAAATAAGGCCTAGGGATCGTACTTTCACTAGTGGACACTCTCAACAATGATCACATAATTGAATAAATAAATGCTACTCTCTAACACTCTCTTGTTGGATAAGAAACACCATTCATTGTGTAGGGCTACAAAAGCACACCTCAAGTCGGAGTAAACAAGCTCCACAACGTCATAAAGGAATCACACACGATGCGCACACTGTCACCATCACAACGTGGAGAGTGAATCCGGAGTTCATATTAAAGTAACCTCTAGAGTGCATAATAGACCGTTGCAATTTAGACCGAGTACTAACATAGCATACACACTGTCACCAATAGCTATGAAAGGGGGAATAGATCACATCAATACTATCATAGTAATAGTTAACTTCATAATCTACAAGAGATTACAATCATAACCTAAGCCAAGTACTACATGATGCACACACTGTCAACTTTACATCATGGAGGAGGAATAGAATACTTTAATAACTTCACTAGAGTAGCACATAGATTAATAGTGATACAAAGCTCATGATCACATAAAGATCACACCATGGGAGAGAGAGATGAACCACATAGCTACCGGTACAGCCCTCAGCCTCGGGGGAGAACTACTCCCTCCTCATCATGGGAAACAGCAATGGCGATGAAGATGGCGGTGGTGTCGATGGAGATGGATTTCGGGGGCACTTCCCCGTCCCGGCGGCATGCCCGAACAGAGATTCTGTCCCCCGAAACTTGTCTTCGCGATGGCGGCGGCTACGGAACTCTTCGTGGAATATCGTCGACTATGTTAGGGTTTTCGGAGACGGAGGAATATATAGGCGAAGGGGCGATGTCGGTGGAGTCCCGAGGGGCCCACCCCATATGGCGGCGCCGCCAGGGGTGGGGTCGCGCCCCCCTAGGGTGTGGCCGCCTCGTGGCTCCTCTTCGTCTCCTCTTCGGTGTTCTGGAAGCCTCCGTGGAAAATAAGACCGTGGGCTTTTGTTTCATCCAATTCCGAGAATATTTCCTGTGTAGGATTTCTGAAACCAAAAACAGCAGAAAACAGGAACTGGCGCTTCGGCATCTTGTTAATAGGTTAGTCCCGGAAAATGCATAAAAATGATATAAAGTGCATATAAAACATGTAGGTATTGTCATAAAACTAGCATGGAACATCAGAAATTATAGATACGTTGGAGACATATCAAGCATCCCCAAGCTTAGTTCCTACTCGACATCGAGTAGGTAAACGATAAAAAGAATAATTTCTGAAGTGACATGCTACCAACATAATCTGATCAATACCATCGTAAAGCATATGAGATGAATGAAGTGATTCAAAGCGATGGTAAAGATAATGACTAAACAACTGAATCATATAGAAAAGACTTTTCATGAATAGTACTTTCAAGACAAGTATCAATAAGACTTGCATAAGAGTTAACTCATAAAGCAATAGATTCTTAATAGAAGGTTTTGAAGCAACACAAAGGAAGATTTAAGTTTCAGCAGTTGCTTTCAACTTCAACATGTATATCTCATGGATAATTGTCAACACAAAGTAATATGATGAGTGCAATAAGCAAGCATGTAAGAATCAATGCACACAGTTGACACACGTGTTTGCTTCTAAGATAGAAAGAAGTAGGTAAACTGACTCAACATAAAGTAAAAGAAAGGCCCTTCGCAGAGGGAAGCAGGGATTAAATCATGTGCTAGAGCTTTTCACGTTTCGAAATCATATAGAGAGCATAAAAGTAAAGTTTTGAGAGGTGTTTGTTCTTGTCAACGAATGGTAGTGGGCACTCTAACCCCCTCGTCAAACAGTCTTTCAAAGAACGGCTCCCATGAAGGACGTTATCATCCCTCTTCTCTTTTGTTTACACATGTACTTTAGTTTTATTTATAGATGTGTTGCTGTCAAAACCCACCGGCGGGCAGCGACGGGCAACACCGTAGAGCCGGGAACAACCTAGGGCTGCGGCTGGCCGAGGTCCCTCCGAGCGACGGCCCGCAAAGCCTTCTGGTCACACGTCCGATGCTGATCGCAAGGGCGTGCCACCTGACCTATACCTGGTCAGGAAGGTGATGGAGATGCCTCGCTTAGTTTCCTGCATGGCATACACGTAAACATTAAATACGAGCCTCGATCGGCTCTCAGGTTATCCTGTGAATCGGCTCAAGGAGCCAATCCACCCATGATTCGTACGGGGTGCACGAATATATGGTGGTCCTACTTGATCAAGATAAAGCTAATGAGATCTACGACGATTTAGGGTTTTCACCGCATAATCGGATCATCCTACTCAGGATTGGGCCTCGCGGCCACGCACGGTGATCGTAAGCCGATCCTAGACAAGGCCTAAAAACCAACACGAGGTTGATCCCCGGAACATCCTGTCTAGGACTAGCAAACGACACCCTACGTGCCGCTGGATCCTCCAGCCCTTTGTAAGGCCTAACTATTGCAGATATTAAACTAATCCTTGATGAACAAGGAGCAATCGTAACGGATCGGATCTACTAAATAATGATCAAGCGGGGTGCCGCCCCTACAAATAAGATAGGTGTAAGGGCGGCTAGATATGCAAGGGTTGCACTACGATAGCATGTTACGCGAAGAACTATGCTAACCCTAACACATCTATGATAACTACGTTGCTCGCCATCAAAAAGGCTTCAGTACGAGCAACACATGAACAACATGAAGCTTGTGCTGCCTAGATCGCAAGATGCGATCTAGGCAGCATGTTGCTTACCGGTAGAAACCCTCGAGACGAAGGAGTTGGCGATGCGCCGAGATTGATTTGGTTGGTTGAACGTTGGTTGTTGTTTATTCCATAAACCCTAGATACATATTTATAGTCCAGGGGACTTTCTAACGTGGGGGGTAATCCCCACCGTGCACGATACAAACTCTAACCTTTAATCTAAGATATAATCTACCATAATTAAAGATACACGGGCAATCTAGCCCAAACTCTTCATGCAAGGCCGCTTCAGAGATCTTCCACGTGTAATCTTCCAAGCCCATCTCTCTTACGGCCCACCTCCTGATTTGGCCAAAATCTGGTGATAACACATGCCCCCCTGGTTTTGGCAATGATAATTTCAAAACCACTCTGTTTTTCCTTCGAAGGGTCATGTCATGGCAGAGCAGACCTGTCGCAGTATTCTTCCTCATGATGCCCTGTCTTTCCAGCTTCTCTGCAAAATTCGATAGCTTTGGCATCACTTCCTCGGAAACTGCAATGGCATTAAATTTCCACTAGGCTTCTCATTATTTAACTGTGCCGATCGATTAGCCCTCTTCATCCCCTTCCTCTGTTCTAGCTATCGGCACCAAAAAACCCTCTTCTCCCTCAGCCATGTCGTCTTCTTGCTCCTCTTCCGTTTCTCTCCAATCCTCTTCCTCAAGCGAGCTGGTTCCAGAGCATGATCAGATGGAGGCGTACAACCGCCGGGCTCCCAAACACTGGGACAAGCGGGAGTGGGACTTCGACTTTGTGCCGGAGGGTGAGGACCTCGTCTGGTCAGATGGGGCCATGCCCCTAACTGACGGGGAAGATGACCTCCGGTACCTGGTTGACGGAGCACTGGAGGCGGAGAGCGATGACGACGACCCTCCCTTCCGGGGCAAATTCACCTCCATCACCAAAGAAGAAGAGGACGACGAAGAAGAAGACGTCTCCTCCGACCTGAAGAAGGAACAGGAGGACGACACCTCCTCCGACGAACCATCACCAAAGCGTATCCGGGGCTGGGCTTGGTCAGACGAGGACAATGATGATGACGAGGAGGCCTCTGCTGAAGGTCACAGTAGCAGCAACGAAGAACTCGCCGACAGCAGCAATGGCGGCAGCTACCCCAGCGACGGCAACGACAGCAATAGCCCTTAGAGTAGGGATTTGCTAGCATAGGGTTGGCAGTAGCAATCCGTTCCCTTTTGTTGAACAATCGGCTTCTCCTTGTAAGAAATTTTATTATCAATGAAAACTTCTTTTGACTTTGCCGATGTCCTGTACGCTGATTCAGCCGATTTTCCCTCATCTGACTTTGTCGACCGTTAGCCCAATCAATGTCCAATGACTGATGGCAACGCATCGGTCTCTCACGATAATCTGCGAGACAGGTCAATTCAGTCATCCCTCCAAATTAGCCAGTCTTACCGATGATGATAGCACTGCCGATCGCAGTAAGCCGTGGGTTTAGTCTTGAGCAGGTGTCTTCACAAGGACCCTGGATCTGTCGCTGAATCAGCTTGGATGCTAAAGCTGATACCTCTGTAGCAAAAGCACCCCTTTTCAGAACAGTTACGATGCCGAGCCAGCCGATTCCAACCACATTGCTCTCCAGAGCCAAGAAACTTTCAGGCGAGTTGCCCCCCAAGCCTCACTCAAGGCGAGAATAGTGATGAATCAACCAAACACGTCACTATTGGCTTCCAAGTTATTAATATGAACCAGCCGATTCCAACGAAATCGGCTCTCCAAAACAAAGATATTTGAGGGCGAGCTGCCCCCCGAGCCTCAATCAAAGGCGAGAAGACCGGCATGGATGCACAGATCAAACAAAAAGGCTCTGACCTTAGGTAATCTGGTAATCCGAGATAGCCACCATGAAGAATCAGCCAGACTTGCCCCCAACGATCAGTTTCCTTCCACTGGGCGCCGATGTTGTAGATGAAACACCAAACCGAAAACCATCTTGGCGACAATGTGAGCCCTGAGCACATAACCAGTAGGTCTTGGTCTTGTGTAACTGTACTAGAGTCGATGGCTGCGCATCGGCTGCTTCTCAATTCTAAAGTCAATGCCCTTGCATCGGCTGTCTGTTATGAAATTTTTTTTTATACTGGCCGATTTTCTCCTATCGGCCCCTAATGTTTCATTGTACACATGTTTACTGCACATGTTCATCTGACTATATGCCCCCCGAGCCAAATCTGCCAGGTGACTGCAGATATCGGCTTTGTGGTTTAGCCAAGGCACTGTACTTGCACGTCGGCTCTGCGAGGATTTGTGTTGACTTTCATCCGCCGACGTGACCGCTGCCCAATAGATCGATGTTGAACACAAGCAGAATATGTGGTGAAGATAATTCTGGCCGATTGCTGGAATTGGCCTCCATATCAATTGAAGCGCTGATTGAAGGTTCTGTAATGCTCCTTCATCATTTTTGGGGCCGATCACAAGGATCAGCCTCGCCACGTTTGCTCATCGCTTTGCTTCAGCTATATGGTCAGGCTAGTGGATAAAACTAGCCCAACCTCTGATTTTATCCTGTTGATGCGCTTGCTGTCGTCCACGTTGAGTGCACCGTGTAATCGTGGAGCACTAAGCTCCGTCGGAAGGACGAGCACCATGTTTGTGCCAGCCGATGTTTCATCATCGGCTTTCCTTTGCTTGGGCCGCCACTCCATTTTCCGTGGACGACCCTCTTCGTCCAGGGTTCGCTGAACTTTCACGGCCAGATCAGGTCGTGCCTTCCTTAGCGTATGCAAGTATAACCTTTCGGCTTCCTCCAGGCCGCGCAATCGCTGAACCCTGCGCTTTTGTGAACGGCTGAGTCCATCAGGGCACCACCTTGGCCGGTGGTACCTGTCTTCTTCTTCTTGTCCCTCGTCTTCTGAATCCTCGAGATCTGCCCACCGAGGGGACTCCGCGCGTTTTCTTTGTGGCGGGAGAGGCCCTAAGCGCCTGAACACAGACACGTTGGCTGCCTCCTTCTTCTTCTGGTTGCATTCTGGGCAATTGCCGATTGTGGGCAATCGGCTCATTCCTGAATCCCAGCAGTGTCTGAAGAAGGGGCAGTCCCAGTGCCTGTCGTTGTCGTCTTGCTCCCCTGATTTTTCTATGGCACGGCGCTCGTGCTCCTCCTCATCGCGATCATGCCGACGATATCTTCTGGCTTCTCTAGCCAGACGATCTCCTTCATCATCATAGCTGGACCGTCGGCGTTGGTCATACTGACTCACATACTTGTTGAGGAGGTGATCAGAGAGGGGTCGCTGATATCTTATGTTCTTCACTTCTCCCTCTGTGACATAGCGCCTGCCATCATGATGGAGCCGATCGCGTGGAGCGGCCTCCTCTGTGTCCTTGCTATGAGAGCAGCTGCCCTCGTCTACATCTTTGCCAGAGTGGTGCCCAGGTCCTACCATGTTGATGTTGAACGAGGATCCTGGCTGGCAACCTTCAGGGTAAGTGCATTCTACCATGTTAACGGCGGGGAAGGGCTGGGTGTCGACCTTCATGGTGTACTGGTTGAAAATTAGACGCCCTTTTTCTATCGCCGCTTGGATGTGTTGACGCCACACCCTGCAGTCATTGGTGGCATGGGAGAGCGAGTTATGCCATTTGCAGTATGGCTTTCCGTTCAGCTCTTGCACCGTGGGGAATTTGAGACCTTCGGGAATCGTCAACTGCTTCTCCTTGAGCAGGAGGTCGAAGATTTGCTCAGTCTTGGTCACGTCAAAATCAAATCCCCTGGGCGGGCCTGGTGGCTTTACCCATTTGCAGGACACGGGGGTTCCCCCCCGAGTCCATTCAGCCACTGCTACCTCTTGATCTCCCGCAGAAACTTCGTCTTCCTCTGCATCGACCAGGACTACTGCACGCTTGAATTTGTCCTGGTACAGGTCCGGGTGGCGCTGTTCATATGCCGACAGTTTCTGAACCATGTGCGCCAGTGAGAGGTAGTCTGCTTGGGAGGCCATGTCCTTGAGCGGTGTTGCGAGGCCCGCTACTGCCAACTCGACTGCTTCCTTTTCAGTTATACGAACCGAATAACATCGGTTCCTAAGATTCCTGAAGCGCTGGATGTATTCTGTTACAGTTTCTCCACGCTTCTGACGTAGTTGTGCTAGATCGGCAATGCCGGACTCGGAAGCCTCTGAATGGTACTGCATATGGAACTGCTCTTCCAACTGCTTCCAAGTCTGGATGGAGTCCGGTGGCAACGAGGTGTACCACCCAAAAGCCGATCCCGTGAGGGACTGTGAAAAGAGCCTCACGCGTAGTTGATCCGACACTGAGGCCGGTCCTAGCTGTGCTAAATATCGGCCCACGTGCTCGATGGAGCTGGAACCATCTGATCCACTGAATTTGGAGAAATCAGGGAGCCGATATTTAGGTGGTAGCGGGATCATCTCGTAGTCGTCGGGGTACGGCTTGGAATAGCCGATTGCCCTCCTTTTCGGCACCATGCCGAACTGGTCTCTCGCATGGTACCGATCTGATCCGTCGTGTCTGGCCGCAGGAGTTGAACTCTGAAGATTCGCCGGGGTGGCGTACTTAGCCAGCCATGTTTGCTTTTCCAGCTCTGAGCCAACTGCAGGAGCTGAGCTCTGGAGGTTCGTCGGGGTGGCGTACTTAGTTAGCCACGTCTGCTTCTCAAGATCTGTCGCTGACGTCCCTCCTGTTTTCCCAGAAGTCCCTGATGTTGTGGCCTGGTTTGTGAGCGCCCAGTTACCGCAATCTGGCACATACCTGCACGTGTACCCGTGAGGGATCTCCTTAGGCGCCTCAAGCAAGAACTGGTAGTCACTAGGGTCACCACCGATCTTGTAGACGACGAATGCCGGTGAATTCGGCACTTCTGGTGCCGCCAATGCAAATGGCAGCGGTGGACGGGACTGGAGTGGCAACTCTCCTTGATGTGTCCCGAGAGCTGGTCCTGACGGCGAGTACTGGTGCCTCATGATCTCCTGGATCACGCGAAGAGCGACACGCTCCAACGTGTTGACCAGGTTCTCAGAGTGGCGGTGTAGCGAGTGAGCCACCAAGTAGTTGATCTCCTGCCGCAGGGACCTGGTGCGTTCTTCCGACGGGGCAGAGAGGTCTATCCCATCTAGCGCACCATTAGGCGAGAACCCCTTCCACCTGATGCCATGTGAACGGGTTCTGTGGAAAGAGCCGATGAGGTCGGCTTCGAGGATGACTTTGATCTCGTCATACTTCTTCTTGAGCTCGTCGGTCAGATCCTCGTACGTGACTGGCGTGCCGTCCGCCATCTCAGATGTAGATGGCGATGTGGTTGATGTAGACGCTTGTCCCACCGGGCGTGCCAGAATGTGTTGCTGTCAAAACCCACCGGCGGGCAGCGACGGGCAACACCGTAGAGCCGGGAACAACCTAGGGCTGCGGCTGGCCGAGGTCCCTCCGAGCGACGGCCCGCAAAGCCTTCTGGTCACACGTTCGATGCTGATCGCAAGGGCGTGCCACCTGACCTATACCTGGTCAGGAAGGTGATGGAGATGCCTCGCTTAGTTTCCTGCATGGCATACACGTAAACATTAAATACGAGCCTCGATCGGCTCTCAGGTTATCCTGTGAATCGGCTCAAGGAGCCGATCCACCCATGATTCGTACGGGGTGCACGAATATATGGTGGTCCTGCTTGATCAAGATAAAGCTAATGAGATCTACGATGATTTAGGGTTTTCACCGCATAATCGGATCATCCTACTCAGGATTGGGCCTCGCGGCCACGCACGGTGATCGTAAGCCGATCCTAGACAAGGCCTAAAAACCAACACGAGGTTGATCCCCGGAACATCCTGTCTAGGACTAGCAAACGACACCCTACGTGCCGCTGGATCCTCCAGCCCTTTGTAAGGCCTAACTATTGCAGATATTAAACTAATCCTTGATGAACAAGGAGCAATCGTAACGGATCGGATCTACTAAATAATGATCAAGCGGGGTGCCGCCCCTACACCTAAGATAGGTGTAAGGGCGGCTAGATATGCAAGGGTTGCACTACGATAGCATGTTACGCGAAGAACTATGCTAACCCTAACACATCTATGATAACTACGTTGCTCGCCATCAAAAAGGCTTCAGTACGAGCAACGCATGAACAACATGAAGCTTGTGCTGCCTAGATCGCAAGGCAGCATGTTGCTTACCGGTAGAAACCCTCGAGACGAAGGAGTTGGCGATGCGCCGAGATTGATTTGGTTGGTTGAACGTTGGTTGTTGTTTATTCCATAAACCCTAGATACATATTTATAGTCCAGGGGACTTTCTAACGTGGGGGGTAATCCCCACCGTGCACGATACAAACTCTAACCTTTAATCTAAGATATAATCTACCATAATTAAAGATACACGGGCAATCTAGCCCAAACTCTTCATGCAAGGCCGCTTCAGAGATCTTCCACGTGTAATCTTCCAAGCCCATCTCTCTTACGGCCCACCTCCTGATTTGGCCAAAATCTGGTGATAACAAGATGACACTCCTCCCAACCTTTTGCTTTCACAAGCCATGGCTAACCGAATCCCCGGGTGCCTTCCAACATTTCACATACCATGGAGGAGTGTCTATTTGCAAAATTAAGTTGCTTACTGATGAATCAAGGCAAAACATGTGAAGAGAATTATTAATGAAAGTTAATTAATTGGGGTTGGGAACCCCGTTGCTAGCTCTTTTTGCAAAATTATTGGATAAGCGGATGAAGCCACTAGTCCATTGGTGAAAGTCTGCCCAACAAGATTGAAAGATAAAACACCAGATACTTCCTCATGAGCTATAAAACATTGACACAAATAGGAGTAATAAAGTTTTGAATTGTTTAAAGGTAGCACATGAAGTATTTACTTGGAATGGCAGAAAAATACCACATAGTAGGTAGTTATGGTGGACACAAATGGCATAGGTTTTGGCTCAAGGTTTTGGATGCACGAGAAGCATTCCCTCTCAGTACAAGGCTTTGGCTAGTAAGGTTGTTTGAAGCAAACACAAGTATGAACCGGTAAAACAAAACTTACATAAGAACATATTGCAAGCATTATAAGACTCTACACTGTCTTCATTGTTGCTCAAACACTTTTACCAGAAAAAATCTAGACTTTAGAGAGACCAATCATGCAAACCAAATTTCAACAAGCTCTGCGGTAGTTCTCCACTAATAGGTTTAAACCACATGATGCAAGAGCTTAAACATGATCTACTTGAGAGCTCAAAACAATTGCCAAGTATCAAATTATTCAAGACAATATACCAATTACCACATGAAGCATTTTCTGTTTCAACCAAATAGCAATAAGTGCAGCAGCCTTCAACTTTTGCCATGAACATTAAAAGTAAAACGAAGAACACAAGTGTTTAAATGAAAAAGCGGAGCGTGTCTCTCTCCCACACAAGCCTGATAGGATCCGATTTATTCAGAGAACTAAGATAACAAAACAAAAATAAAAGCACACAGACGCTCCAAGTAAAGCACATAAGATGTGACCGAATAAAAATATAGTTTCACTAGAGGTGACCTGATAAGTTGTTGATGAAGAAGGGGATGCCTTGGGCATCCCCAAGCTTAGATGCTTGAGTCTTCTTGAAATATGCAGAGATGGACCACGGGGGCATCCCCAAGCTTAGACTTTTCACTCTTCTTGATCATATTATATCATCCTTCTCTCTTGATCCTTGAAAACTTCCTTCACACCAGACTTAAAACAATCTCATTGGAGGGTTAGTGCATAATCAAAAATTCACATGTTCAGCAAGGACACAATCATTCCCAACACTTCTGGACATTACCCAAGGTTACTGAAATTTAATGGAGCAAAGAAATCCACTCAAACACAGTAAAGGAGGCAATGTGAAATAAAAGGCAGAATCTGTCAAAACAGAACAGTCCGTAAAGACGAATTTTTTCGAGGCACTTAACATGCTCAGATGAAGAATCTCAAATTGGATGAAAGTTGCGTACATATCTGAGGATTAATCATGATTTTTTACAGAATTTTTAGATTCTCCTACAGAGAGAACAGCTCAAATTCGTGACCGCTAAAAATCTGTTTCTGCGCAAAAATCCAAATCTAGTATCAACTCTCTATCAAAGACTTTACTTGGAACAATAATGCAATAAAATAAAGATAAGGAGAGGTTGCTACAGTAGTAACAACTTCCAAGACACAACAAAACAGTAGCAAAATAAAAACATGGGTTATCTCCCAAGAAGTGCTTTCTTTATAGCCATTAAGATGGGCTCAGTAATTTTAATGATGCTCTCGCAAGAAATAAGAGTTGAAGCAAAAGAGAGCATCAAAAGCAAATAAGAAACACTTTTAAGTCTAACCCACTTCCTATGAAAAGGAATCTTGTAAATAAACAAGTCATGTAAGCATAATGCAATAAGCATAGGAAAACAAGACAAGCGCAACTTCAAGATTTTCAGCAAAAAGAGAGGTGTTTTAGTAACATGAAAATCCCTACAACCATATTGTCCTCTCTCATAAAGATTTTCAGTAGCATCATGAACAAACTCAACAATATAACTATCACATGAAACATTCTTATCATGAGCTACATGCATAAAATTATTACTCTCCACATAAGCATAGTCATTACTATTAATTGTAGTGGGAGCAAATTCAGTAAAATAGCTATCATTATTATTCTCATCACCATAATCATCATATATAGGAGGCATATTGTAATCATAATTAATTTTCTCCTCAATAGTAGGTGGACTGAAAATATGATAGTTATCATTGTAATCATCATATATAGGAGGCAAAGTATCATCAAAGTAAATTTTCTCCTCCATGCTTGGGGGACTAAAAATATCATGCTCATCAAAACCAGCTTCCCCAAGCTTAGAATTTTCCATAGCATTAGCAACAATGGTGTTCAAAACATTCATACTAATAACATTGCCATTAGCATGCATATAAAGTTCCATAGGTTTTTTAATTTTCTCTTCAAACACCTCATGTCCTAACTCAAGATAAATTTCATAAAGATCTCTAATCTTTTTTTTGTTTTCCATTAAGCCTAACTAGTGAAATAAAAACAAGAAACAAAAAGATATAATTGCAGAATCTAAAGGAAATAGCTTCGAGCACTCACACACCGGCAACAGTGCTAGGAAATAGCTTAGTAGTCGGAGGATGTGAATACCTTTTACCTTACCTCCCCGGCAACGGTGCCAGAAAATAGCTTGATGTCTACGCACGCTTCTATTCCTGTAAACAGTGTTGGGCCTCCAAGAGCAGAGGTTTGTAGAATAGCAGCAAGTTTCCCTTAAGTGAATCACCCAAGGTTTATCGAACTCAGGGAGGTAGAGGTCAAAGATATCCCTCTCAAGCAACCCTGTAGTTAGGATACAAGTCTCTTGTGTCCCCAACAAACCTAATACACTTGTCAGATGTATAGGTGCACTAGTTCGGCGAAGAGAGAGTGATCACTAGTAGGAAAACCCTTATGGCGCACCTCAAAAAATGCGCCACAAAAATTTATTTTGTGGCGCACCAGGCAAGGTGCGCCACAGAAATAGCTTAATTTTGTGGCGCACCAACAATCCATGCGCCACAGAAACTTGGTGGGGCCAGCCCCAATCATTGGTTCACTACTTCTGTGGCGCACAGGACCAGTGCGCCACAGAAATAAGACATTCTGTGGCGCACTGGTCCTGGTGCGCCACTGTATTAAGACTTTCTGTAGCGCACGCGGGATGGTGCGCCACAGAAACTACACAATTCTGTGGCGCACATGAGTTCCTTTTTTGCTCCCCACGCAACTCCACCCCCCCAGTGGATCACCTTTTTGACCTCTGTAAAAAATGAAAGAAATAGATAGAAATTACAAAAAATAAATTCCATCAAGATGCCCATGTATTATGTCATCTTTTACCACTGCAAATTAACAAACATGAATTTCAACTTTTTTGTAAAATTGGGTGGGAAAATCATCAAACTGGTTTTCTGGTTGCATACGAACTCGAAAAAAATGCATAATATATCAAAATGTTCCCACGAAAATTCTACATCCGAATTCACCTGGGCTTGCCCGGTTGGACAATTTTTAGAATCTCCAAATTCGAAAAGAGTAAAAAGTTACGGCCAGTTAAAGTTTTTTTGCTGCAAAATACAAAAAAAGGAAAAAAAATTCTGTGGCGCACCTAGTGCCCATGCGCCACAGAATTAACGTCCAAAAAAATTCTGTGGCGCACCTAGTGCCCATCCTGCCGCCCTCCACCACTTCTCCTCCACTCCTCCTCCACTTCTCCTCACTTCTTCTCCTCCACTCCTCCTCCACTTCTCCTCACTTCTCCTCTTATGCAAACTTCTCCTCCACTTCTCCTCCTCCTCCTCCTCCTCCTCCTCCTCCTCCTCCTCCACCACCATCACCACCACCACCACCACCACCACCTCCTCCGGCCGGCCTCCTCCTCCTCCTCCTCCTCCACCACCACCACCACCTCCTCCTCCGGGGCCGGCCTCCTACTCCGGCGACCTCCTCCTCCTCCTCCGGCCGGCCTCCTCCTCCTCCTACTCCGGCGACGACGACCTTCTCCTCCTCCCCCTCCTCCTCCTCCTACTCCGGCGACCTACTCCGGCGGCCACCTCCTCCTCTTCCTCCATCACCTCTTCTTCCTCCACCACCACCTCCTCTTCCTCCACCACCTCCTCCACCACCACCTCCATCACCACCACCACCACCACCTCCTCCACCACCTCCTCCACCACCACCTCCACCACCACCTCCATCACCACCACCACCACCACCTCCTCCACCACCACCTCCACCACCACCTCCATCACCACCTCCATCACCACCACCTCCACCACCACCTCCATCACCACCACCACCACCACCACCTCCATCACCACCACCACCTCCTCCTCCTCCGGCCGTCCTCCTCCTTCACCCACCCACCCACCCACCTCCGGCTACCTTCCAGCGAAATTAAAAAAAATTAAAAAATTTCGGCGGCCCCAGATCTAGATCTAGATCCCCAGATCTAGATCTAGATCTAGATCTGGCCGCCATTTTTTTTGAGTTTCAAAAAAAAAAATCTGTGGCGCACCACCACCGGTGCGCCACAGAAATAAGTTTCTGTGGTGCACCACCGCCGGTGCGCCACAGAAATAAGACTTTCTGTGGCGCATGGGCCGGTGCGCCACAGAAACCTTATTTTTTGTGGCGAGAATTCTGTGGCGCACCGCCCGTGCGCCACATAATTGATTTTTAGTGCGCCACTGATGAGCCTTTTCCTACTAGTGGATATACAAGTAATATGGATGATTATAAGTAGTAATTGCAATCTGAAATAAAAATGGCAGCAAGCAAACATGTAGCAGAACTTGTTGGAAACGGTGTTTCAATGCTTAGAAATAAGGCCTAGGGATCGTACTTCCACTAGTGGACACTCTCAACAATGATCACATAATTGAATAATAAATGTTGCTCTCTAACACTCTATTGTTGGATAACAAACACCATTCATTGTGTAGGGCTACAAAAGCACACCTCAAGCCGTAGTAAACAAGCTCCACAACTTCATAAATGAATCACACACGATGCGCACACTATCACCATCACACCGTGGAGAGTGAATCCGGAGTTCATATTAAAGTAACCTCTAGAGTGCATAATAGACCGTTGCAATTTAGACCGAGTACTAACATAGCATACACACTGTCACCAATAGCTATGAAAAGGGGAATAGATCACATCAATACTATCATAGTAATAGTTAACTTCATAATCTACAAGAGATTACAATCATAACCTACGCCAAGTACTACATGATGCACACTGTCAACTTTACATCATGGAGGAGGAATAGACTACTTTAATAACATCACTAGAGTAGCACATAGATTAATAGTGATACAAAGCTCATGATCACATAAAGATCACACCATGGGAGAGAGAGATGAACCACATAGCTACCGGTAGAGCCCTCAACCTCGGGGGAGAACTACTCCCTCCTCATCATGGGAGACAGCAACGGCGATGAAGATGGCGGTGGTGTTGATGGAGATGGATTCCGGGGGCACTTCCCCGTCCCGGCGGCGTGCCGGAACAGAGATTCTGTCCCCCGAAACTTGTCTTCGCGATGGAGGCGGCTACGAAACTCTTCGTGGAATATCGTCGACTATGTTAGGGTTTTCGGAGACGGAGGAATATATAGGCGAAGGGGCGATGTCGGTGGAGTCCCGAGGGGCCCACCCCATATGGCGGCGCGGCCAGGGGTGGGGCCGCGCCCCCCTAGGGTGTGGCTGATACGTCTCAAACGTATCATAGTTTCTTATGTTCCATGCTAGTTTTATGACAATACTCACATGTTTTATATACACTTTATGTCATTATTATGCATTTTCCGGCACTAACCTATTAACGAGATGCCGAAGCGCCAGTTCCTGTTTTCTGCTGTTTTTGGTTTCAGAAATCCTACACAGGAAATATTCTCGAAATTGGACGAAACGAAAGCCCAGGGTCTTATTTTTCCACGGAGCTTCCAGAAGACCGAAGGAGATACGAAGTGGGGCCACGAGGCGCCCTCACCATAGGGCGGCGCAGCCAGGGAGGGGGCCGCGTCGGCCTATGGGGTGGGGCCCTCGTGCCTCCCCCGACTCTACCCTTCCGCCTACTTATACTCTCCGTCGCGAAAACCCTATGACTGAGAGCCACGATACGAGAAAACATACTGTGACGCTGCCGCCGCCAATCCCATCTCGGGGGATTCAGGAGATTGCCTCCGGCACCCTGCTGGAGAGGGGAATCATCACCTGGAGGACTCTACATCACCATGATCGCCTCCGGACTGATGTGTGAGTAGTTCATCCTTGGACTATGGGTCCATAGCAGTAGCTAGATGGTTGTCTTCTCCTCATGTGCTATCATGTTTGGATCTTGTGAGCTGCCTATCATGATCAAGATCATCTATTTGTAATGCTGCATGTTGTGTTTGTTGGGATCCGATGAATATGGAATACTATGTCAAGTTGATTATCAATCTATCATATATGTGTTGTTTATGATCTTGCATGCTCTCCGTTGCTAGTAGAGGCTCTGGCCAAGTTGATACTTGTGACTCCAAGAGGGAGTATTTATGCTCGATAGTGGGTTCATGCCTCCATTGAATCTGGGATAGTGATAGAAAGTTCTAAGGTTGTGGATGTGCTGTTGCCACTAGGGATAAAACATCAATGCTTTGTCTAAGGATATTTGTGTTGATTACATTACATACCATACTTAATGCAATTGTCTGTTGTTTGCAACTTAATACTGGAAGGGGTGCGGATCCTAACCCGAAGGTGGACTTTTTAGGCATAGATGCATGCTGGATAGCGGTCTATGTAATTTGTCGTAATGCCCTAAGTAAATCTCATATTAGTCATCATGATATGTATGTGCATTGTTATGCCCTCTCTATTTGTCAATTGCCCAACTGTAATTTGTTCACCCAACATGCTATTTCTTATTGGAGAGACACCACTAGTGAACTGTGGATCCCGGTCCATTCTTTTACATCTGAATACAATCTACTGCAATCATTATTCTCTGCTGCTCATTGCAAACAAACATCATTTTCCATACCATACGTTTAATCCTTTGTTTACAGCAAGCCGGTGAGATTGACAACCTCACTGTTAAGTTGGGGCAAAGTATTTTGATTGTGTTGTGCAGGTTCCACGTTGGCGCCGGAATCCCTGGTGTTGCGCCGCACCACACTCCTCCACCAACAACCTTCACATGGCCTTCATCTCCTACTGGTTCGATAACCTTGGTTTCTTACTGAGGGAAAACTTGCTGCTGTACGCATCACACCTTCCTCTTGGGGTTCCCAACGGACGTGTGCTTCACGCGTTATCAGTGGCCACCTCGTGGCTCCTCTTCGTCTCCTCTTCGGTGTTCTGGAAGCCTCCGTGGAAAATAAGACCGTGGGCTTTTGTTTCGTCCAATTCCGAAAATATTTCCTGTGTAGGATTTCTGAAACCAAAAACAGCAGAAAACAAGAACTGACGCTTCGGCATCTTGTTAATAGGTTAGTCCCGGAAAATGCATAAAAATAATATAAAGTGTATATAAAACATGTAGGTATTGTCATAAAACTAGCATGGAACATCAGAAATTATAGATACGTTGGAGACGTATCACTAAGCTAGTAATTAAATTCAACACAGAATGAATATCAGGTCATGTTGTTTCCATTAGTTTTAGATTCATTCATAGTAGGCTTGGATTAGAATACTGATGGAGTTGTTCCCTACATTCCTGTAGCACTGCATTTCAACATCACTGCTCCCTATATTCCTGTTTCTTCTATCTTTGTTTTGCTCTCAGTGCAATCTTAACACCCATGCTTGGATTCAGTTAACAACCAGGCTTGAATTCAGTTATAGTTTGTAGAATTATTTTTGAAGATGATGAAACTGAAACAAATGCAACTCTGTATAACTGAAACAAATGCAACTCATTTACCTGAAAGTTCAGTTTTAACAAGTGCTATGTAACTGAAACAAATGTAATTGTATAACTGAAATAAGTGCAACTCTGTAACTTTGTAAACAAGTGCAACTCTGTAAACAAATGCAACTCTGTAACTCTGTATAACTGAAACAAGTGCAACTCTGTAACTCTGTATAACTGAAACAGTTTTAACTCTGTTTACTAATATACTTTGGCTGCACGATTAGTTACTGGCTGTTTAATTGAGTAGTTCATTACTCATCATTATTGTGACAGTACTTTTGATGCTACTGTATGCTAGTTTGTGCAGTGCTAGGTAGATATAGCTAGTGATGTCGTCTTCTGCAGACCCCAACGAAGACGTTGACGGGTCTTCTCAGCGGAAGTTGGATGAGCACTACAGGCTCATGGTCTTGGATCAGCTGGAGGAACTTCCAGGAAGCGATGACGAGTCCTCGGAGGAGGGGGATGATGAGATGGACAACGATGATCCCCATGATGGCGAGGATGAGAGGGCCGCTGCCGACGAGACCACCGACAGTGGCGTTGCCGGGGGTAGCTCGGGTACTACTACCGAGGCCAAGAGGAAACGGAAGCAGCGGCGCCCAAACAGGTTCGACACCACTCGCGACATAATCACCGCGGTGGACGCCAAGACCTGTCTTCCTACTGAGCCCAAGCACCTAGCGAAGGGGTACGGCCTCCAACTAGGAGCAATCCTTCGGGACGTCGTAGGCCCAACTCCGAACCAAGAAGAAGCAGCATCTGTAGGCCCAACTCCTTGCGCGGCTGCACGCATGGTATGAGTTCCCTGTTGAATACAGGAACGAGGATCCCAAGGATAACATCGTGAATAGACGAGCCCTCTCTAAGTTCACCAAGAACCTCAGCGGTTATAAAACCATGCTGAGGGGGATGCTTGGTGATAACGAGACTTGGACAGAGATCCAGCGCCACTTCCCGCGGATGACGCTGGATCTGTATAATAAATTCTTGGAAAACGAGCAGCTCGAGTACACCAAACAACAATCGGCCTGGGGGAAGGAGCTGGCGGATAAGAACATCGGTCACCACCATCTCGGTTGTCGTGGCTTCGAAGGCAAGCAGCCGATATGGGACAAGGAGGACCAGACCTACATAAATGCTGGCCTCGAGCCCCCTTTTGCCAATTACAAAGACCCACTCTTCAGGGCATATCTCAGGTCCCGATACCATAGAGAAATGGGTGGGAAACATGTCACGAAACCTGATGTGGTGGTGGGAGTTGAGTTGGTCGCCGACGCGAAGGTGAAGGCACTTGAGAATGCAGTGGTAAGCAATTTACCAGCTTATTAATTTGATACTGCTCACCAAGTCCATTACATTCTAAAATTGTTCATGTTACTTCTGGCAGTTGAAGGAACAAGCAGCCGCCGAATCAGCTGGCTCCTCGACCCAGACGTCGATGGGCAAAGTCCCGTGGGACACGCCTTTTATCAGGGGTCTGAACACCGTGAAGGAACGGCCGCCGTTGGACAAGCCCCACCGTGTCCCCGGCGCCGGAGGAGGTCGCAAGCTTGTCGACTATGGCTTGGACATGCCCGCAAGAACTAAGGAGTCGCGGCAGGCGCAGAAGGAGCGGGAGCACGAGGCTCTTCTCTAAAAGGTGGCCGACTTGGAAACAACCATGGAGCAACGCATCAGTGTCGCGGTTGCTATCAAGGTTGATGACGCGGTGGCCAGCAGGGTCAATGAAATCATCCCTGATCTTGTAGAGTCGATGAAGAATTACTTCGCCGGCGGCCAAAAGGGACCGATGCCGGTGATCAGCATAGGCGCCAACAACTCCGACAACCGGCCTCCAACTATACACGCGCAATGCACACCCAACTTGGTATGCGCTAGAGAGGATTGGCCGGCCATGGGGGGCGCCAGTAGCCCCTCAGTCGCGTGCACGCCTGGCCTCGGTCCTTCGACCCGAGCCGAGCTTGATGCCCTCACGGTAATTAATTTAGCCTCTCAAGCCTCTACAAATTAGTTACTTTGTCATCGCCCCTCTCTGACCTACACATGTTTTCACAGGAGGACGTGACTCCTTGCACCTTCCTACTGAATGTGGATAACAAGTTGAAAGATGTAGCGAGCGGCTGTGTCCTCCTGCCAAAAAAATCGGACGTTCCACTGCGCCAGGATGGATGATAGCATGAGCCGGGTTCGCGTGAACCGATCGTTACCGGGATGACAAGACCTCCATCCTCCTTATCAACCCCCGGAAACGGAAACCCCGCTCACTCTCGGGGACCTCAAGAATCACATCCTTCTATGGCTGAAAGCCCTGATTCGGCTGAACACCGCCTCAGGTTCGGAGGCAAGCTATGGCATGGTCACTCCTCAGGATGCGATGGCTGCCCCGAGCCAAGCCAGGGTCAGTCCTCCACCGGCTGGTGGTCCTTTTGAGCCCGATAGTCAGCCCGACAGTCAGCACGACAACGCGTTGGACATCGATCAAGATCCAATCGATACGTTCATCGCTGAGATGGAGGGCAATGGGGTTTCTCCTTACAAGCCACCCGCCGATCGTATGCTAAAGAAGAAGTTGTTCCTTTCACAAGAAACGCCCGAGCAGAAAGACACTACCGCCTTCACAGCTCCACCCCGAGTTGGGCTTACCCTGAGGACACTCCTTGGTGCGACCACGGAGGGTAACAAAAAGCCACTCCCAGTTGCAATAAGAAGAAGGGTAGGAAGCGGAAGAAGTCCGGAGATGTTGCCGCAAGCAAGAAAGTGGTTAATGACAAGTTGCCGATCCCGTGGAGGAAGATGCATCACCTAGGCTAGCCTATGCTGCCGGCACACATTGTCCAACAGGTGACGCCGGATATGAGGAGCTTGCATGATGCTGTTCTAATGAAGGAGGACCTACTTCTTCGAGATAGAAATTCCTCGTACCCGATTTTGACGGCCAAGGTGCCCACTGGCTTTGGCTTTGTCACCACATACCCTGCGGACTTGATGTTCATTCGATATGAAGACATCTTCATGCTCTTGAACGTGCAATAGCTCGACCAAAACTTGGTCCGCCTCGTATCGCTCAGCATGGCGCACGATATCGCCATGGAGAACACAGCGCACATCGCTATCATGGACCCCTTCTACATGACTCCAGCTGTCGTCCAGAACGAACAAGCGTTTCTAGCGAAGTACATCAAGGATTTCTTGGTGTTAAACAAGGATAAGAAATGCTTTGCCATACCTTATTTCCGTGAGTAAGTATTTGGTTACTAGAGTACCCTCTATTACATTCTTTCATGAAGTTCCTTCATAGTTGATCGAGTATGATGGTTTATTTCCATTTTGCGCAGATTCAAGTACTGCGCCCTCCTCCTCTTTCACCCGTATCATTCCCATGTCAGTTATCTCGACTCCGGACTTGATACGGAGAAATACTTCACCGACCTTAAGTCTACACTTGATAAAACCCTCAGCGGCTTCATAGACGAGGTTGGCATCGACAAAATCAGGCATGAGAAGAAATTTAAAGGTTGCTATGTGTGCAACCACATAACCAAGTTCCCCCGCCTCAAGCAATCGGCGCATGACAATGGGATGGAGGCCTGGTTTGCCATCCTATAGATGAGGTCGATTGTAAGGTCTCAGAACGATCTCTTGTTGCCATCCAGTCTTCAGCGGATGTTCGTGAACATGTCAGACACCAGCGATGAAAACGTGAGAGCCGAGTTCCGTGCCATCCAGCGGACCATTTGCACAATACTCTGGAGGGATGTCTGCGGTAATGGTGGCTTGTCCCACTATGGTCCCGCACTTTCTAAGGCCGATTAGAAGATGGATGTGACGACAGAACATTCAACACGCTCGAGGGCATCCGTCCCTTCCCGCCGAAGCCGAGTTGACTCAAAAACTTTTGTCCTTTGTAAATGTTGGTCATAAAATTACTTAAGTAATTTCCATGCTTTTTCTTTGCACTACTCTATGTTATATCTCTCTCTACTAATGTACTAACAACTTACATTTATTTTTTCTGTGTTTGCATAGATGACGTACTATGTCGTCTACCACGTCAGGGTTCTTGGAGTCTACGAGGACTGGAAAGACTGTAGGAGGCAGGTCCAACGTTTCAGCGGCAACCGTTACAATGGGTACACCACTTTGGAGGAGGCGGAAGCTCGATACGCCAACTTTCGAGCGGGACAGGGGAGGGAGATGTGGAGGACCCTTTTCATCGTGATGATGCTTGCCGCCACCGCCTCTATAGTTTACTATGTCATTGTTGTTTAGCTAGGTCGTCGACTGGACTTATATGTATTTGTGTAATATGTGCTACTTCGAGTCGTGATGTTTGAACCATATGGTCAACTATCTACTATCTAAACTTGTGTTATTAATGCATGCATGTTATGAACATTTGGGACTTTCTATATAACTGTGTATTCTTTGTGTATTCTGGTGTATTATGTGTGTATTCTATGTATTCTGGTGTATACTGTGTATTCTGGTGTATATTTCGAGTTTTATTTTTTTTAATCATGTGATCAATACCACTGGCGCCCCTAAACTGTACCCCTGGCGAAAATGAAATCGCCAGCGCTGCAGCAGGTTACCCCCGGCGAATTGGTAAACCGCCGGTGGGAAGACAGTACCGCTAGCGATTTGGGAAAAACGCCGTGATAATGGCAGTTACCACCGGCGATTTGGAAAACGCCGGCGATAAGTGGTTACCACCGACGAGGTGATCGCCGGCGAATGCGAAAACGCCGGCGGTAAGGCATTTCAGGTCGCCGGCGGTAAGGCATTTCCTAGTAGTGTAGATTGCACTATGTATAAACTCAGAAATTGGTTGTGGAACCGTCGATCTGATCTGCTAATTAACATCTGCATGTAACATATCTGCATGGTTACAAGATCATGATACGGTTCAAGATAGCAATTTTCACCACTAAGTGCACACTTACTCTGGGCAACAAATCTGGCAGCCGAGCTATATACTCTGACAAGATGGTAGATGGTAGACTGAATGCTAGGTGAAATATAATGATTAACTAGGTTTATAATAGAGAAAAAGAAGCAGACGAAAGAAACGGTTTAGTTGCACGTTTGGAAAGAGCAGGTTGTTGTTCGGAAGGATACGGACCTTCAGTTATGCAGTCTGCACATGTCTTTCCATCTCTCATATCTATGTAGTATTTTTTTTTGCAATTGCATCTCTAAATTTTTAAGGGCGTTAAGAATTTGGAACAGCGTAGCAAGACGTACCATGTGATACAGTCAGAAATTAGGCCCTCAGTGGAAGTTCAGGAAAAGAGTTGTGAGTTTGTCACGGTCGATGTGGCAGAGTATCCACTCGGATCTGAAGCGTAGAGAGATATGTTATGGCGACCAGTGCTGTAACAAATTGCATCTGCTACGCGTCGTGAAATTCTAGGTAAGCACAATACACCACTCCTTGCGTCTAAGGTTCGATGGAATTCATTGTACACGGTAAAATACCTTGAGGATATGGATATAACAAAGCTGGACCTAGGTGACCAAGAGGGCAAGAGGTAGGGCGCGTTTGGTTGCCTGCATCAATTTCCTGCACCGCTGGCGCAGCAGGAAGGAGTCCCATGCGCATCACAGACGTGCCATGCACCATAAAAGCCACGTTGTTTGGTGGCCTGCATAGAGTTTTTTCGGCCCCGTGGAGATTTTGGGTTCTGCCTGTTTGGTAGGTCGGTTTTCAGGCCTTGTAGCAGCCCAGAACGGCGGCCCTGTTGTTTGGTTGCAACCCAGAAACTGCTTCTACTTACCTCTTACCTTCGGTGGTGAGGTTACCATCGATCAACAACACAAGCAAGAACATAATTCACAGTTCAGACAAACTTAGCACTGATTATAGTTTAAACACGGTCATAGTTCACGACACAGGATGATCATACTTCACGACACACCATATACGATCATAGTTCAACAGACGACAAGAAAGTTCAACAGACGACAGGAACAAAAACTACACACAGACCAGGTAAGCTTCAGATATGACTTTGGAAGATGACACACCTGGTGGCGTCGCCATGGTAACGGCACATGGTCATCACCTCAGTCCAGATGTGGTCGAAGATGACCACATTGTACTGGAAGGTGGACACCTTCTTGAAGACGACGAACTGGCCTATCCGCAGCTAATGAGCGATGGCGAAGACCGTCCACCCCTGGTCGATGTATGCGTCGTCGCCTTCTCTCACCATAGCCATCCACCAGTAGCAGCCAGTGTTGGTGGTGACGATGATGTTCGAAGGGATATCTCCGAACCACCTGATGAAATCATGAGGGATCCGTTGGCGTTGAAGATTGGCTTGAAGACGATGCGCAAGAACTGATCCAACCCTACGTCCGGCTGGAAGTGGCCGACGTTAGCCGCCCTTCGCTTCTTGGACGGTCCCTCATCGGGGGTCTCAGGTGACCCAAGCTTAAGCTTCTCAGTCTGCCACAAGAACACATGCCATTAGAGATGTGCCTGCTCACAAGTATATAGATGAAAACGAACACTGAAAACATGTGATGCCTCATACATTGGATCACACGGTAGCTCAAGTGACTGCCCTCAAACTAAGTCTAGTGTGCAAGAAATCACACACCCAACTAAGTTTGAGGACAGCACCTTGCCTTCCAGTGTGCCATTGTTAAATCATTGGCCAATGCACTAGACAAACATGAGGCCTTATATATTGGATCACATGGCAGGCAAAGGGACTGCCCGCAAACTAAGTCTAGTGTGTAAGTCATATGGCACACACGACTAAGTTTGAGGGCAACACCTTGCCTTCCAGTGTGCCATTGTTGAATCACTGGTAAATGCACTAGACAAACAAAATGAGGCCTCATATATTGGATCACACGGCAGACAAAGGGACTGTCTGCAAACTAAGTCTAGTGTGCAAGTAATATGGCACACACGACTAATTTTGAGGGCAGCATCCTGCCTTCCGTTATGTCATAGTTAAATCATTGCCCATTGAACAACTGAAAAAGTACAAACATGGAAAGCAAGGTAGCATAGGTCTCATGCAATGAACACATATGGAGGAGATGTTTGATCTGAACCAATGGCATGGTGATGTTCAGGCATGCCATAGGTTCTGATCAATCATCTCCTCACACTATGATTACCGGTTACAATCATCGGCCTAGCTCAATCAGAAACTACACAATCTACAGCAAACTACCGCAACTCATTCCGCACAGCAATCTCAACATGCTAAACCCCAGCATAAAAAAACCCTTCTCCTCTTTGCATGGACAGTAAGATCTGCCAGTTTCAGCAATCCAAAGCCCGATCTAGGAAGGATCTACCGCAATCCGACACTGTAGTAACACATCTAAGCAAATCGAGACCGTGAAAAGCAAGAACTAGACAAGAACACCAAGAAATGGTGACGAACACCTTGCAAACGTCAATCCGACCGCTATCCTAACGGAAACCCTAGCAGATCTAATGTGCATGTCGTCGGAAATGCCCGAGAATGGCATGTTCTGCCAGAACGAGTACGAAGGTGAGAAGGAGAGGTCGTTACCGCCATTGTTCCGGCTGAGGATGAGCTCGAGGTCGCGGACAAAGTCGAGATACCGATGAAGACTGCGGAGCAGATTGCGGCCGATGTCGCGGTGCAGGTCGCCGATGTCTCCTCCTCCGGTACCGGTGCTCCTCCGTGCGGTGGTGCGGCGGGTTGGTCGGCGGGAGGGGAACCACCGGGTGATGTGAGAGTGATGAGGTCTACGACCCCGTTTGTGGCCCGATCTTGCGGTTGACCCGAAATCCAAAGAGGGAAGAGAGGGAGAGCGCGAAGAACACGATGAACATGAAGAACACGAGGAACTCACGCACGCACACCAACCCGATACAATCGATACTTACCCCGTGGCTCGATGGACCACGCCAATAGAATCAACCCGGAAGAGACGCGCGGTAGAATTCCGAGCGGAGAGATTGGTGAAGGAGATGAATCTAGGAGTGGGAGAGAGAGTGGGTAGCACTAGAATCTCACACACCAAATCCAATCATCCAACAAGGGTAGCCTTGATACAAAGGGGATGAAACCCTAGGGAGACAAAGCTCAACTTCATGTCTAAGCCTAAATCTTGTCTAAAGAGCTAAGGGGGTGACCTAGGTGCTTGATGCGTGCAGTTGACACGTCCGTTGGGAACCCCAAGAGGAAGGTGTGATGCGCACAGCGGCAAGTTTCCCTCAGTAAGAAACCAAGGTTTAATCGAACCAGTAGGAGTCAAGAAGCACGTTGAAGGTTGATGGCGGCGGGATGTAGTGCGGCGCAACACCAGAGATTCCGGCGCCAACGTGGAACCTGCACAACACAACCAAAGTACTTTGCCCCAACGAAACAGTGAGGTTGTCAATCTCACCGGCTTGCTGTAACAAAGGATTAACCGTATTGTGTGGAAGATGATTGTTTGCAGAAAACAGGAGAACAGTATTGCAGTAGATTGTATGCGATGTAAAGAATAGGACCGGGGTCCACAGTTCACTAGAGGTGTCTCTCCCATAAGATAAACAGCATGTTGGGTGAACAAATTACAGTTGGGCAATTGACAAATAGAGAGGGCATAACAATGCACATACATGTCATGATAAGTATTGTGAGATTTAATTGGGCATTACGACAAAGTACATAGACCGCTATCCAGCATGCATCTATGCCTAAAAAGTCCACCTTCAAAGTTATCATCCGAACCCCTCCGTATTAAGTTGAAAACAACAGACAATTGCATTAAGTATTGCGCGTAATGTAATCAGTGACTACATCCTCGAACATAGCACCAATGTTTTATCCCTAGTGGCAACAGCACATCCATAATCTTAGAGGTTTCTGTCACTCCCCAAGATTCACGGAGACATGAACCCACTATCGAGCATAAATACTCCCTCTTGGAGTTACAAGCATCTACTTGGCCAGAGCATCTACTAGTAACGGAGAGCATGCAAGATCATAAACAACACATAGACATAAATTGATAATCAACATAACATAGTATTCTCTATTCATCGGATCCCAACAAACGCAACATATAGAATTACAGATAGATGATCTTGATCATGTTAGGCAGCTCACAAGACCCGACAATTAAGCACAATGGGGAGAAGACAACCATCTAGCTACTGCTATGGACCCATAGTCCAGGGGTGAACTACTCACTCATCACTCCGGAGGCGACCATGGCGGCGTAGAGTCCTCCGGGAGATGATTCCCCTCTCCGGCAGGGTGCCGGAGGCGATCTCCTGAATCCCCCGAGATGGGATTGGCGGCGGCGGCGTCTCAGTAAGGTTTTCCGTATCGTGGCTCTCGGTACTGGGGGTTTCACGACGGAGGCTATTTGTAGGCGGAAGGGCAGGTAAAGAGGCGGCACGAGGGGCCCACACCATAGGTCGGCGCGGCCAGGGCCTTGGCCGCGCCGCCCTATGGTTTGGCCACCTCGTGGCCCCACTTCGTCTCCTCTTCGGTCTTCTGGAAGCTTCGTGGCAAAATAGGACCCTGGGCGTTGATTTCGTCTAATTCCGAGAATATTTCGTTACTAGGATTTCTGAAACCAAAAACAGCAGAAACAAAGAATCGCTCTTCGGCATCTTGTTAATAGGTTAGTTCCGTAAAATGCACGAATATGACATAAAGTGTGCATAAAACATGTAGATATCATCAATAATGTGGCATGGAACACAAGAAATTATCGATACGTCGGAGACGTATCAGCATCCCCAAGCTTAGTTCTGCTCGTCCCGAGCAGGTAAAACGATAACAAAGATAATTTCTGGAGTGACATGCCATCATAACCTTGATCATACTATTTGTAAAGCATATGTAGTGAATGCAGCGATCAAAACAATGGTAATGACATGAGTAAACAAGTGAATCATAAAGCAAAGACTTTTCATGAATAGTACTTCAAGACAAGCATCAATAAGTCTTGCATAAGAGTTAACTCATAAAGCAATAAATCAAAGTAAAGGTATTGAAGCAACACAAAGGAAGATTAAGTTTCAGCGGTTGCTTTCAACTTATAACATGTATATCTCATGGATAATTGTCAACATAGAGTAATATAACAAGTGCAATATGCAAATATGTAGGAATCAATGCACAGTTCACACAAGTGTTTGCTTCTTGAGGTGGAGAGAGATAGGTGAACTGACTCAACAATAAAAGTAAAAAGAATGGTCCTTCAAAAAGGAAAGCATCGATTGCTATATTTGTGCTAGAGCTTTTATTTTGAAAACATGAAACAATTTTGTCAACGGTAGTAATAAAGCATATGAGTTATGTAAATTATATCTTACAAGTTGCAAGCCTCATGCATAGTATACTAATAGTGCCCGCACCTTGTCCTAATTAGCTTGGACTACCGGATCATCGCAATACACATGTTTTAACCAAGTGTCACAATGGGGTACCTCCATGCCGCCTGTACAAAGGTCTAAGGAGAAAGCTCGCATTTTGGATTTCTCGCTTTTGATTATTCTCAACTTAGACATCCATACCGGGACAACATGGACAACAGATAATGGACTCCTCTTTAATGCATAAGCATGTGGCAACAATTATTATTCTCATATGAGATTGAGGATATATGTCCAAAACTGAAACTTCCACCATGAATCATGGCTTTAGTTAGCGGCCCAATGTTCTTCTCTAACAATATGCATGCTTAACCATAGGGTGGTAGATCTCTCTTACTTCAGACAAGACGGACATGCATAGCAGCTCACATGATATTCAACAAAGAATAGTTGATGGCGTCCCCAGAAACATGGTTATCGCACAACAAGCAACTTAATAAGAGATAAAGTGCATAAGTACATATTCAATACCACAATAGTTTTTAAGCTATTTGTCCCATGAGCTATATATTGCAAAGGCGAATGATGGAATTTAAAGGTAGCACTCAAGCAATTTACTTTGGAATGGCGGAGAAATACCATGTAGTAGGTAGGTATGGTGGACACAAATGGCATAGTGGTTGGCTCAAGTATTTTGGATGCATGAGAGGTATTCCCTCTCGATACAAGGCTTAGGCTAGCAAGGCTTATTTGAAACAAACACAAGGATGAAGCGGTGCAGCAAAACTCACATAAAAGACATATTGAAAACATTATAAGACTCTACACCGTCTTCCTTGTTGTTCAAACTCAATACTAGAAATTATCTAGACCTTAGAGAGACCAAATATGCAAACCAAATTTTAGCATGCTCTATGTATTTCTTCATTAATGGGTGCAAAGTATATGATGCAAGAGCTTAAACATGAGCACAACAATTGCCAAGTATCACATTATCCAAGACATTATAGCAATTACTACATGTATCATTTTCCAATTCCAACCATATAACAATTTAACGAAGAAGAAACTTCGCCATGAATACTATGAGTAGAGCCTAAGGACATACTTGCCCATATGCAACAGCGGAGCGTGTCTCTCTCCCACAAAGTGAATGCTAGGATCCATTTTATTCAAACAAAACAAAAAAAACAAAAACAAACCGATGCTCCAAGCAAAGCACATAAGATGTGATGGAATAAAAATATAGTTTCAGGGGAGGAACCTGATAATGTTGTCGATGAAGAAGGGGATGCCTTGGGCATCCCCAAGCTTAGACGCTTGAGTCTTCTTAGAATATGCAGGGGTGAACCACCGGGGCATCCCCAAACTTAGAGCTTTCACTCTCCTTGATCATATTGCATCATACTCCTCTCTTGATCCTTGAAAACTTCCTCCACACCAAACTTAGAACAACTCATTAGAGGGTTAGTGCACAATCAAAATATACATGTTCAGAGGTGACATAATCATTCTTAACACTTCTGGACATTGCACAAAGCTACTGAAAGTTAATGGAATCGAAATATCCATCGAACATAACAAAACTGGCAATGCGAAATAAAAGGCAGAATCTGTCAAAAACAGAACAGTTCGTATTGACGAATTTTATTGAGGCACCAGACTTGCTCAAATGAAAATTCTCAAATTGAATGAAAGTTGCGTACATATCTGAGGATCACTCACGTAAATTGGCATAATTTTCTGAGTTACCTACAGAGAAAACAGCCCAGATTCGTGACAGCAAAGAAATCTGTTTCTGCGCAGTAATCCAAATCTAGTATGAACTTTACTATCAACGACTTTACTTGGCACAATAAAACACTAAACTAAGATAAGGAGAGGTTGCTACAGTAGTAAACAACTTCCAAGACACAAAATAAAAACAAAGTACTGTAATAAAAACATGGGTTGTCTCCCATAAGCGCTTTTCTTTAACGCCTTTCAGCTAGGCGCAGAAAGTGTGTATCAAGTATTATCAAGAGACGAAGTGTCAACATCATAATTTGTTCTAATAATAGAATCAAAAGGTAACTTCATTCTCTTTCTAGGGAAGTGTTCCATACCTTTCTTGAGAGGAAATTGATATTTAATATTACCTTCCTTCATATCAATAGTAGCACCAACAGTTCGAAGAAAAGGTCTTCCCAATATAATGGGGCAAGATGCATTGCATTCAATATCCAAGACAACAAAATCAACGGGGACAAGGTTATTGTTAACCATAATATGAACATTATCAACTCTCCCCAAAGGTTTCTTTTTAGCATTATCAGCGAGATTAACATCCAAATAACAATTTTTCAATGGTGGCAAGTCAAGCATATCATAGACTTTCTTAGGCATAATGAAATACTTGCACCAAGATCACATAAAGCATTACAATCAAAATCATTGACCCTCATTTTAATGATGGGTTCCCAACCATCCTCTAGCTTTCTAGGAATAGAAGTTTCAAGTTTTAGTTTCTCTTCTCTAGCTTTTATGAGAGCATTTGTAATATGTTTTGTGAAAGCCAAGTTTACAGCGCTAGCGTTGGGACTCTTAGCAAGTTTTTGTAAGAACTTTATAACTTCAGAGATGTGGCAATCATCAAAATCTAAATCATTATGAGCTACAGCAATGGGATCATCATCCCTAAGGTTGGCAAAAATTTCAGCAGTTTTATCACAGTGCTTTCAAAGTAGCTTTTAGCAATTTCAGGCAATTTTGTACGCTTTGCACTAGGAGTAGAAACATTGCCAACACCAATTATTTTACCATTAATAGTAGGAGGTGCAGCAACATGTGAAGAATCAACATTACTTGTGGTGGTAATAGTCCAAACTTTAGCTACATTTTTCTCTTTAGCTAGTTTTTCATTCTCTTCTCTATCCCACCTAGCACGCAATTCAGCCATCAATCTTATATTCTCATTAATTCTAACTTGGATGGCATTTGCTGTAGTAACAATTTTATTTTCAATATCCCTATTAGGCATAACTTTCGATTTCAAAAGATCAACATCAGAGGCAAGACTATCAACCTTAGAAGCGAGAATATCAATTTTATTGAGTTTTTCCTCAACAGATTTGTTAAAGGCAGTTTGTGTACTAATAAATTCTTTAAGCATAGCTTCAAGTCCAGGGGGTGTATTCCTATTATTATTGTAAGAATTCCCATAAGAATTAGCATAACCGTTACCATTTTTATAAGGATATGGCCTATAGTTATTACTAGAATTGTTCCGATAAGCATTGTTGTTGAAATTATTATTTTTAATGAAGTTTACATCAACATGTTCTTCTTGGGCAACCAATGAAGCTAACGGAACATTATTAGGATCAACATTAGTCCTATCATTCACAAGCATAGACATAATAGCATCAATCTTATCATTCAAGGAAGAGGATTCTTCAACAGAATTTACCTTCTTACCTTGTGGAGCTCTTTCCGTGTGCCATTCAGAGTAATTAATCATCATATTATCAAGGAGCTTTGTTGCTTCACCAAGAGTGATGGACATAAAGGTACCTCCAGCAGCTGAATCCAATAGGTTCCGCGAAGAAAAATTCAGTCCTGCATAAAAGGTTTGGATGATCATCCAAGTAGTCAGTCCATGGGTTGGGCAATTTTTAACCAAAGATTTCATTCTTTCCCATGCTTGTGCAACATGCTCAGTATCTAATTGTTTAAAATTCATTATGCTACTCCTCAAAGATATAATTTTAGCAGGGGGATAATATCTACCAATAAAAGCATCCTTGCATTTAGTCCATGAATCAATACTATTCTTAGGCAGAGATAGCAACCAATCTTTAGCTCTTCCTCTTAATGAGAAAGGGAACAATTTTAATTTTATAATGTCACCATCTACATCTTTATATTTTTTCATTTCACACAATTCAACAAAATTATTGAGATGGGCAGCAGCATCATCAGAACTAACACCAGAAAATTGCTCTCGCATAACAAGATTCAGTAAAGCAGGTTTAATTTCAAAGAATTCTGCTGTAGTAGCAGGTGGAGCAATAGGTGTGCATCAGAAATCATTATTATTTGTGGTTGTGAAGTCACACAACTTAGTATTTTCAGGAGTACCCATTTTAGCAACAGTAAATAAAGCAAACTAGATAAAGTAAATGCAAGTAACTAATTTTTTTGTGTTTTTGATATAGCAAACAAGATAGCAAATAAAGTTAAACTAGCAACTAATTTTTTTGTATTTTGATTTAGTGCAGCAAACAAAGTAGTAAATAAAACTAAGCAAGACAAAAACAAAGTAAAGAGATTGGGATGTGGAGACTCCCCTTGCAGTGTGTCTTGATCTCCCCGGCAACGGCGCCAGAAATTTGCTTGATGCGTGCAGTTGACACGTCCGTTGGGAACCCCAAGAGGAAGGTGTGATGCGCACAGCGGCAAGTTTCTCAAGAAGAAACCAAGGTTTAATCGAACCAGTAGGAGTCAAGAAGCACGTTGAAGGTTGATGGCGGCGGGATGTAGTGCGGCGCAACACCAGAGATTCCGGCGCCAACGTGGAACCTGCACAACACAACCAAAGTACTTTGCCCCAACGAAACAGTGAGGTTGTCAATCTCACCGGCTTGCTGTAACAAAGGATTAACCGTATTATGTGGAAGATGATTGTTTGCAGAAAACAAGAGAACAAAGTATTGCAAAGAGATTGTATGCGATGTAAAGAATAGGACCGGGGTCCACAGTTCACTAGAGGTGTCTCTCCCATAAGATAAACAGCATGTTGGGTGAACAAATTACAGTTGGGCAATTGACAAATAGAGAGGGCATAACAATGCACATACATGTCATGATAAGTATTGTGAGATTTAATTGGGCATTACGACAAAGTACATAGACCGCTATCCAGCATGCATCTATGCCTAAAAAGTCCACCTTCAGGTTATCATCCGAACCCCCTCCAGTATTAAGTTGAAAACAACAGACAATTGCATTAAGTATTGCGCGTAATGTAATCAGTGACTACATCCTCGAACATAGCACCAACGTTTTATCCCTAGTGGCAACAGCACATCCATAATCTTCGAGGTTTCTCACTCCCTGCATTCACGGAGACATGAACCCACTATCGAGCATAAATACTCCCTCTTGGAGTTACAAGCATCTACTTGGCCAGAGCATCTACTAGTAACGGAGAGCATGCAAGATCATAAACAACACATAGACATAAATTGATAATCAACATAACATAGTATTCTCTATTCATCGGATCCCAACAAACGCAACATATAGAATTACAGATAGATGATCTTGATCATGTTAGGCAGCTCACAAGACCCGACAATTAAGCACAATGGGGAGAAGACAACCATCTAGCTACTGCTATGGACCCATAGTCCAGGGGTGAACTACTCACTCATCACTCCGGAGGCGACCATGGCGGCGTAGAGTCCTCCGGGAGATGATTCCCCTCTCCGGCAGGGTGCCGGAGGCGATCTCCTGAATCCCCCGAGATGGGATTGGCGGCGGCGGCGTCTCAGTAAGGTTTTCCGTATCGTGGCTCTCGGTACTGGGGGTTTCGCGACGGAGGCTATTTGTAGGCGGAAGGGCAGGTAAAGAGGCGGCATGAGGGGCCCACACCATAGGTCGGCGCGGCCAGGGCCTGGGCCGCGCCGCCCTATGGTTTGGCCACCTCGTGGCCCCACTTCGTCTCCTCTTCGGTCTTCTGGAAGCTTCGTGGCAAAATAGGACCCTGGGCGTTGATTTCGTCCAATTCCGAGAATATTTCGTTACTAGGATTTCTGAAACCAAAAATAGCAGAAAGCAAAGAATCGGCTCTTCGGCATCTTGTTAATAGGTTAGTTCCAGAAAATGCACGAATATGACATAAAGTGTGCATAAAACATGTAGATATCATCAATAATGTGGCATGGAACACAAGAAATTATCGATACATCGGAGACGTATCAGTGCTTATATAGGCATACAAGGCAGCTTGGGTCGAACAGGTAAGTGGTGGACCGACTCGGGCCGTCCCGGTCGAGTCGAACCCGTGCAATCCGGTTTGGGATCCGATCAGACCGGGCCTGTGACCGGGTGATCCGGTCCTGGGTCCGGTCGACCGGGCGCCAACCGGGAACTTGCGAAGTTTCCGGTCGCCTTCCGGTACGAGGCAGGGAATCCGGTTGGGCGCCCGCTGATCGGGCCTGGGACCGGATGACCCGGTTGTGGGTCCGGTCTGACCGGGTCCTGGACCGGCCAGGCTGGGCCTCTTCCTCCCGCCTCTTCTTCCTCTTCCTTCTTCTCTTCTTTCCTTCTTCTTCTTCTCTCTTCCTTGCACCATGGGAGTTCCTTCTCTCTTGGTCCTTGTCGATGTCGGCACCTATAGACACAGTGATGATAGGCATGAGGTAGCATACCATTCAAGTTGGTGTTGAGGTCGACCATAGAGAGGAAAGAGTTCACCTTGACATATATGGCGGGGGTTTGTGTTGTTGGTCCACTTGGGGGACTCCTTGGCCATGGTGTGGCGTCGACGATAGGCGGGGCTACATCATCTCCCCCCCCCCCCCTTGGGGAAGAGTCATCCTCGACTCTTGTTCCTCCTCACCGACGGTGTAGTCCATGACGGTTTTCCCATGTTGTGGTAGAGGGATAAAGTCGCGGTCGAAGAAGAGCTTGGGGAAAAACAACTTGCAAATGGAAAGCTTGGGGATGCCAATTTTGTGATCGGCGAACAAGGGGCTCTCAATCAAATACGAAGCATCAAGTCGTTTCTCCAAGAGGCATTTGGTAAAAATGGGAACCAAAAGAGTGTCGATGTATTCAAAATTTGGTGGGGCAAAAGTTTGTGCATGTAAAAGTTTGGTTTGTAAAGTGTCAAAAATGTGATGTGTAGCATTGTCCCACACAAATGGAACAATCAAAAGGCAAGTATCGGCGGCAAAATTTTGGGCAAAATTTTTATGTGCAATGGCAAAGAGATGGAAACTTCTAGCTTGGGAAAGTATGGTTGGCGTGAGCCAAGTATGGGTATCCTCAAGTGTCAAAGAATCCATTTCAATTGCCAAAGATGAAATGAGAAATCCAAAGAAGAGCAACTTGATGAGTGACATGTGGCACAAGATGCATAAGGTGTCTCTCACATGTATGACATGGTCCTTGAGATTCTCGGAGTGTATGATGATAACATCAAGACATACAACAACCATTGTGGCAACAAGATGTGTCAAGATATGTTGCATAAGAGGCAAAAGAGGTGACGAGGCATTGGTCCAAACCGGAAGCTCGACAAGACAAGCCGGAAACACACGAGGGCGAAGGCGTTTGGGAACATACCCTTTGGCGTGAATCCCATGGGTTGGATCATGTATCTCGTCCTTGTTGGGGTAGCTCTCAATTGCGCGTTTCGTGAGCTCATGCTCCGTAGCGTTGGAAGTTGTCATTCGGGTACCTATACACACAAAAGAGAAAACAAAAAGCGTGTGTGCATGGTAGAGGAACACATCATCCATCATGATGTTCCATGTCTTGTGCACATCACCATTAGTGTCAATCAAGATGGTATGAAATGCATGGCGATGGTGCATATGGCAAGAAGGTGCATTCATGGCATGTGGTAACTCATGATCATCAAAAAGTGAGAAGGCTATGGGGGCCATCTCGTGGACCATGAAATAAGCATTCTTGCATACCAAGCATAAGAAAGAGCAATTGTTCACAATCTTGGATGCAAGGATCATGGAATGGTGTAAACATTTGGGGCAAAGCATGTTCAACATGTTATCATTGTTGTCAACAACCCTATGTAAAGAGCAAGTGTTCATCAAGGGTTGCACAACACAAGTATTATCATAATCATTATCATGGCAAGCAAGCGGGGAGAACGTGAAACTCTCGTAGCATGGCATGTTCATGGTATCACAAGCAAGCAATTTCACATGATCAACAATGTTATCAAGCAAAGCATCACATGGGAAAGTGAAAGTAGCATGTGACGTATCAAATGTATCGTCAAGATCATGCATGCACTCATAAGTCATCATGTCCACTAGTGGGATCATGGCATCATCAACACCTATGTTGTTACCTTTGTAGGCCGACTCATTTGAGGTAGGTGTTGTGGAAGTAGGAGGATCCATGTGGTCGACATGTCCGTCTTGAAGCAAGCATGGTGAGATATCGTCATCTTCATGCACCATGTACATCGTCTCCATGAGCGGGAACTCGTCCTCCGTGGAACCTAGTGCAACATAAGAAGACACCAAAGAGGGAGAGGTTAATGTGTTAGCCAAAGCGATGTCCTCCATGGGCCTATCATCTACCTCTCTCAACTCACTTAGTGTATCACTCATGTCCTCCAAATGGAAGCACTCAAACTAACATATGGGGTGGAAGTCACTCAACTCACTATCACTCTCACTCAAGTGGGCTAAGTGGCTCTCATCCTCACATGGGATTGGTACCAACTCATCAATGAAGCATAGGGGAGTAGGCTCGACTTTCTCATCTCCATGCGCCTCCTTGGTTGAAGGGAGATTCCCATGCTCAACCATCTCAACTACATCCGCCTCCATAGGTGAAGGGAGAATCCCATGGTCACCATGCTCAACTCCATCGCCTCCCAAGTCATCTTCAAGCGGTGGCGTCGTAGTGTTGATGAGAGCTAGGCTCGGCTCAATTTCACCCTTGAGTTCACCTTGGTGATCTTCATCTTGAAGTGTTGGCGCAATAGGCATCTTGGGGAATTGTGCTTGTAGCTTGTCGAAGTAGAGCATCTTGGCACTTGGCGTTGTGCATTGCCATGCCACGTGACCCTTGGCCTTGCACACCTCACATAGGAGATTGGTACATTCCCGTGGAGGGTGGCCTTGTTGCTTGCACTTGTAGCATCGGAGTCCATAGGCACGTGACGAGGTAGAGGCCATTGTGGTGGTGGCACAAGAGGTGGAAGTCGCCTTATGAGGAAGGTATGCTCGATGTGCACTTGCCATCCTTGGAGTGGTAGGCACCCTATCATGGTGTTTGTCGCCTTCATGTCGAGGCTCTCGTCTTCGTGCATCATCACCATGTCTTGATGAGTGTCGTCGAAGATCCTTGGGGGATGTTGGTCGATGGCGATCATGAAGTGGCTTGTGGTGGCGAAGCTCATATGGTGACGTATGTCGATGTAGACCATGAGGTGGTAGTGGTCGACGACGATCATGAGATGGTGTGAGTCGATGACGGTCCTTGCCATGCCTAGATGATGGCTCATCCGACTTGGCATGTTGCTTGGGGCGCCTTGTGGAGCTTGTAGAAGAGTGTCGATGACGATCATGTTGAGGACGCTCTTGATGCTCCATATGATGTACTTGATGTCGATGATCTTGTGCATAAGCACTCTCATGGTGGCGCCTTGTGGAGCTCGGAGACGTGTGTCGATGGCGATCATGTTGGGGAAGCTCTTGATGTTCCATATGATGGTGCCATCTTGGAGGTCCTCTATCTTCATATGTGGCTCCATTAGCTAAGTAGGCGTTGCTCAAGGTGGCGTCGAGGTGAAGCTCCGCCATGGTGTCGATGTCGTAGGCGTGATGTTGCTCGACCATGTCATCCATGCTTGGTGAGCCATTGTCGATGTAGAGCTCATCGAAGTCGTCCTCACGGTGGTGCTCCACCATGTCATCCATGCTTGAGGAGCCATTGTCGATGTAGAGCTCCTTGATGTCGTCCTCAAGGTGGTGCTCCACCATGTCGTCCATGCTTGAGGAGTCATTGTTGATGTAGAGCTCCTCGGTGTCGGTCATGTCGGTGATGCTCGCGGAGCCATAGTCGGTGTCGAGCTCCACATGTTCCTCCACATCCGCGGTGCTTAAAGAGGTATCCTCCTCGAAGTGCTCCGTGTACTCCTCCGTATCTTCTTCGTCGCTATACATGTTAGCATGAGAAGATCTATATGGTGTATGTTAGTGGAAGAACACTACCCCGCAACCTTACCGTGGTATGACAAGATTGGGGTGATCCAACAAAACCGAGAGTTAGAACAATTGTATCGGGTACTCACACAAAAACACACGCAAAAGCTAGCAAATATGGTGTTAGGTGATTATGGTGGAAAGCCAAAAGACGAAAATCCGAAATCAAGTATGTTGTCAAGAGTGGGTGAAATCCAAAAAATTCAAATGTCAAAGCGATGATCACTATAAACACGGAAAGGATATGGAACGCACACACGAGATGAACGGGGTTAGTGCGACCAAGGAATGAGCGGAAAAGTGTAAGAAGCCCTTAAGCAAGGGTGCTCGGTGTCACAGTAACACAAGAAGAGATCAAAGCTTTGGTTGCAAACGAAGAGACAACAAGATTCACACGCGGCCTCTCTTCTCTTATCTCTCTTTTGCTTAAAAGCTTTTTCTCTTTTGTATATGGTGGCACTTGCACTCTTTTGTATCTATGGTGGCACTTTGTACACTTTTGTATGTATGATGGCACTTGCACTCTTTTTGTGCTTTTGGGGCTTTTTGACGCACTATGTTAGCGTTAGCCTCGCTTTTGCTATCTTGCCACACGAGTTTTTCTTAGAAACTTGACTCCACACTACACACACACCTCACAATCGGGGCCACGTGCAATGTCTCGCAACACTCAATAAGCAATGCTCGATAGGATAGATCGCAAAAGAAGAGGGGTTACAAGGGAAATGCAAGTTATACCTAAGATGTTAGGCGGTGATGAACACACAACTTGCGATGAAGGTGGTGGTGTCAAGAGTACGGTTGCAAGCCCGGGGTGCTGAGGATGTCGTCGCTTGCTTCGTAGCTGCGGATCAGTTGTACAAACAAGGCACTCAAACCGGAACAAGCAAACACAAGTTAGCGGAAGAAATGGGTCAAAGTAGCTTGGCGGCGGTGGCGGTGGTAAGCCGGTGGTGGGTGGTGTTGATGCCCTTGCGGTTGCGGCGGAGGTTATGGGGCCACGGTGATGTTTCCCGGTGGTTTGGGGAGGGTGGCGGTGCTTGCCGGCGGCGGAGAGGGTGGCGGTGGTTGGCAGAGGTGTTGGTGGAGGTGGCGCCCGGTTGGCGCCTGGTTGACCAGGCCCTGGACCGGCCTGCCCGGTCTACAGCCCGGTTGACCGGGTTGGCGCCCGGTTGGCGCCCGGTTGGCGCCCGGTCTGGCGCCCGGTTGACCGGCCCTAGCGCCAGGCTGTCCGGTCACTGGCCCGGTTGGCGCCCGGTCGACCGGATTTCGCGGGGCACAGATTTTCTCTCTCCTGTTCTTGAGCGAAATCAAGCCAAATCGACCAAAACGAAGGGAAATGATGGAATTGGGGGCTAAAAGTTGGGGAGATAGTAGATCAAGCACTCCAACACCAAATCCATGGACCAAAACCACTCAAAATGCAACCAAATCGCAGATCGGTCAAGAGGCAAATTAGGGCTATTTTTGGGGATTTTTGGGGAAATTTTATAGAGACGAAATTGGATGGGTGGGGGGTCAAATCCGCGGAAACCAAAGGCTGCTGATACCATATGATGAGGTCTAAGACCCCGTTTGTGGCCCGATCTTGCGGTTGACCCGAAATCCAAAGAGGGAAGAGAGGGAGAGCGCGAAGAACACGATGAACACGAAGAACACGAGGAACTCACGCACGCACACCAACCCGATACAATCGATACTTACCCCGTGGCTCGATGGACCACGCCAATAGAATCAACCCGGAAGAGACGCGCGGTAGAATTCCGAGCGGAGAGATTGGTAAAGGAGATGAATCTAGGAGTGGGAGAGAGAGTGGGTAGCACTAGAATCTCACACACCAAATCCAATCATCCAACAAGGGTAGCCTTGATACAAAGGGGATGAAACCCTAGGGAGACAAAGCTCAACTTCATGTCTAAGCCTAAATCTTGTCTAAAGAGCTAAGAGGGTGACATAGGTGCTTATATAGGCATACAAGGCAGCTTGGGTCGAACAGGTAAGTGGTGGACCGACTCGGGCCGTCCCGGTCGAGTGGAACCCGTGCAATCCGGTTTGGGATCCGGTCAGACCGGGCCTGTGACCGGGTGATCCGGTCCTGGGTCCGGTCGACCGGGCGCCAACCGGGAACTTGCGAAGTTTTCGGTCGCCTTCCGGTACGAGGCAGGGAATCCGGTTGGGCGCCCGGTTGACCGGGCCTGGGACCGGATGACCCGGTTGTGGGTCCGGTCTGACCGGGTCCTGGACCGGCCAGGCTGGGCCTCTTCTTCCTCTTCCTTCTTCTCTTCTTTCCTTCTTCTTCTTCTCTCTTCCTTGCACCATGGGAGTTCCTTCTCTCTTGGTCCTTGTCGATGTCAGCACCTATAGACACAATGATGATAGGCATGAGGTAGCATACCATTCAAGTTGGTGTTGAGGTCGACCATAGAGAGGAAAGAGTTCACCTTGACATATATGGCGGGGGTTTGTGTTGTTGGTCCACTTGGGGGACTCCTTGGCCATGGTGTGGCGTCGACGATAGGCGGGGCTACATCAGAGAGTTTGGGGGAGGTCGCGAGTGAGAGGAAGGAGAGGGAGCGGTGAGCCTAATTATGGCGCATGTTCCCGAAGGGACGCGGCGTTTCCGCCTCCCTTCTCCACGCGTGTAGCCTTCTGGCCGCAACGGGCCTGCCCTGGAGAAACTGTCATTCCGGGTGTTCCTCCAGGGCCTGTCCCGGGGGGCGCTTTAAAACCCGGTTCATGTAAGAATGCAGTGGGCTGCAGGCATCCAAACGGACCGAAATTTGTTGGGCTGATGCGAGCCAAAGTCCATGCAGGCTACCAAACACGCACGTAATGACCAAGTTGGGTACTAAATTCGTAAGTGCTCCTTGTCATCCTCATGACGATAAATTTTTGATTGATAGGAGTATCGGAGATTGCCTAAATATTTATTCTGCAATGATTTAGGTGCAAGGAAGTCACTGCCTAGAGTATACTGAAAACGATGAGCAGATTAATCAAGTCATGTACTCAGGTGTTTATACTAAGAAACCAATCTGCCGCCGCCTTCACCGCGGCTGCTGTTTCCTACACTGCCTAGGTCTCCTTTTCCTCTCTGTTCCTGGCCGTTGCGCCATCGTATAAGCTTGAGGGTGAGCATCACTTGGAATTGAAACAGTGTGGACGATGATAGACTGGGCTCTTTTTTTAGTTAAAATAAAGCTCTCTGCTTCACCGCAACAATAAAAACCCCACTGTTAGGAAAAGCTTTATAGGTGAGGTCTTATTTTTGTGGCGCACTAGCCAAATATGCGTCACAGAAAGTGCTTTTGTGGTGCACCTGGCGCGGTGCGCCACAAAATGGCTTATTTTTGTGGCACAGCGACAATTATGCGCCACAGGAACAAGATGGGGCCCACACCCTGTCACCCCATCATAGGTTCCACTATTTCTGTGGCGCGTAGGACGGGTTGCGCCACAGAAATAAGTATTTCTGTGGCGCACTGGGGCTGGTGCGCCGCAGAAATAGTTGTTTCAGTGCCGCACTTGTTCTGGTGCGCCACAGAAATAGCGGAACTTTATATCATGTCGTACCCCCTCCCCTCTCCCTACCGCGCGCGCGCTCGTACCCCTCTCCCCTTTCCCCTCTCCGAGCGCGCCGCCATGGTGAACGCTGGCGTCGCTGTCGCCGCCGCCTTCCTCCGCGAGGGCCGCATGCCGCCACGCTCCTCCCATCCCCGCCACCTGCAGCACAAGCTGCCGCTACGGCGAGGAGGGGCCGGCATCGTGTCAAGGTGGAGGAGCCGCCGCGTCCCCCTCCTCCTCCACCCCTGCCGTCGTCGTCAACCTCCTCCACCCCTGTCGTCGGTGAACTCTCTCCCCTCCCCTCCCTCTTCCTCTCCCACGCGAGCACAAAGTGCTCGACGAAATGCTCGTGTGCTGCTGTTGCTGTTGTTGTGCTACTGGCTGCTGTTGCTGTTGATGTGCTACTGGATGCAATCTATCTATCTATCCTAGCTTGATGTCATTGTTGCTACAGCTAGATGCATGCTCTGGTTGTGCTGTTGTTGATGTTGTTGTGCTACTGGCTGCCGTTGCTGTTGATGTGCTACTGGATGCAATCTATCTATCTATCCTAGCTTGCTATCATTGTTGCTGCAGCTAGATGCATGCTCTTGCAGCTTCTCACCATTCCTGGTGAACTATACTATTGCTATTGCTTGTGTGTGCATGCTCTAAATGGTCAAATGATCATCATGTGCTAGTGATTTACTTACTGGCTCATTGCTCATGCCTTTTACTTAATGTCCTATGTTATTGCTATGTCTCTGTAGCTTCTCACCATGTATTGGTGACCCTCATGCTTGTAAAAGCATGCTGGGGACGGTTTTGGTGATGTGCATGATGCTTCCATAGCATCCTGGTATGATTGTTGTTGCCTAATTCAATTATCTGAAAATGTTTTCTTTATTGATGTCAGATAATTGGATGAACTGCTTATGCAGTAATGATTCCTTTGATGTGTTATTGAAGCTTGGATGGAAGCCAACTAGTGTTGGGTACCCTAGCTTTGTTTTGAACTCAACTTAGTAATGCTAAATTTCTATTTCTTGTTGGCTTGGATGAATTTATGGTTGATGTAACCTCAACAGTGGTTCACTGGTGTGATTGCTTGTGCTGTGCTGTGACCTCATTAGCTCTGCTACTGCCACTGGTTGCATCTCATAGTTGGATAATTGGTTCGTTTTGGTGAAAATAGAGATATTCACAGTAGGTAATCATGTTAATGAATGCCACTGTGGCATCCTTTGAAGAAAATGGGAAGTTTCTGATGGTTTAAAAGACTAGGTGATGCTAGGTTATTAAGTTGGCTATCAAGGTTGGTTTTATCTGGTTAACTTGGATAGGCTATGTGTTCTTGTAACATCCCAAATTTCAATAAAAAGAAAGTTAGAGAATTCCAGAGAGCAAAATTTCAAACAAACAAAAACTTTTTAAATTTGCATATAGTGCCATGCATAGGACTTGTGCATTTGAGTGATATGCCATGATGAGTGTTATTATTTGTTTGTGCTATACTCTAAAACCCTAATGTGATCATATTAAGATCACCAACCAAATAAATCAAAGACGAAGAAAGTCCATTAAATGAAAAACCCTAAAAACCCTCACATATGCCATATGGCATTTTTATAAATTTTGACCCTAGACCAATTTGGTCTTCACCATTAGTTGAATAAGGTTATTAAACACTTATTACAACTTTTGGAATCAAAGAATTACAATTCAAATATTTTCCAAACACAAATCTTGCTCACATATGATAATGGTCAAAACTGAAATTTATATCCTGATCACTACTTTGAGCCATTACCATTCAATTTTCCCAAACCAAATCTTGCTAACTCTTTGCACCATTTCAAAGTTAACATCAAGGTGAACAACTTTTGTAAAGATCACCATGCCAAAATCATTTTTGATCAAGAGCTATGCTCATCCAAAGATTAAACTTTTTAACATATGTAACAATCTCCAACTTAGCCATTTTTGCAAATTCTTGAATTCTACAATTCCACCACCACCTCTAATCATCTCTGGTCAAATACAACTTATCTAAACACCCACATTTCAAATAGATCAACCATTTGAATCAAATCAAATTTGGACAAATTCATCAATTTCCAAATATGACACTATTACACACTATTGCAAATAGTGATTCTACTCCACCTAATCTACCGCAACCTAAACCAATTGGTCCCCTGGTTCTCTCTAACCATAAATGGCACATAGTAAGCCTAATGAGGAGTGGCTAGCTCACATGATCATGGCATGCCGGCCATGGCGCCACCATGCCGAGCCACCCCTCCTCTCCTTCATCGCCACCCCTGCCCACCTTGTCCAACGTCGCCACCTCACTCTACTGGATCACCTAGCACCGGCCATGGTCGAGGAGAAGCTCGACAGCCGCTGGAACACGCGCGCCCAGCATGGCGACGCCATGCCGATGACGTCGCGCATGGGCACACACGCAGACGTCACTGGCCACGCGCCGCGCCACCACCTCGCGCTCGCCCTGGACCCCCTCTCGACACGTTGAGCATCACCACGCCACCGCGACGCCGCCAGACACGCTCGGAGCCCAGACCCGTGACCACCGCCGCCGGAGAAGGCGACCCCGATCCGCCGCGGACGCGGCAGACATGGAAACAATGCGACCGATCCAGGAGCCGCCCGACCAAGCTCTCGCCGCTTATAGCTTCGCCAGGAACCGTAGAACGCTGCCACCATCTCGCCTAGCTCGATCGCTCGCCGGAGAAGCCGCGCCATGGTCGACCACCACCCTGCCCCGTAGCACCCATGCGCTGCTATAAAAGGAGACCTCCCCTTGATGATCCAAGCACACCACCGCACTCCCCACCTCTCACAGCTTCTCAACCACCTCACCAATCATCTGATTCACGCCGGAGCAAGGCCAATCGAGAGCTCGCCGCCGCGGAAGCTCTGCAGCAATTGCCGGCGAACCAGGCCACCTCAGGCGACGCCACCTGTACCTGGAGCTTCGCCGTCGTCCACATCTACCCCAAGCACACTGCCATCCCTCGCTGGAGCCGCCGTAAGCCCTCCGACCCCCTACTGCCGCCGCCAGAGTGTCGGGTTCTCATCGGAGACGACGATGAACCACGACCGTAGATCTGCGATCTAATCCTACGTCTCTGGTTCACCCATACCGTTTCGGGTTTTAACACTCGCTGACAGGCGGGACCCTCTGTCAGGCAGCCCGCGCGTCACTGGACCGTGGCTGGGCTGGCTTGGGCCGTTTAATTTGAATCTGGCCCGTTTAGTTTTCCCGTCGGCCTTTTAATTCAAATTAGATTTAAACAAATCTCAAATAATTTCAATACTGCCTCCACTTTGAAAATCAATAGATTTAAATTGGCTAAACCAAATTTAATGAACTTTATGTTGTTGGAAAGCTATTAAAATTATCTATCAAATGCCACTGGTCCCATGACCAGATTTCTTGTAGAATTAATTTGATAAAAATAACAAGGCAGGGACTTTTCCCTATTCAAATAATTATTAAAAATCAACCAAAATAGATATTAAGTTAATTCCAACTCTAATAGCTCACATTTGACTTACACTAATTGATTATGCAATAAAATGGTGTGGTCACTTTGCTTGATCATGCCCTAGTTTAATTAATGGATAATATGGCTAGTTTAACTAGTTGATATTGTCCAAAACTATTAAAGTAAATTATGTGAAGTCTTATACTTCATTTAAACTTGTCTCACATGAATTCATGGGATGTTTGGACCCCTGGTCCAAACTCTCTTATATGAATTACTTGTGATTTAAAGCATATGTAGTGTTATTAAATGATATGAGGTGATCTAACTCAATTAAATCATTTTCTCAAATGATGATGATGAACATTTGACTTAGGTCAATATAAGTTCATCTATGATTGTTGGAGAAATTAAATCTTAAGAAGATTTCAATGAGAGGAAATTATTTCTCAAGGACCCTATGGAAACTATCATTTACATATTAAATACAAAGAAGTGAATTCTATTTAAATCACACAACCCATGCACCCTAGTTAAATTATTTGTGTGCATAGAATAGTTTGTGTGTTTATATGTGATATATGGAATAGCCATTGAATTAGTGAGTAATTATACTCGTATTCAAATTTAGACGCTAGCACCGGAGAGTACACCGAAGAAGAAGGTTGCTACCAAGAGGAGGAGGAGGAACAGTTTGAGAACTACCAAGGCAAGCTAATATTCTTGCAAAGTGCAAAGCCCCTTGGGGCAAGGCACCATGAATCTTACCTTTTCTTACATAGCCTATCCCAAGTTTATACCTTACAAGTTTTCTACTTGTTTTCTCAAAGATTTACTTTTATAGTTAACTTTGGTCAAGTAAAGAATGATTACTAGAGTAGTGGAGTTAGTCTCCATCAAGCAAAGCAAGATAGCACCCCTCATGATTTAGAGCTAGTGCTAATGGAATAAAACTTGACTACTCTAGATGGGAACAATGTGACTTGAAATGAATTTGAAACCTTGGAATGATGAAGCATTCCATTGAATGATTTTTGAAGGTAAATATGACCAAGAGAAGATGGTGATTTTTGAAAAACATGATGTTGGTTTGAATGCGATACCTTTCCAATTATTAAGTACCCCCACAATACCTGATTATGGGTAGGGCTTAACTGGAAGTTTATGCATCTTAGTATGGGTTCCCTCTGAACACACGTCATAGGGGTTACGCCTGAGGCTGCCTCCGTTGTTGAGAAATGATGTGAAATTGAGGTGAATTTTACGGCCAAGCCCTGTGCAGTTCCCAGGTTGACAGTTGGTCTTCACTGGGAGGCCAAGCTCATGGGGAGAGGTGCTCATACTAGGATTTGTAAGTGAAAGGTTATGGTTGATGATCCGCGTACTGTGTTACGATGATTCGAGGTAATCCCGACGGATGAAATCAAATGTTGTGGCACAAGTGTGCAACCTCTGCAGAGTGTAAATCTATTCGAATAGCCGCGTCCACGGTTACAGACGGTTGGAAAGGCCATACAGTTTCCGATGTCATATCTTTGAAAATGATGTTGAAAGATGATGGTGAAATGCCTTGTGGTGAATTGAATTGAAATCACCACTTGAATGGTGGGAATGACACTAATGTTCCCACTTGAGTTAGTTAGCACTTGAATAAGCTTTTCTCAAATATTGTGAACTAAAACTAGCTTTATGCATATAAACTAGAGCTTAGCAACCCATACTAGACTGTCTAGCACTTACATTAGTATTAGTTTGCGAGTACCTAAAGTACTCACGGCTTTGTCCCTGGCTATTCAAATGGCCAGAGTATGAAGATGAACAAGGAGACGACCAGCAGGACGCCTAAGACAACTAGGAGTCTTCCAACATCAAGCGTTGGCCTGTGGACTAGAGAGTCCGTGTATCTTACGCTTCCGCTATGAACTATGAACTTGTGTTTGTTCGTTGATCGATAGATCAACTATTCGTGTAATATGGATCATGTGATTCCAAATTTGTAAGACTTATGGTTTATAATGAATGATGACTGTGATACTTAACTATTATGCCTCGCAACAACAATATTCCTGGGATTGCGATGTATGACATAATAGGCATCCGGACTTAAAAATCCGGGTGTTGACAAGTTGGTATCAGAGCCATTGTTTGACCTTAGAAGTCCTTAGTTAGAATGGGCGTTCTGAAAAACTTAACTTTGAAAAATCAAATGAAAGAAAATATTTGTGAAAATTTACTTATACTCTTGTCTTTGAGACTTTGCCAAAATTTGATGAATCATGTTCTATCTTATTTGAATCAACTTAAAATTTTGCCACACTTTACACTCTCTAACTTACTCATCCAATTCTCTTTCCGATGGAGCCGAATGAACCCATCAACACCAAGTTTTATCAGCTTGGGAACGGAGGGAGCTTGATCTTCGAGCACGACCTCAACGCCATCTCTGACTTCCTTGGGCGCCCACACCCCGAGTTCCACGGGGTTCAGCTGGACGACACGCCCGGAGGAGAGTTGCAGTGGGTGATCACTGCCGACTTGAGGGGCAAGATGGAGCCTCCCACCTCGGAGAGGATCCTCTTCTCCTTCCGCGAGAGCAACTGGCTCGACGGACTCGCACGTGGCCTTCAGGAGGCACTTGCGTGCCTCTGTGGACAGAACGTGGTGCGCATCCTCGCTTCACGCTACGCGCATCTCGTGAGGCGTGATGCTGCGGGAGTGCCCATGGAGCGGCAGCCGCACCCGGAGTTGAGGCACCATGCTGAGCACCTGTAATTCATGCTCTACCAGACTCAGAGGGACCTCGATGCCACTCGCGCTTACGCGAACCAGACCCATGCTCACATCACCGAGCAGGGTGAGGCGATCAAGCTACTCAACAACGACCGCAAGAGCCTTCGCCAGCAGCGTGCCAAGAAGAACGCTACGATTCGGTGCCTTCGCGCCAAGATAGCATCACTCGAGGCCACTGTCAAGGCCCAGGAGGATCAGATTCGTCAGCTGGAGGATGACGACGGAGGCATCGACATTCAGGGAGGAGACGCCTTCCTAAGCGACGACAACGACTTTGAGGAGGACGAGAACACCGAGGAGGAGGACTACGAGTTCCTGGAGGCAGGACCCGACGACTACGTCCCGATCGATGTCGAGGATGAGGAGTAGTTGCACTAGTTCCACTTATAGTAGGTGTGAGTTGTACCCCGTCCCTTGTACCGTAGCATGAGAATGGTTCTTAAAACCATTGGAGTATATGTGTTAGTTTGTACTATGTGTTGAATGAATGAATGAATGTTATGTTGTCATGAAAAGATTACAAGTTTTCAAATGTTTTTCAAACTTAACCAAAATGAACCATAGAATGTTCCCTCTTGTCTCATGATCTTCTATATCTTCAGATGGCCCCTCCCAATCGCACCAACGACGCGATGTTGCAACTGCTGCAAACCATGCTTGCCGACAGGGAAACCGAAAGAGCCGAACGCCAAGCCAACCTCATCGCCTTGCAGAACATCGCCAAACAAGGCCATGGAAATCATGACCACCCCGGATCCAAGCTCAAGAACTTCCAAAACACCAATCCCCCGGTGTTTAGCATGACCGAGGAGCCCCTCGACACCGACGATTGGCTCCAGACTATGGAGAACAATCTGGAGGTAGCCGGAGTGGAAGCCAACGAGAAGGTCTTGTTTGCAACCCACTACCTCGCTGGACCAGCCCGCGCTTGGTGGACAAGCACCCGTGCCATGAACGGAGGTCAGTTCATGACTTGGGAGGATTTCAAGCTCAAGTTCAGCAAGTACCATGTACCCCCGGGTCTTATCAAAAAGATGAGGGATGAGTTCCGTGAACTGAAACAAGGTCGCATGACGGTGGTTGAATACCGCGACAAGTTTCTCACATTGTCGAGGTATGCCCCTGATGAGACCGACACCGTTGAGAAGAGGAAGGAGAGATTCCTGAACGGACTGCATGATGAGATGCAGACTGTCCTCGTCAACATCCCCTTCGCCGACCTCGAAGCCCTTGTTGACTCCGCCATCCAGATGGAGGGTAAGTTGAACCAAGCCAATGAGAACCGCAAGCGCCGCATGGCGAATCAAAGTGGATCAAGCCACCCCCAAAAGTATCGCCCTAGCTCAAGCGGAGGTTTCACTCCGAGAAACAACAAACCACCGATGCAGAACTCGCGCCCCGGTTATCAGAACTGGAGTGGAGGAAACTCCAAGCCAGGAGGCTACAACAACAACAACTACAACAACAACAACAACTACAACCGCGCTCCGTCGAGAGCCCCCAACAACAACGACAACAACAACACCAACACCGCTCCCAGAACCGGAAGCAATGTCGTTCCCGTTGCGAACAAGCAGGACAAGACCACCATCACTTGCTATGAGTGTGGTGTAGTGGGGCACTACTCCAACGAGTGTCCCAAGCATCTTGCCAAGCTCGCCGGCAGCACCGCTGCACCTGCTCAGCAGCAACGCCGTGTCTCCACCGGCAGGAAGTTCGCCCCCAACAACCCCAATAACCGCAACGGCCGCCTCTACCACATGAATGCCGAAGAAGCCCAGGAAGCACCAGACGTTGTACTGGGTATGTTTTCTGTCAACCACATCCCTACCGGAGTGTTGTTTGATTCCGGAGCATCTCATTCTTTTGTCACCGAAGACTTTGCATCAACAATTAAAATTCAACCACTCAGTTTGAAGCATGTTATGATAGTTCAAATCCCCGGATCAACCACCAAAGCCAGAAAATTTTGCAAAAATGTACCAATCAAAATCCATGATGTAGATTTCTATGCCAATCTAATCATTCTTGGAACCAAAGGATTGGAAGTTGTCCTAGGAATGGACTGGATGTCCAAGCACAATGGATTGATAGACTGTGCCAAGAAAGCCATAACCATGACTAGCAGCACCGGTATCGTAGTGGAGCACATCTCTGAAAAACTACCCAGAAAATTCACCTGCAACCAAAGTGTATCCAAGCCAACTCTGGATCAAATCAGGGTCGTTTGTCGCTACCCTGATGTGTTTCCGGATGATCTACCCGGTATGCCCCCGGATAGGGATATCGAGTTTATCATCGAGTTAATCCCCGGAACTGGACCCATAGCCCAGAGAGCCTACAGCATGAACGCAGCAGAGCTTGTGGAGCTGAAGAAACAAATAGATGATATGTTGGCCAAAGGTCTGATTAGACCGAGTGCATCCCCCTGGAGATCACCCGTCTTGTTTGTGGACAAGAAGAATGGTGCAAATCGTTTATGTACGGACTATCGTAAGCTTAACGATGTCACCATCAAAAACAAATACCCCCTACCCAAGATAGAAGACTTGTTTGATCAACTCACCGGATCCAGAGTTTTCTCCAAGATAGATCTTAGAACTGGATATCATCAGCTGAAAATCCGAGCCACCGACATTCCAAAAACTGCCTTTACCACCAGATATGGGTTGTATGAGTACAACGTCATGTCGTTTGGACTAACCAATGCTCCCGCTTACTTCATGAATCTCATGAATAAGATCTTCATGAACTTTTTGGACAAGTTTGTCGTTGTTTTCATCGATGACATCCTCGTCTACTCCAAGTCCGAAGAGGAACATGAACAGCATTTGGAGACTGTCCTAGAAACCCTTAGACAGCACAAGTTGTATGCCAAGTTCAGCAAGTGTGAGTTTTGGTTGGAAGAAGTTGGATTCCTGGGACACATCTTGTCTGCAGGAGGAATTGCCGTAGATCCCGCCAAAATCAAAACTGTTATGGAATGGCAAGCCCCAACCACCCAAACCGAGGTCCGCGCTTTTCTTGGATTAGCCGGATATTACCGCAGATTTGTAGAAGGTTTTTCAAGCATCGCTCGACCAATGACCCAATTGCTGAAGAAAGACAGAAAGTTTGAGTGGACCGATAAATGCGAAGAGAGCTTTCAACAGCTCAAGAGTAGACTGACCTGTTGGCGTCCGAAACCCACCCGCGAGCAACGGCTGGCAACACGTAGAGCCGGGAACAACCCAGAGCTGCGGCTGGCCCTGGTCCCTCCGAGCGACGGCCCGCAAAGCTCCTGGTACGCACGTCCCGATGCTGGTGCAAGGGCGTGCCACCTGACCTATACCTGGTCAGGAAGGTGATGGATTTGCTTCTCTTAGTTTCCTGCATGGCATACACGTAAACATTAAATACGAGCCTCGATCGGCTCTCAGGTTATCCTGTGAATCGGCTCAAAGAGCCGATCCACCCATGGTTCGTATGAGGTCTACGATCACATGGTGGTCCTGCTTGATCGATATATAGTTAAAACGACCTACGACGATTTAGGGTTTTCACCACATAATCGGAACATCCTACGCGTGATTGAGCCTGGCAGCCACGCACGGTGATAATAAACCAACCCTAGACAAGGCCTAAAAACCAACATGAAGTTGATCCCCGGAACATCTTATCTAGGGCTAGCAAACTACACCCTACGTGCTACTGGATCCTTCAACCCGTTTGCAAGGCCTAACTATGCAGATATTAAACTAATCCTTGAAAAACAAGGAGCAATCATAACGGATCGGATCTACTAAACATGGATCAAGCAAGGTGCCGCCCTTACACCTAAGATAGGTGTAAGGGCGGCTAGACGTCTAAGGGTTGCATGGACAAAAGCATGTAATACGATGAAACTATGCTAACCCTAACACATCTATGATAACTACGTTGCTCGCCATCAACAAGGCTTCAGCACGGGCAACGCATGAACAACGAATAAACGTATACTGCCTAGATCGCAAGATGCGATCTAGGCAGCATGATGCTTACCCGGGAGAAACCCTCGAAACAAGGGGTTGGCGATGCGCCTAGATTGGTTTGTGATGAACGTGATTGTTGTTTTTCTCAATAACCCTAGATACATATTTATAGTCCATAGACTTTCTAACGTGGGAGTAATCCCAACCGTGCACGAGCCAAATTCTAATCTAACCGACACGTATCCTACTATATTTACAGATACACGGGCCAACTAGCCCAAACTATCTTGTACAAGGCCGCTCCATGTATATCTTCCATGTATATTCACCAAGCCCAATCTTGATCGCGGCCCACCTCTAATCCAGTCAAATTCTGGTGATAACACATGCCCCCCTGGTTTTGGAATTGATAATTCCAAAATCACTCTGCTTTTTTCTTCGTCGGGTCATGTCGTGGCAGGGCAAAACCGTCGCAGTATCCTTCATCATGATGCCTTGCCTTCTCAACTTCTCCGCGTGATTTGACCGTTGTTTTTTTTTCTTTTTCTTTGGGCACCACTTCCTCGGAAACTGCTGTGGCATTGAATCTCCACTATATCCCCTTTTATTTAACCGCGTCGAACAGTTCGCCTCTTCATCCCCTTGCTCTGTTCTGGCCATTGGCACCAAGAAACCCCAATCTCAGAGCAATGTCTTCCTCCTCTTCCTCCTCCGCCTCGTCGGATCTCTCCTCCCAGTCCTTCTCCTCCTCCTCCTCCTCCTCCCGCGAACCCACGCCAGAGTGGGATCCGATGGCGGCTCAGATGGCGGCGCACGACGAGCGCGCCCCAGAGGAGTGGGACCAGGAGGACCACGCCTCCTCCGTCTGGTCCGAGGACGACAAGTCCTTGACCAGCGGAGAAGAAGAACTCCAGTTCCTCGCCGATGGGGAACTGGAATCGGAGAGCGAGGACAACTCGTTCTCCTGGGACGATTACACCTCCTCCGAGGAAGAGGAGGAGGAAGACGACGACGACGACTCCCTCGAGGATTACCCGCCGGCGAAGCGTTTCCGCGCCGGGTCAGACGATGACGACGACGACGACGATGATGATGAAGATGAGGAGGCCCCCAATGGGGGCCGCTGGAGCAGTGACGAGGAGCCCGCCGGCAGCAGCGCCGACGAGAGCTCCGAAGACGACGACGAGGGCAGCGATGGCCCGTAGACTAGGACCGGCTAGTATAGGCCTAGTAGTAGTAGTAGCAGATTGGTCAATAGACCTTTCTTTTGTTCTTCCTTCCTTGAGCAATCGGCTCTTTCTTTGTAAGAAATTCCCTTATTAATGAAGAAAATATTCCTCTATTAATTTTGTCTTCTTGCCCAATTTGCCGATCAGATCATGAAAAATATAATTCATGGCTCGTTGGTACGTTGCACCGGCATTCTTCAGCCCAAAAGTCATGACCACATAATCAAACAAGCCCACTGATCCTGGTACTCTGAATGCGGTCTTGTGTATATCTTCTGGAGCCATGAAGATTTGGTTGTAGCCGGCATTGCCATCCATGAAGCTTAACACCTTGTGGCCAGCAGCTGCATTGATCAATGTTTCTGCCACAGGCATTGGATATTCATCCTTTGGAGTGGCTCTGTTGAGATCTCGGAAATCTATTGCCACACGCCATCGGCCGTCCTTTTTCTCTACAGGTACGATACTGGAGATCCATTCAGCATACCTGCATGGCTTGATGAATCCGGCGGCCAACATTTTCTCGATCTCCTTCTTGACTTCTTCGAGAATTTCGGCCTTCATCTAACGTGCTCGTTGTTGGAACGGCCGAAACCCTTTCTTGAGAGGGAGCCGATGCTCAATGATGTTCCTGTCTAACCCAGGCATCTCTGTGTAATCCCATGCAAAGCAATCTGGGTACTCTTTTAACAGAGCTATCATCTGGCTCCTGAGATGTGGATCTAACTTTTTGCTGATGAAAGTTGGTCGTGGCTTATCCCCAGGACCAATGTCGACTTCCTCTAGCTCATCAGCCGATGTAAACCCATACCCTAGCTTTCCGTCACCTGTTAGATCGACACTGAACACAGGGAAAACGTATGGTAAAGATAATACAGGCCGATTGCTGGAATCGGCCCCCACTTGGATTGCATTGCTTAATGAAGGTTTACACCTCGGTCTTGCTTTACTATGACTACGTGACATGCTTAAGACAAGATTATCACTTTTTATTTTTTGGGGCCGATCAGAAGGATCGGCCTTGCCACGTACGTCCATAGCTTTTGCTCTTGTTACACGGTCAGGCCGGTGGATAAGACTAGCCTCACCCCGTTTTTTGTCACGTCGATGTACTCCCAGTCGTCCAAAGTGATGCCTGAGAGTGGCTCTTGGCCTGCCGTCTCCCAAACGTTCATGCCAGCCGTTGAAATCTCGGCCGAGTCATCTGCGTGGACGACCTCTACTTCATCTCCTTCCCACTGAATTAGACATTGGTGCATCGTGGATGGAATGCAACAGTTGGCGTGGATCCAATCTCTCCCTAGCAGGACAGCATAAGTGCTCTTGCTGTCGACGATGAAGAATGTCGTAGGGATGGTTTTCCTCCCTACGATCAGATCCACGTTCAGAACACCTTGTGCTTCAGATGCTTGGCCGTTGAAATCGCTCAGTGTAACGTTGGTCTTGATCAGATCCGAGCTAGAGCGTCCCAAACGACGTAACATGGAGTATGGCATGATGTTGACTGCCGCTCCGGTGTCCACCAGCATCTTGTTGATAGGCTGCCCATTGATGTAACCTCGTACGTACAGGGCCTTCAGGTGCCCGTAGCTTCTTTCTCGTGGCTTCTCGAAGATAACCGGCCGTAGGCCGCAGTCAAGTTGTGCCACAGGTGCTTCGTCTAATCCTGGAGCACAAAACTCCACTGGAAGGATGAACACCATGTTTGTACCAGCCGATGTCTCATCATCGGCTTTCCTTTGCTTGGGGCGCCACTCCATCTTTTGTGGTCGACCCTCTTTGTCCAGGGTTCGCTGAATTTTCGCGGCTAGATCAGACCGCGCCTTCCTTAACGTGTGCAGGTATAACCTTTCGGCTTCCTCCAAACCACGTAGTCACTGAACCCTACGCTTTTGGGAACGGCTGAGTCCATCAGGGCACCACCTTGGCCGGTGGTACTTATCTTCTTCTTCTTCATCGTCATCTTCTAACTCCTCGAGATCTTTCACCCGAGAGGACTCAGCTTGCTTGTTCCGAGATGGGAGAGGTCCCAGACGCTTGAACACTGACACGTCTCATGTGCTCTTCTTCTTCTGTTTACATTCTGGGCAGTTGCCGATTGTGGGCAATCGTCTCATTCCTGAATCCCAGCAGTGTTTGAAGAAGGGATAGTCCCAGTGCTTGTCCACGTCGTCCTGCTCTCTCGACTTGTCCTTGGCATGGCGCTCATATCTTTCCTCGTCTAGATCATGCCGACGATGTCTCCTGGCGTCCCTGCTAGCCAGACGATCTCTTTCGTCATCGTCATCGTCATCGTATCGTCGGCGTTGGTCGTACTTACTCACATATTTGTTGAGGAGATGATCAGAGAGAGGTCGTTGATATCGCACATTCTTCACTTCTCCCTCTGTGATGTAGCGCTTGCCATTGTGTCGGAGCCGATCGCGTGGAGCGGCTTCCTCTTTGTCCTTGCTACGAGAGCGGCTGCCCTCGCCTCTGTCCTTACCAGAGTGGTGCCCAGACTCGACCATGTTGATGCTGAACGAGAAACCTGGCTGGCACCCCTCGGGGTAAGCGTACTCCACCATGTTAACGGCGGGGAAGGGGTGTGTGTCGACTTTCATGGCGTACTGGTTGAAAATTAGACGCCCTTGTTCTATCGCCATTTGGATCTGCTGACGCCACACCCAGCAGTCGTTGGTGGTATGGGTGAACGTGTTATGCCACTTGCAGTATGGCTTTCCGTTCAGCTCCTGTGCCGTGGGGATTTTGAGGCCTTCGGGTAACTTTAGCTGCTTCTCCTTGAGTAAGAGGTCGAAAATTTGCTCAGCTTTGGTCACGTCGAAGTCAAACCCTCTGGGAGGACCTTGTGGCTTAACCCACTTGCAGGACACGGGGCTTGCCCCCCGAGTCCATTCAGCCACTGCTACCTCTTGATCTCCCGCAGAGCCTTCATCTTCTTCTGTCTCAACCAGGACTACCGCACGCTTGAATTTGTCCTGGTACAACTCTGGGTGGCGCTGTTCATATAATGACAGTTTCTGGACCATATGCGCCAGTGAAGGGTAATCTGCTTCGGAAGCCATGTCCTTGATCGGCGATGCGAGACCCACCACCGCCAACTCGACTGCTTCTTTTTCAGTCAAACGAGCCGAATAGCATCGGTTCCTGATGGCCCTGAAGCGCTGGATGTATTCTGACACTGTTTCTCCGCGCTTCTGCCGTACTTGTGCTAGATCGGCAATGCCAGCCTCGGAAGCCTCTGAGTGATACTGCATGTGGAACTGCTCTTCCATCTGCTTCCAAGTCCGGATTGAATCTGGTGGCAGCGAGGTGTACCACCCGAAAGCCGATCCTGTGAGGGACTGTGCAAAGAACCTCACACGTAGTTCATCTGATGCTGAGATCGTGCCCAGCTGCGCCAAATATCGGCTCACATGCTCGATTGAACTGGAGCCATCTGACCCACTGAACTTGGAGAATTCAGGGAGTCGATATTTGGGTGGTAGTGGGATCAAATCGTACTCGTTGGGGTACGGCTTGGAATAGCCGATTGCCCTCCTTTTCGGCACCATGCCGAACTGGTCTCTCAAGATTGTACTGATCTGATCCGCGGTGCTGGCTGCAGGAGTCGAGCTCTGAAGATTCGCTGGAGTGGCGTACTTAGCCAGCCACGCTTGCTTCTCAAGCTCTGAGCTAGCTGAAGGAGTTGAGCTTTGGATGTTCGTTGGAGTGGCATACTTAGCTAGCCACGTCTGCTTCTCACGATCTGCGCCAGCTGCAGGAGTTCAGTTCTGGAGGTTCGTCGGAGTGGCATACTTAGCTAGCCACGTCTGCTTCTCAAGATCTGATCCAGAGGCTCCTCCTGCTGTTCCAGAAGTCCCTGCTATTGCAGTCTGGTTCGTGAGTGCCCAGTTACTGCAGTCTGGCACGTATGTGCCCGTGTACCCGTGAGGGATCTCCTTAGGCGCCTCATACAAGAACTGGTAATCACTAGGGTCACCACCGATCTTGTGGACGACGAATGCCGGTGAACTCGGCACCTCTGGTGCTGCCAACGCGAACGGCAGCGGTGGTCGGGACTGGAGTGGTATCTCTCCTTGGTGAGTCCCTAGAGCAGGTCCTGATGGAGAGTACTGATGCCTCATGATTTCCTGGATCACCCGAAGGGCGACACGCTCCAAAGTGTTCACCAGGTTCTCAGAATGGCGGTGCAGCGAATGCGCTACCATGAAATTAATCTCCTGACGCAGAGACCTGGTGCGTTCTTCTGAAGGGGTAGACAGGTCCACTCCATCGAGCGCGCCTTCAGGCGAGAACCCTTTCCATCTGATGCCGTGTGAGCGGGTCCTCTGGAAAGAGCCGATGAGGTCGGCTTCGAGGATAGCTTTGACCTCGTCATACTTCTTCTTGAGCTCCTCGGTCAGATCCTCGTACGTGACTGGAGTACCTTCCGCCATCTCAGATGTAGATGGCGATGCAGTTGATGTCGAAGACTGTCCCACCGGGCATGCCAGATTGTGTTGGCGTCCGAAACCCACCGGCGAGCAACGGCTGGCAACACGTAGAGCCGGGAACAACTCAGAGCTGCGGCTGGCCCTGGTCCCTCCGAGCGATGGCCCGCAAAGCACCTGGTACACACGTCCCGATGTTGGTGCAAGGGCGTGCCACCTGACCTATACCTGGTCAGGAAGGTGATGGATTTACTTCGCTTAGTTTCCTGCATGGCATACACGTAAACATTAAATACGAGCCTCGATCGGCTCACAGGTTATCATGTGAATCGGCTCATAGAGCTGATCCACCCATGGTTCGTATGAGGTCTACGATCACATGGTGGTCCTGCTTGATCGATATATAGCTAAAACGACCTACGACGATTTAGGGTTTTCACCACATAATCGGAACATCCTACGCATGATTGAGCCTGGCAGCCACGCACGGTGATAATAAATTAACCCTAGACAAGGCCTAAAAACCAACATGAAGTTGATCGCCGGAACATCTTATCTAGGGCTAGCAAACTACGCCCTACATGCTACTGGATCCTTCAACCCGTTTGCAAGGCCTAACTATGCAGATATTAAACTAATCCTTGAAGAACAAGGAGCAAATCATAACGGATGGGATCTACTAAACATGGATCAAGCAAGGTGCCGCCCTTACACCTAAGATAGGTGTAAGGGCGGCTAGAAGTCTAAGGGTTGCATGGACAAAAGCATGTAATACGATGAAACAATGCTAACCCTAACACATCTATGATAACTACGTTGCTCGCCATCAACAAGGCTTCAACACGAGCAACGCATGAACAACGAATAAACGTATACTGCCTAGATCGCAAGATGCGATCTAGGCAGCATGATGCTTACCCGGGAGAAACCCTCGAAACAAGGGGTTGGCGATGCGCCTAGATTGGTTTGTGATGAACGTGATTGTTGTTTTTCTCAATAACCCTAGATACATATTTATAGTCCGTAGACTTTCTAACGTGGGAGTAATCCCAACCGTGCACGAGCCAAATTCTAATCTAACCGACACGTATCCTACTATATTTACAGATACACGGGCCAACTAACCCAAACTATCTTGTACAAGGCCGCTCCATGTATATCTTCCATGTATATTCTCCAAGCCCAATCTTGATCGCGGCCCACCTCTAATCCAGTCAAATTCTGGTGATAACATGACCACAGCCCCAATCCTGATCATGCCAGATATCGCAAAACCCTTTGACGTATATTGCGACGCCTCCAAGACTGGACTTGGATGCGTGCTTATGCAAGAAGGCAAGGTTGTATCCTACCTTTCAAGACAGCTCAAGCAACATGAACAGAACTACCCAACCCATGACCTTGAGCTTGCAGCCGTGGTCTTAGCCTTGAAAGTTTGGCATCATTACCTCATGGGTAATCGATGCGAGATCTACTCCGATCACAAGAGCCTCAAATATATATTCACCCAGAAAGAACTGAACATGAGACAACGCCGATGGATCGAATTGATCAAGGATTACGACATGGAGATTCACTACCACCCCGGCAAGGCCAATGTGGTAGCGGATGCTTTGAGTCGACTGTCGTGCCAGTTGAACTCCATGCTCGCAACTGAACAGCCCAGCTTGCATCAAGAGTTTGAACAGTTCAGACTTGAACTTGTTAGTGAAGGATTCCTAGCCAGCATAGAACTGCAACCCACCTTGGTTAGTCAGATCAAGGAAGCCCAAAAGGACAACGCTAGCATTGACGGAATCAAGAAACAGATAGCCGCAGGAAAAGCCCCCGGATTCACCATAGACGAAGCCGGAGTTCTTTGGTACAAAGAACGTCTCTGCGTACCATTGGACTCTGACTTGAAACAAGTCATCCTGCAAGAAGCCCATGACACCCTTTATTCAATCCACCCCGGAGGTACCAAGATGTACCAAGACCTAAAGGAACAATTCTGGTGGCATGGAATGAAGAGAGAAATCGGTAGCTACATCGCCAAGTGTGACATCTGTCAGAGAGTCAAGGCAGAACATCAACGACCTGCCGGACTGTTACAGCCACTCCAGATTCCAGAATGGAAATGGGACTCCGTAGGAATGGACTTTATCACCGGACTGCCCAAATCCAGCAAAGGCAATGATTCAATATGGGTAGTTGTCGATAGATTGACCAAAGTCGCCCATTTCATCGCCGTCAAAACTACTTACCAAGGCCCCAAGTTAGCTGAACTATACATCTCCAGAATAGTCGCCCTGCACGGAACCCCCAAATCGATAGTGTCAGATAGAGGATCACAGTTCACCTCAAGATTCTGGCAGAAAGTGCATGAAGGACTAGGAACCCGTCTGAATTTCAGCACCGCCTATCACCCTTAGACCGACGGACAGACTGAGAGAGTAAACCAGATACTGGAAGACATGCTAAGAGCATGCATACTCGAATACGGATCCAAGTGGGAAGACTGCTTACCTTACGCAGAATTCTCTTACAACAATAGCTACCAAGCCAGCCTACAGATGGCCCCCTTTGAAGCCTTGTACGGAAGGAAGTGTCGTACTCCCCTGAACTGGTCAGAAGTCGGAGAGAGCCAAGTTTTCGGCCCAGATGTTCTTCGTGAAGCCGAGGAAAAAGTCCATAAGATTCGCGAGTACCTCAAGACGGCGCAATCAAGACAGAAGAGCTACGCCGACAAGAGACGTCGGGAGATGACCTTTGAGATCGGAGACTTCGTCAATCTCAAGGTATCCCCCCTTGAAAGGAATGCAGAGATTCCAACTGAAAAGAAAGCTAGCACCCCGATATGTCGGACCTTTCAAAGTCCTCAGCCGCCGAGGTGAAGTATCTTATCAACTGGAGTTGCCCGAAGAAATGTCGGCTGTACACGACGTGTTTCACATCTCACTCCTCCGGAAGTGCCTTGAAGTCCCCGAGAAGACCGAAGTGTTCAAGAACATCGATCACCGATCGGTGGATATCAACAAGGACCTGACTTACCGCGAAGTGCCGATTTGCATCCTGGAGGAAGCTTACCGAACCACCCGCACCCGAAGCATCAAGTTTCTGAAGATACAATGGAGCAATCATACCGAAGATGAAGCCACATGGGAACGCGAAGACTTCATGAAGAAGGAGTACCCAGATCTCTTTAGTACCTAACTTTCTTTTCGATCTCGGGACGAGATCTTTTGTAAGGGGGAAGGGTTTGTAACATCCCAAATTTCAATAAAAAGAAAGTTAGAGAATTCCAGAGAGCAAAATTTCAAACAAACAAAAACTTTTTAAATTTGCATATAGTGCCATGCATAGGACTTGTGCATTTGAGTGATATGACATGATGAGTGTTATTATTTGTTTGTGCTATACTCTAAAACCCTAATGTGATCATATTAAGATCACCAACCAAATAAATCAAAGAGGAAGAAAGTCCATTAAATGAAAAACCCTAAAAACCCTCACATATGCCATATGGCATTTTTATAAATTTTGACCCTAGACCAATTTGGTCTTCACCATTAGTTGAATAAGGTTATTAAACACTTATTACAACTTTTGGAATCAAAGAATTACAATTCAAATATTTTCCAAACACAAATCTTGCTCACATATGATAATGGTCAAAACTGATATTTATATCCTGATCACTAATTTGAGCCATTGCCATTCAATTTTCCCAAGCCAAATCTTGCTAACTCTTTGCACCATTTCAAAGTCAACATCAAGGTGAACAACTTTGGTAAAGATCACCATGCCAAAATCATTTTTGATCAAGAGCTATGCTCATCCAAAGATTAAACTTTTTAACATATGTAACAATCTGCAACTTAGCCATTTTTGCAAATTCTTGAATTCTACAATTCCACCACCACCTCTAATCATCTCTGGTCAAATACAACTTATCTAAACACCCACATTTCAAATAGATCAACCATTTGAATTAAATCAAATTTGGACAAATTCATCAATTTCCAAATATGACACTATTACACACTATTGCAAATAGTGATTCTACTCCACCTAATCTACCCCAACCTACACCAATTGGTCCCCTGGTTCCCTCTAACCATAAATGGCACATAGTAAGCCTAATGAGGAGTGGCTAGCTCACATGTGCATGGCATGCCGGCCATGGCGCCACCATGCCGAGCCACCCCTCCTCTCCTTCATCGCCACCCCTGCCCACCTTGTCCAACGTCGCCACCTCACTCTACTGGATCACCTAGCACCGGCCATGGTCGATGAGAAGCTCGACAGCCGCCGGAACGCGCGCGCCCAGCACGGCGACGCCATGCCGATGACGTCGCGCATGGGCACGCACGCAGACGTCACTGGCCACGCGCCGCGCCACCACCTCGTGCTCGCCCTGGTCCCCCTCTCGACACGTTGAGCATCACCACGCCACCGTGACGCCGCCAGACACGCTCGGAGCCCAGACCCGTGACCACCGCCGCCGGAGAAGGCGACCCCGATCCGCCGCGGACGCGGCAGGCATGGAAACAATGCGACCGATCCAGGAGCCGCCCGACCAAGCTGTCGCCGCCAATAGCTTCTCCAGGAACCGTAGAACGCTGCCACCACCTCGCCTAGCTCGACCGCTCACCGGAGATGCCGCGCCATGGTCGACCACCACCCTGCCCCGCAGCACCCATGCGCTGCTATAAAAGGAGACCTCCCCTTGATGATCCAAGCACACCACCGCACTCCCCAGCTCTCACAGCTTCTCAACCACCTCACCACTCATCTGATTCACGCCGGAGCAAGGCCAATCGAGAGCTCGCCGCCGCGGAAGCTCTGCAGCAATCGCCGATGAACCAGGCCACCTCAGGCGACGCCACCTGTACCTGGAGCTTCGCCGTCGTCCACATCTACCCCAAGCACACTGCCATCCCTCGCTGGAGCCGCCGTAAGCCCTCCGACCCCCTACTGCCGCCGCCAGAGCATCGGGTTCTCGTCGGAGACGACGATGAACCACGACCGTAGATCTGCGATCTAATCCTACGTCTCTGGTTCACCCATACCGTTTCGGGTTTTAACACTCGCTGACAGGCGGGACCCTCTGTCAGGCAGCCCGCGCGTCACTGGACCGTGGCTGGCTGGCTTGGGCCGTTTAATTTGAATCTGGCCCGTTTAGTTTTCCCGCCGGCCTTTTAATTCAAATTAGATTTAAACAAATCTCAAATAATTTCAATACTGCCTCCACTTTGAAAATCAATAGATTTAAATTGGCTAAACCAAATTTAATGAACTTTATGTTGTTGGAAAGCTATTAAAATTATCTATCAAATGCCACTGGTCCCATGACCAGATTCCTTGTAGAATTAATTTGATAAAAATAACAAGGCAGGGACTTTTCCCTATTCAAATAATTATTAAAAATCAACCAAAACAGATATTAAGTTAATTCCAACTCTAATAGCTCACATTTGACTTACACTAATTGATTATGCCATAAAATGGTGTGGTCACTTTGCCTGATCATGCCCTAGTTTAATTAATGGATAATATGGCTAGTTTAACTAGTTGATATTGTCCAAAACTATTAAAGTAAATTATGTGAAGTCTTATACTTCATTTAAACTTGTCTCACATGAATTCATGGGATGTTTGGACCCCTGGTCCAAACTCTCTTATATGAATTACTTGAGATTTAAAGCATATGTAGTGTTATTAAATGATATGAGGTGATCTACCTCAATTAAATCATTTTCTCAAATGATGATGATGAACATTTGACTTAGGTCAATATAAGTTCATCTATGATTGTTGGAGAAATTAAATCTTAAGAAGATTTCAATGAGAGGAAATTATTTCTCAAGGACCCTATGGAAACTATCATTTACATATTAAATACAAAGAAGTGAATTCTATTTAAATCACACAACCCATGCACCCTATTTAAATTATTTGTGTGCATAGAATAGTTTGTGTGTTTATATGTGATATATGGAATAGCCATTGAATTAGTGAGTAATTATACTCGTATTCAAATTTAGACGCTAGCACCGGAGAGTACACCGAAGAAGAAGGTTGCTACCAAGAGGAGGAGGAAGAACAGTTTGAGAACTACCAAGGCAAGCTAATATTCTTGCAAAGTGCAAAGCCCCTTGGGGCAAGGCACCATGAATCTTACCTTTTTCTTACATAGCCTATCCCAAGTTTATACCTTACAAGTTTTCTACTTGTTTTCTCAAAGATTTACTTTTATAGTTAACTTTGGTCAAGTAAAGAATGATTACTAGAGTAGTGGAGTTAGTCTCCATCAAGCAAAGCAAGATAGCACCCCTCATGATTTAGAGCTAGTGCTAATGGAATAAAACTTGACTACTCTAGATGGGAACAATGTGACTTGAAATGAATTTGAAACCTTGGAATGATGAAGCATTCCATTGAATGATTTTTGAAGGTAAATATGACCAAGAGAAGATGGTGATTTTTGAAAAACATGATGTTGGTTTGAATGCGATACCTTTCCAATTATTAAGTACCCCCACAATACCTGATTATGGGTAGGGCTTAACTGGAAGTTTATGCATCTTAGTATGGGTTGCCTCTGAACACACGTCCTAGGGGTTACGCCCGAGGCTGCCTCCGTTGTTGAGAAATGATGTGAAATTGAGGTGAATTGTACGGCCAAGCCCTGTGCAGTTCCCAGGTTGACAGTTGGTCTTCACTGGGAGGCCAAGCTCATGGGGAGAGGTGCTCATACTAGGATTTGTAAGTGAAAGGTTATGGTTGATGATCCGCGTACTGTGTTACGATGATTCGGGGTAATCCCGACGGATGAAATCAAATGTTGTGGCACAAGTGTGCAACCTCTGCAGAGTGTAATTCTATTCGAATAGCCGCGTCCGCGGTTACGGACGGTTGGAAAGGCCATACAGTTTCCAATGTCATATCTTTGAAAATGATGTTGAAAGATGATGGTGAAATGCCTTGTGGTGAATTGAATTGAAATCACCACTTGAATGGTGGGAATGACACTAATGTTCCCACTTTAGTTAGTTAGCACTTGAATAAGCTTTTCTCAAATATTGTGAACTAAAACTAGCTTTATGCAAATAAACTAGAGCTTAGCAACCCATACTAGACTGTCTAGCACTTACATTAGTATTAGTTTGCGAGTACCTAAAGTACTCACGGTTTTGTCCCTGGCTATTCAAATGGCCAGAGTATGAAGATGAACAAGGAGACGACCAACAGGACGCCTACGACAACTAGGAGTCTTCCAACGTCAAGCGTTGGCCTGTGGACTAGAGAGTCCGTGTATCTTACGCTTCCGCTATGAACTATGAACTTGTGTTTGTTCGTTGATCGATAGATCAACTATTCGTGTAATATGGATCATGTGATTCCAAATTTGTAAGACTTATGGTTTGTAATGAATGATGACTGTGATACTTAACTATTATGCCTCGCAACAACAATATTCCTGGGATTGCGATGTATGACATAATAGGCATCCGGACTTAAAAATCCGGGTGTTGACAGTTCTTGCTTACTTATGCATATCCATCTGTACTGGATTTACTAGCTTAGGCTTGGCCTCTCTCTTGCCAGCATCACTTGGTTACTACCAAAGTGATGAGTAATCCCTTATGGTACCCTAGCTTTGTTTTGAACTCAACTGAGTAATGATAAATTTCTATTTCTTGTTGGCTTTGATGAAAATAGAGATATCCATAGTAGGGGATCATGTAAATGAATGCCACTGTGGTATCCTTTGAAGAAAATGGACTGTTTCTGATGGTTTTAAAAGGCTAGGTGGTGCTAGGTGATTCAGTTGGCTACCAAGACTTGTCTCATCTGGTTAGCTGGGATATGCTATGTGTTCTTGCTTGTTTAGGCATATCTATCACCTACTGGATTTACTGGTTCTTGCTTGGCCTCTCCTTTACCAGCATCACTTGGTCTATACCAAGTGATGAATAATCCCTATGGAACATCTGCTCCATGCTAAATGGTTCTCTTTATAAATGATTTGGTCTTTAATTTTATTTGTACTTGCCGATGATTAAATTGTTTAGTCACTTGTACACTCTGGGGTGGGGCCAGTGAGCCTGGTGCGATGGCACAAATATCAATCTCTTGTGCATCCTACCTAGCCTCGTTGACCCCATCCATGAATGTTAATATTTGTTTCGACCAACAAAGTATGAGGCATTCCATACCTGGACTTATTCGTTTATTTTGGTCTTTCTTCGAGATAGCGCCGATGATTAAAATGTTTTGTCACCGTACACTTGGGGGTGGCGTAAGTGAGCCTGGTAAGATAGCACAAATATCAATATCTTGTGCATCGAACTTGGCCTCACTTACGCCATCCCTGGATGTTAATATTTGTGTTGACCAATAACGTATGAGGCATATGCTATCTAGTTGAGATACCACTTGGCTCTTTCTTCCATTTTAATGCCGATGATTAGAATGTTTGGTCACCTATATGCCGCAATATACTTTGTAGACGGGCCCCCCTTTCCCCGGCAACCGTTCCGTGAACGAGTCCTTGACGAGACAACAACGCCGACCTGCCTCTCCGACGTAGAACCACGGCAGTCCGAGCCGCCTCCTTTGTGGCCGCGTCTCCTGCGCTCTTCTCCATGGCCGGACCACGATTGGACTCACCGGGAGAATAATGATAATCTCCATCACCACTATCGTCAGACTCCACAGGTGCAGAGTACTTTGCAGCAGATGCCACTTTTCTTCCCTCGCCGTCCAGTGAACGAGTCCTTGATGCAAAGACCGTGTCGGCCTGCCCAGAATCATGCCGGCCCTCGTTGTCGTGCTTCAGGCTGTGTCTCCTGCGCCCTGCACTCTTTGCCTTCTTGCCCGGTGAACCAATAGACTGATCGTTGGAATAAGGAAACTGATCGTTTGGTAATTAAGTTGTTCAGTGACAGTCAAAGTGCTATTTATCTTACTACAGATCAGATGTTCCATGAGAGGACAAAGCACATTGATATTAAGTACCACGCAATCAGAGATGTGGTTGCAAAAGGTAAAGTGAAGGTATGCAAGATTAGTACTCATGATAATCCTGCTGATATGATGACTAAGCCTGTCCCTGTGTCCAAGTTTGAGCTTTGCTCAAGCTTGGTTGGTATAACTGTTTAGCCCAAGTGGCTATTGGTGCCAGCAAGTGTTTTCTTTGTTGATTCAGGTGATTGTTGAAGTTCATGCTACAAGGAATTTGTCTCAAGGTGGAGTTTGTTATATTGTGATCCAAATTCCAAGAAGTGGCTAACTTCTGACGAGCGGAGCGTGGCCCGTCGCCGGTAGGCTTGGGCCGAGCGAAGCGAGTCTGAAGTTAGCCCACACGGAGGCCCAGCAGGTGCACCTGGGGGTGCGGGGGGCGAAGCCCCCCGCGGTACGGATCGTTGCCACCGTCTATATATATTCCCTGTAAGCCGCCGCTAGGGTTTTGTCGCATCATTGTACACCCACGGCGTTTGTAAACACCACCGAAATAGTGAAGTTTTGCTGGCTGGCGCCCGTGGTTTTTCCCTTGTGTGTTGCAAGGGCTTTTCACGTTAAAATCTCGTGTCCCCTGCAGTGTTTTACTTTTCGTTCTTCGTTTATTGTGCATCTCGATTATAACATCTACTGCCCTTAGATTTAGATATAATGTGTTTAACATTGACGCAAGAAAGTTGAGGCATCCATCTACTGAGATCAAGTTTGTTTAGGCTGTCATGTAATAGAGTCTACGAGTGTGATAATGCGCACTTTGTTCATGTTTTGTGAAATGTTGATCCAAGGTGTGCATTTTTCTCTTGCATGGTGTCCTCCTCTAGATGCTCTAATTGTATGCCAGTTTATTTATTCTATAAATACATGTCATCAACTGCTTCTTCTATTTTATTGATTATGTTTTTTGAGGTAAACATGTAGGGACTTGCAACATCTTTGACAATTGCTTCAGCTTTATTCTGAATTTCGATGTTGCAGAAGTCCAAATTTTGATTCTGACTTCTCAATTTCCAATACTAATTGGACCTTTTGAACTTCCCAAATCCTTTATGCCTAAAAAATGTGGCAATCAGCTTAACTACATAAATGAGGACAAAACAAGCAGCTCAGTGGCATAAAGTAGTTGAGTAGATGTTAGCCTCCTAGGTGACAGTTAAACATAATATTGATCTAGGAGCTTATTTTGAACTCCCAAATTGGTTGAACAAGTCCCAATCTGAGAAAAAAAAAAAATTAAGTGCCAGTACAAAGATGATGAAGTCTAGAGTATTCTATATGCACGTCTTCAAAGATTGGAACATGATCAAACATGGCAATGAATTAACTTATTTAATACGGATAGTACTATATTATCCCTATCACTTTTTAATGTCATGTTATCCATGTAGCAATTTTCTTAATCTATCTGCCATGACACATCCTTCTAACAGCAACAAAGAATGGCGAAGGACTGACTTGCTTCATGTTGTCCTGGAAGAGATATAACAATTTGTTCCGTCATATTGGTTGAATCTGTCCGCAAAAACTGTACGCAACATGGGAAAAGTTCCTTCTCATAGAAACATTTGGGCGTCCTATTATGGAACCAACTATGCCTGGTAGCTCTGGTTCTTGTGTGCTTTGACAAAACAATGTAAAATCATTTTTGTTTTCTGGAGAATATTGTGAGCCATATGGAAAAACGAAACCCAGGTTGGTTTATCTTTTGAATTGTTCAACTGATTGTGCTATTCCACTACCAAAGTCTGCTGTGCAATAAAATTTACTTTGTACACCCAAAATTTCGGTGAGGTAATTAGAATGAGTTAAAATTTTCAGAACTGCTATGTGTAGATAAGATAAATTTGAATATGGCAGCTATTGTGACGCGCTTGATAAATTGTACGAAAAGTTCGGTGTGAATCAAAATGGTTTCGGCTCATGGAATATATGTTAAACTAAATAGTGTGCTTGCTATCGAAAGCCTATTTAAAATCATCTCCTTGATTTCGAATATGATGGTTATTACTACTCCCTCTGTCCCACAAAGGTTGTCTCAGATTTGTCAAAATTTGGATGGACCAGTGGGACGGAGGGAGTACTATTGTTTTTCTGTTCTTTTTTCTTTTATAAGTATGGGTGACTCCTATAAACTATGGTGGCTTGCACACGAGTGTTCCGTGAACCTGTACCTTTTTTCGGATATTCAGCTTAAATGTGTGTTTTGTTCTTTCCGTGTATATCTCCTGGGATGGTGTTTCAAGTTTCATTTCATGTGAAAAAAAAGATCAAACCAGATGCCACCAATTTGGTCAGTTAGATCTATGTTCCAGTGGCATTTGTTCTGTCTTATTTTAGCTGATGCTTAATTGACCTCTGTATTAGCCACTGATTAAAATAATATTTTCATTCGGGTATCTAATTTCCATCTTGATGAGTAATAATTGCTCAAAGCATGATGATGAGTAATAGTATACTTTAAGTAATTGATGCTTACGCATCTCCTAATGTATGTAAGACGAACTTGAAGTCCAAAAGAATATCAACATATGGGCGATTCTTCTCTTCTATGCATAAATCACTACTAGGAAAAGGGCAATGAGTGGCGCACCACTTTTACCCATCAGTGGCGCACTAGTGGTGCGTTTAGTAGTGGCGCACTAGTGGTGCGCCATTGCTATTTGGCTTAGCAGTGGCGCACCTGGTAGTGCGCCACTACTAGCTTCATGGTGCGCCACTCCTAAACGTCTGAGGTGCGCCACTGGATAGAAAAAAGGTGCGCCACTACTAAAATTTGAAATTTCTAGATCTGGATCTGGATCGGGATCTGGATCTGGATCTGGCACATTTTGTTTCGAATTTTTTTGGCTCATTATTTTTTCTCGTTCTTGTTGCTAGAATTATTTGTGCAATGTTCATTCTCATTTTTCTTAGCCTAGCCGCCGGTGATGATGGATGAGGGACGTAGGAGAGGTGAAGAGAGGTGAGGAGATGTAGGAGAGGATGAACAAGAGGACGAAGGCCAGAGGTAATGGAGGCTAGAGGGTCGCCGGAGGGTCGTCTGAGAGTAAGGTCACCGGAGGTCACCATAGTGGAGGAGCTCGCCGGAAAGTAAGGTAACCGGAGCTCGACATAGTGGAGGAGGTCGCCGGAGTGAAAGGAGGAGAGGAGAGGAGGAGGTCGCCGGAGTGAAAGGAGGAGAGGAGAGGAGGAGGTCGCCGGAGTGAAAGGAGGAGAGGAGAGAAGGAGAGCAGGAGGAGGAGAGGAGAATGAAAGCAGGAGAATGTGTGGAGGAGGAGGAAGGAGGGAGGAGGGGGTTAAGTGGCCGACTCCTCCCATTTTGAAATTCGTGGGCGGGAAGCTTAGCAGTGGCGCACCAAGGCATGGGTGCGCCACCGCTATTTTTTTTCTATTTTTTGCCCAAAATCTAAAACCTGAAAAAAGTCCTGTTTCTGTTTTGAATTTGATGAATCCATTTTTTCTCCAAACGGCCGCAGGCCGTTGAATTCGAATAGGAAATTTCGCGTAGATCGATTTTGATATAAAAAAGTTTTTCATCGGAGGTCGTATGCAACCAGAAAACCCGTTTTACCGAAAGATGACATCATTTTGCATAATATATCAAAATTCTTTTTTTTCAATTTTCACTAAACCTAGATGACATATTACATGGGCATTTCAAAGGATTTAATTTTTTGAATTTTGTATCTATTTCTTTTATTTTTCCCAAACTCGAAAAGGCGATCCACGCGGGGGGGGGGGGGGTGGTGCATGGTGCGCCACTACTAAGTGATGCCCAAACATTTCCATCCTCCCCTTTACATAGTAATGGCGCACCATGTAGAGGTGCGCCACTGCTACAAAAAATAGTTGTGGCGCACCTCTGCACGGTGCGCCATTGCTATGTATAAGGCTGGGTCAAACCCATGGTCAAACTTAGTGGTGGCGCACCGCAGGAGAGGTGCGCCACTACTACATTTTTAATAGTGGCCCACCACTTTCCGGTGCGCCACTGCTAAGTAGTAGTGGCGCACTGCCCTCCTGGTGCGCCACTAACACCCATCTTACGGCTAGGCTTTTTCCTACTAGTGAATCTTGGGTGGTTATCCCCAAATTTTAGAAAGGATGGCTTATCCATTTATATTTCTCAATACATTCTTTTGTAATATTTTGCATGTACCAATTATCTGCTTGGACAAACAAGTGTAGTGTGCCTCTTATCTTTCTTGCGTGTATGCCTTAAAAGTACAATTCAGTACACTGCTGATGTACACAATGACCTATTATTCAGATTGATCCAGATTATAGAAATTATTCAGGTTAAAGCAATTTGATTTATTATCTATGTATCTGTAATTACAAGTTTAACTAATATGATTACACAGAACACTATAAAGTAAATACTGTTAATGCTGTCATATTCAACAAAAATTCGAATATCTGACATAGCTAGAAGGAATTTATTTTTTAAATCTAATGTCATCTGATGGAGTAATATTTTCCTAGGGACCGGATGGAGTTTGTCGTTGCTCTCTTCACTTTGTAGTGGGTAACCATGGTTATTAGTGAATATTGTGAGTAAGGTAGTTATGCACTGCAGGTGGGTTAAGTTGTCTGCTGCCTTTGCAGCCAACGGAAGAAAATAGTCGCAGCAAAACGTATAGGGAGAACAGAAGATTAAAAAAAAACGGTGCAGCGACGCGCACAAGGTCCATGTAGTAGTCCACTGCTGCATAAGAGAACTTCAAAATCTAAACAATGAAGATATTCAGTTTTTATATCTCCAACATTTACATATGTTTAATCGCCTAGATTGAAATGCGGAAGCAATTGAAAGCTGTCATACATGATTGTTATATATTCTTAGTTCGGAAATCCACGCGCTGTTAATTTTGTACAGTGAGCTTGTAACAGTTGCTAACGCATTGATTGCGACGGCTCATCTATTGTTCTATCGATACAAACTTGTTCCTGACGTCCAAGACCATCGTCAAATATACTAGACAGTGCGTTGGTTAGCCGGAAACGATATAAAACGGATGTCTAAATTGAAAGTCTGTCATTTACATTAGTTGAAATGGTTGAATTGCTCGTCCGTTTCGTCTAGGTGTGCCCTAGCGGGCTGTCGCAATTTTTTTAGGATTTACATTCGAGAAAAACATCATTTACATAGATGATAAAGGAAAAAAAAACTAAAAGGTCTATGTAACGCCTGCTATCCTAGCCTACTCCTCGATCACGGCGAATTCCGGGATTGCCCACGGCCAGTTCGCAGCCAGCGGAACGTACGCTGATGCTGCCGATGGTGGAGGTGGACCGGCCGGCGCATCCCACGGATTGAACGATGGAGGCGGCAAGAGCTGGCAATATAACCTTTTTTGAGTCGTGGAGTTAGTGATTTGTTACCGGTTGTGGCTACCCATCTCGTGCATGATGCGTGTACGAATATAAAGTGCACGGGAGGGGTTTAAGGCACTCGAGCTCATTGTTATGCGGATTTGATTATGATTAGCAGGGCAGTTAAGGTGTTGTTGTATCAATGGTATTTTGGCGCGTACGAATGAGTTTCGGCCTGGGAATGGTGACCCAGTAGCCTTCGAACCTAACATGGCGGTGTGAGGTGTTGTAATGCTGATAGTATTCCGGCCTGCTTGCCGATGTGTTTCGGGCTGGGATTGGTCAGTAACCCTCAAGTCTGCGATGTCTAATGGACATAACGTATATGTATAACCTGATCCCGAGGTCCGACAACTTTTGTTATTAGAGCAAGACTGGCTGTAGGAAACCCTTCCTATTAGTCGATGTTGAGTCTAGTGCTTGTGAAAATTATTTCAAGGATAAAAGGTATTTGCAAAACTATGACTAGGCTTCTTTTTTACTCCTTATCTGGTATCACTCTAATTCTAAGTCACCTTACTTGGTTTTGTTTGAAAAGGTTTTGCTATCTCTTCTAGTCTTTCAAATCTTAGATCCCTCATGGGAAAGTCGTTTCTTAACCAGTTGACCTAATGTTGAGTTCGCCAGTAGAGTGTGAGTATGTGTTCCGAAATCTGTTTTCTCTCGTTTCAAAATAGAGATTTTTTAAGGAAAACATCCCCATCGCTCCTTATTAAATTCTTGCATAAAATTTTCAATATGGAAAACATGCCTTGGGTCCATCTAATTTGGAGGAGTTACAACAATCCTTCACCACAAGCTACTAATATCTCTAGCTCCTTTAGGTGGAGGGGTATCGTCAAACTATGCTCAAAGTTCAAAAGTTTTGCATCTTGCTCAATTGCTTCTGGTGATATCCAACAGGACACGGGTACCTCGTCAAGAACCTTGAGGTTATCATAGGGGGTAGAAGCAACGCTCCAAGCTCAACGTTGACACGGGAAAGCAGGAGTAGCGCGAAGACGGCATGATAGAGAGAGACAGTGTTTACCCAGGTTCAGGGCCCTGGTGGTGAGGTAAAACCCCTATGTCCTGCCTTGGAGTGGTATTGATCTTGCTTCGAGAGGAGTATGGTGTACAAGGTGGTGGAGCTCCTCTTCTCCCACATCTAGATGGGATCTACTCTAGGTAGAAGACGATGGCATCTAAAGAGCATTTGCTAGGGATCTAGAGGGAGAGCAAAAGAGCGGCCTACACTATTGGGCACCTGCCCTTCCTTTTATAGAGGCCTTGGACCTCCTCCCCAAGAAAGGTTCGTCGAGGGGTAACCATAGAACGACCCAAGGAAGAGGACAGTCCATGGTTACACTGACCAGCCTGGCTCATCGGGGTGGTTGTGGTCGGTGTCGACACCCCCTGCTGTACTTGCACCGTCCATCGCACACCTTTAGGAAAGGGGGGCAGCAGCCAGCTCACTTTATGCAGGCAAACATGGACCTTCACTGCTCTTCTGTATGCGTCATGGCTGGCGTCATCCTCAGGTAGCGTTACTCCTACGCCACTGGCTCGTGATGGCATTCAGATGGCATCTCTTGAGATACCTCTCGTGGAGGGAAGCTCCATGAGGCCGTGTGGTAGCCTTGAAATGGCTAAGTCTTGGATGCTTCGCGAGGTACCCCTTGGCAAGGTGTCCTACCCATCGCGGACCTCCTTTCGCTCGAAGAGGTGCTCTTTGTCTTCTGTTAGTGGGCCGCCACGAGGGCCTAGCAGCAAGTGTACATGGTACCCTGGGTTCCATAACACAGACAGTAGCCCTCAGGGCCCAGCCCGCACGAGCCCAGCAGAGAAGGGTCAGGGACCCAACAAGCTGCAGGTCCACGCGGTGGCATGCGGCAAGATGCGCTAGCGCCTCTTCCTGAGTGTTGAGTCCAAAAGGCTGGCTTCTCTGGTCCGTAGGATCCTCGAAACCGCCTTAGTGAGTGGGAATCACCTCTCGTGCATATAGAGGGGAGCCTGGCCGAGCAATTCCCCACTCCCTTCTTCTCTAAGCTTCCGCTGCCACTAGACACGTCTTAATATCTATCCACGCCGCACCTTGCTTGTCAGATCCGCTTCTATACCACCTCCATGTTCAATTCCACACCTATGGCCGACCGGGCATGCCTTCTGGGAGGACTCGGGGAGCGGGGCGTGGTCCCTGGCGGGCCCCGCCGCCGTTGGACCTTTCCCCCGTCTTCGCCTTGCTTCGGAGCGTGCCCGTGTCGTGCACCTCCGACGTTGTCACCGGTGTTGCGTCGCTGGCCACGTTCTGGCGGCCAATACGTCGTGGCTGGGTGGATACGGTGGCAACGGCGCTGCTCCTTGGCGGCGGGGCGGCGTGGCGCGAGTAGGCGGCAGGCTGGTTGCCGGCGTGCGGCCGGCAGGGTCATCTCGGCCCAGATCTGGACCAGTTTGGGCCCAATTTCGCGTAGATCGATTTTGATATAAAAAAGTTTTCCATCGGAGGTCGTATGCAACCAGAAAACCCGTTTTACCGAAAGATGACGCCATTTTGCATAATATATCGAAATTCATTTTTTTCAATTTTCACTAAACCTAGATGACATATTACATGGGCATTTCAAAGGATTTAATTTTTTGAATTTTCTATCTATTTCTTTTATTTTTTCCAAACTCGAAAAGGCGATCCGCGGGGAGGGGGGTGGAAATGTTTGGGCACCACTTAGCAGTGGCGCACCAAGCATGGTGCGCCACTACTGAGTGATGCCCAAACATTTCCATCCTCCCCTTTACATAGTAATGACGCACCATGTAGAGGTGCGCCACTGCTACAAAAAATAGCTGTGGCGCACCTCTGCACGGTGCGCCATTGCTATGTATAAGGCTGGGTCAAACCCATGGTCAAACTTAGTGGTGGCGCACCGCAGGAGAGGTGCGCCACTACTACATTTTTAATAGTGGCCCACCACTTTCCGGTGCGCCACTGCTAAGTAGTAGTGGCGCACTGCCCTCCTGGTGCGCCACTAACACCCATCTTACGGCTAGGCTTTTTCCTAGTAGTGAATCTTGGGTGATTATCCCTAAATTTTAGAAAGGATGGCTTATCCATTTATATTTCTCAATACATTCTTTTGTAATATTTTGCATGTACCAATTATCTGCTTGGACAAACAAGTGTAGTGTGCCTCTTATCTTTCTTGCGTGTATGCCTTAAAAGTACAATTCAGTACACTGCTGATGTACACAATGACCTATTATTCAGATTGATCCAGATTATAGAAATTATTCAGGTTAAAGCAATTTGATTTATTATCTATGTATCTGTAATTACAAGTTTAACTAATATGATTACACAGAACACTATAAAGTAAATACTGTTAATGCTGCCATATTCAACAAAAATTCGAATATCTGACATAGCTAGAAGGAATTTATTTTTTAAATCTAATGTCATCTGATGGAGTAATATTTTCCTAGGGACCGGATGGAGTTTGTCGTTGCTCTCTTCACTTTGTAGTGGGTAACCATGGTTATTAGTGAATATTGTGAGTAAGGTTGTTATGCACTGCAGGTGGGTTAAGTTGTCTGCTGCCTTTGCAGCCAACGGAAGAAAACGGTGCAGCGACGCGTGCAAGGTCCATCTAGTAGACCACTGCTGCATAAGAGAACTTCAAAATCTAAACAATGAAGATATTCAGTTTTTATATCTCCAACATTTACATATGTTTAATCGCCTAGATTGAAATGCGGAAGCAATTGCAAGCTGTCATACATGATTGTTATATATTCTTAGTTCGGAAATCCACGCGCTGTCAATTTTGTACAGTGAGCTTGTAACAGTTGCTAACGCATTGATTGCCACGGCTCATCTATTGTTCTATCGATACAAACTTGTTCCTGACGTCCAAGACCATCGTCAAATATACTAGACAGTGCGTTGGTTAGCCGGAAACGACATAAAACGGATGTCTAAATTGACAGTCTGTCGTTTACCACTACAAGAAAAGTTCTGATAGACAACGTCTCAAAATCGTCCGCTAAGGGGTATTTTTCGTCGCCTATGGTTCTAACCCGACGATATGGGTTTTGTTGTCGAAACTGCGTCAGGCAAAGTCCTACCACGTTTTTTCCGGTCCGTCGCGCTTGGGTGCCCTTCCGCCACGAAAAATCGGACCGTTGTAGAAGTGTTTCCGGGAGCCCGTTGACTGCTGACGTCATGTAAACTGCCACGTGGCAGACGCCGTTAACTGGCAGTCAACGGCGTTAACCGCTGAAACCCCGTGGTAGATGGTAGGCCCACACGAGGCCTGCCACGTCTTAAGCGGGCCGGCCCATTAAGTTTGCGGGCCGGGCCAGCTGACTTAGTTTGACCGGTCTACTATATAGCTGGGCTGGTCCATTAGTTACGTGGGCCGGGCCTAACCTCTAAGGTTGACTGGTCAAAAGATTAATGGGCCGGCCCACTAAGCATGTGGGCCGGGCCGAATGCACTCGTTTGACCGGTCAACAGGCAAAAGGGCCGGCCCACAAAACATGTGGGACCCACTTTCATGTTATCGGGCCGGCCCATTTACCAAGTGGGGTCCACCTTAAAGCAAGTGGGCCGGCCCAAGAAGTTATTGGGCCGGCCCAATTAGCATGTGGGTCCCACTTTCCTGCTATCAGGCTGGCCCATTTAGTACGTGGGGTCCACATTAGATCAAATGGGCCGGCCCACCAAGCCAGCGGGCCGGACCAAAAACACAGGTGGGTCCCACTTTCCTGTTAATGGGCCAGCCCATTTAGTATGTGGGGTCCACCATATAGCAAGTGGGCCGGCCCAACAAGATAGTGGGCCGGGCCAAAAACACAGGTGGGTCCCACTTTCCAGTTAAAGGGCCGACCCATTTAGTATGTGGGGTCCACCATATAGCAAGTGGGCCGGCCCAACACGCTAGTGGGCCGGGCCAAAAACACAGGTGGGTCCCTCTTTCCTCTTAAAGGGCCGGCCCATTTAGTATGTGGGGTCCACCATGCAGTAAGTGGGCCGGCCCAACAAGATAGTGGGCCGGGCCAAAAACGCAGGTGGGTCCCACTTTCCTCTTAAAGGGCCGGCCCATTTAGTATGTGGGGTCCACCATGCAGCAAGTGGGCCGGCCCAACAAGATAGTGGGCCGGGCCAAAAGCACAGGTGGGTCCCACTTTCCTGTTAAAGGGCCGGCCCATTTAGTACGTAGGGTCCACCACAAAAGAAATTGGCTGGCCCAACTAGTTAGTGGGCCGGCCCAGTAGTGGGTAGGGTCCACCTTAAAGCAAGTGGGCTGGCCCAATTAGAGTGTGGGTCCACCGTAAATCAAGTGGGCTGGCCCAACAAGTAAGTGGGCCAGCCCGTTTAGTTGCTGTTTATATGCCGGCATAATAGGCGCTTTAGGATTTTGCGGGCCGGCACATATGTGATTTCGGTTAATTGGGCCGTTTAAGGGATGGGAATTCGTGTTTTAGATGCGAGAATATTTACGCAAAGAATGATTTCTGTCGGATAGCCTCACTTACCACAAGCAACAAAGAAAAAATGCGCGAAAGAACTATAAAAACTAACTAAATATTACATCAGCTGCACGGCTTTGAAAAAATATTACAGAACCCAGAGAAATTGAATGGTAATTAAACCTAGCAATACAATGAAGCGATCCGGCAATCTTTTAAGTTGTCCATGCAGCACCTATATCTGAAACAAAGACATTACAAGTTAAGACAGCAACAATGGAAAGGTAAAGACACTACAATATTGTTTGCCAAAGAATTTGGAACTCATCATTTCGTCGTTATAACAAGATTATTGTAATGCGCACAATAAGCAAACAAAGAGTGCATGCCGCATACCAACAGCCAATATAACAGAGCATGTTAGAATGAAACATCAGACTTACTACTGTCGAGTCCCATGCAAACCAACATGTTCAGGGAGTACAAAATTGGCATGAACAACATAGTAGCAGGCTATAAATTTTGTAACAACGACTAAGCAAGATGAAGTTATGATGGCTACATCTACAGAGCAGGGAATGTAAACCAAAAATAGAAGTTACGATGGCAAAAGCTAAAGAGGAGGGAATGTGAACCAACATGTGCCAAGTGTAATTACTTCATTTTGGTCGTGAACTAAATAATACTCCTGAACTTCTAGTGAAGGGGATGCAAATCAAGATGTTTCGGGATATAAACTTGTAATGCGCAACACATAGAGGATAGTTAATGCTGGAGCTTAGGATGGACCAGATACAGAATAAAGTGGGATCACCTGTGAACTTGTATAAGAGGGAATGCAAACCAATATGTTCAGCATTCCATATGTGAGCGTCATGCCAAGTCAGAGAAACAAGTCAATAATGCAGCTTTTGAAGAACAAGAAGGCACGCAAAATTATTATCTAGTAATATGACAAGTTTATTTGTACTACAGGCTAGATAGCAGAGTGATAGCATGCCAAACTAAGTCCTTACTTTGTTAGCTTACAATGAAGTAGATACAAAACAATGGCATCACCTGTAGTACAGGGAATGCAAGCCAACATGTTCATGGAGTAAAAAATTGGCACAAACAACATAGTAGCAGGCCATAATTTTTGTAACAATGACTGAGCAAGATAAAGTTATGATGGCTAGATCTACAGAGCAGGGAATGTAAACCAAATATAGAAGTTACGATGCCAAAAGCTATAGAGCAGGGAATGCGAACCAACATGTGCAATTACTTAAAATTGGCCATGAACTAAATAATAGCAGGATGTTACTATAATATACCTATAATTTTTGTAACAACGACTGGGCAAGATAGAAGTTATGATGGCTACATCTACAGAGCAGGGAATGCAAACCAAAATGTTCAATCGCTTAAAGTTAGCAATGAACTAGAAAATAGCAAGGTGTTACGGTCATAGCTAGGAATGAACTAAAAGAGCTTCAGACAAACAAGCATCTGAACCCAGAACATGGCGCTAAAACAAGGGACTTACATTAGGAGAAGCACTCTGTGGGAGTCACAACAGATCTTCCTGGGGTTGATAGATCCGGTGATGAAGTACGCTACATGTGCTACTTGGGGTTGGAGAGACGGCCATTACACTTCATGGTTACTCATCTCATCTGCAAAAACGTAACGGCGCGTCGTTAGCACAAACGAGTTCCCCAAGATTAAACAAGAACTTGCAGGCAAGCAATAGAAAAGCGACAGTAGAAGAGTTTAGATCATGCAAGGCGCCGGTGAAGCAGATCCGGTTCATGCACAGCGGTGTCGGTGAGCAAGATCCGATGCGGTGGAAGACGGATCCGGCGAAGCGGCTCAGCTGAAGCGACTGCGGTAGACTGCTGGATGAGCATATGGTTTCGAGATACGGCGGAGATGATCCGGTCCGGTTGATGACGGCGTCGATGAAGCGGCTCCGGAAGGCAGCCGGATGACGAGGATCGCGAGGGCTCGGGTAGGCCAGGGAAGTCTGGCGGGGATGTTACGGTGCGGTGGTCGTGGAGGTGGGAGAGAGGGACTTGGGAAGTTCCGGTGGGTGGTCTGAGGGAAATGAATTTTTTCTGGGAGGGTTTCCGGGCTAGGGAGGTGGTGATCCAAAAAATGACGGGCATACCCCCCACCAACCAACCTTGCTGTCATCTCCACAGGGGTAGAATGGGAATTTGGAAGCGTGTGAAATTTTTGTATTTTGTGGGCGGGAAGTTTTGCCGCTATGAGATTTTGAATTTGGCTAAGGTCCAAGTATAATGATAAAAAATTGTGAGACCGTACTAGTACCTCTGTTCAAGGCCGAGTGCAAAATCAAATCATCATCACCTTGAATATCGGTCAGTACCATGATCATGATCTATCTCTGAAATTAGTGTATCCTCTAGATCTTGCAAAGTGTAATGATAAAAAGAATTGTGAGACCGTACTAGTACTTCTCTTCTAGGCCGAGTACAACATCAAATCATCATCACGTTGAAAATTTGTTACCAACTTACCATGATCATGATCTACCTCTGAAAATGGGCGCATCCGCTAAAACTTGCAAAGTATAACGATACAAATTTGTGAGACCGTACTAGTACTTATGTTCAAGGTCGATTGCAACATCAAATCATCATTACATTGAAAATTGTGTTACCATGATCTTGATATTTCTCTGAATTTGGCGCATCCGCTAAATCTCGCAAAGGATAATGATAAAAAAATTGTGAGATTGTACTAGTTCTTATGTTCAAGGCCGAGTACAAGATCAAATCATCATCACGTTGAAATTTGTTACAATGATCATGACATATCTCTAAAATTGGTGCATCCGCTAAATCTTGCACGTGGCGCATCTCGGTGCGGAGCAACAGGTCGGTGCTATCAAGGTTGAGGCATCGGTAGCGTCATCGGGCTCTCATCTCTTGATAGATCTTCTACATGGCGCGGCGCACCACCCGCTGATAAGCAGTCACATGTGAGACCGAGGTGGAGACGTCCCTGGCATCCTCGAGGCGCATCCAAAAAAATTAGTATAGCTTTTATTTCTGTTGCTTGCATTATTTTTAGTAAATGGCTACTCCTGAGAATACTAAGTTGTGTGATTTTATTAGCACCAACAACAATGATTTTATTTGCACACCCATTGCGGCCGCCCTTCTACGAGCCAGCGTCGACTCAAGGTATGAATTCATGTGGTGTCGCGCCCCTTCTGCCGATGAAGTGGGTGCCTTAGATTTATTGTTCTTCTCTTATGATTATTTCGAGCCGAACATGTGTGCTCTTTCTCTGAATATATTGCTTGAAAATCTTACCAAGTTACTTAAATTCACTTCGTTCTTAATCTTGCGAGCTAATATTGTTATTTTTAATGAACGGTGGTGCGCGCAAGGAGAATTATTTGTGGGTGTGTTGAGCTGTTAGGCATAAGTCAAAATCCTCATCTAAACGAGTCCTCAGCTTAACACATAAAAAAGGTGTTCAATCTCGCCCACAATACCCTCTTCTTTCATCTCCCTTTATTGGAACTTGTTTTGCAGACAAGGAAAGTGGCACGTGTAATGTGAGTAAAACCCTCTTAGCCAAAATCATCTACGAGCAAGATTTTCTATACTGTAGATGCCCCAATTGACTCTCATCCCCAAAGTAGTTTTTTATGTCAGTATAGACTTCTTTACTTGATGTATACTATCGTACATGGCATGCATTTGCCTAATGAGCAGCATTGTATTGCTATTCTAGCCAACCTGATCGATATGTCAAGCTTCATGCACGAGATGCCATGTTTAATTTACTCCCTCGCTCTGATCCATATTTCTTGGTGTGAAATGAATGTGAATCGGAGGGAGTACTTTTCTTAGATAGTACTATATCATTTCAAAAAAAGTACTACTACGTCACAAATGCATCAAAAGAGTACTACATCACAAGACCACCACGGTTGTACTAGTAGAGTTTAATGCTGAACTTCCAAAGGGATTAAGATTACACATATGAACTTTAAACATGACCAGGGGCATGAGGGCCAGCAGCAGGGGCGTTGACGTGGAATAAGCTAGGCAAGACGTACTTCTGGAGGAAGAGGCCAGATGATGCGTGCTTGGCCTTGGTTGCAGGGCGGTGCTTCCCCCGATGTACTTAGGCCTACACCCATCGCATGTTGGATCAGGCTGCGGATGTCCTTCTGGAGAATTTTGCCACATAATGGGCAAAATAGCTCCCCGCGCATGCAGAAACGAATTTCACCACCCTTCAGCCGCTTGAGAACATAGCGGCTTTTCCGGTCCCTGCGCACCTTGTTGTTGTCCATGTCATCAGAATACTCCTATGAATTATTAAGTACTACATAATCAGGTTTTTTATGACAGATCGAATAAATACTCCACTAACATAATCAAACCTTAGAAACCCTAAAATTAAATGTGTAGAACAAGTAAATGGCAGAAGAAATCGTAATAAATCATGAGAAACCCTATGAACAACCATGAACATAAGCCACAACAATTGCAAGTCCACTAAGTATGAACACATAAATTGATTATATGACTACATGGCAGATTAGTCGAAATTAAACTAGAATCTGATCTTACGAATCGTAGAATCAATTACATCTACAAGAACAAGGTAGGATATCAAATCAATCAAGAACCAGGCTCGTGCAAACCATGTGAACAGCAATATGACACAAAGAGGATTGGGACAGTTTCGGTAAAAGAGTAGTACCTCCTCGTCATCACCCTCAACATCCTCCTGGAACTGAACATTTGGGCCGAAATCGTCGAAGGGGTCGAGGTTCGCGTCCAGCACCAGGCCTAGGAAGACCTCGCCGTGGTGGCCTGCAACGCCGTGCACATCTTCGGCGGGATCAACAACGTTGGTATCCACCTTCTTCTCGATGGCCAGGACGCCCGTTTCGACCGAGGTCTTAGAATCAGACAAGCAGAGGAGACGAGCGGCATGGGTGCCCGGTGAAGCCTCACCCGTCGTGATGGCCAGGACGCCCATTTCGACCGAGGTCGAAGAATCATACAAGCAGAGGAGACGAGCGGCCTGGGTGCCCGGTGAAGCCTCACCCACCGCGACGGCCACTACCGTAGAGGCATCCTTTGCGCGGGCGGCCGCCGATTGCTCCGCCTCGTATGCAATACCTGTCTTCATGCTGCTGCAGTTGGAAACGGGGAAGTCGATGTATCAGAGGTGCGATGAGTGGATGGGGTTTTTTCACAGTGTGGGGGAGGCAAGTTGGGGGAGTGGAGAGGACGAGCTCGCGAGAGATGATGAGGCCGATTATTTTATAGCCTCTGACTCTCTGTATCCAGTAGTGGACGCGTGAAGTCGTGCATGTACTCGACTTTCCACTTTCTGGGAAACGTGTACGAAACTTTTTTTTTGGACCATTTAACTTCATGTGGGGCTCATGTACACCAATACTTCCAAACGTCATAAGTAATTCAAAATCATTCAGAATAATATGAGACCTTAACATTTTTTTTGTGTCAGATATTGTCTATGAAAAATAACATCCTTCAAAAAATAAATCCCCTATGCCAATCCGATCATGCCCGTCTACTCCAACTAGCTTCCTCGAGTAATTTGGCACCTTATATTCTTAAAATGAACCAAAAATTGGCACAGGGGTGCATCATCACATGGAAAATGATGTTACCATTCTGTCTTCCCATTTTTGTTTGAATTTTTCAAAATTGTCATGCCCTAACGGAAAAAAATGTACTCCTTCTAAGAAGCATGTATCAGAATGGCATTACCAAAACCTAGGGGTGGGGTGGGGGGCACATGGTGGTGTGATGATACATCACATTTGGATCACACAACACCATTTGGACCAACCAAAAAAAAAACCACCCTACACAAACCCTGGTCAAAACTAGTTTGACCAATATTACAAAAGTTGTACGGAGTACATAATTCAGAAACCGTCAGAAATATACGAAGCATTCAGGAGTCCCCCAAGTCAGTGACTTTGAGTCACTTACAACTGTGGTCCACATATCTTTTTTTTTGAGAGAATGGTCCACATATCAGTCACCCAAAGTCATGGCAAAGTCAGCTTGGCAAAGTCACCGACAGACAAAGCAAGCAGTGAACAGACAACTCCGTAGCACTGAAAAGACATCTCACTGAAAAGGCTAGTACTACCTTTTCTTCCCGGATAAGCAAAAATAGCTGATCGGTACTGATGAAATGCACCAGGTCCGCGATGTACTCCAGCTATAAGTGAAGCATGCCTACCACTGAAGAGGAAATTCAAGATTCCACCAGATCCCCATATCACTCTTTTGCATAAAACACGGACATATCTTTTGCACAATTCACCACTTGTTGGTCTAATCTATCGCATCTTCCATCAGTTGGTCATCTAATTAACGATTTAATGGATTAGAAAAATAAGCGGTGGAATTAGAAGTACTAGTAGCGAAATGTGCAAAATATACTGTCCTTCCCGAGGGGGTTTGTCCAGAAGAGGGCCGGATGACAATGTCCCGGGTGCATCCAGAAAGGAGAGGGGTAGTTTCTAATACATGTAAGAAATTATTTTACAAAAAGGTACATACTAAGTAGTACAACTATTAGTACAGTACTACTATTTCGAGGGAAAATGCCATGTCGTGCGACCTCTAATCAATGAGTAGAAGTTGTAGGTGCGTATAACATGCATTGCTGAAAGCTGGTTCCGCTGGAATTTGAGGTCAGCCGGGGCGGATTCTGCGAAGTTCGCCCGACGTCACTCATGTATCCCACCAAACTGCTCACTTCTTTCAATGTCTCTTCTCTTTCACTGCAGCTCTCCAACATCAGGTGCATCAACTTATCTTGCGCCTTCTGCTTATCGAGAAGGGCAAGGATGGCGATGTCAGCATATTCAAGGATCAACTTTTGGAGCTCTACTTTATCCTGAAGAAGGATTTTGTACTCTATATCAGACTTGTCTCTTCCGAGGCACACAGTCTTGAGTATGCTGCTGGCTTCCTCTGCTGATGCAATGTTCCTCTCTTTCTGCTTAATCAGCTCGTTCTTCAACATGTCGCGCTCATTGCGAAGGCTGCAAATGAGCTCCACAAGAGTTTTCGAATTCTTCTTCTTGGCAGCCAAATCGTCTCGGAGGCGATCACACTCTAAGCTGAGCTCCTCGTTTTTTCCATCAAGATGGCGACAGTGGTGTCGATAGTCGGTGCCGCTTCCTTCAGGGCGAAATCATCGGTAGCAAGTAAGCGCAAAGGAAGAAGAAGAAGAAGAAGATAACTACACAGTGCTTGGTGCTACCTCATTTCGTCGGGGTAGGGCCGGGTTGAAATCATCGGACGACGATGATTCCTTGGTCGTGGAAGTTGGTGCAGTACGGGCGTCGTTAGAACTTCCAACCCTTTAAGATGTATAACCATAGAGACTCTTAAAGAGCTTGAGCCCGGGAAGAAGAAACGAAAGTACATGGCGAAGGAAACTAACCCGGTGAGCACAGCACGGACGCGTTTCGGCGGCGGCGACGGCGAGCCCACTTGGTTTCTGGAAGCGTCTCTCGAAATTTTGAGCCGGCGTTTTTTCTCCGCGTACTTGACCGCCGACGACCTGAATTTTGAAGACATTGCTGGAGGAGAGAGCGACGAACAAATGTTTGTTAGGTGGAGAGAGGAAGAAAGTGAATGGAACGAGAGAGTTTAGCGTTTTGCCCTTATAGTCATAGTCGCTAACCGTGACGCGGGAAGGTTGGTCGTCAGCGTTTAATGGTCTCCTGCGTGGAAACCGAGGCGGCCACGAGGCAGCGGCTAGCCACGCGGCGTCCAGTTGCATACGCCGCCGTAAATGAGGGTAGTTGCCTACCACCACCAGGTGACATGCACGTTTTGCATGTCAACGTGTGACATGCGGCGTAAATTCAAAATTTTTGACCGCCGATGAAGAGTTCCGTGCCATGCACTCTGGCACTCTGCGCCGTCTTGGATCAGAAAATGAGCGAAGAACGAGACGAGGCACTAGTTCAAATTTAGGATGAAGTTTAAGTTTTATTTTGGTTTAAATTAGATTAGAGGGAGTAGTACTCTTACTTTATTATATTACTCGTACTTATGTTGATGTAGTAGTATTATTATGGTGGTGTACTTGCGTTCATGTACTTGTTTCAGCTGTTTTGGTGAAGGAGACATGCATCACCTTTCTTGGTGATGTATCTAGTCGTCCTGTAGCCCTTGTCAAATTCCTCTGATATACTGATGGGAGGGCTTGTTCACCCCATACTGATGGGAGCCCTTGTCAAATCGTAATCATAGTTTTAAGTTTTGAAACCAATGAAAAATATCCTGCTACGTGCAAAATCTCAATGTGAAAATCTTAGTATATATTGTAGACTGCACAAAAATTAAGAAAATATAGCAGGTAAAATTATACTCCGTATTGGAATTGTGAACTACTCCCTCCGTCTCACTACTTACGGCGCATTTTTTCCCGATATTACTCGATGCTTAAGGCGCGGGTGGTTGTGGTTCAGTTATCTCCCTAATTTGCACCTGCTTTCCCGTTTCCACTAGTCGAAAATCGAAACCTGGCCACATTAACCCAAGATCCTGAAAAACTGTTGGTCTATCCCGAGAAACGAGGAGGTTTAAGGAAACGAGGAGTCCAGCGCGTGCGTAAGGTGCTTTAATCGTGCGAGCATGCAGGGGCAAAATGAGGAAACTAACGATTACTTTCTCTCCTGCCAGTCTTATACCTTAATAAATGGGCAAACTGAGCACGTTGTAGCTAATCCTTTTATTAATTAAGCAGCTATATTAGTCAATCAGATTGCCTTATGTTTTTCCTCAGTTTTCGCCAAGCCCTTATTTGCAACCCGCAGAAGGAGCTCAGACGGGAGGATTCCAGTTTAGTTGACCTTTCCGTGCTGACGTGTGGGGCTAGTAGAAAGGGACCGCGTGGGACAGGACGAGACCGCGTTTGGTTGTACGTCAGCAGGATCTGGGTTCTGTCTCTCTCGGCGCGAATTGGCATTTTTAAGAGCACCTTTTCCCCCTCTGTCTCTTTGTCTTTTTTAACCAAATTAGTATCAAATCTAGAGAAGCTTGCATTTCTGCCTTTCTTCAATTATTTGTGCCTTTTGGCCCTCGTTGTTTGCCCAATATGGCAGCAAATCTAGTACTCCCTCTGGTCCATATGTATGTAGTTAAATCTAGAAGCAAATCTCCAGGGTAATGAACGACAAATTCACAGTCATAGTAAATTGAGAAAACAAAGTAGGGCCAACAAAATAGAGTAGAATAGGGATAGATAATAGGGATCCCTCCCTAGATAATAAGCTGCATACACAGCAGCCAACATAGTAACAGGTTCGAGGTTCTTCACAACACCATCATACTAACAACATAACAACAAGGGATCCCTAGCTAACAACAAAATAGAAGCTGCTTTGCAGCAGCACACGTCCAGGACTCCGCCTACCCCATCTGCCTCTGCCTCCACTTGTTGCTCCCCTTGGGAGCCTTGGGCTTGAGCGGAGGCATGCGCCCGGCGGAGATCTCCACCCGCTGGATGCTGCGGAGGTGCATGCCGAGCGCCATGTGCTTGGCGCGGAAGGAGTGGGGGTTCACCGACGCGCCGACCTTGGGGTTGGTGTTGCCGATGTTCTCGGCATGCGTGAGGAGGCAGTTGAAGTCAGTGCCGCCGAGTCTCCTAGTGCAGAAGGGGCACCTGTAGACACCCTTGGCGACGTCGAGGTAGGAGACGTACTGGCCGACCTGCAGCCTCCGCAGCTTTGGCGAGTCTTGGTGTCATGGTCCTCGTCGTCGCTGCCGACGTCGCTGCCAGACACCTGATCCATATCAAACTGGAACTTGAGTGAAGGAGTTGCAACGATGTCTAACGTGCATGATAACAAAGTAAGGAAAAACAGAGCCAGCCTCAGTTAGAGTGGAGATGATTATATGTCTACAGGGATGGTGTTAGCGAACCAAAGCTCATGCACAATAGATTCGTACACAGCAATGGTTCGCTGAACCCACTCTGTAAAAATTTGTGCCCAACGATTCATCATAGGCAAAGAAAAAGATTACAGATCTGAATTTGAACAGATTCCAGATTATTTGCAAAATTAAACGGTTGATATCTTTTGATTCGTGCATAAAATAACTGATTGAGATCCCATGATTACTTGCATAAATTAACTGATTGAGATCTCATTATTACTTGCATAAATTAACCGAACGGCCGAACTCCAAATCTTCGACGAAATCAAGAAGGGGTCAAAGCAAAATGGAATAAAATCGGCGCAAATATTAACCCAATACTCATCCATCTACAGATCGGCACTAATAGTTACTAGGGAACCAGCAAAAATAGGGTTCAAAGAGGAATGGGGAACAAAAAAAAGGGAGCAAACCATAGTTACCTCGTTCCATGGGTCGTCCATGCAGGTGTCGTAGGGGTTCGGAGGTGGGATGTACGGCACCTCCTCATAGGGGTCCCATCCCGGCGGGATCCGACCGCCACCGGCGGCGGCGACGGCCGTTGAGGGGACGTCATCGAAGAGGGAGGCGTCGCGCTTGGAGCCGACGGCGTCATGGACGATGGGATTCGCATTCTCCTTGCACATCATCTCGCCGGCAGAGAGGGAGAGGGTTTTTCTCTTTGGAGAAGATGATGATGGAACGTGAGAGGAGGCGTTGCATGAGCTAGTGAGAGTGACAGAGAGAGTGCGAGGAGGCGTATATAAAGGCGAGGGGTGGTTAATGCAACCCGCGTCCTACGCGTCCACCATTGATCGTCTGCACGTCTTGGGCTTCTGCAATGCGACACGCGTCCACGATTGCACGTCTTCGACTTTTGCACCGCGACCCGCGTCTACGCGTCAACAATTGCACGTCTTCCACTTCTGCACCGCAACACGCGTACTCGAGTCTAATACTCGCTAGTGCAATATACTCAGTTTTACCTCAAGTGAATGGTCAACAGAGAGTCAACAAATGGGATTAACTAGTTAAATGAGTCAACAAATGGGATTATTAAGCTTACTTATTCGTTTTCACGTGTTAAACTTGTCTAAATCTTGGTCAAACCTAGGATTTGATTAAGATTCAAATGGGCAGAAAATTCCAAAAAAAAACAGAAAAATGAAAAACCAAAGCACATAGTCTTGTTATGTCATATAGTAAGCATTACATTTGATAAACAAGGTCTAGACGTATTCAAACCATACAAATCATGTATCTACCCTCTAACCCCTAAATTATGTCTTATGAAGTCAAGCATGAAGAGAAGTGGTTTTGGGTTTCAAACATGGAAATTTCAAACACCTCCCAAAAACTTCATTTTAGAGTGACTAAGAAGGATACATGCTTCCCTTTTCATTTTCATGTTTTAAACTTGTTTAAATCTTGGTCAATCCTAGTATTTAACCAAGATTCAAATGGGCATCAAAATTTAAAAAAATCACAAAAATGAAAAACCAATGCACATAGTTTTTCTTATGTCGTATAGTAAGCATTCAAGTTGATAAACAAGGTCTATACATATTCAAACTAGACAAAACATGTATCTATACCCCTAACCCCTAAACTCTGTCTTATGAAGTCAAGCATGAAGAGAATTGGTTTTGGGTTTCAAACATAGAAATTCAAAAACCTCCCAACAAGCTTCATTTTAGAGTGACTAAGAAGGATCCATGCTTACCTTTGCATTTTCATATCTTAAACTTGTTTAAATCATTGTCAACCCTAGGATTTGACCAACATACAAATGGGCACAAAATTAAAAAAATCAGAAAAATAAAAAACAAAAGCACATAGTCTTCTTGTGTCATATCGTAAGCATTCAAGTTGATAAACAAGGTCTAGATATATCCAAACCAGATAAATCATGTATCTACCCCATGTCGATCTTATGAAGTCTAGCATGAAGAGAAGCCGTTTTGGGTTTCAAACATGGAAATTTCATGAACATGTCAAAAGCTTCATTTTAGAGTGACTAAGAAGGATCAAGGCTTACCTTTTCATTTTCATGTTTTAAACTTGTTTAAATTCTCGTCAAATCAAGGATTTGACCAAGATTCATAAGGACATAAAATAAAAAATGAAAAAATGAAAAACCAAAGCACATAGTCTTCTTATGTCATATCGTAAACATTAACGTTGATAAACAAGGTCTAGACATATTCAGACTAGACAAATCATGTATCTACCCCCTAACCCCTAAACTCTGTCTTATGAAGTCAAGCATGAAGAGAATTGCATAGTTTGGGTTTCAAACATGGAAATTTAAAAAAACTCCCAAAAACTTCATTTTAGTGTGACTAAGAAGGATACATTCTCCCCTTTTCATTTTCATGTTTATACTTGTTTAAATCTTGGTCAACCCTAGGATTTTACAAGATTCAAATGTGCATCAAAATTCCAAAAAAAAAGATAACTGGAAAACAAAGCACATAGTTTTCTTATGTCATATGGTAAGCATTAAAGTTGATAAACAAGGCCTAGACATATTCAAACAAGAAAAATCATGTATCTACCCCTACCCCTAAACTTTGTCTTATGTAGTTAAGCATGAAGAGAAGTGGTTTTGGGTTTCAAACATGGAAATTTCAAAAACCTCCCAAAAGCTTTATTTTAGAGTGACTAAGAAGGATCCATGCTTACCTTTTCATTTTCATATTTTAAACGTATTTAAATCATTGTCAAGCCTAGGATTTGACCAAGATTCAAATGGGCATAAAATTAAAAAAGATCAGAAAAATAAAAAACAAAAGCACATAGTATTCTTATGTCATATATATAGTAAGCATTCAAAAGTTGATAAACAAGGTCTAGACATATTCAAATAATACAAATCGTGTATCTACCCCTAACCCTAAACTCTGTCGTATATATGAAGTCAAGCATGAAGACAAGTGGTTTTTGGTTTCAAACACGGAAATTTCAAAAACCTCCCAAAAGCTTCATTTTAGAGTGACTAATTAAGAAGGATCCAGGCTTACCTTTTCATTTTCATGTTTTAAACTTGTTTAAATCTTGGTCAAACCTAGGATTTGACCAATATTCAAATGGGCATAAAATAAAAAATAAAAAACCAAAGCACATAGTCTTCTTATGTCATGTAGTAATCATTCAAGTTCATAAACAAGGTCTAGACATATTCAAACCAGACAAATCATGTACCCCTAACCCTAAACTCTATCTCATATATGAAGTCAAGCATGAAGAGAAGTGTGGTTTTGGGTTTCAAACATCTAAATTTCAAAAACCTCCCAAAAGCTTCATTTTAATTAGACTTACTTTTAAATTAAGAAGGATCCAGGATTAATTACATTTTCATTGTCATGTTTTAAACTTGTTTAAATCTTGGTCAAACCTGGGATTTGACCAAGATTCAATTGGGCATAAAAATTCAGAAAAAAAAATTGAAAGAATGAAAAACCAAAGCACATAGCCTTCATATGTCATATAGTAAGCATTCAAATTGATAAACAAGGTCTAGACATATTCAAACCAGAAAAATCATGTATCTACCCCTAAGGCCTAACCCTAAACTCTGTCTTATGAAGTCAAGCATGAAGAGAAGTGCTTTTGGGTTTAAACCATGGAAATTTCAAGAACATCCCAAAAGCTACATTTTAGAGTGACTAAGAAGGATCAATGCTTACCTTTTCATTGTCATGTTTTAAATTTATTTGAATCTTGGTCAAATCCTAGGTTTGACCAAGATTTAAACAAGTTTAAAACATGAAAATGAAACGGGAAGTCTGTATCCTTCTTAGTCACTCTAAAATGAAGCTTTTGGGATGTTCTTGAAATTTCCATGGTTGACTTCATAAGACGGAGTCTAGGGTTAGGTTAGACATATACATGATTTGTCTGGTTTAATTATGTCTAGACCTTGTTTATCAACTTTAATGCTTACTATATGACATAAGAAAACTATTTGCTTTTGTTTTTCATTTTTCTGTTTTTTTTTTAAATTTTGATGCCCAATTGAATCTTGTCAAATCCTAGGCTTGACCAAGATAATTTAAATAAGTTTAAAACATGAAATGAAAAGGGAAGCATGTATCCTTCTTAATCACTCTAAAATGAAGTTTTTGGGAGGTTTTTGAAATTTCCATGTTTGAAACCCAAAACCACTTCTCTTCATGCTTGACTTCATAAGACAGAGTATGTGATTTGGTTTTTCATTTTTATGTTTTTTGTTCTTCCCTTTTGAATCTTGGTCAAATCCTAGGTTTGACCAAGATTTAGACAAGTTTAACACATGAAAACGAATAAGTAAGCTTGGATCCTTCTTAGTCACTCCAAAATGTACCAATTGATAGATGTGTTACCTTTGCTTCATGGAAAAAATAATGTCATGTAAATGAGTTAACTTGGATTTCCTACCCTTGAATCCATAGGAAACTTTTTTCTAATGCACTATAATAATCAATCGAGTTTTTACACCAACAGGTCTGTCACTTACGTGTGCTGCCCACTTATGAGGTCCCACACTTCAGTGAGCACAAGTCACGTGCAATAGGTACGCAAACTCCCAGCCATCTTCTTTGTCAAGAGAAGACGCATCAGGATGCGTATCGGTTGTCCCTCTCACAAAAGAAAAATCCTATTAACAGAGGTTCGAGTGACGCCAAACATCCAAATCCAGATGCATCCCAACTTGCTACTATCTCCTTCCCTAATTACGATACATATATTTTTTCAGCCAAGTCAAAATTCAAAAGATTGAGGAACTCTACATAAAAAATATCAACATCTACAATTTTAGAAGCACATACTACGAAAGTATTATTCAGAGGGGGTACTGAATAATACGTTTTTATCGAGTACAAATAATGTCAGTTGGAACTAGACTTGTAAGACACATGGCCACAAATCTTTCGTCAGAAGAGTCGAATCTGCAAATCAGTAGTTACAAAAGCGACCCAGCTTAGGGATGGATAATATGACTTAGGCAATATAAACGTTGAAATATATGTATGTTGACATATTTCAGTTGTAGATACATCCATTTTAACATCAAGTAATATGGATCGAAGGACTAGCTAAAGAACAATGAGAGTCAGTGCTTCTCTCCCCCAGCCTACCTGGCGGAGCGGCCCTCCATCAGGTCAGGTGGTGATTCCGCTTCTCTCCCTGGAACTCCTTATCCCCCAGCCTACTCGGCGACGTGCGCTCCTCAGCTACCTCCGCGAGGGCGCCTCGGTGACCTACGCAAAGGTGGCTGGACACGGAGCACATCGACTTCCTTCTGCGGTGCCTGGATTGGATCGACCTTCCCGCGCGTGTCCTCCACCATATTGTTTTTCTTCAAGATGCTATCATCCATCATCTTCTTCACCGCATCATGTTGGGTGTTGAGGCTCCCGTTGATAGCTTGAACGCACATGTTTGATAGCTCGACGTTTTCTTCGCGAAGAAAGCCGCACTCGATCTTAAGCATCAAATTCTCGCCCTTAAGCTTCTTGATGACAGTGTTCGTTTCCTCACTTGATGGAATGCTCACATCATGCAGCTTGCCCCGGCCGGTGACCTCATCCTTCAAAGTATCGAGATCATCGCGAAAGTTGGAGGCGAGTTTCACGAGAGTTTTAAGCTCAATTCTGAAACACGCCGACACTTCCTGCATGGCAATATCACCAGTACCAAACAAAGTGACGAGAGGAAGACGAAAATGTCCAATCAGTGGTAACCTCTAAGCGCACGAGACAGGGGTTGAAGTCGTCATGAGAAGATGGCAGGGTGCGTCGTGGGGCACTGAGATATGTATAAAAAGGATTAATACGGAATAAAGAGTTGGGACCTCCGGGCCAGGAAGAATCAAGAAACATTGCGATGGAAACTAACCAGGAATCTTCAACCGCACGACGGACGCCGTTCCGAGACGAGCGCGAAGCAGGGCCTTCGTTTTCTGGCGAGTCCTTTCTCGCGGCCAGCATCTGGATAGACCGCCGGCGGGAACTCTCCGCGTCCCTCGTCAACACTAGATGGTGCTTCTTCAAGCGAGATGGTGGCCTTGACTTCGGAGGCATCGCGGGAAGTGGAAGGAGACTGGAAGTGAAGCAAGAAGGGAATGGAAGAAGTACTCCCCCCTATTAAAACCAGACAGCCGTCTCCTGCCCTCGCTTCAAGCAACCTGGTCCGCCCGTCCTAAATCAACGGCCGAGAGGGGGCTCCCTTGCGAACTCAGATCCAGTGACTTACCCAACAGAAGTTACCATGAACTTTACCTATACGAGCCATCAGATTAAGATCCAACGCGCATGGTTGATCTAAAATTTGAAACTAAAATTTATGTTGCTCAGAAAAAAAATCCCTTTATCGAAAAAAAAACTTTACATTAAGACGAAGTTGCATGGTGACTTCTCTTACTGGAGTCACTGGATCTCAGTCCCTGGTCAGGACTCGGGAGAAGAAGCAAATGAATCAAGAGCGGTCCGGAGTAGTACGTATGCTTCAACACAGAGATGTTCTATCCTGTCCGTCCACCGTAAATCAACGGGACAGAGCGGCTACCTTCTCTTCGAAGGCTCTAGCGCGCAACCCGAGGAATGGACATCTGTCGGCTAGTATAGAATTTTATAGCACGCCATTAATCGAGCTAGCAGCTGTACTACTGACTACTAGTACTACTCTGATGGACGTCCAAAGCTCTGAATAGTCAGTGGAAACAATGAACGCCAGGGTAGTACTGTAGTAGTGAAGCAATGGGGATAAAAAATCAGAAAAATGAAAAACCAAATAACATAGCCTTCTTATGTCATATATATAGTAAGCATTCAAGTTGATAAACAAGGTCTAGACATATTCAAACTAGAAAAAAGCATGTATCTACCCCTAACAATAAACTCTATCTTATGAAGCCAAGCATGAAGAGAAGTGGTTTTGGGTTAATTTCAAACATTGAGATTTCAAAAACCTCCCAAAAGATTCATTTTAGAGTGACTAAGAAGGATCCATGCTTACCTTTTCATTTTCATATTTTAAACTTGTTTAAACCTTGGTTAAACCTAGGATTTGACCAAGATTCAAATGGGAGTAAAAATTCATAAAAAATCAAAAAATGAAAAACCAAAGCACATATATAGTCTTCTTATGTCATATAGTAAGCATTCAAGTTGATAAACAAGGTCTAAACATATTCAAACCAGAAATATCATGTATCATATCTACCCCTAACCCTAAACTCTGTCTTATGAAGTCAAACATCTGAAGAGAACTGGGGTTTTGGGTTTCAAACATAAAAAAATTCAAGTACCTTCATTTTAGAGCTAGTGACTAATTAAGAAATGATTCATGCTTGCCTTTTCATTTTCATGTTTTAAACTTGTTTAAACCTTGGTCAAACCTAGGATTTGACCAAGATTTAAATGGGCATAAAAAATCGAAAAAATCAAAAAATGAAAACCCAAAGCACATATATAGCCTTCTTATGTCATATAGTAACCATTCAAGTTGATAAACAAGGTCTATACATATTCAAACCAGAAAAAGCATGTATCTACCCCTAACCCTAAACTCTGTCTTAAGTGGTTTTGGGTTTCAAACATGGAAATTTCACAAACCTCCCAAAAGCTTCATTTTACAGTGACTACTTAAGCAGGATCCAGGCTTACCTTTTCATTTTCATGTTTTAAACTTGTTTAAATCTTGTTCAAACCTAGGATTTGACCAAGATTCAAATGGGCATAAAAAATTAGAAAAAATAGAAAAAATGAAAAACCAAATAACATAGCCTTCTTATGTAATATAGTAAGCATTAGTTGATAAACAAGGTCTAGACGACATATTCAAACCAAAAAAAATGTATCTACCCTAACCCTAAACTTTGTCTTATAGTAAGCATTCAAGTTGATAAACAAGGTCTAGACATATTCAAACAAGAAAAATCATCTATCTACCCTTAACCATAAACTCTTTCTTATGAAGTCAAACATGAAGAGCATTGGTTTTGGGTTTCAAACATAAAATTTCAAGTACCTCCCAAAAGCTTCATTTTAGAGTGAATAGTTAAGAATGATTCATGCTTACCTTTCCATTTTGATGTTTTAAACTTGTTTCAATCTTGGTCAAACCTAGGATTTGACCAAGATTCAAATGGGTTTAACAATTAAAAAAATTAGAAAAATGAAAAAGCAAAGCACATAGTATTCTTATGTCCAATAGTAAGCATTCAAATTGATAAACAAGGTCTAGACATATTCAAACTAGAAAAATCATCTATCTACCCTTAACCATAAACTCTGTCTTATGAAGTCAAACATGAAGAGAAGTGGTTTTGGGTTTCAAACATAAAAATTCAAGTACCTCCCAAAAGCTTCATTTTAGAGTGAATAATTAAGAATGATTCATGCTTACCTTTCCATTTTGATGTTCTAAATTTGTTTCAATCTTGGTCAAACCTAGGATTTATCCAAGATTCAAATGGGTTTAACAATTAAAAAATAGAAAAATGAAAAAGCAAAGCACATAGTATTCTTATGTCATATAGTAAGCATTCAAGTTGATAAACAAGGTCTATACATATTCAAACCAGAAAAAAGCATGTATCTACCCATGCATAACCCTATACTTTGTCTTCTGAAGTCAAGCATGAAGAGAAGTGGATTTGGGTTTCAAACATGGAAATTTCAAAAACCTCCCAAAAGCTTCATTTTAGAGTGACTAAGAAGGATCCAGGCTTACCTTTTCATTTTCATGTTTTAAACTTGTTTAAATCTTGGTCAAACCTAGGATTTGACCAAGATTCAAATGGGCATAAAATTTCAAAAAAATAAAAAATGAAAGACCAAAGCACATAGTATAGCCTTCTTATGTCATATATATATAGTAAGCCTTCAAGTTGATGAACAAGCTAGGTCTATGTAATGTCCCAGGTTTAGAGACGATCGAGGGGTAGATTTTAGAAAGGGATGTGCATTGCATAGTAAATTCTGGGGAAATTTCGCGCTTTTAATCAAAAACTGCATCGAAGGGGGACAAGTTTCTCTCTCGACACCTTACAGGGTTAGGGTTTCGAGAGTGCGACAAACTTGCATCTCAGTTAACTAGTTTAGGGTTTTGAGAAGAGAGGGGAGAGTTTGCATCAAATTTAAGTTGCATGATTGAATTCTAAATTAAGTGACATGGTTGAATTCAAACCAAAGTTGAATTTGAATTTCAAATTCAAACATTAAATAATTACCCTAAATAATGAATTGTGAGGAAATTCATTAAGTAAATTATAAATAATAAACAATATGAGCAATTAAAATAAAGTAAAGCTCATTAGGGAAAACTTTGAGCTTTATTGATCATCACACAATTTACATTGTCATTACAATATTCATAAGAGAAATAAATGAATAATACAACACATTACAAGAATGGCTCAAATAAGAAAAAGAAGATTACAATCAGTGACCTATCCTAAATTACAAGTCTAGTTTCATAAGATGCTTGGATTTGATGATCTTCATCTTCACTTGGTTATACTTTTGATTCCCTGCACACAACAAAGCAAGACAACAATTATGCCAAGTGGCATTGCCACTTGGCAGGTTAGTAAAATAATGGAATTGAGAGGATATGGTTCAGCTCTGCCGAGCTGATCCTCACACATCCAAGTGCAAAGCATCAGGCACACACACACACACGAGTAGCTTACGGTTGCATGTGTGCATGCTAAACGACACCAAAGACCGGGAGGAGTCACCAAATGCAATCACCACTGCTGTCGACCAGAGAGAGCAAGGGAGAGGCATATATAACCTTTTTTGAGCCAAACCCTAGCTGTTCACCGGCAGCAACTCCACAAGGGTAAGCACACCAAGAACAGCAAGAACAGGTGAACAGCTAGAGCTGTTTCATCTATCCCATAATCACCAGAATCAAACCAAGCAGCAAGCTTGCAAGGAGGAGCAGGGCAAGCCAAGAAATCAGCACGGAAGCAAAACCTCTACACCAACACACTATTACTAGGAGCTGGAGTGAGGTATACACATTAACATGAACAAACCAGATGGTTTTGTTCATAAATTGCACAGGCATGATCTCAAGCACCCCACAAGGGTAGAAACCCTATATGTGAGTCATCATATGGCTACTGGCCAAATTGGTGCAAGTGAACCAGAGGGAAACAAATAGGAAAGCACCACAGGAACATTGGCTATGCCAAACCGGTGACATAATCAAAGAAATCCAACAAGGGATGATCCTATCTAGCTAGTCAGCTTCACTTAGCACCTATAGCCACTACACCATCGAGACGGATAGACTATCAAGTGTCTATTCATGTTTATCAACATCAAAGGAAAGCTGGAAAAACCACAAGGATTCTTCCAGTGAGATATTTCCCAAATCACAAAGACAAGCCAACACAGGTAGGAGCAACCATTTCTAAGCGACAGAGCACGCTAGGGTCACAACACTACCTATCCACATAAGAAATTCACCAAAGCATCACATCATTATCCAGGGGATTCGGTATGAGCTAGGGTACCCAACCATGGTTGGCATCCCTCTAGCTACATCATATTCATCCATATGATCATTGCGATAAAGCGGTTCACATCATTTATCCATCTAGTAAAGCAAGGAATTACAGATAAATGAAACAGTAAAGTAACTAAAGCACCAACATCTTGCCAGTGAACCAATGGCTCACTGCAAGCATCAGATGATGCTTGAGTAAGCATTAACACACACCAGCACAAGTACAAGTGTCACACAGACACCAGGTGAAGCACCAGTAAGGCACAGGCAACAAGCAAGTGATGATCATTTGATCATCAGGGCCTGCTAAAGCATGCCAAGGCAGGCTAGAATCAAACACTGGAATCCCACATGAATTCTATGAATTAAACAGCCACAGATAAGCAACACTTGTATCACAGACTAGCACATAACCATTTTAGGGTTATAACCAGAAGCATATCATCAAGGAATTGATGTATATGAACAACAATTAAGCAAGGCCAAACCTACTATAAGCCAGGACTCAATAATCATCACATAAATAACACTGCCTCTTGCTAAACAGCAAGAACCACTCACAGTAATGAACCAGGGGAGCTAGAGCTTATTACAGCACAAGTAAGCAAGCAATAGCAGTGGCTGATGATGCTCAGATAAGCATCTAGCCAGATGATAGTATGTATTACCTCAAGGGTGAGCAGGGACAAGAATCCAAGGAAGAACACATCACAGTAGGATTTGCACAAGCACATAGACTAGAGCAGCATACGCATAGCAACAGTAGCACAGCTTGGACCATGGCCAAGGCCAGAGAGCAGAGAGCCGCATGAACAGCACAGCAGCATAAGCATCAAGGCAGCAGCAGCGCAGCATACGCACACACAGCGAACTAAGCGCAGCAGAGCAGCAGCAACAGCATGGCAGACCTCCACAAGGAGGAGAGCCATGGCCAGAGCACATAGAAGAGAAGGAAGAACAAGCACAGAGGGTAAGAGGGAGGCGGCGCATGTACCTGGAGCGAGCAGACGGCAGGCGTGACCGTGGCGGCCACGGCGGCGCGCGCCGAAGGCACGGCGGCACCTGGCCAGGCCATGCCAGGCCCGATGAGCGCCGCAGCGCTCCGCACCTCGGCGGCGAAGGCCCGGCGGCGTCATCACGCCTGAGGCGCCGGTGAGCACCGCACCACCGTGCGGTCAAACGAGAGGGGGATCGGCGAAGGGGCGGCTAAGAACCAGATCGACACCGTGGATCTGGTGCGCCATTGCGTGGCGGTGCAGATGCGCCCCATGGCGAGGGCCATGGCGGCCGGAGATCGCCGGAATCGGCCGGCGACGATGCGGGCGACGCAGGTCGCCAGAGCGAGATTGGGGATTAGGGTTAGGTCGAGGCGGCGCGAGGTGGTGGGCGAGTGAGCGACCGCTCGGGTCGGTTGGACCCGAGCTGGTTTAGCCCAACCCACTGGGCCAACCTGACAGGTGGGCCCAGGGGCAAAAAGGACTTTTCATAATTCAATAAAAACATGAAACTTTGAAATTCAACAGAAAATTATTAAAAGCTCTTAAAAATAACTTAAAAATATGAAAAAGGATCAGCATAAAATTCGCTATTTAAATAAAATATCAAAGAGAATTTTTGAAGACAATTAAGAATAAGTCCTATTTTGATGATTTAAATAATCATTTAAATCACACACCTAATTTTCTATAATGAAAATAAGTCCATTAATGTATTTGGACTTTAAAAACACCTTGACAACATTTCAAGGTTGTATTTTACTTTAAATCAAGTATCCTCAAATTATTCTTAGTATTAACCTCTTACATGAAATAATAACAACATCGGAAGGGGGGAACAAACCCTAAAACTGGAATCATGCATAACTGCTTCTTTAACCATTGCCCTTATCGGACAATGATGCTATTTTTCAGAGAAAGAGGACAAGGGTCGGTCCACACCTTCCAACCGCAAAACTTTGCGGTGTTAGCAAGTTCATCACTTGCTCATGTCATTTGAGTATTTTTATCAAATTACTTGCAAAGTATTATGGTTATCACTATTGCACAAAAATCAAAACCACTACTTTCATAACTATGAATATGACTAAGTGGTGGGCAATGGAACCATGGATTGTGTTGATATGGTGGAGGTTCCATTGCACGGGTTTATATCCATCTAGGATTAAACAACAAATGTCTTGATGATTCTTGTGCCGTAATATCCGTGTTAACCATAAGATCCGGAGTGGGACGGAGTAGTCAAAAGTGTTTCCACCTCTCGTTCATCAACGGATGCGCCTACCGTAGCGGTTGTATCTTGCGGAGCAACTTGTGGGTGGGGAACCCATTCTAAGTCCCCACGGTTATGCTGTGCATACCGTAGCGGTTGCGGCTTGCGGAACAACTTGTGGGTGGGGAACCTATTCTAAGTCCCCACGGTATTGCGGTCTATGATGGGTTGCAGCTACCGGCGAAGGAGTTTGGTTCGATCCCGCATCGTCGTCGTGGTCGGGGTCCACCCTGAAATTACGGGAATAATGGGACCGGCGTGGACCCGGGGGTCGGGGCATGCAACAAAGGGTGGGTGTTCGAGGTAGCGGAGGAACATGATTGGCTAGACCTTATACCGGGCCTCACACCAAAGGAAGTGTGGACGGGAAAGCTGCCCGGTTGGCACCAAGGTTAAGATCTCTTATGGGTAAAGCAACACACCTCTGCAGAGTGTAAAGAACTGTGACCTATCACTCCTGTTCGGGATTGAGGAGCTATGAACGGCCGGAAAGGAGCTCCATGAAGTTCTAGTAAACCGGTGAAGGCTGACGGACATAGCTCTTTGAAATAAAAGCAATCTCTTGAAGAAATGTTTATCAAAACTTGCATTGGTATTAGACTTTCTGGTCTAATATCGTAGCTAGTGCATTAAACACCTCTTATCTATAATGAACTTGTTGAGTACGCTCGTACTCATACCACTCTTAAATCCCATGCTTAGATTGTGCAGATAAATCGTGCGGAGGAGGACTACGACAGCAATGAAGGAGCCGAGATCATCGGCTACGAGGAACCAGACCTCTCAGGAGGAGTTGAAGGCGTAGACTATCTCATAGTCTACGGATCCGGGGAGGCTTCCGGAGGAGATCAAGCCTAGAGATATCCGATAGTAGTAGTACCCGAGCAGCCCGAACTCTTAGTATTTAGCTGCTCGATGAAATAAATGTTTAGTTTAATGAGACTCATATATTGTAAGTTAAGTTGGGTTCGCCTCGAACCCAGGAGTATTCCTCTTAGGACCCAAGAGGAGCTCCGAGACGATATGTGTATGTTAATTGTAATAATATGTGAATGAGTTATGGACCTGCTATGTTCTGTTGTACTACTCTGAGGGATGTAACATTTGCGGAATGGTACTTCGTGAATGTTATATCAACGACTGGCATACTACAACATGCAGTGGTATGCAGGGTCACCACAGTTGGTATCAGAGCAAAAGCTTTGACCTTAGGTTGGAACCTAGTAAATGGGACCAAACGTTAGGAGTCAAATAGGACTAGTAAAGAATTATCTAAAAATATGGTGTATATTCAATTGAGAATACAACAATCATATCTTTTAGTGCGATAATTCTTTATTATCTCTATTATGATGCATTATTACTAATCTTATAATCTTTCTATTTCTACAGCCAACATGGCAAGTTCACGACCGGGAAGAAACGTGAAAGTTATGGATTCCACACTGAACGAATACCAAGGAGGACTTGCAGATATCCTACGAGCCATGTTACTGGAATTTGGGTGCGATCCCCAGATTCCAATAAAGAAATACATGTTCTATGATGGTCCGGTATTGGCCAAGTGCAGGGTAGGACTGCGACTTCCTGAATCTTTGGGAATGAGCGTAGTCATGCCAGCAGGAGAAGCTAGGACAACCAACACAGCCTATCATATAGCTGTTATGAGAGCCATAACCGACATACGGGAACATAAGACGAAGGAGCTTATGGATTCCGAGTTCTCCCATATTCCTCATAATCAGGAGGAAGAAGATCCCATGCTCAACCACTACAAATATGCTAAACGCAAACCCATAGCAGCGGCAAAATATATGGATAATAGCCGCAACTTCATATCATTACTCTTTCAGTTGAACCATCATCTGATAGGAGCAATTGATACGATGCTAGAGGAATTTACTGAACCCAAGGAGGAGAGTAGGGGGAAAGAACCTATGGAGAATGTGGTGCACACACCAGTTTACTCAGCTGGTGATTACATCAGTATTGATCCACTTGAGCGTGAACCTACACCTGTTACACCTGGGAACTATCTGGGTAGTTCCTATGGGGGATACGAGGGCGGAGAGGAATCCGGAAACAACCAGCATTCCGAGACTCCTATCGAGAATTCCACGGGTTGGCGTTGGGGATCGGATACTGGAACTCATAGTACTTCTGTGTATTATGATGGGGATATGAATGATGATGCAACAACCCAGAACCAGAGCTATCCTAGTAATGAAGGAGTGGATGGAGGATATCCGACACAGGTTGAGTCGGGTATGAGTTTTGGTAACCCTTATGGTGGGGCTACAGGGGAGTACACCCGATGGGTGGACTATGATGCACTCAACGATCAGTTTGTGAACACTGATTTCTCCTTAGGATCATCATCTGATTCGGATTACAAGCCAACGGGGAGACCTTATGTTCCAGGGTCTATCAGGAGGACGACACGTTCGACCGGATGGAAGCCTGGAATGTACCGGGAGTGAAGATCGACTAGAGTCCACCAAGGGAGGCGAGGCTATAATACACAAGTACCACGTGTATTATAGTTTGTAATATTTGTATAAATCTGTACATATACTTTAATAAGTGAGTTTGCATACTCACATCGACTTGAGTATTGTAATAAGACCACTTAAGTATGTATATACAGGGTATATGTTTTGTATGATTTGGATTTGCTTCTTGATTTCCATTGCGTGACTAGTTCTGTGCACAAAGTTGAGCTCAGAAAACTTGCACATGGAGTAATTATGAGTATCATCTTGTGTTGCAGAACTAGGGGGTTATGTCGGGAACGCTAGGAGATGAGACCGAAGCGCAGCGCATGGAGCGCAAAGCAAAACAAAAGGAAGAGGCTGAGGGTGCAGCCAGAGATCAGTTTCCACCACCACCACCACCCATGACGCAGCAAAATTTTATCCAGTACATGCAGCTGGTAGAGGAGCGACAGCGTGTAACACTGGAGCAGCAGAACAAATTCTTTCAAGATTTGTTGCAGCAGAACAGGGTGGAGAGACCTGAGAACCCGGGAGTCACACTAGCAGACTTCCAAAACACTAAGCCTATATCTTTCGCATACGCGCCCGAGCCAATGGACGCGGAAGATTGGCTGATGGATACTGAGCGAAAGCTCAACACCGTTGGATGTAACGACCAAGAGAAGGTTCGTTATGCTACACATCTGCTGTGTGGACCTGCCGCATCATGGTGGGACAATATTGTAGCCGTTTACCCGGCTGGAAAGGTATTTACCTGGGAGGAATTCACGAGGAAGTTCAGGGAATCCAATGTCCCTGAAAGTATTGTGGAACTGAAGCGTCGAGAATTTGAAAGTCTCGAGCAGAAGGACAAGGCAATCCTGACTTATGTCAGGGAATTTTCTAAACTATCCCGGTACGCTGTTGAAGAAGTCAACACCAAGGACAAGAAGAAAAAGAGATTTCTGAGGGGGTTAAGTCCCCAGTTCAAGGTTCAGCTCCGTATGATGAGAGCGACGGAGTTTCAAGAGTTGGTGGATGCAGCCATCACTCTGGAAGATGATTTCAAGCAATTGCAGGAGGAGAAGCGGAAAAAGGCCAAGTTTGAGCCTAAGAGATATGTCAGTAACAAGCCTAATACTGGTTTGAGTTTCAAACCAAGGTACAACAACAACAACAACAACAACAACAGCTACAATAACAGGAGGAACCAAGGAAACCAAGCCGCAAACCAGATTGTTTGCCGCATTTGTGGGTTTAAGGGGCATCTTTCACAAGATTGCCGGAAACCCAAGATCATATGTTTTGGGTGTCGTCAGGAGGGGCACATGCTGAGGGACTGCCCCAAGAAAAATAGTGGAGGAGGTCAGTCAGGAGGAGGAGGAGGTCGAGGAGGAAACGCCGGAGGCAACTGGAAGAATAAGAAGCCCTTCGGCAAGCTGAACTGTACCAGTCTGGAGGAGGTGGTCAACTCTGACCAGGCGGTGATAGGTACGCTCCAGATACTCACTCATCCTGGCAAAGTACTTTTTGATACTGGTGCAACTACATCATTCATTTCTCAACAATTCATCACCAAACATGGGATTAGTTGCACTAAGTTAGATACACCCATAACCATACTTTCTGCGGGGGGAACGATAGTAGTAACCCATGCCAAACAAAAACAAGTCATTATGATCAATAAGTGCGTGTTTGACACGGACCTGTTCATTTTACCGATGAAGGACATTGATGTCATTCTTGGTATGAACTGGTTAGAAGCTAATGGAGCATTGATCGACTGTGTAAACAAGACGGTATCATTGAAAAGTCCCAATGGAAGTAGAATGATCTACCAAGGCGACAAACATACACAGATTGAAGTTGAGCTACAGCTTAACAGCATGAAGGAGGTGAAGTTAGAAGATATACCTGTAGTAAATGAATTCCAGGATGTGTTTCCTGCGGAATTACCTAGTATGCCACCAGATAGGGAGATAGAATTCACTATTGACCTAATCCCAGGAACAGCTCCGATTGCCAAAGCACCATATAAGATGGGGCCCAAGGAGTTGAAAGAACTTAAGGAGCAATTGGATGACTTGGAACAAAAGGGATTCATTCAAGAGAGTGTTTCACCATGGGGATCACCTGTGATCTTCGTGGATAAAAGAGATGGAGGAAGAAGGATGTGCGGAGACTACAGGAATCTGAACAACGTCACAATCAAGAACAAGTATCCACTTCCAAGAATACAAGATCTATTTGATCAAGTGAGAGGCGCGGGAGTCTTTTCCAAGATTGATCTAAGATCCGGTTATCACCAGATAAAGATCAAGAAGGAAGACGTTCCGAAAACTGCCTTTGTCTCAAGGTATGGACATCATGAATACCTGGTAGTACCTTTTGGATTGACCAATGCCCCAGCAATATTCATGAATCTCATGAATAAGATCTTCATGCCATATCTAGACAAGTTTGTCATCGTATTTATCGATGATATTCTGATATATTCCAAGAACAAGGCCGAACATGCTGAACATTTGAGGTTAGTGTTGCAAACACTAAGGGAACATCAACTCTATGCCAAACTTAGTAAGTGTGAATTTTGGCTAGATCAAGTGGAATTTCTTGGTCATGTTATTAGTAAAGATGGAATAGCTGTTAACCCGAGTAAGGTAGCAGCAGTTCTAGAATGGGAAGCACCCAAAACTGTCAAGGAAATCCGAGGATTCCTAGGAATGGCAGGTTATTATCGGAGATTCATTGAAGGATTCTCTAAGATAGCAGGACCTATGACAAAGCTGTTAAGGAAGAACACACCATTCGTGTGGTCAGAGGAGTGTGAGAAGAGTTTTCAAACTCTGAAGGAGAAACTCACCACGGCACCGGTGTTAGCGGTTCCAGAAGTTGGCAAGGATTACACCGTGTACTGTGACGCATCCAAGCATGGATTGGGTTACATACTCATGCAAGATCGGAAAGTGATATCTTATGGATCGAGGCAACTCAGACCTCATGAAGTAAATTATCCAACACATGACTTGGAATTAGCAGCAGTCGTGTTTGCACTCAAAACTTGGAGACATTTTCTCTATGGAGCGAAGTGTGAGCTCTATACAGATCATAAAAGCCTCAAATATTTCTTCACTCAGAAGGAACTCAACATGAGACAGAAAAGATGGCTAGAATTGATCAAGGATTATGACCTGACAATCAATTACACACCAGGGAAAGCTAATGTTGTAGCAGATGCCCTGAGTAGGAAGAGCACCGGAGGAGTGGAACAAGAAATATCACCGGAGTTGAGGAAGGAAATAAGTCAAGCCCAAATACAACTTTGGGAGAAGGAAGCCCATGAAGGATTATCGGCGTTGCAAGTAGCCGATGAGCTAAATGTCAACCTGAAGAATGAGATAATGATGGGTCAGTTGGACGATCCATTCATCGTGGAGGAGATGAGAAGAATAGATGAGGGAAGACCATCAGAATTTCACCGCGGGGAATCTGGATCCTTATGGTTCCAGAAAAGAATTTGCGTTCTGGATATTGCTGAAATTAAGGAAGTAATACTCCGGGAAGCTCATCAAACACCATATTCCATACATCCGGGAAGTACAAAGATGTACATGGATCTAAAGGAACTATTCTGGTGGAATAATATGAAGAGAGAGATAGCACAATATGTGGCGGAATGCCATACCTGCCAGCGAGTGAAGGCCGAACACCAGAGTCCGGCAGGAAAGTTACAACCTTTACCTATTCCAGAGTGGAAATGGGAGGAAATAGGGATGGATTTCATCACCGGACTACCCATGACCAATAAAAAGAAGGACATGATATGGGTAATCGTGGACCGGTTGACGAAGAGCGCCCACTTCTTAGCAGTAAACCAGCAGGATAAAGGAGAGAAACTCATCGATCTTTACATTAAAGAGATCGTGAGTAAGCATGGAGTGCCTAAGAAGATCGTGTCGTATCGAGGATCCGTGTTCACATCAGCATTCTGGAAGCAACTACACGAAGCTTTAGGATCCAAGTTGGACTATAGTACCGCTTATCATCCCCAGACCGGTGGACAAACCAAGAGAACCAACTAGATCTTAGAGGATATGCTTAGGGCTTGTGCCCTAGACTTCGGAGGATCATGGGAGGAGCACTTACCACTAGCAGAGTTTTCATACAATAATAGCTATCAAAGCAGCATCAAGATGGCACCATTTGAAGCTCTGTATGGAAGGAAGTGTAGATCACCGATATGTTGGTATGAAGCCGGAGCAAGCAAAGAGTTCAACCTTGATTATGTTAAGGAAAAACAACAAATCATTGACATTATCAGAGACAGGCTCAAGATAGCTCAAAGCCGGCAAAAGAGTTATGCCGATCAGAAGAGGAGGACATGGGAGCCACGAGTTGGAGACATGGTTTATCTTAAGGTAAGCCCGATGAAAGGACTCCAGAGGTTTGGAGTAAAAGGAAAACTCAGTCCTAGATATATAGGACCTTTCAAGATGCGAGTCGAAACCGAGGTTTAGCCTTTGAATTGGATCTACCTGGAAGGCTAGCTCAAGTTCACAATGTATTCCATGTGTCACAACTTCGGAAATGCTTAAAGACCCCAGATGAACCAGTATCACATGATGAGCTCGAGTTACAACCAGACTTGACTTACATCGAGAAGCCAGCCAAGATTCTCGAGGAGAGTTGGAAACAACTCAGAAATAAAGCAATCAAGTACTGCAAGATACAATGGAAGCATCACCCCGAGAGGGAAGCCACCTGGGAAAAAGAGGAAGACCTGAGGAAAACATACCCCGAGCTGTTCAGGTATTACAACCACAACTTCGGGACGAAGTTTTCTTTAAGGGGGAAAGGCTGTAATGTCCCAGGTTTAGAGACGATCGAGGGGTAGATTTTAGAAAGGGATGTGCATTGCATAGTAAATTCTGGGGAAATTTCGCGCTTTTAATCAAAAACTGCATCGAAGGGGGACAAGTTTCTCTCTCGACACCTTACAGGGTTAGGGTTTCGAGAGTGCGACAAACTTGCATCTCACTTAACTAGTTTAGGGTTTTGAGAAGAGAGGGGAGAGTTTGCATCAAATTTAAGTTGCATGATTGAATTCTAAATTAAGTGACATGGTTGAATTCAAACCAAAGTTGAATTTGAATTTCAAATTCAAACATTAAATAATTACCCTAAATAATGAATTGTGAGGAAATTCATTAAGTAAATTATAAATAATAAACAATATGAGCAATTAAAATAAAGTAAAGCTCATTAGGGAAAACTTTGAGCTTTATTGATCATCACACAATTTACATTGTCATTACAATATTCATAAGAGAAATAAATGAATAATACAACACATTACAAGAATGGCTCAAATAAGAAAAAGAAGATTACAATCAGTGACCTATCCTAAATTACAAGTCTAGTTTCATAAGATGCTTGGATCTGATGATCTTCATCTTCACTTGGTTATACTTTTGATTCCCTGCACACAACAAAGCAAGACAAGAATTATGAAACTAATGCCACTTGGCAGGTTAGTAAAATAATGGAATTGAGAGGATATGGTTCAGCTCTGCCGAGCTGATCCTCACACATCCAAGTGCAAAGCATCAGGCACACACACACACAGGCAGCTTACAGTGCATGTGTGCATGCTAAACAGCACACCAGCACTGGGAGGAGTCACCAAATGCAATCACCACTGCTGTCGACCAGAGAGAGCAAGGGAGAGGCATATATAACCTTTTTTGAGCCAAACCCTAGCTGTTCACCGGCAGCAACTCCACAAGGGTAAGCACACCAAGAACAGCAAGAACAGGTGAACAGCTAGAGCTGTTTCATCTATCCCATAATCACCAGAATCAAACCAAGCAGCAAGCTTGCAAGGAGGAGCAGGGCAAGCCAAGAAATCAGCACAGAAGCAAAACCTCTACACCAACACACTATTACTAGGAGCTGGAGTGAGGTATACACATTAACATGAACAAACCAGATGGTTTTGTTCATAAATTGCACAGGCATGATCTCAAGCACCCCACAAGGGTAGAAACCCTATATGTGAGTCATCATATGGCTACTGGCCAAATTGGTGCAAGTGAACCAGAGGGAAACAAATAGGAAAGCACCCTGGGAACATTGGCTATGCCAAACCAGTGACATAATCAAAGAAATCCAACAAGGGATGATCCTATCTAGCTAGTCAGCTTCACTTAGCACCTATAGCCACTACACCATCAGACAGATAGACTATCAAGTGTCTATTCATGTTTATCAACATCAAAGGAAACTGGAAAAACCACAAGGATTCTTCCAGTGAGATATTTCCCAAATCACAGCAAGCCAACACAGGTAGGAGCAACCATTTCTAAGCAGACAGAGCCTGCTAGGGTCACAACAGCTACCTATCCACATAAGAAATTCACCAAAGCATCACATCATTATCCAGGGGATTCAGTATGAGCTAGGGTACCCAACCAGTGGTTGGCATCCCTCTAGCTACATCAAATTCATCCATATGATCATTACTGATAAACAGTTCACATCATTTATCCATCTAGTAAAGCAAGGAATTACAGATAAATGAAACAGTAAAGTAACTAAAGCACCAACATCTTGCCAGTGAACCAATGGCTCACTGCAAGCATCAGATGATGCTTGAGTAAGCATTAACACACACCAGCACAAGTACAAGTGTCACACAGACACCAGGTGAAGCACCAGTAAGGCATAGACAACAAGCAAGTGATGATCATTTGATCATCAGGGCCTGCTAAAGCATGCCAAGGCAGGCTAGAATCAAACACTGGAATCCCACATGAATTCTATGAATTAAACAGCCACAGATAAGCAACACTTGTATCACAGACTAGCACATAACCATTTTAGGGTTATAACCAGAAGCATATCATCAAGGAATTGATGTATATGAACAACAATTAAGCAAGGCCAAACCTACTATAAGCCAGGACTCAATAATCATCACATAAATAACACTGCCTCTTGCTAAACAGCAAGAACCACTCACAGTAATGAACCAGGGGAGCTAGAGCTTATTACAGCACAAGTAAGCAAGCAATAGCAGTGGCTGATGATGCTCAGATAAGCATCTAGCCAGATGATAGTATGTATTACCTCAAGGGTGAGCAGGGACAAGAATCCAAGGAAGAACACATCACAGTAGGATTTGCACAAGCACATAGACTAGAGCAGCATACGCATAGCAACAGTAGCACAGCTTGGACCATGGCCAAGGCCAGAGAGCAGAGAGCCGCATGAACAGCACAGCAGCATAAGCATCAAGGCAGCAGCAGCGCAGCATACGCACACACAGCGAACTAAGCGCAGCAGAGCAGCAGCAGCAACAGCATGGCAGACCTCCACAAGGAGGAGAGCCATGGCCAGAGCACATAGAAGAGAAGGAAGAACAAGCACAGAGGGTAAGAGGGAGGCGGCGCATGTACCTGGAGCGAGCAGACGGCAGGCGTGACCGTGGCGGCCACGGCGGCACGCGCCGAAGGCACGGCGGCACCTGGCCAGGCCATGCCAGGCCCGACGAGCGCCGCAGCGCTCCGCACCTCGACGGCGAAGGCCCGGTGGCGTCATCATGCCTGAGGCGCCGGTGAGCACCGCACCACCGTGCGGTCAAACGAGAGGGGGATCGGCGAAGGGGCGGCTAAGAACCAGATCGACGCCGTGGATCTGGTGCGCCGTCGCGTGGCGGTGCAGATGCGCCCCATGGCGAGGGCCATGGCGGCCGGAGATCGCCGGAATCGGCTGGCGACGATGCGGGCGACGCAGGTCGCCAGAGCGAGATTGGGGATTAGGGTTAGGTCGAGGCGGCGCGAGGTGGTGGGCGAGTGAGCGACCGCTCGGGTCGGTTGGACCCGAGCTGGTTTAGCCCAACCCACTGGGCCAACTTTGACAGTGGGCCCGGGGGCAAAAAGGACTTTTCATAATTCAATAAAAACATGAAACTTTGAAATTCAACAGAAAATTATTAAAAGCTCTTAAAAATAACTTAAAAATATGAAAAAGGATCAGCATAAAATTCTCTATTTAAATAAAATATCAAAGAGAATTTTTGAAGACAATTAAGAATAAGTCCTATTTTGATGATTTAAATAATCATTTAAATCACACACCTAATTTTCTATAATGAAAATAAGTCCATTAATGTATTTGGACTTTAAAAACACCTTGACAACATTTCAAAGTTGTATTTTACTTTAAATCAAGTATCCTCAAATTATTCTTAGTATTAACCTCTTACATGAAATAATAACAACATCGGAAGGGGGAACAAACCCTAAAACTGGAATCATGCATAACTGCTTCTTTAACCATTGCCCTTATCGGACAATGATGCTATTTTTCAGAGACAGAGGACAAGGGTCAGTCCACACCTTCCAACTGCAAAACTTTGCAGTGTTCAGGCAAGTTCATCACTTGCTCATGTCATTTGAGTATTTTTATCAAATTACTTGCAAAGTATTATGGTTATCACTATTGCACAAAAATCAAAACCACTACTTTCATAACTATGAATATGACTAAGTGGTGGGCAATGGAACCATGGATTGTGTTGATATGGTGGAGGTTCCATTGCACGGGTTTATATCCATCTAGGATTAAACAACAAATGTCGCCAGTGATTCTTGTGCCGTAATATCCGTGTTAACCATAAGATCCGGAGTGGGACGGAGTAGTCAAAAGTGTTTCCACCTCTCGTTCATCAACGGATGCGCGTACCGTAGCGGTTGTATCTTGCGGAGCAACTTGTGGGTGGGGAACCCATTCTAAGTCCCCACGGTTATGCTGTGCATACCGTAGCGGTTGCGGCTTGCGGAACAACTTGTGGGTGGGGAACCCATTCTAAGTCCCCACGGTATTGCGGTCTATGATGGGTTGCAGCTACCGGCGAAGGAGTTTGGTTCGATCCCAGACTGTCATCATGGTCGGGGTCCACCCTGGAATTACGGGAATAATGGGACCGGCGTGGACCCAGGGTCGGGGCATGCAACAAAGGGTGGGTGTTCGAGGTAGCGGAGGAACATGATTGGCTAGACCTTATACCGGGCCTCACACCAAAGGAAGTGTGGACGGGAAAGCTGCCCGGTTGGCACCAAGGTTAAGATCTCTTATGGGTAAAGCAACACACCTCTGCAGTGTAAAGAAGCGTGACCTGTCACTCCCTCGTTCGGGATTGAGGAACTGCGAACGCGGCCGGAAAGGAGCTCCATGAAGTTCTAGTAAACTGGTGAAGGCTGACGGACATAGCTCTTTGAAATAAAAGCAATCTCTTGAAGAAATGTTTATCAAAACTTGCATTGGTATTAGACTTTCTGGTCTAATATCGTAGCTAGTGCATTAAACACCTCTTATCTATAATGAACTTGTTGAGTACGCTCGTACTCATACCACTCTTAAATCCCATGCTTAGATTGTCTGAATCGTCTGGAGGAGGACTACGACAGCAATGAAGGAGCCGAGATCATCGGCTACGAGGAACCAGACCTCTCAGGAGGAGTTGAAGGCGTAGACTATCTCATAGTCTACGGATCCGGGGAGGCTTCCGGAGGAGATCAAGCCTAGAGATATCCGATAGTAGTAGTACCCGAGCAGCCCGAACTCTTAGTATTTAGCTGCTCGATGAAATAAATGTTTAGTTTAATGAGACTCATGTATTGTAAGTTAAGTTGGGTTCGCCTCGAACCCAGGAGTATTCCTCTTAGGACCCAAGAGGAGCTCCGAGACGATATGTGTATGTTAATTGTAATAATATGTGAATGAGTTATGGACCTGCTATGTTCTGTTGTACTACTCTGAGGGATGTAACATTTGCGGAATGGTACTTCGTGAATGTTATATCAACGACTGGCATACTACAACATGCAGTGGTATGCAGGGTCACCACAGTCTAGACATATTCAAAACAGAAAAAAGCATGTATCTACCCCCTAACCCTTAACTATGTCTTATGAAGTCAAGCATGAAGAGAAGTGGTTTTGGGTTTCAAACATGGAAATTTCAAAACTTCGCAAAAACTTAATTTTAGAGTGAATAAGCAGAAGGATCCAAGCTTACCTTTTCATTTTCAGGATTTATGCTTGTTTAAATCTTGGTCAAACATATGATTTGACCAACACACATATATATAGTCTTCTTATGTCGACCTTATAGTAAGCATTCAAGTTGATAAACAAGCATGTGATCGATCTAGACATATTCAAACCTGATAAATCATGTATCTACCCCTAACCCTAAACTCTGTCTTATGAAGTCAACCATGCATGAAGAGAAGTGGTTTAATTTGGGTTTCAACCATTGAGATTTCAAGAACCCCCCAAAAGCTTCATTTTAGAATGACTTAAGAAGGATCCAGGCTTACCTTTTCATTTTCATGTTTTAAACTTGTTTAAATCTTGGTCAAACCTAGGATTTGACTAAGATTCAAATGGACATAAAAAATTCAAAAACATTGTCTTCTTATGTCATACAGTAAACATTCAAGTTGATAAACAAAGTCTAAACATATTCAAACAAGAAAAATCATGTATCTACCCCTAACCCTAAACTCTGTCTTATGAAGTCAAACATGAAGATACGTAAGAATTCAAGTTGATAAACAAGGTCTAGACATATTCAAACTAGACAAATCATGTATCTACCCCTAACACTAAACTCTGTCTTATGAAGTCAATCATGAAGAGAAGCGGTTTTGGGTTTCAAACATGGAAATTTCAAGAACCTCCCAAAAGCTGCTTCATTTTAGAGTGACTAAGAAGGATCCATGCTTACCTTTTCATTTTCATATTTTATACTTGTTTAAATCCTAGTCAAACCTAGGATTTGACCAAGATACAAATGGGCATAAAATTCAAAAAAAAATAGAAGAATGAAAAACAAAAGCACATAGTCTTCTTATGTCATATAGTAAGCATTCAAGTTGATAAACAAGGTCTAGACATATTCAAACCTAGCAAATCATGTATCTACCCCTAACCCTAATTAAACTACGTCTTATGAAGTCAACCATGAAGAGAAGTGGTTTTGGATTTCAAACATTGAGATTTCAAGAACCCCCCAAAAGCTTCATTTTAGAATGACTAAGAAGGATCCATGCTTACCTTTTCATTTTCATGGGTTTTAAACTTGCTCAAATCTTGGTCAAACCTAGGATTTGACCAAGATTCAAATGGGCATAAACATTCAAAAAAATCAAAGAATGAAAACCAAAGCACATAGCCCTAGCTTCTTATGTCATATATATATATACAGTAAGCATTCAAGTTGATGAACAAGGTCTAGACATATTCAAAACATAAAAGAATGTATCTACCCCCTAACCCTTAACTATGTCTTATGAAGTCAAGCACATGAAGAGAAATGGTTTTGGGTTTCAAACATGGAAATTTCAAAAACATCCCAAAAGCTTAATTTTAGAGTGACTAAGAAGGACCCAAGCTTAATTTCAAGAACACCCCTCGCAAATCTTCATTTTAGAGTGACTAAGAAGGATCGAGGCTTATCTTTTCATTTACATGTTTTAAACTTGTTTAAATCTTGGTCAAACCTAGGATTTGACCAAGACTCAAATGGGCCTAAAAATTCAAAAAAATCAAAAAAAAAACAAAGCACATAGCCTTCTAATGTCATATATAGTAAGCAGCATTCAACTTGATGAACATGGCCGGTCTAGACATATTCATAACATAAAAAGCATGTATCTACCCCCTAACGCTTAACTCTGTCTTAATTATGAAGTCAAGCATGAAGAGAAGTGGTTTTGGGTTTCAGACATGGAAATTTCAAAACTTCCCAAAAGCTTCATTTTAGAGGGACTAAGAAGGATCCAAGCTTACCTTTTCATTTTCATGTTTTAAGCTTGTTTAAATATTGGTCAAACATAGGATTCAAATGGGCATAAACAATTAGAAATAAACAGAAAAAATGAAAAACCAAATAACATAGCCTTCTTATGTAATATAGTAAGCATTAGTTGATAAACAAGGTCTAGACATATTCAAACCAAAAAAAAAAATCATGTATCTCTACCCCTAACCCTAAACTCTCGGTCTTATGAAGTCAAGCATGAAAAGAGGTGGTTTTGGGTTTCAAACATGGAAATTTCAAAAACCTCCCAAAAGCTTCATTCTAGAGTACGGTGACTAAGAAAGATCCATGATTACCTTTTCATTTTCATGTTCTAAACTTGTTTAAATCTTGGTCAAACATAGGATTTGACCAAGATTTTAATGGGCATAAAAAATTCGAAAAAAATCAAAAAATGAAAAACCAAAGCACATATATAGCCTTCTTATGTCATATAGTAACCATTCAAGTTGATAAACAAGGTCTATACATATTCAAACCAGAAAAAGCATGTATCTACCCCTAACCCTAAACTCTGTCTTACGAAGTCAAGCATGAAGAGAAGTGGTTTTGGGTTTCAAACATGGAAATTTCAAAAACCTCCCGAAAGCTTAATTTTAGAGTGAGTAAGAAGGTTTATACATGTGTTCAAACCAGACAAATCATGTATCTATCCCCTAACCATGCATAAACACGGTCGATCTTATGAAGTCAAGCATGAAAAGAAGTGGTTTTGGGTTTCAAACATGGAAATTTCAAAAACCTCCCAAAAGCTTCATTCTAGAGTACTGTGACTAAGAAAGATCCATGATTACCTTTTCATTTTCATGTTCTAAACTTGTTTAAATATTGGTCAAACATAGGATTTGACCAAGATTTTAATGGGCATAAAAAATTCGAAAAAAATCAAAAAATGAAAAACCAAAGCACATATATAGCCTTCTTATGTCATATAGTAACCATTCAAGTTGATAAACAAGGTCTATACATATTCAAACCAGAAAAAGCATGTATCTACCCCTAACCCTAAACTCTGTCTTACGAAGTCAAGCATGAAGAGAAGTGGGTTTGGGTTTCAAACATGGAAATTTCAAAAACCTCCCGAAAGCTTAATTTTAGAGTGAGTAAGAAGGTTTATACATGTGTTCAAACCAGACAAATCATGTATCTATCCCCTAACCATGCATAAACTCGGTCGATCTTATGAAGTCTAGCATGAAGAGAAGTCGTTTTGGGTTTCAAACATGGAAATTTCAAGAACATCCCAAAAGCTTCATTTTAGAGTGACTAATAAGGATACAAACTTCCCTTTTCATTTTCATGTTTTAAACTTGTTTAAATCTTGGTCAAACCGCCTAGGATTTGACCAAGATTCAAATGGGCATACAAATTCAGAAAAAAAAATCAAAAACCAATGCACATAGCATTCTTATGTCATATATATAGTAAGCATTAAAGTTGATAAACAAGGTCTAAACATATTCAAACCAGACAACTCATGTATATATCTACCCCTAACCCTAAACTTTGTCTTATGAAGTCAATCATGAAGAGAAGTGGTTTTGGGTTTCAAACATGGAAATTTCAAAAACCTCCCGAAAGCTTAATTTTAAAGTGAGTAAGCAGGTTTATACATGTGTTCAAACCAGACAAATCATGTATCTATCCCCTAACCATGCATAAACTCGATCGATCTTGTGAAGTCTAGCATGAAGAGAAGTCGTTCTGGGTTTCAAACATGGAAATTTCAAGAACATCCCAAAAGCTTTATTTTAGAGTGACTAAGAAGGATCCATGCTTACCTTTTCATTTTCATGTGTTTTAAACTTGTTTAAATCTTTGTCAAACCTAGGATTTGACCAAAAGATTCAAATGGGCACAAAATTCAAAAAAAGCAGAAAAATGAAAAACCAAAGTACATAGTCTTCTTATGTCATATAGTAAGCATTCAAGTTGATGCATTAACAAGGTTTGGACATATTCAAACCATACAAATCATGTATCTACCCCCTAACCGTAAGCTCTGTCTTATGAAGTCAAGCTTGAAGAGAAGTGGTTTTGGGTTTCAAACATGGAAATTTCAAAAACCTCCCAAAAACATCATATTAGAGTGACTAATTAAGAGGGATACAAGCTTCCCTTTTCGTTTTCATGTTTTAAACGTGTTTAAATCTTTGTCAAACCTAGGATTTGACCAAGATTCTAATATATGGGCATAAAATTCAAAAAAAAAACAAAAAAATGAAAAACCAAAGCACATAGTCTTCTTATGTCATATAGTTAGCATTAAAGTTGATGAACAAAGTTTAGACATATTCAAACCAGACAAATCATGTATCTACCCCCTAACCCTAAACTCGGTCTTGTGAAGTCTAGCATGAAGAGAAGTCGTTTTGGGTTTCAAACGTTTAAGCCAAAAGCCCCTTTTTCAAATACTTCAAACTTATTCACATTTGGTTCAAATTTGAAAGACATACAAGTTATAGCACACATAGTACATACATTTTCACACATACTTCACTAGATAGATGCTAACCCTATAGTTTGAGGCCATTTGGATGAGGTAGATAAAATTCTTGGATTAGAATCGTGTTGTTCGAACCCCGTAGTTGGATTTTTTTGAACCTTGATCTGTAGTACTGGGCAAAACCCTAGTTTAACCTATTTAATTATAGATTCGTATATCGATTTTTCTACCTTTTTATTATTGCTATGCAGCACATGTGTGTTTGCCCGTCTAGCTAGTGAAACTCGGAGGAAGAGGGATCACTCGGAAGGACAGAAGAAGGGAGAGCATTATGGTGTCTCCCCTTTTTCGGGTGACGATGTTGACTATTGTGCAGGGTTTGTCAGCGAGCAAGAGGAGGTGCGAGCGAGCAAGCGAGTCGAGCGAGGCCGAGAATGAGAGAGATTTGTTTTTTTTGTGTGAGAGGGACAACCGAAGGATCCTGAAGGACCCAGAGACTTCCAATACGCATCCTGATGCGTCTTCTCTTGACAAAGAAGATGGCTGGGAGTTTGCGTACCTATTATTGCACGTGACTTGTGCTCACTGATGTGTGGGACCTCACGCGTGGGCACCACACGTAAGTGACAGACCTGTTGGTGTAAAAACTCGGTTGATTATTATAGTGCATTAGAACAAAGTTTCCTATGGATTCAAGGCTAGGAAATCCAAGTTAACTCATTTACATGACATTATTTTTTCCAGGAAGCAAAGTTAACACATCTATCAATTGGTACATTTTGGAGTGACTAAGAAGGATCCATGCTTACTTATTCGTTTTCACGTGTTAAACTTGTCTAAATCTTGGTCAAACCTAGGATTTGACCAAAAGATTCAAATGGGCATAAAATTCAAAAAAAAACAGAAAAATGAAAAACAAAAGCATATAGTCTTATTATGACATATAGTAAGCATTCAAGTTGATGAATTAACAAGGTTTGGACATATTCAAACCATACAAATCATGTATCTACCCCCTAACCCTAAACTCTGTCTTATGAAGTCTAGCATGAAGAGAAGTCGTTTTGGGTTTCAAACATGGAAATTTCAAGAACATCCCAAAAGCTTCATTTTAGAGTGACTAATAAGGATACAAACTTCCCTTTTCATTTTCATGTTTTAAACTTGTTTAAATCTTGGTCAAACCGCCTAGGATTTGACCAAGATTCAAATGGGCATACAAATTCAGAAAAAAATCAAAAACCAATGCACATAGCATTCTTATGTCATATATATAGTAAGCATTAAAGTTGATAAACAAGGTCTAGACATATTCAAACCAGACAACTCATGTATATATCTACCCCTAACCCTAAACTCTGTCTTATGAAGTCAATCATGAAGAGAAGTGGTTTTGGGTTTCAAACATGTGGAAATTTCAAGAACCTCCCAAAAGCTTTATTTTAGAGTGACTAAGAAGGATCCATGCTTACATTTTCATTTTCATATTTTGAACTTGTTTAAATCTTTGTCAAACCTAGGATTGACCAAAAGTTTCAAATGGGCATAAAATTCATAAAAAATCATAAAAATGAAAAACCAAAGCATATAGTCTTCGTATGTCATATAACAAGCATTCAAGTTGATAAATTAGTAAGGTTTGGACATATTGAAGCCATACAAATCATGTATCTACCCCTAACCCTAAACTCGGTCGATCTTATGAAGTCTAGCATGAAGAGAAGTCGTTTTGGGTTTCAAACATGGAAATTTCAAGGACACACATCCCAAAAGCTTCATTTTAGAGTGACTAAGAAGGATCCATGCTTACCTTTTCAATTCATGTTATAAACTTGTTTAAATCATGGTCAACCCTAGGATTTGACCAAGATTCAAATGGGTAGAAAAATAAAAAAATCAGAAAAATGAAAGATCAAAGTACATATAGTCTTCTTATGTTATATATATAGTAAGCATTAAAGTTGATAAACAAGGTCTAGACATATCTTCAAACCAGACAACTCGTGTATATATCTACCCCTAACCCTAAACTCTGTCTTATGAAGTCAATCATGAAGACAAGTGGTTTTGGGTTTCAAACATGGAAATTTCAAGAACCTCCCAAAAGCTTTATTTTAGAGTGACTAAGAAGGATCCATGCTTACCTTTTCATTTTCATGTGTTTTAAACTTGCTTAAATCTTGGTCAAACCTAGGATTTGACCAAGATTCAAATGGGCATAAACATTCAAAAAAAATCAAAAAATGAAAACCAAAGCACATAGCCTAGCTTCTTATGTCATATATATATACAGTAAGCATTCAAGTTGATGAACAAGGTCTAGACATTCAAAACATAAAAGCATGTATCTACCCCCTAACCCTTGACTGTGTCTTATGAAGTCAAGCATGAAGAGAAATGGTTTTGGGTTTCAAACATGGAAATTTCAAAAACATCCCAAAAGCTTAATTTTAGAGTGACTAAGAAGGACCCAAGCTTAATTTCAAGAACACCCCTCGCAAATCTTCATTTTAGAGTGACTAAGAAGGATCGAGGCTTATCTTTTCATTTACATGTTTTAAACTTGTTTAAATCTTGGTCAAACCTAGGATTTGACCAAGACTCAAATGGGCCTAAAAATTCAAAAAAATCAAAAAAAAACCAAAGCACATAGCCTTCTAATGTCATATATAGTAAGCAGCATTCAACTTGATGAACATGGCCGGTCTAGACATATTCATAACATAAAAAGCATGTACCTACCCCCTAACGCTTAACTCTGTCTTAATTATGAAGTCAAGCATGAAGAGAAGTGGTTTTGGGTTTCAGACATGGAAATTTCAAAAACTTCCCAAAAGCTTAATTTTAGAGGGACTAAGAAGGATCCAAGCTTACCTTTTCATTTTCATGTTTTAAGCTTGTTTAAATATTGGTCAAACATAGGATACAAATGGGCATAAACAATTAGAAATAAACAGAAAAAATGAAAAACCAAATAACATAGCCTTCTTATGTAATATAGTAAGCATTAGTTGATAAACAAGGTCTAGACATATTCAAACCAAAAAAAATCATGTATCTCTACCCCTAACCCTAAACTCTCGGTCTTATGAAGTCAAGCATGAAAAGAAGTGGTTTTGGGTTTCAAACATGGAAATTTCAAAAACCTCCCAAAAGCTTCATTCTAGAGTACCGTGACTAAGAAAGATTCATGATTACCTTTTCATTTTCATGTTCTAAACTTGTTTAAATCTTGGTCAAACATAGGATTTGACCAAGATTTTAATGGGCATAACAAATTCGAAAAAAATCAAAAAATGAAAAACCAAAGGACATATATAGCCTTCTTATGTCATATAGTAACCATTCAAGTTGATAAACAAGGTCTATACATATTCAAACCAGAAAAAGCATGTATCTACCCCTAACCCTAAAATCTGTCTTACGAAGTCAAGCATGAAGAGAAGTGGTTTTGGGTTTCAAACATGGAAATTTCAAAAACCTCCCGAAAGCTTAATTTTAGAGTGAGTAAGAAGGTTTATACATGTGTTCAAACCAGACAAATCATGTATCTATCCCCTAACCATGCATAAACTCGGTCGATCTTATGAAGTCTAGCATGAAGAGAAGTCGTTTTGGGTTTCAAACATGGAAATTTCAAGAACATCCCAAAAGCTTCATTTTAGAGTGACTAATAAGGATACAAACTTCCCTTTTCATTTTCATGTTTTAAACTTGTTTAAATCTTGGTCAAACCGCCTAGGATTTGACCAAGATTCAAATGGGCATGCAAATTCAGAAAAAAAAATCAAAAACCAATGCACATAGCATTCTTATGTCATATATATAGTAAGCATTAAAGTTGATAAACAAGGTCTAAACATATTCAAACCAGACAACTCATGTATATATCTACCCCTAACCCTAAACTTTGTCTTATAAAGTCAATCATGAAGAGAAGTGGTTTTGGGTTTCAAACATGGAAATTTCAAGAACCTCCCAAAAGCTTTATTTTAGAGTGACTAAGAAGGATCCATGCTTACCTTTTCATTTTCATGATTTAAACTTGTTTAAATCTTTGTCAAACCTAGAATTTGACCAAAAGATTCAAATGGGCACAAAATTCAAAAAAAGCAGAAAAATGAAAAACCAAAGTACATAGTCTTCTTATGTCATATAGTAAGCATTCAAGTTGATGCATTAACAAGGTTTGGACATATTCAAACCATTCAAATCATGTATCTACCCCCTAACCGTAGGCTCTGTCTTATGAAGTCAAGCTTGAAAAGAAGTGGTTTTGGGTTTCAAACATGGAAATTTCAAAAACCTCCCAAAAACTTCATATTAGAGTGACTAATTAAGAGGGATACAAGCTTCCCTTTTCGTTTTCATGTTTTAAACGTGTTTAAATCTTTGTCAAACCTAGGATTTGACCAAGATTTTAATATATGGGCATAAAATTCAAAAAAAACAAAAAAATGAAAAACCAAAGCACATAGTCTTCTTATGTCATATAGTTAGCATTAAAGTTGATGAACAAAGTTTAGACATATTCAAACCAGACAAATCATGTATCTACCCCCTAACCCTAAACTCGGTCTTGTGAAGTCTAGCATGAAGAGAAATCGTTTTGGGTTTCAAACGTTTAAGCCAAAAGCCCCTTTTTCAAATACTTCAAACTTATTCAAATTTGGTTCAAATTTGAAAGACATACAAGTTATAGCACACATAGTGCATACATTTTCACACATACTGCACTAGATAGATGCTAACCCTATAGTTTGAGGCCATTTAGATGAGGTAGAAAAAATTCTTGGATTAGAATCGTGTTGTTCGAACCCCGTAGTTGGATTTTTTTGAACCTTGATCTGTAGTACTAGGCAAAACCCTAGTTTAACCTATTTAATTATAGATTCGTATATCGATTTTTCTACCTTTTTATTATTACTATGCAGCACATGTGTGTTTGCCCGTCTAGCTAGTGAAACTCGGAGGAAGAGGGATCACTCGGAAGGACAGAAGAAGGGAGAGCATTATGGTGTCTCCCTTTTTCGGGTGACGATGTTGACTATTGTGCAGGTTTTGTCAGTGAGCAGGAGGAGGTGCGAGCGAGCGAGTCGAGCGAGGCCGAGAATGAGAGAGATTTGTTTTTTTTGTGTGAGAGGGACAACCGAAGGATCCTGAAGGACCCAGAGACTTCCAATACGCATCCTGATGCGTCTTCTCTTGACAAAGAAGATGGCTGGGAGTTTGCGTACCTATTATTGCACGTGACTTGTGCTCACTGATGTGTGGGACCTCACGCGTGGGCACCACACGTAAGTGACAGACCTGTTGGTGTAAAAACTCGGTTGATTATTATAGTGCATTAGAACAAAGTTTCCTATGGATTCAAGGCTAGGAAATCCAAGTTAACTCATTTACATGACATTATTTTTTCCATGAAGCAAAGTTAACACATCTATCAATTGGTACATTTTGGAGTGACTAAGAAGGATCCATGCTTACTTATTCGTTTTCACGTGTTAAACTTGTCTAAATCTTGGTCAAACTTAGGATTTTACCAAAAGATTCAAATGGGCATAAAATTCAAAAAAAAACAGAAAAATGAAAAACAAAAGCATATAGTCTTATTATGTCATATAGTAAGCATTCAAGTTGATGAATTAACAAGGTTTGGACATATTCAAACCATACAAATCATGTATCTACCCCCTAACCCTAAACTCTATCTTATGAAGTCTAGCATGAAGAGAAGTCGTTTTGGGTTTCAAACATGGAAATTTCAAGAACATCCCAAAAGCTTCATTTTAGAGTGACTAATAAGGATACAAACTTCCCTTTTCATTTTCATGTTTTAAACTTGTTTAAATCTTGGTCAAACCACCTAGGATTTGACCAAGATTCAAATGGGCATACAAATTCAGAAAAAAAATCAAAAACTAATGCACATAGCATTCTTATGTCATATATATAGTAAGCATTAAAGTTGATAAACAAGGTCTAGACATATTCAAACCAGACAACTCATGTATATATCTACCCCTAACCCTAAACTCTGTCTTATGAAGTCCATCATGAAGAGAAGTGGTTTTGGGTTTCAAACATGTGGAAATTTCAAGAACCTCCCAAAAGCTTTATTTTAGAGAGACTAAGAAGGATCCATGCTTACCTTTTCATTTTCATATTTTGAACTTGTTTAAATCTTTGTCAAACCTAGGATTGACCAAAAGTTTCAAATGGGCATAAAATTCATAAAAAATCATAAAAATGAAAAACCAAAGCATATAGTCTTCGTATGTCATATAACATATTCAAACCAGACAACTCATGTATATATCTGCCCCTAACCTTAAACTCTATCTTAATTATGAAGTCAATCATGAAGACAAGTGGTTTTGGGTTTCAAACATGAAATTTCAAGAACATCCCAAAAGCTGCTTCATTTTAGAGTGACTAAGAAGGATCCAGGCTTACCTTTTCGTTTTCGTATTTTATACTTGTTTAAATCCTGGTCAAACCTAGGATTTGACCAAGATTCAAATGGGCATAAAATTCAAAAAATTAGAATAATGAAAAACAAAAGCACATAGTCTTCTTATGTCATATAGTAAGCATTCAAGTTGATAAACAAGGTTTATACATGTGTTCAAACCACACAAATCATGTATCTACCCCCTAACCATAAACTCGGTCGATCTTATGAAGTCTAGCATGAGAGAAGTCGTATGGGTTTCAAACATGGAAATTTCAAGAACCTCACAAAAGCTTCATTTTAGAGTGTCTGGAAAAGATCCAGGCTTGCCTTTTCATTTTCATGTTTTAAAATTGTTTAAATCTTGGTCAAACCTAGCTAGTATTTGACCAAGATTCAAATGGGCATAAAATTCAAAAAAATGAAAAAACAAAAAAACTAAAGCACATAGCCTTCTTATGTCATGTATATATAGTAAGCCTTCAAGTTGATGAACAAGGTCTAGACATATTCAAAACAGAAAAATCATGTATCTACCCCCAAACCCTTAACTATGTCTTATGAAGTCAAGCATGAAGAGAAGTGGTTTTGGTTTCAAACATGGAAATTTCAAAAACTTCCCAAAAGCTTAATTTTAGAGTGAGTAAGAAGGATCGAGGCTTACCTTTTCATTTTCATGTTTTAAACTTGTTTAAATCTTGGTCAAATTAACCTAGCTAGTATTTGACCAAGATTCTAATGGGCATAAAATTCAAAAAAATCAGAAAAATGAAAAACCAAAGCACATAGCCTTCTTATGTCATAAAGTAAGAATTCAAGTTGATAAACAAGGTCTAGACATATTCAAACTAGACAAATCATGTATCTACCCCTAACACTAAACTCTGTCTTATGAAGTCAATCTTGAAGAGAAGCGGTTTTGGGTTTCAAACATGGAAATTTCAAGAACCTCCCAAAAGATTCATTTTAGAGTGACTAAGAAGGATCCATTCTTACCTTTTCATTTTCATGTTTTGAACTTGTTTAAATCTTGGTTAAACCTAGGATTTGACCAAGATTCAAATGGGCATAAAAATCCAGAACAAAATCAGAAAAAATGAAAAACCAAAGCACATAGTCTTCTTATGTCATATAGTAAGCATTATAGTTGATAAACAATGTCTAGCCATATTCAAACCAGAAAAAACATGTATACCCCCTAACCCTAAACTTTGTCTTATGAAGTCAAGCTCAAGCATGAAGAGAAGTGGTTTGGGTTTTCAAACATGGAAATTTTGAAAACCTCCCAAAAGCTTCATTTCAGAGTGACTAAGAAGGATTCATGCTTAATTTTTCATTTTCATGTTTTAAACTTATTTAAATCTTGTTCAAACCTAGGATTTGACCAAGATTCAAATGGGCATAAAAAAATTCGAAAAAATCAAAAAATGAAAAACCAAAGCACATAGTCTTCTTATGTCACATAGTAAGCCATTCAACTTGATAAACAAGTTATAGACCTCTTCAAACCAGAAAAATCATGTATCTACACCCCCTAACCCTAAACTCATATGTCTTATGAAGTCAAGCATGAAGAGAAGTGGTTTTGGGTTTCAAACATGGACATTTGAAAAGCCTCCCAAAAGCTTCATTTTGGAGTGACTAATAAGAAGGATCCATGCTAAATTTTTCATTTTCAAGTTTTAAACTTGTTTAAATCTTGGTTAAACCTATGATTTGAACAAAATTCGAATGGGCATAAAAATTCAAAACAAATCAAAAAAAAATGAAAATCCAATGCACATAGTACATCTTCTTATGTCATATACTAATTAAGCATTCAAGTTGATAAAAGCAAAGGTCTAGACATATTCAAACTAGAAAATCATGTATCTACCGGTAACCCTAAACTCGATTTGTCTTATGAAGTCAATCATGAAGAGGGTGTTTTGGGTTTCAAACATGGAAATTTCAAAAACCTTCCTAAAGCTTCATTTTGAAGTTACTAATTAAGAAGGATCCAAGCTTACTTTTTCGTTTTCATGTTTTAAATCTTGGTCAAACCTAGGATTTCACCAAGAGATACGTACAAATGGGCATAAAAATTCAAAAAATTAAAATAATGAAAAACCAAAGCACATAGTCTTCTTATGTCATATAGTAAGCATTCAGGTTGATTAACAAGGTCCACACATATATATTCATGGCAGAAAAACATGTATCTACGTACCCCCTAACAACCCTAAACTCTGTCTTAGGAAGTCAAGGATGAAGAGAAGTGGTTTTGGGTTTCAAACATGGAAATTTCAAAAAAAAACCTCCCAAAAGCTTCATTTTGGAGTGACTAAAAAGGACCCATGCTTACTTTTTCATTTCCATGTTTTAAACTTTTTTAAATCTTTGTCAAATCTCGGATTTGACCAAGATACAAATCAGCATAAAAAATCGAAAAAATAAAGAAAATGAAAAACCAAAGCACATAGTCTTCGTATGTCATATAAGTATTCAAGTTGATAAATTAAACAAGTTTTAGACATACTCAAACCACAAAAATCATGTATCTACGTACCCTAACCCTAAACTCTGTCTTATGAAGTCAAGCATGAAGGGAAGTGGTTTTGGGTTTCAAACATGGAAATTTAAAAAACCTTCCAAAAGATTCATTTTGGAGTGACTAAGAAGGATCCAGGCTTACTTTTTCATTTTCATGTTTTGAACTTGTTTAAATCTTGGTCAAACCTAGGATTTGACCAAGATTCAATTGGGCATTAAAAATTCAAAAAATTAAAACCAAAGCACATAGTCTTCTTATGTCATACAATACGCATTGAAGATGATAAATAAAGTCTAGACATATTCAAACGAAAAAAAATCATGTTTGGGTGGAATTAAGCTGGACGGTGTCCAACATGGTGCCAAACTACTTGAAGGGCTCTTCTCTAAAACACTAATATGACATTCTGGTATTTTCCCTAGCTATGTACAAACTGATGAACAATCCATGTTTTTCGATTGCCTTTTTGAACCACTTGTAGTTTGATTTCATATCTAGGAGAAATCACTGGGGGAGGGGGACGAATGTGTTACTTTTTGTTGCATCGCTCGTATCCTTCCCACGTAGAAAAAGTGTTAGGCGAGTAGTAGAATGGCATGACCTACAAAGTAAAATTTTGAATATAACCAAAATATACCAATTGATTTTTTTCGAAATGGGGGAAAAATCGCCCGAGCTTCTGCATCCAAAGGATGCACACGACTTTTTTTATTAGATTATTCACGAACCTTACAAGAAACAATACTGTACAAAAGATCAAACTCGAAGCAACCTTACTATACCTATAGTGGGATGAAGAGGGTGACAATTGATAGATGAGTTAACTTGGCTTCATGGGTGTGTGACCTGAGATTGAGCCATGGTACATTTTGCCAACAAAGTAGCAACTGAGTTGGCTTTCTACCTTAGCTGGCGTATACGTTGGGTACGTAGGCGTGCATTGGAAGGACGCATTATGCCAGCAAAGTTTTCAAACGTTCAAACTTTTCCGGTTTCTCATACAGTATTTGGCTCCTTGAGAATGCAAAACTTCCCCTTTCCCGTACTTGCCCGAGCACTCGACACCCCTCGTCCCATGGCGACTCCTCCAGCCTTAGCCCCGTGCACCCAGGCTCCACGACTCAGCCTCGGAGGGGTGTGCGCTAAAAGCTCGCAAATATATGTGTGCCACTGGTGTGCGATGAAGCAGGCGGCTCTGTGTCTTGCTGTGGCTAGACTCCTGGCGCCCTTTGATCTAGGAGAGGGAGAGGAGGGAGGGGGGTCCCATGAAGTGGCGGTGGCCCAGGTATCGGTGGCAGCCCAGGCAGCAGCGGCAAAGTGGGCTGGTCGGAGCAGAGGCATGCGCCGGGGGCGAACCTCGCCGGGTGAGGATGCTTCCATTGTGAAGAAGCACGTGCCATCCAGGGCTTCGGGTTCGCCAACAAACTCAGCGCCTCGTTCCATGGCGATGCCGTCGTGGGGACGTCGGGGGCGGCGGCGACGTGCTGCAGCCCCAGCCTTTAGTGGGGACCAAAGTGCGACCGACCACATCACGGCGTCGGCAGCATTGGGGATGCCGATGGGCATCCACTGCCACACACAGATTTGGGAGGTTCTGGCCGGGCCGAGTTCCAAACTTCCACCATCGGAGCCGAGGGCTTGGTACTTCAAATTCCGAATCAGGCAATCCTTCGACCCCAATCACCTTCTGCCTGTGGTCCAAATCCGAGATATTTTGGCGGCAGCTATGCTGGTTAAGCTTAGCCGGACAGTGGCAATCGACGATCTGCAAGACCTAGATGCCTTTCGAGGATTTGCAGCAGCCGTCAATGCACTCGGGGAGGCATCGCATGCTGGTAGCAGCGGCGAATGCGGGTATGTTGGTTTTAATCGCTTTGTACTCTTTTGTCATAGAAATCAATTTGCTAATTCTCATTCGATTGAAAATTAGACCCATTCACAGATACGGAGACTTGCTTCACATTTGGAATTACACAAAAAAGATCCATCAACTCTCAAACAGTGGACACTAGTAATGTGTAGAACTAGAAATTACACAAGATTTCTGTACTCCTAGTACTACTACTTCGACGCTACATGTTGTTTACACGAGGAAATTGCTCAAACTACCGCTTATTGTTGCCTTTGTTGCGTAAACACTTATTTAAACTGTTATTTTTTTGCACAAACCACCAACTATCGTTTTCTGTTGCAGGGAGGTTCAAATTTAGGATTGAGCTGTTTAAGAGCAAATCAGATGATCGGGGATTACCAACTACTAGTTTTAATTGCAAATAGAATCGATTTTCCAAAATTATGAAACGCACTTAACGGTCGAATTACTACAATTATTTTGAAGGTTTGATATTTTCATCATTTTTGTGTGAATCTCACACCAAGTGACACAACTTTCAGACGGAATACAAAATATTTCAAACTTCATAGATTTGTTAGCTCAAACATTTTTAATTACTAGCTTTTTCAGTATTTTAGAAAGTCGAAGCACCATATTTTGGCTGAATGTTAGAAAATATATTTCATGATTATCCCATATTAGTTAAGAAGTACATAAACTAGTAGTAGTAATAAAGAACAGAGGGAGTTTATGGAGATACATCCATTAAGGGCATGTTAGTGTGTGTTGGTTTATTACTTATGCCTTCTTTGGTTAATACACTTCTCAAGTGATCCCTGCAAACCCTCTATTCTTGCCTAGAATAAAAAAACTCCCTATCAAAGTATTAGTGCATTTTTTGGATGAGTATTCGAGAGGATTGGGTGAACACCAAGGATTTGCATAGGAAATTGGTAGAATTGAATCCTTGGCTGTTTGATTTGTAGGATTGTTTCCGATAGGAATTTTTCCTAAGGATTTCTTTGCACAGATTCCATAGGAAATTAAACATCTACTCATGCCTCTTTTTAAGAATCCTTTACTTTTCCTATGGTGGAATCAAACAAAGTTTGGTTTCTATGAATTCCTATAGGATTGGAGTGGACATGACATTGCAATCCTACATTTTTCCTATTCCTACATCTTTCGGTAGGCATTTGCCTAGAATAAATAACCATGTGTATTAGCAATAAAATAGATGTTTATTTCTCTAAAGCATCTTGCACTGTACTACATGGCTGAAGAGACAATATTATTAAGATAGTTACTACATTTTATTGGATGATGAAGTGATAGCCCTCATCAATGCATTGTTAATTATTAGGGCATGGGTCGCACGGATTGAGCTTCAGTGACTTTGCCAGCCCACAAAGTCAACGACTTTGTGTCACTTACAAGTGGGACAATGTGGGGCACATATAATGAAGGGTTCCACATTGCCCCACTTGTAAGTGACACAAAGTCAGTGACTTTGTGGGCTGGCAAAGTCACTGAAGCTCAATCCGGGTCGCACGTGATTTACGAGTGCACCGCACGATCGAGAGCCGATGTTCCTCTTTGCTTTCTACCGATGCGGCGGAGCTCCTCCCCACACCCACGAACAACTGAAAGCCACAACTGCTGGGGAAAAGTCTTGCGCCGAGAAAATCTACAACCGTGGTTGAGTACATGTGTTTCTTAAGATACTAGTGCTCCAATGCATTTTTTATTTCCTTTTACTAATTTACCTTGAAAATCCCGCACGTCCACTTATTTGTGGACGGAGGGAGTATCACGCCAAGAGGAAGTAGGACAATAGTGGGCGCTTGAGCATCCACAATGTATAGTATAGCCTGCCTACGTGGCACTTTTGCCAGCTGTTGGCTCTTCTATTGTTCTTGCTCTGCCTTCCACAATGTAGCCGGTGCCCAATTGCTGAAAAAGCTAACACGTCACCACCGATCCCAAATAAAAGTTTTGAGGCACCGAGGTCACAACGTAGAGCATCGCTTGTCAGAAAGGAAGTGAGCCCACATTTGATAAAGAATCCATTCAGCTAACCATCGAGAGGGGATATTCCGCAACTAGTTGCGCCCGCACCCCAATTTTGGCTACACGTTGTGGATGCTCTAAGAAACCCCGATTGTGAAAGGCCAAGGCGTACTTCTTTTGGTCACGCAAAATTCAAAATACTGCCATGGACATTGAATTGACATGACAACACAGAGCTTGGGATGTCCAAATTTGCACGTTAGACCAGTGACTTGTTCTTCACCTTTTCAGAGGGAACAGTGACTTTTTATTATGGGTCTATACACTTTCCAAGAAATAGGAGGAGATGCTGTAGAGTGTAGAGGAGCGAAGTCAAGCGCCCCGCCCCCACCTGCCCTATTTCAGTTCACCTCCATCGTCTACCTCCGCCCCCGCCCGCACCCACTCTCCAATCGACCACCTTTCATAGCACGCGCCAGTGCCGCCACCATGCAGCTTTATAATCAATTCCACCGCCCAGTTTGAGAGCCTTCGTTCTTCATCTCCCCCCACCTGCCGCCATCGAACCCAAATTAAACTCCAATCAGTTGAACCCAAACCTCATAGACCCACCCCCTGCCCTGCGATGGCGGCATCGAACAAGGAAAATGATGACTCTGAACAGTTTCAGAAGGTCTTTTCCGAAGGTCCCCTTGAAGAACTCGTAACAAGATGCGACGTCATCACCGCCGCGAGCCTCGTCGGTTCGTCCAAACTATTTTTCGACTCTGCAAATGATAGTGCAACTCTATCTGTTTCTCTCCCGTTTGGGCTCCCATGTGTTCTTCATTCTCACCCGACGAAGGTAGCACGGGATTGCAAGCTCACGCCGCTCGACAGGTTCTCCTGCGACGCTGTGATGCCAGACGGTACGGGTAAGCAGTGGGTAGGTGCCAATGGAGATTGGGTTGCCATGGTTGACACTGGCTTTCCTGCTTACAACTGGAAACTTGTCAACGTCTACACTCGCCGTGAAATTCCTCTCCCTGTGCCGTTTGAAACCACCCACATTCCAAATATATACCACCACAACCTTCGTGCTATTATATTTCACAAGATATATATTTGCCAAGTTCCCACAGCTGCTGGGGGGTACACAAATTTCTCTCTTGTTGCTGTTTTTGACATCAGAGTTGCCCTCCTTTACGGCGCTGATTCTGAATGGACAGTTCTTACAGAGCCCAAGTCCCACATCTTTTACAATTACAGCGATGCAATTCTCCACAATGGGCTTGTGTTTGCCACAACTCATACTGGCACTGTTCACGCATGGAAACCTCAGCAAGCTGGTAATTTTCCTCCGGACGTGGTGTATGATGAGCTTCATTATTCATGGCTGTAAAGATAATTTTAATGCACAAACTTATTAATTTTCGAACCTGACTGATCTGACTTGGGGCATATTTGCTTCGGATGAAATTTCATTGGTATTTAGACTTTTTATTCGAGATGATTACCATAGAAAAATTTGAGGATTGTATAATTAGGAGTTTTATTCTCATATTGAATTATGTTGGATTTTGACCTCTACTTGAACTTCTTGAAATGAATCCTTTGGTTTCCCATGTGATGTACTCAAATACACCAATATGCTGTATTATTGAATGGAAATGACATTATATCATCCCATCTGAATCCTAATGCGTTTTCCCAATTCTTACGTTTTCAGATTTGTGCAAACCAAACATGCCCTTCTTAACAGTAATTTCGTTTTCAAGCAGGTCCTCCGCTGATCGTAGAGCCACCATCCATTGTGTTTGAATGGCGGTGTGCACTTGATGATGCTCTTGGCCATGATCACGAGGTCGATTATGGTGTGTGGTGGTTAGCAAGATCTATAGATGGTTCTAGACTTCTTCTGATCCATACACGGGCATTCTTGATGAAAGGGAATATTCATGTAAAGTGTGCCATACTGCTTCTGATCGTCATGTTCATCATGGTCGCACTGTTGGCAACTATGCTTCTGGGTTTGGTTGCCTGGTGTTCACGAAGGACACTAGTAAGTTAAATGAAGGTATTCCATGGGAAAAGATGGATGACCTTGGAGAATATTCTCTTTTCCTTGGAGTGAACTATCCGATTATGCTGCCATTAGGCGGTGCAGATGTTGTCCCAGGATGTCTGACGAGAAGAAATTGTGTCTACACCTTGCCGAATGAAGCATGGCTTCGCAATTCGCAGCTGCCTGAAATATGCCGATTCAGTCTGAATCGTGAAGATTGCGCCGTTGGTTTCCAAACCAACGCCTTGGAGAAAACATGCAAAACAAAAAAAGATAGGTACCTGGTAAAGACACCGCTTTGGTTCATCCCAAACTTCACCAACGCCCCGGATTGGAACAAGTGTGATGTTTAATTATGAAACAGGTCCTGCAGCCATTGTAGCTACTGATAGTATGTAATTTCATAGCTAATGAACGAGGCACTTGTGGTCTACTAATTACAACTGTTTTGTAAAGAGGTCATCTATAAGTAATACCCCTCTCTTCATTGATGCATTTGTGGTCTACATGATGGTACTCTTAAATATATGGGTGTGGCTCCTCAACACATAATGTGGAGGTATTATTGTGTTAAAGTTCAAGGCTTGATCAACTATAGGTTCACTTCTCTAGTTACACTACTAGGTACTCCGGTTGGCTATGTTGTGATGAACACATTGTGTTCTGTTGTTTGGTGAAGACAAAAGTAGAACTATGGTATGCTTATGTTTAAGACCAAGCGAGGGTTTAGCTTGAGATGTTAAAAGTCAGATTTGAACTATTTTTTGATATGGAAATTTGAAATATATATGGTACTGCATATGATTATGTATAGCAACAAGCGACGAAAGGGCTGATGCTCCTATTCCTTGTCGGCGGGAGGGCTATGTGTGCGGCGACTTGAGCCAAATTAGAAGGCCATAGCTATGTCGATTGGTCCTTGAAGTTGGAGGGGCTAGGATTTCGGATGAGCGGAGTGGGGGAAGTTGTTGCTCATGGAACAAAAGTCCTTAAAATAATAATATTGGTATATACAAGGTATATACTTGTACTATTTTAGTACTATAATAAGTATATCGGGTTCATCAAAAAGAAAATTATCTCGGGTCACAACCACGTGGGGTCAAGGTGAGGGAAAGTTGGTCAATACCTCGGAATCTGTTACCACTATATCCCCGCCCCAAGTTCTAATGAACAAGTGCGGTTATTTTTTTTACTCCGTAGAAGGGAAATAGTGGTTCCTCTCCCCCGGAAACATATGCCCCACATCTCCACCCCCTAGTATCGTAGTACTACTGCATCTTCTCCAAAAAAACCTCTTCTGTCTCTTTCTCCCATTCACCCCTCTCTCCCTTGCATTAGATTACCGACTCCAATGAAGCAGAAGCGTAAGGTTGAGGAGATTCCTGATTGCTACCACCAGTCCATGGGGTGGGGCAACCTCCACTACCCACTGGTGGAGAACATAGCCGAGCGGGCGGATATCCTCAGCACTGGTCGCCTCGCTCGAGGCATGATCGGCATGCGGCATGCCATCCGCGGAGCGCATAAGGTTCCGTTCGGTGTACCGAGCCTGCTCCACTGCGACCCCGAGACATGGCCAGACGACCGCGACAATACTGTAAGAGTATTTATTTATTTACTCATCTCGTTTCAGCTTGTGTTTTTTCAATCAATTTTTCTTACTGCCAAACATCATGCATATATTTAGACTCAACATCATCACCTAATTTGGGAGTACTGTAAGGTTTCCTGCCTTCACTATGCACATGTACTCTTCGGAATTGCTTTATTTATCCATTGCATCTGTGCGTCAGTTCTGCACAATCCGCTCTTCATTCTGTCGAATACCTTGCATACATAGACAATTTTAAAACAAATCCTATTTGCAGGGCATTCACACGTTGCTGATGCCATTAGACAAGCCGACAGTTCCAGCATTTATCCATACCAAGGAGGAACTGGATGGACATGGACCCATGCACTGGGTGGGTTGTAACGGCGACTGGGTGGCATTTGTCCAGCAGGACGGGCACTTGACGATCCGCAACATATACATATCAGATACTATTATACCTCTTCCATCTCTGCAAGATGCAGGAATTTCTTTGGGCCCTACTCGTGAATGGTGGAATGCCAGCCCACCATTCCTCTTCAAATACAAAATAGATAAAAGTTTGGAACTGCTCAAAGTACGGATCGTCAAGAGGCCGTACAAAGATGATCTAGCAGGGCCATGGCATTACGAGGTAATCATTGTATTTGACTACTTGATCGCTATCCTACAAGCGCCCCTAGAAAAAGAGTGGAAGATCCTGGGAAACCCCAAATTCTTTGAAGGAACCAGCTATGTCGATGCCACGGGCATTCCTGGATATGGTACAAGTTCACACCTGCATCGTGTATACGTAGTTACATATCTGTATGGAGATGTTCTGTTTTGGGAACCATATACCTGGGGTGAGTCTTTGTTTTATGTCTTAACTAGTAAATGGCATGCTGCAAATGTTGGACCAATTACGATTCACAATACTGATGTAAGTTGCGTTCTAAATGTTGTTCAAACTTTCAATACAACTTGTAATTTGGTTATACCATCAAAATAAGTGTGAGCATACAGTTTAGAAATATGAACAAAAAATTGGAACCTTTCTTAATCACTATCAAGTGGGACGTGTGATATCGGTGTGAGACTGCTCTGATTTATCTTCATAATGGAAACATGACGGTTCCAGAAACACGTGGACACTGGTGTGGTATTTTTTTCACGCGAATACCTCTAATCCCAACCGTTAGATTTTGGACACCAACAGTTGGAATTGCTGCTACATGTCTTGTTCAAAACTAGTGCCTTATAGTAGTAGAAGATAGAAGATAGAAGAGAAGAGATAATTTACAGTGTAGTTCCTACTTGTTGCATTGTGGTTGATCTTTGTGCATTGCAGGGACACATGCAACCCCGCGTCTCATTGACGCCCCTGTCATTGAAGATGAAGAAGCAGAAGCGGCTGCAATTTTGGCTCAATTCGAGGGAGATGCTGTCATGGAAGATGATGAAGAAAATGTGGCTCAAGGCGATGGAGGTGCCGATGAAGATAATGATGCTGATGTAGAAGAATTAGAAGAAGAAGAATTAGAAGAAGAAGAATTAGAAGAAGACGAATTAGATGAAGAAGAATTAGATGATGAAGAATTAGATAATGATGGTGATAATCATAATGATGAAGATGAAGATGTATTTCTTGGATTTTCTGACCAGCGCACTTGGTTCCTGGCACCAATGAGAGCAGAGTCCATTACTGGTGAATCTGATCTCGCGTGGATTCAGGTTAAGGGTTATCGGCCCATCCTCGGTCCTCCAATATTACATATGGGTAACAAGCTGAGGTCTTATCCTTTGGTACGGTGCTATGTTTTCTTGAGATCTGCCCATACCTTGGACACTGTAGAAGAGGCAAGGTGGGAAAGATTGAACAATTTGAAGGGGCATTCTTTATTTCTTGGACTCAATCACCCAATTTTCATGCTACCCCCGCCAATCGACGCAGAGGCTGTAGAACCAGATTTCCAATTGTTCAAACCTGACTGTGTCTTTGCTACCCACAATCGCGCCCGTGATACATGGATACGTCCAAGGCCAAATTGGTGCAGAATGCACGTCAATGGAGGTCCTGCCATAGGCTCAAGATTGCAGTACAAAAAAGAGAAGATTGAACATAGAGCTGAAGCACCCATGTGGTTCGTCCCAACACTTCCACCTGTTTTTCCTTGAGAAATAAGAGACGGATGGTGACCTTATTTTATAGAGAAAACATAGTGTTCGTGAGCTTAACCTCATGAACATTCGCTGTTCGGTTTTTGGTGAAATCAAAATTTTGCAGAGATGAAGATCTTTGTTTGAATCCCGTGCTGAACATATTTTTCACAAATTAGCTACCCGTATTGTGATGAATACATGCTGGTCTGTTGTTTGGTGGAGTAGCAGACATGAAGATCTTTGTCCTGAATACCACAATGGACATCTTTTTTTCTTCAAAATTTAGCTAAGCTCGCGCTATTAGGCGCAAATGCCTAAGAAATTTGGTGCTCTTGGGCACCAGTGCTCCTGCTATTTTAGAAAAAATAAAAAACATATTTATGTGTTTAAAAAAAATTAGAAAAAAAATCATGGTGTAGCTAATGAATTGTCCCATAAGCGTGCAAAATTTCAGTTTCAAATACAAAAAATTCTGGGCTACACAAAAATAACAAACGTATGGATCTGGGTATGCATATTTCAGATCTCCAAATTTCAACAGATTTTGTCTTTTTTGTGTAGTCTACAATATAAAGAATTTCATATTAAAATTTTACACGCTTGTAGGTTACTTTATTTATTATGTCTGCATTTATTTCCAGATTTTTTTGAAACAAATATGTATGATTTTTGATTTTTTTTAAACAGTAGGAGCACTGGTGCCCATGAGCCAAAGACACTTTTCGCAAATGCCTTCAGTAAAGGAACTGATGGTGACCTTATTTTGTAGAGAAACCATAGTGTTCATGAAGTTAACGTCATGAACACACGCTGTTCGGTTTTTGGTGAAATCAAAATTTAGCAGAGATGAAGATCTTTGTTTGAATCCCGTGATGAACATATTTTTCCTAAATTAGCTACCCGTATTGTGATGAATACATGCTGGTCTGTTTTTTGGTGGAGTAGCAGACATGAAGATCATTGTTTTGAATACCACGCCGGACATCTTTTTTTTCTTCAAAAATTGGCTAAGCTCGCGCTATTAGGCGCAAATGACTTCAGTAACGATCAGGGTTCCAGCGCTGCTCCATGTACCACATATTTTTTTTGGTAAGGGTACCCCTATGTACCACCTTACCAATAAAAAGTTCTCAAAAAAAAACCTTACCAATAAAAAAAGGGCACGTCTAGCGAGCACGAGCGTGCTCGTTGGTTAATCTTGGCACACCCTTAAATAAGGAAAATTCATGCCCCATCCTCCAAAAGATATAAAAGAAAAGATTATGTACACGGTGGTAAGTGTACCAGAAGGAAAGGCGTGAAATAATTTAGATTAATTTTCCTTTATAAATGTTCAAAATCGTATAATTTTGCACAAGATGTCGAAATTAAGATCCGCTTTCACTTTTGAATTTCTTGCGGTGAGCTCTTCAAAACTAGATCTCATTTCTATGTATTTTGATAAATTTTTTTCTAAAGCAACTTCTACGTGCGACAAAGCAATTATAATGCAAGACGATGCAACTTTAGTGCGGGACGAAGCAACTTTGCTGCACAGCGTAAATCTATATTCACAATGAAAGTTGCATCGCTGGATGCCAAAGTTGCTCATCCATACATCAAAATTTATTCGGTGGACACCAAAGTTGCTTTGATGGACGCCAAAATTAGACCATCACAAACCAAATTTGCTCTCTCGAGTACCAAAGTTGCTCTGCAGGACACTAAATTTGCTCGGTCGGACGCCAAAGTTGCTCTGCAAGGTTAAAAAACTACGTCGTCGGGCGCCAAAGTTGCTATGCAGGGCACTTAAGTTCCTTCGTCACACATTGAAAATGCTCTGATTGACACCAAAATTGTTGTCGGGCATCAAAGTTGTGACTTCGTGTACCCAAAAGTGCATATGTTAGTTGCATATCAAAGTTGCTTTGTCACATACCAAAGTTATTTTGCTGCATAACAAAATTGCTTTGTCGCGCGTCAAAGTTGCTTGTTTAAAAAATTCTTCGAAACATATGAAAATGTGGTCTAGTTTCGAAGCTCTCGTCGTGGGGATTGTAGAAGTGAAAACAGATTGTAATTCCGCCGCACGGTTTAAAAGTTACATTTTTTCAGAAAACGGCACCTGATATCAGATAGCTTACGCATCAGTTGTGCCCGGGACGTACGTCTGGCACGCGCCCGCCGGTTAGATTTCAGGATAGAAAAAAAGTACTCGTACTGTACGGCAATCTACATGGTAATTTACGTGGGCCTACTAGCTCAGGAGATAACGGCCCAAGACCTACGTCCTCATCATTGAAATGCGGCCAGAGATCGAAAGAAAAAAAATCCAAGAAAGGAAACATTTATTCTACATAGAGGATGACATGTGGGACCTATTTTGTAGCAGTGTCCTCAACGTTGACAAGGCGGCAGGGGATCGAAAGAAACGGCAAAGTAGCCCGAAATCAAGGGTCAAATATAAATTCGAGAAAGTAAACGTTTATTCAACAGTCAGGCTGACATGTGGGACCTATCTTGCAGCCGCGGCCACAACATTTATCATTCAGAGAGGATGACATGTGGGACCCACGAACCAGCATCGTTCTCGACGTTTCTCAAAGGGGGCAGGAGATCGAAAGAAAAAGGCAAGTAGCTCGAAATCAGGTGTCCAAAAAAAATCCAAGAAAGGAAAGGTTTATCGCACATAGATGCTGACATATTGGACCCAATTTGCAGCAGCGTCATCAACGTTTCAAAGGCGGTGGAGCTCGAAAGAAAAAGGCAAATAGCCAGAAATTAGGGGTGAAAAATAAATCCAGCAAAAGAAACTTTTATCGTACAAAGAGGCTGACATGTGGGACCCATGAGCCAGCAGCGTCCTCAACGTTTCTAAGGCGGCAGGCGATCGAAAAAAGGCAAATAGCCAGAAATTAGGGGTCAAAAATAAAGTAGCCAAAAATTAGGGGGAAAAACTCCAAGAAAAGAAAGTTTATTGTACATAGAGGATGACATGCGGGTCCCAAGGCGGCAGCTTACTCAACGTTTCCAAGGCGGCAGGGGAACAAAAGAAAAAGGAAATAGCCAAAAATCAGAGGGTGAAAAAAAATCCAAGAAAAGAAACTTTTATAGTTCATAGAGGATGACATGCTGGTCCCACGAGGTGCAGCGTCCTCAACGTTTCCAAGGCGGCAGGGGACCAAAAGAAAAAGAATGTATCCCTGCTGGGGCTGCATGGCCATCTGGGCTTTCTAACCTGCTGGACGCCTTTTGACTCGTACAATTTCAGCCCACTCCAAAAACAGGAAAGTCCTATGCTTCGCAAAAACAAAACAAAAACAAGGAGATTCAACATATTAGTTTGTTTACGTAAAAATAAAGATATAATTTATCCGTTTGCAATAGCTCAGAGCGAAATACACTTTTTATTGTCTGCAAAATAAACAAGATATCACATGTTTCTTGTACGGGGAGGCTGACATCGGGACCCATGAGCCAGCAGCGTCGTCAAAGTTTTAAAGGCGGCAGGGGATCGAAAGAAAAAATAAATCAAAAATCAGTTGGTAAAAAAATCGAAGAAAAGAAACATTTATCGTTCTGAGGGGATTGACATGCGGGACCCATGTGGCAGCAGCATCCTCAACGTTTCCAAGGTGGCACGGGATCCAAAAAAAGGCAAAATAGCCAGAAATTAGGGGTCAAAATAACTCCAAGAAAAGAATTGTTTATCGTTCATAGAGGCTGACATGCGGGACCCATGAGCCGGCAGAGTCCCCAACGTGTTAAAGGCGGCAGGAGATCGAAAGACAAAGGCCAAAAATCAGTTGGTAAAAAAATCCAAGAAAAGAAACATTTACCGTTCTGAGAGGCTGACATGCGGGACCCATGAGGCAGCAGCATCCTCAACGATTCCAAGGCGGCAGGGGATCAAAAGGGGTCAAAAATAAATCCATCATAGGAAACTTTTATTGTTCATAGAGGATGTGGGACCGACCAGCCAGTAGCGTCCTCATCGTTTCAAAGGGGGCAGGGGATCAAAAGAAAACGGCAAATAGCCAGAAATTAGGGGTAAAAAATAAATCCAATTTAGGACACTTTTATTGTTCATAGAGTATGACATGCGGGACCCATGAGCCAGTAGCTTCCTCAACGTTTCTAAGGCGGCATGAGATCGAAATGAAAAGGAAAGTGACCAAATATCAGGAGCCAAAAATAATCTAAGGAAAGGAACTTTATTGTGCATAGAGAATGACATGCGGGTCCCATTTTGCAGCACCGGTCTGAAGGTTTCAAAGTCGGCATTAGATCGAAAGAAAAAGACAAGTGCCAAATATCAGGAGCCAAAAATAATCCAAGAAAAGAAACTTCTATTGTACATAGAGGATGACATGCGGGTCCCATTTTGCAGCCGCGGTCTCAATGTTTCCAAGGCGGCACATGACCAAAAGAAAAAGGAAGTAGCCATAAATAAGGGTGTCAAAAAATCCAAGAAAAGGAATATTTCAATTGGGCTGCTTCTGGCCATCTGGGCCTTCAAACTATCCCGCTGGACGCCTTTTGATTCGTACAATTTCAGCCCATTCCAAAACAGGAAAGTCCTATGCCTCGCAAAAACAAAAAAAAACAAGGAGATTCAACATATAAGTTTGTTTATGTAAAAATAAAGATTTAATTTATCCCTTTGCAATAGCTCAGAGCAAAATACACTTTTTATTGTCTTCAAAATAATCAAGATATCACATGTTTCTTATACGGGGAGGCTGACATCGGGGACCCATGCGCCAGCAGCGTCGTCAACGTTTTAAAGGCGGCAGGGATGGAAAGAAAAAATAAACCAAAAATCTGTTGGTACAAAATCCAAGAAAAGAAACATTTTCATTCTGAGAGGATAACATGCAGGACCCATGAGGCAGCAGCATCCTCAGTGTTTAATGTTAGAGGCTGACATGTGGGACCTGTGAGCCAGCAGCGTCCTCAACGTTTTAAAGGCGGCAGGAGATCGAAAGAAAAAATAAGCCAAAAATCATTTGCTATTCAGAATCCAAGAAAATAAACATTTACCGTTCTGAGAGGATGACATGCGGGACCCATGAGGCAGCAGCATCCTCAACAATTCCAAGGCTGCAGGGGATCAAAAGAAAAAAAGGAAATATCCAGAAATTAATTAGGGGTTCAAAATAAATCCATCAAAGGAAAGTTTTATTGTTCATAGAGGATGGCATGTGGGACCGACCTGCCAACAGCGTTCTCATCGTTTCAAAGGGGGCATGAGATCAAAAGAAAAAGGCAAGTAGCCAGAAATTAGGGGTAAAAAATAACTCCAAGAAAGGAAACTTTTATTGTTCGTAGAGGATGACATGTGGGACCCATGAGCCAGCAGCTTACTTAAAGTTTCAAAGGCGGCATGAGATCGAAAGAAAAAGGCAAGTGACAAAATATCAGGAGCCAAAAATAATCCAAGAAAAGAAACTTTATTCACATAGAGGATGACATGCGGGTCCCATTTTGCAGCAGCGGTCCCAACGTTTCAAATGCGGCTTGAGATCAAAAGAAAAAGAAAGTAGCCAGAAATTAGGGGGTCAAAAAATCCAAGAAAATAAAGTTGATGGACATAGAGGATGACATGCGGGTCCCATGAGCTAGCAGCTTACTCAACGTTTCCAAGGCGGCAGGGGATCAAAAGAAAAAGAAAATAGCCAAAAATCAGAGGGTGAAAAAAACAAAGAAAATGAACTTTTATAGTACATAGAGGATGACATGCGGGTCCCATGAGCCAGCAGGTTCCTCAACGTTTCAAACGTGGCATGAGATCGAAAGAAAAAGGCAAGTGACCAAATATGAGGAGCCAAAAATAATTCAAGAAAAGAAAGTTTTATAGTACATAGAGGATGACATGCGGGTCCCATGATCCTGCAGGTTCTTCAACGTTTCAAACGTGGCATGAGATCGAAAGAAAAAGGCAAGTGACCAAATATCAGGAGCCAAAAATAATTCAAGAAAAGAAACTTGATTGTACATAGAGGATGACATGCGGGTCCCATTTAGCAGCAGCGGTATCACCGTTTGAGAGGCTGCACGGGATCGAAAGAAAAAGGCAAGTGACCGAATATCAGGAGCCAAAAAAAATCCAAGAAAAGAAATTTTATTGTACGTAGAGGATGACATGCGGGTCCCATTTTGCAGCAGCGGTCTCAATGTTTCCAAGGCGGCACAGAACTAAAAGAAAAATGAAGTAGCCGTAAATCGGGGGTGAAAAAATCCAAGAAGAAAGATTTCAATTGGGCTGCATCTGGACATCTGGGCCTTCGAACTATCCTGCTTGGCCTTTTGACTCGTACAATTTCAGCCCACTCCAAAACAGGAAAGTTCCGAATTTTCTAAAAAAAACAGGAAAGTCCTATGCTTCGCAAAGACAAAAAAAACAAGGAGATTCAACATACAAGTTTTTTTTATGTAAAAATAAAGATTTAATTTTCCGTTTGAAATAGCTCAGAGCGCAATACACTGTTTATTGTCTGCAAAATAATCAAGATATCATATGTTTCTTGTACGGGGAGGCTGACATCGGGGACCCATGAGCCAGCAGCGTCGTCAACGTTTTAAAGGCGGCAGGGGATGGAAAGAAAAAATAAACCAAAAATATGTTGGTACAAAATCCAAGAAAAGAAACATTTTCGTTCTAAGAGGATGACATGCGGGACCCATGAGGCAGCAGCATCCTCAGCGTTTATTGTTCATAGAGGCTAACATGTGGGACTCGTGAGCCAGCAGCGTCCTCAACGTTTTAAAGGCGGCAGGAGATCGAAAGAAAAATTAGCCAAAAATCATTTGGTAAAAAAAATCCAAGAAAAAAACATTTACCGTTCTGAGAGGATGACACGCGGGACCCACGAGGCAGCAGCATCCTCAACGATTCCAAGGCGGCAGGGGATCAAAGGAAAAAAAAGGAAATATCCCGAAATTAATTAGGGGTTCAAAATAAATCCATCAAAGGAAACTTTTATTGTTCACAGAGGATGACATGTGGGACCGACTCCGCCAACAAATGTCATTCCTCATCGTTTCAAAGGGGGTAGGAGATCAAAAGAAAAAGGCAAATAGCCAGAAATTAGGGGTCAAAAATAACTCCAAGAAAGGAAACTTTTATTGTTCGTAGAGGATGACATGCGGGACCCATGAGCCAGCAGCTTACTCAACATTTCAAAGGCGGCATGAGATCGAAAGAAAAAGGCAAGTGACAAAATATCAGGAGCCAAAGATAATCCAAGAAAAAAAACTTTATTGTACATAGAGGATGACATGCGGGTCCCAATTAGCAGCAGCGGTCTCAACGTTTCAAATGCGGCTTGAGATCAAAAGAAAAAGAAAGTTGATTGTACATAGAGGATGACATGCGGGTCCCATGAGTCAGCAGCTTACTCAATGTTTCCAAGGCGGCAGGGGATCAAAAGGAAAAGGAAATAGCCAAAAATCAGAGGGTGAAAAAAAACCCAAGAAAATAAACTTTTATAGCACATAGAGGATGACATGCGGGTCCCATGAGCCATCAGGGTCCTCAACGTGGCATGAGATCGAAAGAAAAAGGCAAGTGACCAAATACCAGGAGCCAAAAATAATTCAAGAGAAGAAACTTGATTGTACATAGAGGATGACATGCGGGTCCTAATTAGCAGCAGCGGTATCACCGTTTGAGAAGCGGCAGGGGATCGAAAGAAAAAGGCAAGTGACCAAATATGAGGTGCCAAAAGAATCCAAGAAAAGAAAGTTTTATAGTACATAGAGGATGACATGCGGGTCCCATGAGCCTGCAGGGTCCTCAACGTGGCATGAGATCGAAAGAAAAATGCAAGTGACCAAATATCAGGAGCCAAAAATAATTCAAGAAAAGAAACTTGATTGTACATAGAGGATGACATGCGGGCCCCATTTAGCAGCAGCGGTATCACCGTTTGAGAGGCTGCACGGGATCGAAAGAAAAAGGCAAGTGACCAAATATGAGGTTCCAAAAAAAAAATCCAAGAAAAGAAAGTTTTATAGTACATAGAGGATGACATGCGGGTCCCATTTAGCAGCAGCGGTCTCACCGTTTGAGAGGCGGCAGGGGATCGAAAGAAAAAGGTAAGTGACCAAATATGAGGTGCCAAAAAAATTCAAGAAAAGAAAGTTTTATAGTACATAGAGGATGACATGCGGGTCCCATTTAGCAGCAGCGGTATCACCGTTTGAGAGGCGGCAGGGGATCGAAAGAAAAAGGAAAGTGACCAAATTTGAGGTGCCAAAAAAAACTCCAAGAAAAGAAAGTTGATTGCTCATAGAGGATTACACGCGGGTCCCAATTAGCAGCAGCGGTCTCAACGTTTCCAAGGCGGCAAGGGATCAAAAGAAAAAGGAAGTAGCCAGAAATCAGGGGTTTAAAAAAATCCAAGAATAGAAAGAATTTTGGTTCATAGAGGATGACATACGGGACCCATGATCCTGCATCGTAAACGGCTCGATCGGAGAGCGTTGAACGAGATGGCGCGATCGAGAAAAAAAAACAATGCCAGAGAGGCTGCCATCTGGGCCCTACATCCCTCGGCGGTGCGGATTTGCGTTGACTCGGCCGGCGAACCCGAGAATTCGAGATGCACCACGTCCCGGGCCACCATACGCAACGTTTTGGCCGGTTTCGTCGGGCTAGGTGGCCTCAAAAACGAGAAAAAAAAACGTTTTGACATGCACAACGGACAGACCCAAAATCGTCGGCCATGGTACACCAGCAATCACGGCGCGACTTCAACTTCGTCAGCCATGGCAACTTTTCTTGTAGTGTACATTAGTTGAAATAGTTGAATTCGACGCTCGTCCGTTTCGTCTAGGTGTGCCCTAGCGGGCTGTCGCAATTTTTTAGGATTTACATTCGAGAAAAACATCATTTACATAGATGATAAAGGAAAATAAAAAAACTAAAAGGTCCATGTAACGCCTGCTATCCTAGCCTACTCCTCGATCACGATGAATTCTGGGATTGCCCACGGCCAGTTCGCAGCCAGCGGAACGTACGCTGATGCTGCCGATGGTGGAGGTGGACCGGCCGGCGCATCCCACGGATTGAACGATGGAGGCGGCGGGTGCGGGGCCGAGTTCTGCAGCTCCCGTTCGAGGGCCTCATCCTCTGTGAGGCATGTAGGCTTGATGTCGGTGGCGTACCGGGACAGCGGTGGAGGTGCTTAGAACACCTTCGACACGAGGATACCGAGCCTCATGATATCTTCGTCGGTCATCGTCGCCGGTAGCTGGAACTCGCGGCCCTCCTACATGGCCATCTACCAGTCGGTCGAAGACGCTACCGACGAAGTTGTCGTTGTCGTCCTTGGCCTCCTCATTGTAGTAGGTGAGCGCCTCGTCGTCCTGAGGAGGCGCAGGAGGAGACGGCTGCCGTTCTCGATGAGGCGCAACTGTGCGTGCAGGCGGTGGAAGGTGGACCGAACGGGTAGTCCCTGTCGCCGAGGAATCTTGCCTTCTTCCTCGGATCCGTCTCGAGCCAGCGCCAATTGAGCCATCAATCGGAGTCAACGGCGTAGGCAGGGTCGGAGCGGAGGTCCATCGGCAGGTACGACCGCCTATGCCGGATCTCCATGGTCAGCTCTGGATCGTGCAGAGGCACATGCGGGACATGAACCTGGCGATGGTTTAGCCGCCAGCCTCCGCCAAGCACGTGCACGTCCTGCTAGTTGACGCCGGGTATGATGTAGCCCTACCCAAGGTCGATACTACATCAAGACCGACAAGCCCTCCTCGTGGTCCAATGACACGAGCTCGAGCCCAAGCCCTACACCAAGAGGTGAATTTGCTCCTCTCCACGTATGCTTTTGACACCCCTTTGGATGGCTTGCTACTTCATGCAAATACCCTATGTTCAATCAGGTACATCGACCAAGACGCGAGCCATGGAGACCAAGCCAATGGAGAGAGAGCTGGAAATGATGAAGATGGAGCTACAGCACCCAGGCCGGAACTTCCGCCCCCCAGGACCGGAACTTCCGGCCAGATGCCCTCAAGATGCCTTCCAGCGCCCAGGAAAAAGGATCCAGCCGGAACTTCCGCCCCAGAGGACCGGAACTTCCGCCCAACGGAACTTCCGCCCAAGTTCCGCCCAAGTTCCGAAAGTCCGCGAAAACCATACTGGATGCTACTGCGGGACAATGGCGGAATTCCGGAACAAGGCCGGAACTTGGCCGGAACTTCCGCCCCACAAGACCGGAACTTCCGCCCCTGACCGAAACTTCCGCCTAAGATGACCGGAACTTCCGCCCCATCGAACTTCAGCACAACAGCACTTTTCAGCGTGTAACTTACCCCTTCGCCCCCACCTATAAATAGCCTTGTTGGCTCAGATCTGAGATTACACTTGATGTAAGAGAAAACATGAGCTATGCTCCTTCCCGCGGGAAACCCTTCTAGTTCTACGAATCTACGAAGTTATCTACTCTTCTAGGCGGTTGATCTCTTCCATTCTAGGAATTCTAGTGTTTTGGATCTTTTGCTTTTGCAATTCTATCTATTTGCACTCTTTTCCTCTTTGGAACTCTATCGATTGCTATTGCCAACCTTTTGTGAGGGATTCTACTCCTTGTGGGTCTTTTTCTTACAATTCCGTTGGGTTGGTGTATCGGGCCAACGAAGAACAACCGGTTGTGTGTGTGTGTTGCGTTTGTATCTTCGATCCACCCCGCCATCCACCCACGTTCTTCGTGTTCATCCACCTCCCCCACGAATCCCATCCAAATCCGTGAAGATCGGGCATATCCTAGGACTTAGTCCGCATCATATGGTATCAGCAGCTCTTTGGTTGCCACGGATTTGACCCCCACATACCCCAATTCCACCAATTTCGCCCAAAAAAAATTCCAAAAAAATTTCCCAAAAAATAGCCCCAAATTGGCCTTGGATCGATCTCTCGATTTGTTGAGTTTTTGGTGGTTTTGCTCCAATAGAAACTTGTCTTTGGTGTTGATCTGCAATTCCCCCAACTTCCCACAGCTTCTAGTGCCAAATTTTCCTCGAATTCGAAGGATTTCGGCCCAGATTTCCGCCCAAATCGACGAACAGTCCGCAGATCTGATTGCGACCGGAAGTTCCGCCCGGAAGGACCGGAAGTTCCGCCTGGGGACCGGAAGTTCCGCCCCTCAGGACCGGAAGTTCCGCCTGGCCGAAATTTTGACAGCAACCTTCGTTTTTCGTTTTGGTACTAACCCCCTTGTGTTTGGACTTCGGTTTGTGTGCCCTTTCAGCTACCACAAAGCTTCCGCAACATCGACAACGACGACGGCACCCCGAGGATCCAAGCGGTTCATTTGACACCTCCACCATAGCAAGTTCAAGATCGTCGGCCACCATCATCAAGTGGTATAACTTGCTCCTAACTTGTAACCCTAGCCTCTTTTGCGTACCTTTCCTATCGAGAGTGGCTTTCTAGTGTTGCGAAGCATTGCGCAAGCATCCCGACCGTGAGGGTGTGCGTGTGTTGAGCAAAGCTACGAAGCAAGCTCGTGTGAAAAGATAAGCAAAAGAAGTGTGACATACTTACATAGATAGTAGTATCCTTACATAGTGAGAAAAAGAAAGAAAAAAAAAATACAAAAAGAAAAAGTGTGTGAGTGACACCTATACACAAAAGAGTCCAAAGCTTTTAAGCAAAAGAGAGAAAAGAGAAGAGAGGCATCTTGCGCAAATCTTGTTGCTTCTCAATTTTGCAACCAAGCCACGGTCTCTCTTGCGTTAGCGTGACACCGAGCTAGTAGTCTTCGTTAGGACCATTTTGTTCTTGCTCATTTTCCAAGTCGCGCTAACCCCATTTTGTCCCACGCGTGTGTTCCTCCTTGTGTATGCCTTTTGTGATCACCGCCTTTGACTTGTGACTTTTGGATCTTACCCACTTTTGACAATAGACTTTTCGTTTGGTTCTTCCATTTGGCTTTCCACATCCGTACCTAACACCATATAGAGTTTTGTTTTTGTGTGTGTAACCGGTTGTTCCTCACCTTGATACACCTTTCCAATTTTGTTGTGAGTCTTTGACTTACTTGTGAGCTTTCCTCTAACCCCCACAACATAGTTCTTGTTTTAGTTGTAACCATGTCTAGTGGAGAGGGGAACCAACTACCGATGACACGGCACCAACATTGGATAGCTACTCAAGCTGTCAACAAGAGTATCCATGACCTCATGGCAAGGATCGATGAGACCGTTGCACGCTATGAAGAACGAGCTCAAGTGCAAAGAAGGGATCTCAATGTCCAAGTGCAAGACATCCATGACAAGCTTGATGCTCAAGGCCATGATATGAGGGCCACACTTTCTACTCAAGGTCAACAAAACATAGCGAGCATGAGAAGGCAAGAAGAAAGGTTGGCACGCCTTGAACAAGCTATTGCCAACATCGCCAACAACCGAAGCCAACACTCAAGGTCGTCGCGCTCTCATAGTTCAAGACACCGAGCTTCGTCCCCGTCTTACCATGCTTCTAATGAAGACCCACACCACCATAATGTGGATGCTCAAGTACTTCAACAATAAGCTCGAGATGTGGAGCAAGCACGTGCTCAACTTGAACAAGAGAGACTACACCAAGCACATCGCCAAGCTCAATTCGAAGAGGAACAACAACGTCTTCGTCATGATCAAGCTCTCCTTCATGCACGTGAGCAAGAACGTCTTCGCCATGAGCAAGAGGCACGTCAACAACAAGGGCAACCGCGCCCATCTCAAGTGGCCAATGCTCAAAGGAACCCACCTCATGACGGCGACCAAGAAGTGAACCAACAACGCCAAATCATCAATATTGATGCTCCGCAAGATGATGGCGCAAGAAGAAACAATAGGGACAATAGAAGACACAACCCTCTCAATTATCGAGCTCGTCAAGCACCTCATGCTCATCAAGGTGAAGCAAGGCACCAAAATGAAGAAGACGCCTCAAGTGAATCTAGTGTCATACCACACCCCCGACAACCTCATGGAAGGCGTCCTCCTCTTCCAAACCGCCGCAATGAAAATGAGGATCAACCTCCACAACCTCGCAACCATAATGAGGATGAAGATGATGCAAGACCACCTCCTAGACGCAATGACCGCAATGAAGAGGAAATCTTTGGGAAGCTCAAATTCACCATGCCCAAATTCCACGGAGAATAAAACCCCGATGCATACCTCTCTTGGGTTCTCAAGGTTGACAAGATTTTCCGCATCCATAACTTCTCCGAAGCAAAGAAAGTGGCCATGGCATCACTTGAGTTTGAAGGATATGCAAATGTTTGGTGGGAAGAAGTGAACAAGAAGCGTGACAAGGAAGATCTAGAGCCCATTGACACATGGGAAGAGATGCAAGAAGTCATGCACAAGCGCTTTGTGCCCAACCACCATAAACGCGACCTCTTCAACAAGCTTACTCAACTCAAGCAAAGCTTCAAGTCCGTTGAGGAATACTACAAGGAGATGCACATGACCATGATGAGTGCCAATGTGGATGAGCGAGAAGAGCAAACAATGGCAAGATTCTTGAATGGATTGAACATTCCCGTAAAGAGGATAGTGGAGTTCTTGCCTTACACCAACATGGTTGAATTGCTTCATCAAGCTACAAGAGCCGAGCGCCAAGTGCGAGAAGACTTAGCAAGTGCAAAAACAAAGTCATTCTTCGCCGCAAGAAATGCAACAAACACATCCTCAAGCATCAAGAACACAAGTGCTATTGCTCCCAAGGATCCTCCTAATCAAATGAAGAGTGCCTTCAAGACAACAAGCTTCAAGCCGGATCAATCAACTATGTCCTCCAAAGCTTCCACGGGATCTAGTAACATCACTTGCTTCAAGTGTGGGGCTCAAGGACATAAATCCTTTGAATGCAAGAACACAAGAGTTATGATAACTCGAGATGATGGAGATGTGGAGTACTTGAGTGAAGGTGAATATGAAGCCTTGGTACAAGCCGCAACCAATCATGAAGATGATGACTTGGAAGACCAAGAACAAGTCCTATGTGTGCATGATGCAAGCCCGTCCCTTGTGGTGACCAAAGTGTTGACAACCCATGCACTTTCCAATGAAGATAAAAGGTGCAACATCTTCCAAACAAGAGCCGGAATCAATGGCAAGTCAATAAAGATTATCATCGATGGAGGGAGTTGCCACAATCTTGCAAGCACCGAACTATGCTCCAAGCTCAACCTCACACTCCGGAAACACCCCCACCCTTACCATGTGCAATGGCTAAGTGACAATGGAAACGTCAAGATACAACACACCGTCTCCGTATCCTTCAAGATTGGCACCTATGAAGACACCGTTGATTGTGATGTAGTGCCCATGATGGTGTGCCACATGCTACTTGGTCGCCCTTGGCAATATGACAAAAGAGCAAGCCATGATGGCTACACAAATGCCTATAGCTTCAAGGTCGGCGACAAGACATTCATCCTACGCCCAATGACTCCTAGCCAAGTAATTGTGGACAATGCAAAGGCTTTAGCGAGGGCTAAGGAAGCTACCATCACTAGTGAGATGAGTGGTGAGAGAGTGAACCACCAAAAAGAAAGTGAGTGCCACAAGCCATATATGAGTGAGATGAAGAGTGTCCTCATAGCTACCAAGAGTGAGATGAGAGAATTGCACCACAACCCATCCACCATATTGCACTATGTGCTCATTTGCAAGGGGCCATCCTCGGAGACTAACAACTTAACAACACTTCCTTCGTCTTTGTTGTCTCTTTTGAAGGAATTCCAAGATGTCTTCCCCGACGAGCTTCCTCATGGACTACCACCGCTTCGAGGAATTGAGCACCGCATCGACCTCATACCCGGCGCTCCTCTACCAAACCGCGCCGCCTACCGCACCAACCCCGAAGACACAAAGGAGATTCAATGCCAAATACAAGACCTCCTCGAAAAAGGGTATGTTCGTGAAAGCTTAAGCCCTTGTGCGGTTCCCGTGATTCTTGTTCCTAAACCGGATGAGACGCAACGAATGTGTATGGATTGTCGCCCCATCAATGCCATTACCGTTCGATACCGCCATCCCATTCCGCGTTTAGATGACATGCTTGATGAATTGAGTGGTGCCACGATTTTCTCTAAGATTGATTTGCGTAGTGGCTACCACCAAATTCGCATGGCAATAGGTGATGAATGGAAGACGGTATTCAAGACCAAACTTGGTCTCTATGAATGGCTTGTCATGCCATTTGGTCTTTCAAATGCTCCATCTACTTTCATGCGTCTCATGAATCACATCTTGCGACCTCTCATTGGCAAGAGTGTGGTTGTCTATTTCGATTATATTCTCATTTATAGGAAAAATCTCGAGGAGCATGTACAACATGTGAGAGAAGTCTTATGCATCTTGCGTCATGAGAAGCTTTATGCAAACCTTCCCAAGTGCACCTTTGCTCAAAACAAGTTGGTTTTTCTTGGATTTGTGGTTTCCGCCAATGGTATTGAAGTTGATTCTTCCAAGGTTGAGGCCATCCACAATTGGCCCACTCCTACCAATGTTGGTCAAGTTCGAAGTTTTCATGGACTTGCCGGTTTCTACCGCCGCTTTGTGAAAGATTTTAGCACCATTCCCTTTGAATGAGCTTACGAAAAAGAATGTTCCATTTGTGTGGGGCAAGGCACAGCAAAAAGCTTTTGATGAGTTGAAAAAGAGACTTACCGAGGCACCACTTCTTGTTCTTCCAAACTTTTCCAAAACTTTTGAGATTGAGTGCGATGCGAGTGGACTCGGTATTGGTGGAGTTCTTATGCAAGATGGAAAACCCGTGGCATACTATAGCGAGAAGTTGGATGGCGCACGCCTCAACTATCCTATATATGACAAGGAACTTTATGCTTTGGTTCGTGTTCTTGAAGTTTGGCAACACTATCTTTGGCCAAAAGAATTTGTTATCCACTCCGACCATGAGTCTTTGAAATATTTGAAAATTCAACACAATTTGAACAAACGTCATGCAAAATGGGTTGAGTTCATTGAGTCCTTTCCATATGTAATCAAATACAAGAAGGGCAAGGACAATGTTGTTGCGTATGGTCTTTCCCGCAAGCTCACCCTATTACTCACTCATTTGGATATCAATGTTTTGGGTCTTGATGAAATCAAAGATTTGTACGCCTCCGATAATTTCTTTGGACCAATTTTTGCAAAGTGTTCTAGTGAGAAGGGCATCGATGATTTCTATTTGCACCAAGGATTCTTGTTCAAGGGCAACAAACTTTGCATTCCCATGTCTTCGCTTCGCCTTTTGCTCTTACAAGAATCGCATGGTGGTGGCCTTATGGGACACTTTGGACGAGACAAGACATATGCCATGCTCTCCACTCACTATTATTGGCCAAGAATGAAGCGCGATGTGGAGCTCCTTTGCCGACGGTGCACAACATGCTTACAAGCTAAGTCAACTTCCAAACCCTATGGTCTTTATACACCATTGCCTATTCCTCATGCTCCTTGGTCCGATATAAGTATGGATTTTGTGCTAGGATTGCCTAGAACTAAATATGGTCATGATTCAATTTTTGTAGTGGTTGATCGATTCTCTAAAATGGCTCATTTCATACCATGCTCCCGAACGGATGATGCTTCACACATTGCCTCCTTGTTTTTTAGGGAAATTGTGAGACTCCACGGTGTACCAAGAAGCATTGTGTCGGATCGAGATGTCAAGTTCATGAGTTACCTTTGGAAGACACTAATGGCCAAGTTCAACGTCAAGCTTTTGTTCTCCTCATCCTCACACCCACAAACCGATGGGCAAACCGAAGTGGTGAACCGAAGCCTCTCCACACTACTACGAGTCCTTGTCAAGAAGAATTTGAAGTCTTGGGAAGATTGCATCCCGCATGCGGAGTTTGCCTACAACCGCGCCAAGCACACTACAACAATGAGAAGCCCGTTCATGGTTGTCTATGGCTTTGAACCACCTACGGCGATTGACCTCCTTCCTCTACCGCTACATGAGCAAGTAAACATGAACATCGACAAGCGAGCACAATACATGAAGAAGCTACATGAAGATACAAGGGCAACAATCGAGCAACAAGTTCTTCGTCAAACAACACGCCTCAACATGAAGAAAAAGGCACGGATCTTCAACGAAGGGGACCTAGTGTGGATACATCTTCGCAAGGACCGTTTCCCTCAAGAAAGAAACTCCAAGCTCAAGCCCCGAGGCGATGGTCCTTTCAAGGTCCTCAAGCGAATCAACGACAACGCCTACGTCATCGACATACCAATATCCAAGTACTTGGTGAGCAACACATTCAATGTGTCCGACCTCTCGCCATACCATGAAGATGAAGAGACGTTAGAGTCGAGGACGACTCTTTCCCAAGGGGGGGAGATGATGTAGCCCTACCCAAGGTCGATACTACATCAAGACCGACAAGCCCTCCTCGTGGTCCAATGACACGAGCTCGAGCCCAAGCCCTACACCAAGAGGTGAATTCGCTCCTCTCCACGTATGCTTTTGACACCCCTTTGGATGGCTTGCTACTTCATGCAAATACCCTATGTTCAATCAGGTACATCGACCAAGACGCGAGCCATGGAGACCAAGCCAATGGAGAGAGAGCTGGAAATGATGAAGATGGAGCTACAGCACCCAGGCCGGAACTTCCGCCCCCCAGGACCGGAACTTCCGGCGGAACTTCCGGCCAGATGCCCTCAAGATGCCTTCCAGCGCCCAGGAAAAAGGATCTAGCCGGAACTTCCGCCCCAGAGGACCGGAACTTCCGCCCACCGGAACTTCCGCCCAAGTTCCGCCCAAGTTCCGAAAGTCCGCGAAAACCATACTGGATGGTACTGCGGGACAATGGCGGAATTCCGGAACAAGGCCGGAACTTGGCCGGAACTTCCGCCCCACAAGACCGGAACTTCCGCCCCACAAGATCGGAACTTCCGCCCAAGATGACCGGAACTTCCGCCCCATCGAACTTCAGCACAACAGCACTTTTCAGCGTGTAACTTACCCCTTCGCCCCCACCTATAAATAGCCTTGTTGGCTCAGATCTGAGATTAGACTTGATGTAAGAGAAAACATGAGCTATGCTCCTTCCCGCGGGAAACCCTTCTAGATCTACGAATCTACGAAGTTATCTACTCTTCTAGGCGGTTGATCTCTTCTATTCTAGGAATTCTAGTGTTTTGGATCTTTTGCTTTTGTAATTCTATCTATTTGCACTCTTTTCCTCTTTGGAACTCTATCGATTGCTATTGCCAACCTTTTGTGAGGGATTCTACTCCTTGTGGGTCTTTTTCTTGCAATTCCGTTGGGTTGGTGTATCGGGCCAACGAAGAACAACCGGTTGTGTGTGTGTGTTGCGTTTGTATCTTCGATCCACCCCGCCATCCACCCACGTTCTTCGTGTTCATCCACCTCCCCCACGAATCCCATCCAAATCCGTGAAGATCGGGCACATCCTAGGACTTAGTCCGCATCAGGGTATCCAGTGTTCGTGCATCAGCTGCGCCATCTCGACGGCATGCGGCCCCCTGTTCGGTTGTGTCTCCTTCACGCCGCTGCCGGACGGCTCGAAATCGTTCTTCTTCTTCCCCATGGTGGTGTGGCGGTGTGCGGTGGCATATTTATTGGAGTAGAGCGGTCGGTGGTGTGGCCGATGGCAGGGACAATGATGGTCACTTTTAAAGGCCGGGCGCAAGCGGGACACGATGCCATTGATGGTGGCGCAGAAGGCCAGCCTCTGCCCGTGAAGCCTGGTGTGCGTGCAGAAGAAGAAGCGGCGCCATTGATGGCGAAGGGTGTGACGCAGACGCGGAAGCGAAGACCTTCGAAGTGATGGCTGCCGAAACAATGCGCTCAAAACAGGCCTCGCGCCTGCCAGGGGCTCGTGGGAGAAGCGAGCGGTCACACGGCGCGACCGTGCAACGTCCACCCAGACGCATCCGAGGCGCAAATTTGGGCCGCGTTTGCGTCTCGGCGGACAGCTCGGTCGCTGGGTTGGGGTGCATGCACATATTTCGACCACCTGACCGCAAACGGTCGTGATGCGTCTATTTGCGTCGGGCGCCCTTAGCCCCAATGTCCATATCAGGCGTAGCATTATCACCCTACAAGTTGAGAGCCGCCGACGTCATCTCAGGTTTTCCCCGAAGAAACTCCGAGATCCATGAGAGCACGAGGCGCGTTGGGCGTCCACAGAGGTATAGAACTTCGAGCCCGGAGAGGACTACGGTGACCTCGCCGCGACCATCGACGTGGTCTCCCAACGAGGAGAAGGAGGATGAGGACGACGAGGACGCACCTCCTGCTACGGAAGTGGCGGTGAAGCAGGAGGCGCTAGTGCCGGAAGATTATGACGAGGCCATGGCCAGGCCAGAGCCATCGAGGAGTCCAAGGCTGGAAGAAGTCGTCCGACTCACTGCCTTGGTGGCGAGCACACCACGGTGCAGCCAACAACTCCACCACTACCACCATGTACGGCCAGATGGTTCCGCTTCTGCCTCCTCCATAACACATGCCACCGGAGTACCCTGAGTACGCGCAGCAAAGGCCATGGACACCTCCCACGCTCGTTGACCTCACCAACAACGACGAAGAGGAGTAGGTGGCGACGTTGTCACTAAGGGCGCACCCGTTGTTCTTTTTTTCTTTTATTTTTTCTGTGAAAATTGTCTTTGAAATTAGTGAAATATATCTAGATTTTGGGCGTATTTAATTTTCATTTGAATTTGATTCTTTTAGTATTCGGCCAACGGGCCATGGCAGACCGAGGACTGGCAAGAAGGATCGCGGCCCAAATTATATTCATCACGTGATCCAAATTAATAGAATCGAAACATTTGAGTCGCCCGTTTTGGATCGCGTCCACTTAACATGCCTAAGAGCATCTTCAGTCGCGTCTCCCAAACCGCGCTCGATTGAGCGTTTGGGGGACGTGTTTTGTTCGTGCCGCGTTTGGGGGACGTCGCTCTCCAGCCGCGTCCCCCAAACGTCGCCCCCAATCAGAAATTCAAATAGTTTGCAATCAAAACAGATCATTCCCGTCGAATCATCACGATCAGAGTAGTGGCGATCAAAGTACTAGGCGCGCGATCATATTACAGACCGGTGGTGCATGCTAAATTAGAAGAAGGGGTTGTTCGGCGACATCGTATCCTGAGTCGACGATGGCCCATCGATCACGATCACCTTGTCGCGATCTACCCGGTGCTGTGCATGCTCCGTCTGCTACGTCGCCGATGCAGAGGCAGAGGCCGACGTAGGTGTAGCAGTAGAAGACGCGTCTGCCGGCTGTTGCTCCGCGGTTGCTGCCGCTGCCTGGGCCGCCGCGTCGGCCGCAGCCTCGGCCTCCGCCATTTTGGCTTCGATGTCGTCGAGGATTTGGCCTTTGAAGAAGTTGTGCCCCGCCCGCGTCCGGGGAGACATTCCCTCTGTCGACGCTCTCAGCAGGGACATGTCGTCCCTGCGTTTCTTGAGCTCCAACTTCTCCTCTTGCCTCTTGAGCAGCTTCGCCCACCTTTCGTCGGCCTTTTTGTCGCGAGAGAGAAAGGTCGAGGAGACTTCGGTGAGGCATTTCGTGATCGACGCATGCGTCTTCTCAGACGACGCAGCATCGGCCAAGGCGGCCTTGGCAGCCTTGTTGCCAGTAGGACGCCCTGCCGATGTTTCCAGCGGCGCGTCCAGATCAATGCCGTCCTTCCCCTTGGACGACGACAGGCGTGTCAACTTCCATTTGTGGTTCATTTTGAGCTTGCTATAGCAATGCGTCAGCGTGAAAGTCTTGTGACCTTCCGAGTTCTTCCGGTACATATCCATGGCCCTGTCAAACTAACCAAAGGAAGCGGAATCATTTCATCGAATACAATGTAGGCACTACAGATTATGTAATAAAGAGTCGTACCAGTTGGGAGACATTGGCGCCGCTGTCGCCTCTGTTCACTAAGTCGTGATGGTACCCATGGAAGGAGTTCACCGATGCCTGGATGATGGCCCATCGCGTCGACATTGCCTTTTGGCTCCTCTTCATTGTCACTTTCTTGTAGTCGCTGTTGATGAGCTTGCGCTCATCGAACTCGGCCTTGATCCTCGCCCAATATTGCCCGTATTTTTGGTCAGCGCCGATGATGGATTCATGGCTGACCGTCGCCCACGACTCGCGCAGACATAGATCCTCCAAAACCGTCCACTTGGGGCCTCGTGTGCCTGACGCCTTCTTCTTCTTCTTCACGCCGTCCGCGTCTACCTCCACGAGATCATCGTCGGAGGCAGCCTCCTCGTCCTCTTCCTCGCCGCCCTCTTCGTCCTCGTCGTCATCGTCGTCCTCGTCCTCCATCCCCTCCTCTTCCTCCTCCTCCTCGTCCTTTCCCCCGTCCTCCTCCTCCTCCTCAGCCCCGACGCCGTCGAATTCGAGCGGCTCCCTGCGGCCAGTGAACGGGGCGCCATCCGGACCGGGTCCTGCCTCGCGCTGAGCCGCTTGCTCGTACGCCGGGGAGTAGAGGTTGTTGGGGTTGAAGCCGCCTTGCGGCAGCACATCCTGGTACTGGGGCGACAAGTTAGGCGTCACGCACCCGGGAGTGCCGGAGGGGCCGTCGCTGTAGAAGGCGGATGTCGACGGAGAGATCACTCCCGGAACATACGCCGGCAAGGGCGTACTCCATGGGCTCGCGTTGGTGGTGGCGATACACCCGGCCATTATGTGTTGGTGCTGGCGTGCCGCCAGAGCCTTCTTCTCCTGCTCCGCCACCCTCCGTCCTTTCCGCTCCGCCGTCGCCATCTTCCGGCGCAGACAATCTTCCTGCCATTGATCATCGGTCCATCCTTCCGGCTTCTTCTTTGGAGCCGGCTCCTTCCGCGGCTTCGTGAACGGCGCTTTCGCCCCTTTTGTCTCATTGCCCGGCGGCTTCTTGGCCGCTTTCTTGGCCATCTTTTTTGGGCCTGTCGGCGGCGCCATGGAATGGGGAGAGGGTAGCGGCGGCGGGTGGACGGCGGGAGGGAGAAACAAATCGGCGGGATAGGAGAAATGAATCGGTGGCGGGACATGTGTTGGTAGGCCAGAAATGCACGGCGGGATAGGCGTGATGTGGCGGGAGGGGTGGGATTTTGCGGGAGTGGGAGATGAATTTTCCCCATGCCACTGACGCGTCGCTTCGCCTCGCTTTTCGTTATGTCCGGCGTGTCCGGTGCGTCCCATGTGGGACGGGGACGGGCTCGGGGCGCCGGACACCGTATCGGGCCGCACCGGACAAAAATCGGCTTTGGGGGACGCGGCTGAAAGCGTTTTTTTGTCCGGCATGTCCCAAATCGGTTGGGGACGCTTTGGGGACGTGACTGGAGATGCTCTAATAGCCCACTCCCTCTCATCTGAATCCAAAGTATGAGAAAATTGTACTCACAAAGATCGTGTGCAAAGGAATCGGACCTGGCGTCAGACACTAGAAATACCCACTTTTCAGTGTAAGTTCATCCGACACCAACATACTTTTCTTTCATCTAGATTTTCAAGCACGGTGTCCTGGATTTTCTACCTTCTGGCGCCCCAGCCATCAAATCATCTGGACGCGTGGTCTACAAAGCCGCCACTGACCTGTACCGCTGGTCTAGATCGTCCCCGTCTCCAAATCCCGGTTTTGCTCTGTCACACCAGCGTTACTGCTGTGGGTCCTCCTTCCGATCGTACGTCACGGCCATGAGGTATTATCGATTTGCTAGCGTCCGTATCCGCACAATTCCTTGCTGTTTCATCAATCTGCACGCGCGAGACACGGTCTAGATATCAGGCTCAGGTGGACTCGGGAGCCAAAACTCCGCCCTCTACCTTTTAGTTCTTATTTAAAATTTTAAAATATAGTACCAAGAAGAAATAGGACAGATTAGATATCAAGTTTTTTGTTATACCATCCTAGGTGCACAATTGCACGGGCTACCCAGCTAGTTTTTTTAACAGGTATGAGATCAACGATATTAACAAAGTTATCATTCCGGCTTGGCTTGGGCAAGGTTATGAACCCACTGGTCTCTTAATCCAATTTGTACTCTAGTCTATATTCGGATGTATTTGGCTTTCCATACTCTAGTGCAATTTATATGACCGATCCAGCGCTCTTAGAGGACGCCGCCCAAGCCCTTTCTAAATGAAAGAAACACAACTGTAGATGCACTAAAAACGTTTTGACAAGCTAAAACAGCTTGGCACAATGTCTTATGTTATGGGAGGGAGGGAGTAACTTTAGTTCCTAGTACTTGTTCAAATCTCTGTCAAATCTTATAAATTCGAAAAAAAAGTTGCCCATGGTATTCCAATCCAGACACAATGTTTACCAATTTACATCACGACGCCTTTCTGGCAACACTTACGAATTACATGTGGGGCATATGGGGGCTACGAAAAACTATGACTTCAATACGCGCCGTGGAGTCGTGTTGCGTGAACTCATGCTTGCAGTTTTCAATAGCCTACGAAATTCATCAAGGCTTATTTTGCCATCTTTGTCAATGTCTGCTTCCTCCAGAAGGGGGTCAATTGAACCCTTCAGTCCTGTATTCTACAGAAAAGAAGCAATACGTCAATAAGAAGGTGAGCTCCTTATTTAATTGTGAACTTGTATTTTGCAGCATCAAAAAAAGTAAAACGGGCAATGAAGCTGGGCAATTTGGAGTGTACCATTCTTAGTTCATCAGATGTGATATAGCCATCACCGTCGACATCGAATTTATCAAATGCAGCCTGAGACAATGACTTCCACTTCTCAGTATCATGTTCCACTAGCTGATGCACATGTAGTGTGGCAGCAACAAACTCTTCAAAATCAACTAATCCATCTGTGTTACTGTCAACCTGCTCCAGAGTACATGTAAAATTATCTAAAAGGAGTAAATGTAAAATGTTGATGTGGTGTTATTTTTTTATATAATATCTCAATTCCTGCAGGGAGAAATTGAATTGGTTAACTGCATGATTTTGCTTCCGTTAGTGTTTGGCTATATCTAGGAGGTCATTGTTGCATGGGTACAATAAAATGCAATCCCGCGATTGGCTACCTTCAGGTTGAAGGCAAACATGGTGATATATGTGGGTATTGGCCACAGGCTCGACCATTCACCATGTACCACGAATGCTGCTTCCAATCCAGATATGGTGGGTACCCCAGACATCACCATGCCAAACTCAACTCCATCAACAATCCCAACTCATACAATTGGTCCGACGACAAGAACCCTAATGAAGGCATTATGAGATGAGACGAGGTGAATCTATTCCTAAACACGTGTGATTTTTCTATACCTCCATGAATGGCTTGCTACCTAATGCAAGAACCTTGTGTGTACTTTACCTTGATGACCTAATGGAGAACTCAAGCTGAAGATGGGGGAAGATACACCTAGGGAAGAAGGAAGAGAAGCTGCTCAGGAGCACCCGGAGCCTCCAGTCCCAGGCTCCCAGCTGCGCTGAGACTCCGGAACCAACCCAAGAGGAGCCAGAAACAAGCCTGGATTCTTTGGGCCCCAGGAACGAGAAGATTCCAGGACCCAGAAACTCCGGTCCAGACTGCTCGAACACTCCGGAAACGACACAAGAGGAGCCAGACTGGACCCAGAGACTCTAGCCCACACCTCCAGCTACTTCAGGAGCCCGGAGACTCCGACTTCATTGGCCTGGAGCCTCCAGGCTACTGTCTGAGCATAGCGTTTCAGGAAGGACTAGGAGGGAAATTGTTACTATTAATCTTGACATTGTGTACACATGCGGTCTGAATAATTACTGAATGCATTAGGTGTTAGCAGGGCTAGCACTGGAAATTGGTCAGCTAGTTAGTGGTATGAGAATGGGTCTTGGTGCATGTGTGAGTGGAGTCATGGCTCTACTGGTGTGCTTTGCATGTTGGCCAAGTCACATGCATCTAGAGAGATTCCAGGAGGTGGATTAGTGTGTTAGTGGAGTAAGTTTATGAGGTGCGAGTCCTTATCTTGTACTGCCTATTTAACAAATGAATGAGAAAATGAGCCGTGAGGGGAGGGAGAAACAAGAAGTCCACATACCCCACATAAGTTTTACGTCTTGACCACTACACCACCTAAAGTCTAAAACCAGGTAGTGCATTCCCTGAGGTTTGCAAAAACGGTCAAATCACCCCTAGAGCTTCTTATGGTGGTTTTGAGGGTGGACCTACCAGTGCGAGAAGAATGTTCCAATTAGAGTAAGTCGTTTGAATTGAAGCAATCCAGACGAGCTTCAGCATTGACACTTGTAATTGGATGTTTGGGACTCATTCCTATTTGCTATTTATCTCTACATTTGTGTCTTTGTAATCTCGTTTCCATCGTGCTGTTGTTTCCCCTGTTGTGTTCATTGTTCTTGTGGTCAATTCGTGAAAATCATGCCACTAACTTGTATCAAATACTCCTTAACAGATTCTCTTTAGTTGTTTAATTTTATTGTTGTTGGCTTTTGTTTCCTTACATATATGTGAGATCATTCCTACGAATAGGCAATGTTGTCAAACGTGTCTCCAATCCTATTAGGATGTGGAGAGTGTGAGCCTTATCCTTTTAGGACTTCTATGCAGGAAATGTAGATAACTAAACCAGCGGAGTGGCTACGGAAAATACCCAACCCAAGCAAGCAAGACAAGTTTCATGGCCTCATCCAAAGCAATTAGGGCAACCGAACACACAAGAAGCTTAGTTCACTTAGACGAGTTTTTACTCTCATCAGCAATAAATCAAGTGACTTAGCCAGCTTAAACTTTTCACCCTCGTTGGCATTTGTTCTATGCTGAGACCCCAAATTTGTAATTAAATGCATTTGCATTATTAGCATCATGGACATGTTACTAAGAAAATTCGCATTTTAAAATAAAGTGGAAACCTTAATATGTGCAAATCATCCTTTGTTTTAAATGTTTCTCAAATCTTTACTAATAAATTAAAATAGGACTTGATGGTTGGTACGTCGTTCTAGAATTGCCCCTGAAGTTGAAACAATTTATGAGATATGCCACCCCGAAGTGAACTTACCGGTTTGCCTTTTTCTTTCCCCTACTCTATGCCTCATGCATTCGGTTTCCCCTTATCCCCTTCATCCTTCCAGATGCAGCTGCAAACACCGTCGCTATAGCTGCAAACATCGACCAACGCAACAGAGACATGATTCGGAGGACTAGGCTGCACCGCTTCTGAGGAGAAGTTGTGTGTCTCCCCATCCTTGGTCTGCCAACTCCGCCGAGAGGAAGTCTCTCCCCTTCCTTGTTACTTCGCCCTCACGCCATCATACTCCTCCGGTGAGGCACGGAACGTTCTGCCTCTTCTCCTGTTCCGTTAATTAACCCGCGCTCCCAGGACGCACGCGCAGACCTCTGTCTCGCCGGAAACCAGAAAAAAAACTATTCCCTGCCCTGTTCCGCTCGTCTCTCCCATCTTGGCGGCTAGAGGCGGGCAGAGGTGAGGGAAGCGGCGTGCTCCGTGCCGGTACGGCCATCTTTCGCTGCTGCGTCAACATTGCAGCCGCACTCAAGGTCATCTGGCGACCACGAGGCTGAACCTGAGCAGGGTCGGAATCCCCTCCAGATATTATACACGCGCTTGTGCGAAATGTGCTAGCAGCCGGCGGCAAGCCTAGCCACTGCACCCTAGCTGGACGCACCTACCTGCAGGCTTGCGTGCAGCAGGTTCCGTGCTCGGGAAGAACCGGTTGGACAGTGAGCGTGTACAGAACAAAAAAGAAAGCGAGGAAAAAATGGTTGGCTAATATAAGTAAATCTTTGGAAAATATTAGCTTCCAAGATTTGGGTACAAAGGTGTTTTTTTGAAAAACTGAATAATGTCAATACATCGCGGCTAGCAAAAAAACTGATATGATCCCCGAAAAGATCCAAAGTCAAATTACAAGTTAAATAATACACAATTCTGAGTTGTGCATTTAAAGGACTCATGAATTTCATTGTTGCCGAATCGACGACGTTTTAACAATGGGCGTGCTGATAGATGAGACTGTCTTTGCTACAGAACAATGTGGGATTAGCAGAGTGTGCGGCTACGGTGGAACCCATCAAGTAGCGCTGCAAGCCGTCATGCTCTAGCACAATTCTATCTCCCGTTGCAAACTGAAAATTTAACCATTCTATAAAATCTTAAAAGACCCTAGGGACGCATGGGTATTCAGCTAGTACATCAAAAACCCGAAAACAAGACTATGTGAACCTATATCTTAGGAAGGTCATTAGGTATTTTCATAATTTTCTAAACATGTACGAATCACCAAATCTTGCAAAAATGGCGTTGTTTTAGGGCGTCTCCAGCTACCCGATGCATCCGTTTGTGTCCGTGGTCGAAAAATTGGTTTGCACCCAGCCTAGAGGCCCGACGCAAAATGACCTGCCTATCCGCGGGGACGCAAACGCGGCCCAAATTTGCGGCGCGAATGCGTCTGCGTGGACACGTTTCATGACCTTGTATTCCCAGCCGGCCACACACGCCACGACAGCGAAATCGACTAGGCGTTCACTAGCGCCCCCGTCCCTTCCATGCAGCCCTAGCGCGATGACGCCACCACACTGTCGCCGCGCCAGACCGCCGTTGTCGGCAGGACTCTCCGTTCCATGCCTCCTCCTCGTTCCAGACTTCAAGCTAGGGTAGTGAAGAGGTCCTGCCCGCGCTGCTCTCGTCCTTGTAGGCCGCGCATCTGTAGGAAGCGCCTGCTGGCCTCGACGCCTAGCACATGTTCGATAAAACGCCAGTATGATCCCGATGCAATTTTCATACTGCATTACGTATCTAACAGATGGTGATTTCTATGTTGACATCGACGATTAGCTTGGGGTTCACAGAGAACAGCCTGGGTCAACGAAATGGGATGTCATCATTATGCTTCTAGTCTCTTAGTCCTTCGTTAACCTTGTTATGTCCAGAAGCATAACTTGCTTCCATTGATTGATGTAATGTTGGGCCAATGATCTCTGCTTGCAATATTTTGCTTCTATGCTCTGGCAAGAGCTGGCAATATAACCTTTTTTGAGTCGTGGAGTTAGTGATTTGTTACCGGTTGTGGCTACCCATCTCGTGCATGATGCGTGTACGAATATAAAGTGCACGGGAGGGGTTTAAGGCACTCGAGCTCATTGTTATGCGGATTTGATTATGATTAGCAGGGCAGTTAAGGTGTTGTTGTATCAATGGTATTTTGGCGCGTACGAATGAGTTTCGGCCTGGGAATGGTGACCCAGTAGCCTTCGAACCTAACATGGCGGTGTGAGGTGTTGTAATGCTGATAGTATTCCGGCCTGCTTGCCGATGTGTTTCGGGCTGGGATTGGTCAGTAACCCTCAAGTCTGTGATGTCTAATGGACATAACGTATATGTATAACCTGATCCCGAGGTCCGACAACTTTTGGTATTAGAGCAGGACTGGCTGTAGGAAACCCTTCCTATTAGTCGATGTTGAGTCTAGTGCTTGTGAAAATTATTTCAAGGATAAAAGGTATTTGCAAAACTATGACTAGGCTTCTTTTTTACTCCTTATCTAGGATCACTCTAATTCTAAGTCACCTTACTTGGTTTTGTTTTAAAAGGTTTTGCTATCTCTTCTAGTCTTTCAAATCTTAGATCCCTCGTGGGAAAGTCGTTTCTTAACCAGTTGACCTAATGTTGAGTTCGCCAGTAGAGTGTGAGTATGTGTTCCGAAATCTGTTTTCTCTCGTTTCAAAATAGATTTTTTAAGGAAAACATCCCCAGCACTCCTTATTAAATTCTTGCATAAAATTTTCAATATGGAAAACATGCCTTGGGTCCATCTAATTTGGAGGAGTTACAACAATCCTTCACCACAAGCTACTAATATCTCTAGCTCCTTTAGGTGGAGGGGTATCGTCAAACTATGCTCAAAGTTCAAAAGTTTTGCATCTTGCTCAATTGCTTCTAGTGATATCCAACAGGACACGGGTACCTCGTCAAGAACCTTGAGGTTATCACAGGGGGGGTAGAAGCAACGCTCCAAGCTCAACGTCGACACGGGGAAGCAGGAGTAGCGCGAAGACGGCACGATAGAGAGAGACAGTGTTTACCCAGGTTCAGGGCCCTGGTGGTGAGGTAAAACCCCTATGTCCTGCCTTGGAGTGGTATTGATCTTGCTTCGAGAGGAGTATGGTGTACAAGGTGGTGGAGCTCCTCTTCTCCCACATCTAGATGGGATCTACTCTAGGTAGAAGACGATGGCATCTAAAGAGCATTTGCTGGGGATCTAGAGGGAGAGCAAAAGAGCGGCCTACACTATTGGGCACCTGCCCTTCCTTTTATAGAGGCCTTGGCCCTCCTCCCCAAGAAAGGTTCGTCGAGGGGTAACCATAGAACGACCCAAGGAAGAGGACAGTCCATGGTTACACTGACCATCCTGGCTCATAGGGGTGGTTGTGGTCGGTGTCGACACCCCCTGCTGTACTTGCACCGTCCATCGCACACCTTTAGGAAAGGGGGCAGCAGCCAGCTCACTTTATGCAGGCAAACTTGGACCTTCACTCCTCTTCTGTATGCGTCATGGCTGGCGTCATCCTCAGGTAGCGTTACTCCTACGCCACTGGCTCGTGATGGCATTCGGATGGCATCTCTTGAGATACCTCTCGTGGAGGGAAGCTCCATGAGGCCTTGTGGTAGCCTTGAAATGGCTAAGTCTTGGATGCTTCGCGAGGTACCCCTTGGCAAGGTGTCCTACCCATCGCGGACATCCTTTCGCTCGAAGAGGTGCTCTTTGTCTTCTGTTAGTGGGCCGCCGCGAGGGCCTAGCAGCAAGTGTACATGGTACCCTGGGTTCCATAACACAGACAGTAGCCCTCAGGGCCCAGCCCGCACGAGCCCAGCAGAGAAGGGTCAGGGACCCAACAAGCTGCAGGTCCACGTGGTGGCATGCGGCAAGATGCGCTAGCGCCTCTTCCTGAGCGTTGAGTCCAAAAGGCAGGCTCCTCTGGTCCGTAGGATCCTCGAAACCGCCTTAGTGAGTGGGAATCACCGCTCGCGCATATAGAGGGGAGCCTGGCCGAGCAATTCCCCACTCCCTTCTTCTCTAAGCTTCCGCTGCCACTAGACACGTCTTAGTATCTATCCACGCCGCACCTTGCTTGTCAGATCCGCTTCTATACCACCTCCATCTTCAATTCCACACCTATGGCCGACCAGGCATGCCTTCTGGGAGGACTCGGGGAGCGGGGCGTGGTCCCTGGCGGGCCCCGCCGCCGTTGGACCTTTCCCTCGTCTTCGCCTTGCTTCGGAGCGTGCCCGTGTCGTGCACCTCCGACGTTGTCACCGGTGTTGCGTCGCTGGCCACATTCGGGCGGCCAATACGTCGTGGCTGGGTGGATACGGTGGCGACGGCGCTGCTCCTTGGCGGCGGGGCGGCGTGGCGCGAGTAGGCGGCAGGCTGGTCGCCGGCGTGCGGCCGGCAGGGTCGTCTCGGCCCAGATCTGGACCAGTTTGGGCCCAATCTGGGCTTGGACGGGCTGCCCTATGCGCGCTGTGGTCGCTCCCTGGAGGTGGCGGAGGTGTGTCGGTGGGGTGAGGTGGTGGCGGCACTGCCGCCGGCCTGCTGCAGCGCGGCGGCGGAGACTTCACGGGCCAGTTTGGGCCCGGCCGGGCCAGCTCGGGCCTGGTGTGTCTCTGCTACTACGTCCGGTCGGCTACCGCGAAAGCGGTGGAGGTAGTGCCCTCCCGCGCGGCTGCGGTACTGCTGTCCCTTACCCGATGTCCCTTCCCCTCCTCTAGGCCTCGCGATGGTGTCCGCAGTGAGACGGCGAAGCTGTAGTCAAGACCGTGGTGGCGCATGCTGGTGGGCGACATGTTGGGTGGGCTCTTTGGATCGTCCAGGGTGGTGTTGGTTGGGGTTAGGAGAAATCCTTGCCGGCTCGTTCGGCACCGATGCGGTGACGCCTGTGGGTGCCATCCTTCCTTCCTGAAGGGCATCGGGTGTACCTCCCTCCTCACCCCCGCCGCGTACCGGGGGAAACCCTAGGACTTGTCCGGGCAGCAGCGGCGTCGTCGTCGTCGCTTTCCTTATTGGAGGTGTTGCTTGGTATGGGGGCGATCCAGAGTGCTAGGAGCGTGGTGGGACATGTCCGGAGGGCGCAGCGGTGGCGACTCGTCTTCGTTTTTCCGTCGAGCTGCCGATGATAGCATTTTGTTTCTCTTTTCTTTCTTTTTGTTTCTTTTCTTTTGGGCTTGATTGTGCTGCGGCCCCAGCGTGCTCGTTGTATCGTGTGGTTGCTATATTAATATAGCGGGGCGAAAGCCTATTTCGAGGAAAAATACGTCGTGGCACCCCCCCCCCCCCACCCCCGCCCAAACGGCTCCGCGCGAGCCCGTGCGCCAAACGCCCCAACTCACAGAGTCCCACGGGCCCTCCTTTGTTATGGTCATGCTCGGCAGCGGAGAATATGTGTTAGCCTCTTTTCTTTTTCGAAAAATCATTTTCCGCAATTATTAAAATAGTGATATGTGGACCCCATCGTTAGAATTTTAGTCATTTCCGCAAATGTTTCCATATTGATTAATAAAAGTCTGACAGGGTCCATTTTTCAAAAACTTAATATTTTGTACAAATTGCGGAAATTGAATGAAACTTGTAAAATCCATAACTAATTAATTTCAACACATGACAATACAAATAATATATGAAAGTGTTGAAAAAAAGGAAACCTTTTGTTTTAATGTTATCATCAGGCATCTTTAACCAACTTTCAACCATGTCTATATTGGAAGAACAAAATGAAGTTTTCCTTAATATGTGGGGTTTATGGAAAGGCAACGATTATGCATTCAAACTCCATTTAAATTGATGATCATGTCATAGGGCTAATTTCAGTAATATAAACATATCATGTCATCATTCTTGTTTGCGTATCGATGCTAGGTATTGAGTGTTATTTTCCTTCCCGGTGTTTGCTTCTTCCAGTAGGATCCAACGTTGATGTGCGCAAGGAGATCGAAATCAAGGTTGACGACTCCTAGAGATCAATAACTGGTTATCCATGACAAGGCAAGCATAACCTTGTTCATATGGTTTTGAAGTCTTTCAACTTCTGGTTACATATTTCATACAATTCACATGTCTTTTATCAATAGGTAGATTTATCCTATGTGTTGCATGTTTCATCCTTGTAGCCTAGTTTCCCAGATCCACTGCTCACGGCATAACCAGGTTTGACTTGTGTGCTTAGCCATGTTTAGTCATGCTTAGTTGTTACGTTCTGGTCCATCCGGTCGATGAATCAAAACTACGATTGAACCTAGTATGATAGGATGACGTGGTGTGATCAGTGTATGTTTAAACATGCTTAGAAGCTTAGACAGGAGCCCACGGTGGGATGTGGTGGGTTTTCTCAGTTCTGCAACCCTAGGAATCGAGTTCCAGTCACTTGATACGATTGAGCGTACATCCACACGTGGAGGTGTGGGACTCCTGCCCACTAACTAACTTGCTTAGATCTATTCATGGGCCACATAGGTTGGGTGTTCCATTTGACATACGCATGAGTGTGTGAAAAACGTTTGCGACTAGATGCATACATATAGGGAGATGGCGGATCCTCTGGTAAACCAACCTTTACTCACAACAGTTCCGTGTCGGAGAACGACCATCTTGCGATGGCAAACTAAGAACTTTTGTCGTGGATCATGGACTAGGACAACGTAAGGTAAAGTTTGTTGGTGATCGCACTTGATCGGTGTCCCCTGCAAGGGCATCAATGGAGATAGTCATCACGTGTGGGTAGAATTAGCTTCGTGTTCCCACACAGCAGCCTCGAGCTACAGAATGGGGTGTCGCTGTTATGCTACTGGCCTTTTAGGCCTTTTGTTAACTTTGCTTTGTCTAATAGCATAACTTTCTTCCGTTGATTGATGTAATGTTGGGTCAGTGTTCTCTGGTTGTACCTCTGCTTGTAGATTGATGTAATAATGGGTTAGTGATCTCTGCTTGTAATATTTTGCTTCTCCGCTCTGGTAAGAGCTTGCAATATAACTTTATTGAGTCATAGAGTCATTGATCTGTTACCAGTTGTAGTTCCCATCTCGTGCATGATGTGTGTATGAATATAAAGTGCACGAGAGGGGTTTAAGGCACTCGAGTTTCATTGTTATGCAGACTTGGTTATGATTAGCAAGGCAGATGAAGTATTGTTGTGCCAATTGTATTTTGGCGTGACAATGAGTTTCGGCCTAGGATAGTACCCCAGTAGCCCTCGAACCAGCCTGGCGGTGTGAGGTGTTGTAGTGCCGATGGTGTTCCGGCCTACCCGCCGATGTGTTTCGGCCTAGGATGGGTACCTGTAACCCTCATATCGCCATGTCTAATAACTCTGATCACAGGGTCTGACAATAGAAGCTTGAAACCACAAGAACAATATATCACTTAGAGTATTCAGGCAAACAGAGGAAAGCCCATCTGAACTGTAGACACATAGTCCCCCATCCAGATCGGGGATATTAAAAATAGAAGAGTTTTTCATGCTGTTATCACATCATAGCAATACACACAGTTAAACAAACTCCAGCAGATAAAACCATATTATTATGCTATTCCATTTTCTTCTGTAGTTGTCCTTTTAACGTACTGGAAAGGAATAGACATTAAATTGTTTGTGAATCAATAGATAATGATTTTTCAAACAATATAAATCACCCATTAAAAGCCTTCTATGAAAGATTTATGCTCATAAAAACATGTGAAAACAAGACAGGTCAAATAGTGATTGGCAACATACCGCCTCAACAATCTCCAGAACACGAGGACCCTTTAATCTCCATGGAACATCCTTCGCAAGAGCCTGCACATCACATATGTTGCTCAAACATCAGTCTTTAAGTATAAATAGATGACCTAGAAAAAATAGGTCCCAACAGAAAAATAGTAACTGTCCAGAAAAAATTGGTAGCAAGGAATCTATTTTTCTGTTTTCAGAAGACCAAAGGTCTTGGCAATTGCTATGAAAAAAAAAATCTGTATAATTAACAAAGTTCAGAGTTAATTCTAGAATCAATAGAGTTAATTAGATTGATTTACGATCAAAAGAATTCAGTTCATTAACTGTGAGCATCGATGCTACGATGTTACCATTGTAATTCCTTTGTTCAACAACACAAGAGTTTTCTCGCAGGTTTTCATTCACAAGAGTTTTTAATGATGCAAATAATATTTTTTGCAGATTTTTCATTAACAAGTTACCGTCGATATGATTTATAACACTAATTGGCCATTACTATCACAAGCACATAGTTACTACTACATATCATTAATTACTTTGATATTCAAGCATCAAGCATAATTGGATTGGATGTTTAATGTTACTACCTCCATTGAGAAATAGATGATTCTTTAGAAAACGTTTAGCAAAACTTCCAACTTTGATTGGTATTAAAAAGCTGTTTGAGTAGAAACTAATAGTAGCATCCATTTGTCCTAAACAATATCATAATTATTTCTACAGCATACTCATATGCCTATATCTAGATGACCAGATATCTTCCATTTACGAATGGCAAGAATCCAAAATAAAAAAAATTATGCAAGAACAGGAATGAAAGCCAACAGTAATTACCTGCTTCAGTTAATCATCAACTGCACTTAGTGATGACAAAGACAACACTAATCATCTTTAATAGTTTAACCATAGCTATCTTGAGCATATTAATTAGTGATTACCACTTATAGATGTACCACAGTAAATTTTATTTCCTACTTCTTCAAGCGTAAGGTACAATTCAAAAAACTCATTTCAAGGACACCGGTGTTTCATGTTAGTAAAACAATAAAGAAAGTAATGCAACAAAAAATTTCAACAATATGCACCTGCTTCAGTTCTTCCAGGCTAATCGTTCCACTCTTGTCAATATCAATGGCATTGAACTGGTCACGAAGATCAGACAGTTCTTCCGAATTTAATGTGGATGCTAATGCCTATAATGTTGTAGAAAGTCATTTGTATCGCACCTTCCAGAGTCATGCCCAATATTCCAAACTACTCTTTCATACCAACTTACCCTCAACGCAAATTGTTTGAAACGACTGTATTTAACAAACTGTCGCATATTATGCAATACTGATATGTCCAGAGGTACTGCAGATGCCTCTCCACCTTCTCTCACCCATTCATGTGCTGGAAAAAGAAAACTGACACAATAAATAAATATGATATTATGGCATACCAAGGCCCAGCTGATGTTGTTCCCAGCAGCGATCATATCCAATCATGTCTGATAAGGATAAACAATAAATGATGCTTGTAAATCAGTTTAGCAAATAAAAAGTTGACAAACCAACAAATATATCACAATCAAACACAATAGTAATGAATCCCATACCACTGGAACGCATGAGTAGCTGATTGCATGATATCATAACTTTAAATAACAAAGTTAGGTCACTAGCACAAGCTAAGAAATGAAGGAATTAATTAACAGCAGAGTGAGTATCTACCAAAACCATCTTTTCATCCAACCATGACTGCTGATCCCTCCTACATTACTAATATTAGGGGGGTTATTTTTATGTCCTCCTAAATATGATCCATCCAAGAGTTATCCAGGGATAAAGAGAGTTCACATGATTGAATACAAATTAACAGGCTTGATTAGGTGCTCTGCATATTAGAAAACTTAATATTCAGATATTTGACATTAGTAAATGGTTACATACACAATGCCTGAGCAGCAGTTAGTCTTGCGCGGGGATCCTTAACTAGTAATTTCTGCACAAAATCTTTAGCACTTGAAGTAATATTTGTCCAAGGCTTTCGAACAAAGTCTGGTTTGTTCTTCAAGACCTGTAACATAAAAAAAAGGCAATCGATAAAAGATAATTCAGATTAACCATAACTATCAGCGGCCAACAATCTACCAGAGTACATGAAAATATTTAAAGTTATGTACAAGCACAGCTACTGTGCTTCCACCTAGACCATCCGTGCTAGCATTTGTGGACATTAAGAGCCTCTTCCAAGGATCTTCTGTAATCATCATCCAAGCTATCCTACTAACTACTATACTTATGGTTGTCTTTGCGAGTTTTTCATAAGGTAAAGAAATATCTAAACATACTTTTTTTCGAGAAAACGCAATAGACTATTGTGTTTCATTGCATTGAAAAGATAGAGTTCAGAATTACAATCCTCCTAAGAGGTCACAAGTGAACCGAAAAAAAACACACATCAGGCCACACATCCCTTAGGCCCTTGGCCCCCGCAGTAACCCACAGCCTGGCCTCCTCCTTCATGTTGGCGAGCAAGCTTTGCACGGAGGGTCTCGCCCTATCGAAGACGCAATCATTCATGTGCTTCCAGATCATCCAGGGGGTCAATAGGATGATGGTGGCAAGTCCCTTGCGCATCGGCTTCGGCAGGTCTCTGTGCGCATCGATCCACCAGTTGGTGAGGCTAGCCTTGCCGCTCGGCGCTTGGTATTGCAGTCTAAGCCAGGACAGGACCTCATGCCAAACCTGCCGGGAGAAGGGCAAGACATGGTGAGGTGGTGCATCGTCTCAGGCAGCTGGTCGCAGAGCACGCACTTGGTGTGGTGCTGCAATCCCCGGCGTGCCAGGTGGTCAGCGGTCCAGCACCGGTCCTATGCTGCAAGCCAATTGTGAAACTTCACATGCGGCGGCGCCTAAGTCTTCCAAATTAGTTAGCAGCTCTGGCAGAGGAGCGAGCCCGTAGCACGACTGCACGGAGTAGACGCCGTTCGGAGACCACTTCCAAACAAGGCGGTCACTCTTGATGGTGAAGCTCTGTGTGGGCGATAGCTTGCCAGAGGCAGAGGTATTGGCCGACCTCATGCACGCCCAGCACGCCGTGGATGTCCCTGGCCCAGCTGTTCGTCTCGAGCCCTGCCGCCACAGTCCTGGTCTTGCGTCGCCACTTGGGGATGCACTCATATAGCTGCGGCGCAAACTCGTGGACGGCGTGCCCCTCGATCCAACGGTCCTCCCAGAACAAGGCCGTCTGCCCGTTCCCGATGGCCATCGAAGTGGATGCGAAGAAGATCACGCGCTCTGTTGCCGGGAAGTGCAAGTCGAGGCCGTCCCATGCGCGCTGGTCATCCGTGCGGGAGAACCACTACCAGCGCAAGAGCGAGGCCTGTTCTCTCCAGGTCGGGAACAAGGCTGGGAGGCTACCTTCTTGCGCCCCTCCTAGAGGAAGGCATGTTGGATCCGCTGCAATTGCTTGACGATCTTCTTCGGCGGGTTCAACACCAACAGTTGGTGGAGAGGGATCGCGCTTAGAACAGCCTTGATGAACGGGAGCCTCCCAGCCTTGTTCCTGAGCTTGGCCTTCCAGGTGGGCAGCGCAGCCGCCATCTTAGCGAGGAGAGGCTGCAGCTGAGTGGCAGTGGGACGACGAATCGTGAGCGGAATCCCCAGGTAGATGAGTGGTAGCTCAACGACGGGGCAGCCCAACAGCTCGATCGCTAGCATCACACTCCCAAAGTTGACTTGTAGCCCCGAGGCGTGGCCAAAGAGCTGCAGAATCCCCTTGATTGCGAGCACGTCGCTCACCATTGGGTGGCAGAACAAAATCATGTCGTCCACATAGAGCGAGAACGCTGGGATCTGGCGGCTGCAGGATTCCCGTGTCGATGGCGCACGCGACCGAGAGCGTCGACGGTGAGGACGAAGAGCTGGGGCGGTAGAGGATCGCCCTGCCGCAGCCCTCGCCGGTGCCAAATGGGCGGTCCAGGGTCTCCATTTATCAGCACTGGTGCTGGGCAAGGAGAGCAAGATGGCTAGCCAGTCGATGAACAGGTCGCTAAAGCCATAGCCGCGCAGCACCTCAAACATGAACGCCCAGGACACCGTGTCAAAGGCACACGCAAGGTCGAGCTTGAGCAAGATACACGGCGCGCGTAGCTGATGCAGAAGGCGCGCGGACTGCTTGATCATCACAAAATTATCGTGCAGGCTCCGCCCCGGTATGAACACATTCTGATTAGCGCTGATCAGCCGACCGAGTTTAGGTGCCAACCGTAGCAAGAGCATCTTCATGAACACCTTGGCGATCAGGTGAATCAAGCTGATGGGCCGGTAATCGCCGAGGGAGCTCACGTCGGCGCGCTTCAGGAGCAAGGTCAACAGAGCTTGGTTGACGCGGTGGAAACCGCGGCCACGAAGCTCGAAGAGTTGCTGGAAGACATCGACGATGTCGTGCTTGACGGTGCTCCAACACGCGCGGAGGAATTATGCGGTAAATCCGTCCGGGCCAGGGGCCTTGTGCGCCGGCAGCTGCTTCCATGGTTTTAAAGGCGTCGCCTAAGCGACGCTTAGGCGTCCGAGCGGTCGAGGAGGGCAGGACGTCGGGCTCGCCTTTGGTTTCTGACGAAGGCGTCCAGATTCCCTCGCCTAGGCGTCGAAGTCGTCGCCTTCCTCGCTTCTGGACGCTCTGCTCGGGTTGGGACGCCATCAACAGGTGAGCGGGAAAGAGAGCTGGCGGCGGGAAAAGTGAAATTGGGGCCAAATTGGAGGGAAATTGGGGGGGATTGAGAGGGTAAAGAGAGGAGAGAAGGAAGGGAACACACCGTGATCAAAATCGAGTGGATTGAGAGAGAGAGAGAGAGAGAGAGAGAGAGGAGCTCTCTCTTCTCCAGCGGCCAGCTCCTCCTCCGCCAGATCTCCTTCTCCTCCGGCCAAGCTTCCAGGCATCTCCTTCCGGGCGTCCTAGGCGTCTACAGCACCGCCGAGCGCCGCGGTGGCTGCCTCTCCGCCTGGCCTCCTCCTCCTCCTTGCCCCATCTCGGATGGCCTCCTCCGACGGCAGCAGCAGCTGCGGGGGCCGTTTCCGGTAGGGGAGAGAGGTCGAGGTTGAGCTCTCGTCCAGCCCCATCTCGTTGGGCTGGTTGGGCCGGGGGTACTGGGCCGGAGTATTACTGGGCCGGAGCCCTTTCCTTCGCTTCGAATGAAGGCGTCGCCTCGCCTTGCGCCTTGAGCGCCTATGCGTCCAGGCGCACCCCCACCACAAGGCGTTAAGGCGTCGCCTTTTAAACCATGGCTGCTTCATCGTCTCCCAGATCTCATCAGCCAGGTTGGCGTCCAGCACGATGAGGTGCTCGAGATTGAGCGTGTGCTCGCGCGTAGCAGCCGTGCCCAGTAGGTCATCGAAGTGCGCGAACGCCGCCTCCGGCATATCAGCTTGCTTCGTGAGAAGAGAGTTGCCATGTTGCAGTGCAATGATCCTGTTCTTCTGCCGTCTGTAGCTGCACTGGCGGTGGAAGAACGCTGTGTTTGCGTCGCCATCTTTCAGCCAAGCAATCCTGGAGCGCTGTCGGGCGATGGTTCGCTCCAGCGAGGCAAACCCCAGGTATACGACCTTGAGCTGCTTGTGCAGCCATGACTCGTGCGGCGACAGTATCCTATCCTCCTGCGCTGCGTCGAACTTGAGGATCAATTCCCGGGCGATCGTGAAATCCATCCAACCGCAACCAGAATTCCTCGAATCGGAACCGGCGACGTGCGAGCGGGAGTGGGGCACAGTCGAGCAGCAGCGGGCTGATCGGAGACCATAGAGGCCATGCACCGGAGGTGGCAGTCGACGTGGGAATCCTCCCAATCGGTGGTGCAGAAAAACCGGTCCAGGAGCACCCACGTAGGTGGTGTTTGGCCGTTCGACCACATGTACTTGCGCCCATTGAGGTATAGCTCTTTGAGCGCAAGATCGTTGAGAAGATGCCAGAATCTGGCCATCATCCGCCGGTTTAGGTTGTCGTTGCTCTTGTCCTCGTTGCGGTATATAAGGTTGAAATCACCACATAGCAACCAAGGTCCGGGGCACTCCGCACGCACGTTGCGTAGCTCGCGCAAGAACGCTATCGTTCTTGGTTGATTTCCTAAAGTTTGGTACGAGTTACGCAGTTAGCTGTGGACTGTGAAGTGTATGATTGAACATGTCAGTTCCTATAAGTTCTCAACTGTTCTTACTTTTCCATTTTAATTCCCGGATCTAGAGCGCTCAGAGGGACACACATTCACTCAGGAATTCAAGTCTGCAATTAGAGGTTACATAAATTATCATGAAAATGGAAATTAGCTGCTCGGTCTGTTAATGCTAGCTTCCATTTCTTCAGTTAGCATTGGGATGCATACATCATCAGTAGGTGCAATTCTAAAGCCTTTTCAGCATCTCATGTTGTTAACAGTTTCAGAAAATGTGTACTACATTGTCTTCCATTTGTGTTTTGACAGTTGAAAGGTTTCAGGTAATTTACAGATCTTGGAGAGCCAGAGATACAAGATACCCGTGATCTCAAATTTTAGACTCATGCATAGTTGGATCGAGCATGGGCTTTAATTCCAGTGTATAAGACTTTTCATATGGCAGGGCTCTTGCTTTTTTGTTCAACATAAAGTGGACCTAAAAAAAGTACTCAGTGTTTCAAAGGTTATATTTAAATGTATGTCCTAAATTTTCTTGAGTACAAGTATTTGCCAAATTCTGGTTCCAAAATAGCATTTTTAAAATTCTATTTTCCTTATCCGTTATAGCTCTCTACACAGCAACTGATTCAGTCGAATGTCCCGCAGCAACATGTCGGGGTATCATTTAGTTATTTTAAGAATACCTTTCGAAATGTATACCCCCCAATTACAAACTAATTGAACTTCCAGCTTTGTCCTAAGTTAAACTTCTCTACGTTTGACCAAGTCTAGAGAAAGATATATCGACCTCTAAAAGACCAAATTGGTTCCATAAGATTTATCATAAAATATATTTTCGTACTAATATATATTTGATGTTGTACATAGTAGCACATTTTTCTATAGACTTGTCGACTTTATACAAGTTTGACATAGGACAAAGCTAGAACTTCGATTAGCTTCGAATGGAGGGAGTACTTGACAAGTTGACAATGACTGTGGCAATCTAGTTTATCAAGTATATAACTGTTGAACCCAAGAAAACATAAGTGCATATACTTTGTGTGTAAAGCTGCAGGTGTCAAACTGGTAAACTGTGACCCGCACAACAAACTTTTTTAATTATATCTTAAGATATTTGTTCAGATTGGTCACGCCATAACATAGGTTGTGATTAGCTTGTGCACAAATAAGGGAAGCTAGTAGTTGTCCAGAACGGAAAATTCTCAAATGGTGAAACATATTTTGATGTGGTACAGGTTAAATTAGAAAGTAAAATTATAGAGCAACGTTGAGGAAGAAATAAATATAATATACATAAGACAAATAAATGAAATGTGTTAAATCAATTCAATCATATTAAGGTATAGTTATAGGACAGTGATAGTTTACGTGAAGTGACCTCTTTAAAGATTCCATCTTCAGTTTTGTCCCAAAAAGGCCGCCTTCCGCACAACAAAATATATGTTATAACACCAATACTCCAAACGTCAGATTCTGGCCCTGACTTACGCTTGAGAACTTCTGGCGCAACATAGTAAGCACTTCCAACAATGTCATGAAATTGCTTCCCTGTGGATCGAGAAAAGTCAATTGAAATGCCACCTTGGGAATATGATTCATATGCACAGGAAGTAAGTCAAGCGGGAAATACTAAGAAAAAGGTCGTTACAACATATACAAGAACCTGGTCTTCTGAAGTCTGAAAGGCCAAAATCTGTAGCCTTGAGGGAGGAGCCCTCCTTTGATGACTTGAACAGGAAGTTCTGGCAACACAAAATAAATCATTACTTCAAAAGATCTCTCAATCTTGACAGCCCAGTTCCATCTCTCATTTTTTGAGTATCACCTCAGGTTTCATATCACGGTGAACCAAACCGTGCAAATGGCACTCAGCAGCAACCTTGAGCATCTGCCGCACAACGACTGCAGCATCTTTTTCACTATAACGGCTATCTTTCCTGCAAGGGTATAAAATAGTTGGGATAAGTAAAGTTGAAGTTTACATCTTTTCAAGGATATCTGACAATTGATACCTAGTCTAGCTCATGTAGATAACAAAATGTGGATATCCAATCTATACTATTATTCGCTGACTAGATCTCTTCAAATTTATAGGTTTTCAGGTATGGATGATATAATTATTTTTTGAACAATAATTGACACAATGTCTATCATAAAACGTACGCTGTAAATTAGAGATGCCCAGACCTCTATGAATGTTCAACCACAACACATAATGTGATCAAAATGGACAAGAACGAAATACAGCTAATTTTAGCATTCTATGGTCTGTAAATATGAACGATCAGCCGGTCAAAAAAAAAACTACTAGACAATAAGTTGGACATGAATGTAGTTACAATTTGTGAGGAAATGTGCAACTTGTACTTCCATGAGTTGATCATCATATATAAACATACCGGTATGGTAAATATGCAGAAAACCCCTTATATAACAGGGAAATACTCATGGAAAAATCAACAATACTCCTTTGAAGAGGTAAAAGCTATGTCGTACTCTAGTATGGCTTTTCGTGAAGAAATCCACTCGGAAGGCAGGGGGAGTGTGAAGGAAGCATCGACACCAATATGCATGGTGAGCTCATGCTTCATATGGTAATGCGCGATCTTATAACATCTGTAATGTCTGGCAAAAGTGGTGGTGATATAGTGGGTACCCTGGACATCATGATTTCAAGCTAAACTCCAACTACCCCAGTTGGTCTTATGACATGACCACGAAGCCTAACAGGATGAGGTGAATCTATTCCTAAACAGGTGTGATCTTTATACTTCCAAGAATGGCATGCTACTTGATGCAAGGACCCTATTTGTGCTAAAGGTACGAAGTCCATGATCATGAACATGAAAGGGGGAAGCTAGGGTTCAAGAAGGCGGAAGAGAAGTGCCAAGAAAATGCTGAGGAAACTAATTCCATCCCGGACATTCCAGCCCAGAAGCCCGAACAGTTCGACCATCAACCCAAGAGCCCCCAGACGACTTGTCTGGCCGCTAGAGAAGATGTGGCTGACGTGCCATGGCCTACTAACCGAGAGCCCCCACTAGAGTGTCACTGTCCGGACCCTGGAGAAGCTGGGCTAAAGGGCAAGCCCTCGGCAGTCTAGCCACACCGGATTGTCCAGCCAGCATGCAGATTTCGGGCAGCACCCCATGTATCCCGTACCCTTTCGTGTGGGGGCTATAAATATCCCCACGCCTCATGAGATGTAGGGGGGCTATAAATATCCCCACGCCTCATGAGATGTAGGGTCAGACATGAATTAGAACTTAGAGCATTTGCTCCCCTTCCCCCTAGTTGAATTCCATAGGATTTCATTGTAACCAATCTTTACTCGAGGATTCTATTGTATCGGTAGACCGACATGTAGGAGAAGATGGTTTCATGAGGAGTTAAGAGATTGACTTGGATGCTTTGAATCCAATTGTCGTTGCCTATTCGACGGTACCCCGGAGGAGGGATCCTCACGGAGGGGAGAAGAAGTAGGGGTCATAGGGCGGAGAGCACACGGGATGGTGGTACGCGATTTACCCAGCTTCGGAACACCTGCTCGAGGACAGGGCCTACTGCTGCTTGTCTGGAATTATTTGGGCGCTTTCGTGTTGTTGCAATAAGTTGTGGTTGTGCCTCTAGGGCTCCCGGGATCCGGCTTATAAAGGCGCCAGGATCTAAGGTTTACACGGAGAGTCCTAGCCGGAATACAACATGCCTAACTACCGAATATACATTGCCGTGCTCGTTAAGGATCCGCCTAGATCTAATCTTGTCATCATGGATCCGGATACTTCATGGGCCTCCATGGATCCGCCTACTCATGTAGGTCGGTTGGGATCCGGCTCCTGTTCCTGGGCTGGACTTCATCCATCTTCTATCAACAGCAACTGGGCCGCCGATGGGCCATATGCCACCATCACCACCCGGGCTTGCTGGATCTAGATCATGTCGTTGGCATACCCATAAAGTATACCCACAACAGTAGCCCCCGAAGTTCTTCAAGATTCGTCATTCCTCCGCCTATCTCTGACCGGATCCGAAGAGAATCTCGAAGAGCTTCCAAAACTTCATCGTTTAATCATTCGTTTTTGCTGCAATGGTAACTTAGCAGATTTCTCACCCATATCGCACATAACTTCCTTTTTCCCGCGCTAAATTTTCGGAACTGCGAATCTTAACCGGAAATTTCGGAGACGTGCTGTTAGGTCACCGCCGCTTCAGTTTTACCACATTTGACCTAGGACACGTGGCAGACATCCAACGGTGCAACCGTTCTGTTCCCACCGTAGGATCTGACTCACGAACCTCCACGCGAGGTCTATAAATACCCCATTCGCACGATCAGTTTCACTCTTTCACCTCTCCTCACCACTTCATCTTCTACCTCTCGCCAGCGCCGCCCAACAAATCTACACCGACGAGCTTCCTCCCGGAAAACTTCATCCGCCGCCGCTCTAAGGCCCGCATCGACCCAAGCTGCACGCGTTTGAATGCGGAACGAGCTCCGCTGCCGATCTTTGGTCTCGCCGGAGGCCAAAACGCCAAGTTCGCGAGCTCAACCTTCGCCGGCGCCACGGGGAACCGCCACGCCATTGCCGGTAAGTCCATCAGACTTGTAGAAGATAGCAACAGTAGGATCCGGCTTCTTAAGTTCCTCACTATCATGCATGCAGCCGGAAATATGTCCAATAGCTCGCTTAGATTCATCGATAGTTCTCCGAGTAACCCTCCACCCAACTCAGCGGAGCCAACCTTCATCGAACCGTTAGCATTCCTTCCGCCCAACATTTCCGACACCAGGCTAGCTTAACCTTACTCCGCCTCTTCCAGCAATTTCCTCGGACGCATCCCAACTGTAAAGGAAATCCAAGCGGAATTAGAAGGGCAAGCTCGGATGGCAGCCAAGGTGCAAGAGGCGGAACAGAAGAAAGCCTCGAAGGCCCGGAATCGTGAAGGGGAAAGGGCCAGTGGTGGCCCTGCGACGTCACGGAGTCGGAGCTCAAGGCCTCCGAGAAAGAAGGGCTCCTGGCTCCGGAGTCCTGGAAGTTCACCAAGGACTCCATCACCCCAACTCCGGATCTTGACGAGCGGGTCCTCACCAAAGCCTGGGTGGAGCGAGGGCTCTCGCTTCCGGCTTCGAAGTTCTTCCTCTCGGTGCTCAGCACCTATGGACTGCAGTCACACAACATCTGCCCCAACGCCTACCTCCTCCTCTCGAACTTCGCCACCCTCTGCGAAGGTTATCTTGGAGTCTGCACGGACGTCCGGCTCTTCCAATTCTTCTACAAGGTGAAGAAGGAGAAGAAGGCCAAGGCAATGGTCAACTGCGGCAGGATGACCTTCATGCTCCGCAACAAGAGGTTGTTCCGCCCCTCGCTTCTCACGAATCCGTCCGGTATTGAACGCCGGATGGTTCTATCTGAAGAACGTCACCCGTTCCGGGTCGCCACGACGGCCTCCCTGCTTTCAACAACAACCTTCCGGCGGAACTCTCTAGCTGGAGCTACATCCCCAGTCTTGCCCAGCATCCACAGCTGGACAAGATGGCCCGGAGAATCTCATGGCTGGTCCACGACGGTCTGACCGGAATGGACCTTACCTTGAGCTGGTTCACACGCCGAATCCAGCCGCTGAAATGCAACAAGCGGCTGATCTGCGAGTACACCGGAGTTGATGACCAGCTTCGGGCGACCAAGGACAACCTACCGACGGATTCTCTGAATAAGAGGATCCGGACACTTGTGAAGCTTACCCGGGGCCAGGATGTCCCAGAGATCAACAAAAATATGTACATCAACAACACATGCCCTCCGGTATGCTTCGCACTTAGTCATTTTGCTTCTTGTCTTTGAATTGTTCTAATTTTTTTCAACACTTCATCTCCAGCTCAACACTCTGGCGGAGGAAGACTTTCGAGTTATTTTCCGTATCCCCACGGATGCTAGGAAGGCAGAGGAGGATCCGGAGGACGAAGACGAGGAAGAGGAAGAAGAAGCTCCCAAAAGGAAAGCCGCCCCTCGTGCTACCAAACGTCCCCGCGCCAAGGTTTCTGGAACCGATGACGGAACCAGCAGCGAGGCCTCCGCTAAGAAGGCGAAAACCACTGCCCCTTCTGGCCATCAACGCCTTGAGGAAAGCGGAGCGCGAGCGTATCAAGCTGCTTGCTACCTCCGGAAAAGGAACGCGCCCGACACTTCCCGGAGCCACGTAAGCCTTCCAGACTACATTCTCTTTTGTTGTAAAGTCGAACTTGTCACTTATATCTTTTCATTACTTGGTTCAGGAACCAGAAGGTTGCCACTTCACGGGTTTCAACCCAGAAACCAATCACCAGCTTCCTCCGGTCATCTCCGGCTGTAGGCCCCACCACCCCAGTTCCGCCAAGCACCGTGACCCAACCAACTCCGCATGAACCTCAACCAACCCCTGGCCCCGCTGCCGAAACTCAAGTGGAAGTAATTCCAGTGAGCAGCGGGCGAAAGGACGGAAGCTGCTCCGCCACCAAGCGGGCTACCCCTGAGGAAGCTCAAGACAAGAGTCAAGAGGAGGCGGAAGTCAGCTCTGCAGACAGGGCTGAAGCTACGGCTCATGATGCCATCGTATTTCCAGCCAACTTTGGCGACCCCTCTGATCTTTATGCTACGCCCAAGGCGTACTCTACCAAGGTCTTCAACAAGCTCACCGAGACGGAGAAGTGGGAGCTCGAGCAGGATTTGTTGAACTCCATGCTGACCAACGCATGGGGCAAAGCTGATGCTGAATGTTCCGACATTCAGCAACACAAAAAAGATACCTGCGAGTTTCTCGACCAACTCCTCTGCAAGCGCAAGGTAAACCAATCTCCCAGTAGCCCCCAAGTATCTAGGCGGAAACCAAACTTAACTTTTCACCTTGATACTTTGAGTAAACCAACCTGAGAAATTTTTAAAGTGTCGTAGTAGCCCCCAAGCGTCATGTATGAAATATTTCCGGCAATGATACTTCGAAAAGATCTACACTTGTTTAAATGTAAACAGAACTTATCCTTTCTTGATTTTGTCACTGTTGCAGGAACAACAAGCATTGCACTATGAGCTTCACAAGAATATCTCTCTGCAACGCCGCGTCACCCTCAGACAGGCGGATCAAATTCACGATGCAAATGCTCGGATTGCAGAGCTAGAGAAAAGGCTTGAGGATGCCCAAGGTATGTCTCCGAACACTCCGACATTATGTCGATCTTTCCGACTTTCAATTTTTGCTGACAATTTTGTACTTTGAACAGGTGCGTCTACCTCTCTGGCCACTACTTCATCAGAGCTCGAGAACCTGCGTTCCGCCCACAAGGACCTAGAGTCAAAACTTAAAGTGGCGGAAGAAAATCGGGAACTCACTGAAAAGCAACTGGCCGAGAAGAATTCCGAGTTTATCAGAGAGAAAGTTGATCTGGTGGAGAAACGGAGGAAAGACAGCGACACGCTGAAGAACCTCCAAGCTGATGTCCAAGCACTCCGGACATACATGACGCAAGCGGAACAAGGATGGGACCTTATGAATGCCGACGTCATGGGTAAGTATCTGGAGCCAAAACTTGTACTTTTCTACGTAACTCTGAACGATGTTTTATCCTGATCGATTTTTGATTACAGAACCACTTGGATATGATGAAGCCCGGCGCGAGCTCTTTCCGAGTGACGACCTAATCAAGCTGGCTGGAGACGATTGCAGAGATCTAATCTCCGCTTGTCGCAAGATCTGCCACAACTTGGCAATCAAAGACAGCCGAACCTGCGACGTCCGCGAGCTCATCCAAAAAATGGACGTCCTGCCGGAGCTTGTGGTTGATCTCCAAGCCTCTTCAGGTCGAGGCGCTGTTCAGATGTCCCTTGCAATGTGCCTGGCTCATCCTCCGACTCTTAACATTGACGTGGCGGCGTGGATCCAAATCAGCTTCTAGATGCTTGCAGTGTTTACGACACACGGATCGCGTGGCGAATTCGTCATGATGAATTATATGACAAGGTGGTGCTTCCTGCTGACGAACTTCTTGAAGTGGAGCTCGAGAAGGCGCGTGAAGCGGAGGCGAGACCAGCCAGATCCGAGGACGGGAGCCAGTTTACATGGACCAGTGACAAGGACAAGGCGAAGAGCGGTGATGAAGGTTCTTCTTCTCTAGCTAAGGAAGCGGAGAAAAGCGAGGCCAAGGCAGATAATGAAGATCCTTCTTCTCCAGCTAAAGATGCGGAGAAGTAAAAAAAAAAACTTGTGCCTGCAGAAAAATCACAAACACAGCATCATTTTGGCCCCTTCGAGGATTTGAAATAAAACTAAGTATTTGAAGTAGTTAGGACGAAATAAATGCATGACGTGGGCGGAAAAAACTTATCCTGCTATCCGTTTGTTTATATATGCATGTTTCGTTGTTTGAAAGCAAGTGCTAGTTTCTAAGTTTTCCAGCTTACTTATTTGACCTTCCACGGGCCGGAAGACCTTTAGCCGGAAACGCTCACCGATGGCGACGAAGCCCAATGGCAATCCGTCAATAACCGCGGAAACAAGCCCCCAGCCGAGGTGCCGGAAGTCGCTACCAAGAATTCATAAGTTCGCAACAAAAAAACTCATCCACTAGAAAACTTAAGCTCACGTCCTAATGGACGATTTTGAAAATCACAACTTTCATACACGCCTAGGCGGAAACATCCAGCTCTGCGGTTTTAGTCGGAAAACATACACGATCCAAAAATGAAAAAGTAAAGGAGGTACAGATGCCTTTATCTGGACAGGAGTGCAGCTAACATGGAGAAGTACAAGGTGGCGAAGAAGGCTGCAAAGCGGGCGGTGAGTGAAGCAAGGGGTCGGGCGTATGAGGACCTCTACCAACGTCTAAACACGAAGGAAGGCGAAAGGGACATCTATAAGATGGCCAAGTTTAGGGAGAGGAAAACGAGGGATGTCAACGAAGTCAAATGCATCAAGGACGAAGAGGATCAGCTTCTTGTGAAGGAAGAGGCGATCAAGCGTAGATGGCGGGAGTACTTTGACAACCTTTACAATGGAGAGGTTAGCTCTACCATTGAGCTAGACGACTCCTTTGATGATACCAGCATGTGCTTTGTGCGACGTATCCAGGAGTCTGAGGTTAAGGAGGCGTTAAGGAGGATGAAAGGAGGCAAGGCGATGGGTCCTGATGGTATCCCCATCGAGGCGTGGAGAGGCCTTGGAGACGTAGCGATAGTATGGCTAACTAAGCTTTTCAACCTCATTTTCCGGTCAAACAAGATGCCCGAAGAATGGAGGCGGAGTATTTTAGTATCAATCTTCAAGAACAAGGGGGATGTTCAAAGTTGTACTAATTACCATGGAATCAAGCTGATGAGCCATACTATGAAGCTATGGGAGAGAGTCATTAAGCACCGCTTAAGAAGGTTGACAAGCGTGACCAAAAACCAATTTGGTTTCATGCCTGGGAGGTCTACCATGGAAGCCATCTTCTTGGTACGACAGCTGATGGAGAGATACAGGGAGCACAAGAAGGACCTTCATATGGTGTTCATTGATTTGGAGAAGGCCTATGATAAGATACCTCGAAATGTCATGTGGTGGGCCTTGGAGAAACACAAAGTCCCAATAAAGTACATTACCCTCATCAAGGATATGTATGATAATGTTGTGACAAGTGTTCGAACAAGCGATGGCGACACTGATGACTTTCCAATTAGAATAGGGCTACACCAAGGGTCAGCTTTGAGCCCTTATCTTTTTGATTTGGTGATGGATGAGGTCACAAGGGATATACAAGGAGATATCCCATGGTGTATGCTCTTTGCGGATGATGTGGTGCTAGTCGATGATAGCCGAACGGGGGTTAATAGAAAGTTAGAGTTGTGGAGGCGAACTCTCGAATCGAAAGGTTTTAGGCTTAGTAGAACTAAAACTGAATACATGAGGTGCAGCTTCAGTTCTACTAGGCACGAGGAGGGAGAGGTTAGCCTTGATGGGCAGGTGGTACCGGAGAGAGACACTTTTCGATATTTGGGGTCCATGTTGCAGAAGGATGGCGATATCGATGAAGATGTGGGCCACCGAATCAAGGCTGGTTGGATGAAGTGGCGCCAAGCTTCTGGCGTACTCTGTGACAAGAGAGTGCCACAAAAGCTAAAAGGCAGGATTTATAGGACAACTATCCGACCTGCGATGTTGTATGGCGCTGAGTGTTGGCCAACGAAGAGACGACATATCCAACAGTTAAGTGTAGCAGAGATGCGCATGTTGAGATGGATATGTGGCCACACAAGAAAGGATCGGGTACGGAACGACGATATACGGGAGAGAGTTGGGGTAGCACCGATTGAAGAGAAGCTGGTCCAACATTGTCTCAGATGGTTTGGACATATCCAACGGAGGCCTCCGGAAGCGCCAGTGCATAGCGGACGGATAAAGCGTGCTGAGAATGTTAAGAAGGGTCGTGGTAGACCAAACTTGACATGGGAGGAGTCCGCTAAGAGAGACCTGGAGGTTTGGAATATCGACAAAGATTTAGCCATGGATAGGGGTGCGTGGAAGTTAGCTATCCACGTTCCGGAACCATGACTTGGCTTCGAGATCTTATGGGTTTCAACTCTAGCCTACCCCAACTTGTTTGGGACTGAAAGGCTTGGTTGTTGTTGTTGTTGTTGTAAAAGACTCAAAGAGTGAACCATATGCTTTATTTCATCGATCATGTATCATAACTATTACAAAGTATGTAATGCGAAATTGCTAAGTGTGGAAAGGACGTAGTTGTGCTATATTCCAAGGACGGTTTGTTTCATCGTATATGTCACCCGGATCCTCCCTCTTGCGTTTCCGATGCCAATTGGCAGGTCTATCCTTTAACTCGCGGATATCAACGAGGTAATAAGATCCGTTGTGCACCACTTTGCTGACGACGAAAGGTCCTTCCCATGGAGATTGCAACTTATGCTCTTTGACCTGTCGAAGGCGGAGGACCAAACCACCTCCCTTAAACGAGCGATTCCGAACTCGACGGCTATGGTAGCGTCGGAGTTTCTGCTGGTAGATGGTGGAACATTGGTGATCTAGGTTCTGAGCTTCTTCGAGTAGGTCCAAAGATGGCTGTCGAGACTCATCAGCACTTTCTTCATTGTAGGCGGAAACTCGCGGGGAATCATGGATGATGTCGGAGGGTAACACAGCTTCAGATCCGTATACTAGGAAGAAAGGTGTAAATCTGTTAGGGTATTTCGTAAGCTCCACAAAACAGAGTCTAACTTCTCAGCCCAAGCTCCGGCTACTCGCTGCAGCGGTTGTTCAAGGCGAGGTTTAATTCCGGCTAGTATAAGACCATTGGCTCGTTCGACCTGCCCGTTGGATTGTGGATGTGCCACAAAGCAAGGGAGCGGCATGATGCCCGCAATCACCAAGGTGTATCTCTCTCAGAATTGCAATCCCATCTTTGTTTGAGACGCACTTCAGGAAAATTCCGTTTGCGCTTCTCTTATAGAGAAGTCCATCAACTATTGTGTAGGTCCTGGCTCGTCGGACGATCTGTCGTGCGAGGACTTCATCCTCCGGCAACTTCTGATCGATAAGGTAGTCCAGGTAAGGCTTGGTCCAAGCTGGAGTGATGACCATCACCTCCTTAGCCGGAGATACTGCCACATCTAGATTTTCCGGGTTAGCGCCCTTTACTAAGGATGTCCGTAGGTGCTCGAGGAAATTCCAGGCGGAATGGGTTTCCTGCCGGATCCGAGCTTGGACAGCATATCTGTCGCTATGTTGTCGTCTCTCCTGACGTACTTCACTTCGTATCCGAGGAAGCACTTGGCGACCTCATCAACTTCGTCTCTGTAAGCCGCCATCACGGTGTTTCTGGCGTTTCAGGTTACGGCTACTTGTTGTGCCACCAGGTCAAAATCTCCACAGCATATGATGTGCTTGATCCCAATTTCCTTAGTGATGCGCAATCCATGTATTAGTGCCTCGTATTCCGCCATGTTATTTGTAGCTTCGAAGTGAATCTGCAGAACGTACTACAGTTCTTCCCCGGTGGGTGACTTCAGGGTAACTCCAGCCCTCGAGCCTTGATGTTGCTTGGATCCGTCAAAGTGCATGACCCAAGCTTCAGGTTCCGGCACAGGTGTGCCCTCAGGCGCTTCAGTCCAATCGACGAAAAAAGCCGCCAAAATTTGAGACTTGATGGAAGATCTGGCTTTGTAGTTGATGTCGAAGGCGGAAAGTTCTATTCACCACTTCGCTACGCGCCCGGTTGCGTCGAAGTTGTTGATGATGGTTGACAATGGAGCTTTGCTCACAACTGTCATAGGATGCTCTTGGAAGTAGTGTCTCAGCTTCAGCTACCTAGGAACACTCCGTAGACTAGCTTCTGAAAGTGAGGATATCTAAACTTGGATTCCGTCAGGACCTCGCCAATGTAATAGACTGGCCTTTGGACTCCGTACTCATGACCTTCTTCCTTTCGTTCCACCATGATGACGAGACTGATTACCTTGTTGGAAGCTGCCAGGTAGAGTATGTCCTTCAACCCCTGAAGTGATGCGTCCGCTGCGTCGTCCCAAACAAATTTGTCTGTTTTCTTTGACAGCTTGTACAAAGGTAGTGCCTTCTCGCCAAGACGACTAACGAATCTACTGATTGCTGTGACACAACCAGTTAACCGCTGTACATCTTTGAGACAAGTTGGTCTTTTGATGTTTAAGATAGCCTTGATTTTTTCCAGGTTTACTTCAATGCCTCTGTCAGATACAATGAAGCCAAGGAGTTTTCCAGCTGGTACGTCAAAGACGCACTTTAGCGGACTCAACATCATCTTGTATCGATTACTCCGGCTTGAATAAGCATTGTCCGAAGGATCCGTTTCCCCTGCCGCGCATTGACCAGGTCATTGATTCGACGGCAGGGGCGGAACTTCTGTGTTTTCTTGACGCATATTCCGGGTATCACCAGATCTGGATGAAGAAGTCCGACCAAAAGGCGACCTCGTTCATCACCCCGTTTGGCACTTACTGCTATGTTACCATGTCTTTTGGTTTGAAAAACGCAGGTGCCACATACCAACGTACGATGCAGCGGTGCTTGAAGGACCAAATTGGTCGGAACGTACACGCCTACGTCGACGATATCGCGGTCATGACCCGGAAAGGATCCGACTTGATCAGCGATCTCACAGAAACCTTTGAGAATCTCCGACGGTACAAGATGATGTTGAATCCGCTGAAGTGCGTCTTTGGCGTTCCAGCCGGAAAACCTCTTGGCTTCATCGTCTCAAACAGGGGCATTGAGGTTAACCCGGAGAAAATCAAGGCAATCCTGTGCATCAAAAGGCCAACTTATCTCAAAGATGTACAACGGCTAACTGGTTGTGTGGCAGCAATCAGTAGGTTTGTTAGCCGTCTTGGCGAGAAGGCGCTACCCCTGTACAAGCTGCTAAAGAAGACAGACAAATTTGTCTGGGACGACGCAGCGGATGTAGCACTTCAAGGGTTGAAGGAAATACTCACCTCCCCACCTATCCTAGCAGCGCCAGAAGAGTCAGAGCCCATGCTCCTTTACCTGGCAGCTACCAACAGAGTAATCAGCCTCGTCATTGTGGTGGAGCGACACGAAGAAGGACACGAGTATGGAGTCCAAAGGCCAGTCTACTACATTAGCGAAGTGCTTACGGAATCCAAACAAAGATATCCTCACTTTCAAAAGCTAGCCTATGGCGTGTTCCTAGGCAGCAGCAAGTTGAGGCACTACTTCCAGGAGCATCCAGTAACAGTCGTGAGCAAAGCTCCGCTGTCAACGATTCTCAACAACGCTGACGCAACAAGACGCACAGCAAAATGGGGCATCGAATTATCTGCCTTCGACATCAACTACAAAGCCAGGACTGCGGTTAAATCCCAGATCTTGGCAGATTTTGTTGCAGATTGGACAGAAGCTCCGGATACAAATCTGGAGCCGAAACTAGAAACATGGGTTATGCACTTCGATGGATCCAAGCAGCATCAAGGCTCGGGAGCCGGAGTCACCCTGAAGTCCCCTACCGGAGAAGAACTGCAGTACGTTCTGCAGATTCACTTCGAAGCTACAAACAACATGGCAGAATACGAGGCTCTACTACACGGTCTGCGCATCGCTAAGGAAATTGGGATCAAACACATCATTTGCTGTGGAGATTCCGACCTGGTGGCACAACAAGTAGCCGGAACCTAGAACGCCAGAAATTCCATCATGGCGGCTTACAAAGACGAAGTTGACGAGATCGCCAAATGCTTCCTAGGATACAAAGTCAAGTATGTTCGGAGAGACGATAACACAGCGGCAGACATGCTATCCAAGCTCGGATCCGGCAGGAAACCAATTCTGCCCGGTATTTTCCTGGAGCACCTACGGATACCCTCGGTGAAGGGCGCTAACCCGGAAAATCCAGATGTGGCAATATCTCCGGCTAAGGAAGTGATGGTCATCATTCCGGCCTGGACACAGCCTTTGCTGGATTACCTCATTGATCAAAAGTTGCAAGAGGACGAGGTCCTCGCACAACAGATCATCAGACGAGCAAGATCCTACACAATCATTGACGGACAGCTCTACAAACGAAGCGCAATAGGAGTATTTCTTAAATGCGTCTCCAATCAAGATGGCATTGAAATCCTCGGAGAAATCCATGCAGGGGACTGCGGGCATCATGCCGCCCCCCAGGTCACTCGTCGCAAAAGCTTTTCGGCTTGAGTTTTACTGGCTCACAGCTAAAGAAGATGCCGACAAGCTGGTAAAGACCTGTCGAGGTTGTCAGTACTACGCTACTCAACCAAACGCTCCAGCCCAAGAGCTGAAGACCATCCCTATCACCTGGCTGTTTGCGGTCTGGGGGCTCGATATGGTTGGGAAACTAAAGAAATCATCTCCTGGCGGTTTTGAGCACCTCCTAGTCGTTGTTGATAAGTTCAGTAAGTGGATCGAGGCAAAGCCAGTGAGAAAAGCCGATGGTGCTACAGCACTAAAATTTGTCTGCAGCCTCGTGACGAGATTCGGCATCCCACACAGCATAATCACAGATAATGGCACAAACTTCGCAGAAGGAGAATTGAAGGATTATTGTGATGACGTAGGGATTCGGCTTGACCTTGCTTCTGTGGCCCATCCACAATCCAATGGTCAGGTCGAAAGGGCCAACGATCTCATATTATCAGGGATTAAACCACGCCTTAAAGAACCGCTGCGACGCGCAGCTGGAGCTTGGGCTGATGAGTTAGATTCTGTTTGTGGAGTTTACGAACTACCCCTAACAGGTCAACCGGATTTACTCCGTTCTTCCTGGTATACGGATCCGAAGCCGTGCTCCCCTCCGACATCATCCACGATTCCCCACGAGTTTCCGCCTATAATGAAGAAACTGCTGACAAGGCCAGACAGCTATCTGTGGACCTGATAGAAGCTCGGAATTTAGCTGACCAACGCTCCACCATCTACCAGCAGAAACTCCGACGCTATCACAGCCGTCGAGTTCGGAATCGCTCATTCATGGCCGGAGACTTGGTCCTCCGCCTTCGTCAGGTGAAAGACCATAAGTTGCAATCTCCATGGGAAGGACCCTTTGTCGTTAGCAAAGTACTTCATAATGGATCATACTACCTTGTTGATTTCCGGGAGTTAAAAGACAGACCTGCTAATTGGCACCGGAAACGCAAGAGAGAGGATCCGGACGACATATACGATGAAACAGATCGCCCCTGGAACATTGCACAGCTACGTCCTTTCCACACTTAGCAAAAAAAATTCCGAGTTACATACTCTATAATAGTTATACATGATCAATGAAATAAAGCATTTGGTTCACTCTTTGAGTCTTTTACCTCCTTTACTTGTTCATTTTTAGATTGTGTATGTTTTCCGACTAAAACCGCAGAGCTGGATATTTCCGCCTAGGCGTGTATGAAAGTTGTGATTTTCAAAAAATCGTCCTTTAGGACGTAAGCTTAAGTTTTCTGGTGAAAATAATTTCTGTTGCAAACTCATGGATTCCTGGTATCGATTTCCGGCACCTTGGCTGGGGGCTTGTTTCCGCGGTTATTGACGGATTGCCATTGGGCTTCGTCGCCGCTGGCGAGCTTTTCCGGTTAAAGGTCTTCCGGCTCGCGGAAGGTCAAATGAGCAAGCCGGAAAACATAGAAACCAGCACTTGCTTTCAATAAACGAAACATGCAAATAAAATTAACGGATAGCATGATAAGTTCTTTCCGCCCATGCATACGTGTTCGTCCCTAACTACTTAAGAATTTAAAGTTATATTACAAACCCTCTCGGGGCCAAAATGATGCATTGTTTTCTTTCCTTCCCGCAAGAATGAGTTTTTTACTTCTCCTTAGCCGGAGAAGTTTCCACATTGTCGTCGGCCTTTGGAGCATCCTTCTCTTCACCCTTGGCTGGAGAGGATACATCATCATCGTTTTCTTCCTCGTCTACAGCAGGAGATGCAGCGCCAGCTTGGTCCTTGGAACCTGTCCAGGTGTACTGGCTTCCGGATTGGGCAAGACGGGACTCCGCCTCGCGTTTCTTGTGGAGCTCTGCTTCAAGGGGCTCGTCGGCTGGGAGAACCACCTTGTCATAAAACTCGTCGTGGCAAATTCTCCGGGCGATGCGGGTGTCGTAGCCGCTAACTGCATCCAGTAGTGCGTTAACATCCGCACCCGGAGGGACACCAGCAGTAACTCTGTCAATATCAAGATCCGGGTTATGCGCCAAGCACATGGCCAGGGACATGGCAGCAGCGCCTCGAGCCAATGACGCCTGCAGATCCACCACCAACTTCGGAAGAACGTCCATCCTCTTGATAAGCTTGCGAACATTGCAGGTTCGGCTCTTCTTGATGGATAAGTTGTGACAGATCTTCCGGGAGGCGGAGATGAGATCTTTGCAGTCTTCTCCGGCAAGTTGAAGCAGATCGTCGCGAGGGAATTGGCTCCGACGTTCTTCATTATATCCAAGAGGATCTGGAGGACACAAATTTCGATAAGTATAACAGATTGAGCGCAACATATGCATTACTCTATGAGCCTCAAGGACATACCCATGAAGTCGGAGTTCAGCAGATCCCAGCATTGCTCTGCTGTCTCCATGTACTTCCGGAGTCCGCCAAGTTCCTTTTGTTGCTGCTTGATGGTTTCACTGTCAGTCTTCCTCTTCAGCTGGAATTCACCTTCCTTTCGGATGAGCTCCGAGCTCTTCTCCGCCAGTTTCTTCTCCGCCTCTGCAAGCTTTGATTCTAGATCTTTATGGGAGGAGCGCAGGGTCTCGAGCTCGGAGAAGGCGGCGGCAAGAGAGGTGGATGCACCTATCCAAGATTACGATCGAAAAGTTCCCGGCGTAAAGAACACGCCCCACAGCGATGGAATCGTTGAAGCTTCCCATGGCGGAACCCTCCCGGCTCCGGCCACCAGACGCCGCTGGCCCCACGGTGGGTGCCAACTGCCGTTGCCTATTCGACGTTACCCCGGAGGAGGGATCCTCATGGAGGGGAGAAGAAGTAGGGGTCATAGGGCGGAGAGCACTCGGGACGGTGGTACGCGATTTACCCAGCTTCGGAACACCTGCTCGAGGACAGGGCCTACTGTTGCTTGTTTGGAATTATCTGGGCGCTTTCGCGTTGTTAAAATGAGTTGTGGTTGTGCCTCTAGGGCTCCCGGGATCCGGCTTGTAAAGGCGCCAGGATCTAGGATTTACACGGAGAGTCCTAGCCGGAATACAACATGCCTAACTACGGAATATACATTGTCGTGCACGTCAAGGATCCACCTAGATCTAATCTTGCCGTCATGGATCTGGATACTTCATGGGCCTCTACTCATGTAGGTCGGTTGGGATCCGGCTCCTGTTCCTTGGTTGGACTTCATCCATCTTCTATCAACAGCAATTGGGCTGCCGATGGGCCATATGCCACCATCACCATCTGTGGGCCACCCGGGCATGCCGGATCTAGACCATGCCGTTGGCATACCCATAAAGTATACCCACAACACCAATGCTACTCGCTATTTATACCTTTTACCTTGCATTTGCCCTTGCATTCTTGTGCTCATCGTGTTTTCCCCTTTGAGTTCTTGGTTGAATTGTGAAGATGAGGAACCCAATCCATGTTAGGAGGAGTCAGTGTAGTGCCGAAACACCAAACCCTCAAGCAACGACTATAGCCATGTCACCTCTGTTGTCAAAATAGCCATAGCTCATGCAATCGAACGGGAAACTATAGTATGCTACTTCGTCTTCAAGGCATTGAGAGAACAACCAAGAAAAAATACTGGAAGCGAACCGGTCGAATATCCAAAGGATAACTAGCCAAACTAGTATTCGAATTAGCCCAAATCGGTGGGGCTTCTTTGATTCGCAGGATTTGCAAAACGCGGGAATATGATAAGGAATAGAGAAAAAAGCAAGATTGGAGTGGCTTGCCATATTCAATACTACAGGATTGGAAGGTTGTTTGATTGTGCACGGGAAAAGCGTAGGATTCTTTCCAAGTGGTTGGAGTGGATGTAAATTTTCTAATGAAATCTAGTACAAATGAATTCTAAGGAAAAAATCGCATGGTTTGCAATCCTATGAATCAGAAAACCAACATAGGAAGATTTTCTAAAGATTAAAATCTTCCAAAATTCCTTTAACAATCCTCTGAATCAAAAAGTCCCATAACAAAATGGAGTGTGGAAAGAAAAGACGGCGACAGATAGTCCCATGAATATATTGTATAACTCAAAGGAGGTGACTGTAGTGAACCTGAGTGGGAGTAGAAACAAACTAAATCAGAATTTGGACTGTATAGGAGATATCTGAACGAGTGATAGCTAGATAGAGAAGGCACCCAACAAGATGACAGTAATGAGTCGGATCAGGAAGAGATTCACCGTCAGAAGCCCGGAGGTGGCCATTGAGCTCAGGGACCTTTTCACTTTTTAAGGCGGTAAGGCGATCTAAAGCGCTTAGGGACCTTTTCACCTATTAAGTGCTTAAAGAGTAAGGTGAGGAGACACCTTAGACAATTTTAAAAAATAATGGCAGAATAATATGGCAGCTATGTAGTAGACATAGATACCTTGAATGGAGGAGAGGAGCAGAGAAGAGAGGAAGCTTGCAGAGGATGGCGCTGGTTGTGGGAAGAGAGGGAATCTTCGCTCCTCTCTCTCTCCCCTCTTTTTTCCCTCACTCTGCCAGCAAAGATTCCCTCCTTTCAGTTTCTCTTTCCCGCTCAACTGCAACCTGCTCTGTCTATGTCATCCAAAAGAGGCCAGAGCGCTGCCTTACCCGCTTTACAGACACCCTGGAGGCCCCAAATGCCTAAAGCGGGCGCTTTAGACATGAGTCTAAGGCGAGGCCGACGTCTCGACCTCATAGGGCGCCCTGACGCCTAAGCGTCGCCTAACTGATGCCTTAGGGACGCCCTAAAAACCAGGATACGGCCTCTCCTTGTGAAACATGTCTAAAAAAAATTCATGTATATGTGACAGTTTTAATTGATGATAATAAACAAAACATGGAAATCAATTCAAATATGCGCATGGAGAACATTTATTTCCGACTTGAAGCAGTAATAGCAAAACATATATCCAAATCCATACAAAATTAAAGCTTACAGTTAGATGCACTGTTTGCAATAGATCATCGTATCAATCTCTCTTATATGGAAAGAGGAATCCGAATGCAATAAAAATAAATATCAACAATAAACTCATACTAAAATACTAACCTTTAGAAGGGAAATCTCCAGCATTTAAATCATTGTTGCATTTTTTTTCATACTAAAAAGCAAATAGTACAACTATAATACATAAAATCATTATTCAAGATGGATGAGGAAACAAAGGTCGAAAATTACAACTTAATTAAACAATGAAAATTAATAATTTTAAACCAGTAACACATCGTAATTGAACCCTTGTATAACTCATAAGTTACCAGAGCAGGAACAAGTGGAGATATTTCGGTGATTGTAAGCTATGAAAAAAGATCAAGGATCTGAATAATTCTTACTTGGCTAATATGCGGTCAAGCAACTCACCACCCTCACATAATCTGCCATGTAATAAAGCCCAAGACTGCATTAGTTTGTACAATTAATTAACCATACAACGGAGACTGCAAAGACTAAAGAAATGCTTGCAAACTGATCATCTTTTCTCAATCACTCTGCTGGATCATCCTATATTATTGTAGTGATGCTCCAGTAACATTTTCAGAAATTTTCAGATTTTTTAAACTGTTAAAACCTTACCGGTTCCCCAGACACTAGTGACTGCCACAAAATAGTTATTCTACACCCGCCATGTTTTTTCGCAACCATACATGATTTTTTACATCACGTAATTTTTTTCTTGTGTTGGAAGTCAAGAAGAACGCATGAAAATAGAGACATGACGTAAAAAATGCGACATAATATACATATTTGTATGCAATTTTTGTGGCTTTTACATCTCTATGACTAGTTCTGTTTTTATGCCGATTTTTGCGTTATGACTTAACATGCACGTTATTATTCATATACCAAACATAAATTCTAAATGTAACAACGTAAGAAAACTAGCACCCTGGATGCTGAATAGCATGTCTATATAATGTCTATATATCCAGTACTATTTCTATAATTTATTTAAGATATCCCAAAAAAAAATTGATCTGGAAGATACCCCAATATTATGACAGAAGATACCCCAATATTATGACAGTTTGCATGTAATGGCACATATTCAAGTCATCCAACCTTCAAACACAAGCTAATTGTCGTCGCACAAGACCTCCTTTGAAGGCACAAACTAAAATCCTAAGCATCACTAAGCTCAACTGCTTTGAGCAAATCACTGGAAGTTTTGAGAACAAACATTAAAAGTGATGTTAACTCCTCTAGTTCAACTTTGATTGAGGATCATGCATAATTTAAGATCATGCAGAATCTGACATCATGCGTATTCCCAACAGACCTGCTACTAAGAAATGAAATTTCTACTGATTTTGTGAGCATTTTATAGGTTTTCCAAGACTTACTCCATAACAATGTACACGTAATTACCATCCTCGAATGCATTGTAAAAATGTACAACATTTTCATGCCCATATAAGGCCTTGAGTATTTTAACTTCTCGCTTTACATCTTCAACAGCAACAGGAAGGATCATCTGCAAGAACAACAGCAGTACATCAGAAGTTAGTGCAGAATCATTATAACTAAGAGATGGTTCTCCACTTCATTTGTACTTAGTTATGCACAATATATGAATAGGATTCTCTATCTGTTAGACTTGTTGGCTCACAGGTAGTGTGTGGAAGTACTCTGTTTGTGTGATGCTGCCAAAAGCTTACTGCAGCTTGTATTGCATAGTGCTATTTATAGGATACAAGCTAGGTGCAACATGTAGATTTCTAAACCCTTCTAGAGCATTCTACTGTTATCCTAACCTTCTACAGGTTTCTACTGCTAACCAGAGTTAGCTATGAAATGTACTACTGCAACATACTAGAACATACTAGCACCTGTAGTACTACTAGGTACTAGCTTAATTTCTAAGCAAGGATTACTCTAACAGTTCTCCCCCTAATCCTTGCTCTGCATGCTTGACTTGGTCTGAACCATTCAAATTCTAACACGCAGCTTGTGATACTCGCCGAAGTGACTTTGTCAAAATGTCAGCGATCTGATCTGAAGTATTGATGAAGCTAGCGCTCATGCTTCCGTCTTCCAAGCAGCCTCTGATGAAGTGATACCGAATATTGATATGTTTGCTGCGCTCATGGAAGACTGGATTTTTGGCTAATGCCAGGGCAGACTTGTTGTCCATTATTAGCTCAACTGTCTCAGCTTTTCTTCCATGAAATTCTTCAAGCAGTCAAGCCAGCCAAATTCCTTGAGTTGCTGCAGTTGTGGGTGCAACATGCTCTGCCTCACGGGAAGACTGAGCAACCACCCTCTGCTTGAGAGATTGCCAACTCACCAAGCAGTTGCCGAGGAAGAATAGAGTGCCGCTCGTGCTCTTCCTTGTGTCAATGTCGCCAGTCACTGTAAGACCATAGTGGGTCATGCCAGCTACATAGCGAAGAATTCTCTTCACAGCCATCATGTGCTCCTCTGTGGGTCGTTCCATGAATCGAGTGACGAACCCAACAGCAAATGCCAGGTCTGGCCTGGTGTGGATGAGGTAGGGCAAGCTGCCAATGATCTGTCGGCTAAGTTTGAGCCGCTCCTCCATTGGGGCGTGTACTGGATTGCATCCTTCCATTCCACCCAACTGCAGGATGCGCAAGGCATAGTGTGCTTGACATAGGCGGATGCCATCACCATGCTACTGGATTTCAATTCGAGATAGAATGACAACAATCCAAGGTCACTCATCTAAAATTTTGTCTTCATCTCATCCTTAAAACTCTCGGTTGCTCCCTTGGATGAACCTGTGATGATCAGATCGTCCACATATACTCCAATCAGCAAGATTGTGTCGCCCGTGATGCGCCGGTAGATTGCGTGCTCGTGCTCGTTCTGCTTGAAGCCCATTTCTTTGAGCGTGCAGTTGAGCTTCGCATTCCATGCATGTGGCGCTTGTCGTAGGCCATAGAGGGCCTAGCGGAGCCGCAAAACCTTTCCTTCTCCGGTGACGACGAAACCCGGTGGCTGCTTCACATATACCACCTCCTTCAGTTCTCCATTGAGAAAGGCCGATTTTACGTCCATGTGGCTGGTGACGACGAAACCCGGTGGCTGCTTCACATATACCTCCTCCTTCAGTTCTCCATTGAGAAAGGTTGATTTTACGTCCATGTGGTGGACGGGCCACCCCTCCTGGGCAACCAAAGCAAGCAGCAACCGGATTGATTCCATGCGAGCGACCGGAGCAAAAGCTTCATCAAAGTCTATGCCGGCTTGTTGGACGAAGCCGCGAGCGACCAACTGTGCTTTGTGTTTGACTACTTCACCGGCTTCATTTTTCTTCAACTTATAGACCCATTTTAGGCCTATTGGTCAATGGCCGTGTGGTGGATCAACAAGCTCCCATGTGTTGTTTATCTCCACTGCTTCAATTTCCTCACGCATGGTTGCCTGCCATGCCTTGTCGCGCTTAGCTTCTGCGAATGAGCGCGGCTCCCCCGTGCTGGCCAAGTATAGCTTGGAGTCGAGGTTGCGCTGTGCGAGCTGGTTCTTCACCGATCAGGTTTTTGACCTTGCGATAGAGAACTGGTGTGCTGCCATACACAGCATCCAGCCGGTCGTCATCATCTACTGGTGGCGTGACGAATTCTGGAGTTGTTGCGGTTGCAGCGCTTGCTGCTGGAGCTGATGGAGGCGTTGGTGGTGCGCTATCTGAGGCACCTTCAGCCCCACGCTCGAGGACACACATTTGTCCCCTGCTGAACTGGACACCTGGCTAGGCACCCTCGTGGCATGACGGCTGATATACTCCACGTCGAAGTTACTGCTGGGGTTTTTGCCATCATCTGCTGCCCAATCCCAGCGTCGTTCTTCAGAAAAGATAACGTCATGGGCGATGCGAACACGCCTTGTGGCTGGGTTTAGCAGCCTGTTTGCTTTCGGCTCGTCGATGTGAAGAGGGGCATGCTCCGGAGCTGTAATGGTGCTATCGTGCACCACAATGGCTGAGGCTAGAGTGATGTTCTGCTGCACCACCATGACAGTAGTTGGAGCGTCACTTTGCTGCACCAACATGGCTCGAGCTGGAGCAATGCTTTGCTGCACCACCATGGCAGGGGCAGGAGTGGTGCAGGCCTGCGCCATGAGGAGTGCAGGCTCCTCGTCATCTTCCTCTGCTTGAGCCAAGTATGCCCTGTTTCTCCAGGGCTGCCTGCAGTCCTTGGCCCAATGGCCATGGCGACCACATTTGCAGCATGTGTCATCGCGTGGGCTATCCCTAGCCGTTGCACGATCGTCGCCGCCTTCTCCACACTTCTTATGCGGTTGCCGCCGTCGTTACTGTCCGCTGCCACGCGCAGGCCTGGAGGAGCTGCCTCCTTGTCGCCCGTCCATCATTTTTAGCCACTACTCCTCTGTGAGTAGGAGCTTGCCCTGCTCACTCGCCGGCTCAGGCAGCTCAAGGCGATCCTCCTCGCTGGCTCAGGCAGCTCATCAAGGCCACTCCTCAGCTGCCTTCAGCCAACCAGTGACCTCCTCCAATGACATATCAGAAGTGTCAAGGAGGGTCTCGATCGCAAGGGCTATCTGCGACAGCCTAGGCGGCACAACCGGCAAAAAATTCTCAACGACTTGAGTTTTGTCGGTAGGTGCTCTGAGTGTGGCGAGTCTTGTGACGAGGTTGGTCAGGCGCAACGCGAAATCATCAACAGACTCCCCATCACAGAAGGAGATCATCTCAAATTCCTTCTTTAGCTGTTGCACCTTGCCCTTCCACACGTGGTCTGAACCTACGCGCATGGCTCGAATCACCTCCCACCCCTCCTTTGTTGTCCACTTGACGGCCAGTCCAACCATCATTTCTGGTGGCACCGCTTGCAAGATGGCCTCCAGCGCCATTCGATCTTCCTAGAAGTCGTTGGCGCCAAGCTCAATTGCATCCCAGATGCCCCGACCCTGCAGCTTCACCTTCATGAGGCTCCATTCGGTGTAGTTCATCAGCGCCAGCAACAGATTACTGTCGCCGCCGACGTCCTTCACGACACGCTCAACCACGACCTAGCGTCTTCCTGCATCGCGGTGGCGCGGTCGTCTCGGTGGCAGTGAAGGGGAATGGCGCCGCGGTTGGCGAGGCGGACTGCCAGCAACACCTCAACTGGGATCCTAAAGTAGTCTGTTTGTGTGATGCTGCCAAAAGCTTACTACATCTTGTATTGCATACTGCTATTTATAGGATACAAGCTAGGTACAACATGTAGATTTTAAAGCCTTCTAGAGCTTTCTCTACACTGCTAACCAGAGTTAGCTATGAAATGTACTACTGCAACATACTAAAACATACTAGCACCTATAGTACTACTAGAACCTACGGTCCTATTAGAAGGTACTAGCTTAACTTCTAAGCAAGGATTACTCTAACAGTATCCAGTTAATCAATTGCACTTCTGTTCTCTATTCAAATGATTTTCCACCAAGATATGTTAATACTTTATTTAACTTAGTTATCTGGCTAATTATAGAGTTACTGCGGGTAAACTCCTCGTAGATGCTTGTTCTAAAAGGCAAGCCCCCTTGCCCGCTTAGCCCACCTATGCTAATTTAGGCGTCACCCATATGCCTGCCTAGTGGGGGTTGATTTTTATAACACTGGTTGTTAGTTAGATGCCACTGAGAATGTCTAACCACCCAACCCAGATATTCGTCATTATTGAACAATTTGGAAACATGAAAGTCACTATTCAACTTTCCGAGGGCCAATACCAGATCATATTCACTGCTCTGTGAATACTATCTACATTTGACGAAAGTAACATACCAGGCTCACAAGGCCTGGTGAACAATTGCACAATTTCAATGCCAGGAGGTTTTCTGAATATTACAGGTAGTGGGATTTTTCAGCGGGATATTACAGATCCTGGTGGCAGAGTTTATTTTCCCAAAGGCATATGTTGGATGCGGGACTACTCAGACATGTATCTGGGCCGCACAGATGGGATCGGATGGCTGGAACTGAATCTGTGCATTTGTTCACCACATAGGCTTTGTGCGCCACATCTATAATATCTATAAAGTTGATCCCCACTTTTTCATTTAATGTTTGCTGCACAGTATCCACGTCATCCCATCATCTTGGTAATCCGCCTGACTCGATTAACTTCGTCATTTTTTGTTTGTTGAGCGAATCCTTCCTCGATATTGTTTGGATAAAAACTTCGACCGGTCCAGGCCAAAAATTGCTGCCTTCCTCGCTAGCCAGCCCACCACTGCTTCTTTTCTCCTCCGCCTCAAGCTGCAACTGCAATCGAAGGAAAAAAGAATCGTACGTCCCTTGAGTTCTGGTTTCATCGTGCTAATAAATGACGGCATCCTCCAGAATCTGGAGTCCAGAAAAAGCGTCGCCCTCTGAGCCGCTTCTCCTCCCAAGTGGTAGTATATATTCCGCTTCCCCACCGTCTCTCCTAGACACTTGGTTTCCTCAATTCTGTCTATTCTCCAATCCAGGTTGGCCTTCTTGCCAATCGTCAGGCACAGGCACCACCATGTGAGCTCATTATCGGAAAAAAAAACACCATCTGAGCTGCAGTTAGAGTTGGATGGCATAGTACATATGGAGGCTGATTGTTTCGTGTCTGGTTATCTCAGCCTGTATGTAATGGTCATTCAATTCGTTTAGAACTGGTTTCCATACCTGCGCATCTCACCGAGGTGAGATTCAGGTATTTGCTTTTCTGTTATCTTATGTTCAGCGATTTGGTTCGCAAGTCTCCTATTGGACTACAGGTTGTGATTCAGGAGAATGATAGAAAGTTAATTTTGGTAGCTTTTTTAGACAGATCTGTTCTTTATCTACGTGTGCGTCCAATTTCTAGCAGCAAAGGAAGCATGGAATCCTTAACGAAGATGGATGCTGCACTGCACTGGATTAACGGCTCAGTTGTTCTGTTCAAGTTGTTCGCTTTCTATATTTCTGTACTCATGCTCATCAAGTTTGTGAATTGGGGAAGAGGCAGAGCTGAAGATATTGTCAGAATTTGCATACTATCTGGATGCATCTAAATCTAAATCTAGACTTCCAATATTTTTGCAGTCAAGCTTAAGTGTCTGAACTGGGGCAGAGCTCAAGACATTGCTAGAAATTGTATACTGTTAGGATGCATCAAAGTCAATGTATACAGGTATTGCATGCGGCCATATTTTTTCAGTTACAAACTACAACATGTAACGTACATAGTTATACTACATTCTGGTAGTTGGTGTTATGTCTCATATTGCACATATCGTTACAAACCAATAATCTCTCTTTTGTTAACATAGGACTGTTTGTACAAATCAATTTGTACCACTTGGTCCCAATCACTAGAAGTGGAAATAGTTGTACCCATCTTAAATATATCTTGGTTTACCTTAATGAGCTTCGGTACTTTTCCATGCAAATGACCATGATTGGTTTCCTAAGTTTTTACCAATAATTATTCTCATTCTGTTGTAGGATGAAAAATATACCATTGGCTTTAAATAATTTTCTTTTCAGCCAATTTTATTTTCAATTCCTCAATTTGGCGAGCAAAATATTTGTTACCGATTCCCGCAGCAACGCGCGGGGTATCATCTAGTTGACAAATATAAGAGCGCACTATCTGTTAAGTCCCTAACTAGCTGGAGGCGAGGAAGAACACGAGAAGAGCAAAACGAACATGAGACAGAGAGTTTGCACCGTGCACAACTTGCGACTTTTCTGTTTTCTTTCTCATCCTTTTATTCGAGCTACAATGAAAGGCGCGAGCCCACGATCCACATTGTTCATGCCATCCCATGAATGGATCATGCCACGGGCGAGAATCGCTCCAAATTTGTTAGAAACTTGGAGCTAAAATCCTGACTAAATCAACGGGAAGCTAACTGAAGAAAATGACACCTACAGCTGGGCCATAACTGACGAACCTGAAAAAGTAACACTACACTGGATTATTGCAACAATCTGAATATCGACAATCCACTAGGCAGAACTGATAATACAGGAAAACCTCGTATCTTCAGATACACCCCACTAACTTCTCTCTCTCAAGAAAAAAAACACTAACTTCAGCGAAGCATATTATTGCCAAATCCAATTTCCTAAACTAATTTGTATTGCCCATGGTATGTTGTCTCACAAAAATGAATGGTAGTGTGCACGAGATAGAAGAAAAATATTCTGTTTAAGCATATGCACACTGAAATATGCTTTGGGGCGCTGTACCTTGTTCTTGTCGATGCGCTTGACGGCGACGCGCTCGTCGGAGTGGCGGTCAACGGCGGCAAAGGTGTAACCGAACTGGCCGTGTCCCAGCAGCTTGCCGAGCGCGTACCGCGCCTCGAAGTCCTTGTCGTAACCGAAGTCCGTTCGCTTACCGCACGCAACGATCCCCCTGGCGCCGCCGTTGCCCTTCCTCCCCTTCTCCTTATTCCCCGCAGCGTTGTTACCGCCGGCAGTGGGTTCAGCGGGGCTGGCAGCGCTCGAAGAGGTGCAGAGGCCCATCGTCGTCGACGGCAAAGCCAACTATTACCATCAATGTCGCGAGCAGGATGGATGAAATTGGGGGTCAAACCGTCGAAGCAAGATGCGAAGGCAGAGACTTTTCTTTACTATTATACTAGGAAAATTACCCGTGCGTTGCTCCAGGTTGATTGAAAAACTCGTTAGTCTTTTCCTTATCATGACATCACTTTTGACTTAAATATGGATTTTAGTGGTAAATGTCCCATGAATGGCCCAATATTATATACGATATTCGTTTACATGACAGAAATATTGCCCCTAAATCCATCAACATGCGTAGCCTAGCCTTACAAAAGGATACAACACAATTATGATTAAGCACATGGTAATAACATTTGAGCATTTTTTGAAGTAGTTTCTACCCATCAAACTTTTATTTACAACCTCCACTTACCGAAATTATATATATGATGTCTTTTGTATCTTGTTAGTGCTAAATATTTTTTTCAAGTTACATGTTGTTTCCTTCATACCAAGAGTGTCAATATTTTTTTTGCTACTCATTATCAATATATCAGTTAAAAATTCTTTTATTTAATAAATGATGTATGAGGTCGAAATGGGATGCATGATGTTCATGTGCTTCTACACTTTACTTGGTCCTACAAAATCCTCGCTGCGAAAATTTCCAATAGCAGTTTGTTTTTTAATATATTTTCGCAAAATGTAAATCTTAAAATTTTATCGATTCACAAGTTTTTGTGAGAAATGTCTATTCACTCCTCTTCACATACATGTGCCAAAGGTGTACACGTACCATACCAAAGAAACATGTACACGCGTAGGCTCCTGGTCTTCATATCTCCACACTCTATTGAAAAAAATAAAAATAAAATACGCTGTGGCACCAAGCACCTGATTCTCACATGTTTGAGCTTTTCCCCACCGTCACCGTTTGATCTTGAGGCCGCTGTGTAGGGAGTTGGGGAAGTTCTGTTAAAGATGCATCGGAGAGACGCTGGAGAGGAAATTCACGGATCAGCAGCCCTAGTGGCGAGATTCACTTCTTTCGTTGCCATACACAAGCCTGGCCATGGCCGAGAAGCTACCTGCCATGACTCCTACTCCCTCTGTCTACATCTCGTATTTCCTTGGGCAGCGGCTACAGTCCAAGCCCCCAGGTTCTGATGAAGTGATGGCGGTGGTAGTAGTTAGGCGGCCAGCAACCTCAGATCCGGGGCAGTCCATCGAGCAGCGCGGCAGTCCATCAAGCAGCTCCACATGTAGTGGTAGTTGTACAATCGGCATTGAGTGCGGCGTGAGTCCGGCGCCAAGTCCTGTGCTAGCGCCGCCGACAGTCAGGCGGCCAAATCGGCAAGGTATTCGATTTCTATTTCTATTTTGAGCCTAGGGCCGCCGCTGTCCTCGATTTGCTGTCGCCACGGCCTAATCGGTGCAGCTGACCTCTCCTTGACGATATCCTAAGCACGGAGCACTCTGATGCAAAATGCTCTCCGCGAACACTGGCGACCGAGGGTGCGTCCGCACGCGCAGGTGACCCCATGGCCAGCCAAAAATACAAATTTACTGTCCAGATCGAAGAGCGACTAAAATTCGGGCGAGGCAGTTTAGATCTTGTGCTTGGATCAACGGATTCAAGACCTTTTATTTGGGTAACCATGGCCGCGTGTTTGAGAGTTCCTATAGGAGCGGGGGCAGGCTTGTTTTCCTCTCGTAACCGGAGCACTTTGACTAGCGATGCGCGGACCTCTCTGTGTCTATCTATACCTAATAATAAAGGAGCTAACGTTTCCTTGGTTTCGTCCGTCACTTTACGCTTTCGTCCAACCTTTTTTACGCCTTCTTTGATCGCGCATCCAGCGGTTCTTCGCTGGCGATCTACTCATGCCTTCGTGGTAAAGAAATAAAACGAGCAAACCAACCAACGGAGAAAAGGAAAACAACGATCGTCTTGATTTTCATGGTATCGTATGTCATCCGGATACCGTCTTGGTTCCTGTTGCTATTGCCGTTTTCTCGATGGCGCGTGCTGACCGTCGGTCGCCGGATATGCAAGACAAAATCGGTTGCTTTCGCAGCCGTCCGATTAGCATCCCACGATCAGAAACCAGTACATGTGACGCGCGTCGCTTTCACCTTCTGCGCGAGTCAGGGGAAGGTCACATCGGTTTCGGGCTGCTACCGGCTTGCGCGTACAGGTCGTTTGCTGCCCTTTTCCATGTGCTAGCGCGGCTGTTAATATTCTCTTTTTCAATGCATGCATGTTGCTTTTCCATCCTGCTGGACTCCACGGCCATTCAGTAAAATTTCTTTTAGGATCGCACCTTCGTAGGTAGAGACAGCTCTCTCTTCCTCGCATGGGAAAATCCTAGTTGCATCTCAAGGAAAAAAACAAACGAACCGTTTTTTCCACTTAAGCGGTGGCAGGTGGTGTAATTTCGATTAAAATAGGGGTAACAAAAAACGGACGAACAAGAAACCTTATTTTCTTTATTATTAGGTATAGATTCCACTTGGTTGTACGTCATATAACGATTTTGGTGAAGGAGAATTCACCTATTTTCATTATTTTTTAATTGTCCTTTTTCCATCGTATCAATCAATCCAGCACGGGCATTAAAATACTTGCCAAAAAATTCACCTATTTTCATTATTTTTTAATTGTCCTCTTTCCATCGTATCAATCAATCCAGCACGGGCATTGAAATACTTGCCAAAAAAAAATTGAACGCATCAAAATCTTCTTACTTTCCAAAAGAACATGCATAGCCATAATATCATTTCCTTTCTCTACATCCATTTGCTAATCATCAACGATCAGGTAGGTACAGACACAAAAATATCATTTCCTTTCTCTATATCCATTTGCTAATCATCCGATCAGGTACAGACACAAAAAGCAAGATTTAAAATAGGATCATTCAAACCCAAGAATTCAGGGATTACACGTGCAAAGCTAAAGGGCTAATTGATCGCCCTTTCTAATCCCACAGCATATACCTCCACCTCTTTTCAAGATCCGCACATTGTCAACTACCCCTCGTCAAGTCCGGAATCCCACTGTTGACATCGTCGTCGCCCTACCCATTGCTGCCGCCGCCCTGGAATAACACTGCCGCCATGCCTGATCGGGGACTGCTGGCACATCATGAATCCTGCCTTGAAGAACCCTACTGTCCGCCGAAGGACCTGCGCAGGACCAACCTATGTTGGTCTTCCCAACTGGCCGCCAGAGCTCTCGCGATGCCTCTGCCTCTGAGCGTCGAACGGTGTTCACCGTGCAACATCCCAATAAGGTGCTCGTGCACAACTCCCAGCCTTTGCTGCTCTTCCCTTCGAGTGAAGCGGATGCGATGAGGAGGATCCTTGCGATGACCTCAACGATCGCTGGTGCGTTGACAATATAGGTATCTATATCTTGACCCCTTTAGAATGGCATCTGGATCCAAACAAATTATGGTGGAAATCAGTTGTTTTTTCCGCTCTGCTTTGTCATCAATTTGGTAATTGCACAACTATTTGGTTAACGATTGCAGTACAATATGTTCACTGCAAGTATCTATATGAAGTGATGGTGATCTGTTGCTCGATGGTAAATGAATTAATCTTTACTATTATATTCCAGTTGGTCGTACGTCATACAACGATTTTGGTGAAGGAGAATTCACCTATTTTCATTTTTTTTAATTGTCCTTTTTCCATCGTATCAATCAATCCAGCACAGGCATTAAAATACTTGCCAAAAAATTCACCTATTTTCATTATTTTTTAATTGTCCTTTTTCCATTGTATCAATCAATCCAGCACGGGCATTGAAATACTTGCCAAAAAAAAATTGAACGCTATCAAAATCTTCTTACTTTCCAAAAGAACATGCATAGCCATAATATCATTTCCTTTCTCTACATCCATTTGCTAATCATCAACGATCAGGTAGGTACAGACACAAAAATATCATTTCCTTTCTCTATATCCATTTGCTAATCATCCGATCAGGTACAGACACAAAAAGCAAGATTTAAAATAGGATCATTCAAACCCAAGAATTCAGGGATTACACGTGCAAAGCTAAAGGGCTAATTGATCGCCCTTTCTAATCCCACAGCATATACCTCCACCTCTTTCCAAGATCCGCACATTGTCAACTACCCCTCGTCAAGTCCGGAATCCCACTGTTGACATCGCCGTCGCCCTACCCATTGCTGCCGCCGCCCTGGAATAACACTGCCGCCATGCCTGATCGGGGACTGCCGGCACATCATGAATCCTGCCTTGAAGAACCCTACTGTCCGCCGAAGGACCTGCGCAGGACCAACCTATGTTGGTCTTCCCAACTGGCCGCCAGAGCTCTCGCGATGCCTCTGCCTCTGAGCGTCGAACGGTGTTCACCGTGCAACATCCCAATAAGGTGCTCGTGCACAACTCCCAGCCTTTGCCGCTCTTCCCTTCGAGTGAATCGGATGCGATGAGGAGGATCCTTGCGATGACCTCAACGATCGCTGGTGCGTTGACAATATAGGTATCTATATCTTGACCCCTTTAGAATGGCATCTGGATCCAAACAAACTATGGTGGAAATCAGTTGTTTTTTCCGCTCTGCTTTGTCATCAATTTGGTAATTGCACAACTATTTGGTTAACGATTGCAGTACAATATGTTCACTGCAAGTATCTATATGAAGTGATGGTGATCTGTTGCTCGATAGTAAATGATTTAATCTTTACTATTATATTCCAGTTGGTCGTACGTCATACAACGATTTTGGTGAAGGAGAATTCACCTATTTTCATTATTTTTTAATTGTCCTTTTTCCATCGTATCAATCAATCCAGCACGGGCATTAAAATACTTGCCAAAAAATTCACCTATTTTCATTATTTTTTAATTGTCCTTTTTCCATCGTATCAATCAATCCAGCACGGGCATTGAAATACTTGCCAAAAAAAATTGAACGCTATCAAAATCTTCTTACTTTCCAAAAGTACTTTCCAAAAGAACATGCATAGCCATAATATCATTTCCTTTCTCTACATCCATTTGCTAATCATCAACGATCAGGTAGGTACAGACACAAAAATATCATTTCCTTTCTCTATATCCATTTGCTAATCATCCGATCAGGTACAGACACAAAAAGCAAGATTTAAAATAGGATCATTCAAACCCAAGAATTCAGGGATTACACGTGCAAAGCTAAAGGGCTAATTGATTGTCCTTTCTAATCCCACAGCATATACCTCCACCTCTTTCCAAGATCCGCACATTGTCAACTACCCCTCGTCAAGTCTGGAATCCCACTGTTGACATCGCCGTCGCCCTACCCATTGCTGCCGCCGCCCTGGAATAACACTGCCGCCATGCCTGATCGGGGACTGCCGGCACATCATGAATCCTGCCTTGAAGAACCCTACTGTCCGCCGAAGGACCTGCGCAGGACCAACCTATGTTGGTCTTCCCAACTGGCCGCCAGAGCTCTCGCGATGCCTCTGCCTCTGACCGTCGAACGGTGTTCACCGTGCAACATCCCAATAAGGTGCTCATGCACAACTCCCAGCCTTTGCTGCTCTTCCCTTCGAGTGAAGCGGATGCGATGAGGAGGATCCTTGCGATGACCTCAACGATCGCTGGTGCGTTGACAATATAGGTATCTATATCTTGACCCCTTTAGAATGGCATCTGGATCCAAACAAATTATGGTGGAAATCAGTTGTTTTTTCCGCTCTGCTTTGTCATCAATTTGGTAATTGCACAACTATTTGGTTAACGATTGCAGTACAATATGTTCACTGCAAGTATCTATATGAAGTGATGGTGATCTGTTGCTCGATGGTAAATGATTTAAGATGTTAATTTACTGGATTGGATGGTGGTCAGTGTGCTTTGATACTCATGGACAGATCAATCAGCGTCATCCCCACTTCTTCATTACCGACCCGCAAAAGCCCAGCCGTGTTGTCGTGAGGAGAGGCAAAAGGAGCATCATCGGAATGGATGGAGCCGCCAACGAGCTAGACTTTGACCAGTACGGCGATCCGAAGATGGAATATGACGATGACGATGATGAAGAACCATACACAACAAGAAGAAGCAGGACCACCCTACCTAAAGGCCGTCCATTCAAGAGAAGAAGTCTAGGAGTTCCGGGGCTAAATTATTCAACCGCGAGAAAGAAGGGCAAGAAGATTGTGAAAAGATAATTATGTATCATTTTCTTGTATGAATAATGGATGTCATATTGTTAATCTACACATTGTACCGATCAAAATAGACATATAATTTATATTTTTGGATATTTTCTAGATTCTATAGTATTTTAAATATTCTACATAATTATAATTATTTATGCCTTTTATGTTGGTGTATTATGCTATTTATTATAGTATTAAATCAATTTAAAAAAAGGGAAAAAAATTGGGGCCGCTAGGGTTCGAACCTGGCCGGCCAGGGTACACCGAATAGAGGGGGAGCTAGCCATTGCGGTACAGTGAGGTTCTTGTCAACACTAGGTGCCGAGATCCTTTTGACCTGAACCTAAAGAGGCAGTGGCGCACCCCTAGAGGTGCGCCATTGCTAAGCCTCATAGTGGCGCACCCCTAGACGTGCGATATTGCTAAGGGGAGTCGGGGACTTAGCAGAAAAATCCCCTTCCCTTCTTCCCCGTCCCGACCAAATCCCACACGCACCACTTCAGGGTGCAAGTGGACACATCCGTGGACTTGCCTGCATTACCCACGTGGGCCGCCAATGCAAAGTGCAGGCCTTGCAGGAGCCTGCGTCCGCTACTTTCAATCGCCTGCAGAGCCCAGCAGGTTACGCAGGACAGTTAGGACCCGCTCCGTTGTCTCCCTCTCCCGTGCGATCCCAGGATACCCAAAGATTTAATTCCCCCACCGCCGCCGCACCGAGGAGCCCAGGAATCCCAGGAGAATCCGGCCATGGACACGGACCCGCTGCTCCCGACCACCGCCGCCCCGCACCTCCTGCAGCCGCTGCCGGAAAACTCCTCCTCGAACTTCGGTGTGCCCCCAAACTCGCCCTGCCTCTCCCCGGCCCTCCTCCTACAAGGACCGCCTCATCTTCGGGCCCCTCCTCGACCACCAGTCGCCGCCCCCTCTCCCCGCCGCCGCCGCATCTCCGTCGGCCAGCACGGCCTGCTCCTCCTCCTCCCCGCCCTCCGACGAGGAGGAGGGCCAGCCGCCGTAGCCCCTCACGCCCTCCCTCCTCAACCTCCACGGTGCCCGCACCAACCTTCATCGCCCCTGGACCTCACCCGCCATGGCGCCGCTCAGCGCCGCGGTGGTGGCCATCTGCGTCGGCGTCGGGGCCACCGTGCTCTACGTAGACACGTTCTTGCAAAGTGACCTGCTCCTTTTGCAGGCTATGCGGCGCTAGCAGAATCTGCAGAACATGTCCGCCAAATCCACTTAATCTATGCAGTTTTTCCGCCATACCGCCAAGGGGTTTAACGCGGCGCGGACGAAGCGGGCCTGCGGACGCCCGCGTCCACCTGCATCCTGAGCACCACTGCCTCCTCTCCTCTCCGACGACGACGCCACCTCCCCTGAGCGACGCGAGCGACCCCCGGCGACGCCCTCCTCTCCTCGCCACCTCTCTGACGCCCTCACCACCCCGGCGACGCCCTCCTCTCCTTGCCACCCCGGCGACGCCCTCCTCTGCATCGTCACCGACGCCCCCTCGATCTTGATCTCCGGCGGCCAGATCCCCTCGATTTCCCTCCTGCCACCGGTGGGTGCCACTCCTCTGCATCGTCACCGACGCCCCCTGCTCCTCCACATCGGCGCCTCCACAACGGAACCCTGCTCCTCCACATCGGCGTCCTCGTCTGCGAGCTCGTCGGCGTCCTCATCTGCGACCTGATACGTCCATTTTGCATCACTATTTTATATCATAATTTACTGTTATTCATTGATATATTTCATATTTAGAGGTGATACTTATGTTATTTCATCTATTTTGCATGTTTCATGATTATTGGAGGATCGCGCACCGGAGTCAGGATTCTGCTGGAAAAAGCGCCGTCAGAATGCAATATTTCGGAAGATCAAAAATTGATGGAAATTATATGAAAAATCCTATTTTTCCAGAAGACGAAGGGAGCCAGAAGGGGGAGCCGAGGAGGGCCGCCATGGGCCCACCTCATAGGCCGGCGCGGGCCAAGGCCTGGCCGCGCCGCCTTGTGAGGAGGGGGCCCACAGCCCCCTCTGGCCTCCTCTCCTTCGCGTACATCTTCATCCCGAAAACCTAAGCTCCAGAGGATAGTCGCGAAGAGTCACAGCCGCCTCTGCGGGGCGGAAAACACCAGAGAGAAAAGAGCTCTCCGGCAGGCTGAAATCTGCCGGGGAAATTCCCTCCCGGAGGGGGAAATCGACGCCATCGTCACCGTCATCGAGCTGGACATCATCTCCATCATCATCACCATCATCTCCATCATCATCACCGCCGTCTCCACCGCTGCACCTCGTCACCGCTGTAACAATTTGGGTTGGATCTTGATTGTTTGATAGGGGAAACTCTCCCAGTATTGATTTCTACTTGTTATTGATGCTATTGAGTGAAACCATTGAACCAAGGTTTATGTTCAGATTGTTATTCATCATCATATCACCTCTGATCATGTTCCATATGATGTCTCGTGAGTAGTTCGTTTAGTTCTTGAGGACATGGGTGAAGTCTAAATGTTAGTAGTGAATTATGGTTGAGTAATATTCAATGTTATGATATTTAAGTTGTGGTGTTATTCTTCTAGTGGTGCCATGTGAACGTCGACTACATGATACTTCACCATTATGGGCCTAGGGGAATACATCTTGTACTCGTTTGCCAATTGCGGGGTTGCCGGAGTGACAGAAACCTGAACCCCCGTTGGTATATCGATGCAGGAGGGATAGCAGGATCTCAGAGTTTAAGGCTGTGGTTAGATTTATCTTAATTACTTTCTTGTAGTTGCGGATGCTTGCAAGGGGTATAATCACAAGTATGTATTAGTCTAGGAAGGGCGGTGCATTAGCATAGGTTCACCCACACAACACTTATCAAAACAATGAAGATTAATCGGCTGTATGAAGCGAAAGAACTAGACTAAATTCCCGTGTGTCCTCAAGAACGTTTGGTCATTATAAGTAAACAAACTGGCTTGTCCTTTGTGCTAAAAAGGATTGGGCCACTCGCTGCAATTGTTACTCTCGCATTTTACTTACTCGTACTTTATTCATCTGCTACACCAAAACCTCCTGAATACTTGTCTGTGAGCATTTACAGTGAATCCTTCATCGAAACTGCTTGTCAACACCTTTCGCTCCTCGTTGGGATCGACATTCTTACTTATCGAAAATACTATGATACACCCCCTATACTTGTGGGTTGATGTCTACGCCCCCTCCTTTTCCTGTAGACAGTGTTGGGCCTCCAAGAGCAGAGGTTTGTAGAACAGCAGCAAGTTTTCCCTTAAGTGGATCACCCAAGGTTTATCGAACTCAGGGAGGAAGAGGTCAAAGATATCCCTCTCATGCAACCCTGCAACCACAAAGCAAGAAGTCTCTTGTGTCCCCAACACACCTAATAGGTGCACTAGTTCGGCGAAGAGATAGTGAAATACAGGTGGTATAAATAAGTAGTAGCAACGGCACCAGAAAAGTGCTTTGCCCAGGACAGTAAACAAGCGGTTGTAACGCAGTAGTAACGCAAAGAAAACAAGTAAACAAGCAGCGATAGCAGTATTTAGGAACAAGGCCTAGGGATCATACTTTCACTAGTGGACACTCTCAACATTGATCACATAACAGAATAGATAAATGCATACTCTACACTCTCTTGTTGGATGATGAACACCATTGCGTAGGATTACACGAACCCTCAATGCCGGAGTTAACAAGCTCCACAATTCAATGTTCATATTTAAATAACCTTAGAGTGCATGAAAGATCAACACGACTAAACCAAGTACTAACATAGCATGCACACTGTCACCTTCACACTATGTAGGAGGAATAGATCACATCAATACCATCATAGTAATAGTTAACTTCATAATCTACAAGAGATTATAATCATAGCCTACGCCAAGTACTAACACGGATGCACACAGTGTCACCATTACACCGTGCAGGAGGAATAAAACTACTTTAATAACATCACTAGAGTAGCACATAGATAAATTGTGATACAAAACACATTGCAATCATAAAGAGATATAAATAAGCACTTCACTATGCCATTCATAACAGTGAATAAGTATTCTGTGAAATATAGCCTAAGAGACCCACACGGTGCACACACTGTCACCTTTACACACGTGGGACAAGGAGTCTCCGGAGATCACATAAGTAAAATTCACTTGACTAGCATAACGACATCTAGATTACAAGCATCATCATATGAATCTCAATCATGTAAGGCAGCTCATGAGATTATTGTATTGAAGTACATAGAGAGAGAGATGAACCACATAGCTACCGGTACAGCCCCGAGCCTCGATGGAGAACTACTCCCTCCTCATGGGAGACAGCAGCGGTGATGGAGATGGCGGTGGTGTCGATGGAGAAGCCTTCCGGGGGCACTTCCCCGTCCCGGCGGCGTGCCGGAACAGAGACTCCTGTCCCCCAGATCTTGGCTTCGCGATGGCGGCGGCTCTGGATGGTTTCTCGTACCGTGGCTTTTCCGTCTCGAGGTTTTAGGTCAGGGACCTTTATATAGGTGAAGAGGCGGCGTCAGGAGGTCAACGAGGCGACGACACCATAAGGCGGCGCGGCCAGGGCCTGGGCCGCGCCGGCCTATCATCTGGGGCCCCTGTGGCCCCCCTCTGGCGACTCTCGGGTGTTCTGGATGCTTCCGGGCAAAATAGGACCCTGGGCGTTGATTTCGTCCAATTCCGAGAATATTTCCTTACTAGGATTTCTGAAACCAAAAACAGCAGAAAACAGCAACTGGCCCTTCGGCATCTCGTCAATAGGTTAGTTCCAGAAAATGCATAAATATGACATAAAGTGTGCATAAAACATGTAGATATCATCAATAATGTGGCATGGAACATAAGAAATTATCGATACGTCGGAGACGTATCAGCATCCCCAAGCTTAGTTCCTGCTCGTCCCGAGCAGGTAAACGATAACAAAGATAATTTATGGAGTGACATGCCATCATAACCTTGATCATACTATTGTAAACACATGTAATGAATGCAGCGATCAAAGAAATAGTAAATGACATGAGTAAACAAATGAATCATAAAGCAAAGACTTTTCATGAATAGTACTTAAAGACAAGCATCAATAAGTCTTGCATAAGAGTTAACTCATAAAGCAATAATTCAAAGTAGAGGTATTGAAGCAACACAAAGGAAGATTAAGTTTTAGCGGTTGCTTTCAACTTATAACATGTATATCTCATGGATATTTGTCAATGCAAAGTAATATAACAAGTGCAATATGCAAGTATGTAAGAATCAATGCACAGTTCACACAAGTGTTTGCTTCTTGAGATGGAGAGAAATAGGTGAACTGACTCAACATAAAAGTAAAAGAATGGCCCTTCGCAGAGGGAAGCATCGATTGCTATATTTGTGCTAGAGCTTTTATTTTGAAAACATATAGAGAGCATAAAAGTAAAATTTTGAGAGGTGTTTGTTGTTGTCAACGAATGGTAGTGGGCACTCTAACCCCCTTGCCAGACAAACCTTCAAAGAGCGGCTCCCATTTTATTTTATTTTTGTGTGGCACTCCTTCCAACCTTTCTTTCACAAACCATGGCTAACCGAATCCTTCGGGTGCCTGCCAACAATCTCATACCATGAAGGAGTGCCTTTTTATTTTAGTTTTATTATGATGACACTCCTCCCAACCTTTGCTTACACAAGCCATGGCTAACCGAATCCTTCGGGTGCCGTCCAACAATCACATACCATGGAGGAGTGTCTATTTTTGTTAATTAATTTGGGACTGGGAATCCCATTGCCAGCTCTTTTTGCAAAATTATTGGATAAGCGGATGAAGCCACTAGTCCATTGGTGAAAGTTGCCCAACAAGAATGAAAGATAAACACCACATACTTCCTCATGAGCTATAAAACATTGACACAAATCAGAGGTGATAAATTTTGAATTGTTTAAAGGTAGCACTCAAGCAATTTACTTTGGAATGGCGGAGAAATACCATGTAGTAGGTAGGTATGGTGGACACAAATGGCATAGTGGTTGGCTCAAGTATTTTGGATGCATGAGAAGTATTCCCTCTCGATACAAGGTTTAGGCTAGCAAGGCTATTTGAAACAAACACAAGGATGAAGCGGTGCAGCAAAACTCACATAAAAGACATATTGAAAACATTATAAGACTCTACACCGTCTTCCTTGTTGTTCAAACTCAATACTAGAAATTATCTAGACCTTAGAGAGACCAATTATGCAAACCAAATTTTAGCATGCTCTATGTATTTCTTCATTAATAGGTGCAAAGTATATGATGCAAGAGTTTAAACATGAGCACAACAATTGCCAAGTATCACATTATCCAAGACATTATAGCAATTACTACATGTAGCATTTCCCGTTTCCAACCATATAACAATTAACAAAGCAGTTTCAACCTTCGCCATGAATACTAAAAGCTAAGAACACATGTGTTCATATGAACAAGCGGAGCGTGTCTCTCTCCCACACAAGCATTTATTCAAACAAAAACAAAAAACAAAAGCACACAGACGCTCCAAGTAAAGTACATAAGATGTGACCGAATAAAAATATAGTTTCAAGAGAAGAAACCTGATAATTTTGTCGATGAAGAAGGGGATGCCTTGGGCATCCCCAAGCTTAGACGCTTGAGTCTTCTTGATATATGCAGGGGTGAACCACCGGGGCATCCCCAAGCTTAGAGATTTCACTCTTCTTGATCATAGTATATCGTCCTCCTCTCTTGACCCTTGAAAACTTCCTCCACACCAAACTCAAAACAACTCATTAGAGGGTTAGTGCATAATCAAAATTCACATGTTCAGAGGTGACACAATCATTCTTAACACTTCTGGACATTGCCCAAAGCTACTGGAAGTTAATGGAACAAAGAAATCCATCCCACATAGCAAAAGAGGCAATGCGAAATAAAAGGCAGAATCTGTCAAAACAGAACAGTTCGTATTGACGAATTTTATTGAGGCACCAGACTTGCTCAAATGAAAATGCTCAAATTGAATGAAAGTTGCATACATATCTGAGGATCACTCACGTAAATTGGCATAATTTTCTGAGTTACCTACAGAGAATTTTGCCCAGATTCGTGACAGCAAAGAAATCTGTTTCTGCGCAGTAATCCAAATCTAGTATCAACCTTGCTATCAAAGACTTTACTTGGCACAACAAAACACAAAACTAAGATAAGGAGAGGTTGCTACAGTAGTAAACAACTTCCAATACTCAAATACAAAACAAAGTACTGTAGCAAAATAACACATGGGTTATCTCCCAAGAAGTTCTTTCTTTATAGCCATTAAGATGGGCTCAGCAGTTTTAATGATGCACTCGCAAGAAATAGTATTTGAAGCAAAAAAGAGAGCATCAAGAGGCAAATTCAAAACAAATTTAAGCCTAACATGCTTCCTATGCATAGGAATCTTGTAAATAAACAAGTTCATGAATAGCAAAGTAACAAGCATAGGAAGATAGAACAAGTGTAGCTTCAAAAAATTCCGCACATAGAGAGGTGTTTTAGTAACATGAAAATTTCTACAACCATATTTTCCTCTCTCATAATAACTTTCAGTAGCATCATGAGCAAACTCAACAATATAACTATCACATAAAGCATTCTTATCATGAGTCTCATGCATAAAATTATTACTACCCACATAAGCATAATCAATTTTATTAGTAATAGTGGGAGCAAATTCAACAAAGTAGCTATCATTATTATTTTCATCGTCAAATATAGGAGGCATATTGTATTCATAATCAAATTTATCCTCCATAACAGGTGGCAACAAAAGACTACTATCATTATAATCATCATAAATAGGAGGTAAAGTATCATCAAAGAAAATTTTCTCCTCATTGCTTGGGGGACTAAAAAGATTATGCTCATCAAAACCAGCTTCCCCAAGCTTAGAATTTTCCATAGCATTAGCAACAATAGTGTTCAAATCATTCATATTAATAACATTCCCATTAGCATGCATATAAAGTTCCATGGGTTTTTTAATTCTCTCTTCAAACACATCATGTCCTAATTCAAGATAAAGTTCATAAAGATCTCTCATATTTTTGTTGTTTTCCATTATGCCAAACTAGTGTAAACAAGAAACAAAAAGATGCAATTGCAGGATCTAAAGGAAATAGCTTCGAGCACACACACAATGGCGCCAGAAAAGTACTTTACCTGGAACCGGAGTATGAGTGCCTTTTACCTTTCCTCCCCGGCAACGGCGCCAGAAAATAGCTTGATGTCTACGCCCCCTCCTTTTCCTGTAGACAGTGTTGGGCCTCCAAGAGCAGAGGTTTGTAGAACAGCAGCAAGTTTTCCCTTAAGTGGATCACCCAAGGTTTATCGAACTCAGGGAGGAAGAGGTCAAAGATATCCCTCTCATGCAACCCTGCAACCACAAAGCAAGAAGTCTCTTGTGTCCCCAACACACCTAATAGGTGCACTAGTTCGGCGAAGAGATAGTGAAATACAGGTGGTATAAATAAGTAGTAGCAACGACACCAGAAAAGTGCTTTGCCCAGGACAGTAAACAAGTAGTAGTAACGCAGCAGTAGTAACGCAGTAAAACAGTAAACAAGCAGCGATAGCAGTATTTAGGAACAAGGCCTAGGGATCATACTTTCACTAGTGGACACTCTCAACATTGATCACATAACAGAATAGATAAATGCATACTCTACACTCTCTTGTTGGATGATGAACACCATTGCGTAGGATTACACGAACCCTCAATGCCGGAGTTAACAAGCTCCACAATTCAATGTTCATATTTAAATAACCTTAGAGTGCATGAAAGATCAACACGACTAAACCAAGTACTAACATAGCATGCACACTATCACCTTCACACTATGTAGGAGGAATAGATCACATCAATACCATCATAGCAATAGTTAACTTCATAATCTACAAGAGATTATAATCATAGCCTACGCCAAGTACTAACACGGATGCACACACTGTCACCATTACACCGTGTAGGAGGAATAAAACTACTTTAATAACATCACTAGAGTAGCACATAGATAAATTGTGATACAAAACACATTGCAATCATAAAGAGATATAAATAAGCACTTCACTATGCCATTCATAACAGCGAATAAGTATTCTGTGAAATATAGCCTAAGAGACCCACACGATGCACACATTGTCACCTTTACACACGTGGGACAAGGAGTCTCTGGAGATCACATAAGTAAAATCCACTTGACTAGCATAACGACATCTAGATTAGAAGCATCATCATATGAATCTCAATCATGTAAGGCAGCTCATGAGATTATTGTATTGAAGTACATAGAGAGAGAGATGAACCACATAGCTACCGGTACAGCCCCGAGCCTCGATGGAGAACTACTCCCTCCTCATGGGAGACAGCAGCGGTGATGGAGATGGCGGTGGTGTCGATGGAGAAGCCTTCCGTGGGAACTTCCCCGTCCCGGCGGCGTGCCGGAACAGAGACTCCTGTCCCCTAGATCTTGGCTTCGCGATGGCGGCGGCTCTGGATGGTTTCTCGTACCGTGGCTTTTCCGTCTCGAGGTTTTAGGTCAGGGACCTTTATATAGGCGAAGAGGCGGCGTCAGGAGGTCAACGAGGCGACGACACCATAAGGTGGCGCGGCCAGGGCCTGGGCCGCGCCGGCCTATCATCTGGGGCCCCTGTGGCCCCCCTCTGGCGACTCTCGGGTGTTCTGGATGCTTCCGAGCAAAATAGGACCCTGGGCGTTGATTTCGTCCAATTCCGAGAATATTTCCTTACTAGGATTTCTGAAACCAAAAACAGCAGAAAACAGCAACTGGCCCTTCGGCATCTCGTCAATAGGTTAGTTCCAGAAAATGCATAAATATGACATAAAGTGTGCATAAAACATGTAGATATCATCAATAATGTGGCATGGAACATAAGAAATTATCGATACGTCGGAGACGTATCATGGGTCATCAAGACTATTTTCTGGCGCCGTTGCCGGGGAGTGAAGCGCTATTGGTAAGTGGAATTGGTAAGGGAAACTTTTACTATTTGTGCTGATTTTATTCCTGCCTGCTGCTATAATTCATTATGGAGAGATCTTCTCTTGAATTTTTATTTGGAAAATCTACTACTACTGCAAAGGTAGTGGATGAGGCGCCAGGTGAGGAAGAAGTTCCATACAAAATACCTATGAAAATTATTGAACGTGTTGTGGATAACCATTATACAGGGGATGGAACTGTCCATCCTGGAGATCATTTACTGTTCTTACACGAATTATGCGGTTTATTCAAGTGTGCAGGTATTGCTATGGATGAAGTGAGGAAAAAGCTATTCTCTATATCGCTATCTGGTAAAGCGGCGCACTGGTATAAATTACTGGATGATGGGGATTCTCTTGAATGGAATGATATTGTGCCCCGATTTTATTCTAAGTTCTATCCTCCAAGTGAAATTCACAAAGACCGGAACCGCATATATAATTTCTGGCCTCATGATGGAGAGAGTATTGCCCAAGCGTGGGGGAGATTGAAGTCTTTAATGCTCAAATGCCCCATTCATCAGCTTCCTGGTAATATTATCATTGATAATTTCTATGCAAGACTTTCTTTTCAAGACAAGACCTTGTTGGATACTTCTTGCTTTGGATCATTTACACTCAACAAAGAAGATTTTAAAAGGGACCGTCTTAATCGGATCCAGGAGAATACTGAAGGATGGGAGAACGACAAAGATAGAGAGTCAGGTATAAATTATGATTATAAATGTATTGAAGCTTTTATGGATACTGATAAATTTCGTAATATGAGTGCTACTTATGGTCTTGATTCTCAAGTTGCTGCAAATCTTTATAAAGCTTTTGCCTCTCATTATGAATTGCCTAAGAAGAACTTTGATAAGTATCATGAACCGTATAAAGATAAAATTGATTCATCTATAAATAAATGTGTTGTAATTGAAACTGTTGATCATGTTATTCCTGAAGCTTATATTGAAAAAACTCCTTTCCCTGCTAAAATGAAGGAGTACTCTGTTATAAATAGTGTTGTTAATAAAAGTGAAAAGAAACCTATAGAACCTGAAGAGCAAATAAAAGTTGAACCTGCTGTTGCAATAGTTAAAGATCTTGTGACTGAAAATGTGGAAGATGGTCATATTATTTTCTGTGAAGATGCTTCTAATATTGTTTCACATCCTAATAAGTCTAGAAAAACTAGTGTTCCTATGCTATCTGTTAGAATTGGTGATCATTGCTATTATGGTTTATGCGATATTGGTGCAAGTATTAGTGCTATTCCTTATGAGCTCTACACGGAGATCATGCACGAAATTGGTTCTTGTGAACTTGAAGATATTGATGTGGTTATTCGGCTAGCTAATAGAGAAACTATCTCTCCAATTGGTATTGTTCGAGATGTGGAAGTTCTATGTGGTAAGATTAAATATCCTGCTGACATTTTAGTACTTGGTTATGCTGCTAGTAAGTATTGTCCTATCACTTTTGGTAGACCTATTCTAAATACTTGTGGAGCTGTTATAGATTGCAAGAAAGAGAAAATTTTGACTAAATTTGCTGGTGAATCTTATGAGTTTAATTTCTCTAAATTTGCCAAAACTCCTTATAAAGCTGATTCGCCTAATAATGATTTTAGAGTTGAACAGTGTGCATCTATTGCTCTTGCTCCTAATAATCCTTTGCAACAACATTTGGAGAATAGTGAGAGTGAAGTCTTTAGGGAAGAAAGAAATGAGCTTGATGAAATTTTCCTTCGTCAACCTATTCTTAAACATGACTTGCCGGTAAAAGATCTAGGTACAACACTACCACCAAAGGAAGATCCTGTTTTTGATTTAAAACCGGATACAACTTGACTCCAAAAGCGGTGGAACCCAAGTCAGGCCTTTACCCTACAGACGACTGACTGGGAGAGCGTCCTAGTTCGCGTCTTAACATCAACCACTCATACAAAAACAATATCAAATCACTCAATCAAAGACATTGAACATTTCAAACAAATAGTACCTAGGGCAAGATAGTCATTTTATTTATAAAAGGACTAGGTGTACATTTACTAGAAAAGACCTTGACATAACACTTATTAACTAAAAAGGCTCTGACTCACACCAAGATATAATCCACACATGTATTGGTAGGTAATGACTTTTGGAAACCACCAGAAGGGGTCTGATGCCAAGGTTCATTACCAACCATTATAAACAAAAACAACTCAATTTCCTTAGGGTAAAATAAGCAACAACACCACATTAAAAAGCCACTCTAGAAAAATGCACATAATTTTTTTGTAAAATCACAGAGAGTAAAGTTTGATTTTATAAAGCTACAAAAATTGGATTCACTCAATTTCGGGTTTTAAAATAATAGATATGATTTTTATAAAGCCAGAAATGACTTGACCAAATAAATGGTCTAAATGTTTCTCTGGCTCACAAAAATATATGCAGCATACCTACTGGAAGCTATTAACATGTAGAACACACTTTCACTGGAATCATGCAGAAATAAGTTTTAAACTATTTTTAAACAATTAAACAATGCAGAAACTAGAGCAATCGAATTTCAAAGCACACAGGTATCAGGGCATATCAAACCAGAAACAAACATACCACTAGATAGGTACTGAAAATTGTGATCCACCAAAATTGGTTTGGCATTTTTTGAGCTATAAAATAATTACCACAATTTTTCTACTGGAAAAGGGATATGTTTTGGTTTCCAAATTCCTAGAAATAAAATGTAAGTCACAAAAATAATTCCCTTGACCTGGACATACCCTAACAGTATATCTACCAGATGCACTTGGTTTTGCTGCAAAAACCTTTATATTTTGCAAACCAAAAATCAAGAAAGAGCTCACTAGCTAGATATAGTTTTATTAAACAAACAAGATTTATGAAGCTCCTGCATGTGTGACATGTAACGAAATAAATCTACTTAGGAGTACTTTACAAAAAAATTGGGTTCACTTCAAAAGGATTTACACAACTACCTCAATAAATTAAACACTTCAATAGCATCATTTCTGGAAACAATTAACAGTAAATATTCATGACAGAAAATGACATGCATGCAACACTGGGTGGTTACGAACTTGTTTATAAACACAAGGAAATTTGAACCAAGTGATTTGCATGGGTGAGTAACTTTTAGTGAATTAAAATCTAAAGCAGATCTACTAGGGTAATATTTTCGGAAATAAAGAGGAAGGAAAGTGGGCCGAAATCCTTGGCATGGCCAGATCCGGCCCGGGTCTTTCGCATGCACGCGGGAGGATGGTTAGTACGCGTGCCGACGAGTTCGTCCGCGTTAGCGGGCGTGGGACCCAGAGGAACTCCACATGCAACTGTGGGATCTGGATCCAACAGTGCCTGCTGGTTCTTCCTGGACGCGACATGCATGCCAGCGGGGGCAAAACCCTAGCTACTGGGGCATGCGGTTCTCACCTAGGTTTGCCCGGGGATGAAGCGGAGGGGTCATGGAGGTTGTGGCGGCTCGAGGTGGTGCAGTATCAGCTCCGGCTCCGGCGGACATGCTCCCAGATGCCGCCGTAGACGGGCTCACCGGCGTCAGGATGAACAACGACCAGCGGTTGTTGAGAAACCTAGACAAAGGGAGGAGGTGCGTTAGAAACAACATGGATAGGCACGTTGGGTGGTATAGAGAGTGAGGGAAGAGGAGGTGTAGTCCGACGGTAGCCTTCACCGCTTTGCCACAGATGTGGAGCACTCGCTCAAGCAGCAGGCGGTGACTGAGCCTCTCTCTGCTCGGGAGAGTATGGAGGGGTGTGGTGAGAATGTGGTGGCAAGTCTGGTGGGGAAGTGGGGAAGAGCGGGGTGCTCCAAGGCTATAACACGAGGGCGCCGGGTGTACGGAGAACCGGGAGCGGGCACCGTAAGTGAGAGTGAGAGGGAGCTCGCTACTGGCTGAGCTAGGTAGTGCTGGGATGTCTATAGGGTACGGCGACCATCCTTGGAGGGTAGTGTCCGTCCAGGGCTGAGGACAATCAAAGGGACATAGAGGAGTCACGTCGGCCCGCCAGATGCTCGATGAAATGCAAGTGGACAATGAGGTCGCGGGCGTGTAGGCTAAGGCGAGATGTCGGTCGGGAGCGTGCCCCGGGGTGATGCGTTCCTGGTTGGTTCGGGGTGGCTGGCTCAGGTTAGCGGGGAAGGGCAAGAGAGGAGGTGTCTAGGATAGTTACTGGGGTGCGGGGAGGCTAGGACCAACGCTTGCTGATCGTGCAAGGTAGAGAGGGGAGAGGGAGATGCATGCTTCCAAGGTCTCGGGCTCCGGGAAGAAAGGAGAAAGGGAGGGGTCTTGGGTCAGCTACGGAGGCTGCCAGGTCATGGTAGAGGTGCAGGTGGGGTCAGTGTCGTGGTTTCTACTGGCTAGAGGAAGTAAGAGAGAGATGGCACAAGAGTACCATGCATGGCCATCATCAACACCACGCCAAGCTACTAAGGACAACACAAACGACCACCGGGCAAGGTCGGTTAGATTTATTGTGGTGCTGGTGATGGTTGGTTCACTAGGTGGGTTTTGATGATTTTAGAAAAGAGTTGGAGAGACCATACGATGGAGTAGTGGTGATTAAATAAAATAAGGGGAGAGAGGGACAAGATAAGGGAGGATGGCATGGCCGGCCAACTTCATTTGGCAAGCCAAAATGGCTCACCAAGTGCTCCCATAGGTCAACTAGGCTAGTTAGGTGGTGGCCCAAATGGAGGTTAGGTTAATGAAGAATTGCTAGAGATTTGGATAAAAATTTGGATAAAGATGTGGGAAGGGAAATTGATCATTCGAAAAGTCAAATGACCATTTCACAAAATCAAGGTTTGGTGAGCAAGGAAAAGGTGATAGATGATTCAGAAGGGTGCATTAGGTGTCCAAGGGTTGTCATTAAATTTTTGGATTTATTTCAAAATTGTTTGGATCACTCTCTATGCCTATGGCTATGAATGATTTTGAAGATTTGAGAAAATCAAGATGGTATTTCGAATGTTCCACTTGATTAACTAGACAAAGAAGAAGTTCCTCAAATTTAAAGCAAGCAACAAAATGCAAGAATTGTCATAGTTGCCAATCCCACATATTTTGTTAAAGAGGGAAAATGGAATAAAGAAAATAATTTCTTGAAATTATTTTTGGGTGGAACTAAGGTGATATAAAGGATCACCCACATTTCCTATTTTTATAGAGGAAAATATTTTAAAAAGATTTGGCAAAAACTAGGGATAGTTTTGTAGTTAAAATAGAGAAGAATTTGAAATAGGGTTTTGGGGATTTTGTAAAAGAAAATAGAAATAACTTGACTTGTGAAATAATAATTGTGGAAAAGTATTTTATCAAGGGTAGATGATTACTACATAATTGTGGAAAAGATACCAGGTCCTACATTTGGGGAAATTTTGATTTTTCTTCTCAAAAAGCATACAAAACTCTAATTGGATTTCAACCAGCAATCCCTCTCTTCTCATGGATTTGGAAATCATCTTGCCAAGCAAAGCATAAGTTTTTCTTCTGGCTGTTGCTCAATGATAGACTCAATACTAGAAATCTTCTTGGGAGGAAGAAAATGGTCTTGCAATCTTATAACTGTGCAACCTTGGAATGCAACAGAGAAGAAACCCTACAACACCTCTTTTGGACATGCCCCTTTGCAGTGGAATGCTGGAACTTTATCTGCCCCAGTCGTTAAAGAAACCTCTCTGTAAATGAAGCCTTCCAGGATTTAAAAGATTCTTTAAAGCTACCTTTCTCGATGGAAATTATTATCTTGGCTTCCTGGGCACTCTGGATGACAAGAAACAACAAGATCTTCAGAGGGCAGAGTGCAAGTTTTCAGGGATGGAAATCTATTTACATGGAAGAACTCAAGCTCCTTGCTCATAGGATGAAAAAGAAACACAAAGTTTGTTATGATTCTTGGTTAGCCTCTGTAGTGTAGTTTTATGTTTCTTTCTTCTTCTTCTTCTTCTTTTTTCTTCTTCTTCTTTTTTGTAAATATGCTTGTACAATTTGCTTTATATATATAAATTGCAGTGGGAGCCTTTCCCACTGTTTTACCTCAAAAATATGTAGCCATCATTTCCACTCTTGGTTTTGTGAAGATTAAATTTGGATGAAAACAAAAGAAGAGGTAAAAGTGGAAAAGGGGGATCTAGAGCTAAAACTCTGGATATGACACAAGATCAAGTGGAAAATATGGGTTATGAGGATAGCATGAGACATGCAAGACGTGGGAGTTGTAAAGGGAGTTGAATAGATGAGATTCAAGCATTGAGTTCACCTATAATAGTTGTGGGTACTTAAAGATGAACTGCCAAAGATTGAGTCTTTTAACAGTGCCAAAACAGATTATTGACTTGGCCTCAAAACCATCAAGAATAAGAGGGTAGATGATTGATCTGGTCAAGTGCATTGGTAGGGTTAGGAAGTTCACATGACAAGGTAGTTTTAAGGATAAGTAAATGGTCTCAGATGATAGGGGATAAATAAGGCTGTGGGCTCCAAAATTGAATCTGATAATAGTTTTAGGACATAGCCAAATTTGGAGTTTGTTCTAAGGTTGATGTCTAGGGTTTAAGATATAAACGGATTAGGGAGTGGATGATTTTCAAAACTTGAATAAAGGATAGGGTGAGCTAAAGTGCATCACAAGGAGGATCTCAAGGTAGGTGCACTCATGGTTCCACAAATGGAAGGATTTGAGTTGGTGGGTTACTAGCTGGTTTTACCTCTAGATGGGTTTTGCTTTGAGGTAGCTTATTAAGACAATCTTCTAGCAAGGAGATCAAGGAAATTCATCTAAACAAATAGCGCAAGGTAATTCACCTAAGAAACAGATCAACACAAATCATCTCATCAAACTATTTAGAAAAAGTTTTTGTTCCCCCTGATTTTTGCACTCTAGACATGTAAACGAGGTTGCAAAAGTTGGGGCGTTACAATCTCGGGGGCTACTGACATAGGTATGCCTAATAGGCATGTCGAATAAGTACACTGGGTCTATAGGATAGTATGAAGCCCATGGACTCGAAGCTTTAGAGGCCCAGAAGGTTGAAGGCTTTCGAGTTAGGAAAGTGGAGTTGTAATAGGAAACTTGTATCAATATAGGGAAAGCCCAATGTGGATCGATAGTTTGTAACTTGCACAACACGGAAAGCCTCGGCTTCGCCTCCTATATAAAGGGGAAGCCGAGGGAGAAAGAGGAGATCAAAATCATTGTAACCCTAGCCACCATAATCTTGAGTTGAGCACCTTCGTTCGGCTGAACCTTCGAGATCTACTTGCCCTCTATTTCTTACAAAACCCTAAGTCTACAATACGTAGGCATTGACGAGTTAATCCCTCCTCAGTGGATTACTCCCCCTTGATCATGGTGTTGATGAGGAAGATGTTGGAGAAGGTGGAGATCCCTCCAGCGGGGTTCCAGTGGAGTTTTCCCCTCCAATCTTCGCTGATGCAGCCTACGTTTTCGCGTTTCCGTGTTTCTGCGGCGCTCTCCTCCAGAGAACCCTCAGGGGTCATATATATAGGAGGTTTTGGTCAAAATAAGTCAGTTCATGAAAGAATCAAGCGGATCGGATGATTGACGATGAAAAGAGGGTGGGTGGAGCATCCCCCTTGCTAGGCGCGCCACCACCAGTCTTTTTGGCGTCAGGCCCCTCCAGGTCAGGTCCAAAAGTCCACGATGCTTCCTTGGTGAAAAAATAACGTCCAGAAATCCTAGCTCAATTTGACTCCGTATAGTTCTCTAAAAGTGAAAATACACAAAACAAGCTTCACGCAACTATGAAAGTCACTTGGGGAACTTGGTAAAGACCCAAACCAACATAAACTGCAGTGGATGGTGTTGATGTATTTATAAGTCGATTGCACTAGAGCTTTCCATCAGTTCAGATTTTTTGTTTCGTTGGCTAGTGCATGAAGCTTGACATAGTACATGAGCCCATGGTCGCGAGATTGAGTCCTAGAGTTCACAATTTATTATCCTAAAATTGTTATTGCTCCCCTCTCCATTTGCGTATATGCTCATTTATAAGTGTTCTCTTCTTCTATTCACGTGTTGGCCATGGCCTCTCCGGCCATACTTGAGAGGGGGTGTTGATGTATGTATAAGTCGATTACACTAGCCCTTTCCATCAATTAAGACTTTTGGTTGCGTTGGCATGTGCATGAAGCTTGACAGATGTTCCATGTTTGATGGACAGTTTATTTGTTTACTGAATGGACGTGTTGCATAGTTCTAATTTGATAACATGAGTGTATTCATATGTATTCAGGAATTTCGTGCTAGTGTATCCAATCCTTGGTACGCCCTCTGATCCATTAGTAAGCGTTGGGGTCAACCACACCACTTACTATGGATCAGAGAGTGTGCCATTTTCTATGATTCCAACTTTGCCAACTACATAAATTGTATACGTATGTGATGGAAAGGTCCATACAATTTAAGTTAAATTTCTATTTTGGTGTGTACTTGTTTTATATTAGTTTTGCGTATATTGTTGCATGTGCAAAACTGTAGATCAGGTCTACATGCAAGATGCTATGCATTAGGCCACTCTCAATAGTTATCCAACTTCAAACCAACCTTTATCAGATGACATTTATACCAACTCTTTCCTCACTCCCTCCATAGAATCTGTAAGTTGGTTGCATGCATGTTTTCCTTTTTAGATGGCCAAGTCCAGCAATAAAGAACTCAATCCATTGGATATGTTCAACGAGTGTCACATTACCAAGGAAGGGCGCTTCTCCCCTTCTTTACAAGATTTAATTGTAAGTTAGCTATCAAAGAGTCCCCACTGACATGGCGGAATATATATTGTTGTATCTGATCACCATGTTTTTCATCGCAAAACAAAACCGAGATGGAATGTGAGCTGTCTCGAGCTACAACATATGGAGGAAGCAAGACTAAGTTCTAGTGCTTACAGGATATACCCTCCAAGAGAACTCTCCAACCTAGTTTTCTTTTGACTGCAACGGCCATTCATCAGCAGCTCTCTCGACCCAGAAAATGCAAAATTTGTTGGAGATATGCCCAAGAGGCAATAATAAAATGGTTATTATAATATATCTTTGTGTTTATGATAATGTTTACATACCATGCTATAATTGTATTAACCGAAACATTGATACATGTGTGTTATGTGAACAACAAAGAGTCCCTAGTAAGCCTCTTGTATAAACTAGCTTGTTGATTAACCGAAACATTGGTATTTGACCAACAAACCTAGAAGTTATTAAAGATGAAGTGTTTTCTGAATAATGAGGAAAGCTAAAAGAGAAACTACAAAAGATTATTGGCAGAAAGAAAGAAAAGACTAGAAAGTCTAGCTCAGGTGTATATAAGTGATATACATGTTATGGATGTATTCCTTGTTTGGTCACATAATAAAATTCTTGGGTATTTGTACCAGATTGGTTGGTATGAGATGTCATACAATACAACGCAATACAAGAATACGATAGCCTAAGTGACGAATAAGGAATATGGTAATAATGCACGTCTGGGACATAATAAAGTGTTATCATGTTTGTCGTTGGCATTCTACCTAGCCCTTAGAATTTATAATAAAGAACTTAATAATTGTTATTTTGCTCTGGTCAAATGAAAACAATGAGTTGTTCAAATTATGACATTACTCCATGTACGATGGATAAGTTATTATAAATCTTAATGGTGAAACACACACACATAATACTGACGCTAAAATGCCATAAGGCAAATGATTTGAATTCCACTTATTTGTGGAACCGCTATTTAGGTCATGTTAGAAAGGAACGCATGAAGGAACTCCATGCAAATGGATTTTGGAGTCATTTGATTTTTGAATCGTTTGGCACTTGCAAATCTTTTCTAAAGAGAATGACTAAAATAGTGTTCATAGGCCAAGAGTTGAACGGGCAACTAACTTAGTGAAAACATACATGATGATATATGTGGTTCACTGGGCATAGTTGTGTGCGGGAGATTCTTCTACTTCATGAAAACTTCCAACAATGAATTGAGTATATATATGTGGATATATTCGATAAGGAAGAAGTTTGAAACATTTGAATGGATTCAAATAAATTTTAGCATGAAGTGGAAATCATCATAATAGAAAAGTCAAATATCTATGATTGGATCATAGTGGAAATATTTGAATTACTAGTTTTAGCGAACATCTAAGAGAGTTATGAAATTATTCTACAACTCACATTTCTTGGAGTGTCATAGTGATGATATAGTATTCGAGAAATATATCCAAACTTTGTTGGGTTAATGATGAGATAAAAATAAAATGATGCCATTATATGTTTGTGGATTATGCTTTAGTGACTACCGCTTTTACACTAAATAGAGCATCATCATGATCCGTTGAAATGACACCATACGAGTTATGGCATGGGTAGAAACCCTAATAGTCCTTTCTTTAAATTTTGGTCTAAGTTTTTACAACCAAAATCGGATGAATGTCTTTGTTGGTTATCCCAAAGAATTGATTGGGAATTCTTTCCACTATGAAGTAAACGACAAAAGTGTTTGTTAATGTTACTTGCTTATTTCCAAGAAATTGTTTTATAGCGAAGTATTTGAGTAGGAGGACAATAGAACTTGATAAGGTTTATAAACCTGAGCATAATGATCAAAGTAGCGCAGCATCGGAATTGGTTCTGGAAGCGGCCACGACGATCATGGCTCCCATGACTACAAAGTGTTTTAGCCATGGAGATCGAAGTACATATTGAACCTTGTAGGTATGGTTTACTTTGTGATCAAATAAATGATTTGTGGACAAAGGATTGTTTTTGAACAATGATAAACCAACTACAAACAAAGAAGTTATGATGGGCCCTGACTCCGTTAAAATGGCTATATGCCATGAAATCCAAGATAGATGAATAATTTTTTAAAGTAAATGGATCTATAAAATTGGTGGACTTGGATGAAATATCCTTGAAGAAGCTCAACTTGTCCAAAAGTTGTTTACGACAAAGTTCAAAGAGTTAACTACGATAAGATTAGATCTTCCGTAGTAATGCTTATAGTCTATATGGATTATTCTAGTAATCACTACATATTTCTTTTATGAGATATGTTAGTAGGATGGCAAAATACATTACTCATCAGAAGTATGTATTAAAGGTGTATACAAGATACAACCAAGAGTTTTGCTGGTCCGTAGAATACTAGATAGGTATACAAACTTCAATTGGATGAAGTGAGTATCGCGGAGTTGGAATCTTCACCGGATGAAATAGTCAAAGAGTTTTTGATTTCATCAGAGACGATGAAGAGGCTTGCATTTGCAAGAAATTAAGTGGGAGCGCTGAGACATATTTATAATACTTATGTAGATGACATATAGTTGGTTATAAATGATGTAATTATATACTTGATTAAAAGATTTCATTGAAAATTAACTTCAATGAAAGGATATGGACTGAAACAAAATTAGTGTCAAGATCTATGAAGATAGATTGAAACACATAATAAGTTTAAGTCAAAGTACATAGAATGGATATTGAAGTAGTTCAATATAGAAATATTAAGAAAATGTTCTTATCATGTGAAGGTTTAACAAGACTTGAGTGTATCTTACACTCAATGAGTAAAAACACATGAGTGATTATAGATCACGAATAATATGTACACAATCAGATGTCCTATGCTCTAAAGTGTTATGAGCATGTACCAGAATGATTCATATGATGATCATTGGATGACAGTAAGAATATCCTTGAGTACTTCAGAAGAACTAAGGATATATATATAGTTTTGTATGGACTAATGACAAACAAATCGCTGTAAGGTGTTGCACCGATATTTGTTTTGTCACATATGAAAATAAAATTTCAATCTCAAATTAGACTAAGTGTTGTTTAAAAGGTAGCACAATGAGCTAGAAGTTGTCTATGCTAGATTTAGAAGAGTTCTAAATATTGTGACGGATTCTACAAAAGAAGGCAGAGTATGTCATTGTTTTGACAATGACAGAGGATGTTAAGTCAAGAGGTTCTTTGAGAACTTGGTGTAGTTCCGACAAAGTCAGAACTTTGAAGCTATATTGTGTGTGACAATATTAGTGACATATTTCAGACCGCGGAATTAAGGTTCTACCAGAAGACCAAACATATTTTATGCCGACTCATTTGGAAATGAGTGATGCGTTGAGACGCAAATGAATTACAAAATATATACGTTTCTGAGCGTGTCAGATCCGTTGACTAGAACCTCTCCCGTGAGCAAAACATGATAAAGCACCGGAAGGCCAAGGTGTTATATCTTTACAAATGTAAACTAGATTATTGACTCTAGTGCAAGTGGGAGACTGTTGGAGATATGCCCAAGAGGCAATAATAAAATGGTTATTATAATATATCTTTGTGTTTATGATAATGTTTACATACCATGCTATAATTGTATTAACCGAAACATTGATACATGTGTGTTATGTGAACAACAAAGAGTCCCTAGTAAGCCTCTTGTATAAACTAGCTTGTTGATTAATAGATGATCATGGTTTCGTGATCATGAACATTGGATGTTATTAATAACAAGGTTATGTCATTATATGAATGATGTAATAGACACAACCAATTAAGCGTAGCATAAGATCACGTCATTAAGTTATTTGCTATAAGCTTTCGATACATAGTTACCTAGTCCTTTTGACCATGAGATCATGTAAATCACTTATACCGGAAATGTACTTTGATTACATCAAACGCCACTGCGTAAATGGGTGGTTATAAAGGTGGGATTAAGTATCCGGAAAGTATGAGTTGAGGCATATGGATCAACAGTGGAATTTGTCCATCCCGATGACGGATAGATATACTCTAGGCCCTCTCGGTGGAATGTCGTCTAATTAGCTTGCAAGCATATGAATGGTTCATAAGAGATGACATATCACGGTACGAGTAAAGAGTACTTGTCAGGAGACAAGGTTGAACGAGGTATAGAGATACCGATGATCAAACCTCGGACAAGTAAAATATCGCGTGACAAAGGGAATCAGTATCGTATGTAAATGGTTCAGTCGATCACTAAAGTCATCGTTGAATATGTGGGAGCCATTATGGATCTCCAGATCCCGCTATTGGTTATTGGTCAGAGAGAGGTCTCAACCATGTCTACATAGTTCGCGAACCGTAGGGTGACACACTTAAGGTTTGATGTCGTTTAAGTAGATATGGAATATGGAATGGAGTTCGAAGTTTTGTTCGGAGTCTCGGATGGGATCCAGGACATTGATACGTCTCCGACGTATCGATAATTTCTTATGTTCCATGCCACATTATTGATGATATCTACATGTTTTATGCACACTTTATGTCATATTTATGCGTTTTGCGGAACTAACCTATTGACGAGATGCCGAAGGGCCAGTTGCTGTTTTCTGCTGTTTTTGGTTTCAGAAATCCTAGTAAGGAAATATTCTCGGAATCGGACGAAATCAACGCCCAGCATCCTATTTTTCCACGAAGCTTCCAGAACACCCGGGAAGGACCAGAGTTGGGCCACAGGGGCCCCAGGAGGGTGGCCGGCGCGGCCAGGGCCTGGCCCGCGCCCCCTATCTCCTCGCCGCCTCTTCGACCCTCTGACGCCGCCTCTTCGCCTATATAAAGGTCCTCGACCTAAAACCACGAGACGGAAAAGCCACGGTACGAGAAACCTTCCAGAGCCGCCGCCATCGCGAAGCCAAGATCTGGGGGACAGGAGTCTCTGTTCCGGCACGCCGCCGGGACGGGGAAGTGCCCCCGGAAGGCTTCTCCATCGACACCGCTGCCATCTCCACCACCATATTCATCACCGCTGCTGTCTCCCATGAGGAGGGAGTAGTTCTCCATCGAGGCTCGGGGCTGTACCGGTAGCTATGTGGTTCATCTCTCTCTCCTATGTACTTCAATACAATAATCTCATGAGCTGCCTTACATGATTGAGATTCATATGATGATGCTTGTAATCTAGATGTCGTTATGCTAGTCAAGTGAATTTTACTTATGTGATCTCCGGAGACTCCTTGTCCCACGTGTGTAAAGGTGACAGTGTGTGCACCGTGTGGGTCTCTTAGGCTATATTTCACAGAATACTTATTCACTGTTATGAATGGCATAGTGAGGTGCTTATTTATATCTCTTTATGATTGCAATGTGTTTTGTATCACAATTCATCTATGTGCTACTCTAGTGATGTTATTAAAGTAGTTTATTCCTCCTGCACGGTGTAATGGTGACAGTGTGTGCATCGTGTTAGTACTTGGCGTAGGCTATGATTGTGATCTCTTGTAGATTATGAAGTTAACTATTGCTATGATGGTATTGATGTGATCTATGCCTCCTTTCGTAGCGTGAAGGTGACAGTGTGCATGCTATGTTAGTACTTGGTTTAGTTATGTTAATCTGTCATGCACTCTAAGGTTATTTAAATATGAACATCGAATATTGTGGAGCTTGTTAACTCCGGCATTGAGGGTTCGTGTAATCCTACACAGTTAGTGGTGTTCATCATCCAACAAGAGGGTGTAGAGTCTAGCATCTATCTATTTATTCTGTTATGTGATCAATGTTGAGAGTGTCCACTAGTGAAAGTATGATCCCTAGGCCTTGTTCCTAAATACTGCTATCGCTGTTTGTTTACTGTTCTACTGCATCTGTACTGTCCGCAATATTACCACCATCAACCACACGCCAGCAAAGCACTTTTCTGGCGCTGTTGCTACTGCTCATACTTATTCATACCATCTGTATTTCACTATCTCTTCGCCGAACTAGTGCACCTATTAGGTGTGTTGGGGACACAAGAGACTTCTTGCTTTGTGGTTGCAGGGTTGCTTGAGAGGGATATCTTTGACCTCTTCCTCCCTGAGATCGATAAACCTTGGGTGATCCACTTAAGGGAAACTTGCTGCTGTTCTACAAACCTCTGCTCTTGGAGGCCCAACACTGTCTACAAGAATAGAAGCTCCCGTAGACATCAAGCACTTTTCTGGTGCCGTTGCCGGGGAACGAAGGAAAGCTACACAATTTCCTCCCTCGTCAACTACGCGCCAATACTTTTCTGGCGCCGTTGCCTGGGAGGAAAGGTAAACGGCACACACACAACGGACCCCGGCAACTAAGCACTTTTCTGGCGCCGTTGCCGGGGAGGAAAGGTAAACGGCACACACACAACGGACCCCGGCAACTAGCCACTTTTCTGGCGCCGTTGCCGGGGAGGAAAGGTAAAAGGCACTCATACTCCGGTTCCAGGTAACAGTACTTTTCTGGCGCCATTGTGTTTGTGCTCGAAGCTATTTCCTTTAGATCCTGCAATTGCAACTTTTTGTTTCTTGTTTACACTAGTTAGGCATAATGGAAAACAACAAAAATATGAGAGATCTTTATGAACTTTATCTTGAATTAGGACATGATGTGTTTGAAGAGAGAATTAAAAAACCCATGGAACTTTATATGCATGCTAATGGGAATGTTATTAATATGAATGCTTTGAACACTATTGTTGCTAATGCTATGGAAAATTCTAAGCTTGGGGAAGCTGGTTTTGATGAGCATGATCTTTTTAGTCCCCCAAGCATTGAGGAGAAAATTTACTTTGATGACACTTTGCCTCCTATTTATGATGATTATAATGATAGTAGTCTTTTAGTACCGCCTGTTATGGAGGATAAATTTGATTATGATTACAATATGCCTCATATATTTGATGATGAGAATAATAATGATAGCTACTTTGTTGAATTTGCTCCCACTACAACTAATAAAATTGATTATGCTTATGTGGAGAGTAGTAATAATTTTATGCATGAGACTCATGATAAGAATGCTTTATGTGATAGTTATATTGTTGAGTTTGCTCATGATACTACTGAAAGTTATTATGAGAGAGAGGAAAATATGGTTGTAGAAATTTTCATGTTACTAAAACACCTCTCTATGTGCTGAAATTTTTGAAGCTACACTTGTTCTATCTTCCTATGCTTGTTACTTTGCTCTTCATGAACTTGTTTATTTACAAGATTTCTTTTCATAGGAAGCATGTTAGACTTAAATGTGTTTTGAATTTGCTTCTTGATGCTCTCTTTTGCTTCAAATACTATTTCTTGCGAGTGCATCATTAAAACTGCTGAGCCCATCTTAACGGCTATAAAGAAAGAACTTCTTGGGAGATAACCCATGTGTTATTTTGCTACAGCACTTTGTTTTATATTTGAGTCTTGGAAGTTGTTACTACTGTAGCAACCTCTCCTTATCTTATTTTGTTGCATTGTTGTGCCAAGTAAAGTCTTTGATAGTAAGGTTCATACTAGATTTGGATTACTGCGCAGAAACAGATTTCTTTGCTGTCACGAATCTGGGCAAAATTCTCTGTAGGTAACTCAGAAAATTATGCCAATTTACGTGAGTGATCCTCAGATATGTACGCAACTTTCATTCAATTTGAGCATTTTCATTTGAGCAAGTCTGGTGCCTCAATAAAATTCGTCTTTACGGACTGTTCTGTTTTGAAAGATTCTGCCTTTTATTTCGCATTGCCTCTTTTGCTATGTTGGATGGATTTCTTTGTTCCATTAACTTCCAGTAGCTTTAGGCAATGTCCAGAAGTGTTAAGAATGATTGTGTCACCTCTGAACATGTGAATTTTTGATTATGCACTAACCCTCTAATGAGTTTGTTTTGAGTTTGGTGTGGAGGAAGTTTTCAAGGGTCAAGAGAGGAGGATGATATACTATGATCAAGGAGAGTGAAAAATCTAAGCTTGGGGATGCCCCGGTGGTTCATCCCTGCATATTTCAAGAAGACTCAAGCATCTAAGCTTGGGGATGCCCAAGGCATCCCCTTCTTCATCGACAAATTATCAGGTTCCTTCTCTTGAAACTATATTTTTATTCGGCCACATCTTATGTACTTTACTTGGAGCGTCTGTGTGTTTTTGTTTTTTGTTTTTGTTTGAATAAATGCTTGTGTGGGAGAGAGACACTCTCCACTGGTTCATATGAACACATGTGTTCTTAGCTTTTAATTTTTATGGCGAAGGTTGAAACTGCTTCGTTAAATTGTTATATGGTTGGAAACGGAAAATGCTACATGTAGTAATTGGTAAAATGTCTTGGATAATTTGATACTTGGCAATTGTTGTGCTCATGTTTAAGCTCTTGCATCATATACTTTGCACCTATTAATGAAGAAATACATAGAGCATGCTAAAATTTTGTTTGCATAATTGGTCTCTCTAAGGTCTAGATAATTTCTAGTATTGAGTTTGAACAACAAGGAAGACGGTGTAGAGTCTTATAATGTTTACAATATGTCTTTTATGTGAGTTTTGCTGTACCAGTTCATCCTTGTGTTTGTTTCAAATAGCCTTGCTAGCCTAAACCTTGTATCGAGAGGGAATACTTCTCATGCATCCAAATACTTGAGCCAACCACTATGCCATTTGTGTCCACCATACCTACCTACTACATGGTATTTCTCCTCCATTCCAAAGTAAATTGCTTGAGTGCTACCTTTAAACAATTCAAAATTTATCACCTCTGATTTGTGTCAATGTTTTATAGCTCATGAGGAAGTATGTGGTGTTTATCTTTCAATCTTGTTGGGCAACTTTCACCAATGGACTAGTGGCTTGATGTCTACTTCCCCCTCCTTTTCCTGTAGACAGTGTTGGGCCTCCAAGAGCAGAGGTTTGTAGAACAGCAGCAAGTTTTCCCTTAAGTGGATCACCCAAGGTTTATCGAACTCAGGGAGGAAGAGGTCAAAGATATCCCTCTTATGCAACCCTGCAACCACAAAGCAAGAAGTCTCTTGTGTCCCCAACACACCTAATAGGTGCACTAGTTCGGCGAAGAGATAGTGAAATACAGGTGGTATGAATATATATGAGCAGTAGCAATGGTGCCAGAAAATAGCTTGCTGGCGTGTAGTTGATGGTGGTAGTATTGCAGACGGTAACGCAAGAAACAAGAAACAAGCAGTAGTAACTCAGCAGTATTTAGGAACAAGGCCTAGGGATTACACTTTCACTAGTGGACACTCTCAACATTGATCACATAACATAATAGATAAATGCATACTCTACACTTTTGTTGGATGATGAACACATTGCGTAGGATTACACGAACCCTCAATGCCGGAGTTAACAAGCTCCACAATAATGCTCATGTTTAAGTAACCTTATAGTGTAAGATAGATCAATATAACCAGATAGATCACATCAATACCATCATAATGATAATTAACTCCACAATCTACAAGAGATCATGATCATAGCCTACGACAAGAACCACACGGTGCACACACTAGTCACCTTTACACACGTGCAGGAGGAATAGAACTACTTTAATAACATCACTAGAGTAGCACATAGATGAATTGTGATACAAAACTCATATGAATCTCAATCATGTAAAGCAGCTCATGAGATCATTGTATTGAAGTACATGGAGAGAGATTAACCACATAGCTACCGGTACAGCCCCGAGCCTCGATGGAGAACTACTCCCTCCTCATGGGAGTAGCAGCGGTGATGAAGATGGCGGTGGAGATGGCAGCGGTGTCGATGGAGAAGCCTTCCGGGGGCACTTCCCCGCTCCGGCAGGGTGCCGGAACAGAGTTCTGTCCCCCGAATTGGAGTTTCGCGACGGTGGCGGCGCCCCTGGAGTCTTTCTGGAGTTTCGTCAATTGGTATCGAAGTTTTAGGTCACGACGGCTTAAATAGGCGAAGAATCGGAGTCGGAAGGTCTCTGGGGGGCCCACACTATAGGGGGGCGCGGCCCCCCCCTGGCCGCGCCGGGGGGTGGTGTGGGGCCCCGGGGCTCCCCTCTGGTCCTTCCCGGGTGTTCGGATGCTTCCGATGAAAATAGGAACTTGGGCGTTGATTTCGTCCGATTCCGAGAATATTTCGTTACTAGGATTTCGAAACCAAAAACAGCAGAAAACAAGAATGGGCCTCTCGGCATCTCGTCAATAGGTTAGTTAGGAAAACGCATAAAAATGATATAAAGTGTGAACAAAACATGTTGGTATTGTCATAAAACAAGCATGGAACATCAGAAATTATAGATACGTTGGAGACGTATCAGCATCCCCAAGCTTAGTTCCTACTCGTCCTCGAGTAGGTAAACGATAAAAGATAATTTCTGAGGTGACATGCTACCAACATAATCTTAATCATACCATTGTAAAGCATATGAGATGAATGCAGCGATTCAAAACAATGTAAATGCAATGAGTAAACAATTGAATCATATAGCAAAGACTTTTCATGAATAGTACTTTCAAGACAAGAATCAATAAGTCTTGCATAAGAGTTACTCATAAAGCAATAAATTCTTAGTAAAGGTATTGAAGCAACACAATGGAAGATTAAGTTTCAGCGGTTGCTTTCAACTTGTAACATGTATATCTCATGGATAGTTGTCAATGCAAAGCAATATAACAAGTGCAATAAGCAAGTATATAAGAATCAATGCACAGTTCACACAAATGTTTGCTTCTTGAGGTGGAGAAAGATAGGTGAACTGACTCAACAATAAAAGTAAAAGAATGGTCCTTCAAAGAGGAAAGCATCGATTGCTATATTTGTGCTAGAGCTTTTATTTTGAAAACATGAAACAATTTTGTCAATGGTAGTAATAAAGCATATGTATCATGTAAATTATATCTTACAAGTTGCAAGCCTCATGCATAGTATACTAATAGTGCCCGCACCTTGTCCTAATTAGCTTGGACTACCGGATCATCACAATGCACATGTTTTAACCAAGTGTCACAAAGGGGTACCTCTATGCCGCTTTGTACAAAGGTCTAAGGAGAAAGCTCGCATTGGATTTCTCGCTATTGATTATTCTCAACTTAGACATCCATACCGGGACAACATAGACAACAGATAATGGACTCCTCTTTTATGCATAAGCATGTAACAACAATTAATAATTTTCTCATATGAGATTGAGGATATATGTCCAAAACTGAAACTTCCACCATGGATCATGGCTTTAGTTAGCGGCCCAATGTTCTTCTCTAACAATATGCATGCTTAACCATAGGGTGGTAGATCTCTCTTACTTCAGACAAGACGGACATGCATAGCAACTCACATGAAATTCAACAATGAATAGTTGATGGCGTCCCCAGTGAACATGGTTATCGCACAACAAGCAACTTAATAAGAGATAAAGTGCATAATTACATATTCAATACCACAATAGTTTTTAAGCCATTTGTCCCATGAGCTATATATTGCAAAGGTGAATGATGGAATTTTAAAGGTAGCACTCAAGCAATTTACTTTGGAATGGCGGAAAATACCATGTAGTAGGTAGGTATGGTGGACACAAATGGCATAGTGTTGTTTGGCTCAAGGATTTGGATGCATGAGAAGTATTCCCTCTCGATACAAGGTTTAGGCTAGCAAGGCTTATTTGAAACAAACACAAGGATGAACCGGTACAGCAAAACTCACATAAAAGACATATTGAAAACATTATAAGACTCTACACCATCTTCCTTGTTGTTCAAACTCAATACTAGAAATTATCTAGACCTTAGAGAAACCACTCATGCAAACCCAAATTTTAACAAGCTCTATGTATTTCCTCACTAATGGGTGCAAGGTATATGATGCAAGAGCTTAAACAAGAGCACAACAATTGCCAAGTATCACATTATTCAAGACATCACACCAATTTCTACATGTAGCATTTTCCAATTCCAACCATATAATAATTTAACGAAGCAGTTTCAACCTTCGCCATGAATATTATGAGCTAAGAACACATGTGTTCATACGAACCAGCGGAGCGTGTCTCTCTCCCACACAAGCATTTATTCAAACACAAACAAAAACAAAAGCATACAGATGCTCCAAGTAAAGCACATAAGATGTGACCGAATAAAAATATAGTTTCAAGAGAAGGAACCTGATAATTTGTCGATGAAGAAGGGGATGCCTTGGGCATCCCCAAGCTTAGATGCTTGAGTCTTCTTGAAATATGCAGGGATGAACCACGGGGGCATCCCCAAGCTTAGAGCATTGACTCTTCTTGATCATAGTATATCATCCTCCTCTCTTGACCCTTGAAAACTTCCTTCACACCAAACTTCTCATAAACTTCATTAGAGGGGTTAGTACATAATCAAAAACTCACATGTTCAGAGGTGACACAATCATTCTTAACACTTCTGGACATTGCTCAAAGCTACTGGAGTTTAATGGAACAAAGAAATCCATCCCATATAGCAAAAGAGGCAATGCGAAATAAAAGGCAGAATCTGTCAAAACAGAACAGTCCGTAAAGACGAATTTCTAATAAATACTTCCGTTGCTCAAATCAGAAAACTCAAAACTAATGAAAGTTGCGTACATATCTGAGGAACACGCACGTAAATTGGCATATTTTTCTGATTTTTCTACAGAGAGAAAATCCCAGATTCGTGACAGATAGAAATCTGTTTCTGTGCAGAAATCCAAATCTAGTATCAACCTTCGATTAGAGGCTTCACTTGGCACAATGATGCGTGTGGTTGGCACGTCCGTTGGGAACCCCAAGAGGAAGGTGTGATGCGCACAGCGGCAAGTTTCCCTCAGTAAGAAACCAAGGTTTAATCGGACCAGTAGGAGTCAAGAAGCACGTTGAAGGTTGATGGCGGCGAGATGTAGTGCGGCGCAACACCAGTGATTCCGGCGCCAACGTGGAACCTGCACAACACAACCAAAGTACTTTGCCCCAACGAAACAGTGAGGTTGTCAATCTCACCGGCTTGCTGTAACAAAGAGTTAACCGTATTGTGTGGAAGATGATTGTTTGCAGGAAACAGTAGAACAAGTATTGCAGTAGATTGTATTTCAGTAAAGAGAATTGGACCGGGGTCCACAGTTCACTAGAGGTGTCTCTCCCATAAGACGAACAGCATGTTGGGTGAACAAATTACAGTTGGGCAATTGACAAATAAAGAGAGCATGACCATGCACATACATATCATGATGAGTATAGTGAGATTTAATTGGGCATTACGACAAAGTACATAGACCGTCATCCAACTGCATCTATGCCTAAAAAGTCCACCTTCAGGTTATCATCCGAACCCCCTCCAGTATTAAGTTGCAAACAACAGACAATTGCATTAAGTATGGTGCGTAATGTAACTAGTGACTACATCCTTGAACATAGCACTAATGTTTTATCCCTAGTGGCAACAGCACAACACAACCTTAGAACTTTCATCCTTGTCCCGGTGTCAATGCAGGCATGAACCCACTATCGAGCATAAGTACTCCCTCTTGGAGTTACAAGCATCTACTTGGCCAGAGCATCTACTAGTAACGGAGAGCATGCAAGATCATAAACAACACATAGCATAACTTTGATAATCAACATAACAAGTATTCTCTATTCATCGGATCCCAACAAACGCAACATATAGAATTACAGATAGATGATCTTGATCATGTTAGGCAGCTCACAAGATCCGACAATGATAGCACAATGGGGAGAAGACAACCATCTAGCTACTGCTATGGACCCATAGTCCAGGGGTAGACTACTCACACATCACACCGGAGGCGACCATGGCGGCGTAGAGTCCTCCGGGAGATGATTCCCCTCTCCGGCAGGGTGCGGAGGCGATCTCTGGATCCCCCGAGATGGGATCGGCGGCGGCGGCGTCTCGGAAGGTTTTCCGTATCGTGGCTCTCGCATCGGGGGTGTCGTCACGGAGACTTTTTATAGGCGGAAGGGCAGGTCAAGAGGCGGCACGGGGGCCCCACACCACAGGGCCGCGCGGCCAAGGGGGGGGGCCGCGCCGCCCTATGGTGTGGCCCCTCCGTGGCCCCTCTTCGTCTCTCCTTCGGACTTCTGGAAGCTTCGTGAGAAAATAGGCCCCTGGGCTTTGATTTCGTCCAATTCCGAGAATATTTCCTTACTAGGATTTCTGAAACCAAAAACAGCAGAACAAAGAATCGGCACTTCGGCATCTTGTTAATAGGTTAGTTCAGAAAATGCACGAATATGACATAAAGTGTGCATAAAACATGTAGATAACATCAATAATGTGGCATGGAACATAAGAAATTATCGATACGTCGGAGACGTATCGGCATCCCCAAGCTTAGTTCTCGCTCGTCCGAGCAGGTAAAACGATAAATACGTATAATTTCTGGAGTGACATGCCATCATAATCTTGATCATACTATTTGTAAAGCATATGTAGTGAATGCAGCGATCGAAACAATGTATATGACATGAGTAAACAAGTGAATCATATAGCAAAGACTTTTCATGAATAGCACTTCAAGACAAGCATCAATAAGTCTTGCATAAGAGTTAACTCATAAAGCAATAATTCAAAGTAGAGATATTGAAGCAACACAAAAGAAGATTAAGTTTCAGCGGTTGCTTTCAACTTGTAACATGTATATCTCATGGATATTGTCAACATAGAGTAATATAATAAGTGCAATAAGCAAGTATGTAGGAATCAATGCACAGTTCACACAAGTGTTTGCTTCTTGAGGTGGAGAGAAATAGGTGAAGCTGACTCAACATTGAAAGTAAAAGAATGGTCCTCCATAGAGGAAAAGCATCGATTGCTATATTTGTGCTAGAGCTTTGATTTTGAAAACATGAAACAATTTTGTCAACGGTAGTAATAAAGCATATGCATCATGTAAATTATATCTTATAAGTTGCAAGCCTCATGCATAGCGTACTAATAGTGCCCGCACCTTGTCCTAATTAGCTTGGACTACCGGATCATCACAATGCATTGTTTTTACCAAGTGTCACAAAGGGGTACCTCTATGCCGCCTGTACAAAGGTCTAAGGAGAAAGCTCGCATTGGATTTCTCGCTATTGATTATTCTTCAACTTAGACATCCATACCGGGACAACATAGACAACAGATAATGGACTCCTCTTTTATGCATAAGCATATACCAACAATTAATAATTTTCTCATTTGAGATTTGAGGATTGTTGTCCAAAAGCTGAAACTTCCACCATGGAGCATGGCTTTAGTTAGCGGCCCAATGTTCTTCTCTAACATATGCATGCTTAACCATATGGTGGTAGATCTCTCTTACTTCAGACAAGACGGACATGCATAGCAACTCACATGAAATTCAACAATGAATAGTTGATGGCGTCCCCAGTGAACATGGTTATCGCACAACAAGCAACTTAATAAGAGATAAAGTGCATAATTACATATTCAATACCACAATAGTTTTTAAGCTATTTGTCCCATGAGCTATATATTGCAAAGGTGAATGATGGAATTTTAAAGGTAGCACTCAAGCAATTTACTTTGGAATGGCGGAAAAATACCATGTAGTATAGGTAGGTATGGTGGACACAAATGGCATAGTGGTTGGCTCAAGTATTTGGATGCATGAGAAGTATTCCCTCTCGATACAAGGTTTAGGCTAGCAAGGCTTATTTGAAACAAACACAAGGATGAACCGGTGCAGCAAAACTCACATAAAGGACATATTGAAAACATTATAAGACTCTACACCATCTTCCTTGTTGTTCAAACTCAATACTAGAAATTATCTAGACCTTAGAGAAACCAAATATGCAAACCAAATTTTAGCATGCTCTATGTATTTCTTCATTAATGGGTGCAAAGCATATGATGCAAGAGCTTAATCATGAGCACAACAATTGCCAAGTATCACATTACCCAAGACATTTATAGCAATTACTACATGTATCATTTTCCAATTCCAACCATATAACAATTTAACGAAGGAGAAACTTCGCCATGAATACTATGAGTAGAAACCAAGGACATACTTGTCCATATGCTACAGCGGAGCGTGTCTCTCTCCCATAAAGTGAATGCTAGGATCCATTTTATTCAAACAAAACAAAAAACAAAAACAAACCGACGCTCCAAGAAAAAGCACATAAGATGTGATGGAATAAAAATATAGTTTCAGGGGAGGAACCTGATAATGTTGTCGATGAAGAAGGGGATGCCTTGGGCATCCCCAAGCTTAGACGCTTGAGTCTTCTTGATATATGCAGGGGTGAACCACCGGGTGCATCCCCAAGCTTAGAGCTTTCACTCTCCTTGATCATGTTGCATCATACTCCTCTCTTGATCCTTGAAAACTTCCTCCACACCAAACTCGAAACAACTCATTAGAGGGTTAGTGCACAATATAAATTGACATATTCAGAGGTGACACAATCATTCTTAACACTTCTGGACATTGCATAATGCTACTGGACATTAATGGATCAAAGAAATTCATCCAACATAGCGAAAGAGGCAATGCGAAATAAAAGGCAGAATCTGTCAAAACAGAACAGTTCGTATTGACGAATTTTAAAATGGCACCAGACTTGCTCAAATGAAAATGCTCAAATTGAATGAAAGTTGCATACATATCTGAGGATCATGCACGTAAATTGGCTTAATTTTCTGAGCTACCTACAGGGAGGTGGACTCAGATTCGTGACAGCAAAGAAATCTGGAACTGTGCAGTAATCCAAATCTAGTACTTACTTTTCTATCAACGGCTTAACTTGGCACAACAAAACACAAAACTAAGATAAGGAGAGGTTGCTACAGTAGTAAACAACTTCCAAGACACAAAATAAAAACAAAGTACTGTAGGTAAAAACATGGGTTGTCTCCCATAAGCGCTTTTCTTTAACGCCTTTCAGCTAGGCGCAGAAAGTGTGTATCAAGTATTATCAAGAGACGAAGTGTCAACATCATAATTTGTTCTCATAATAGAGTCAAAAGGTACCTTCATTCTCTTTCTAGGGAAGTGTTCCATACCTTTCTTGAGAGGAAATTGATATTTTATATTACCTTCCTTCATATCAATAATAGCACCAACAGTTCGAAGAAAATGTCTTCCCAATATAATGGGACAAGATGCATTGCATTCAATATCCAAGACAACAAAATCAACGGGAACAAGGTTATTGTTAACGGTAATGCGAACATTATCAACTTTACCCAAAGGTTTCTTTGTAGAATGATCAGCAAGATTAACATCCAAATAACAGTTTTTCAGCGGTGGCAAGTCAAGCATATTATAAATTTTCTTAGGCATAACAGAAATACTTGCACCAAGATCACATAAAGCATTACAATCAAAATCTTTAAACTTCATCTTAATGATGGGCTCCCAACCATCCTCTAGCTTTTTAGGAATAGAGGCTTCGCGCTCTAGTTTCTCTTCTCTAGCTTTTATAAGAGCATTTGTAATATGATGTGTAAAAGCCAAATTTATAGCACTAGCATTAGGACTTTTAGCAAGTTTTTGCAAGAACTTTATAACTTCAGAGATGTGGCAATCATCAAAATTCAAACCATTATAATCTAAAGCAATGGGATCATCATCCCCAATGTTGGAAAAAATTTCAGCAGCTTTATCAAAGGCAGTTTCAGCAGTTTTAGCAGTTTCAGGCAGTTTTTCGCGCTTTGCATTAGAAGTGGAAACATTGCTAACACCAATTCTTTTATTAGTATGAGTAGGAGGTGCAGCAACATGTGTAGCATTAGCATTACTAGTGGTGGTAATAGTCCAAACTTTAGCTATATTCTTTTCTTTAGCTAGTTTTTCATTTTCTTCTCTATCCCACCTAGCACGCAGTTCAGCCATTAATCTTATATTCTCATTAATTCTAACTTGAATGGCATTTGCTGTAGTAGTAATTTTATTATGATGATTCTCATTAGGCAAAACTTTTGATTTCAAAAGATCAACATCAAGACAAGACTATCGACTTTAGAAGCAAGTATATCAATTTTCCCAAGCTTTTCTTCAACAGATTTGTTAAAAGCAGTTTGTGTACTAATAAATTCTTTAAGCATGGCTTCAAGTCCAGGGGGTGAACTCCTATTATTGTTGTAAGAATTCCCATAAGAATTACCATAGCCGTTGCCATTATTATAAGGATATGGTCTATAGTTGTTACTAGAATTGTTAGGTAAGCGTTGTTGTTGAAATTATTATTTTTAATGAAGTTTACATCAACATGTTCTTCTTGTGCAACCAATGAAGCTAATGGAACATTATTAGGATCAATATTAGTCCTATCATTCACAAGCATAGACATAATAGCATCAATCTTATCACTCAAGGAAGAGGTTTCTTCGACAGAATTTACCTTCTTACCTTGTGGAGCTCTTTCCGTGTGCCATTTAGAGTAATTGATCATCATATTATCAAGAAGCTTTGTTGCTTCACCAAGAGTGATGGACATAAAGGTACCTCCAGTAGCTGAATCCAATAAATTCCGTGAAGAAAAATTTAGTCCTGCATAGAAGGTTTGGATGATCATCCAAGTAGTCAGTCCATGGGTTGGGCAATTTTTAACCAAAGATTTCATTCTTTCCCAAGCTTGAGCAACATGTTCAGTATCTAATTGTTTAAAATTCATTATGCTACTCCTCAAAGATATAATTTTAGCAGGGGGATAATATCTACCAATAAAAGCATCCTTGCATTTAGTCCATGAATCAATACTATTCTTAGGCAGAGATAGCAACCAATCTTTAGCTCTTCCTCTTAATGAGAAAGGGAACAATTTTAATTTAATAATATCACCATCTACATCTTTATATTTTTGCATTTCACATAGTTCAACAAAATTATTAAGATGGGCAGCAGCATCATCAGAACTAACACTGAAAATTGCTCTCGCATAACAAGATTCGATAAAGCAGGTTTAATTTCAAAGAATTCTGCTGTAGTAGCAGGTGGAGCAATAGGTGTGCATAAGAAATCATTATTATTTGTGGTTGTGAAGTCACACAACTTAGTGTTTTCAGCGTTGGCCATTTTAGCAACAGTAAATAAAGCAAACTAGATAAAGTAAATGCAAGTAAACTAATTTTTTTGTGTTTTAGATATAGCAAACAAGATAGCAAATAAAGTAAAACTAGCAACTATTTTTTTTGTATTTTGATTTAGTGCAGCAAACAAAGTAGTAAATAAAACCAAGCAAGACAAAAACAAAGTAAAGAGATTGAGAGGTGGCGGCTCGCCGTGCAGCGTGTCTTGATCACTGCAAGCAACGGCGCCAGAAATTTGCTTGATGCGTGTGGTTGGCACGTCCGTTGGGAACCCCAAGAGGAAGGTGTGATGCGCACAGCGGCAAGTTTCCTCAGTAAGAAACCAAGGTTTAATCGGACCAGTAGGAGTCAAGAAGCACGTTGAAGGTTGATGGCGGCGAGATGTAGTGCGGCGCAACACCAGTGATTCCGGCGCCAACGTGGAACCTGCACAACACAACCAAAGTACTTTGCCCCAACGAAACAGTGAGGTTGTCAATCTCACCGGCTTGCTGTAACAAAGAGTTAACCGTATTGTGTGGAAGATGATTGTTTGCAGAAAACAGTAGAACAAGTATTGCAGTAGATTGTATTTCAGTAAAGAGAATTGGACCGGGGTCCACAGTTCACTAGAGGTGTCTCTCCCATAAGACGAACAACATGTTGGGTGAACAAATTACAGTTGGGCAATTGACAAATAAAGAGAGCATGACCATGCACATACATATCATGATGAGTATAGTGAGATTTAATTGGGCATTACGACAAAGTACATAGACCGTCATCCAACTGCATCTATGCCTAAAAAGTCCACCTTCAGGTTATCATCCGAACCCCTCCAGGTATTAAGTTGCAAACAACAGACAATTGCATTAAGTATGGTGCGTAATGTAACTAGTGACTACATCCTTGAACATAGCACTAATGTTTTATCCCTAGTGGCAACAGCACAACACAACCTTAGAACTTTCATCCTTTGTCCCGGTGTCAATGCGGGCATGAACCCACTATCGAGCATAAGTACTCCCTCTTGGAGTTACAAGCATCTACTTGGCCAGAGCATCTACTAGTAACGGAGAGCATGCAAGATCATAAACAACACATAGCATAACTTTGATAATCAACATAACAAGTATTCTCTATTCATCGGATCCCAACAAACGCAACATATAGAATTACAGATAGATGATCTTGATCATGTTAGGCAGCTCACAAGATCCGACAATGATAGCACAATGGGGAGAAGACAACCATCTAGCTACTGCTATGGACCCATAGTCCAGGGGTAGACTACTCACACATCACACCGGAGGCGACCATGGCGGCGTAGAGTCCTCCGGGAGATGATTCCCCTCTCCGGCAGGGTGCCGGAGGCGATCTCCTGGATCCCCCGAGATGGGATCGGCGGCGGCGGCGTCTCTGGAAGGTTTTCCGTATCGTGGCTCTCGGTACTGGGGGTTTCGTCACGGAGACTTTTTATAGGCGGAAGGGCAGGTCAAGAGGCGGCACGGGGGCCCCACACCACGGGCCGCGCGGCCAAGGGGGCCGCGCCGCCTATGGTGTGGCCCCTCCGTGGCCCCTCTTCGTCTCTCCTTCGGACTTCTGGAAGCTTCGTGAGAAAATAGGCCCCTGGGCTTTGATTTCGTCCAATTCCGAGAATATTTCCTTACTAGGATTTCTGAAACCAAAAACAGCAGAAACAAAGAATCGGCACTTCGGCATCTTGTTAATAGGTTAGTTCCAGAAAATGCACGAATATGACATAAAGTGTGCATAAAACATGTAGATAACATCAATAATGTGGCATGGAACATAAGAAATTATCGATACGTCGGAGACGTATCACACAACAAAACACAAAACTAAGATAAGGAGAGGTTGCTACAGTAGTAAACAACTTCCAAGACACAAATATAAAACAAAGTACTGTAGCAAAATAACACATGGGTTATCTCCCAAGAAGTTCTTTTCTTTATAGCCATTAAGATGGGCTCAGCAGTTTTAATGATGCACTCATAAGAAATAGTAGTTGAAGCAAAAGAGAGCATCAAGAGGCAAATTAGAAACACATTTAAGTCTAACATGCTTCCTATGCAAAGGAATCTTGTACACAAACAAGTTCATGAAGAGCAAAGTAACAAGCATAGGAAGATAAAACAAGTGTAGCTTCAAAAATTTCAGCACATAGAGAGGTGTTTTAGTAACATGAAAATTTTTGCAACCATATTTTCCTCTCTCATAATAACTTTCAGTAGCATCATGAGCAAACTCAACAATATAACTATCACATAAAGCATTCTTATCATGAGTCTCATGCATAAAATTATTACTCTCCACATAAGCATAATCAATTTTATTAGTTGTAGTGGGAGCAAATTCAACAAAGTAGCTATCATTATTATTCTCATCATCAAATATAGGAGGCATATTGTAATCATAATCAAATTCACTCTCCATAGTAGGTGGCACCAAAAGACCACTATTATTATAATCATCATAAATAGGAGGTAAAGAATCATCAAAGTAAATTTCCTCCTCAATTCTTGGGGGACTAAAAATATCATGCTCATCAAAGCCAGCTTCCCCAAGCTTAGAATTTCCATATCATTAGCAACAATGGTATTCAAAGTGTTCATACTAACATGTTTCATGGGTTTTTTAATTTTCGCATTAAACCATTCATGTCTTGACTCAGGAAATAGAATAAAAAGCTCACAGATGTTTTCCATTATGCCTTACTAGTGTAAACAAGAAACAAAAAGATGCAATTGCAGGATCTAAAGGAAATAGCTTCGAGCACAAACACAATGGCGCCGAGAAAAGTACTTTACACGGAACCGAAGTATGAGTGCCTTTTACCTTTCCTCCCGACAACGGCGCCAGAAAAGTGCTTGATGTCTACTTCCCTCCTTTTCCTGTAGACAGTGTTGGGCCTCCAAGAGCAGAGGTTTGTAGAACAGCAGCAAGTTTTCCCTTAAGTGGATCACCCAAGGTTTATCGAACTCGGGGAGGAAGAGGTCAAAGATATCCCTCTTATGCAACCACTGCAACCACAAAGCAAGAAGTCTCTTGTGTCCCCAACACACCTAATAGGTGCACTAGTTCGGCGAAGAGATAGTGAAATACGGGTGGTATGAATATATATGAGCGGTAGCAACGGTGCCGGAAAATAGCTTGCCGGCGTGTAGTTGATGGTGGTAGTATTGCAGCAGTAGTAACGCAGAAAAACAAGAAACAAGCGTAGTAACTCAGCAGTATTTAGGAACAAGGCCTAGGGATTACACTTTCACTAGTGGACACTCTCAACATTGATCACATAACAGAATAGATAAATGCATACTCTACACTTTTGTTGGATGATGAACACATTGCGTAGGATTACACGAACCCTCAATGCCGGAGTTAACAAGCTCCACAATAATGCTCATGTTTAAGTAACCTTATAGTGTAAGATAGATCAATATAACCAGATAGATCACATCAATACCATCATAATGATAATTAACTCCACAATCTACAAGAGATCATGATCATAGCCTACGACAAGAACCACACGGTGCACACACTAGTCACCTTTACACACGTGCAGGAGGAATAGAACTACTTTAATAACATCACTAGAGTAGCACATAGATGAATTGTGATACAAAACTCATATGAATCTCAATCATGTAAAGCAGCTCATGAGATCATTGTATTGAAGTACATGGAGAGAGATTAACCACATAGCTACCGGTACAGCCCCGAGCCTCGATGGAGAACTACTCCCTCCTCATGGGAGTAGCAGCGGTGATGAAGATGGCGGTGGAGATGGCAGCGGTGTCGATGGAGAAGCCTTCCGGGGCACTTCCCCGCTCCGGCAGGTGCCGAACAGCAGTTGTCCCCGAATTGGAGTTTCGCGACGGTGGCGGCGCCCCTGGAGTCTTTATGGAGTTTCGTCAATTGGTATCGAAGTTTTAGGTCACGACGGCTTAAATAGGCGAAGAATCGGAGTCGGAAGGTCTCTGGGGGGCCCACACTATAGGGGGGCGCGGCCCCCCCCTGGCCGCGCCGGGGTGTGGTGTGGGGCCCCCAGGGCTCCCCTCTGGTCCTTCCCGGGTGTTCTGGATGCTTCCGATGAAAATAGGAACTTGGGCGTTGATTTCGTCCGATTCCGAGAATATTTCGTTACTAGGATTTCTGAAACCAAAAACAGCAGAAAAAGAATGGCCTCTCGGCATCTCGTCAATAGGTTAGTTCCGGAAAACGCATAAAAATGATATAAATTGTGAACAAAACATGTTGGTATTGTCATAAAACAAGCATGGAACATCAGAAATTATAGATACGTTGGAGACGTATCATGGCTTCATCCGCTTATCCAATAATTTTGCAAAAAGAGCTCGCAATGGGATTCCCAGTCCCAAATTAATTAACAAAAATAGACACTCCTCCATGGTATGTGATTGTTGGACGGCACCCGAAGGATTCGGTTAGCCATGGCTTGAGAAAGCAAAGGTGGGGAGGAGTGTCATCATAATAAAACTAAAATAAAAAGGCACTCCTTCATGGTATGAGATTGTTGGCAGGCACCCGAGGATTCGGTTAGCCATGGTTTGTGAAAGAAAGGTTGGAAGGAGTGCCACACAAAAATAAAATAAAATGGGACCCGCTCTTTGAAGGTTTGTCTGGCAAGGGGGTTAGAGTACCCACTACCATTCGTTGACAACAACAAACACCTCTCAAAATTTTACTTTTATGCTCTCTATATGTTTTCAAAATCAAAGCTCTAGCACAAATATAGCAATCAATGCTTCCCTCGTCGAAGGGCCATTCTTTTACTTTTATTGTTGAGTCAGTTCACCTATTTCTCTCCATCTTAAGAAGCAAACACTTGTGTGAACTGTGCATTGATTCCTACATACTTGCATATTGCATTTGTTATATTACTCTATGTTGACAATATCCATGGGATATACATGTTACAAGTTGAAAGCAACCGCTGAAACTTCATCTTCCTTTGTGTTGCTTCAATACCTTTACTTTGAATTATTGCTTTATGAGTTAACTCTTACGCAAGACTTATTGATGCTTGTCTTGAAGTACTATTCATGAAAAGTCTTTGCTATATGATTCATTTGTTTACTCATGTCATTTAGATTGCTTTGATCGCTGCATTCATTACATATGCTTACAATAGTATGATCAAGTTTATGATGGCATGTCACTCCAGAAATTATCTTTGTTATCGTTTACACTGCCGGACGACGAGAAACTAAGCTTGGGGATGCTGATACGTCTCCGACGTATCGATAATTTCTTATGTTCCATGCCACATTATTGATGATATCTACATGTTTTATGCACACTTTATGTCATATTTATGCGTTTTCCGGAACTAACCTATTGACGAGATGCCGAAGGGCCGCTTCTTGTTTCTGCTGTTTTTGGTTTCAGAAATCCTAGTAAGGAAATATTCTCGGAATCGGACGAAATCAACGCCCAGCATCCTATTTTTCCACGAAGCTTCCAGAACACCCGAGAAGGACCAGAGTTGGGCCACAGGGGCCCCAGGAGGGTGGCCGGCGCGGCCAGGGCCTGGCCCGTGCCCCCTATCTCCTCGCCGCCTCTTCGACCCTCTGATGCCGCCTCTTCGCCTATATAAAGGTCCTCGACCTAAAACCACGAGACGGAAAAGCCACGGTACGAGAAACCTTCCAGAGCCGCCGCCATCGCGAAGCCAAGATCTGGGGGACAGGAGTCTCTGTTCCGGCACGCCGTCGGGACGGGGAAGTGCCCCCGGAAGGCTTCTCCATCGACACCGCTGCCATCTCCACCGCCATATTCATCACCGCTGCTGTCTCCCATGAGGAGGGAGTAGTTCTCCATCGAGGCTCGGGGCTGTACCGGTAGCTATGTGGTTCATCTCTCTCTCCTATGTACTTCAATACAATAATCTCATGAGCTGCCTTACATGATTGAGATTCATATGATGATGCTTGTAATCTAGATGTCGTTATGCTAGTCAAGTGAATTTTACTTATGTGATCTCCGGAGACTCCTTGTCCCACGTGTGTAAAGGTGACAGTGTGTGCACCGTGTGGGTCTCTTAGGCTATATTTCACAGAATACTTATTCACTGTTATGAATGGCATAGTGAGGTGCTTATTTATATCTCTTTATGATTGCAATGTGTTTTGTATCACAATTCATCTATGTGCTACTCTAGTGATGTTATTAAAGTAGTTTATTCCTCCTGCACGGTGTAATGGTGACAGTGTGTGCATCGTGTTAGTACTTGGCGTAGGCTATGATTGTGATCTCTTGTAGATTATGAAGTTAACTATTGCTATGATGGTATTGATGTGATCTATGCCTCCTTTCGTAGCGTGAAGGTGACAGTGTGCATGCTATGTTAGTACTTGGGTTAGTTATGTTGATCTGTCATGCACTCTAAGGTTATTTAAATATGAACATCGAATATTGTGGAGCTTGTTAACTCCGGCATTGAGGGTTCGTGTAATCCTACACAGTTAGTGGTGTTCATCATCCAACAAGAGGGTGTAGAGTCTAGCATCTATCTATTTATTCTGTTATGTGATCAATGTTGAGAGTGTCCACTAGTGAAAGTATGATCCCTAGGCCTTGTTCCTAAATATCGCTATCATTGCTTGTTTCTTCGTTCTACTGCATCTGTACTGTCCGCAATATTACCACCATCAACCACACGCCAGCAAAGCACTTTTCTGGCGCTGTTGCTACTGCTCATACTTATTCATACCACCTGTATTTCACTATCTCTTCGCCGAACTGGTGCACCTATTAGGTGTGTTGGGGACACAAGAGACTTCTTGCTTTGTGGTTGCAGGGTTGCTTGAGAGGGATATCTTTGACCTCTTCCTCCCTGAGATCGATAAACCTTGGGTGATCCACTTAAGGGAAACTTGCTGTTGTTCTACAAACCTCTGCTCTTGGAGGCCCAACACTGTCTACAAGAATAGAAGCTCCCGTAGACATCAGACATCACGAGGAGTTCCGGAATGGTCCGGAGAATAAGATTCATATATAGGAAGTCATTTTACAAGTTTGAAAATGATCCGGTGCATTTATGGAAGGTTCTAGAAGGTTCTAGAAAAGTCCGGAAGAAATCACTATGGAAGGCGGAGTCCCGGAGGGACTCCACTAGGATGGCCGGCCAAACCCTAAGGGGAAGGAGTCCTAGGTGGGCTCCACCTTGGTGGCCGGCCAGCCCCACCTCAAGGAAAGGTGGGAGTCCCACCTTGAGTAGGACTTCCCCCTTGAGTAGGTTTTCCACCTTTGGGAAGTTTTGGTGTTGGGGTCTTATTCGAAGACTTGGACTACAACTCTTGGGGCTTCCACCTATATAATGAGGGACAAAGGGAGGGTGGTCGGCTACTCAAGCCTCCAACCTTGGCTGCCCCCCTTTGTGGCCGGCGCCCAAGGCACCCCCTCTCCCCAAACCCTAGCGCCCCTCCTCCACTACTTCTCCCGCATATGCTTAGCGAAGCTCCACCAGAGATCTCCATCGACACCGCCACCACGCCGTCGTGCTGCCGGGATTCCGAGGAGGATCTACTACTTCCGCTGCCCGCTGGAACGGGGAGAAGGACGTCGTCATCAACACCGAACGTGTGACCGAGTACGGAGGTGCTGCCCGATTGTGGCACCGTCAAGATCTTCTACGCGCTTTTGAAAGCGGCAAGTGATCGTCTACCGCAGCAACGAGAGCCTCCTCTTGTAGGCTTTGGAAATCTTCAAGGGTTAGTCTCGTTCATCCCCTCGTTGATCCCATCTTCTAGATTGCATCTTGGCTTGGATTGCGTTCTCGTGGTAGGAAATTTTTTGTTTTCTATGCTACGAATCCCATCAAAATTGCTGCAGAACTGGAGAAAGGGATTACGGGTATGATGGACTGGTGGTGCAATGTTCAATTGTTGGTTTTGATGCTGGGATGGTTATTGGCGAAACTATTATTTTGATGGTGCGATGTTCCACATTAAACTGATGATGGTGCAACTTTGCATGCTTAACTGTGATCTACGTTTGCTTGTAATAATTCACTTAACACACATATTATATGCATGTAATTATTCTTGTAACTTTCGTGGATTCGGTTGTTGCAAGCAAGCCCCTTGGTCCGTTTTATTTCATGTACTTCCAAATGTTTACCCTAGAAAAAGGATGGGCATACTAATAATACTGGTTCACTGGACGGTCCCACGCGGAAAGCTAGTGTCGGTACCTGATGCAGGCCCAAGTGCTGCAGGTCATGTACATGTGTGCAAAACATGGCTCTATCCGCCTAACATATGAGCCCTAGTGTTATATATCTTGGACTCTTGTGCGGGTAGGTGTGGATCCAAGTCGGAGAACGAGGCGCTAGACAGAAAAGTATGTGAAAATACGCAGTTGGTGGGTCATATGTGCCGAGAGGCAAAACTCGGATCTTGTGACACACTTCATCCCCCCATGAGGGCGCAACTCAGTCCGCCCATGGATGGCGAAGAAAGATATTGGAGAATCGTTGACGTCAAGAGGCCGCCCCGTCATATTTTCTCAGGCCCGAGGGGGGCACACCTTGATCTGTGACACGAAAACGCAAAATCACCACGAGAAATGATATTCGTTGATGGATCTCTCAAACGCTAGCATTGATCCGTCATCGATTCTCAAACGTGTTGTAGTGCGAGTCTCTTTTCTTTTCCGAGGGTTAGTCTGACACTTGCAAGAAACGTTCATCTAGGACCACTCAAATCATATATAAGCATCCTTCATTGTCCAGACATATTGAGTGTTAGGGTTGGCTACTTGTAGTTTTGTTGGTACCTCTAAGTTATACCTTCAAGATCAGGGCATCCATTTAAGGCTTAAAACCTATGAATGCTTTGTCAATTGTAGTTTTTGAATTTCCAAGGTTGCGAATGCCTTAACATGTTAGCGCACAACCTACTAATAATGTTTTAGCATTTCACTAGCCATTGCTCTCTTGCATCCTGGAAATTTTGACCAAAGTCTTTAGAAATCTCAGTTTTTTCCTTACAACTAGTGTCTAGGTTTTGAGAAGTGGTCGATATAAGCCACCCTACCTATAGGGGGTCGCTATCCTTTTCGCATTTATTACCGTGATTCTCAGTTTGAGTTCTGTTCTCTCCCTTCCTTTTGTAAGATATTTTCAAGCAAAGGCGAAGTTTTTATTACTCTTAGCGGTGACGCCACCTATAGGTTTGACATTGGTCGAGAGTCTTCAGGTGAAGAAGCCAAAATATTATGAGGGTTGGAGATCTTGTGCCACAAGATGAAGAGTTTTACCGTGATAAGTTTTACCGATATACTAGCAATTATTTTGTATTGGAGGGAGTAGCACTATCGTACTTACTGTTCCAATGAAATTGTTATATCTATATATATCGGGGCCTTTATTGTCCTCCTGACCGGGCCTACAGTCGGGCCCTGGCTGGGCCAGGATTGATCACTGATCGGGTCCGTCATCACGACATCCATCAGGCCTAGCTCGATTTGCAGCTCTAGCCCTATACTTGCTTTCTCTCTATAAAAATAAAAAGAGAGCACTAGTACTGCTCCGATCCACCCTGCCAGCCAGCCACGAGGCTACTTCGATCCCCCTCTCCATCGCTCCCTCGTCGGGTCCGATGCCCTAGCTCGGCGGCCGTCGCTCCTCCAGTTCCCACCCGTCACTTGCCGCTTCCTCCCACCGTTGCTCCGCTGTCCCAGAGCTCGTCACACCGCCACATCCCTGCCGCCGACCGCCGCACTTGGAAGAACCAGATCGAGACCAAGAGCCGAGACGGGAGACGCGACGCACACTGCCGTACCCTTCGCCATCTCCATCTGGGTGAGTATGATGGGGTTCTGGACCGTGCTGAGCTGAATCTTCTTTCTCTTGTGTCTCTCGTCCTGTTACGCAGGAGAACTACCATCCTTATTGATTCGTGAATAACCGGTTGCTACACGAAGAGGCTAATGTCTGCTCTTCAAATCGAATGATGCTGTATTCGATGTCCTGAGCTATATGCACCGCATGCCATATATGCACATTTTATGTCCTATTCTAGAAACGGCAGCACTGTTGTGAGGTTATCTACTTATCTTCACCTAAGTTTAGGTAAATGTTTTTCAATATAAATTTAAAATTCACACAAATAATAAGTGTTAAATCTAAATGAAGATTTTGAAATTGAGAAATGAAATTGGTACTGCAATGTCAGTGCCCGAGCAGCATATTGGATAGGATGGCGGTGTGGGTTTGCAGGTGGTGGTCAGCTAGGCGTTGAAGGGATATGCGGGGGCTGGTGGTGGGTCGGTGAAGATGGCCACGCATATTTTGTGGGGACATATGCTGCCTTTCGGAGCCTGATGTGCCATAACCATGGTTAAAAAAAGGTGCGCCTAGGCATGCGCTTAAGCGCTCTTGGGCGCTAGATGACAACAAAATGCCTAGGCATGCGCTTAGGCGAGATAGGTGCAAGGTGGAGGCAAAACTAGGAATTATCGCCTAGTGCTTTTTTGAACACTGGTCCTGTTGTGTGCTCAAGCCTTACTGCCAAGGTTCAAAATATCGGATGTCAGCCTTATATTGGTTTTGCTTGAAAAAAGCGATATGGTCAAAATATTGCTGGATATGACCGATATTGTGGCCGGTATGATATAAACGATTTTTAGAAACCATGTTTAGCATGACGTGGCGTGTCAATTTTAAATAGTATTTTCATTGTAAATTTGGAGCCCCCTCCCATACAGCCTAAAACAATCCTTTCTATACTCTTCTCAAAGTCCCTGACATCTCGTCCCCATCATCCTATCTGCTCTAATGATGTCGTTCTATCTGGATCTGTTGTTGGTAAGCCCTAACTTCCTTTTCTTTGAGCAGTCAAATTCCGAGCTTTCTTTTTGTGGAGTATTAGTTTGATCCTTCTGTCTGTGAATCGCTCAGTTCCTATGTGTGTGCAAGATCAATCCTAGTAGAGTCCTGTGATCTGTTTTGTGAACCGAACGATAGGACTTCCTTAGGTACATGTGTCCACCTATGTTCAATTTAGATATGTGTCCACCATGTTTGTAGAGCCTATAACTCTAAAATCCTTTATTGGACTACAAGTAGAAGATTTTTCAACAACCTTTTGGGATTTTGCAGTGGGGTGCTGGAGATGATGGTGCCAGTATTTTCTGGTTGATAATTGGCATAATGTCAATTATATTAGTTGCTACCATCTATAATTCTCATAAGGTTAACCATTTAAGCATTAACTAGGAAAATGCCCGCGCGTTGCAGCGGAACCTTCAGTTCATCTCTAATATCTCTCGTGATTTGATCGAATTTCTAAGTAAACATGTTTGTGCCTTATAATGGAGAATAAATAAAACTACGCTATAGAGACATAAAAAGTAAGCTATCATTGGTATAGTTGAGTTGTTTCGCAAAACTATCTCGATCATTCTATCATCCTCTCTAACACCTGCAACGCCAAGGCGAATTCCCAACTATGTACACATGCATAAACATTGACATTTGACCTCTTATTAATGAATACACTAAATACACATTAGCATGCATCTTAACTACTATAATGTTATAAATTAATTGTCTTAGTTTTGTCTAGATTACATATGTGTAGATACATTTTAGTTTGTAGAAACATGCAAATGAAAATCGTGGTAGAGCTAGAGAATTAAAAGACAAAAAAAACATCAATTTAGGCCAGGGCAACGCAAACGGACGCTGAGTAACTTTTTGTGTCCACGGGGTCGAAAAATGCGTCGTGTTCCTGCTCCAGCTGGGCAACACATAGTGACCAGACCGTCCGCGGCGGACCTGGCCCAAATATGTGCCTCGGATACATCTCCGCGAACGCGCAAAGTGTCCGCTTGCGTCTGGCGGACGTTTTGTTGGGCCCGCCTGGCAGCAACCCTGGCTCGATGCGTCTTCTCAGGCGCGTCAGTACTGACGCCGAGGCGCTGCTTCGGTAGTCTGCGGCCGCGTAAATGGCGACCGCTCGCGTGGTGTGCGGCCGTCGCCTACCTTTGCGCACGAAGTAATGGCGATGCCACGGTGTCGTGGCCGTCGCCTGCCTTCGGCTTATATAAAGAGGGGTGCGGGCATCTCATCTCCTCCTACACAAAATCCTAGCCGCTGCAAAACCTCCACCGTACGCCGCTGCCGCTCAACCTCCACCTTTGCCACCATGAGCGTCCGGTATGTGTCGCCCCGCTAGAGATGCGCTTAGAAGAAAACCAAACATCAGCCACCATTGACGTAGTAGCACGAGCATTTGCAATGATTTCGGAGAGACGGACCAAATAAAGCCAACATTGTGAGAGCAGGCCGGCCAACACCTGGGCATCACGACTGAAGAGTTCGACCGGTACACTTAAAAGTTAGCCCCCACCGGCCCACCAGTCTGTAGGTGGCATCAGATCTACGTGCAAACAAAAAGGCCATTGTTTGCCTTCCTTGTTAGTTCATGTGAACCCAAGGGTCTTTGTGCAAAACGGCCGAACAGATAAGATAATTCAGGTTCATTGACCTTCTCCCGTGCGGTTCCTGGTCGGAGGATTTCCCCAGATCGAGCGTTGCTGGGAGCGCTGCCCAAGGGACCGCAACCAGGAGCCGCGAGTGGCCGCGCAGGTGAGCGCTTGCCAGCACAGTCAACCCACGTTGGGATTCTTCCGGGCGAGGCCACACACGTTGGCGGGCGCGAACGTGGGAGCTCTAGGTCACGCGTCGTTGGATACGAGCCAAGGTCCGCGCGCGTGCCGGGCTCTAGGCCTCTAGCTAGCCTGCGACCTGGGTGGGTGTGAGCTTCGTCGGTGGGCAGAGCAAAGAGATGCGAAGGAGAGGACGAAAAGGGTGAGCGAACCGGTACCATGACTTGGCGGTGGCAGTCTTTGTAATTTGCTCGAAGAATTAAGGGTAAAAAAAAAACAGACGAACAAGAAGCCTTATTTTCTTTATTATTAGGTATAGATTTATTACCAGCCATTCTTTTTGAAATCTGGTTGTTTAACTTGTTTTAACTGCAAAATGATGTTCTGTCTTCATCTCAATATCAATTGTTGTGTTAAACTTTCTATTTTTCAACTTGTTGGTACAAATGCGAAGTTCTATTCTAATCTTAGTTTCGTTCTACAGATTTAAATAGCAAACATGTATTGAATTTTGTACCGATAGGTTCTTTTTCTTTTGCTTATTTGTCGTGCTATGCTCACCTGAAGTTGCCTCAGCTCTGAGCCACGTGTAGTCGAAAAAACCTTAGAAAAAATCTCAATAGTATGCATTACTCTCTCCAAGCCCTGAGAAGTGTTGTTTTTAACTTTTCATGTTTTGCTGCCATAGCTTGTACAACAGGAAACAAAACAATATCATGGAAGCATTTTATGTCAAAGAGCCATGCTATATTTGCACTGACAATCTTAATATTACAAAATTAACAATGTTACAAGTTTCACTGATGGCACATGTACTAAGCACAATTGATTTATTTATCTTTCTTTAAAAATTTATAAAAGCATTTTCTTTGTTTGTTACGATTATGCTTTTAGTGTTGCATGTCTTCTTTTTAGTAATTGGTGAACTTTTTTTTTTCAGAGTACAGTAATTGGTGAACTGTTAATCTGTGATGAACAATCAGAATTTAGTGTTTTTCTAGATCTGCTGTTAATGATTCATGGTCTTCATCGAACAACCAACAGTTTAAGTTCTTTATCAATACCTTATATTCAGGATGCTGACTGGTCCTTTTGTTTTCAGTTTTCCCTGAAGTATGACCTGTGGACAAGTCTAGAGCTGTGGAGGAAGATACAAAGGAATTGCTGGCATAATTTTTCATCTGGGAAAAGATCATTTGACATCATAAAATGGCTGGAAATCAGCAGACGGCTTCAGTTGTGCTGAATGACACAACAGTCATTGATGCCAAACCGTTGCGCACACTGACCCCCATGTTCCCTGCACCGCTTGGGATGCACACTTTCACCCCTAAAAGCTTACCTTCAGTTGTCTGTGTCAGCCCGTTTGGACCATATGCTGGAGGTGCCTACCTGGGAATGCCTGCTGGTGTTCCACCAGTGTTTACATCTGCTCCTGCAGATCCCCACCTGGCGCAGCCATATATGGTTCACATGAATGGGGTTGCAAATGCTAATGGTACTGCAAACAACACAATGGTCACCCCTGTGTTGCAAACTCCCCCAGCGGTCTCTACACAGGAATCTGGTAAGAAGAAGAGGGGGAGGCCGAAACGTGTGCAAGAAACTACTGTTCCGTCCGTTCCTCCACTTCATTTGGTTCGTGCGGATCCTCCAGTTAATTTGGTTCCTGCAGATCCTCCAGTTAATTTGGTTCCTTCAGTTCCTTCAGCTCCCCCGGAAAGTAATGATATTGTTCTCCAGACACCCCCTTCTACAATTTCGCATGAATCTGGTAAGAGGAAGAGGGGACGACCCAAGCGTGTGCCAGATGTTTCTGTCTTACCAACTCCTTCAGCGCCTGTACCAGATGTTTCTGTCTTACCAACTCCTTCAGTGCCTGTACCGGTTGTTTCTGTCTTACCAACTCCTTTAGTGCCTGTACCGGATGTTTCTGTCTTACCAACTCCTTCAGTGCGTGTACAGGATGGTAAACCTGTCTCCCAGACACCTCCTGCATCCAGTGTGCATGAATCTGGTACGAATAAAAGGGGACGACCCAAACGTGTACAGGATAGTTCAGATACTCCAACTCCTACAAAAAAGAGTGAGCCCTTTATGCAGACACCTTCTGCAGTCACCTCACTGGAGGATGGTAAGAGGAAGAGAGGACGGCCGAAGCGTGTGCCTGATAGTTCAGTAACTGCTTCAAGTCATTCAGGCCTTTCAATAGATGCTGACACTGGTGACACATCAAAGCGTGGACGGCCTAGGAAAATTGATACTACCCTGCTGCACCTGCCTTCTTTGTCTTCAGATGACCCTAGAGAATCTGTAGATAATGTACTTCTGATGTTTGATGCACTGCGGCGGCGACTCATGCAGCTGGATGAGGTTAAGCAAGTAGCAAAGCAACAGCATAACATGAAGGCCGGAAGTATCATGATGAGCTCTGAACTTCGCGTCAATAAGAACAAGAGGATTGGAGAGGTTTCAGGTGTCGAGGTTGGTGACATGTTCTACTTCAGAATCGAAATGTGCCTGGTAGGGCTGAATAGTCAGAGCATGGCAGGGATAGATTACATGTCTGCTAAGTTCGGTAATGAAGAGGACCCTGTGGCCATTTGTGTAGTATCATCTGGAATGTATGAGAATACTGAAGATGATCCAGAGGTTCTGGTTTACGCAGGACATGGCATGTCTGGGAAGGATGATCAAAAGCTTGAGAGAGGCAATCTTGCACTGGAGAGGAGTTTGCATAGAGGTAATCCCGTTCGAGTCGTTCGCAGTGTAAAAGACTTGACTTGTTCAACTGGTAAGATATACATATATGATGGCCTTTACAAGATCAGAGAAGCCTGGGTGGAGAAAGGAAAGTCTGGTTTCAATGTGTTTAAACACAAGTTGCTCAGGGAACCTGGCCAACCTGATGGCATTGCTGTGTGGAAGAAGACTGAGAAATGGAGGGAAAATCCATCCTCTAGAGATCGTGTTATATTACACGACATATCACACGGTATGGAAAGTAAGCCTGTCTGCCTTGTAAATGAGGTTGATGACGAGAAAGGTCCTAGCCACTTCACATATACAACTAAACTTAACTACATGAATTCTCCGAGCTCAATGAGAAAGATGCAAGGTTGCAAATGCACAAGTGTATGCCTACCTGGTGATAACAACTGTTCATGTACACATCGAAATGCTGGTGACCTTCCTTACAGTGCTTCAGGCATACTTGTTAGCCGGATGCCTATGTTGTACGAGTGCAATGATTCATGCACTTGTTTACATAATTGCCGGAACCGGGTTGTGCAAAAGGGTACCCAGATCCACTTCGAAGTGTTTAAGACTGGAGATCGAGGTTGGGGCCTTCGTAGTTGGGACCCAATTCGAGCTGGCACATTTATCTGTGAATATGCTGGTGTAATTGTTGATAAGACTACTGTTGAGGCAGAAGATGATTACATTTTTGAGACCCCTTCTTCTGAGCAGAGCTTAAGATGGAACTACGCACCAGAATTACTGGGTGAACCTAGTCTTTCTGACTTGAATGAATCATCTAAGCAGCTGCCATTAGTTATTAGTGCAAAACGAGCTGGCAACATAGCTCGCTTTATGAACCACAGCTGCTCACCTAACGTTTTTTGGCAACCAGTTCTATATGACCATGGCGATGAGGGATATCCACATGTCGCGTTCTTCGCAATCAAGCATATTCCTCCAATGACAGAGCTTACATATGATTATGGTCAGAGCCAAGGTAATATCCAACAGGGAATTAATTCTGGGCGTCGGAAGTCCAAAAATTGCTTATGTTGGTCTCGCAAGTGCAGAGCTTCCTTCGGTTAAATAAGCAACCACATATGGGAATCATGGAAGCATAATTTAGCAGTTCGAGGTGCGTGATTTCTGATCTTTCTTTCTTTCTTTCTCAAGATTACTTCTAAAATTGTCATGCTTCCATTTTAGGGACTAGTATTATCTAATAGAGTTGATGTTCTAGTAATAAACTGTGATGCTTGTGCTCTGAAGGGTCTGATGTATTCTGAGATGTTGACTGATTCAAATATTCCAGTAGAGGCTTTCTATTTTAGTGTCTTTGAGTAAAAATTAAAATGGTAGGAGCTGGTTCCTGACTGCGCTCTTCTATAATACCGCACTCACAAGAGTAGTTAGATAAAGACTGTATTTTTTGTTGTTGTCTTGCATATTAAATTTCACTTCGGAGATGTGCTTCAAATTTGGCAATCTTGGTAACCAGGAATCAGAGAATAAATGAACTGTATATCCACTTGTAGGAATGTTTCTGTACGAGTATTGAAACAAGTTTCAAAAGCTCAATTTTGTACTGGATCGGGCCATCATATTAGTAAACCTCTTTGGACAGATTTATCAGATTGGGATATTCTTGATCGGTTTGGTTGGATGGATTATTTTAGAAAAAATTCCTCTCACAGGATTTACATTACTGAGCTTATTTGCCTTATTTATAGTTATGAAATTCGCACAAGGCTCAACACAGTGTCAAGCTAAAACTCTCTTTTCTTTCACATCCACCTTTAGATCCTGTTAAATGTATTTCTCAGTTCCTATCCCTGACGACCCAATCTTTTTGAAACAGAAACAGCTGATCGTTGTGGCATCAGAAGCAGCAGGGGTGTATTTCCTGTTCCATCCACAATTGAAATAAGTTTGCCCCTCTTCGTGGCTAGAATGCCAGAGTATAGAATTTTGTTGCCCAAAGCAAAGCACCAGATCTTTCAATAAGGGCAATCTATGTTTACTATGTTGTTAGTGTAGTTATCTGGTCCTGTCTAAGACCACCCAGTCGAACTTTATGTGTGATCGCAAGATCTTTCCAGAATCTTGCGGGGCAGTAGTGGATCTATCGTTTTATACTTTGTAATCCTAGTGGCTGCATAATGCATCCTGTAGTCTCCATGGAGAGTGAATGAAAGCCATAATAACTGTGTGGCAGCTGGGTTTAATAATTTCGAATTGGCTGTGTTCTTAGCATATATATATGCATGAAGTGAATCAGTAGGTAAGATGGTAGATTATCAATGTTATGATGTGAGCCGTGTTTCGTCAGCACCACTGAAGTCTGGATCAGTTTTGCTTTGGTTTTGGCTTAAGTGAACTGAGAATATAATGAGAATGTAGGAAAAGGTTGGTAAGGTCAGCCTTTTTCTAGAGATTACCAAAAGGTCCGTGATCTTTTATGCTGATGAATGCTAGGCAAAACCTCCGAAGTGTGAACGTCCAGTGTGAGAGCATCTCCAGCCAGCCGCGTCCAGAGGTCCAACAAAGGTATTTGGGTGCTTTCTAATACTAGTAAGCTTGCACGTGCACGCACGTATCCACTAATATGTATTCAGACAATCATGTTAGCACTCAAATTTAAATTGCTCTATGTTGAAAACTAACATAGCTCATGGATCCAATACAAAAAGAAACGTGAGTACATTTCAGTTTAGCTGTAGAGTCTGTCCTGATATATTCTCCCCGAGTTCTTCAGACAATGACCTTTTACCAAGTTGTCGAAGCAAATGCATCTGCTGGGTCTCAACAAAACTGAATGAACGCCTCTTGGATCATTTCTTACACGATGTTTTGATGCTAGTAATTTCTCATTAACATTTTTTGAAAGGACCAATATTATTAACATATATGACGAATCTTTACTTTTTCTATACAAAGTCATCTAAATGCACAAGCTTTTGGTACATCATCGAGAACCATTTGAAGCGGCTTGACAACAAATATGTTACCCTACGATAGTAACAAACCTCTCAAGAGTCACATATAGCAGCCGAAGTACACTACAAATATAGCCCCATGCAACAACACAAGGCCTTCGTTACCTGACACCAAGAAGCATCAATGTCTTCACTCAGTCACATGTGTGCAAAGACTTTTCGACATACATGATTTAACCAAGTATCGCAATGGGGTACCTTCATGCCACCTGTACAAAGGACCAAAGGAGATATGCATATCAACTATAGGACATCCATACCAGGACAACATGAACAACAGACGTTGAGCATCCTCTCTAACTCTCTCTCACTTTTTTCATACTCTTTTTGTTTTTTCTCACTCTTTTTGTTCACAACTCTTTTTTCACAAATCTTTTTACACAACACTTTTTTCACTATTCCTATTGAGGATGCTAGTTGCTGAAACTTCCACCATGATTAAGCATGCCTTCGGTTAGCGGTCCATTGCTCTTCTCTAACAATTCATGTTTACTTGCATAAATAATCTCTACTTATATCACAAGAGATGGCCATCAACAAAACAAAATAAATGTTGATCCACGCTGGCCTAGTGCAATACCCCAAGAGTGAAATATTGAGAGACTTCCCCAGTAAACATGGTTATGGTCTAGCTCAACACTCATAATCAGTCAAACCAACAACATGCATAGTGGTATTTCCGACCAAACCTTACTTTCTTATTATCTTTAAATTACACAAATAGGATATTTTGAAAAGATTGGAGGCAAAACACACACATTACAATTGGAATAGCAAGTGATATAAAGGCAGGTACCACAGACATTGGATTTGAGTTGAGATTGAAAACAAGTCTATGTTTGTGTAAGAATTCAAATCTTTTCGCTAGCAAGAAGTCTAAAAGCATGCAATAGTATCCATAGAGCTATTCATTCATTATCAAACAATGATACTTCAAATTAAACATCTATGTATACTTAGGTAGAAGCAACACTCAATAAGCCACATAAACAATTATCACTAAATAAAGCATTTGAAGCTAATAGTACTACGCACAATATAAATTTTAGCTTTTTAATGCATCCCTCTTCATCTTTTTTATAACAACGACTCACTTTCATGGAGGCATTTAAGAATATGATAATTTTATTTAAGTAGCAATCTAATATGAATGCAATGAATTTTTCATGATGGTAATATTTATTTCAAAGAAAAACTAGACACAAAACCAATAAAGGACGCTCCAATGTTTTGCAAGAATTCTATGTTGCTCAAAAAACAAAGTTCATAAGTATGCAAATCGAGAGATTTAATATGAGTCCAGTGGGGTGCCTTGGGCATCCCCAAGATTATGTTCTTCACCATTATTTGATTTATCTTGGTGTGGTGTTCTTCCATTTCCTCTGAAAAAACTTCAACACAAAACTTTCTTTCCATTATTTTCTATGGGGTGACATTAGAGGTACAAAGAAATCATGCTTTATGCTATTTTATTCATAAATAAAATTATATATTTATGAACCAGAGAGCACATAATGTTCTACTCATTATAATATGTCAAAAGTTCAAAGTGAAAAATCATTTTTATACTCAAAAGAATGAATCAAACATCGTAAGGCAGGCAAAATCTGTCCAGAATTTTTGTATTCATGAAAAATGAATTTTTGGGATGACTTAGATACCTCAAATTTTTTTTACAATTTACATGCACATAGAGGATAAAGGTTATAGCTAATGTGATTTTATAAATATTTTAGGAGTCACAAAAAATACAAAAGTCGTGCACTAAAAAGTGCAGCGCAGAAAACATCAACTCCCACTTTTCTTTTGCAACTTTTAACATTCAAATGGGTAAAAAATTGGTAATTTATTTATAAACCAGAGAGTACAAAAAACTAACATCATACAGCAATAATTCATAAAAACCAAAAACAAATATAAATAAAGACGTGGTCCCCGCAAAAATTCAACTGGATCATGAAGATAAAACTAGAACATGAGTTTGAAATGATTTACTTGAGATACTTGAAATAATAGGGGATACGTGGGCATCCCCAAGCTTATGATCTTGATACCTATGGTCCTCTAGTTCTTCCTCGTCATATCATGTTATTCATCTCAACCAAATAAATATTTTCATGTCCATGGTACTGCAATGCCTACAAAATTGTTAGTTCTCCAAACAAATGATATGATAATTTCTAACATGATGGGAACTATAGGAATCATTGGCAAACCATTATATTCAATAAGATAAGATATAAAAATAAAATAAAACACTCTTTGTATTTTGTTTTACTATAGAAAAAGTTTTAATGATATAGATTTTGCAATGGTTCCATTGGTATGAACAACACATGCTCAAGGTCGACCCCAACTTCTTCATTGCCCATCCTTCTCATTTACTCTTCCATACTCTTTTTTATTTTATTAAAACTTAAAAACTCACTAATATGTAATAAGAAGTAAAGCTATTTAACAAGTATATAAAGGTCTACTCAAATTAAAAGTTACTTGAAAGCATATGGAGCACACCACAAGATTTGATACCATTAACTTTTAAGTCTCACTCTCTTCCTATGCATTGTAATTTTATATATGAATAAATAACAAAAACTAAATGGTAGCCAATGCATATAATGACCAATAGCTTGCATTTTAAATAACATTAATACATAAAGAGGGATTTTATCTCTTCCTCTTTCATAAAATTTGCAAGCATCAAGAATAGACTCAGTAACATAGTTGTAAATAGAATTACCACATATAGACATATCATCTAATGCACATATGGTATCATCTATTTCTTCTAAATCATCACGATCCTCCCATAAATTAGAAAATCTTAAATCACATAGAGGATCATCATCAATATTATAAGAAGGGGTGTTTTGTGTGTTACCATTGTTGGGAGATAGAGATGGGTAGCTACTGCATTCTTCCTCCTCTTGTTCTTCTTCCTGCTCTTCTTGGGATTGCATGGGCATCCCCAAGCTTATGCTTTTGTCATCCTTGTTCTTCGTTGTCACTCTTAAAATAATTTCTTGCATTCAAAATATTAGTAGGAAAGGGAATATTCAAGCTTCTAACATAGATATCAAGCAAATCCTTCAGATATTTGCGGGACTTACGAGTAAGAATCTTTAATAGTTTTATGGTTTTAATTTTATATGCAAGGTACTGAAAGTAAACTAGAAATGCAAACAAGAATAGAAGTCTAGCGCTATGCTCCCCGGCAACGGCGTCAGAAAAGTATCTTGATAACCCCCAAGTGCAGGGGATCACCGCAGTAGAATTCGATAAGTATTTGAGTGTCGATAAATATCTATTCTCTAAAGCCATATAACCCTATATATTCTTCAATTCAAAGCCAGGAGATATGGTGTGTGTGTTTAGAGGTTTTACTAAAAACTAGAAGTGCTGAAATTAAAATGCAAGAAGTAAAACCAGTGCAACAATAAGTAAAGTGCAATAAAGTAAAATGCAATGAGATGAAGTGAATTGAAGTGATTTGGATAAATTCAAGAGATATAGAGTTCAGGCAAATTGCTATTTCATTTGTGTGGTTGTCACAATTAGTGAAGCTTATTATAGTCTTTTTTAGAGCTTCTTCAAGGGAGGAGCCATAGATAGGTGTAGCCATATACATGTGCAAGTACACCCCTAGTGATTGATCCTAAGGCCATTGGAATGTGCAAACAAACAAATTATTAATACATGAAGTCCAACCACCGTTGTTAGTTTAAAGGTCCCCATAATTGGTCCCCCTATTAACATGCATCTAAGAATCGAGACAACGTTTCTGTCGCTCCCTATCCCTCATCCTGTCAACATGCAACGGTGATAACCTTATGCATCCCCTTGCCATATGTGTTCACTCATATATAAATACATAAGTCTATCATAAAAGATAACAAATAATTGTATGCAACCAACAACAAACTGTCTATCAATTTCCATGAATAATTCACTACTCAAACGTTAACATAGAGATACAATAGATCATGGAAAAACAATATATTGCATCATATATCATGTTTGCGAAGATATTACAGAGGGGGATGATGAGGAGTTGTTGTAGATGTTGATGAAGATGTGCAACCCGTGGAGGAGATGGCGTTGAAGATCCCCGTGGCGGCGGCGTCCCGACGATGGTAGGAGGACGTCGCGGGCAGCAGGAGGGCCGCGGATGCCCTTGGGGCAGCGACCCTTCTTCTTCCTTGGACTCGGTGCTGGTATGGAGAATGTTTTCCCCCTCCTTGGCGGCTGCCAAGGAGGAGGATTTTCGTCACAATGCATGGGGGCCTCCAAAACAAGGGTTTCCCCTCAATATAAAGAGTTGATGATGCAATCTTGTCCATGAGATTGATGCCCTTCGATCCAAGGGTTCTTGGGCACCTCTAGAACCTTCCTAGGACTCCGCTTTGCACTTTTTGAGTCCATAAAGTCGTGTATTGTCTGAATTCATCAAATATGGCAAGATTTTGTGTCAATCACGTCACCTATTTTCAGGTTTTCGAAACTGCCTATGTATACTTCAGTAATATCGCGACCCCACGGGAGCATCCAGACTCCGATTGGGGTGTTGTTTCTGTCAAATTAAAGATATGGAAATTACCCACAATTTATCAATTGCCACTTTTTCATTTGACGCTATATTCGGGGATCCCTAGGGCCATCTTATAAAACAGTAATGTAGGGACATATTTCAGGAAACTCCAGATTTCACTATAATGATCGGTTTCCTTCCATATTTTTCTATTTTCTACACAAAAAAAGTTTAGAACAAAAATTGTGCACTTTTGCAACTATTAATAGGTTAGTCCCAATAAATATAATAAAGTTGCAATATAATAAGAATTAGTGCAATAAAATACAAGGTTCATGTATCCATATTACATGCATCAGCATGACACAACATATTATAAGACTATTACAAGGATGATCAATTAACATCATCATAGTATTTAATGAATTATATTCCTTAGCATGACCAATCAACACAGAAAAAATAAATTAGTTATCAAATGGAGATGTATCATATCTTATGTGTATAAGTTTCTTTAAGTGGAGCATATCACGAAGATATTTATCCACAAAGAAACTTGTACACACAAAATAGATACACAGTAAATATAACATGATATCCAAGAATAAGTCATGCACTATAACAATAAGATTTTTTTTCTTAATAGCATGGCCAAAGGCTCAATTTTATCTTACTGTACATTCTTGAACTTCAACGACAAACACATAAAATACATCACAAATACCAACAAGGGAAAGAAGATAGTTGAGATGCTTTGATAAGAGAAACAAGTATCATAAAGAAAGGATACCAAAACAAATAACTCAATTTGCACTTTCATCAATGTTGCTGATAGCGGTAAATAACAATGCTAAAAACAATCTTGATTCGTTGGGACTCCAAGTGCAGAGTGTTGTATCAAGGAAGTATCTTCCCCACAAGGGTGACTTGAGGGTTTATATCGAACTCTCGGGGAAATGAATGGAAAAGTATTTCTCTTCTCTTGTCGGGGTGATGATCCCCAGTAGGTCAAGAGTAAGGCAAATATGCCTAAATAAGATTGTGCTAAACCGGTTTATGGGATAATCCGGATATGAGCGACCGGATTAAAAGGTCACCTGGTTTTTACGGTCCGGTATACCCGAAAGGGTATGCCAGAACGAGACGAACCGGCGTAGGTTAAGCCGGAGACATCTCCAAGAGACCAAATGTGGCACCCCCGGGATCAAGGTTAGACAAATACCAGATCTTCATCTGACATAAGCCTAACCTAGAGCTCGAGAGACTACAGTGAGAGAATCGGTAACACAACAGTGACTCTACGACTCAAGAAGTAATACAAGCTCATAACTGAGCGAAGAACCAAAGTATTACAAGCAGAGGTCACTGACCTGCCATTATACAATCAACGAAAGCGAAGTTATGCTATTAGACATAGCAATATAGCAAAAGGCCTAAGAGCCCAGGAGCATAACAACGACATCCCAGCCCATAGATTCCAGGCTGCCACCTGGGAACCTCAAGCTACTCGTCAATGTCGACCTAGAAACCAACATATGTTGGAGCGACTTTGTCTGAAACAAAAGCATGCAAAGCTGAGTACAGGGACTCAACAAGACTTAGTACAACCTTTTAGCAAAGCGGGTATGCGGGCTTTCTGTAGATCTTCTTTTGCGTAAAGCCAATTTTCCTTTTGTAAGACAAGAGAGAAGAGAAGCTCGACTACTCAGAATCTTTAAAAGGGGATAAGAGAGCGATATCTCTATCTCTATTGATCATCATATTGTGTCCACCATTCTTCATCATCTCGAACCACTATCCTCCGATCACCCCCTCAACACCCGGAAAAGGTATCCGTAAACACGCAATGTTTGCCAAGTTTTACGATTAGATTCATGTTCTCTATGATCTCCATGTCCGGTCCCAAGTCGTCCGTAACCGTGGACATGGCTTTTCGAAAATATTCATAACCCTGCAGGGGTGCACAACTTTACCCACACGTGCCAACCGACTCTTAGTGCCAACGTATAAGCTCTCTTCCTTGGAAAGCCGGCAGAGGGTGGTTGACCACGACCTTTACCTTGATGTCGCCTAGACCATGAGTCACACGCTAAGGATTATTCCGCCGTAATGGGTCAAGTCCCGAAGCCGGTCCTTAACGATGTGAGCCGAGGTGGGTTTCCCCAGAGGCCGCAACCCCCAGCCACCACGACCAGCCATCCAAGCGCACACGCGCGGCCCACCCCACCCGCCCGCCTGGCCCACCGCCGGTGCCGGTCCATGCCACCTCCCAGCGGGCACGCATCCACGCGCTACGCCCGTGCCATCTGCTCCCGTGAGCAGCGCTCGCCCCAACCACCTGCCCACACCTGCCGCTCCACGCGCAAGCCGCCGCCCACGCCGAGCCACTCCACGCACAGCAGCAACACCAGCGCACGCCCGCACCCGCAACCGCTCAGCGCCCATTCCCACTAGCCCATGGCCTCAGCGCGCGAACCACCACCAACCCCCTGCCACACCCGCTCGACGCACGGCCGCGTCAGCCCAAGCTCCCCTCGCGGCAAATTGCCCATACTACTTGCTTGTTTCCCCACTTTTTCTCCAGCTTCCGCACAGCTCACGATTTTTTTTCCCAGACCGGTACTTCTTGTTCCAATCTCTGGTACTTCCGGCCTGGCGATACTTCCACCCAACTTCAGCTCTTGTTACAAAAACAATAAATTTGCTCACAGGCCCATGGTTCCATTTCAGTTCTTTCCGGAACTTGGCCGGAAGTAGGCCAGAACTTCCGCCCGGACGATTTTTGACACCCAAATTCATCAACTTTTGACCCCCGTTTTGACCCAAACTTTTGACAACTTTTTGGAGCCTGTTTGACTTCAAATTTTGACCATAATCTCACGCCATATTGACTCATTTTGACAATTTTTCCGAGCCCGTTTGACTCCAAAATTTTGACAAGTTCGACCGCTCGTTTTGACCAAAATTTTTGGGCATTGACTTTTGTGTTCGGATTTCATCGTGGAGTGCATCGGTTGTCTATTTCGCTTCCGCGCCTACATCAACACCGCGACGACACCTTTGGCACCTGGATTCCGGCGCAACTTCGACACCATTTTGATCATCGCAAGTTCATGTGCTTGACACCGCCTAACATCAATAGGTACTACTTGCCTCACCTGGTAGCCAACATTTCTTCCTTTGTGTACCTATCCTATTGAGAGTGGATTTTCGAGTGTTGCGGAGCATTGCACAAGTGTCACGACCGTGAGAGGTGTGTGTGCGTTGTGTTGAGCAAAGCTCCGAAGTAAGCTCGGTGAGAAGGATACACAAAAGAATAAGAAGTGTGACATAGAGAAAAATAAAACTTCTAAGCATAGAAAAAAAGTGAAAAAAAGAAAAAGAAAAACAAAAACAAAAACAAAACAAGTATGTGTCCATCGATACAAAGGAGTTCAAAGCTTGTAAGCACTAAGAGAGAAAAGAGAAGAGTGACATCTTGTGCAAATCTTGTTGCTTCTCTCATATGCAACTAAGCTACTGTCTCTCTTGTGTTGGTGTGACAACGAGCTAATAGTCTTCGTTAGTACTATATTTGTTACTTGCTCACTTCCTTGGTCGCGCTAACCCCATTTTTCTTTCTTGTGTGTGTTTCTGTGTTTCCTTGACATAGATCACCGCTTTTGACATTTGACTTTGGATCTTACCCACATTTGACAATAGACATTTTCTTTGGTTCTTTTTCGTTTGCTATCCACTTCCGCACCCACCAAAATATAGAGTTTCTTATCCTTTTGTGTCTGCTTTGTGTGTGTGTAGTTAACCCCGGTACAATTTGACTTTGCTCTTGGCTTGAACCATTGTTCCGATAGTAGCTATGAAAGGTGAGATACTCGTGTAGTTCTCCTTCCACCATGTATACACCTTGCCTTATGACTAACATGTATAGTGAGGAAGAGCCTACAGACGATGACATGGAGTACTATGAGGATGATAGCTCCGCAAGCACCGCGGATACGAAGAACCATGTGGAACTCGACACCGACTATGGCTCAGCAAGCATCGTCGACATGACCGACATCGAGGATATCTACACCAATAGTGTGTCACACCCCAACTTTTGCAAACATGATTAGTTGTCCATATTGCAAAAATTAGGGGGAACAATTTTTTTTGAAGACAAACACTTTGTCTTGATCTGTTTGTTAATGAATTGCTTTGATCTGCTGGTAGATGAATTGTCTTGTTTTTCTTGTTGAGTTTTGTCTTGAGCTACCTCAAAGAAACCCCCCCCCCCCCTAGTGTTTAAACAAACAACTCACCTGATCAAACACATGTGTGGCTTAGGAAAAATTGTTTTCCTTTTTACTACATCAAACCTTCTCTACTCATGGAAACATGAGTGTGCCTACTTAGAATTCATCCTCGTGGTATAATCTAGCTCAAATCAACGTTGATTCCAAACTTGGGATCATCTACCCCTTTCTACATCCTTCTCTCTTGAACCCTAGTCTAAAACCATCAAACCTCACAATTTTGGCTAAGACCTAAATCTGTTGTTAGGTTCCATTTTGGAGCCCCTGGATTTGGCCACCTCTTGCCATCTAAGGCAATGCATCTGGTCTTAACTCTACCTTGTATTGAGCACTTCCCAACCATGTCTTTGCCTTGGACCAGATCACTCTTATGCCTACTTCCCCTTGTCTGTTCTGAGGACATGTCATCAAACTGTTTTGGCAGGCTTAAAATGTTCCAACTTTGGCAGTTGATATCTAAGCAACCACAACTGTAATTTCTGACCTCAATACATGGATCTCGTCTGTGCAATACCCACTTCCACCTCCATATCTTGCATGTTTCAGTCTATCCTTGCAACACAAATATTCAACTTGATATTATACCCTATCCAATGTTTCGACTCTAGATCACTTCCTTCACTTTTACTCTTGGTTTCCTTTAATCCAAGTTTAATCTCCACAAAACTAGGTGTGTGGATGATTGCTACATAATGTAGTAATCACATACCCTTGAGATCATATTTCCCAAAAAAATAATTCTTACATCTTTTAGTAAATTGTTCCAAACCCTATTCCTTTTTCTTCTATAGTTTCAGCCCCCAAAACTGTTTCTAGATTTATTAAAGATGTCGTCGTGGTGCAACAACAGATGACATCGGATGGCTTAAGTTGGGGCCGAATGTGCGCTGGAGGATCCGGGTGAGGGTTTGGTTAACAGGGAAGAGGATGGAAAGAAACTGGTATGTATTCCTTAACTTGGCCCTTGGCCAGAGGTAGAAGATGTAGAGTACACAATCTCTAAACAGATGTTCTACTAATGAAACCTCCCGCGCAGGGCTGTGCCCCCTCTCCTTATATAGGGGAGAGGGTGGCTTACAAGGCAAGAAACCCTAATGGAATCTAGGATGAGCTAAGCTACTTTATAAAGCTACTTTGGCCCAGCTGGCACCGGTTATGACTTTAAACAGGGAGTGGTGACCTCCACCGGTATCTTTAACGTCATCATCTGCTTTGGCTCCAGGGCTTCGTTTAAAGCTGATGTGCTTGGCTCATCCTTGTCCTTTAGTCCTTGATGGAATCTTTGACCAATGTGCCGATAGGCTTCAGTGAACCCTGATTCCGATTTGCCGGTACCTTTACCTCTAGTTCTGGTACCTTCGCACTTAGCCACACAGCTTCTTAGAGCCAGTACTTCGGTATACCCCTCTGGGGATACCGGTTTGTACCAATTCCGGTTAGCTGAGCTTAACTTTAGATTCCAGATCACTCTGTGATCTGGTTTACCATTAACAAAACATGGCGAACTTGCCATACCCTTGGCCTACCGGGGGCCATCCCCCCGACGTTAGTCCCCGAAGCTGGTATAGTCCAGCGGATTCTATCCGACGGGCCATGCCAGGTTTCCACCTCCTACGTACCGGATTAATCCTTCCGGTTTCCATTTAAACTCATCCGGCACCATGCCGAATTCGTTTATGCAAACAACTTCCATCGAACCTCTCCGGCTTCTTTTCACCGGTTTCTTTTTTCTTTAAAGCTCACCTCGACGAAGTCGAGAATATCCCGAAGTCTATGCCTGTTAGAGACATGTGCATTGTGTCTGACGCGCCAGTGTCAGGCGTCAAGTCCTTCGACTCTCACGCGCAATTAATGCACCACAGTGGATCCATGTGGCCTCGCGTGTAGCAATCTACGGGGCGCGTGTATCTCCGCGACACGTGGCAGCCCACGATGCAAAATGGTGCGGGCCTGGTGGTTTTTGGCCCACGACCTTCTCTCCCATATAAGGGTGCGACGGTTCCTCGTCGCCCCCCCACGCTCTCACTTCTTCTTCGCCCAAAATTCCTGCGCCTCTTGCCCTTCGAGCTCTCCGCGCCGCCGTCCGTCGTCGCACTCGAGCTCTCCGGCAAACCTCCGCAGGAGCGCACCGCTGAGCCCGCTGGTCTTTCTTCACCGCGATTGAGCAGCGCTGCTCCTCTTCTGCCGCGGGATGCACCACCACGCCCGGCTCTGCTTTGCCGTTCGCCACCGTCGAGCGCCTCCTCAACGAGCTTTGCCGCCAACTCGGGCTCGCTACACCGCAAGACCTTCGCCGCCGTCCTCCGGCCAGTCCTCAGATCTCACATTCTCTTCCTCTTGTTGTTCATCCTTGGCGCAGTAGGATATTTATTCTCCCTTTCTTTTCGTTTTCCTTTCCTTCGTAGTTCTTCGGGAAGAACAAGATTCAGGGAAATCTGTTTTTAGTCATCCTCGAGACTTAGTGAAAAAACATGTCTTCCGAAGAAACCGGTGGGCTGCCTTCCGGCGGAACCCAGTTTAGCAACTCCCCTGAGATTTCCTTGGGGGAGGAGCAATCCGAGGCTCTGGAATCTTACGGGCTTGAGGAGGAACTCACCCGGATGGATGAAACCTCCACCGCCCCGGAAGCTGATACCGGACGGGGCCAGGAGGCTAGCAGCTCCGGCCAAGGTTCCGGCGTGAACCTGGCCACGTACACCCGCGGAGCCTGGAAGGGATCCGACGTGAAGGAAGCCAAAATTGATTGGCTGTATCACTCCCGGAGGATACCGGAACAGGTGGCCTGCCGGATTCCCGACAACGAGCTAGAGCATGTGCCCGAAGAGGGAGAGTACGTGGTCTTCGCAACCCATTTTGAGCGCGGCTTTGGCCTCCCGGCGTTGGACTTCTTTTGCCGGTTCCTAGATTTTTACGAGCTCCAGCCTCACCATCTTCCCAGCAATGCCATTTTCTATCTTTCTTGCTATGTTTCCTTGATGGAGGCCTACATTGGCCTCCTCCCCACCATCGAAACCTTTGCCCGCTTCTATAATCTTCGGATCAACTCGATCCAAGATAAGAAGCTTCCGAACCCCAAGCCTCCGGTTCAGTGCGGGGCTTGCATTGTTACGGCCCTCCAGGGGAGCCCCTTCTACAAATTTTCCGGTTTGGAGTCATGCCGGTCATGGCAACAAACCTTCTTCTATGTCAAAAATACCGGCGATGCTGATTTCATCAACCTTCCGGCATACGCTCCCTGTGCGCCCTCGCGAGCCAACTGGAAGCACAATCCAAAGAACACCCATGTCGAAAATAACCGGATTATCCGGTTCATGGGGAAACTCAACAAGAATACCGACATCTATTCTGACGATATAATCCGTGCGTTTGTCTCGCGCCGGGTTCTTCCTCTACATCGTCGGGTCCATAAGATAGGCCAGATGAGCGGCCGTAGGGATCCAACTAGGATCACCAGTTTTGACCTGAGCAAGTCTAATGTGGTCCTCAAGGCCAAGTAGATTTGCCAAACCGAGATGCCGACGAACTGGTTCTGGGGCCTCCAACCCCTCAGCCGCAGGAACCCCCCTTCCGCTGAAGTAAGAACTTGGGAATACAGAATGATGTTTCTAGTATATCTTTGATGTGTAACTAACTTGCTTTTTTCCAGGCCCTTGAGCGCTTTCCTCGCATCTCCGAGGAGGTACCGGAGCCTTCCCGCAAGCGTCGCTTGGATAAGGAAGACCCGGATCCCTATGTGGTAGGCAACAAGCATAAGATGGGCCGGACTCACACCTCACGCCCCGGTAACTCTTCTGCCTCAAACCTAGACAATTGTTCCGACAGCGACGATGATCTTCTCGTCCTCGAGGTATTTTATCAGTTTTCCCGGACTTATAAATTTTCTTTGTGAGGCCAGCTCCAGCTGACTAGAACCCTCAGGTTCTGGAGAGCGTGACCCCCATCGCCGCTGAGGTGGGTCCAGAATGGGTGAGCAAGGCCCAGGCCCAGGCTTCCCGAGTCCGGAAGGCACCGGAGCCGGCGGCAGATGCCGGTCCCAGCGGGGCTCCCCCTGCCAAGAGGGTGAAGAAGTCCAGCCTCGGGCCCCTCGAGCGGAAGCGCAAGAACAAGATCCCGAACTCCTCCAGGTAAAAACCATCTTCACTTTTTCTTGGATTTCAACTTGGGATCTTTCCGTTTTTGCGGCTAATCTTTATCTTTTTCTTTTTCAGAGCCGCCCTGGAACTTACCAGGAGCCCGCCTAGAATGATGCCGGAGACCCCCCTGATGCTGGGAGAGCCACTCCTCCTCCTCGTCAAATTCCGGTACCTTCTGGTGCCGGCAAATCTTCATCCTCCCTTCAGGGAGGCAACACAAGTTCGGGCTGTGCGGCCCCCAAACCGACTAATTCCCACGCGGAGGAGGAATTTTTCTCCCCTCCAGACTATCAAGACACCGGCGCCAGCGACATGGGCGCCGGCTCAGATGTTGCCGGGCGGTCGGAACCTTTGGTTCCACCCGTCCAAGAAAAGAAGAAGAAGACCATTGCTTCCCCCTCCAAGGCTTCCGCAGCCACTCCTCCGCCGGCCAAAAGCACAGCGGCTCCGACGCCGACGGCTACCGGCAAAGCTCCTGCTGCACCGCTCCAGAGCCCGCCAGAGGGCACCATGATGACCGCTGGGCAGCTTACCGCAGCGGTCAAGGCAGCGACTGTGCCTGCCTCCAGCTCTCAGGCCCAGCCTCAGGTCCAAACTTTGGTCCTCCATACCGGGCGCACCACCGTGGCCGCCGGTGAGAAGGCTGCCTGTCAACTTGGCCGGGTTGTGGAGCTAAGCCGCGACGGTGCTTCGTTGGGCGCGCTGCAATAGGTTGTGGAACGATGGAACCTTTCTGATCTTACCGACGCCACCCTTGGTGTTGGCAAGGACGGCAAGCCGAAGCTGGACGCCCGCGGCGCCCGCACCACAGTGCAGCACTTCAGCCAGCTTAAAGCCGCGGTGAAGGAGTTCGACGACGCTTGGCACGATGCCAATAGAAACGTGGTGGTAAGATATGTTTCTGGAACTTGCATTTTTTCCTTTATACCGAAACCTTTTATCTTTCAGAACCCGTAGATATATCCTTAATCCCCGAGTTTCGGGTTAAGCCCGCAGTACTTGGCGCGAAATTTCCTTAGAAAACTTGCAAACTTTTCTAAAAAACCCGGCATAGCTAGTCCCCGAGTTTCGGGTTAAGCACGAAGTACTTAGCGCGAAACTGAAAGAAACCGGCATAGCTAGTCCCCGTTAAGCATGAAGTACTTAGCGCAAAACTGAAAGAAACCGACATAGCTAGTCCCCGAGTTTCGGGTTAAGCACGAAGTACTTAGTGCGAAACTGAAAGAAACCGGCATAGCTAGTCCCCGAGTTTCGGGTTAAGCACGAAGTACTTAGCGCGAAACTGAAAGAAACCGGCATAGCTTATATTGTTTCCACTTCTGCAGAGCGTGTTGGACAGCCGCAAGCAGATGTTGGAACAGATGATGTGGGAGCACCAGGGCCTCACCGAGGCATTCTCCGCCCTCTTGCTTGAGCACAGCAACTGCCAAGGTTTGCCTGAACCCCCGGCTTCTTTTGTACCGGTATATTCCTTTATCAAATTTTAACAACCAGTTTCTTTTGTGCAGCTGCTCTGTCGGAAGCCCCCGCGGAGGACCTCGCCGCCCAAGTCGCTGCGCTCAAGGGTGAGCCGCGCTGATCGGTTTGTTTTTTACTTGTAATCTTTTTTACTAAACCCATGCTTTCCGGATTGTAGCTGCTCGGGATGAGCTTGCCACCCAGCACCAGTGCGAGCTCCAGGCCTAGCGGGAAGAAACCGCCAAGCTCAAGGATCAGCTGATCCAGGCTGGGTCTGAGCACGCCAGGGCCTTGAAGGAAGCCATCAGCGCCGGAAACGCCCAGGTTGAAGAAACCCGGAAGCAGCTTGTCGAGTCTGAGGGGCAACTTTGCCGCGAGCTGGAGGAGGCCCGGAAGCAGCTGCGGGATGAGAAGGAGCATCTCAAGGCCGTTCAGGTTTACCTGACAGGTATCGAGGACATGGTGAATGATACGCGTACAGCACGCGTCCGTTGGGAACCCCAAGAGGAAGGTGTGATGCGTACAGCAGCAAGTTTTCCCTCAGTAAGAAACCAAGGTTATCGAACCAGTAGGAGTCAAGAAGCACGTGAAGGTTGATGGTGGCGGAGTGTAGTGCGGCGCAACACCAGGGATTCCGGCGCCAACGTGGAACCTGCACAACACAATCAAAGTACTTTGCCCCAACGTAACAGTGAGGTTGTCAATCTCACCGGCTTGCTGTAACAAAGGATTAAATGTATAGTGTGGAAGATGATGTTTGCGAAGAACTGTAAAGAACAAGTATTGCAGTAGATTGTATTCGATGTAAAAGAATGGACCGGGGTCCACAGTTCACTAGTGGTGTCTCTCCAATAAGAAATAGCATGTTGGGTGAACAAATTACAGTTGAGCAATTGACAAATAGAGAGGGCATGACAATGCACATACATATCTTGATGAGTAGTGTGAAATTCAATTGGGCATTACGACAAAGTACATAGACCGCTATCCAGCATGCATCTATGCCTAAAAAGTCCACCTTCGGGTTAGCATCCGCACCCCTTCCAGTATTAAGTTGCAAACAACAGACAATTGCATTAAGTATGGTGCGTAATGTAATCAACAAATACATCCTTAGACATAGCATTGATGTTTTATCCCTAGTGGCAACAGCACATCCACAACCTTAGAACTTTATGTCACTGTCCCAGATTAAATGGAGGCATGAACCCACTATCGAGCATAAATACTCCCTCTTGGAGTTACAAGTATCAACTTGGCCATAGCCTCTACTAGCAACGGAGAGCATGCAAGATCATAAACAACACATATATGATAGATTGATAATCAACATAACATAGTATTCCATATTCATCGGATCCCAACAAACGCAACATGTAGCATTACAAATAGATGATCTTGATCATATTAGGCAGCTCACAAGATCCAACAATGATAGCACAATGAGGAGAAGACGACCATCTAGCTACTGCTATGGACCCATAGTCCAGGGGTGAACTACTCACACATCAATCCGGAGGCGATCATGGCGATGAAGAGTCCTCCGGGAGATGATTCCCCTCTCCGGCAGGGTGCCGGAGGCGATCTCCTGAATCCCCCGAGATGGGATTGGCGGCGGTGTCTCTGGAAGGTTTTCCGTATCGTGGCTCTCAGTACTGGGGTATTCGCGACGAAGGCTTTAAGTAGGCGGAAGGGTAGGTTTAGGGGCGACACGAGGGGCCCACACGCTAGGGCGGCGCAGCCCCACCCTTGGCCGCACGGCCCTGTTGTGGCGGCGCCTCGTCACCCCACTTCGTGACTCCTTCGGTCTTCTGGAAGCTTCGTGGAAAAATAAGACCCTGGGCGTTGATTTCGTCCAATTCCGAGAATATTTCCTTTGTAGGATTTCTGAAACCAAAAACAGTAGAAAACAGAAACTGGCTCTTCGGCATCTTGTCAATAGGTTAGTGTCGTAAAATGCATAAATATGACATAAAGTGTGTATAAAACATGTGAGTATCATCATAAAAGTAGCATGGAACATAAGAAATTATAGATACGTTTGAGACGTATCAAGCATCCCCAAGCTTAGTTCCTACTCGCCCTTGAGTAGGTAAACGATAACAAGGATAATTTTTGAAGTGACATGCTATCATAATCTTGATCAATACTATTGTAAAGCATATGAGATGAATGTTGTGATTCGAAGCAATGGTAAAGACAATGAATAAACAGCTGAATCATATAGCAAAGACTTTTCATGAATAGTACTTTCAAGACAAGCATCAATAAGACTTGCATAGGAGTTAACTCATAAAGCAATAGATTCTTAGTAGAAAGTTTTGAAGCAACACAAAGGAAGATATAAGTTTCAGCGGCTGCTTTCAACTTCAACATGTTTATCTCATAGATAATTGTCAACACAAAGTAATATAATAAGTGCAATAGGTAAACATGTAAGAATCAATGCACACAGTTGACACAAGTGTTTGCTTCTAAGATAGAAAGAAGTGGGTAGACTGACTCAACATAAAAGTAGAAGAAAGGCCCTTCGCAGAGGGAAGCATGAATTACTATTTTTGTGCTAGAGCTTTTATTTTGAAAACAAGAAACAATTTTGTCAACGGTAGTAATAAAGCACATGTGTTATGTATAAGATATCCTATAAGTTGCAAGTCTCATGCATAGATTACCAATAGTGCCCGCACCTTGTCCTAATTAGTTTTGATTTACATGGATTATCATTGCATAACATATGTTTTAACCATGTGTCACAAAGGGGTACCTCTATGCCTCCTGTACAAAGGTCTAAGGAGAAAGCTCGCATTGGATTTCTCGCTTTTGATTATTCTCAACTTAGACATCCATACCGGGACAACATAGACAACAGATAATGGACTCCTCTTTAATGCATAAGCATTCAACAACAGATAATATTCTCATAAGAGATTGAGGATTGTTGTCCAAACTGAAACTTCCACCATGGATCATGGCTTTAGTTAGCGGCCCAATGTTCTTCTCTAACAATATGCATACTCAAACCATTTGATCATGATAAATCACCCTTACTTCAGACAAGACGAACATGCATAGCAACTCACATGATATTCAACAAAGGTGAAATAGTTGATGGCGTCCCCAGGAACATGGTTACCGCTCAACAAGCAACTTATAAGAAATAAGATACATAAGTACATATTCAATACCACAATAGGTTTTAAGCTATTTTTCCCATGAGCTATATATTGCAAAGACAAAGAATGGAATTTTTAAAGGTAGCACTCAAGCAATTTACTTTGGAATGGCAGAAAAATACCATGTAGTAGGTAGGTATGGTGGACACAAATGGCATAGTTTTTGGCTCAAGGATTTTGGATGCACGAGAAGTAATTCCTCTCAATACAAGGCTTTGGGCTAGCAGGGTTGTTTGAAGCAAACACAAGTATGAACCGGTACAGCAAAACTTACATAAGAACATATTGCAAGCATTATAAGACTCTACATTGTCTTCCTTGTTGTTTAAACACCTCACCAGAAAATATCTAGACTCTAGAGAGACCAATCATGCAAACCAAATTTTAACAAACTCTATGTAGTTCTTCATTAATAGGTGCAAAGTACATAATGCAAAAGCTTAAACATGATCTATATGAGCACAACAATCGCCAAGTATCAAATTATTCAAGACATTATACCAATTACCACATGTAGCATTTTCTGTTTCCAACCATATAACAATGAACGCAGCAGTTTCAACCTTCGCCATGAACATTAAAAGTAAAGCTAAGAACACATGTGTTCATATGCAACAGCGGAGCGTGTCTCTCTCCCACATAAGCATGAATTTATTCAGAGAATGAAAATAACAAAAACGAAAATAAAAGCACACAGACGCTCCAAGTAAAGCACATAAGATGTGACGGAATAAAAATATAGTTTCACTAGAGGTGACATGATAAGTTGTCGATGAAGAAGGGGATGCCTTGGGCATCCCCAAGCTTAGATGCTTGAGTCTTCTTGAAATATGCAGGGATGAACCACGGGGGCATCCCCAAGCTTAGAATTTTCACTCTTCTTGATCATATTGTATCATCCTCCTCTCTTGATCCTTGAAAACTTCCTCCACACCAAACTCAAAACAAACTCATTAGAGGGTTAGTGCATAATCAAAAATTCACATGTTCAGAGATGACACAATCATTTTTAACACTTATGGACATTGCTCAAAGCTACTGGAAGTTAATGGAACAAAGAAATCCATTCAACACAGCAAAAGAGGCAATGTGAAATAAAAGGCATAATCTGTCAAAACAGGACAGTCCGTAAAGACGAATTTTTATGGGGCACTTAACTTGCTCAGATGAAAATGCTCAAATTTAATGAAAGTTGTGTACATATCTAAGGATCACGCACGTAAATTGGCAGATTTTTCTGAGTTACCTATAGAGAATACTACTCAAATTCGTGACAGCAAGAAATCTATTTCTGCGCAGTAATCCAAATCTAGTATCATCTTTATTATCAAAGGCTTTACTTGGCACAACAATGCAATAAAATAAAGATAAGGAGAGGTTGCTACAGTAGTAACAACTTCCAAGACTCAAATATAAAACAAAAGTGCAGAAGTAAAATAATGGGTTGTCTCCCATAAGCGCTTTTCTTTATAGCCATTAAGATGGGCTCAGTAATTTTAATGATGCTCTCGCAAGAAATAAGAGTTGAAGCAAAAGAGAGCATCAAAAGAAAATAAGAAACACTTTTAAGTCTAACCCACTTCCTATGAAAAGGAATCTTGTACACAAATAAATTCATGAAGAACAAAGTGACAAGCATAGGAAGATAAAACACAAGTAACTTCAAAATTTTCAGCATATAGAGAGGTGTTTTAGTAACATGAAAACTTCTACAACCATATTTTCCTATCTCATAATAATTTCCAGTAGCATCATGAACAAACTCAACAAAATAACTATCACATAAAGCATTCTTATCATGAGTCTCATGCATAAAATAATTATTACTCCCAACATAAGCATAGTCATTCTTATTAATTGTAGTGGGAGCAAATTTAACAAAGTAGCTATCATTTTTATTCTCATCAAATATAGGAGGCATAGTATAATCATAATAAACTTTATCCTTCATAGTAGGTGGCACCAAAATACCACTATCATCATAAATGGGAGGCAAAGTATCATCAAAGTAAATTTTCTCCTCCATGTTTGGGGGACTAAAAATATCATGCTCATCAAAACCAGCTTCCCCAAGCTTAAATTCTTCCATAGCATTAGCAATAATAGTGTTCAAAGAGTTCATGCTGATAACATTGCTACAACTATTTTGCAAACAAAGTTCCATCGGTTTTTTAATTTTCTCTTCAAACACCTCATGTCCTAACTCAAGATAAGTACTATAAAGATCTCTAATATTTTTGTTGTTTTCCATTAAGCCTAACTAGTGAAATCACACAACTTAGTGTTCTCAGGAGTATTCATTTTAACAGTAGTGAAGCAAACTAAATAAAATAAATGCAAGTAACTAATTTTTTTGTATTTTGATATAAGAAAGCAAACAAAGCAGTAAATAAAATAAAGTAAGGCAAGACAAAAACAAAGTAAAGAGATTGGAAGTGGAAGACTCCCCTTGCAGCGTGTCTTGATCTCCCCGGCAACGGCGCCAGAAAAAGAGCTTGATACGCGTACAACACGCGTCCGTTGGGAACCCCAAGAGGAAGGTGTGATGCGTACATCAGCAAGTTTTCCCTCAGTAAGAAACCAAGGTTATCGAACCAGTAGGAGTCAAGAAGCACGTGAAGGTTGATGGTGGCGGAGTGTAGTGTGGTGCAAAACCAGGGATTCCGGCGCCAACGTGGAACCTGCACAACACAATCAAAGTACTTTGCCCCAATGTAACAGTGAGGTTGTCAATCTCACCGGCTTGCTGTAACAAAGGATTAAATGTATAGTGTGGAAGATGATGTTTGCGAAGAACTGTAAAGAACAAGTATTGCAGTAGATTGTATTCGATGTAAAAGAATGGACCGGGGTCCACAGTTCACTAGTGGTGTCTCTCCAATAAGAAATAGCATGTTGGGTGAACAAATTACAGTTGAGCAATTGACAAATAGAGAGGGCATGACAATGCACATACATATCATGATGAGTAGTGTGAAATTCAATTGGGCATTACGACAAAGTACATAGACCGCTATCCAGCATGCATCTATGCCTAAAAAGTCCACCTTCGGGTTAGCATCCGCACCCCTTCCAGTATTAAGTTGCAAACAACAGACAATTGCATTAAGTATGGTGCGTAATGTAATCAACAAATACATCCTTAGACATAGCATTGATGTTTTATCCCTAGTGGCAACAGCACATCCACAACCTTAGAACTTTATGTCACTGTCCCAGATTAAATGGAGGCATGAACCCACTATCGAGCATAAATACTCCCTCTTGGAGTTACAAGTATCAACTTGGCCATAGCCTCTACTAGCAACGGAGAGCATGCAAGATCATAAACAACACATATATGATAGATTGATAATCAACATAACATAGTATTCCATATTCATCGGATCCCAACAAACGCAACACGTAGCATTACAAATAGATGATCTTGATCATGTTAGGCAGCTCACAAGATCCAACAATGATAGCACAATGAGGAGAAGACGACCATCTAGCTACTGCTATGGACCCATAGTCCAGGGGTGAACTACTCACACATCAATCCGGAGGCGATCATGGCGATGAAGAGTCCTCCGGGAGATGATTCCCCTCTCCAGCAGGGTGCCGAAGGCGATCTCCTGAATCCCCCGAGATGGGATTGGCGGCGGTGTCTCTGGAAGGTTTTCCATATCGTGGCTCTCAGTACTGGGGTATTCGCGACGAAGGCTTTAAGTAGGCGGAAGGGTAGGTTTAGGGGCGACACGAGGGGCCCACACGCCAGGGCGGCGCGGCCCCACCCTTGGCCGCGCGGCCCTGTTGTGGCGGCGCCTCGTCACCCCACTTCGTGACTCCTTCGGTCTTCTGGAAGCTTCGTGGAAAAATAAGACCCTGGGCGTTGATTTCGTCCAATTCCGAGAATATTTCCTTTGTAGGATTTCTGAAACCAAAAACAGTAGAAAATAGAAACTGGCTCTTCGGCATCTTGTCAATAGGTTAGTGTCGTAAAATGCATAAATATGGCATAAAGTGTGTATAAAACATGTGAGTATCATCATAAAAGTAGCATGGAACATAAGAAATTATAGATACGTTTGAGACGTATCAGTGAAGGACACCGACGCCAAGGATGTCAGTAAGTTTGATGTTCTCTTGCTTATAAGCTTTTGAGTTTTCACCAATAAGCTTTTGAGTTTTCACCGGCTTGTTCTTACCGGTTTGTTCTTACACTTATCTTTTTAAACCTTTGCCTAGGGCTCTTTCCGAAATCGCAGGTACGCGTCGAGGCCGCCGTCAACAAGCTTCAAGTCGAGGAGATGGTGGATGCCACACCAAGGACTACCTCACCGCGCTATTCTGCAGGATTACTCACATGCTCGCAGTCGACCAGACCCTTGGACTACTGCCACTATTGTCTTCAAGTGCCTCTGGCCCAGCGAAGCTGTTCCGAAAAGCACCAACCTCGTTGTTGAGCGCCTCCTCCATGAAACAAGCCGGCGGCTAAGCGAGTGGCGCCACTCCTCTACCCGTGTTGGAGCTGATATCGCACTTCGCTTTGTGTGCTCCTGGTACGAGGGCCTAGATCTGGATGCGCTGCACAACATGCGCGACAACGCCCCCACCAATACAGATCCAGAGAAGCGTGTCGCACGCCGCGCTAGGGCCTACGAGATCGCCAGCTATGCCACCACCAGCATCTTCATCCCTCGTCTGGCTAACCTCAAGGAGGCCTTTACCGATGATGAAGAGGAGGAAGAGGAAGAAGCCGGAGAAGGCGATGCCGAGGCTGAAGCGGAAGCGCCCAAGGAACCTGCTGCCAGTGCCCTAGAGCCAGCTCCTGCTGCCCCCGAAGAACATGTTCAAGCCCATGTGAACCCTCAAAAAGCCTCGGAAGATTCAGCTCCGCTCTACCAGACCCTGTGATCCTGTCTTGCTTCACAAAAAACAATGTCTGTTAAATTTGCTCCCGGTATGCCGGGGTGGGAGTGTAAAATACTAAGTCCTTTTGGTTCGGAAAACTAAGTAGTCCTTAGGTTGCATGCTAAAACTCTTTAAGCATATATGCTAAATCCGGTATTATGTGGTTTAAACTTGCTTATTTTGTTCTGCTTTGATCTTGCACGGTGAAGATTCCGGATTCATTCCGGAATTCAATCCGATGCACACTTGGTTCTTTTGCTTTGGCTATGTCTACCTTTTTTTGGGTGTTTTGATGTATGAGCTCAAAGTTCTTTTGCCAAGCAAGCATTTTCTCGAACTTAGAAAGGATTCGAAATGTTTCACAAAAAACTGGTATAATCGGGGTTAGTTAGATTTTCCTCAGTTTGTTTGTTTTCGGTTTCTTTTTCGTTTTTCACGTGTTTAGAACCTTCCGGTTTATCTTGCTTGCGATGAAGCCGGGTTTCGGACAGCAGCTAATTCGAAGATTCCTTTAGGTTTAGCATGTTACTAAACCAGAAAGAAAAGCTTCCAACAACCAAAATGGTATACAGAAAAAATAAACACATTGCATGCGATTCTGGTAGAGGAAGTCCCCGAGATTCATTCGAGGTGCCGGCATCTTTATTCATAGCAAATAAGGTACAAAAAGGAACGCCTTACATCACATCTTCAGGAATAGAAAGGACGAAGGAACGCTATGTTCCACGGGCGTTTGGTTTCTTCTCCTGACCTGTCCTTCTTGCCTTTCTTGTATTCCTGTGCGTCAATTAAGTAATAGGAATCATTGTGCAGAGCCTTGCTCACAATGAAAGGTCCTTCCCACGGAGGTGAGAGTTTGTGCCGCCCTTCAGTGCGCTGCACTAGGCGTAGAACTAGGTCCCCTTCCCTGAACACTCTTGGGTTAACCTTCCGGCTATGATAGCATCTGAGGTTCTGCTAGTATATGGCCGATCATGCCAAAGCCAACTCTCTTTGTTCCTCGAGCAAGTCCACGTCATTTTCTCGGGCCTCTTTAACCTCTTCTTTGGTATAGAGTTGGACTCGTGGTGAGTCATGGATGATGTTTGTTGGTATGACCGCTTATGCTCCCTATACCATGAAGAATGGTGTGTATCCGGTAGACCGGTTTGGTGTGGTTCTTATGCTCCACATCACTGATGGTAGTTCATCAAGCCAACATCCTGGCGTTTTTTCAAGCGGCTCGATAAGCCTCGGTTTGATACCGGAAAGTACGAGAGCATTTGTTCTTTCCACTTGGCCATTGCCCTGTGGGTGTTCCACTGAGCACACATCCAACAGGATATTGTTGTCATCGCAGAACCACTTAAACTCTCCTTGAGAAAAGTTCGTTCCGTTGTCAGTTATGATACTGTGCGGGCATCCATACAGCAGAATCACGTCCTTCAAGAATTTCACAGCAGTGTGCCCATCGCACTTTGCAATTGGCTTAACTTCTAGCCATTTGGTAAACTTATCCACCATCACCAGGATGTGAGTCATGCTTCCTCTTGCCGTTTTGAATGGGCCAACCATGTCCAGGCACCAAACAGCGAATGGCCAAGTTATCGGTATTGTTTTTAAACTGGATGTTGGGGTATGATTTTGCTTGGTGTATCTTTGGCACCCGTTGCATTTCCGTACTAAGTCCTCAACATCTTCCAAGGCAGGGGGCAGTAGAACCCATGCCGGAACGCTTTTTCCACCAACTCTCTGGATGAAGCATGATGCCCACATTCCCCTTGGTGAATCTCCAGGAGCATCTCTTTCCCTTCTTCCGGTTCCACACATCATTGGAGGACACCGGTAAAGCTTCGTTTGTACATCTCCCCATTGATGATGGTATAGGCCTTGGATCTTCTCTGAATCCTCCTCGATTCTACTTCATCTACCGGTAAGCCATCGTTGATCAGAAATTCCTTAATAGTTTTTACCCAAGTTGGTGCTTACCGAACCAGAAAAACTGGCGCGTCAATTTCCATGTAGTCCACCACCATGGTTTCCTCCGGTTTCAATCCTGAAGTCCCCGGGTTTCCTCCGTCGATGTCCATCGGCACAATGTGTGACTCCTGTACAAAAATTGACTCAGATTCTGGACTCGGTTTGATTGATTGTACCCTTAGGTGAGCCAAGGCTATTCCGGAAGGAATTTCTTGCCTGGACGAGCCCAGCTTGGAGAGCGTGTCCGTGGCTTTGTTTTCTGCTTGCGGTACATGGTGAAACTCACACCCCTCAAAGAATCCAGCAATCTTTTGCACATGGAACCGGTATGCGGCCATGTTGGCATCTTTTGCATCCCAGTCTCCGGAACACTGCTGTACCACTAGATATGAATCGCCGTAGCAAATGATCCGGTGTACACCGATTTCTTTTGCGACCTTGAGCCCATGAACTAGAGCTTCGTATTCAGCGACATAGTTCGATGCCCTGAAGTGTATCTGCAGAACGTACCGTAAGTGATCCCCCTTTGGTGAGGTGAGAACCACCCCTCCACCTAGACCCTCCTTGAGTTTGGATCCATCGAAGTATATCTTCCAATATTCTATTTCCGGCTTCGGCGGCTTGTATTGCCTTTCTGCCCAATCAACCAGGAAATCTGCCAAAGCTTGTGATTTTATGGCATCCCTCCTCTCGTATACCGTTACATAGGGTTACAGCTGAATCGCCCATTTGGCAATCCCGCCGCTAGCATCTTTGTTGCAGATGATGTCCGAGATAGGTGCCTCGCTCACCACTTTCATCGAGTGCTCCTCAAAGTAGTGCTTGAGCTTTGTAGCGGCCATGAACATGCCATATGTCATTTTTTGGAAGTGCGGGTAGTTTTTCTTTCAAAGGGAGAGCACCTCGCTCAGGTAGTATACCGGCCTCTGCACTGTTTTTCCTTCCTCTTCTCTTCTCTTTCTACCACCACCACAATGCTCACAACGCGGTGTGTTGCAGCTATGTAAAGCAGCATGGGCTCCCTTTCCAAAGGTGAAACCAATACCGGTGTTGTGGCTAGCATTTTATTTAGCTCTTTGAACGATGCGTCTGCCTGAGTGGTCCAGACGAAAGTGTCCAATTTTTTCATTAAGGCATAGAGCGGCAAAGCCTTTTCTCCCAACCGGCTTATGAACCGGCTTAGCGACGCCAAGCTTCCGGTAAACTTCTATACGTCCTTAAGATCTTGAGGTACCGTCATTCTTTCGATGGCCCGGATTTTTACCGGATTCACTTCAATACCGTGGCTTGATACTAGGAAACCGAGTAGCTTTCCCGCGGGAACGCCGAAGGTGCATTTTGCCGGATTAAGTTTCATCCGGAACCTTCGCAAGTTGTCAAATGTTTGCCTTAGGTCATCGATTAAGGTACCTTTTACCTTTGTTTTTATAACAACATCGTCCACATAGACTTGCACATTTTTACCGATTTGATCATGAAGGCATTTTTGCATGCATCGCTGGTACGTTGCGCCAGCGTTTCACAAACCAAAAGGCATAGTGACATAGCAATAAGCCTCGTGCAGGGTAATGAACACAGTCTTTATTTGGTCTTCCTTTTTCAAGGGGATTTGGTGGAAACCGGAATAAGCATCCAGGAAAGACAACAATTCACATCCGGCAGTGGAATCAATCACTTGATCAATCCGGGGTGGCGGGAATGGATCTTTAGGATAGGCGTTGTTCAGGTTGGTGTAGTCGATGCACATGCGCCATGCTTTTGGGGCCTTGGGGTCTTCATCTTTTTTCTTCTCGACCAGCACCAGATTGGCCAGCCACTCAGTGTGTAGCACTTCCACGATGAAACCGGAAACCAGGAACTTTGTTACCTCTTCACCAATGATTTTCCTCGTGTCTTCAGCAAACCGGCGCAAAGGTTGTCTTACCGGCTTTGCATCCTTCCGGACATTCATAGAGTGCTCAGCCAACTCCCTCGACACACCCACCAAGTCATCAGTAGACCATGCGAAGATGTTCCGATTCTCACGGAGGAAGTTGACGAGCGCGCTTACCTATGCCTCACTCAGGCCGGCACCGATACGAACGGTGCGCTCTGGGTGAGCCAGATCCAGCACGATGTCCTTTCTTTCTTTTCTCGGTTTGAAATTCAGTGTGCCAAGCTGGCCGCTCATTGCCGCTAAGTTTAGCTGGCAGGATTGAGCCAGCGAAATAGCGGTTTGAATTCTTTTCTTTTCCTCTGATATCACCAGCGATTCGGCCAGATTTGATCCGGCGGACGCGGTTTCGAGCGACAATTTGTAGTTTCCAACCACATTTAAGGGTCCAGTGGGTGCCGGCATCTTCATCTTGATGTATGCGGTATGAGTTGAGGCCATGAATTTCGCCAGTGCCGGTCTCCCAAGCAGCGCATGGTAGGGGATGTCAAGTTCAACCACGTCGAACAGGATGTTTTCACCGCGACAATTGTCACGCCCTCCGAAAATCACATCTACCCGGACCTTGCCCATCGGCGAACAGGACAGTCCCGGAACGATGCCATGGAAAGTGGTGTGTGTTGGCTCCAGCATGTTTGGTATTATGCCAAGCGTTTGCATGGTGTGCCGGTACATGATGTTTATGCTGCTCCCATTGTCCACCAGCACCTTGCTGAACCGGGCTCGCGACGATGGCCCATGCATGATTGGGTCCACCACCAGAGCATATCCGCCCGGATTAGGCATCACTTTTGGATGAACTTTGAACGACCAAGTCAGTTCCTGATGTGACCACAACATGTATTTTGGTACTGTCGGTATCACCGCGTTCACTTCCATGGAACGGCGATGCACACTTTGTCGGCCCATCAGCTCTGTTACGAACACAACACAACACATATTAGGATCATGGTAAACATTCCGGCCCAAAGTTGCCGGTGGTGGAGCTTGGTTATTACCTTGTGCCACCTGATGAACTTCTTGCTGCTGCGGCCGGTTTGGCTGAGCGTAAACCGGTTGTGCGTTTGCCCCGGTAAGTGGTGGTGGTGGCGGCAGCTTTTCGGAACCTTGGTCTCTGGCATCTTTCATCATGCCTCTCTCCATCAACCTCTTGGTCCAGGAGCAATCTTTCTTTAAATGATTTGCCGGCCTTGCCGGGTTAGGCGTGTGCCAACGACATGGTTGTTCCATAGCGGACTCCATGGTGTATTTTTCCTGATCTTGCCACGGTTTTTTCTCAACCCATTGTTTCTTCGGACCCGCCCATGGCTGCGATCCGGTTTTCTGTCTTTGTCTTCTGCCAGCGCCGGAATTGTCCTGCACTGCGGCCACTTGTTGCGTTCCATACCTCCGATCCGGAAAGTCTTCCCTTCTTTTGTTGTGATGGTTATTCTGGTACTGATCTTGGTGCGGTAGACTCCTTTGCACCGGTTCAGCCTGGACTGCCGGCTGCATCGGATCTCCCAACGCGTAGCTATCTGCCACCCGAATCATCTTAGCCAAAGTGGTTGGCATGTTTCTCTGTAGCTTTTGCCACAGTGGTGAACCTCTTCGGCATCCATTGTTGAACCAAGCAATAGCTTGTGTTTCTATCACTCCTTCGCAGGAGTTCCTCGTAGAGTTCCACCGGGTTAAATAATCCCGGTATGTTTCTTTCTTGCGCTGCTGGCACAAGGCGAGCTGCTGTGGTCTGTTTGCTCTCCGGTACGTGCTGCTGAAGTTGCTCATGAAAGCTTCCTCAAAGTCAAGCCAGCCATTTATGCTTCCCTTTGGCAAATTATTAAGCCAAATACGTGCCGGTCCTACCAGGAAGGACGGTATGATTCTCACGGCCCAGCGCCGGTTTCCTCTGCCAGCTGCGGTTCCTCCACCTCATGCGACATATACCGCTGTCACATAGTCTGCGAGCCAATCTTTCGGCTTCGTGGTGCCATCGTATGTTTTTGTGTCACGTGGCAAATGAAAGTTGCACACTGGCGGTTCTTCTCTCATGATCCGCGGGGCAAAGCATTTTGGACCCGGAGGACCCTCAGCCTCGATCATTTCAGAAAGATATACTCTATCCAGCATGTGCCTTGCATCCCGGTCTGGCAGGCTCCTTTCTCTAACATGTTCTCCCAATGGGTTCCGGTAAACTCTTTCCATTCCGGAATTGGCTTCATCGTAACGTTCCGGTATTGCGGCTTTTCCTTGCCGGTACCTTGGTGGAGGCATTTCCTCCTCAGCATATGCTGATCTTGCCGCCCGATAATTTTGCCCGGTTTCTCCTTTACCGGCATAAGCATTTCCGGCTTAGCCATTTCCGGCATAGCCACGACCTTCCCCTTGGCTTTTTCTACCGGCATCGTGTTGCCCGGCTTGTTGTTTTCCAGCCAGAACCGGGTCGTACACAGTCATCTGATGTGCATTCGCATCATTTTCTCTTCTGTCAGGATGGGGGGACGATGCCTGTCCATGCGACTTGCTTCCGGCATTTCTTGCCGAGCGAACCGATTTTGACGCTAGAGCCGCTTTGTTGATGCGAGCCAGCTCAGCGTTTTGTGCCTCAATCATATCAAGAAACTCTCTTACTCGATCTTGCTATTTTGCCAAAGCCTGACCTGAAAGTGAGTCACACATCTCTAATGCGGCCCTAGCAGCTTTTATTGTTTTATCCGGACTGCTGTACTTAGGTTTTTCTACCATGCTCAAAGATACCGATGCACTCTTACCGGAAAGAACTTCCTGGCGCAGATCCTGCTCTAGGTTGCGACCCTTAAGCCGGTTTCCCGCTACTCTAGCATGGTTCGCGCTAACAGAAGCAAAGCCAAGGGCAGCGTTATACTCACGTAGGGTTAGGTTGAGCTCTTGCTGGGCCTTGACGATGTTTGCCGCGCCGGAGAGCAGCTTCTGCCGCTGCGCCTCGAATTCAACTTGAGCTGCGGCGGGTTCGAGGTTCTGCGCGATGGGCGTAGCCAGCATGCTCATGGCCGCTTGGAGAGGTGTCTCCGGTGGCGCGGTAGATTTCCCGGCGATGACCTCGTCGCGCTCGATCGGTGGTTTGGCCGTGCGCGTGGACTTGGTCTGCCCAGTGCCTTCTGCATCAGCTTCTTTGTCGGCGCCTCCTGCGCCAGACATCAGCACCTCCACACTGCCAGTGGTGCGGTCGGAGCGCGGCCCGCGAGCTGGTGAAGACCTTGGCGGATCCGGCGCTACCAGCACCGGCGAGGGGTACTGGCGCTCCTTGACGGTGCTAGGGTAGACGCGGTGGCTGCCGAACTCGATGATGCGGCCGTTCTGCGGGTAGCGGCCGCCGTTGACGAAGCAACCCGCGTTATCGTCGATGAAGTCCAGCGAGCCTAGGCGGTAGACGAGGCCAGAGACCACGCGCTCGCCGGAGACGGTGAGAAGGCCAGCCCAGATATGAACTCCAGCATGTGCAGCTGCTGGCCCCACGGTGGGCGCCATCTGTCATCGTGGTGTAACAATAGATGCCATAGGATGGCTTAAGTTGGGGCCGAATGTGCGCTAGAGGATCCGGGTGAGGGTTTGGTTAACAGGGAAAAGGATGGAAAGAAACCGGTTTGTATTCCTTAACTTGGCCCTTGGCCAGAGGTAGAAGATGTACAGTACACGATCTCTAAATAGTTGATCTCCTAATGGAACCTCCCGCGCAGGGGTGTGCCCCCTCTCCTTATATAGGGGAGAGGGTGGCTTACAAGGCAAGAAACCCTAATGGAATCTAGGATGAGCTAAGCTACTTTATAAAGCTACTTTGGCCCAGCTGGCACCGGTTATGACTTTAAATAGGGAGTGGTGACCTCCGCCGGTATCTTTAACGTCATCATCTGCTTTGGCGCCAGGACTTCGTTTAAAGCTGATGTGCTTCGCTCATCCTTGTCCTTTAGTGCTTGATGGAATCTTTGACCAATGTGCCAACAGGCTTCAGTGACCCCCGATTCCGGTTTGTCGGTACCTTTACCTCTGGTTCCGGTACATTCGCACTTAGCCACGCAGCCTCTTAGAGCCAGTACTTCGGTATACCCCTCTAGGGATACCGGTTTGTACCAATTCCGGTTAGCTGAGCTTAACTTTAGATTCCAGATCACTCTGTGATCCGGTTTACCATTACCAAAACATGGCGAACTTGCCATACTCTTGGCCTACCGGGGGCCATCCCCCCGACAATTTTTTTTCAAAGTATTTCTTCAAATAAAACAAGGGAATGAAATGGGTTTTGTTTATCCTCCCATTTCTATCATGTACTGATTTCTAAAACATTATTTTATATTTTCCTTTCCTTTTTAACAAAAGGCTTGTTTATGGTACTTATACCATTTCTTGTTTTCTCTTGTTTATTTTAAATTTGAGAAAAAACTCTGCCTTAATTGATAAAGTAAGTAGAACACTTTGTCCTATGTTCTACCTAACTTCTATCAACTTTTTTTAAAGTCCATTTCAATTAAAATTCCTTCCCATTGGCCCTTAGACAATTGAGGTGTGTCCAATACCTTTCAATTGAACTATATTTCAAATGGCAACTCTTGCACATCTTATGCACATCTCTGATCTACCACATTGTATCCCCTTATCCTCCAATTCTTGATCAAATGGATGATCATTTGATACTTTCAAGTGGACTCCCTTCAACTAAACCCTAGACTCAGGGAGTATTTCAAACCACTCCCAATTGACCTCTTGTTTGAAGAGCAACTTATATTTCATCATACCCATCTCAATCCTCTATTATTTTCCATCATCACCTTGACCTCATGAATTGATGATTTATGTCACCATATTCATCATTGGTAGTGTATCATTATTTCCATCACTATCCCTCTAAACCTTGGACTCTTTATCACTTGTAGGAACCTATTTTCTTTGCATAACACAAGTGGTGTCGTGTGTCTTGCATAGGCACTTGAGTGCCATGTGCCTCATCTTGCTTTGAGTAGTTCAAGCCTCAAGTCTTGTGGCGGCCATTTCCAAAATGCCATGCACATGAAACCTTGTACACCACTATCACCATCACACTCTTCCTCCATCTCTACCTCTTTCACATTTTTACACCATCTAAGCCACCTTTTTGGCAAGGAATTATGTGGCTGCACTATGATCAACATGCATGATGGAAACTCCCTTGTGATGATTCATTTTTGCATGACACACAAAGAGCCGGCCATGCCTAGCTTGGCATGCTTGAGCTGAATTTCTTCATCTCTCTCATTCTTACTCACTTCCTTCTTCCACAAGCCTTGCCTCCCACTTAACCCAATCAATAAATGAGTAGTTACCCACCCTAGCCAATCAATGAGGAGGCAGCCAACCCACCATCCCTCTATAAATAGAGCTTGGCCGGCCACCCCCTCCTCCTTTGCTCTCATTTTTCACTCCCCACTAACTCCTCCACCTTATCCACTCCCTCATAACCTTCTCCTACCTCTCCCCCACGAAAATGCTGCTCCTCCTAGCTACCATGGCCGGCCATGGCCATGGAAATCACTCCAAGATGAAGCTCCCCTCCTCCCTCAAGCTCCTCCTCTCCCTTGGACACCATGAGAGCATCCATCTCTCTCTTTTCCCCTAACCCTAGATGGTTTTCTCCCTTGTCTTTTCATGTCTTGATAAGATTGGATCTTGATGCAGGTGCATGTTGAACCAAGCATGGAGAAGCATCACCCCTCCTGAGATCTGAAGTTTTTGACCAAAGTTCGTGCAAATCCATTCAGTAATTTCTGCAATCTTGCTGTTTCAGATTCTGTACGATCTTGTCAAATCCGTCAAAAATCGAGTATAGCTCCGAATCGAGTGATTCAAAGTTCCACGGATAACCAGAGAAAATATCTACAACTTGGGGTTAGTTCATCCTCAAATTCGTTGTATATTTTACTGAGTAAAGACAGTTCTGAAAACATGCATATTCACTGTTTGTTAGATTTAGTTTGTTTTACTAAATATTTTTGGGCAAGCTCAACTTTGTGTAAAAGCACTCTTCTATAGCTTCATTTTGCCGTTTGTTTAACTTCAAATGCACACCTAAAATTGAAATGGTAAGCAGATGAAGTTTTGCTCAGATCTGACTTTGTCTAATTACACCAGGAGCTTGGAGGCGAATTTTTGAGTAAAACCAATGGCATCTGAATCCTATTTTCAATACCTTTAAGATGCAACTGACTTCATATTTTTAGGAGTTTTCTACAATTTTTGACATACAGATCTTGTTTTCTGTACAGCCAGATTCAAGCAAATTCCTAAATTTTTTGGATTAACCTTTTTGTGTGAATCCAATTTGGTTAGTTTTGTTTTAGTACTTGCCATCTAGAAAAAATATTGTTAGTCTCTATTCATGCATATGTGTTACTGTTAATAATATATGTGTGTTATATGAGTTGTTGAACCAAAACTTTTTTGTTTACTTTAAAACCTTTGATCACCTCTTTTTCTTAGGAGTGGATAACCTTGTTTTATTCTTGAAAAACAAAACCTCTACATCTTAATCCAAGTTCTATTGTTTTACTTGAGTTTTCAAATGGTGTGATATATGGTTTGCTTCCTATTTTTGGGTGTAGTGTTATGTGAGCAAATTAAATTAGGAAAAACTGATTTCTACTTTTCCAAAAGTGTTTGAAAATAGAATGTGATTTCTTTTGATGCCAAACCAATGCACTTGTCTTCTTTGTAGTGTTATCTACCAGGGGATATTTAATTATGCCATGGTGATACCCAAATAGGCAATTGCTCAACTGTAAGGCTCTCATGTCTTTACTAGGTGATTAAATGGGGTTTTCCAAATTAAAACTCTTAAAATTGTTTTGTGGTATCTATAAGTACTTAGTATGTTATCCCTTAGTATGGTGGTTAGCTATTAATTGTTGATTGTTGAATGTTATTTTGTTGGTGCAATCTGTTGATTGTGTTCCTTTTATATTTTCCGGCGATAGATGTGAACAATTCCGGAGAAGAAGAAGTGGAATCGGACGAGGATTTTATTTATAGTTGGAATTCTTATTGGATGGAGTTGAAGAAGTCCAGGAACAAATAAGCCAACCAAGGCAAGCCATCTATTGATCCCTGAATATTGTGTTTCCCATTGAGGTCACCTTGTGGTGACCATGGCTTCTTTATCTTGTGTGTGCTAGTTCTTTATTTCTTGTTAATGCATGCTTTGTCTTAAGCATGATGATCTTCTTGGTCACACTGTATGTTTGTCTTGGTATTTTTGGAATATATGTTGGTCATGGCTATGCCATTCTACCATGTTGATTCCCATGCTTACCTTAAGCATGTGACACTTCTTGACAATTCACCTCTACACCCTTGTTAGTGTAGTGGTACCAACATCATACTCTTGGTGTGCTCTCATGTTGAGATGAGTATGCCTACCCACCCCTTTGTGTCTAAAATTGTTGGTCACACTTACTCCATTTAGTGTTGGTTGGTTAACACCACAAAACTGAAAGTGTTCTCCCTCTTATGTGGTCAAAATACATGCTTACCTTAAGCAAGTAAGACTCTTGTGATTTCCACCCCTATCCACCCCTCAATTGGCATGATGACCATCATCACGACCATCATGGAGTAATAGTACCCCTCATGAAACTATAGGTTGGGAACCCCTCAAGGTTTTACCTTGTTGTAAAAGTTTTTACTAAAACCTTGGGTGGGTTAACCCTACACAAGTGTATGGTTTATGAAAGCAAAGGATCTTGACAAAGATGTTTGGAAAAGTGGTATATAGTTGGTTGTTGGCAAGCGAAAGAAGTGTGGGTGAAATGTTTTTAAAAGAGCACTGCGTATAAGTGTTCGCCGTCCCAACTTTACTCAGCGCAACCACACTATCCAAAGTGGGCACGGGGTTAGTCCGTAGTTTGTCGAAGTTGGCATGAGACACCTTCACAACTCTCTAGGAGGGTCACGATGACCTCTGACGCCGGGTTGCGCTCTGAAGGAGGCAATACACTGTAGTTGTCTATAGCCGGACGATTACTGAGGGTCTTCTATCGTGGCGCCGGAGATACGCTCAAAAAAGGAGGTATGCTGCCGGGGTGCTGGGAAGGGTTAAGCCTGTAGGGAAGGACTCATGTCAAGGGAGACAAGCGAAAGGCTATGAATGATTGTCCGAGACTCGCATACTTTCGTATGACGAACCGGGGCTGATCCCAGCGGATTTATCGGTTTTTGTGGGGAAAATGCGCTAACTCTGTAGAGTTAAATCTATTCGAATAGCCGTGTCCGCGGTCATGGACGAGTTGAAATGTTCATACTTAACCAGGGCTAGTTTTGTTTAAGAAATGGTTTTCAAAGGAAAAGAGAAAGTTGTTCTTGGAGTACCGGAAGGGTACGGGAAAGTTTTGATGACCATATGGAGATGGTCGGAAAGGAAATAAAAAGGGCTACTCCATCCTAGTGTTTTATGTTGTGGAACTCTTTTGAAGTATCTTCTTCAATGAAGCTATAGGGATGTCATAGGATATCTTTTGAAGTATCTTCTTCAACAAAGATATAGAAATGTCCTAGAATCCTCTTAGTGTCCCCTTCAACTGCGATGTTGGGATGATATATCCACAAGAGAAACTACTTCTCTTTCTCATGTTATATCCACAAGAGAAACTACTTCTCTTCTACATGCTATTTCCACAAGAGAAATTAGCTCTCCCCCCTTGTCATCCTAGATTAGCACTTGTTATCTTGCACTCTTGCAAAGTACCTTCTTGATGGTTTGCGAGTACAATTCCAATGTACTCACGGCTTTGTCCCTGGCTATTAACTTGGCCAGACTTGAAGGAATTCGACAAATGAAGAAGGATTTGATGACGTCTATGCGAGCTAGGAACGTCTTCCCAGTCAGTTGCCTGTAGGGTTATGGCAGATGACTTGGGCTTTGCGCTGTTGAAGTGATTCCGCTACTCTGATGATTAAGTTAGGCCCTTCGAGGCTATTATGTAAGTACTGGTCATGTGACCTTACTGTAATTTTCTTACTCCGTTTTGTAATGGATGGTGTAACTTTGATATCAGTTCGGTTATGTGTTCACGACGCACTGATCGTGTGATCGTAAACTGTATACATAACATGGTATTTCAGACAGCTAGTCCGGGGTCCCCACAGAGCTGGTATCAGAGCTATCCTGACTATAGGAGATATTAGTTAGCATGGACGTTAGTTAGGAAACAAGTATTTGGGGAAAACTACTTACGAAACAAATTCTTTCTTTAGTCGTAAGCATAGCTTTTACTCCTCTTATTTCTTCAAAACTTCTGAATTCTTGTCTCTCCGCTTTATAAAAATGTTTGAAAATTCTTACTCTATTGTCTCATCCACTTCAAACCTACATATTGGACGATGTCCCGAACTCAGTTCCGGTGTAACATCCCAAATTTCAATAAAAAGAAAGTTAGAAGAATTCCAGAGAGCAAAATTTCAAACCAACAAAAACTTTTTAAATTGCATATAGTACCCTGCATAGGACTTGTGCATTTGAGTGATATGCCATGATGATTGTTATTAAGTGTATATGCTATACTCTAAAAACCCTAACTTGATCATATGAAGATCAACAACCAAATAAATTCAAAAGAGAAAGAAATCAAATAAAGGAAAAACCCTAAAACCATCACATATGGCTCTATGCCATTTTTATAAATTTTGACCCTAGACCAATTTGGTCTTCACCATTAGTTGAATAATGTTCCTAAACACTTATTACAACTTTTGGAATCAAGGAATCACAAATCAAATGAATTTCAAATACAAAAATTGGCTCACATATGATAATGGTCAAATCTGCCAATTATAGTCCGATCACTACTTTGAGCCCCTGCAATTCAAAATTTTCAAACTAAACCTTGCTAAATCTTTGCACCTCATCCAACACAACATCAAGGTGAACACTTTTTGTAAAGATTACCATGCCAAATTCTTTCTAGATCAATAGCTATGATCATCCAAAGTTGCAACTTTTTAACAAATGGAACAATCTCACACTTGTCAATTTTTGCAATTCTTTGATTTCAACAATTCCACCACCACCTCTCATCATCTCTGATCTTTTCTAACTCAATGAAATACACCCAATTCAAAACTTGCAATCTTTTGAATTGAATCAAATTTGGACAAAATTCACAAATATCAACTATGGAACTATTTGACACTATTTGCAATAGTGATCTACCTCATCTAATCTACCTCAAACCTAGTCTAAATGGTCCCCTAGTCCCCTCTAACTCTAAATGAAGCATAGTAACCCTAGGAGAGAGGAGGAGCAAGGCTAGGACATGGCCATGCCGGCCATGTCACCAACCCGACAACCTCCCCCTCTCCTCCTTCACTCTCAGCCCTGGCCCTGGTGTCCAGCATCGCCACCGTGCGCCTCTACCTTGCCTAGCACCGACCAGCTCGCCGTAGCCACCGTAGCATCGCCGGAGATCGCGTGCCATGGTCGCCCCTGGATGCCGCTCGCGTTGCGCGCGGACAAGCTCTGGACACGCGTCGTTCCAAGCACTCGCACTCGCCCTGGCCCCGCTTGCTAGCCGTTGAGCATCACCACGCCACCACGACATCGCCAGACATGCCCACGACCAGACCCTGGACCGCCGCCGCCGGAGAAGGAGAAGAAGATCCCGTGAATGCCGCCGCTCGACATGGAAGCAATGCGAGCACCACAGACGCCGCCCGACCGCGCCGTCACCGCCATGAGCTTCGCCTGGACGTGTAGAGCACTGCCGCACCCTCGCCTAGCTCGACCGCTCGCCGGAAACGCCGCGCCCATGTCGACCACCACCCTGCCCCGCAACCCTCACTCGATTCTATAAATAGGGAGTTCCCTGGAAGCAACGGAGCACACCACCTCACTCCCCACTCTTCACTGCCTCTCCTCAACCACTTAGCTCACTCGATCGTCGCCAGAGCTGCTCCAATTTGAAGATCGGAGCCGCCCGTACCCGGAGGTCGCCGCCATCGATTGGAGCCGTTCCAGGAGGAGCCGCCGGTACCAGGAGCTTCGCCGTCGTCCACAACGTCATCGAGCACACTGCCAACCCTTGCTGGAGCCACGGTTAGCCCTCCGACCCCCTAGGTCCGCCGCCAGAGCGTCGGGTTCTCGTCGGAGAAGACGACGAACCTCGACCGTCCGATCTGTTTCTAATCCAACGTCTCCCTTTAAAACGTACCGATTCAGGTTTTAATAGCCGCTGACATGTGGACCCCACGCTGTCAGCACGCCATGCGTCTGTGGACCGTGGTGGGCTGGAGTGGGCCGTTTTAATTCAGTTCGGCCCAGCTTCGTTTTCCCGCCGGCCCTTTAATTCAAATTCTGTTAATTCAAATCCAATCAAAATTCAATACTGGCACCAAGTTTGAAATTCAATAGAATCAGCTTGGCTTGGCCAAATTTAACAAACTTTATATTGTTGGAAAGCTATGAAAAATATCTACACTATGCCACTGGTCCCATCTCAAAATTTGTTGTAGAATTAATCTGATAAAAAGATGAATACAGGGACTTTTCCCTATTCAAATAATTATTAAAAATCAACTAAAATAGATATTAAGTTAATTCCAACTCTAATAGCTCACATTTGACTTACAATAATTGTTTATGCAAGAAAACAGTGTGGTCACTTTGCATGATCATGCCCTAGTTTAGTTAATGGACAATGTGGCTAGTTTATGTAGTTGATATTGTCTAAAACTATTATGCAAATCATATGAAATATTATACTTCATTTAAATCTTGTCTCAAATGAATTCATGTGATGTTTGGACCCCTGGCCAAACTCACTTATATGAATTACTTGGAGATTTAAATCATATGTAGCATTATTAAATGGTATGAGGTGGTCTACCTCATTTAAATCATTTTCTCCAATGATGATGAGGAATGTTTGGCTTAAGTCAATATAAGTTCAGGTATGATTGTTTGAGAAATTAAATCTTAAGAAGATTTCAATGAGAGGAAATTATTTCTCAAGAACCCTATGGAAACTATTATTTACATATTAAATAAATAGAAATTAAATCCCCTCAAGCAACACAACCCATGCACCCTAATTAGATTAATTGTGTGCATAGAATAGTTTTTGTGATTATATGTGATGTATGGAATAGCCATTGAATTAGTTGAGTGATTATACTCGTATTTAAATTTAGACGCTAGCACCGGAGAATACCCGGAAGAGGAAGGTTGCTACCAAGAGGAGGAGGAGGAGAACTTTGAGAACTACCAAGGCAAGCTAATATTCTTGCAAAGTGCAAAGCCCTTTGGGGCAAGGCACCATGAATCTTACCTTTTCTTACATAAGCCTATCCACAAATTTATACCTTACAAGTTTTTACTTGTTTATTCAAAGAGTTACTTTTATAGTTAACTTTGGTCAAAGTAAAAGAAGTTTACTAGAGTAGTAAAGTTAGTGTCCATCAAGCAAAGCAAGATAGCACCCCTCATGATTTAGAGCTAGTGCTAATGAATTAAAACTTGACTACTCTAGATGGGAACAATGTGAATTGAATTGAATTTGGAAACCTTGGAATGATGAAGCATTCCATTGAATGATTTTTGAAGGTGAATATGACAAAGAGAAGATGGTGATTTTTGATAAACATGATATTGGTTTGAATGCGATACCTTTCCAATATTGAGTACCCCCACAATACCTGATTATGGGTATGGCTTAACTGGAAGTTTATGCATCTTAGTATGGGTTCCCTCTGAACACACGTCATAGGGGTTACGCTTGAGGCTGCCTCCGTTGTTGAGAAATGATGTGAATTGAGGTGAATTGTACGGCCAAGCCCTGTGCAGTTCCCAGGTTGACAGTTGGTCTTCACTGGGAGGCCAAGCTCATTGGGAGAGGTGCTCATACTAGGATTTATAAGTGAAAGGTTATGGTTGATGATCCGCGTACTGTGTTACGATGATTCGGAGTAATCCCGACGAATGAAATCAAATGTTGTGGCACAAGTGTGCAACCTCTGCAGAGTGTCAATCTATTCGAATAGCCGTGTCCACGGTTACGGACGGTTGGAAAGGCCATACAGTTTCCAATGTCAAATTCTTGAAAATGATGTTGAAGTGAAATAGGTGAAATGAAATGACTTGTGGTGAATTGAATTGAAATCACCACTTGAATGGTGGGAATGACACTAATGTTCCCACTTGAGTTGGTTAGCACAGGAATAAGATTTTCTCAAATACTTGTGAACTAAAATTGGCTTGATGCAAATAAACTAAGAGCTTAGCAAACCTTACTAGAATGTCTAGCACTTACATTAGTATTAGTTTGCGAGTACTTGAAGTACTCACAGCTTTGTCCCTGGCTATTCAAATGGCCAGAGTATGAAGATGAACAAGGAGATGACCAGCAGGACGCCTACGACAACTAGGAGTCTTCCGACGTCAAGCGTTGGCCTGTGGACTAGAGAGTCCTTGTACCTTACGCTTCCGCTATGAACTTGTGTTTGTTCGTTGATCAATACATCAACTATTCGTGTAATATGGATGATGTGATTCCAATTGTAAGACATTATGGTTTGTAATGAATGGTGACTGTGATACTTGACTATTATGCCTCGCAACAACAATATTCCTGGGATTGCGATGTATGACATAATAGGCATTCGGACTTAAAAATCCGGGTGTTGACAAGTTGGTATCAGAGCCATTGTTTGACCTTAGAAGACCTTAGTTAGAATGGGCGTTCTGAAAAACTTAACTTTGAAATCAAATGAAGAGAATATTTGTGAAAAGTTACTTACACTCTTGTCTTTGAGACTTTTTCAAAATTTTGATGAATCATGTTCTATCTTATTTGAATCTACTTAAAATTTTGCCACACTTTGCACTCTCTAACTTACTCATCCAATTCTCTTTCAGATGGAGCCGAATGAACCCATCAACACCAAGTTTTACCAACTTGGGAACGGAGGGAGCTTGATCTTCGAGAACGACCTCAATGCCCTCTCGGACTTCCTCGAGCGCCCGCACCCTGAGTTCCATGGGATTCAGGTGGATGACACTCCTGGAGGAGAGTTGCAGTGGATCATCACCGCCGACTTGAGGGGCAAGATGGAGCCTCCTACTTCTGAGAGGATCCTCTTCTCCTTCCGTGAGAGCAACTGGCTCGACGGACTCGCACGTGGCCTTCAGGAGGCACTTGCGCGCCTTTGTGGACAGAACGTGGTCCGCATCCTCGCTTCGCACTTCGTGCATCTCGTGAGGCGTGATGCCATGGGAGTGCCCATGGAGCTGCAGCCGCACCCGCAGTTGAGGCACCATGCTGAGCACCTGGACTTCATGCTCTACCAGACTCAGAAGGACCTCGACGCCACTCGCGCTTACGCGAACCAGACCCATGCTCACATCATCGAGCAGGGTGAGGCGATCAAGCTACTCAACAACAACCGCAAGAGCCTTCGCCAGCAGCGTGCCAAGAAGGACGCTACAATTGTGCGCCTTCGCGCCAAGATCGCAGCACTTGAGGCCACTGTCAAAGCCCAGGAGGATCAGCTTAGAGAGATGGAGGATGACGACGGAGGTATCAACCTTCAGGGAGGAGGAGCCTTCCTGAGCGACGACGATGACTTTGAGGAGGACGAGTTCACTGAGGAGGAGGACTACGAGTTCCTGGAGGCAGGACCTGACGACTTCGTCCCGATCGACGTCGAGGATGAGGAGTAGTTGCACTAGTTTCACTTATGTAGGTGTGAGTTGTATCCCGCCCTTTGTATCGTAGCATGAGGATGGTTCTTAAAACCATGGTAGTAGGTGTGTGTTAGCTTGTACTATGTGATGAATGAATGAATGAATGTTATGTTTGTCATGAAAAGATTAAAAGTTTCAGATGTTTTCAAACTTACTCAAAATAAACCATAGCAATTTCCCTCTTATCTCATGATCTTCTATATCTTCAGATGGCCCCTCCCAATCGCACCAACGATGCGATGATGCAACTGCTGCAAACCCTGCTTGCCGACAGGGAGACAGAAAGAGCTGAACGCCAAGCCAACATCGCAGCCCTGCAAAACATCGCCAATCAAGGCCCTGGAAATCATGACCACCCCGGATCCAAGCTCAAGAACTTCCAGAACACCAACCCTCTGGTGTTTTGCAAGACGGAGGAACCCCTCGACGCCGACGACTGGCTCCAGACTATGGAGAATAATCTGGAAGTAGCCGGAGTGGAACCAATGAGAAGGTCTTGTTTGCAACCCACTATCTCGCCGGACCAACCCGCGCTTGGTGGACAAGCACCCGTGCCATGAACGGAGGTCAGTTCATGACTTGGGAGGATTTCAAGCTAAAGTTCAGCAAGTACCATGTACCCCCGGGTCTTATCAAAAAGATGAGGGATGAGTTCCGTGAACTGAAGCAAGGTCGCATGACGGTGGTAGAATACCGCGACAAGTTTCTTACACTGTCAAGGTACGCCCCTGATGAGACCGACACCGTTGAGAAGAGGAAGGAGAGATTCCTGAACGGACTGCATGACGAGATGCTGACTGTCCTCGTCAACATCCCCTTCGCCGACCTTGAAGCCCTTGTTGACTCCGCCATCCAGATGGAGGGCAAGCTGAACCAATCCAATGAGAACCGCAAACGCCGCATGATGAACCAGAGTGGGTCTAGTAATACCCAGAAGTATCGCCCCAGCTCAAGCGGAGGTTTCACTCCGAGAAACAACAAGCCCCCGATGCAGAACTCGCGCCCCGGTTATCAGAACCGGAGTGGAGGAAACTCCAAGCCATGAGGCTACAACAACAACAACAACTACAACCGCGCACCGCCCAGAGCCCCCAACAACAGCAACAACAACACCAACACCGCTCCCAGAACCGGAAGCAACGCCGTTCCCGTTGCAACCAAGGACAAGGCCACCATCACTTGTTATGAGTGTGGTGTAGTGGGGCACTACTCCAACGAGTGTCCCAAGCGACTAGCCAAGCTCGCCGGCAACACCGCTGCACCTGCTCAGCAGCAACGCCGTGTCTCCACCGGCAAGAAGTTCGCCCCCAACAACCCCAATAACCGCAACGGCCGTCTCTACCACATGAATGCCGAAGAAGCCCAGGAAGCACCAGATGTTGTACTGGGAATGTTTTCTGTCAACCACATCCCTGCCAGAGTGTTGTTTGATTCCGGAGCATCTCATTCTTTTGTCACTGAAGATTTTGCATCAACAAGTAAAATTCAACCTCTCAGTTTGAAGCATGTTATGATAGTTCAAATCCCCGGATCAACCACCAAAGCCAGAAAATTTTGCAAAAATGTACCCATCAAAATCCATGATGTAGATTTCTATGCCAATCTAATCATTCTGGGAACCAAAGGTCTGGAAGTCGTACTAGGAATGGACTGGATGTCAAAACACAATGGTTTGATAGACTACGCCAAGAAAGCCATCACCATGACTAGCAGCACCGGTATCATCGTAGAACAGAAAGACTACCCAGAAAGTTCACCTGCAACCAAAGTGTATCCAAGCCAACTCTGGATCAAATCAGGGTCGTTTGCCGCTAACCTGATGTGTTTCCGGATGATCTACCCGGTATGCCCCCGGATCGGGATATCGAGTTCATCATCGAGTTAATCCCCGGAACTGGACCTATAGCCCAGAGAGCCTACAGCATGAACGCAACTGAGCTTGTGGAGCTGAAGAAACAAATAGATGATATGTTAGCCAAGGGTCTGATTAGACCTAGTGCATCCCCCTGGAGATCACCAGTTTTGTTTGTGGACAAGAAGGATGGTGCAAATCGTTTATGTACGGACTATCGTAAGCTTAACGATGTCACCATCAAAAACAAATACCCCTTACCCAAGATAAAAGACTTGTTTGATCAACTCACCGGAGCCAGAGTTTTCTCCAAGATAGACCTTAGAACTAGATATCATCAGCTGAAGATCCGAGCCACCGACATTCCAAAAACTGCCTTCACCACCAGATATGGGTTGTATGAGTACAACGTCATGTCGTTTGGACTAACCAATGCTCCCGCTTATTTCATGAATCTCATGAATAAGATCTTCATGAACTTTCTGGACAAGTTTGTCGTTGTCTTCATCGATGACATCCTTGTGTACTCCAAGTCCGAAGAGGAACATGAACATCATTTGGAGACTGTCCTAGAAACCCTTAGACACCACCAGTTGTATGCCAAGTTCAGCAAGTGTGAGTTTTGGTTGGAAGAAGTTGGATTCCTGGGACACATCTTGTCTGCAGGAGGAATTGCCGTAGATCCCGCCAAGATCAAAACTGTTATGGAATGGCAAGCCCCAACCACCCAAACCGAGGTCCGCGCTTTTCTTGGATTAGCCGGATATTACCGCAGATTTGTAGAAGGCTTTTTGAGCATCGCTCGACCAATGACCCAACTGTTGAAAAAGGACAAGAAGTTTGAGTGGACTGACAAATGTGAAGAGAGCTTTCAACAGCTCAAGAGTAGACTGACAACAGCCCCCATCCTGATCATGCCAGACATCACCAAGCCCTTTGACGTATACTGCGACGCCTCCAAGACTGGTCTTGGATGTGTGCTTATGCAAGAAGGCAAAGTTGTATCCTACCTTTCAAGACAGCTAAAGCAACATGAACAGAACTACCCAACCCATGACCTCGAGCTTGCAACTGTGGTCCTAGCCTTGAAAGTTTGGCGTCATTACCTCATGGGTAATCGATGCGAGATCTACTCCGACCACAAAAGCCTGAAATATATCTTCACCCAGAAGGAGCTGAACATGAGACAACGCCGATGGATCGAATTGATCAAGGATTACGACATGGAGATTCACTACCACCCCGGCAAGGCCAATGTGGTAGCGGATGCTTTGAGTCGACTGCCGTGTCAGTTGAACTCCATGATCGCAACCGAACAGCCCAGCCTGTATCAAGAGTTTGAACAGTTCAGACTTGAACTTGTTAGTGAAGGATTCCTAGCCAGCATAGAACTGCAACCCACCTTGGTTAGCCAGATCAAGGAAGCCCAGAAGGATAGCGCTAGCATTGACGGAATCAAGAAACAGATAGCCGCAGGAAAAGCCCCTGGATTCACCGTAGATGAAGCCGGAGTTCTTTGGTACAAAGAACGCCTCTGTGTACCATCGGACTCAGACTTGAAGCAAGTCATCCTGCAAGAAGCCCATGACACCCTTTATTCAATCCACCCCGGAGGTACCAAGATGTATCAAGACCTGAAGGAGCAATTCTGGTGGCATGGAATGAAGAGCGAAATCGGCAGCTACATCGCCAAGTGTGACATCTGTCAGAGAGTCAAGGCGGAGCATCAACGACCCGCCGGACTGCTACAACCATTGCAGATTCCAGAATGGAAGTGGGACTCCGTAGGAATGGACTTTATCACCGGACTGCCCAAATCCAGCAAAGGCAATGATTCAATATGGGTAGTTGTCGATAGATTGATCAAAGTCGCCCATTTCATCGCCGTCAAGACCACCTACCAAGGCCCAAAGTTAGCTGAACTGTACATCTCCAGAATAGTCGCCCTGCACGAAACCCTGAAGTCGATAGTGTCAGATAGAGGATCACAGTTCACCTCAAGATTCTGGCAGAAAGTGCATGAAGGACTAGGAACCCGTCTGAATTTCAGCACCGCCTATCACCCTCAGACCGACGGACAGACTGAGAGAGTCAACCAGATACTGGAGGACATGCTGAGAGCATGTGTACTGGAATATGGATCCAAGTGGGAAGACTGCCTACCTTACGCAGAATTCTCTTACAACAACAGCTATCAAGCAAGCCTACAGATGGCCCCCTTTGAAGCCTTGTACGGAAGGAAATGCCGTACCCCCCTGAACTGGTCGGAAGTCGGAGAAAGCCAAGTCTTTGGCCCAGATGTTCTTCGTGAAGCCGAAGAGAAAGTACACAAGATCCGAGAGTACCTCAAGACTGCACAATCAAGACAGAAGAGCTACGCCGACAAGAGACGTCGGGAGATGACCTTCGAGATCGGGGATTTCGTCTATCTCAAGGTATTCCCCTTGAAAGGAATGCAGAGATTCCAGCTGAAAGGAAAGCTCGCGCCCCGATATGTCGGACCCTTCAAAGTTCTGAGTCGCTGAGGCGAAGTATCTTATCAACTGGAGTTGCCTGAAGAAATGTCGGCTGTGCATGACGTGTTTCACATCTCACTCCTCCGGAAGTGCCTTGAAGTCCCTGAGAAGACCGAAGTGTTCAAGAACATCGATCACCGATCGGTGGATATCAACAAGGACCTGACATACCGCGAAGTGCCGATTCGCATCCTGGAGGAAGCTTACCGAACCACCCGCACCCGAAGCATCAAGTTTCTAAAGATACAGTGGAGCAATCATACTGAAGATGAAGCCACCTAGGAACGCGAAGACTTCATGAAGAAGGAGTACCCAGATCTCTTTAGTACCTAACTTTATTTTAGATCTCGGGACGAGATCTTTTGTAAGGGGGAAAGGTTTGTAACATCCCAAATTTCAATAAAAAGAAAGTTAGAAGAATTCCAGAGAGCAAAATTTCAAACCAACAAAAACTTTTTAAATTGCATATAGTACCCTGCATAGGACTTGTGCATTTGAGTGATATGCCATGATGATTGTTATTAAGTGTATATGCTATACTCTAAAAAACCTAACTTGATCATATGAAGATCAACAAGCAAATAAATTCAAAAGAGAAAGAAATCAAATAAAAGAAAAACCCTAAAACCATCACATATGGCTCTATGCCATTTTTATAAATTTTGACCCTAGACCAATTTGGTCTTCACCATTAGTTGAATAATGTTCCTAAACACTTATTACAACTTTTGGAATCAAGGAATCACAAATCAAATGAATTTCAAATACAAAAATTGGCTCACATATGATAATGGTCAAATCTGACAATTATAGTCTGATCACTACTTTGAGCCCCTGCAATTCAATTTTTTCAAACTAAACCTTGCTAACTCTTTGCACCTCATCCAAGACAACATCAAGGTGAAAATTTTTTGTAAAGATCACCATGCCAAATTCTTTCTAGATCAATAGCTATGATCATCCAAATTTGCAACTTTTTAACAAATGGCACAATCTCACACTTATCAATTTTTGCAATTCTTTGATTTCAACAATTCCACCACCACCTCTCATCATCTCTGATCTTTTCTAACTCAATGAAATACACCCAATTCAAAACTTGCAATCTTTTGAATTGAATAAAATTGTGACAAAATTCACAAATATCAACTATGGAACTATTTGACACTATTTGCAATAGTGATCTACCTCATCTAATCTACCTCAAACCTAGTCTAAATGGTCCCCTGGTCCCCTCTAACTCTAAATGAAGCATAGTAACCCTAGGAGAGAGGAGGAGCAAGGCTAGGACATGGCCATGCCGGCCATGTCACCAACCCGACAACCTCCCCCTCTCCTCCTTCACTCTCAGCCCTGGCCCTGGTGTCCAGCATCGCCACCGTGCGCCTCTACCTCGCCTAGCACCGACCAGCTCACCATAGCCACCGTAGCATCGCCGGAGATCGCGTGCCATGGTCGCCCCTGGATGCCGCCCGCGTCGCGCGCGGACAAGCTCTGGACATGCGCCGTTCCAAGCACTCGCACTCGCCCTGGCCCCGCTTGCTAGCCGTTGAGCATCACCACGCCACCACGACGTCGCCAGACATGCCCACGACCAGACCCTGGACCGCCGCCGCCGGAGAAGGAGAAGAAGATCCCGTGAACGCCGCCGCTCGACATGGAAGCAATGCGAGCGCCACAGACGCCGCTCGACCGCGCCGTCACCGCCATGAGCTTCACCTGGACGTGTAGAGCACTGCCGCACCCTCGCCTAGCTCGACCGCTCGCCGGAAACGCCGCGCCCATGTCGACCACCACCCTGCCTCGCAACCCTCACTCGATTCTATAAATAGGGAGTTCCCTGGAAGCAACGGAGCACACCACCTCACTCCCCACTCTTCACTGCCTCTCCTCAACCACTTAGCTCACTCGAGTGTCGCCGGAGCTGCTCCAATTTGAAGATCGGAGCCGCCCGTACCCGGAGGTCGCCGCCGTCGATTGGAGCCGTTCCAGGAGGAGCCGCCGGTACCAGGAGCTTCACCGTCGTCCACAACGTCATCGAGCACACTGCCAACCCTTGCTGGAGCCACGGTTAGCCCTCCGACCCCCTAGGTCCGCCGCCAGAGCGTCGGGTTCTCGTCGGAGAAGACGATGAACCTCGACCGTCCGATCTGTTTCTAATACAACGTCTCCCTTTAAACGTACCGATTCGGGTTTTAATAGCCGCTGACGTGTGGACCCCACGCTGTCAGCACGCCTCGCGTCTGTGGACCGAGGTGGGCTGGAGTGGGCCGTTTTAATTCAATTCGGCCCAGCTTCGTTTTCCCGCCGGCCATTTAATTCAAATTCTGTTAATTCAAATCCAATCAAAATTCAATACTGGCTCCAACTTTGAAATTCAATAGAATCAGTTTGGCTTGGCCAAATTTAACAAACTTTATATTGTTGGAAAGCTATGAAAAATATCTACACTATGACACTGGTCCCATCTCAAAATATGTTGTACAATTAATCTGATAAAAAGATGAAGACAGGGACTTTTACCTATTCAAATAATTATTAAAAATCAACCAAAATAGATATTAAGTTAATTCCAACTCTAATAGCTCACATTTGACTTACACTAATTGTTTATGCAAGAAAATAGTGTGGTCACTTTGCATGATCATGCCCTAGTTTAGTTAATGGACAATGTGGCTAGTTTATGTAGTTGATATTGTCCAAAACTATTATGCAAATCATATGAAGTATTATACTTCATTTAAATCTTGTCTCAAATGAATTCATGTGATGTTTGGACCCCTGGCCAAACTCACTTATATGAATTACTTGGAGATTTAAATCATATGTAGCATTATTAAATGGTATGAGGTGGTCTACCTCATTTAAATCATTTTCTCAAATGATGATGAGGAATGTTTAGCTTAAGTCGATATAAGTTCAGGTATGATTGTTTGAGAAATTAAATCTTAAGAAGATTTCAATGAGAGGAAATTATTTCTCAAGAACCCTATGGAAACTATCATTTACATATTAAATAAAAGGAAATTAAATCCCCTCAAGCAACACAACCCATGCACCCTAATTATATTAATTGTGTGCATAGAATAGTTTGTGTGATTATATGTGATGTATGGAATAGCCATTGAATTAGTTGAGTGATTATACTCGTATTTAAATTTAGACGCTAGCACTGGAGAATACCCGGAAGAGGAAGGTTGCTACCAAGAGGAGGAGGAGGAGAACTTTGAGAACGACCAAGGCAAGCTAATATTCTTGCAAAGTGCAAAGCCCTTTGGGGCAAGGCACCATGAATCTTACCTTTTCTTACATAAGCCTATCCCCAAATTTATACCTTACAAGTTTTTACTTGTTTATTCAAAGAGTTACTTTTATAGTTAACTTTGGTCGAAGTAAAAGAAGTTTACTAGAGTAGTAAAGTTAGTCTCCATCAAGCAAAGCAAGATAGCACCCATCATGATTTAGAGCTAGTGCTAATGAACTAAAACTTGACTACTCTAGATGGGAACAATGTGATTGAATTGAATTTGGAAACCTTGGAATGATGAAGCATTCCATTGAATGATTTTTTAAGGTGAATATGACAAAGAGAAGATGGTGATTTTTGATAAACATGATATTGGTTTGAATGCGATACCTTTCCAATATTGAGTACCCCCACAATACCTGATTATGGGTAGGGCTTAACTGGAAGTTTATGCATCTTAGTATGGGTTCCCTCTGAACACACGTCATAGGGGTTACGCTTGAGGCTGCCTCCGTTGTTGAGAAATGATGTGAATTGAGGTGAATTGTACGACCAAGCCCTGTGCAGTTCCCAGGTTGACAGTTGGTCTTCACTGGGAGGCAAAGCTCATGGGGAGAGGTGCTCATACTAGGATTTATAAGTGAAAGGTTATGGTTGATGATCCGCGTACTGTGTTACGATGATTCGGAGTAATCCCGACGGATGAAATCAAATGTTGTGGCACAAGTGTACAACCTCTGCAGAGTGTCAATCTATTCGAATAGCCGTGTCCACGGTTACTGACGGTTGGAAAGGCCATACAGTTTCCGATGTCAAATTCTTGAAAATGATGTTGAAGTGAAATAGGTGAAATGAAATGACTTGTGGTGAATTGAATTGAAATCACCACTTGAATGATGGGAATGACACTAATGTTCCCACTTGAGTTAGTTAGCACAGGAATAAGCTTTTCTCAAATACTTGTGAACTAAAATTGGCTTGATGCAAATAAACTAAGAGCTTAGCAAACCTTACTAGAATATCTAGCACTTACATTAGTATTAGTTTGCGAGTACTTGAAGTACTCACGGCTTTGTCCATGGCTATTCAAATGGCCAGAGTATGAAGATGAACAAGGAGATGACCAGCAGGACGCCTACGACAACTAGGAGTCTTCCGACGTCAAGCGTTGGCCTGTGGACTAGAGAGTCCTTGTATCTTACGCTTCCGCTATGAACTAGTGTTTGTTCGTTGATCAATAGATCAACTATTCGTGTAATATGGATGATGTGATTCCAATTGTAAGACATTATGGTTTGTAATGAATGGTGACTGTGATACTTAACTATTATGTCTCGCAACAACAATATTCATGGGATTGCGATGTATGACATAATAGGCATTCGGACTTAAAAATCCGGGTGTTGACATCCGGAGACTCGAAGTCGAAGATGGATCAACCTTTTAGGAAGACTCGTGTATTTCCAACAGCAGCTATTGAAGCTTGGAGGCCAACTTAGTGAGCCCACAAAAGGATAATTAGATCTTGTTCCTCTTTGGTTGTCACCAAAGTCCGTCAGGGAGCTGACCTTGTTCCTCTTTGGACCCGCACTTTTGCAGTCGTCAAGGATCAAGTTCTCAATTTCTTGACTAGTAATTTTTAGGTTCGTCACGTCTATGGAGATCTTCAGCAATTAATCCTCCAAAGACCTCACATCCCTGAGATGTTGAGACCAGAAGTTCTACGCAGTTTTCGCCTCCACTTCAACATCGATGACTCAACACCAGGCTGCTTCACCACCAACTGCTTCGAGAATCCTTATTGAAGTCAAGGTCAGCCAGATGAAGATGTCAGCATATGTGACCAGCCCCAAACTTATAGGATGGATAGGACGAACTCAATCGCTTTGATTGAGCTACCCCCGCGTATTAGGTACCCCTAGATACTTAGAGTGCCATGTATAGTTTGTTGATTGCTTGTAGTTTCCTCGTGTGCTGCTTGAGTGACTTTATCTATTTGTTGTGTGTATGATTGTCTTGGTCCTTGGGTCGGAAAAACACTCTTAGTGTGATAACTCAGCGTAGGAAGCCTCCCTAACATGTTTTCACCCTCATCGACCTCTCTGACAAAACGCTAACTGCTAGTTGATTGGATAAGTTACGGAAAGGCTCACTCTAGCCCGTTAGCAGTTGTTTTTCAACCGTCAGGGAAACTAACCCAGACCCCTATGTACGCTAACTACCTGCAAGATCAGCTGAAGCAACTCTACTACGCCAATGAAGCAGAAGCCAGTACCTTCAAGAGTAACTGCCACTCCGCGAGAAGATGAAGCCTTACTAATTCGGTCTAACCTTAGAGCATAATCGCTCTAACCTCGAGGATATCTTCTTGAAACCACCCTCTAACACACCGTCGAACAATCTGAGAGTACATTAGCATCAAAGCCAAGCTGCATCACATGGTTCATCTGGTCCTCATCAAACGAAGCTCCTGAAGATACCTCAAGACTCAAGATTAGGTGTAGTTTACCCGCTCGCTTCTTAACTGGTATAAGTCAGCACCGTCCTTCAAGATGAAGATTGTTTCCGACGACATTTGTTATTGCTTCATATGGATACTAACCAGGCGTTTCATCAACTTACTAACTTACCGTGCGTCCTATGGTTTAGTAAACACCGTGTTTACCTATTGAAGCCGTGGTCTACATGTCTACCCTAAAGATGCTTCAACTGGATATGGAAGATCAACGAATTCTTCAGAGGCCCCCGACAGAACCACAAGGCAAAGGCTTGGAGTTTTTCCGAAACCCCCGAGGAACAATCTTAAGGGCGTCTTCCACTAAAAATTGGAGCTAACGCTAAAATTTTAAAACCTTTCTAAAACACCGTTGGAAACTTGGGATGCATTAACTCCCCTTGAAGTTGTGGACTGTACATCGCCCCCTGAAGATGTTCAACTCAAGACGAGAGATTGATGACTCCTTCGAAAGCACCGACAAGACCCGTGGAAGAAGCTCTAGGTTCTTCAGAAACCCCAATGAACAATTTTAAGGTTGGAAGACTTCATCTTCCACTAAAATTTTAAAGCTAACTCTAAAAAGTTTTCAACTCTGCTAAAGCACCGTTGGATTGCACTAACCCTCCAAGAGTCTTGACCCCCCCGCTAGGATCGTTAAGAAGCTTCAGATCCAACACCTCCATGGAGTAGCCAACCTCTTCACGAAGCTTGCACTCGGTAGAAAAATCTACTATGCCTCTCAGAAGTTGAAGCTGCGACCCTCTCAACAACGACACATCTACAGAAGGATTGAGTCTAACTTTAGTTAAACTTTACAACCCCTCCATTTCTACTCTTAGTAATCTCGGGGCAAGATTATTTAAAGGGTGGAAGAGTTGTCACACCCCAACTTTCGCAATCATGATTAGTTGTCCATATTGCAAAAATTAGGGGAACAAATTTTTTTGAAGACAAACACTTTGTCTTGATTTGTTTGTTAATGAATTGCTTTGATCTGCTGGTAGATGAATTGTCTTGTTTTGCTTGTTGAGTTTTGTCTTGAGTTACCTCAAAGAACAACCCCCTAGTGTTTAAACAAACAACTCACCTAATCAAACACATGCGTGGCTTAGGAAAAATTGTTTTCCTTTTTACTACATCAAACCTTCTCTACTCATGGCAACATGAGTGTGCCTACTTAGAATTCATCCTCGTGGTATAATCTAGCTCAAATCAACCTTGATTCCAAACTTGGGATTATCTACCCCTTTCTACATCCTTCTCTCTTGAACCCTAGTCTAAAACCCTCAAACCTCACAATTTTCGCTAAGTCCTAAATCTGTTGTTAGGTTCCATTTTGGAGCCCCTGGATTTAGCCACCTCTTGCCATCTAAGGCAATGCATCTGGTCTTAACTCTACCTTGTCTTGAGCACTTCCCAACCATGGGTATTCGTGTGGAATTGAGGAATTGTTCCTAGAATAAGCACTCCCAGCCTAAACCTATGCTTTCCTCCCATCTAGTTTCCCCCAATTCCACGAACCCTAGATCTCTCTCTGTCACCACTACCGTTCACACAGATGCCGGAGCGCTCTGGCCACCGTTGCATCCAGAGCTACGTCCGGGTGACATCGTCATCATTTCGGCCAAGTCATCTCCCTCATCGCCTCCTTCAGTCGGACAACTTCAAGCCCTCTCTGCCCGCACAACGCCCTTGCTGCGCTTGCGATGTCGAGGCCAAGAGGTCATGCATTGGGTATAGTATTTTTACGCACCCAGTAATTCAATTTAGGCCTCCTTTGGGAGCTCTATTTTTTTTGAAGTATTGTGCAAATACTTCAGTTTCTGAAAATATTGAAGTATTGAAGCGTTTGGATCTAATGAATAATGTTGTTTTCGTCTAGGCACACCCTATGACTTCCTCTATTCATTTTTTTGATTGTTATGTATGTGCCTAGCAGAGAAAAAATAGATAGCCTAGTAGTTTTCGTGATGCATGGCCGGTGTTTATTAGAATGGCTATGCAGCAGCGGCAAGTGGACAAACTTTTAGCAGCGGTAACAATCTAGCAAATAGACAGTAAAACAACACTTCTCAAACTCCCGATGGCAATGGGTACCAATTACCCGCTTACCCTTCGGGTTTTTACCCATTACGGTAGGACTGAGATCCAGAGCCGATTGGGCGCACCGTGAGCATTTCACCTGATCCCAGTCCATTAGGTTAATGGTATGGTAGAAAAGTTTAACCCATGGATAAATAAATGGTAAAAATCTCTACCCAATGGGTATGGTGGGTGTGGGTATGAGAATGAAAAACCCAAACTCGCATACCCACCCGCCCTTTATGTTACCTCATTCAAACCTTTATTGTAATCTTTAAATTTCTGTGAACCTATGAAGTTGACGAGTTTGAATTATATATTGGTATGTTCTTATGTAACTTATGTTTGGCTATAATGTTGTATTCTTTCATATATGTTGGGTTGTACTAAAATGCTAATCTTTTCACATAGCTTGTGTTGTTTTGCTGTTTATATTCATATGGCATAATGTTTGTTTTCTTTTCTTATACATATGTTACATTGATGTTTCTCTTAATATACGTGGTATGTTTTGATGTTCCTTTTTCATATGTTATGGTTTGGTGAATCAGTTAAGGAATGATATATATATATTGTTGTATTTATTATATGTTGTGCTATTATATTGCTTTGTTGCATTTGTTTGGACTACAGGTTGGGTATTACCCATGTTTTTTCACCCATTCTGATGCGGGTATGTCTTAAAATCTGTACCAAGGTGCGGGTGCGGGTAGCGGTAAGATTTCAAGATATGTGTGCGGGTTTGGTTAGGCTACACCCACACCCAGTGGCCATGGGTGTCATCGGGATCCCAAACGTCTTGTAATACTTCAACTTTAGTAAAATTGTGTTGCCAAACTAGGCCTTATTATTGGTGTGCGATTGTTTGGTCGATCGATCCCTATGGATTATAAGTTTTTTTTGAACTCGTTATGCAATAGCATGCTTGTCCCTCAAATGTATACTGTATCTTGATTTCTTTGGTTCGTGGTTTATGTTGCAGTATTTCTGCTTGATCTCATCTTTTTGTTCATGACACACGTACACACCATAATCTAAGTTTCATGTTTGTGTTAATTATCTTAGCTGTAACAAAAAAACAACACCAAACACCGGTGACACCTGCTGGTAATAAACGTCCCAAAGTCAATGGTGGGAGAACGAAGGAATTAATTTTGGACACGTATAATTCATACGCATGTAAATTGCTCCCGTTAGCAATGCAGAAAAGTAAGCCATCTAAGGGCAAAGAAAACAAGCATTCAAAAAATGACAGAAAGAAGAAATTGCCATCTGTGGATTTTGCTGAAGATTTGGATCTTCGCGGCAGTCATAGACCCTTTTTGCCGCTTCAGCAATGCAAGCAGATTCTAGTTCCTATATACTTTCCTTTTTTGTTAGAGATATAAATGCTTCCGATTTGTGATTACAAACTAATTGTCATCATGCTCCCTTGATTGATTTATGTTGTGTTGTTCAACTTACAAGGCCAGCACGACTACTGACAATGTGGTTTCTAGTATCTTGAAGAAGCCGCGTCAACACAACAACCAGTCGTCAGATCAGCCTCTGAAACCACCAACCAACCCAAGAGCTAAGGTGCTTGTTCCTCCATCCTTTCATATCTTAGTATATACAGATGTATATGTACTATTTGATTGCAAGTGCTTGTTATCATGCTCGATCAATTGATGTATTTCCTGCTGCTCAACTGAATTACCAGGCCAGCAAGACTAGAGAGAATCCACCTATTAGTATCCTCAAGCACAACCAGTCGTCAGAGGTTTGATGTCCCACAAGTATAGGGGATCGTGTGTAGCATTTTCGATAAGTAAGAGTGTCGAACCCAACGAGGAGCTAAAGGTAGGATAAACATTCTCTCAAGTTCTATCAACCACTGATACAACTCTACGCACACTAAGCGTTTGCAATATCTAGGAAATAAAACTAGAGCGATAACGGGTATGAGAGGTGACTTTGCAGAACAATAAAATACACGGAATAAATGTTAGTGCTGCAGCAATAAAACAAACTAACTAACAGTACCATGAGTGTGGAAAGGCGGTGGTAATAGTGGTGGCTTTGTCCAAGATCAATTAGTGAAGATCTTGGGTTCAATGTCTTTGATGCAGCTTTCTATGTAGGAGAGGCTAAATATACATGCTCTCCCTTCGGGATTACAAGTACTATATGATTGGCTTGCTAGCAAACATCCGTAAATAATAGCAAGCATTAAGGTTTCCCCAACCATAGCCTTAAGTAAATGGTCCTCTTACTCCCATACATGCAACTATCCGGTTCGCGTCCTTAGGTTTCTGTCACTCCGGTAGAACTTCCCCCTTCTAGTATACAAGTACTACCAACCCTATGGTGCCTGATCCATGTGCGCACCAATATAATGGGCACCAAGGACGGTAACATATCAACATACAACACTAATGAACCAAAGAGAAACAACCAATCAATCAAAGAACAAATAAATTATGGCAACATGACATGGATCATAGGATTATAACTTATAGCATCAAACACCATGTTTACATAGGGCGGTACAGAGGTTTGTGAGAGGATGGAACACTGAATACAATGAGGAGTTGGTGATGGAGATGGCGGTGAAGACGTTTGAGAGGGGCTCAGCGAGGAGCGCCGGGAGGCGGAGGCGTGGGCGGCGGCGGCGGCGGCGCGGGGGACTCCTTCCCCGCCGCCGGCATCATGGGGGAGCGCCGCCCCTTAGCCTTCTTCTTTCTTGAGTTGGTGCTGGTGTAGATGAGTGTTTCCCCCTCCTTGGCTGCTGCCAAGGAGGAGGATTTTCGTGACAATGCTTGGGGACCTCCAAAAATACGGTTTTCCATCAATATATAGTGTTGGAGATGCAATCTAGGTCATGAGATGGATGCCCCTTTGATCCAAGGGCTCTTGGGCACCTCTAGAACCTTCCTAGGACTCCCCTCTGTCATTCATGAGCCTCACATCTCGTGGCTGGGCCGAAATATCCAGGTATGAAAAGAGTTTGTGTCATATACGTCACCAACTTTCGGAGTCCCGAGACTGCACGAACCTCCGCAGTAATTCTGCTCTGCCGGATGCATCCGTTTTCCTTTCTGGACGAATAAGATGTCCAAATTGTTCAGTTTGAAATTCTATACAACTTTGTAGTTTACGACTTTTCCATTGGACGTCGTTTTGATAGAGTTTCGAAGCGATATTTGAAAAGTGTTCAGCAGGGACAGATTCCGGGAAATTCCAGATTTCACCATAATGAGCTATTTCCTTCTATATTTGCCTATTTCCTGCACAACAAGGTTGAAACCAAGAAGTTGTGCACTTTTGCAACTATTAATAGGTTAGTCCCTTAAAATATATAGTAATTGGTGTAAAACAAGTATGGAACATAAAAAATTATAGATACGTTTGCGACGTATCAACATCCACAAGCTTAACTCCTGCTCGTCCTCGAGTAGGTAAGTGATAAAAAGAATAATTTTTGTGGTGACATGCACCTTCAAGGTTCAAAGGATGACTAGATACAAATAATTTAAGAACAAGTAATCACGCATTCATGATTCAATCAATAATAATTTTGGGACCATGCACATAGAACTAAGAATGACAACTATGCTCTCATAAGACGGTGCATATAACTTAGAAGATGAAGACTCAACACAAAAGTAAAATAATGGCCCTTCGCAGAGGGAAGCAGAGATTAAACATGTGCTAGAGCTTTTTATTTTGAAAACATAGAGATATAAAATTTTAAGAGAGGCAATTGTGTCAACGGTAGCAATAAGTAATATAGGTTATGTATAAAACTTCCTATAAGCTGCAAGCCTCATGCATCGAATACTAATAGTGCCCGCACCTTGTCCTAATTAGCTCGGATTTCCATGGATTATCATCGCATTACATATGTTTCAACCAAGTTTCACAAAGGGGTACCTCCATGCCACCTGTACAAAGGTCTAAGGAGAAAGTTCGCATTGGATTTCTCGCTTTTGATTATTCTCAACTTAGACATCCATACCGGGACAACAAGGACAACAGACAAATGGACTCCTCATTAAGCTTAAAGATTTTGGCAACATAAATTTCTCATAAGAGATTTTTGAGGTTTTAATGTCCATGCTGAAACTTCCACCATGTAAACATGGCTTTGGTTAGAGGCCCAATGTTCTTCTCTAACAATATGCATACTCTAACCTTTTATCATGGTTATCTCCTTTACTTCAGACAAGACGGACATGCATAGTAACTCACATGATATTTATCAAAAATATGATGATGGTGTCCCCATGTCAGCATGGTTGCCACACAACAAGCAACCTATAAGAACTAAGATACATAAGTGACATATTCCTCACCACAGTATTTTTTTAGGCTACTTTCCCATGAGCTATGTATTGCAAAAACAAGGAATTATTTTGAAGGTTTTAAAGGTAGCACATGTAAATTTACTTGGAGTGGCGGTGAAATACCACATATAGGTAGGTATGTGATGGCGTGTAACTCACACGTTCGTTGGGAACCCCAAGAGGAAGGTATGATGAGCACAGCAACAAGTTTTCCCTCAGAAAGAAACCAAGGTTTATCGAACCAGGAGGAGCCAAGAAGCACGTTGAAGGTTGATGGCGGCGGGATGTAGTGCGGCGCAACACCAGGGATTCCGGCGCCAACGTGGAACCTGCACAACACAACCAAAGTACTTTGTCCCAACGAAACAGTGAGGTTGTCAATCTCACCGGCTTGCTGTAACAAAGGATTAACCGTATTGTGTGGAAGATGATTGTTTGCAGAAAACAAGAAAACAAGATTGCAAAGTAGATTGTATTTCAGTAAAGAGAATTGGACCGGGGTCCACAGTTCACTAGAGGTGTCTCTCCCATAAGACAAACAGCATGTTGGGTGAACAAATTACAGTTGGGCAATTGACAAATAAAGAGGGCATGACCATGCACATACATATCATGATGAGTATAGTGAGATTTAATTGGGCATTACGACAAAGTACATAGACCGCCATCCAACTGCATCTATGCCTAAAAAGTCCACCTTCAGGTTATCATCCGAACCCCCTCCAGTATTAAGTTGCAAAGCAACAGACAATTGCATTAAGTATGGTGCGCAATGTAATCAACAACTACATCCTTAGACATAGCATCAATGTTTTATCCCTAGTGGCAATAGCACAACACAACCTTAGAACTTTCTCGTCATCGTCCTGTGTCAATGCAGGCATGAACCCACTATCGAGCATAAATACTCCCTCTTGGAGTTACAAGCATCTACTTGGCCAGAGCATCTACTAGTAACGGAGAGCATGCAAGATCATAAACAACACATAGATATAACTTTGATAATCAACATAACAAGTATTCTCTATTCATCGGATCCCAACAAACGCAACATATAGAATTACAGATAGATGATCTTGATCATGTTAGGCAGCTCACAAGATCCGACAATGATAGCACAATGGGGAGAAGACAACCATCTAGCTACTGCTATGGACCCATAGTCCAGGGGTAGACTACTCACACATCACACGGAGGCGACCATGGCGGCGTAGAGTCCTCCGGGAGATGATTCCCCTCTCCGGCAGGGTGCCGGAGGCGATCTCCTGGATCCCCCGAGATGGGATCGGCGGCGGTGGCGTCTGTGGTAGGTTTTCTGTATCGTGGCTCTCGATGCTGGGGTTTCGTCACGGAGGCTTTAAGTAGGCGGAAGGGTAGGTCAAGAGGCGGCGCGAGGGGCCCAGACCATAGGGCCGTGCGGCCAGGGCAGGGGCCGCGCCGCCCTATGCTCTGGCTGCCTCGTGGCCCCTCTTCGTCTCGTCTTCGGACTTCTGGAAGCTTCGTGGAAAAATAGGCCCCTGGGCGTTGATTTCGTCCAATTCCGAGAATATTTCCTTACTAGGATTTCTGAAACCAAAAACAGCAGAAAACAACAACTGGCACTTCGGCATCTTGTTAATAGGTTAGTTCCAGAAAATGCACGAATATGACATAAAGTGTGCATAAAACATGTAGATAACATCAATAATGTGGCATGGAACATAAGAAATTATCGATACGTCGGAGACGTATCAGCATCCCCAAGCTTAGTTCTGCTCGTCCCGAGCAGGTAAAACGATAACACAGATAATTTCTGGAGTGACATGCCATCATAATCTTGATCATACTATTTGTAAAGCATATGTAGTGAATGCAGCGATCAAAACAATGTATATGACATGAGTAAACAAGTGAATCATAAAGCAAAGACTTTTCATGAATAGCACTTCAAGACAAGCATCAATAAGTCTTGCATAAGAGTTAACTCATAAAGCAATAATTCAAAGTAAAGGTATTGAAGCAACACAAAAGAAGATTAAGTTTCAGCGGTTGCTTTCAACTTGTAACATGTATATCTCATGGATATTGTCAACATAGAGTAATATAATAAGTGCAATATGCAAATATGTAGGAATCAATGCACAGTTCACACAAGTGTTTGCTTCTTGAGGTAGAGAGAAATAGGTAAACTGACTCAACATTGAAAGTAAAAGAATGGTCCTCCATAGAGGAAAAGCATCGATTGCTATATTTGTGCTAGAGCTTTGATTTTAAAAACATGAAACAATTTTGTCAACGGTAGTAATAAAGCATATGTATCATGTAAATTATATCTTATAAGTTGCAAGCCTCATGCATAGTGTACTAATAGTGCCCGCACCTTGTCCTAATTAGCTTGGACTACCGGATCATCACAATGCACATGTTTTGACCAAGTGTCACAAAGGGGTACCTCTATGCCGCCTGTACAAAGGTCTAAGGAGAAAGCTCGCATTGGATTTCTCGCTATTGATTATTCTTCAACTTAGACATCCTTACCGGGACAACATAGACAACAGATAATGGACTCCTCTTTTATGCATAAGCATGTAACAACAATTAATAATTTTCTCATATGAGATTGAGGATATATGTCCAAAACTGAAACTTCCACCATGGATCATGGCTTTAGTTAGCGGCCCAATGTTCTTCTCTAACAATATGCATGCTTAACCATAGGGTGGTAGATCGCTCTTACTTCAGACAAGACGGACATGCATAGCAACTCACATGAAATTCAACAATGAATAGTTGATGGCGTCCCCAGTGAACATGGTTATCGCACAACAAGCAACTTAATAAGAGATAAAGTGCATAATTACATATTCAATACCACAATAGTTTTTAAGCTATTTGTCCCATGAGCTATATATTGCAAAGGTGAATGATGGAATTTTAAAGGTAGCACTCAAGCAATTTACTTTGGAATGGTGGAAAATACCATGTAGTAGGTAGGCATGGTGGACACAAATGGCATAGTAGTTGGCTCAAGTATTTTGGATGCATGAGAAGTATTCCCTCTCGATACAAGGTTTAGGCTAGCAAGGCTTATTTGAAACAAACACAAGGATGAACCGGTGCAGCAAAACTCACATAAAAGACATATTGAAAACATTATAAGACTCTACACCGTCTTCCTTGTTGTTCAAACTCAATACTAGAAATTATCTAGACCTTAGAGAAACCAAATATGCAAACCAAATTTTAGCATGCTCTATGCATTTCTTCATTAATGGGTGCAAAGCATATGATGCAAGAGCTTAATCATGAGCACAACAATTACCAAGTATCACATTACCCAAGACATTAATAGCAATTACTACATGTATCATTTTCCAATTCCAACCATATAACAATTTAACGAAGAAGAAACTTCGCCATGAATACTATGAGTAGAAACCAAGGACATACTTGTCCATATGCTACAGCGGAGCGTGTCTCTCTCCCATAAAGTGAATGCTAGGATCCATTTTATTCAAACAAAACAAAAACAAAAACAAACCGACGCTCCAAGAAAAAGCACATAAGATGTGATGGAATAAAAATATAGTTTCAGGGGAGGAACCTGATAATGTTGTCGATGAAGAAGGGGATGCCTTGGGCATCCCCAAGCTTAGACGCTTGAGTCTTCTTAATATATGCAGGGGTGAACCACCGGGGCATCCCCAAGCTTAGAGCTTTCACTCTCCTTGATCATGTTGCATCATACTCCTCTCTTGATCCTTGAAAACTTCCTCCACACCAAACTCGAAACAACTCATTAGAGGGTTAGTGCACAATAAAAATTAACATATTCAGAGGTGACAAAATCATTCTTAACACTTCTGGACATTGCATAATGCTACTGGACATTAATGGATCAAAGAAATTCATCCAACATAGCAAAAGAGGCAATGCGAAATAAAAGGCAGAATCTGTCAAAACAGAACAGTTCGCATTGACGAATTTTAAAATGGCACCAGACTTGCTCAAATGAAAATGCTCAAATTGAATGAAAGTTGCGTACATATCTGAGGATCATGCACATAAATTGGCTTAATTTTCTGAGCTTCCTACAGGGAGGTGGACCCAGATTCGTGACAGCAAAGAAATCTGGAACTGCGCAGTAATCCAAATCTAGTACTTACTTTTCTATCAACGGCTTAACTTGGCACAACAAAACACTAAACTAAGATAAGGAGAGGTTGCTACAGTAGTAAACAACTTCCAAGACACAAAATAAAAACAAAGTACTGTAGGTAAAAACATGGGTTGTCTCCCATAAGCGCTTTTCTTTAACGCCTTTCAGCTAGGCGCAGAAAGTGTGTATCAAGTATTATCAAGAGACGAAGTGTCAACATCATAATTTGTTCTCACAATAGAATCAAAAGGTACCTTCATTCTCTTTCTAGGGAAGTGTTCCATACCTTTCTTGAGAGGAAATTGATATTTTATATTACCTTCCTTCATATCAATAGTAGCACCAACAGTTCGAAGAAAAGGTCTTCCCAATATAATGGGACAAGATGCATTGCATTCAATATCCAAGACAACAAAATCAACGGGGACAAGGTTATTGTTAACGGTAATGTGAACATTATCAACTTTCCCCAAAGGTTTCTTTGTAGAATGATCAGCAAGATTAACATCCAAATAACAATTTTTCAGCGGTGGCAAGTCAAGCATATCATAAATTTTCTTAGGCATATGTAAATACTTGCACCAAGATCACATAAAGCATTACAATCAAAATCTTTAACCTTCATCTTAATGATGGGCTCCCAACCATCCTCTAGCTTTTTAGGAATAGAGGCTTCGCGCTCTAGTTTCTCTTCTCTAGCTTTTATGAGAGCATTTGTAATATGATGTGTAAAAGCCAAATTTATAGCACTAGCATTAGGACTTTTAGCAAGTTTTTGCAAGAACTTTATAACTTCAGAGATGTGGCAATCATCAAAATTCAAACCATTATAATCTAAAGCAATGGGATCATCATCCCCAATGTTGGAAAAAATTTTAGCAGCTTTATCACTGGCAATTTCAGCAGTTTTAGTAGTTTCAGGCAGTTTCTCGCGCTTTGCATTAGAAGTGGAAACATTGCTAACACCAATTCTTTTATTATTAATAGTAGGAGGTGCAGCAACATGTGTAGCATTAGCATTACTAGTGGTGGTAATAGTCCAAACTTTAGCTACATTCTTTTCTTTAGCTAGTTTTTCATTTTCTTCTCTATCCCACCTAGCACGCAGTTCAGCCATTAATCTTATATTCTCATTAATTCTAACTTGGATGGCATTTGCTGTAGTAACAATTTTATTATGATGATTCTCATTAGGCAAAACTTTTGATTTCAAAAGATCAACATCAGCAGCAAGACTATCGACTTTAGAAGCAAGTATATCAATTTTCCCAAGCTTTTCTTCAACAGATTTGTTAAAAGCAGTTTGTGTACTAATAAATTCTTTAAGCATGGCTTCAAGTCCAGGGGGTGAACTCCTATTATTGTTGTAAGAATTCCCATAAGAATTACCATAGCCGTTGCCATTATTATAAGGATATGGCCTATAGTTGTTACTAGAATTGTTCCGGTAAGCATTGTTGTTGAAATTACTATTTTTAATGAAGTTTACATCAACATGTTCTTCTTGTGCAACCAATGAAGCTAATGGAACATTATTAGGATCAATATTAGTCCTATCATTCACAAGCATAGACATAATAGCATCAATCTTATCACTCAAGGAAGAGGTTTCTTCGACAGAATTTACCTTCTTACCTTGTGGAGCTCTTTCCGTGTGCCATTCAGAGTAGTTGATCATCATATTATCAAGAAGCTTTGTTGCTTCACCAAGAGTGATGGACATAAAGGTACCTCCAGCAGCTGAATCCAATAAATTCCGCGAAGAAAAATTTAGTCCTGCATAGAAGGTTTCGATGATCATCCAAGTAGTCAGTCCATGGGTTGGGCAATTTTTAACCAAAGATTTCATTCTTTCCCAAGCTTGAGCAACATGTTCAGTATCTAATTGTTTAAAATTCATTATGCTACTCCTCAAAGATATAATTTTAGCAGGGGGATAATATCTACCAATAAAAGCATCCTTGCATTTAGTCCATGAATCAATACTATTCTTAGGCAGAGATAGCAACCAATCTTTAGCTCTTCCTCTTAATGAGAAAGGAAACAATTTTAGTTTAATAATATCACCATCTACATCTTTATATTTTTGCATTTCACATAGTTCAACAAAATTATTAAGATGGGCAGCAGCATCATCAGAACTAACACCAGAAAATTGCTCTCGCATAACAAGATTCAGTAAAGCAGGTTTAATTTCAAAGAATTCTGCTGTAGTAGCAGGTGGAGCAATAGGTGTGCATAAGAAATCATTATTATTTGTGGTTGTGAAGTCACACAACTTAGTATTTTCAGCGTTGGCCATTTTAGCAACAGTAAATAAAACAAACTAGACAAAGTAAATGCAAGTAACTAATTTTTGTGTGTTTTTGATATAGCAAACAAGATAGCAAATAAAGTAAAACTAGCAACTAATTTTTTTGTATTTTGATTTAGTGCAGCAAACAAAGTAGTAAATAAAACTAAGCAAGACAAAAACAAAGTAAAGAGATTGAGAAGTGGAGACTCCCCTTGCAGCGTGTCTTGATCTCCCCGGCAACGGCGCCAGAAATTTAGCTTGATGGCGTGTAACTCACACGTTCGTTGGGAACCCCAAGAGGAAGGTATGATGAGCACAGCAGCAAGTTTTCCCTCAGAAAGAAACCAAGGTTTATCGAACCAGGAGGAGCCAAGAAGCACGTTGAAGTTTGATGGCGGCGGGATGTAGTGTGGCGCAACACCAGGGATTCTGGCGCCAACGTGGAACCTGCACAACACAACCAAAGTACTTTGTCCCAACAAAACAGTGAGGTTGTCAATCTCACCGGCTTGCTGTAACAAAGGATTAACCGTATTGTGTGGAAGATGATTGTTTGCAGAAAACAGTAAAACAGTATTGCAGTAGATTGTATTTCAGTAAAGAGAATTGGACCGGGGTCCACAGTTCACTAGAGGTGTCTCTCCCATAAGACAAACAGCATGTTGGGTGAACAAATTACAGTTGGGCAACTGACAAATAAAGAGGGCATGACCATGCACATACATATCATGATGAGTATAGTGAGATTTAATTGGGCATTACGACAAAGTACATAGACCGCCATCCAACTGCATCTATGCCTAAAAAGTCCACCTTCAGGTTATCATCCGAACCCCCTCCAGTATTAAGTTGCAAAGCAACAGACAATTGCATTAAGTATGGTGCGTAATGTAATCAACAACTACATCCTTAGACATAGCATCAATGTTTTATCCCTAGTGGCAACAGCACAACACAACCTTAGAACTTTCTCACATCGTCCCGGTGTCAATGCAGGCATGAACCCACTATCGAGCATAAATACTCCCTCTTGGAGTTACAAGCATCTACTTGGCCAGAGCATCTACTAGTAACGGAGAGCATGTAAGATCATAAACAACACATAGATATAACTTTGATAATCAACATAACAAGTATTCTCTATTCATCGGATCCCAACAAACGCAACATATAGAATTACAGATAGATGATCTTGATCATGTTAGGCAGCTCACAAGATCCGACAATGATAGCACAATGGGGAGAAGACAACCATCTAGCTACTGCTATGGACCCATAGTCAGGATGTAAATGGCTCATCCGCTGGACATATACGAGCTGCCACTTCCGCCACATACGTGATTAGCAAATTTTGCGGCAGCCGCTAACTATTTCTGGCGGCCTCGTGCTGCTTAGCGGCGCCGCTTTGGCCGCCTACAGGATTAGCAGCTAGTACTTCCCGCTGTCGCGTGTTGCTTGATGCCTCTTACGCTTACTAGTACTACGGCTGATGGAGTGATGCGTATGCACATACGTTCTACTTCTACAACGGCTGAATTAAAATAGCAGATACTTTCTAGAAAATTCACAGGAAATGATCACAACAGAACAGAGACAGAACTCTATCACTGAACTTCATTGCAGAATTCTCTGAACTTTGGATAGGTAAAAGAGGCATCAGCTTACATAATAGAGCACAATATTAAAAGTAGAAAAGCCAGCAAGAATAGCTTGTAAGTAGCATGCAAACCTAAAACAGAGGAGTTGTATTCCAATATGAATGAAGCATATTTTTGGAAGATCTACTTTGTGCTTCTTCACTCAAAGCTCAACAAGGAAGATTCTGAACTAGAACTAATGAAAATGGTGGCAATCAGAAATCAAGAGGAAGGTTGGACTTGTTGACGGTGTCTTCTTGAGCTCTGATAGTTCATTGCTCTACACTTAGAAGTGGTCCAGCTTCTATCCTGACATAATACTGCTGCATTAACCTTGTCTAGACCGGTATTGTCCTGATATAATTACAGAAACTTGTGCAATGGAGCATCATTCGAACTACTGAAAACTTGACATGAATCTATATCTTGAAGTGCAACCAGGGAGCAGCATCAGCAGATGAACAGGAGTCTTCATTGAACAAGGAAGTCTGCAAAAATTAACAAGTATAGTGAACTTCATTGCAGAATTCTCCGAACAATGAATATGGTAAAACAATTTGCAAACATGACAAAATGAACTCAAAGAGATTTTGTGAATAAAATGAGCGCCACTTAGCACTGAATTTTGTCCTCAGGGTTGACCAGAGCATCCCTATTACAGCTTGGATGAGAACCAAGAGACTCCATCAAATAAACAAAATCCTATTTGACAGTGGCACTTAAAGCTTGGATGGGAGATAGTATGAGTTTCAAAGCTGCCTGATATGAAGGTTGCAGCATAATACTAAGAAATCACTTGCAAACCAGCAGTAATCATACTAATTAAGGAAGACGGACAAGGGACTGTGTATTTCGTATAAATTCAGAATATAACTTCTCTGTGTGTAAATCAGATAGACTGTATTGAAAACTGTTATATAAACTCTATATTAAATCACATTGCATATAGATAAATAGCTTTACTTCTTACCATTGTGCATACTTGCAGTTATACCTAAAACAAACTCAATCAATGTGAAACCAGGCAATGAAAACTGTTAAAATATAGCCAACCCAAATCAGTATGCATATGTGAATCTGCAAAGCAGGAGCACTGGCAATGCATAATACCCAAAATCTAGATGAGCAACAATACAATGAAGCACAGGTAAAAACATGCAGTACAAAGGCCTTATTCTAAAGCTAGAAAGCAAGAAATGATCGTATAAGAAGAAAACACATTAATGCCTGACCAAAACAAACATTTGCGTGGCCAAAAGAAACAGGACATATTTATAGCTCTACAAGGCCTGACCAAAAGAAACAGGGCAGGTTTGATAACTTAGATCAAATAAAGATAAACTGAGCAGCAGAGAATAGATCAATTACACCTTCTATCTCTGAATGAAAACATGGCAAAAACAGCTGCATAAAAAGTAAGAATATTACAGTACAGAGACTAAGAAAGAATCCAGCATTGTACCTCCTCAAAGATCATACCACCTCACAGATCATCATCATCCACAACATGAGCAAGTGACTGAACATGTTTTAGCCAATCCTGAAGACATATTAGGGCTTCAACAGTTGTACTCTTCAATCTACTTCTGTAGTCGCTTACAACTCGTTGTCCAGTACTAAAAGCTGATTCAGAGGGTACCACGGAAGCAGGCACAGCAAGAATATCCCGAGCTATTCGAGAAAGTACAGGGTATTTGGAAGAGTGAAGCGCCCACCATTCAAGGATATTAAAATCATCTCTGCGAGGGAAGATGTCCTCTTTCAAATATGTTTCAAGTTCATTGGTAGGCTGTCGTTGTTTATTGCGCAAATGCTTATCCCAATCAGCAAGATTATTTTGTGCTGTCCCAACCTCGTCATTATACTCTCCTTGTGATGACTCATTCAATGAATTTGACATTTGCGAAGAATACTCCTTGAAGAGGCCGTTGAGGGTTGCTTCCACCTTGCTCACATGTTCAGTGGCATTTGATCCAAAGGCTTGCTTGAGTCGAAACTCAATGAATTCTTTTTTGAACCGAGGATCAAGGATCACAGGTATACAGTTTGCCAAGTACGACTCAACCCAATACTTGTCAAACTTCTCTTGCATGTTTTCCACCATTGAATTGATAACTCCATCCTTGCGCGTCGGTTCATCCTTTCTTGCTGCTTCTCTCTCCAATAGTAGTTTCAGATTCCAGACTTCATGGAAGTATAAATTTGCAGTAGGATAAGTAGAACCGGCGACCACCTCTGTTGCTTCGTGGAAAACCTTCAAGATGGAACATACAGTTTCAGCTCTTCTCCACTCTGCAGAGGATGGACAGAACTTGTAGTTTCTGTCTTCTTTCCCCAAAGTATGAAAGGCTTTTCGAAATGGGAATGCCGACTGAAGCATTAGGTATGTGGAATTCCAGCGTGTTTGCACATCAACAGAAGGGAGTGCACAAGAAACACCAACTCGTGCAACTACTTCATTGAAGTTATCCAATCGAGTCTGAGAGCTCTTCACATATTTCACACTTTCTCTTATATTATCAATTGCACTTTTCACTGCTGTCAACCCATCTTGGACAATCAGATTAAAAACATGGCATGCACAGCGAATATGGAGTAATGCACCTTCAGAATGCAGCATTTCCTTGCCTACTAGATTTTCTCTCAGATTATCAATCATTGAACCATTTACGGATGCATTATCAACAGTTATGCTAAACAGCTTGTCCTCAATATTCCATTCTTGCAAGCTTTTTAGCAGAATATTAAACATCGCAGCTCCGTTGTGGGGAGTCTCTAGCATACAAAATCTGATTATCTTCTTGTGCAATTTCCACTTCATATCTATGAAATGAGCAGTAACGCACATATAACCTAAAGTCTGGTTCGAGGTCCACATATCAGTAGTCAAAGATACTCTACCAGGATACCTCTTGAACCCTTCACTAGTTATGAACTTCTTTTCATAATACAGTTTCATGATATCATCTTTAATAGTATTTCTGGAAACCATTTCGAACAGGGGATTTAAACTTTTGACAAACTCCACAAAACCAGCTGTTATCACCGGAATTTGACCAAGTCAGAGGTGGGCCGCGACCAAGATGGACTTGAAGATATATACGTGGAAGAAATATATGAATCGGCCTTGTGTACCAAGTTTGGGCTAAATTGCCCATGTATCTGTAACATATTAGGATACGTGTCGTTTGGAGGTTAGAGTTTGGGCTCGTGCCCGGTTGGGATTGTTCCCACGTTAGAAAGTCCCCTGGACTATAAATATGTATCTAGGGTTTATGAAAGAAACAACAACTCACGTTCAACCCAAAACAAACCAATCTCGGCGCATCGCCAACTCCTTCGTCTCGAGGGTTTCTATCAGGTAAGCGACATGCTGCCTAGATCGCATCTTGCGATCTAGGCAGCACAAGCCCCACGTTGTTCATGCGTTGCTCGTACTGAAGCGTCTTTGATGGCGAGCAACGTAGTTATCATAGATGTGTTAGGGTTAGCATAGTTCTTCGTATAACATGCTTACGTAGTGCGACCCCTGCATGTCTAGCCGCCCTCACACCTATCTCAGGTGTGGGGGCGGCACCCCGCTTGATCTTTATTTAGTAGATCTGATCCGTTACGATTGCTCCTTGTTCTGCAAGGATTAGTTTAATATCTGCAATAGTTAGGCCTTACAAAGGGGTGGAGGATCCAGCGGCACGTAGGGTGGCGTTCGCAAGCCCTAAACAGGATGTTCCGAGGATCAACTTCATGTTGGTTTTTAGGCCTTGTTTAGGATCGGCTTACGATCACCGTGCGTGGCCGCGAGGCCCAACCTGGAGTAGGATGATCCGATTATGCGGTGAAAACCCTAAATCGTCGTAGATCTAATTAGCTTTATCTTGATCAAGCAGGATCACCATATATTCGTGCACCCCGTACGAATCATGGGTGGATCGGCTCTTTGAGCCGATTCACAGGATAACCTGAGAGCCGATCGAGGCTCGTATTTAATGTTTACGTGTATGCCCTGCAGGAAACTAAGCGAGGCATCCCCATCACCTTCCTGACCAGGTATAGGTCAGGTGGCACGCCCTTGCACTTCGCATCGGACGTGTGACCAGAAGAGCGTTGCGGGCCATCGCTCGGAGGGGTCTCAGCCAGCCGCAGCTCTAGGCTCTTCCCGGCTCTACCGTGTTGACAGTCGCTGCCCGCCGGTGGGTTTTGGCAGTCAACACATTCTGGCACGCCCGGTGGGACACATCTTCGACAACACCACATCGCCATCTACATCTGAGATGGCGGAAAGCACTCCGGTCAATTGCGAGGACCTGGCTGGCGACCTCAAGAAAAAGCATGACGAGATCAAGGCAGTCCTCGAAACCGAACTCATCGGCTCCTTGGAGAAGACCCGTTCGCACGGCATCAAGCTCAACGGAGACACGCGTCCGCTGCCTGGTGTCAACATGGTGGACCTTAGCCACCGCATTAGGAAGCCAGAGTTCTCCTTTGGTGTCAACATGGCGGGACTTGCAAGCCGCCATGACAAAGATAAGGCAGAAAGCAGCCACTCCCGTGGCGAGGATAAAGAGGAGGCCGTTCCACGCGACCGGCCCCAAGGCGACGATAGACGGTACCTAACCGAAGAGGAGGTGAAAAGCATATGGCATCAACGCCCACACTCCGTACATCTCCTCAACAAGTATGAGCAGCAATACGACCGACGTCAGCGCTACGACGAAGATGATAAAAGATGTCATCGGTCTAATGCAGAGGATAGGAGGTACCGTCGGCGTGACGGAGGCAACGACGGGTACGAACGCCACGCGAGAGGGAGGTCAAGGGAGCAAGACAATATGGATGGGCATTGGAACTGTCCTTTCTTCAAACACTGCTGGGACTCAGGAATGAGCCGATTGCCGACGATCGAGAACTGCCCAGAATGCAAACAACTCATGAAGAAAGCGAACGATGTTTCAATGTTCGAGCGTCTAGGACCTCTCCCACCTCGGAGCAAACGAGCTGAGTCATCTCAAGAAGAAGACTTTGAGGAGTCAGATGGAGAAGACGATAGGTATCACCGACCGAGGTGGTGCCCTGATGGGCTCAGCCATTCTCAAAAGCGTAGGGTGCAGCGGCTGCGAAGCTTGGAAGAAGCCGAGGCACAGTACCTGTACACGTTGAGGAAGGCACGGCCCGATCTGGCCGTGAAAATTCAACAAACATTGAAGACAGAGGTGCGCCCGCCAAAGAGAGTATGGCGCCCTAAACAGGCGAAAGACGATGCACAGGCACCAGCTGATGCCGATGCAGAAGCGTCGGCTGTTATAAACACAGTGACCAGGATCTCGTCAGAGATTTATGACCCAAGACGTAGTGAACCTTCCTCCAGCGAGTCACGTCGCCGGGATAAGAGACCAAGAAGTGGTAAACCCTCGTTGGGCAGTGCAACGAAAAGAAAGGCCGATTTTAGCGATCGGCCAGTATTATCCCCAACGTATGCCTTGCCTGTGTTCAACATTGACTTAGCAGGCGACGGGAAGCTGGGTTACGGGTTTACATCAGCTGACGAGCTAGAAGAGATTGAGGAAGTCAAGGGGGAGGTCAGGAAAACGTTGGACGCCGGGTACATCAGGCCACACAGGTACATTGAATGGATTTCCAATGTTGTACTTATGAAGAGAAAGGATGGCCGATGGCGCGACGCTATAAACGACCAAGACCCTAGCAACGCTACTCCGAAGGGTGAATAGTCAGATTGACAACGGCAAGGAAGGCCGATTCCAGTAATCGGCTAAAATTATTCTCACCACATGTGTTCACTGCTGTACTAATTAGCGTGATGGGTGGTACGACAGGCGAAAATTGGCCAAAAAAGCCGGTAATCACTCGAAAGATTCGGCTCGGGGGGGGGGGCATATACCTAGAGGAAGTCCAAGGCCACGGAGTATGTACCCAGAAAGAGCCGATTCATGAGATCAGTCAGGCTAGTACTACAAACATGGTCTCCATAATCCCGACAGAGTAGCAGGTCCAAGACGTTGGACGCACGTGGCAAGGCCGGTCCCTGCGGTCAGCCCCAAAAAATGGAAAGTGGAAATCTTATCTCAAACACGCCACGTAGCTACAGTGGAAGTCCAGGAAGTTGCAAACCATCATCAAACATTGCAACGAGAAAGGAGGCCGATCCCAGCAATCGGCCAAATTTATCCTTAACATACGTTTGTTTGGATTCAGTATTGATCCAACAGATGCCTGAAGAGCCGATACCATCAAGTCCTTGACAGAATCGGCTCGGGGGGCACATAGAAGGATGGAACGCGAGGATACGGAGCTTGTAGCAACTCAAGATACATTCTCCGACAAAGTATGGGGGCCGACACATAAGCAAATCGGTCGCGTAAAAATTGAAATTTTTTTAAGAATAAAAAGCCGATGCAGGGACATCGACTCAAGGGATACGACTGTTACAAGCAGAAGCCGAATGGAGCAGTCATCGAGTCACGTGGAGAGGCTCTACGGAGGAACTCCTCAGTGGAATTGTTTGGTGACCCCATTAGCAAATCAAGTTCTTCATTGAGAGCATGCAAAACAGGATGAGGGTGAGCTCAACAAAGGGAGTTATTTTCTGCTACAACCATGAGAACGGCCGATGATCATCTAATTGGCTGTGACGTTTGCTCCTGGGGCTGGACCAAGCTGATGAGCCGATCCGACCAACAAAGGGCAAGAATTGGACTGAAAAAGCTCGGGGGGCAACTCACCTTGAGGGTTCTTTGCTCTGGGGAGCCGATTCTATTGGAATCGGCTGACTCTGCAATATAGCTGGGAGGCTGAGGACGACACATTGGGCGGGCTCATTACAGTTCTTGCCTTGACTGAGGCTCGGGGGGCAGCTCGCCCTAAGGGTTTTTCGTTCTGAGGAGCCAATCTTGTTGGAATCGGCTGACTCTGTATCACAGCTTGGTTAAAAGGTGGTGAATTCTTGCAGAATAGAACCACTAATTCGAAGAGGAAGCCGTCATAATTGACAGGCTTTGGGCCAGTTTGTTGCTGCAAAGAACAGAGCATCGCAAGGAAAGTTGTAGGCGGTCAAGATTTTCAGCAATGGTCCTAAAATTCTCCTGAAGGCATTGACTCTGGAGTCTTGCCGATTTAAGCTAACATTAAGCTCAGGGGGTTTGGATTTCCGAGGTCTAAGGTTTGCGCGACTACGATTTGGTCCTGTTCGACGGGAATCTTGGGTCTGAATTGATCTATCTCGAGATTTATCATAAGAGTCCGATGCGTTGCCATCGGCTCGTGGAGCGTTGATCAGGATAGCAGTCGGCAAAGCCAGATGAGGAAGAATCGGCTAAATTAACATACAAGGAATCGGCAAGATCAAATTAAGGAGAGTTCTTCATTGATAGCCAGATTCTTACATGAAGAGCTAAAATTGCTCTCAAAAGGAGTTGCCAGGGGATACAGTGCCCTATCTACTACTGCTGATCCTAGTCTAAGGATCCCATCTACGGGCCATTGCTGCCCTCATCGTCGCCGTCATCACCGCTGTCGGCGCTGCTCCCTACCGGCTCGTCGTCGCTGCTCCAGCGGCCGCCGGCGGGGCCTTCGTTGTCTTCATCCTCCTCGTCAGCGTCGTCGTTGCTGTCGAAGTCACTAAGGTTCCCCGGCCAGGGGCAAAATCGCTTGGCCGGGGGCTCGTCGGAGGAGCTGTTCTCCTCCTCCTCCTCCTCGGAGGTGGTGAAGTCCGCCCAGGAGAGGCGATCGTCATCGCTCTCCTCCTCCGTTTCCCCGTCAGCAAGGAAGAGGGGGTCACTCTCCCCGTCGGTCAGGGATTTGTCATCCTCAGACCAGACAGAGAAGTCGTGGTCCTCTTGGTCCCACGCCGTTGGGGTGAGAATGTCGTACGCCGCCTGCGTACCCCACTCAGGCGTCGACTCTCGGATGGGAGAGGACACATAGGAAAGTCCCGACGAGGAGGAAGACGAAGAAGACGAAGACATGGTGGCAGAGGAGGGTGTTTTGAAGGCTAATGCGAAGGGGATGAGGAAGAGAACTGTTTGATGCGGTTAAATAAAGGAGATATCTTGGAGATTTAATGCTCAAACAGTTTCCGAGGGCGTGATGCCAAAACTGTCAAATCGTGCAGAGGAGTTGGGAAGGCAAGTTGTCATGATGAAGGACTCTGCGACGGTTCTGCTCTGCCACGACATGACCCGATGAAGGAAAAGCATAATGATTTTGGAAATGTCATTTCCAAAACCAGGGGGGCATGTGTTATCACCGGAATTTGACCAAGTCAGAGGTGGGCCGCGACCAAGATGGACTTGAAGATATATACGTGGAAGAAATATATGAATCGGCCTTGTGTACCAAGTTTGGGCTAAATTGCCCATGTATCTGTAACATATTAGGATACGTGTCGTTTGGAGGTTAGAGTTTGGGCTCGTGCCCGGTTGGGATTGTTCCCACGTTAGAAAGTCCCCTGGACTATAAATATGTATCTAGGGTTTATGAAAGAAACAACAACTCACGTTCAACCCAAAACAAACCAATCTCGGCGCATCGCCAACTCCTTCGTCTCGAGGGTTTCTATCAGGTAAGCGACATGCTGCCTAGATCGCATCTTGCGATCTAGGCAGCACAAGCCCCACGTTGTTCATGCGTTGCTCGTACTGAAGCGTCTTTGATGGCGAGCAACGTAGTTATCATAGATGTGTTAGGGTTAGCATAGTTCTTCGTATAACATGCTTACGTAGTGTGACCCCTGCATGTCTAGCCGCCCTCACACCTATCTCAGGTGTGGGGGCGGCACCCCGCTTGATCTTTATTTAGTAGATCTGATCCGTTACGATTGCTCCTTGTTCTGCAAGGATTAGTTTAATATCTGCAATAGTTAGGCCTTACAAAGGGGTGGAGGATCCAGCGGCACGTAGGGTGGCGTTCGCAAGCCCTAAACAGGATGTTCCGAGGATCAACTTCATGTTGGTTTTTAGGCCTTGTTTAGGATCGGCTTACGATCACCGTGCGTGGCCGCGAGGCCCAACCTGGAGTAGGATGATCCGATTATGCGGTGAAAACCCTAAATCGTCGTAGATCTAATTAACTTTATCTTGATCAAGCAGGATCACCATATATTCGTGCACCCCGTACGAATCATGGGTGGATCGGCTCTTTGAGCCGATTCACAGGATAACCTGAGAGCCGATCGAGGCTCGTATTTAATGTTTACGTGTATGCCCTGCAGGAAACTAAGCGAGGCATCCCCATCACCTTCCTGACCAGGTATAGGTCAGGTGGCACGCCCTTGCACTTCGCATCGGACGTGTGACCAGAAGAGCGTTGCGGGCCGTCGCTCGGAGGGGTCTCAGCCAGCCGCAGCTCTAGGCTCTTCCCGGCTCTACCGTGTTGACAGTCGCTGCCCGCCGGTGGGTTTTGGCAGTCAACACCAGCATAATGAACGATTGAGAAAGGAAGCTCATCCATAACTATCATTTGCGCAAGTAGCTGTCTAGATAATTTCGGATCAAACTCCCAATTCTTAAGCATAGATGCATGAGGAGACGAAACTGAGGACTTCATCTTTTGCACAATGAGGTGCAGATCTGACCTTATTGTACAAGTGGTCAAGTGTCTGCGGACACCACTTGTACCCACTTCGCGTCCAGCTGGCAAAAACTCATTGCAATGCTTACACTCAGCTTCCACAAGCTTTCCATCATCATAATGGGGAATGAAATCCCTCCAAACAACGGAAGTTAACCTGCGTACTTTACGTCCTACAAAAGGCAGTAGATAACATTTGTAAGAACATTTTCACTAAAATTTAAGAAAAGGCAGTAGATAACATTTGTAAATCATCTCACCGCGTATCCTGTAGCTCATTCGCTTGCTTCTTCTTCCTATCTTGTAACTCTTTCCTCCTTGCAGCCACCTCCAATTTAATCTTTTTGTTGTACTCTTGCTTTAGCCTCCTCTCTTCTTGCTTATGCCTCCTCTCTTCTTGCTTATGTTTCCTCTCCTCTTGTCTCTGCTTCATTTCCTCTTTCTTTCTTAATCTGCACTCAAATAAGTGTACTCAAAATTTATGGGAATAAAACATAAACAACGAAACGAGAAGATAGAGATGAGAGACTCACTTTCGCTGCTCATCCAGGGCATCCCACACCTGCTGGTCCTCATTGATGGTTTCCCACTTTAGCCTCTGCTTGTCAACATCACCCATGGGATCCAATTCTTCGAGCTCAACCGGATTCATGGATGGGCCAGCCATTTCTTCGAGGTGAACCGGCTTCATGGATGAGGCAGCCAATTCTTCAAGCTCAACCGGCTTCATGGATGGGCCAGCCATCCCTATATATTCAAGAACACATATAAGGAACAAGGGCACAGTCAGTTTATTCCGAGTTTCTGACCAAATGAACAAGTGCACAACACAAGACAGTACAATACACAGTATAGCGACACAAATGAAGCCATGCCAACTTTCTATCAGGTCAGACTTTGTACCATACAACTGCGAATGTGTGATCCGGTGTGCTTCAACTTTCTTTCTACAGTCTGCTACCCCATGACAAATATAGCTACCCAGGGAATATTAGTACCATATACTGGGTCTCATTTTACTACAAATTGGGAGAAAGGGAGCTGAAGGGCATTACCATCTTCCTGTTGTTGGCTAACTGAATTGTTTTTTGTTGGCTGACTGAATTGTTACATTCTTGAAAATTCTGTCAGGGGCAGCTTAAGACCGTTTGCGTAGTATGTGTTTTATCTGCTTCCAAACAATCACTCTATTATGTAAGCTTGCCAACAGCCATTTTGCCCTTGTATAGTTGGCCTTTCTTAAGCTTTGGCAAAAACCGTTAACCTTTTCAGAAGTATATAGCACTTCTTACTTCCTGTGCAACCAAGTACCGCTTTGTAGATGGAATTGGTTTGTCAATTGATAGTAACTACTCCCTCCGTTCACTTCGCATATGTATGAAAAAAAAAGAGCCCGTAACAATTGCATATTGAAGAGCAACATCAAGTAGATCAAGCATGTTCGTATCTTGCACAGAAACTACAATGTGTGTCACAGGAACCAAATAGTATGGACTACACTGAATCAATGAAATCCTAGTGAAGAGGAGAAGTTCCTCACCGTCGAGCACGGACTTGCTCCCGCCACTGCACGGGCCTGCTGGTGCTGGAAAGGCCATGGTCGAGGCGGAGGGCACGGGGAAGGTAGGCTCCGCCAGATCCATCTGCTGCTGCCGCTGGAGGTGGTTGGGGGCGGCGCGTGCTGCTACCGCTGGAGGTGGTTGGGGGCGGCGCGGAGGAGGTGGTCGGGGGCGGAGGAGGTGGTCCGGGGCGGAGGAGGTGGTCGGGGGCGGCGCGGAGGAGATCGAGTGGCGGCGCGGTCGCGCGGAGGAGGAGCCCCTCTGTCTGCTCGAGGATGAGCCGCTGGGAATCGTGGCCTTTCAGGTTTTGTCCACCAGCGCCATATAAATCTTGTGGTGGGCCGCTTACGCCATTTGGGCCAAATTTCGCGGGCGGCGTATGTGGGATCGCGAAACGCCGCTGCCACTTACATCCTGAACCCATAGTCCAGGGGTAGACTACTCACACATCACACCGGAGGCGACCATGGCGGCGTAGAGTCCTCCGGGAGATGATTCCCCTCTCCGGCAGGGTGCCGGAGGCGATCTCCTGGATCCCCCGAGATGGGATCGGCGGCGGTGGCGTCTCTGGAAGGTTTTCCGTATCGTGGCTCTCGGTACTGGGGGTTTCGTCACGGAGGCTTTAAGTAGGCGGAAGGGTAGGTCAAGAGGCGGCGCGAGGGGCCCAGACCATAGGGCCGCGCGGCCAGGGCAGGGGCCGCGCCGCCCTATGCTCTGGCTGCCTCGTGGCCCCTCTTCGTCTCGTCTTCGGACTTCTGGAAGCTTCGTGGAAAAATAGGCCCCTGGGCGTTGATTTCGTCCAATTCCGAGAATATTTCCTTACTAGGATTTCTGAAACCAAAAACAGCAGAAAACAGCAACTGGCACTTCGGCATCTTGTTAATAGGTTAGTTCCAGAAAATGCACGAATATGATATAAAGTGTGCATAAAACATGTAGATAACATCAATAATGTGGCATGGAACATAAGAAATTATCGATACGTCAGAGACGTATCAGTATGGTGGGCACTTTTGGCATATTTTGGTTTTTGGTGGTTGGATGCACGAGTAGAGATCATACTCAGTACAGAATGAAGGCTAGCAAAAAGAAAGATAGCGACCAACTAAGAGAGCAATAATGGTCATAATCATGCATAGTGACAAAACTTATTAATTAAAGCATATGGTGATATTAAAAGTCTAAACTAAATGATCAATTCAACCCAATTGAAACATCAGAGGAGATCTTCCATTTACATCACTATTAATATGAAACCTTTTTACCCGTATCCAACACCAATCAACTTATTTGAAACAACTCTCATTTATAATATTCATTAAAGATCTGAGAGCTAATCATATATAACTGAAGCATACTGACAAGCTCTGAACAAAATAGGAGTGAAAAACCAGAGCTAAACGTAGTACTAGCAAAAATAAAACGCTCGTTGAACAATAAGAGTGAAAACTAGAGCGTTCATACAATTAAAACGGATCGTGTCTCTCTCCCAAACAAACATGGTATGATGGTGCCCACTTTATTGAAAATAAAATACACAACAGAAAATAAAGACGCTCCAAGAATAACACATAGTATATGAAGCAACAAAAATATAGTGAACGGAAACAGGACCTGATATTTTTATTGATGAAGAAGGGGATGCCTTGGGCATCCCCAAGCTTTGACGCTTGTACTTCTTGAATATATCTTGGGGTGACATGGGCATCCCCAAGCTTGAGTTTTTGTCCATTCTTCATCTCATCTCATCATTCTTCTTTCCTACACTTGAAAACTTCCTTCATAAAACACTCATCACAAATCTCATTAGCAGCGTTAGTGCAATGATAATATTAATCAAATCTACAAAGTTCAGTATGACATATGAAAAGAATTTTAATAAGCATTAGCTACTGTAGCACAACTTCAATGAGGTTCTTTGATCAAGAGAACTCAAAAAGGTGGGCAAAAAGATGCAAATGCAAAACAGTGCAAGAATCTGTCAAAAAAGAACAGTTCGTAAAAATTGATTTTTAACAAATAGTTACGCTGCGTAACTCGAAAAACTCTGAAAAAATTAAAGTTAGATAAATACCTGGGGAAGATGCTCGCAAATTGGCAGCTCAAACTTACGTTCTGGTGATTTTTGGCGATTTTTCTCGTGACGAACCAGAAACAGTAAACAAGATTGCAAATCTCCCAAATACCACTTTCTTACCATTAGAGGCAATTCTTGGCACAAAAACAAAACAAACATGATAAGGAGAGGTAATTACGGTAGTAATGACTTCCAAGACTCAACAAAGCAGTAAATAACAGAAATATAAACATATTGGGTTGTCTCCCATAAAGCTCTTTCTTTATAGCCATTTAAGATGGACATGATTATTTGATGGAGCTCTCAAACCCCCTTTTTTTTGTTGTTGTTTTCCAATTATAAGTGAAACTGACAAAGAAACAAGAACCAAATAAAGAACCTAATAAAACTAAATAGGATAAAAACAAATATAATAAAAGCAACTATATACAATGCTTACATGTGGATGGGTAATATTGAGTTTGAAGGAGACAACCTCATGTTGGTTGATGGATAGGGGGATGCCTTGGGCATCCCCAAGCTTAGATATTTGCATCTTCTTGAATATTCTCTTGGGATCCATCTACACATCCCCAAGCTTGAGCTCTTGCATCCTCTTGCTCATCTCATATCACCATATTGATTGGAACTTAAAAACTACATCCACATAAAGCTTCACAAAACTCATTAGTAGGTTAGTACTCATTAAATAAAATCCACAAGTGTTCAAGTATCCCTAATTTCTATAAAATCTATCAAATATTTAGCCACTGTAATACTGAGGTTTCTTATTATTTCAATCGTACGTCGAAAACGAAGGAAACTTTTGAATCCTAAGTACAATATTTAAACAAAGAGAATAGAAATCTGTCAAAACTGAACACTCTGTAAAGATGTCACTCAATGAGATAGTTACGTAGCTCAAATCGTAAAACTCATGATTAATGAAAGACAGATCATAACCTCAGGTCTATGCACAAAAAATTTCAGATCAAAATGCCATACTGACATTTTTCACGAATTTTTGCAGCACAGCACAGGAAATCTGTCTCAACGGAATCAGTCCGTAAAGATTGAATTATTAGATCTGTCTACGTACCTCAAATCAGAAAAGTCACAACTAACGAAAGTTAGATAGCAAGCACTACTATGCCCTCAAGAAATTTCAGATCAAGATCACATTCTGGTGATTTTTAAAATTTTCTACAGTGGAGCACAGGAAATCTGTTTTCTAGGCAGCATAGTGACAAACTTGCATAACAAACACTATATACACTATTTACAAGTTTTTAATGAAAATCTTCCATGGAAAGAATTTTTTTGGTTTCACAGGCATGAACACAAGTGTTCAAGGTCGACCCCCACTTCACCATTACTCATCTTTCCAATCACTTTTCTTTTCTGAAAACATTTTTTTATTTTTTATATAAGAAGTACAACTAATTTTTTTTGTAATTCGCATTCCCTATCCATACAAGAGATAGAGAACAACTAGGTACAGGAAGTAAAACTACTTAGAGATTAAGCAAACAAGTGCACACGAAAAATATTCACCTACGCTATGGCTCCCCGGCAACGGCGCCAGAAAAGGTCTTGATGTCCCACAAGTATAGGGGATCGTGTGTAGCCTTTTCGATAAGTAAGAGTGTCGAACCCAATGAGGAGCTAAAGGTAGGATAAACATTCTCTCAAGTTCTATCAACCACTGATACAACTCTACGCACACTAAGCGTTTGCAATATCTAGGAAATAAAACTAGAGCGATAACGGGTATGAGAGGTGACTTTGCAGAACAATAAAATACACGGAATAAATGTTAGTGCTGAAGCAATAAAACAAACTAAACTAACAGTACCATGAGTGTGGAAAGGCGGTGGTAATAGTGGTGGCTTTGTCCAAGATCAATTAGTGAAGATCTTGGGTTCAATGTCTTTGATGCAGCTTTCTATGTAGGAGAGGCTAAATATACATGCTCTCCCTCCGGGATTACAAGTACTATATGATTGGCTTGCTAGCAAACATCCGTAAATACTAGCAAGCATTAAGGTTTCCCCAACAATAGCCTTAAGTAAATGGTCTTCTTACTCCCATACATGCAACTATCTGGTTCGCGTCCTTAGGTTTCTGTCACTCCGGTAGAACTTCCCCCTTCTAGTATACAAGTACTACCAATCCTATGGTGCTTGATCCATGCGCGCACAAATATAATGGGCACCAAGGACGGTAACATATCAACATACAACTCTAATGAACCAAAGAGAAACAACCAATCAATCAAAGAACAAATAAACTATGGCAACATGACATAGATCATAGGATTATAACTTATAGCATCAAACACCATGTTTACATAGGGAGGTACAGAGGTTTGTGAGAGGATGGACCACTGAATACAATGAGGATTTGGTGATGGAGATGGCGGTGAAAACGTTGGAGAGGGGCTCAGCGAGGAGCGCCGGGAGGCGGAGGCGTGGGCGGCGGCGCGGGGGACTCCTTCCCCGCCGCCGGCATCATGGGGGAGCGCCGCCCCTTAGCCTTCTTCTTACTTGAGTTGATGCTGGTGTAGATGAGTGTTTCCCCCTCCTTGGCTGCTGCCAAGGAGGAGGATTTTCGTGACAATGCTTGGGGGCCTCCAAAAATAGGGTTTCCCATCAATATATAGTGTTGGAGATGCAATCTAGGTCATGAAATGGATGCCCCTTTGATCCAAGGGCTCTTGGGCACCTCTAGAACCTTTCTAGGACTCCCCTCTGTCCTTCATGAGCCTCACAACTCGTGGCTGGTCCGAAATATCCAGGTATGGAAAGAGTTTGTGTCAAATACGTCACCAACTTTCGGAGTCCCGAGACTGCACGAACCTCCGCAGTAATTCTGCTCTGCCAGATGCATCCGTTGTCCGTTCTGGACGAATAAGATATCCAAATTGTTCGGTTTGAAATTCTCTACAACTTTGTAGTTTACGACTTTACCATTGGACGTCGTTTTGATAGAGTTTCGAAGCGATCTTTGAAAATTGTTCAGCAGGGACAGATTCCGGGAAATTCCATATTTCACCATAATGAGCTATTTCCTTCCATATTTGCCTATTTCCTGCACAAAAAAGTTGAAACCAAGAACTTATGCACTTTTGCAACTATAGCACAAATGCCCGTGCGTTGCTACGGGTCTATTTTTAATAATTATTTTTAAGCCATGAGAATTTCAAGAAGCCAAAAACCGCTTACGCAAATACCGAACTAATATTACTGTAGGTTTCCTCAAATTTCCAACAACTCAACTCTAACTGGTTTTTTCTGCTATCATAGCCAATCAACGTGCATTAGTGGCCATTGATCATCTAAATAATGACTCCAATATTTACGATTAGTAATCTTTTCTTGGTAATGTGAAACAAAAAAAATCCAAATTAACACATGCCACTTTGGGTCAATGCAACATTTAATAGCATGAAACCATATTATTAGAACTCAGACAAAGCATTTTCTCCGAGCTTCAAATATTGATCTATGGCAGGAAGAGCTCACTCCAACCTTCTACCAAACAGACAAATATATCAATGTTATTGATCTATATGGCATGAATATCTCACTCCACCCTTGTACCAAACAAACAACTGTCTCAATGCAACTAATTGAAATAGAGGAATTATTAAAAAGTCAGATTAGGCCTAGAAGAGAGAGATATCAATAAGTACCTGGACGATTGTAGGAGTAGGGAGAAGTTGCCCTAGCTATCTGGCTATTTGCTTGCAGTTTAGGCAGTACTGTATTGGACTTGCCATAAGATAACATCGCTAAGAAATCAAGATTAGTCAAGATCAATTTTCTTACACATGCAAGTAGATATCTAACATCAGCGAAATCCCCCTACAAAAAATAGCATCAGCAACTTAGTCTACATATCCTTTTTTCCTGCACAAAATGTCTATTATAAATCTAAATGCTATTTGAGCCTCCAAATATATTTTGTATCACGACCAGTACTTATGCTAAAAAATATCCAATGTATTGGTGCTCGGAAGCACATATTTTTGCCTCTAAAATGCTGAACTTCAATACTCCAGTTCGTACAAACACGATTCAGTTCCGCTAATTTAATTATCCTCATAGTTCAGCATAGTATGAACATATCAGCGACGGACAGAAACAACTTGAGTTAAGGTATCCCTTCTCATCCGATTTCCGAACGCGGCGAGTGCGTCCATGCCGCCAAGGACGTCCTGGAGCAGGTCCTCGCTGCTGCAGAGGCAGCGGTAGATGATGGAGTTGGCGAGGAACTCGGCTAGGTCGTGCTTGGGGTTGCAGTCCGTCTCTGTAAGAGGCAGGGTCAGTTAACTGTTTGGATGTGATAGGAGAGAGCAGATTGTGTCGACCACACCAGAGCACCTAGCGTGAAATCCCAATAGCTTCTGCATATTTGATTGCAAACTACAGGTTCCGGCCTTGAAGAAAAAAAGGCAGCAATGGGGCTGCGTGAGGCGGACATGGCCACCGCCTCCGTTGTGTCGGCCGCTGTCCTGGAGCTCCGGTTCTGGTTTTGGGCTTCTGTGCACCGCGTCAGATCTCTGGTCCTTCAGCGGACTTAAGTCTCTGGCACCGCGAGTGATGCAGGGGCTGCGCGATATGGTTGTGGCCGCCGCCTCCGTTGTGCCAGAGTATTGTCCTGGAACTCCGATCCAGGGTTTGGGCCTCTGCATCGCGTCCTGGTCCTTCACAGAACTCTGGTCGCTCGATGCCCATGAGGGTGACCCGGTTGCCGCCGATATGTGGCTCTAGTCCCACAGAGAGATCGAGTCCAGCAACCCCGCTTCGATTTGCGCAAGTAGAATAGGTGAAGAAGACAACATCGCAGAGAATCTAGCGACGTGGTCAAGGCCGGCACCATGGAAACTCAGCAGCAGCGGACCAATCCTTGTATCTTCAAGCTGACTCATACTTGCTGAAAAGCTTTACTGCAGTCCCGGCCTCAACACCACCGTCCTGTTTCCACATCGGTGATCCCTCGCCATGCCACCGCTATTCGCCTCGCCGTGCTTCCGTTATTCGCCTGGCCTTGCCGATGCCAAATTTCTGGATCTAGATCGGGATAGAGGAAACACGTACGGGAAGAAACCGAGGAATCTTGCGAAATTTCTATGGAAATCCCTAGCATAGGAGAGGATGTATATAAGAGCGGATTGTCGTGGACAGGGGGTAAGAAATTAAAAAGGAAATTGATAGGGATTTGAGTTCAGTATAAGAGCTTGTGGAGGAACTCGACGAGGGCCAGATTGGAACGCCACAGGCTGACTCGATGGGGTTTGACTTTGCTGACGGGAACGAACTGGTTTTTTCACTTAGCGGTGGCATAGTTGGTAATATGGTCCTTAGTGGGAGGGCAAAACCGTCTAATAAAAAGTTGGACGAAAATTTTGGCAGAAACCTTAGCTCCTTTATTATTAGGTATAGATTAATATGTTAGTCCCTTAAAATATATAGTAATTGGTGTAAAACAAGCATGGAACATAAAAAATTATAGATATGTTTGCGACGTATCAAGGTTGCTAAGAAGAAACCTTTGAATGGAGACAACACTGGTCCATTAATGGTTAGTGGAATGCCCCAATGCAAGAGGGTATCTGCAATGCCAAGAGGTACAAGCTCTGAAGATGACAATCTTGGCTCTGGCAATCACGAGAAACTTACATTACCACCTGATGCCTCGCTTACTAAGGTGCTAGTTTTGTCCATCCTGCATATTCATCAATGCAGACATAAATGTTTTTCAATTGCGAATGCTAATTAATATTTTTTATTCTCGCTTGATTGATCCAAGTTGTGCTTGCTACCAGGTTATACCGATTACTACTGCTAGTAATACTAAGACGGCCCCTGTAAGAGTCACAACCCGTGCGGCCACAAAAAGACCATTGTCTGAGCAGCCACCTCCTAGAACTACCAGGGCCTCTTCCATGAGAGATACCGATTCATAGTGTCCACTTCATAGAACTACCAGGTCCATGTCCACAACCAGCAACAACATACATGACGAATCTGACTTCGATGTAGATGAATCTAGTAGCCAATCCAGACTCACCAAAAGTCGTAATCGTCAGAACTCTCCTTTTGTTGATCTTGGTCAGTTGTTCTACCAAGTGCTAACTACATTTAGCATGCTGCAAGTCCTTTCTCGCATTTTGCTAGTGGTTGTTGAGGCTGTTGGCCTCCCTTGTTTGTTGATAATATTTCTATAGGTCAGGGCAGTGAAAATGATGATTTAGATGAAGCAGACGAGGACCCAGTGGTCCCATCCGAGAATGGCACTGTTGGTAAAGGCATGTCCCTGTAATTTGTCTGTTCCTTACAGAGTCTATTTGGTGTACCACCATTATTATCTCATTAGTTGTTTATATGTGTAGCATTAAGGGGTTCGAACATGGGGAAAGGACTGACAAAATTGACCCGTTCTCGAGGATCCAAGCTGCCCCTGATAGTAACAAGAGGGAGGACAAGGCAGACATCAGCTCTTATCGGCGCAAAATTTGTAACTGAGTGCAACATTGCAGTCAGGAACCATATTCCTATATATACGCATTGGAAGAAGTACCGCCAAGACCCAAGCTCCTATGTGACTTCTATGGAAAAATGGCGGTATTTACAAACTGTATTCCTTTGCCTCCCTTTACTATTTATAAAGATTTTATTTCTCAGAAATTGTCATTCTTATGCATGTTCTTCCATACCACTAGGGGAAATTTTCAATGGACGCAAAGCAGTTACTAGTAAAAGTGTGTGCAACAAGCATCTTCAGAATGGTGTACGTCAGTTTTGGCACAATCTGAACAAAAAATACTTTGATGGCGTCCCACTTTCTGAAGTGCCTACTAAAAGTCATGTTTCCAGTACGACTAATAAGGATCGGTTGGAGCTTGTGGAGCACTGGAAGTCTCCCCACAACATTGTCAGTCTATTTTTTAAAATCGAAGTTTTTACTTGTACATGCATATGCATGTATATCGTTAGTAATTCTACCTTTCATGCAGAGGATCAATAGTATATATAAGACCAACCGTTCTAAGGTTCAGCTCCACCAAACAACTGGGTCGCGCAGCTACACTGCACACGTGGAAAATCTAGTATGTGAAGACCTGTGTTGTTTACAGAATGATATAGTACACAGTTCCATCAACAAGCTGGATGGGTATTTATTATGTAGCTTGTATTTTGCTGAATGCATGCGCTGGTCTATTAAATCACTGATTGTGTTCGTACATGTTTGGCATAGATAGTTAATATGTCTAACTCCTGGTATCATTTCCATGATGCTCTCCGTCCATAAATAGATGTCTTATATTTGTCTAAATTTGGATGTATCTATACACTAAATAGTGTCTATATACAGCCAAAATTTGATAAATCTAAGACATCTATTTATGGACAGAGGTAGTACATTGCTTAGTTCTCTGATGGATAGCTCAAGTGCATTTTAAACTAAATTCATTTTTTGGTAGGTAGCTGTTTGTAGGAGCTTTTGTGCACATCGTTGCTTGCGCTAAAGTCTGCAGATTCTTTCTACAATATAGATGCTCTGCATCGAACTGCTCTAAATAGTGATTAACTTGCACATCAACATATAACATCGCACACATTACTGGTTATTCACAAAATCCTTTATAGAACCGATAAGTTGGCTGCATGTATGTGTTTGTTTTCAGGGAGACTCGTACATGGGTAAAGAACCAAGTCCCGTGGATCTGTTCAGGGAGACACAACGCAGCAAGGACGACTGCTACTCCTCTGAAGTACAACGTGTTCTGATGAGTAAGCATTTATTGAGTTATCGCTGAAACGAAGTCTATACATTGCTTCATCAAACACCAATCTGTCTTCTGTCTTTATTGCTAAACAAGGCCGAGGTTGAAGAAGAGATGTCTCAACCTACACCAGATGGAGAGCCAAAGAATGAGACACGGGTTTTATCTGATGTCCTTGGTAAGAGAGTAAAGAAACCTATGTTTCTTCAGAATGTGGGACTCGAGCATAGACCCACGCGATCAAATATGAGCACCCTAGCTGATTTACTGGAGACAGCGGAGGGGAAAAGTGGACCTTCAAGATCATGTCGACTCCCAGAGTGCTAATCTGTTGGAGCTTAACGGATAGGTACATGAATCGAGAGAGAGGTAGGCTGCCATTGAGGCAAAGCTTGAAACGTTTACCAGGTCCGTGCGTGAGTAAACATGGTCAACTGGTGGTGGTATGGTGGATAGTTGAACTGTATTTTGGGTTGGTTGTCTTGCTTTGGTGCAAGCTAAACTGCCCTCCGATCCATATTAATTGACTTCGATATGGATGTATCTAGAACTAAAATGTGTCTAGATACATCTATATTAGAATCAATTAATATGAACAAGAGGGTATTATTTTGGAGGAGCTGAACTATTATATTGATGGTGCGAGTATGCAGGATGAACTTAAGATCGAATGTTATTTGATGCACAGTTATGTAATTATTCTGTATGTAATTATTTTTGAGTGTTTATGTATTATTTATATGTAAGGCCGCCACAAAATCGCAGCTATTTGACACGCGGGTTTGACAGACTGAAAGTAACGGCCTAGCTAAGATAACGTGGCCGGACATTGTTTGCGGGCCGGCATTTATGGGCTTGTAGTAACGGGTCGGTTGCGATAACCAGGCCGGGCCGTGCTAAAAAGCCATTATTAACACACCATGGGCTCGAAGTAACAGGCATTTTTGCAATTGTTTTTTGAGACGTTGCAGTAGTAATAATGGGCCGGGATAGTAAGGCCGCGCATTTAGGCTGTTAAAAGGTCGGCCATAAGTGGGCCAAGACAAGGACCACGTAAACTGGCTTGTCGTTATGGGCCACCAAAAATGGTCCACTCCCATAACAGACCGCAAAAATTGGGCCATCCGTCCGGACCGCCAGAATTGGGCCGTCCACTAATTGGCCAATCCTATGCCGGACTGCCAGAATTGGGCCGTCCACTAATGGGCCATACCCATACTGGACCGACACAACTGGGCCATCAATTAATGGCCCGCTGTAGTGACTACAAACATGGGCCCAAACTTCAGTTCCGTGCCACGTGTGGTCCTGCATGTGGACCCCAATTGTCTACGTGTCAGAAGTTCATTGTGCCACGTGTGAGGACGTTAGTGGGCCATCCACATGCACATGTTGGTATTCCATGTGACACGTGTCGACATGCCAATGGGCATGCTCGTGGCACGTGTCAGCCTTCGAATGCAATTCTACATGGACACGTCGTAGGAGGAGGTTGGTCTGGAGTTGTCAGCTAGACGACAATGATGACGTCATGCGACAGGACTGATAGGGCAATCATTGAACTGACATAATTCCTTGAAGGATCCGAGGGGACAGCAATCCGCGACGGCCAAAGGCGTCACAGCGAAGCGGGCCAGGTGGGCTCTGGGCCAGCACAAAGTCGTCACGGATCCATGACGGGAAAATCTAACCGTCAGTTTGGCAATCTGTGACGCGAGATCCGCCACGGTCCTGCAAACCGTCTGCAACACATGTCCATGACGGATTTCTCCCTTTCGCTGATGAACTAAAATCGTTATAGAAGACCCATAAGTTACTAGTGAGTAACTGGAACACTTGCAAATGATCTAGAGGATCACTGCAAGCATCATTATATGCTTTATTAAGCATTAGCAGTCACGAGTACATGGTGAGATGCTACACAGGTACAGAGAGCATCACCACAAGGCACAGACAGAAGCATAGCAAGCAACCATCAATCAGCTGATGGTCCTAAGATCATCAGAGCTTGCTAGAGCTTGCTAGAGCCTGCTAGAGTCAAGCATAGTATCAGGAACTTAGCCACTTGCTGAAGAAATACACCCAAACCGTAACTGAATAAACAGAAACTGAATATATGACTTTATAATTGTATCCAGAAGCACATGAAGGAAATGATATACCACTAGACCAAATTACATAAGGATAGCACACATCACACATCACTGGCCTTGCTCAAGGAAGGATTGCTCAAGGAAATCAAGCCAGAGATGGATTATAGGAATACACAAGACCAGGCAGTAGCACAACAGCAGCTGGAGCACCATGGCAAGCCATGAGCATCACAACATGCTCATGAGCATGAGCATGAGCTTCACAGCCACATAAACCAGCACAACTGACACTTGCAAATGCAAGTACTGCAAGCAACAGTAAGCCATAGATGCATACATAGATGACATACATATAGTCATAGCCACAACCAGAGCCAGCAAGCAAGCAATTGAACAACCCTTATAATGGACAGTAGCAAGGAAGGAACATCATGGCATTAGGGCATAGCAAATAGAGTAAATCGACCACCAGTCGAGCAGCAGCAAATGGCACAGCAGCAGCTAGCACAAGCACAGCAGCAACAGATAGCACAGCAGCAGTAGCCAACATAGCACATCAGCAGCAGCACCGCATGGCCAGCATCTCCAAGCGGGGAAGCAAGGCCAGTAGCCAGAGCTAGATGAAGAGGAGGAGAGAAGGAAGAAGAACAGGGGGTACTAACCTGGAGCTGTAGCACCACGACGTCACCGTGGTGGCACGGCGGCACAGCCAGGCCACGGCAGCGCCAAGCCGCGGTCAAGCCAGGCGTTCGCCGAGCGCAAGCGCTCCAGCACCACCTCGACGAGGCGCACGGCGTCACCGCATCATCCAGGGACGCTGGCGAACAACAAATCGCCGGGAGCACTGCGCAACCCTAGGCGCAGTAGGGTTGGGGGCGAACAGAGGAGGCCACCAAACTCAGATCGACACGGACCATCTGATGCGCCATCGAGAGGCGGAGCGAATGCGACCAATCTCGTCGCCGGAGATGGCCTGAGACAACCGAAATAAATCGGCGACAACAATGGTGATTTCGGCGTCGCGGGAGCAGCGAGCTAGGGTTAGACATGAGTGTGAGGGAGCGGGCGAGTGTGACCGAGCGGTACGGACCAGGCTGGTCCGACCTAACCTGTTGGGTTCACCCTGACAAGTGGGCCCAGGGGCAGTTTGGTCATTTCACAATTCTATTAAAATAGGAACTTTGACAAAAATCCATAAATGATTAATAGCTCTAAAAAAATAGAGAAAAATATGCAAACCACTTAAAATTTTATTCTCTATCATAAATAAATATGTAATATAATTTTTGAAACAAATAAATATTAATCATTATTAAATTCAAAGAATAATGAATTAATAAAAGATCATTAAAAATAAACCCCATATTTTTAATGATTAAATAAGTCCATAAATTATTTTGGACTTAAACAAAACTTGGAAACATTCCAAGATAATATTTTCACTCTTAAGGAGTATTCTTAAATTATTCTTATTCGCCATTTCCGACATTAAATTATTAAGCATCGGGAAGGGGGAACCAAACCCTAAAAGTCGAAAGCATGCATATTTGAATCTTTAACCATTGCCCTTATCAGACAATGATACTATCTTTTAGAAACAGAGGACCAGGGTCAGTCCAAACAATCCAACTGCACTACCTTGCAGTCACCAGGGAAGTTCATCGCCTGCTCATGTCAATTTGAGTATTTTTACCAAATTACTTGCAAAGTATTATGCTTATCACTCTTGCATGAAAAGCAAAATTGCTATCTTCATAATTATGAATATGACTATGTGGTGGGCAATGGAACCATGGCATGAGTATGGTGGAGGTTCCATTGCAATGGGTTTATATCCATCTAGGATTAATAACAAATGTCGTCCAGTGATTCTTGTGCCGTAAGACCCGTGTTAACCATAAGATCTGGAGTGGGATGGAGTAGTCAGTTGTGTTTCTTCCTCTCGTTCATCAACAAATGCGCTTACCGTAGTCATTTGAATCTCGAGGGACAACCGGAGTGGTTGGGGAGCCCTAAGTCCCCACGGTAATGCGGTCTATGATGGGTTGCAACGATCGGCAAAGGTATCGGGTCAGGAAACCTGATAGTAGTCGAGGTTGGATGGTATCCTATGGATACGCTGGCCGATGAGGACCCAAGGTCAGAATTGCAACAAAGGGTGGGTGTTCGGGGTCGTGGAGCAAAAAAAATGATTGGCTAGGACCTTATATCGGGCCTCACACCAAGGAAGTGTGGACGGGATAGATGCCCGGTTGGCACCAAGGTTAATATCTCTTATGGGTAAAGCAACACACCTCTGCAGAGTGTAAAAGAACCGTGCCTGTCACTTCCTGTTCCGGGTAATGGAACTGCGAATGCGGCCGGAAAGGAACTCCATGAAGTTCTAGACAGACGGTGAAGGCTGACGGACATAGCTCTTCTGAATAAAAGCAACCTTTTGAAGAAATGTTTATAAAAATATGCATTGGTATTAGACTTTCTGGTCTAATGCCGTAGCTAGTGCATTAAACACTTCTTTCCTATAATGAACTTGTTGAGTACGCTCGTACTCATACCTCTTATAATCGCATGCTTAGATTATTTGAATCATCTGGAGGAGACCAATGATGGACCAGACGGAGCAAACGGGATCTGCTATGAAGAGCCAGACCTCTCTGGAGGAGTAGAGGGGGTCGATTACCTGATCGTGTACAGAGTCGGGGAGGTTCCCGAGGAAGACCACGCCTAAGTAACAACAGTAGTAGTAGTAGTCGAGCAGCACGAACTCTATAGTATTTAGTTGCTCGAGTAGAATAATGTTAAGCCTACTTAGACCTATATTGTATAAGATAAGTAGGGTTCACCTAGAACCTAGGAGTTATCCTCTATGGACCCAGGAGGAGCTCCAATGTGATGTATATATTTGGTTTGTAATATAAAGTGACTAAAATAAAGACCAACAACTATTCTTCTGTTGTACTACTCTGAGGGATGTAATATTTGCGGATTGGTACTTCGCACATGTTATCTCAACGACTGGCATACTACAACATGCAGTGGTATGCTGGGTCACCACAGACCACGAGTGCCGCCGGTAAGCCTATTCGTCGTTGTCGTCATGGTCACGCCGGTGTCGGCGTCGATCAACTTCTCCTAGACATGCTCCTCCTCAACTTCGTCCTCGTTGGCCTCTTCTTCATACTCGTCGATGGGGAGTTCGTATGCGTGGCCATGGCGTATGAAGCCGGTGAGGATCTCGGCGCCGCCGGCAATTTACGCAACAAGTAACCTACTTTGAGTCCTCGCGGTGTCTACGATGCACATAACACATAAAAAAGAAAGGAAACTCACCTCGTCGTCACCCATGGACATGCCAGACGCGCTACTGAACACCTGGTGGGCGCTCCTGCTCTCGTTAGTGAAGAGGTGGCGGGAGAGGCAGGTGCCGTCAGTCACGTGGCCGTCGGTGCTTCCCGGGTGATGCAGATCAGACGACGAGTTTAGGTCGACGGGGAAGCGAAAGGCGCCGCTGCCCCTCGGCGCCGAATCCAGCAAGAACGACGTGTTGGGGTCGAAGGTTATGTCGCTGTCGGTGCACTCGGGGGAGTAGCGGGCGCGACCGTCCATCTGCAACAGACACATCTGAGAGAGCGATGGCCCCTCCGCGTAATACCCCGGTGACGAGGGTAAGCTCGAGAACCCGCCGCCAAAGTTGCGGTCGGCGCGTTGCTGGCTCCCTTCGGGCTAGCCGCCGCCTAAGCTAGGGCACACAGCAGCAGCCGCCGCATTCGCGGCTTCGAGACCAGCTATGCGGCGCCTTTTGCGGTCGGCCGTCAAGATGGAGCAGCGGCGTTTCTCCTCCTCCCACGTCTCCTGCGACTTGTTCATCGGCTTCTCCTTCGGCGCCATAGTGCGTGGCTTCGGCGGCGCCTTCGTCGGCGTCTTTGCTACCTTCACCGGAGCCTTTTTCTTCAGCGGCATAGTGGCGGCGAGGCTTTTTCGGGTTGTAGCCTGGATGAGAGATGGAGCGGCGGGCGGGAGAAATGAGCAGCGGAGGGGAAGGAGTTTTGGTGGAAAAGATGTATATTTTTAGGATACGTGGCTGATAGGCGGCTCTCACGCCTAAAAAAGTTCGTGCCGCGAGGCACCGGCGTGTCCGATTCGCGCCGTTCACAAAGAGACCGGCACGGGATTACCGGCGCTTCTACCGGGCTCGAAATTGCGCCTGCGTTTTTTGGGGCGCGCTAGTGTTAGCCCATTTAGGATGCCGTTTCCAAAATGTTATCGGGGACGCAGATGAAGATGCTCTGCTCTACTATTAAATTGCTATGGGTATGGTACGTGCGTACATCGCCTCCCGTTTTTCACTTCAGCCCCTTAGAAATCCTCGAATAAACCCGCAGTACACGTTCCCGTCAAAGGTAGAAAGGGGAATAAAAGCCCCGCCCGACGCGGAGGAGCCCAGATGGGCGCCGAGACCGACGGCTGCGCGGAGGAGCCAAGACCCACACTGGCGACGAGCTCCGACGCTTGACTGCCGCGCGCGGACGCGGACAGTGGCCTTCTTGGAGACGACCAAAGAGAAGGAGCCGAAGTGCACGTGCACGACCATGGATGAAGCCTACCTCCTAAAACATGTCATTCCGAGTCTGTGATAATTTGTAGGGGAGGTTGGAGAGCGCATGAATCCGCCATCGCACGCTCATGAGGAACCAGATCCATTATTTGGGAAATATTTCTAGCGGATGGGATATAGCACGGAGACGATGAAGCCACGCAGGAGTGTGCGGGACGGCCACCTTAATGGATCTAGCTGGTTGGCTTAGGGCCTCTACAACGGGCGACCCAAATATACGCGACGCTGAGCGACCCGTTTGCCTCCGTCTGGGTTTGGGCCGAAAATGTGTCTGGAACATGCTCTAGTAAGACCAGCATAGTGACCGGGCCATCTGCAGCGACACAAGTCCGACGCATATTTGCGTCTGGGATGCGTCACGTCGGTTGCGGACGGCCCAAGTGACCGCTCGCTTTTACACCGGGCCCTTGATATGTCTAATTTGCATCACTATTTTATATCATAATTTGCTGTTATTCATTGATATATTTCATATTTGGAGATGATACTTATGTTATTTCATCTATTTTGCATGTTTCATGATTATTGGAGGATCGCACACCGGAGTCTACTGGAAAAAGCGCCGTCAGAATGCAATATTTCGGAAGATCAACAATTGACGGAATTTATATGAAAAGTCCTATTTTTCCAGAAGACGAAGGGAGCCAGAAGGGGGAGCCGAGGAGGGCCGCCATGGGCCCACCTCATGGGCCGGCGCGGGCCCTACCCTGGCCGCGCCGCCCTGTGAGGAGGGGGCCCACAGCCCCCTCTGGCCTTCTCTCCTTCGCGTATTTCTTCGTCTCGAAAACCTAAGCTCCAGGGGGACAGTCGCGAAGAGTTACAGCCGCCTCTGCGGCGCAGAGAACACCAGAGAGAAAAGAGCTCTCCGGCAGGCTGAGATCCGCCGGGGAAATTCCCTCCCGGAGGGGGAAATCGACGCCATCGTCACCGTCATCGAGCTGGACATCATCTCCATCACCATCATCATCATCTCCATCATCATCACCGCCGTCTCCACCGCTGCACATCGTCACCGCTGTAACAATTTGGGTTTGATCTTGATTGTTTGATAGGGGAAACTCTCCCGGTGTTGATTTCTACTTGTTATTGATGCTATTGAGTGAAACCGTTGAACCAAGGTTTATGTTCAGATTGTTATTCACCATCATATTACCTCTGATCATGTTCCATATGATGTCTCGTGAGTAGTTCGTTTAGTTCTTGAGGACATGGGTGAAGTCTAAATGTTAGTAGTGAAGTATGGTTGAGTAATATTCAATGTTATGATATTTAAGTTGTGGTGTTATTCTTCTAGTGGTGTCATGTGAACGTCGACTACATGACACTTCATCTTTATGGGCCTAGGGGAATGCATCTTGTATTCGTTTGCCAATTGCGGGGTTACCGGAGTGACAGAAACCTGAACCCCCGTTGGTATATCGATGCAGGAGGGATAGCAGGATCTCAGAGTTTAAGGCTGTGGTTAGATTTATCTTAATTACTTTCTTGTAGTTGCGGATGCTTGCAAGGGGTAGAATCACAAGTATGTATTAGTCCTAGGAAGAGCGGTACATTAGCATAGGTTTACCCACACAACACTTATCAAAACAATGAAGATTAATTAGCCGTATGTAGCGAAAGCACTAGACTAAAATCCCGTGTGTCCTCAAGAACGTTTGGTCATTATAAGTAAACAAATCGGCTTGTCCTTTATGCTAAAAAGGATTGGGCCACTCGCTGCAATTGTTACTCTCGCACTTTACTTACTCGTACTTTATTCATCTGCTACATCAAAACCCCCTGAATACTTGTCTGTGAGCATTTACAGTGAATCCTTCATCGAAACTGCTCGTCAACACCTTCTGCTCCTCGTTGGGATCGACATTCTTACTTATCGAAAATACTACGATACACCCCCTATACTTGTGGGTCATCAAGACTATTTTCTGGTGCCGTTGCCGGGGAGTGAAGCGCTATTGGTAAGTGGAATTGGTAAGGGAAACTTTTACTGTTTGTGTTGATTTTATTTCTGCCTGCTGCTATAATTCATTATGGAGAGATCTTCTCTTGAGTTTTTATTTGGAAAATCTACTACTACTGCAAAGGTAGTGGATGAGGCGCCAGGTGAGGAAGAAATACCATACAAAATACCTATGAAAATTATTGAACGTGTAGTGGATAACCGTTATACAGGGGATGGAACTGTCCATCCTGGAGATCATTTACTGTTCTTGCATGAATTATGCGGTTTATTCAAGTGTGCAGGTATTGCTATGGATGAAGTGAGGAAGAAACTATTCTCTATATCGCTGTCTGGTAAAGCGGCGCATTGGTATAAATTACTGGATAATGGGTATTCTCTTGAATGGAATGATATCGTGCCCCGGTTTTATTCTAAGTTCTATCCTCCAAGTGAAATTCACAAGGATCAGAACCGCATATATAATTTTTGGCCTCATGATGGAGAGAGTATTGCCCAAGCGTGGGGGAGATTGAAGTCTTTAATGCTCAAATGCCCCATTCATGAGCTTCCTAGTAATGTTATTATTGATAATTTCTATGCAAGACTTTCTTTTCAAGACAAGACCTTGCTGGATACTTCTTGTTCTGGATCATTTACACGCAACAAAGAAGAGTTTAAAAGGGACCTTCTTAATCGGATCCAGGAGAATACTGAAGGATGGGAGAACGACAAAGATAGAGAATCAGGTATAAATTATGATTATAAATGCATTGAAGCTTTTATGGATACTGATAAATTTCGTAATAGGAGTGCTACTTATGGTCTTGATTCTCAAGTTGCTGCAAATCTTTATAAAGCTTTTGCCTCTCATTATGAATTGCCTAAGAAGAATTTTGATAAGTATCATGAACCGTATAAAGATAAAATTGATTCATCTATAAATAAATGTGTTGTAGTTGAAACTGTTGATCATGTTATTCCTGAAGCTTATATTGAAAAAACTCCTTTCCCTGCTAAAATGAAGGAGTACTCTGTTATAAATAGTGCGGTTAATAAAAGTGAAAAGAAACCTATAGAATCTGAAGAACAAATAAAGGTTGAACCTTCTGTTGCAATAGTTAAAGATCTTGTGACTGAAAATGTGGAGGATGGTCATATTATTTTCTGTGAAGATGCCTCTAATATTGTTTCACATCCTAATAAGTCTAGGAAAGCTAGTGTTCCTATGCTATCTGTTAGAATTGGTGATCATTGTTATTATGGTTTATGCGATATTGGTGCAAGTATTAGTGCTATTCCTTATGAGCTTTATACAGAGATTATGCACGAAATTGGTTCTTGTGAACTTGAAGATATTGATGTGGTTATTCGGCTGGCTAATAGAGAAACTATCTCTCCAATTGGTATTGTTCGAGATGTGGAAGTTCTATGTGGTAAGATTAAATATCCTACTGACTTTTTGGTACTTGGTTCTGCTGCTAGTAAGTATTGTCCTATCATTTTTGGTAGACCTTTTCTAAATACTTGTGGAGCTGTTATAGATTGCAAGAAAGAGAAAATTTTGACTAAATTTGCTGGTGAATCTTATGAGTTTAACTTCTCTAAATTTTCCAAAGCTCCTTATAAAGCTGATTCACCTAATAATGATTTTAGAGTTGAACAGTGTGCATCTATTGCTCTTGCCCCTAATAATCCTTTGCAGCAACATTTGGAGAATAGTGAGAGTGAAGTTTTTAGGGAAGAAAGAAATGAGCTTGATGAAATTTTCCTTCGTCAACCTATTCTTAAGCATGATTTACCGGTAGAAGATCTGGGTACAACACCACCACCAAAGGAAGATCCTGTCTTTGATTTAAAACCATTGCCTGATATTCTTAAATATGCTCATATTGATGATAAGAAAATATATCCTGTTATTATTAGTTCTAAGCTTTCAGAGTTCGAAGAAGAAATGTTATTGGAAATACTGAAGAAGCACCGAGGAGCTATTGGTTACACTCTTGATGACTTGAAGGGGATTTCTCCCTCTATTTGCCAACATGCCATTAATATGGAAGATGATGTGAAGCCTGTTGTTGAACATCAGCGTCGTCTAATTCCTAAGATGAAGGATGTGGTAAGAAATGAGGTATTAAGACTTCTTGAAGCTGGTATTATATATCCTATTGCTGATAGTAGATGGGTTAGTCCTGTGCATTGTGTTCCTAAGAAAGGAGGAATGACTGTTGTGCCTAATGATAATGATGAGCTCATCCCTCAAAGAGTAGTTGTAGGGTATAGAATGTGCATTGATTATCGAAAAGTTAATAAGGTTACTAAGAAAGATCATTACCCTTTACCTTTTATTGATCAAATGTTAGAAAGGTTATCCAAAAATACTCATTTTTTTGCTTTCTTGATGGTTATTCTGGGTTTCACAAATTGCTGTTAAAACTAAGGATCAAGAGAAAACCACTTTCACTTGTCCCTATGGAACTTATGCTTATAGACGTATGCCTTTTGGTTTATGTAATGCTCCTGCTACTTTTCAAAGGTGCATGTCTGCTATTTTTCATGGCTTTTGCGAGAGTATTGTAGAGGTATTCATGGATGATTTTTCCGTCTATGGGAATTCTTTTGATAATTGCTTGCGAAACCTTGATAAAGTTTTGCAGAGGTGTGAAGAAACTAATCTTGTTCTTAATTGGGAGAAATGCCACTTTATGGTTAATGAAGGAATTGTATTGGGACATAAAATTTCCGAGAGAGGTATCAAAGTTGATAGAGCTGAAGTTGAAGCAATTGAGAAGATGCCCTATCCTAGGAATGTTAAAGGTATTCGCAGTGTTCTTGGTCATGCTGGGATTTATAGGAGGTTTATTAAAGACTTCTCCAAGATTTCAAAGCCTCTTACTAATCTTCTTCAAAAAGATGTACCTTTTGTTTGTGATGATGATTGTAAGGAAGCTTTTGAAACTCTAAAGAAAGCCTTAACAAATGCTCCTATAGTCGAACCTCCTGATTGGAACTTACCTTTTGAAATTATGTGTGATGCTAGTGATTTTGCTGTAGGCGCTGTTCTTGGACAGCGAGTAAATAAAAAATTGAATGTTATTCATTATGCTAGTAAAACCCTTGATGCTGCTCAAAGAAATTATGCTACTACTGAAAAAGAATTGTTAGCTGTAGTCTTTGCTTGTGATAAGTTTAGATCTTATATTATTGATTCAAAAGTTACTATTCATACTGATCATGCTGCAATCAGATACCTTATGCAAAAGAAAGATGCTAAGCCAAGGCTTATTAGATGGGTACTTCGGTTGCAAGAATTTGATTTACATATTGTAGATAGGAAAGGTGCTGATAATCCTGTTGCTGATAATTTGTCTAGATTGGAAAATATTGCTTATGATCCTGTTCCTGTTAATGATAGTTTTCCAAATGAACAATTGGCCGTAATAAAGGTGAGCTCGCGAGACAGTCCTTGGTATGCTGACTATGCTAACTTTATTGTTTCCAAGTACTTGCCTCCAACCTTTTCAGCCCAGCAAAGGAGGACATTCTTTTATGACTTGAGGCATTATTTCTGGGATGACCCACACTTATATAAAGAAGGAGTGGATGGTATTCTGCGAATATGTGTTCCCGAATATGAACAGCAAGAGATATTGAGTAAATGTCATGGTAGTGCTTATGGAGGACATCACGCCGGAGATAGAACCGCGCAAAAGGTTCTACAATCAGGTTTTTATTGGCCAACTCTCTTCAAAGATGCAAGGAAGTTTATTTTATCTTGTGATGAATGTCAAAGGGTTGGTAATATCTCCAGACGCAATGAAATGCCTATGAATTATACTCTTGTTATTGAACCGTTTGATTGTTGGGGATTTGACTTCATGGGACCTTTTCCCTCTTCATAAGGTAACACTCATATACTTGTTGCTGTTGATTATGTTACTAAATGGGTGGAAGCCATACCTACAAAAAGTGCTGATGGTGAGACCTCTTTAAGAATGCTTTTAGATATTATTTTTCCTCGATTTGGAGTTCCTAGATATATTATGACTGATGGAGGTTCTCATTTTATTCATGGTGGTTTTAGGAAAACTCTTGCTAAATATGGTATTAATCATAGAATTGCTTCCGCTTATCATCCTCAAACTAGTGGGCAAGTAGAATTATCAAATAGAGAGATTAAAGCTATCTTGCAAAAGACTGTTAATAAAACTAGAAAGAATTGGGCTAGTAAATTGAAGGAAGCACTATGGGCTTATAGAACTGCTTATAAAAATCCCATGGGTATGTCACCTTATAAAATGGTCTATGGAAAAGCTTGTCATTTACCTTTAGAACTAGAGCACAAAGCTTATTGGGCTGTAAGAGAACTAAATAAAGATCCTAAACTAGCCGGTAAGAAGAGATTGCTACAATTGAGTTCTCTAGATGAATGGAGAAGTGAAGCTTATGAAAATGCTAAACTCTTCAAAGAGAAAGTTAAGAAATGGCATGATAGAAGAATTATCAAAACAGAATTTAATATTGGGGATAAAGTCCTATTGTATCGGTCTCGTCTCAGATTCTTTGCAGGAAAATTACTCTCGAAATGGGAAGGATCATATGTCGTTGAGGAGGTGTATCGTTCAGGAGCAATTAAAATTAGCTCTCTCCAAGGCAATGCCACACAAGTGGTGAATGGACAAAGACTCAAGCATTATATCTCAGGTGATTCTTATAATGTAGATGTTGATGTTATTCGAGTGGAAACACCGGAGGCTTTCATCAAAGGTCAAATTGACAGTCCGCCAGGACTCGACTTTGAATAGGTAACAATACTGGTAATAAAAAGTTCGCGATTTACTTTCCGAACAATATTTTTGCTGTTTTTGGAAAATATGAAAAATTACGAGTTCGAAACGGAGTGGAGGAGACGCACGAGGGCGTGCCCTCATAGGCCGGCGCGGGCCCCAGCCTGGCCGCGCCGCCCTATGAGCTGGCCGCCTCGTCGCCTCTTTCCGACTCTGGTTCGACCTGGTACTTTCCTTTTGTCGTGAAAATTCCTGCTATATAATCCCCCGGACCCCTGGAGGTCCGTATATCGTTTTCTCGACGTGTTTTGTTTCGAGCTGTTTTTGCCAGGATTTGCTTCGGATCAAGAGCCATCATGTCTTCGTCAGAAACTCCTAAGGACGGCTTCTGCGAGGACGTCGTCAACTTGTACATGAACGAGCTGAAGATGCACCCCAAGGAGTTGCTGCTCGTTGATGGAGAGTTGCAGATCAAAGATGTCCAGGGTCCTAAAGGAGAAGGAAGCTTGGAAGACAGGATGGAGAAGCTAGAACAAGAGGTCTTCAACTACAAGAAGATGGCTGAGCGTGAGGTGGACATCTTCCACAAGATTGTATCTGAACTTATTGATGCACACGAGAAGGAAACTGCAAAGCTATGAGACGACATCCTCTCTCTTCACGACACCACCAAAAAACTCCAAGCTCAACTCTATGACGTTCAGAATCAGAACTGTGAGTATGAAAACAGGTTTAAACACATAAGCTATGCTGCTAGTTTTAGGATTCCCGAGACCAAGATGTCGTTTGTTGATGGAGAGCCTCTTCCTTGGAAGTCGGATGATGGGAATTCATCACCACCATCACCGAAGGAGTAATTCATCATCGGTATTGGCATCCCCTTGGTTTGTTCCAAGCTTGGGGGAGTGCCGCGGTATCACATCATCACTATCTTTTACTTTTTACTATCAAGTAGTGTCATATCATGAATAGGGAAGTTATCATATAAAATGGGTTGCAGTGTGGAAGTATCTCTCCTTTAGTTGGTTGTCTATGTATCCCTTGGTGTGAGTTATCGTTATGGAATATTAATGAGAAGTCTTATCATTTACATATTGCACATCTTATTTTAGTTTGCAATCTCTATTATATAATTGATCTTGTTATTAGTATTGGTATCACTTTGGGAGCATTGAATAAATCTATTTGGTTTTGGCAAACTTAGCATTGGTCATTAGCAATAATACTTTGAGGTTTAAGTAGAAAAGAGAAATACATTCAGTTGTTTCGTTGACTTCCTTTCTTGTTAGCTCATAGCTTATTATTCCGAAGTTAAAATTGTTTGTGCTTACAAGAAAGATGCATGATTGTTTCTATCATATGTATATTTGTTTGTTTCCCTCAACTCTTGTGCTTGATAATTAACCTTGCTAGCCAAAAACCTGTACTGAGAAGGAATGCTTCTCGTGCATCCAAACCTTAACCCAAACCTATGCCATTTGTGTCCACCATAACTACCTACTACATGGTATTTCCTGCCATTCCAAGTAAATACTTCGTGTGCTACCTTTAAACAATTCAAAATTTATTATCTCTTATTTGTGTTAATGTTTTATAGCTCATGAGGAAGTATGTGGTGTTTTATCTTTCAATCTTGTTGGGCAACTTTCACCAATGGACTAGTGGCTTCATCCGCTTATCCAGTAATTTTGCAAAAAGAGCTGGCAATGGGATTCCCAGTCCCAAGTTAATTAACCATCATAATGTTACAAAAATAGACACTCCTCCATGGTATGTGATTGTTGGACGGCACCCGAGGATTCGGTTAGCCATGGCTTGAGAAAGCAAAGGTGGGGAGGAGTGTCATCTAAATAAAACTAAAATAAAAAGGCACTCCTTCATGGTATGAGATTGTTGCCAGGCACCGGAAGATTCGGTTAGCCATGGTTTGTGAAAGCAAAGGTTGGAAGGAGTGCCAACCAAAAATAAAACTGTATGGGAGCCGCTCTTCGAGAGTTTGTCTGGCAAGGGGGTTAGAGTACCCGCTACCAGTCGTTGACAACAATAAACACCTCTCAAAATGTTACTTTTATTCTTTTTATATGATTTCAAAACTGAAAAAGCTCTAGCACATGATTTAATCCCTGCTTCCCTCTGCGAAGGGTCTGTCTTCTACTTTATGTTGAGTCAGTAAACCTATTTCCCTCCATCTTAAGCAAGCATTTGAGTTGTTGTGATCAAATCATCTATATTGTGATTTACTTCATCATGTCTTTTACTCTTTCTTGTTTAGTACAAGTTTTATCCGAATGAATATAGCTTTGAAAGTTATCAATGATTATGAGGAGATTATTATGATTGAGTATGCAAGCTGTGCCATATAAACTTTAACATGAAAGTTCTGCTCAATAGATAAGTATAACTTGTTAATTGTTCTCTGACCAAGAACAAAGTTTGCCATCACCAACTATGATTTCTTATGCACCTTTATTTGTGATTACCTTATACTTGTTTCAAGTTGAATTATATGAGGAAGTTGTCTACTAGAATGTCTTTTGTGAATGAATATGATGCTTCTTGTCCGTATTTTATTTATCGACTCTTCACTCCATAAACATGTGGTCCTGTTTACCGAGTTTAGTTTCGCTTGGGGACAAGCGAAGTCTAAGCTTGGGGGGAGTTGATACGTCCAATTTGCATCACTATTTTATATCATAATTTGTTGTTATTCATTGATATATTTCATATTTGGAGATGATACTTATGTTATTTCATCTATTTTGCATGTTTCATGATTATTGGAGGATCGCACACCGGAGTCAGGATTCTGCTGGAAAAAGCGCCGTCAGAATGCAATATTTCGGAAGATCAACAATTGACGGAATTTATATGAAAAATCCTATTTTTCCAGAAGACGAAGGGAGCCAGAAGGGGGAGCCGAGGAGGGCCGCCATGGGCCCACCTCATGGGCCGGCGCGGGCCCTGCCCTGGCTGCGCCGCCCTGTGAGGAGGGGGCCCACAGCCCCCTCTGGCCTCATCTCCTTCGCGTATTTCTTCGTCCCGAAAACCTAAGCTCCAGGGGGACAGTCGCGAAGAGTTACAGCCGCCTCTGCGGGGCGGAGAACACCAGAGAGAAAAGAGCTCTCCGGCAGGCTGAGATTCGCCGGGGAAATTCCCTCCCGGAGGGGGAAATCGACACCATCGTCACCGTCATCGAGCTGGACATCATCTCCATCACCATCATCATCATCTCCATCATCATCACCGCCGTCTCCACCGCTGCACATCGTCACCGTTGTAACAATTTGGGTTTGATCTTGATTGTTTGATAGGGGAAACTCTCCCGGTGTTGATTTCCACTTGTTATTGATGCTATTGAGTAAAACCGTTGAACCAAGGTTTATGTTCAGATTGTTATTCACCATCATATCACCTCTGATCATGTTCCATATGATGTCTCGTGAGTAGTTCGTTTAGTTCTTGAGGACATGGGTGAAGTCTAAATGTTAGTAGTGAAGTATGGTTGAGTAATATTCAATGTTATGATATTTAAGTTGTGGTGTTATTCTTCTAGTGGTGTCATGTGAACGTCGACTACATGACACTTCACCTTTATGGGCCTAGAGGAATGCATCTTGTATTCGTTTGCCAATTGCGGGGTTGCCGGAGTGTCAGAAACCTGAACCCCCGTTGGTATATCGATGCAGGAGGGATAGCAGGATCTCAGAGTTTAAGGCTGTGGTTAGATTTATCTTAATTACTTTCTTGTAGTTGCGGATGCTTGCAAGGGGTATAATCACAAGTATGTATTAGTCCTAGGAAGGGCGGTACATTAGCATAGGTTCACCCACACAACACTTATCAAAACAATGAAGATTAATTAGCTGTATGTAGCGAAAGCACTAGACTAAAATCCCGTATGTCCTCAAGAACGTTTGGTCATTATAAGTAAACAAACCGGCTTGTCCTTTGTGCTAAAAAGGATTGGGCCACTCGCTGCAATTATTACTCTCGCACTTTACTTACTCGTACTTTATTCATCTGCTACATCAAAACCCCCTGAATACTTGTCTGTGAGCATTTACAGTGAATCCTTCATCGAAACTGCTCGTCAACACCTTCTGCTCCTCGTTGGGATCGACATTCTTACTTATCGAAAATACTACGATACACCCCCTATACTTGTGGGTCATCAGCCCTGCTTGGCAGCGAACCTGTATCAAGGGCATCGTTTCCGCGGCCATCGCTTCCGCCACAACCTTCGCTATCAATGTTGCGGCCGCCTCTTCTGCGCGCGCACTGGCGGGTGACGGCTGGGCTTCCGCGCCGCCTTCAATGGTATCGTTTCCCGCTCACGGTTGGCCTTAAAAGTCGACCGGCATCGTTCCTGGCATCGCTCACACCACGGACACCTCCACTCCCACCACCGCTGCGTGCCGCCGGAGCACCATGGGGAAGAAGAAGAACGACTTTGAGTCGTCCGGCAGCGGCACCAAGAAGGCGGAGCGGCCGCACAGGGTGCCGCTTGTAGGATAACGTTGCATAGAAAACAAAAATTTTCCTACGGCGAACACGCAATCCAAGCCAAGATGCAATCTAGAAGACGGTAGCAACGAGGGGGTATCGAGTCTCACCCTTGAAGAGATTCCAAAGCCTACAAGATGAGGCTCTTGTTGCTGCGGTAGACGATCACTTGCCGCTTGCAAAAGCGCGTAGAAGATCTTGATCACGATCGGTTCCGGCGCCACGAACGGGCAGCACCTCCGTACTCGGTCACACGTTCGGTTGTTGATGAAGACGACGTCCACCTCCCCGTTCCAGCGGGCAGCGGAAGTAGTAGCTCCTCTTGAATCCGACAGCACGACGGCGTGGTGTCGGTGGCGGTGTAGAAGTCCGGCGGAGCTTCGCTAAGCTACGCGGGCAATATGAAGTGGAGGAGCAAAGCTAGGGTTTGGGAGGGGGTGGCCGGCCACTCAAGGGGGGCGGCCAAGCTATGGTCTTGGGGGTGGCCGGCCCCCTCCCTTGGCCCCTCATTATATAGGTGGATCCCAAGTGTTGGTGTCCAAGTCTTCGAATAAGACCCGAAACCAAAACCTTCCATAGGAGGGGGAAACCTAGCCCAACTAGGACTCCCACCCAAAGGTGGGATTCCCACCTCCCATGTGGGGGGTGGCCGGCCCCCTATGGTGGAGTCCACTTGGGACTCCACCCCATCTAGGGCTGGCCGGCCATGGAGGTGGAGTCCCTTGTGGACTCCACCTTCCTTGGTGGTTTCTTCCGGACTTTTCTAGAACCTTCTAGAACCTTCCATAGAACCTTCCGCGACATTTTATTTCACATAAAATGACATCCTATATATGAATCTTATTCTCCGGACCATTCCGGAACTCCTCGTGATGTCCGGGATCTCATCCGGGACTCAGAACAAATATTCGAACTCCATTCCATAATTCAAGTGCTACCATTTCAACATCCAACTTTAAGTGTGTCACCCTACGGTTCGAGAACTATGCGGACATGGTTGAGTACTCACTCCGACCAATAACCAACAGCGGGATCTGGAGATCCATAATGGCTCCCACATATTCAACGATGACTTTAGTGATCGAATGAACCATACACATATATTACCAATTCCCTTTGTCTCGCGATATTTTACTTGTCCGAGGTTTGATCTTCGGTATCACTCTATACCTTGTTCAACCTCGTCTCTTGACAAGTACTCTTTACTCGTACCGTGGTATGTGGTCTCTTATGAACTCATTCATATGCTTGCAAGACATTAGACGACATTCCACCGAGAGGGCCCAGAGTATATCTATCCGTCATCGGGATGGACAAATCCCACTCTTGATCCATATGCCTCAACTCATACTTTCCGGATACTTAATCCCACCTTTATAGCCACCCATTTACGCAGTGGTGTTTGGTGTAATCAAAGTACCTTTCCGGTATAAGTGATTTACATGATCTCATGGTCATAAGGACTAGGTAACTATGTATCGAAAGCTTATAGCAAATAACTTAATGACGAGATCTTATGCTACGCTTAATTGGGTGTGTCCATTATATCATTCACACAATGACATAACCTTGTTATTAATAACATCCAATGTTCATGATTATGAAACTAATCATCCATTAATCAACAAGCTAGTTTAAGAGGCATACTAGGGACTTCTTGTTTGTCTACATATCACACATGTACTAATGTTTCGGTTAATACAATTCTAGCATGATATATAAACATTTATCATAAACATAAAGATATAAATAATAACCACTTTATTATTGCCTCTAGGGCATATCTCCTTCAGTCTCCCACTTGCACTAGAGTCAATAATCTAGATTACATTGTAATATACCTAACACCCATGGCATTCTGGTGTTGGTCATGCTTTGCCCTAGGGAGAGCTTTAGTCAACGGATCTGCTACATTCAGATCAGTGTGTACTTTGCAAATCTTTACTTCTCCATCTTCGATGTACTCGCGAATCGAGTGGTAACGCAGCTTGATATGCTTCAGCCTCTTGTGTGACCTTGGCTCTTGTGCATTGGCGATGGCACCCATGTTAGCAGGGTTCATGATTAATGGGTCCAATGCACTAGGAACCACACCGAGCTCTACAATGAACCTCTTCATCCATACCGCTTCGATGAAGCCTCTGAAGCCGCTATGTACTACTGATTCCGTTGAAGACTTCGCCACCGTGCACCGCTTCGAGCTTGCCCACCATCGCAGCACCATTCAATATAAACACGTACCAGATTGTGACTTAGAGTCATCAGGATCAGTGTTCCAACTTGCATCGGTGTAACCGTTTACAACGAGCTCTTGGTCACCTCCATAACAAAGAAACATATCCTTAGTTCTTTTCAAGTACTTCAGGATATTCTTGACCGCTGTCCAGTGTTCCATTCCTGGATCACTTTGATATCTGCTAGTCAAACTAACAGCATGTGCTATATCCGGTCTAGTACATAGCATGGCATACATGATAGAGCCTTCTGCCGAGGCATAGGGGATGTTACACATCCTTTCTCTTTCTTCTGCCGTAGCCGGTCCTTGAGTTTTACTCAATACCTTGCCTGGTAACATTGGTAAGAACCCTTTCTTACTTTCGTCCATTCTAAACTTCTTTAGAATCTTGTCCAGATATGTACTCTGTGATAGCCCTATTAGGCGTCTTGATCTATCTCTATAAATCTTGATGCCTAATATATATGATGCTTCACCAAGGTCTTTCATTGAAAAACTATTATTCAAATAACCCTTAACACTGCTTAATAGTTCTATATCATTCCCGATCAATAATATGTCATCTACATATAATATCGGGAATGCTACCGAGCTCCCACTCACTTTCTTGTAAATACAGGCCTCTCCATGACACTGTATAAACCCGAAGTCTTTGATCACCTTATCAAAGCGTCGGTTCCAACTTCTTGATGCTTGCTTCAGTCCATAAATTGAACGCTGAAGTTTGCATACTTTGTCAGCATTTTTAGGATCGACAAAACCTTTGGGTTGTACCATATACAACTCTTCCTCAATGTCTCCATTAAGGAACGCCGTTTTGACATCCATCTGCCAAATCTCATAATCGAAAAATGCAGCTATTGCTAACAAAATCCTCACAGATTTTAGCTTCGCTACAGGTGAGAAAGTCTCATCGTAGTCAACTCCTTGAATTTGTCGGAAACCCTTTGCGACAAGTCGAGCTTTATAGACAGTAATATTACCATCAGCATCTGTTTTTCTCTTGAAGATCCATTTATTCTCGACAGCCTTTCGGCTATCAGGTAAGTCTACCAAAGTCCATACTTTGTTATCATACATGGATCCCATTTCGGATTTCATGGCTTCTTGCCATTTGTTGGAATCTGGGCTCATCATCGCTTCTTCATACGTCGCAGGGTCCTCATCATTGTTATCTACAATCATGACATTTAGACAAGGATCATACCAATCAGAGTGGCACGTTCCCTTGTCGATCTGCGAGGTTCAGTAGTTTCCTCGTTCGAAGTTTCATGATCATTATCATTAGCTTCCTCTGTTGCCGGTGTAGGCGGTGACAGTACAACTTCCGATCGCGCTACTCTGATCAACGAGTATAGATTCATCAATCTCATCGAGTTCTACTTTTCTTCCAGTCACTTCTTTAGTGAGAAATTCTTTCTCAAGAAAGGTTCCGTTCTTAGCAACAAAGATTTTGCCTTCGGATTTGTGATAGAAAGTGTACCCTATAGTTTCCTTAGGGTATCCTATGAAGACGCATTTCTCCGCTTTGGGTTCTAGCTTGTCCGGTTGTAACTTCTTTACATAGGCTTCGCAACCCCAAACTTTCAGAACGATGACTTAGGTTTCTTATTAAACCATAATTCATACGGTGTCGTTTCTACGGATTTTGATGGTGCTCTATTTAAAGTGAATGCGGCTGTCTCTAATGCATAACTCCAAAATGATAACGGCAAATCTGTAAGAGACATCATACTACGAACCATATCTAAGAGAGTTCGATTACGACGTTCGGACACACCGTTTCGTTGAGGTGTTCCCGGCGGTGTCAATTGTGAAAGTATTCCGCATTTCTTTAAATGCATGCCAAACTCATAACTCAGATATTCACCTCCACGATCAGATCGTAGAAATTTGATCTTCTTGTTACGTTGATTTTCTACTTCACTTTGAAATTCCTTAAACTTCTCGAAAGTTTCGGATTTATGTTTCATGAAATAGATATACCCATATCTACTCAGATCATCTGTGAAGGTTAGAACATAACGATAACCACCGCGCGATGCTACGCTCATTGGTCCACATACATCTGTATGTATGATTTCCAATAAGTCAGGAGCTCGCTCCATCATACCAGAAAATGGAGTCTTTGTCATTTTACCCATTAGACATGCTTCGCATCTATCAAGTGACTCAAAGTCAAGTGATTCAAGTAATCCATCGGTATGGAGTTTCTTCATGCGTTTCACTCCAATATGACCAAGACGATTGCCACATATAAGTAGAATTATCATTAAGTTTAATTCGCTTAGCATCAATGTTATGTATATGCGTATCACTACTATCGAGATCTAATAGAAATAAGCCATTCTTTTGTGGTGCTCGACCATAAAAGATATTATTCATAAAAATAGAACAACCATTATTCTCAGACTTGAATGAATAACCGTCTTGCATTAAACAAGATCCAGATATAATGTTCATGCTCAACGCAGTACATAATAGCAATTATTTAGGCTTAAAACTAATCCCGAAGGTAGATGTAGAGGAAGTGTGCCGATTGCGATCACATTGACCTTGGATCCGTTTCCAACGCGCATCGTCACTTCATCTTTCAGCTTGTCGTTTATTCTTTAGTTCCTGTTTCGAGTTACAAATATGAGCAACCGAACCAAGATCAAATACCTGTGTACTAGAACGAGAACCAGTGAAATGAACATCTATAACATGTATATCAAATATACCTTCTTTCTTCTTCTTGACAAGGCCGCTCTTCAGATCAGCCAGATACTTGGAGCAATTACGCTTCCAGTGTCCCTTCTCCTTGCAGTAATAGCACTCAGCATTAGGCTTAGGGCCGTTCTTAGGTTTCATAGGAGGCGTGGCAGCTTTCTTGCCACCCTTCTTGAATTTTCCCTTAGACTTGCCCTGTTTCTTGAAACTGGTGGTCTTGTTGACCATCAACACTTGATGCTCTTTCTTGATCTCAATCTCAGCAGCTTTTAGCATGCCAAAAAGTTCAGGTAACTCCTTGTTCATGTTCTCGCATATTGTAGTTCATCACAAAGTTCTTGTAACTTGGTGGCAGTGATTGAAGGACACGATTAATCCCGATCTGTTAGGAATCACTATTCCCAAGTCATCGAGTTTCTTCGCATGCCCGGTCATGGCGAGCATGTGCTCACTAACGGAGCTGCCTTCTTCCATCATACAACTGAAGAAATGTTTCGATGCTTCATAGCATTCCCATCGCCGCATGAGTCTCGAATATAGCTTTCAGCTCATTCATCAACTCATGAGGATCATGGTGCTCAAAACGTTTTTGAAGATCGGATTCCGCATCGCACAGGATGGCACACCGAACTTGAGAGTACCGAGTTTTTCGAGTCGCGTAAACAGCTTTTACTTCATCGGATTCATTTTCTGCAGGAGGGTCACCTAGCGGTGCATCAAGCACAAATTGCAGATTTCCGCCGAGAGGAAGATCCTCACATGACGGAACCAGTCGCTGAAGGTGCTACCGTGGCGCGTAAGTTTCTCTTACTCGACGAACGGATTAAAATTGATTGGGGACGCCATCTCTACAACATATATTTGCAATAGTTTAGACTAAGTTTATGACAAATTGAGTTCAAATTTTAATTCAACATAATTAAAAACCTAAGTGAACTCCCACTCAAAACAATATCCCTCGCATTGTCTTAGTGATCACACGAACCAAATCCACCGCACCTAAACCCGATCATCACGAGAAAAGGTGTGATTTCAATGGCGAACACTCAAAGTGTTCATCATATCAACCATATGATTCATGCTCTACCTTTCGGTATCACGTGTTCCGAGACCATGTCCGTACATGCTAGGCTCGTCAAGGCCACCTTAGTATCCGCATGTGCAAAACTGTCTTGCACCCGTTATATGTACTTATTGAATCTATCACACCCGATCATCACGAGGTGCTTCAAACGACAAGACTTGGCAACGGTGCTACTAAGGATGAACACTTTATTATCTTGATATTTTAGTGAGGGATCATCTTATAATGCTACCGTCGCGATCTAAGCAAAATAAGATGCATAAAAAGGATTAACATCACATGCAGTTCATATGTGATATGATATGGCCCTTTTGTTCTTGCGCCTTTGATCTTCATCTCCAAAGCACGGATATGATCTCCATCATCTTCGGGCATGATCTCCATCATCGTCGGCGTAGCGTCAAGGTCAATGGCGCCGTCTTCATGATTGTCCTCCATGTAGCAACTATTACAACTACTTTGAAATACTACTCAACATGAAATTTAAAGACAACCATAAGGCTCCTGCCGGTTGCCACAATACAATAATGATCATCTCATACATATTCATCATCACATTATGGCCATATCACATCACCAAACCCTGCAAAAACAAGTTAGACGTCTCTAATTTGGTTTGCATATTTTACGTGGTTTAGGGTTTTCGAGAGAGATCTAATCTACCTACGAACATGAACCACAACGTTGATACTAATGTTTTCAATAGAAGAGTAAATTGAATCTTTACTATAGTAGGAGAGACAGACACCCGCAAAGCCTCTTATGCAATACAAGTTGCATGTCGAACGAGGAACAAGTCTCATGAACGCGGTCATGTAAAGTTAGTCCGAGCCGCTTCATCCCACTATGCCATAAAGATGCAAAGTACTCAAACTAAAGATAACAAGAGCATCAACGCCCACAAACCATTGTGTTCTACTCGTGCAACCATCTATGCATAGACACGGCTCGATACCACTGTAGGATAACGTTGCATAGAAAACAAAAATTTTCCTACGGCGAACACGCAATCCAAGCCAAGATGCAATCTAGAAGACGGTAGCAACGAGGGGGTATCGAGTCTCACCCTTGAAGAGATTCCAAAGCCTACAAGATGAGGCTCTTGTTGCTGCGGTAGACGATCACTTGCCGCTTGCAAAAGCGCGTAGAAGATCTTGATCACGATCGGTTCCGGCGCCACGAACGGGCAGCACCTCCGTACTCGGTCACACGTTCGGTTGTTGATGAAGACGACGTCCACCTCCCGTTCCAGCGGGCAGCGGAAGTAGTAGCTCCTCTTGAATCCGACAGCACGACGGCGTGGTGTCGGTGGCGGTGTAGAAGTCCAGCGGAGCTTCGCTAAGCTACGCGGGCAATATGAAGTGGAGGAGCAAAGCTAGGGTTTGGGAGGGGGTGGCCGGCCACTCAAGGGGGCGGCCAAGCTATGGTCTTGGGGGTGGCCGGCCCCCTCCCTTGGCCCCTCATTATATAGGTGGATCCCAAGTGTTGGTGTCCAAGTCTTCGAATAAGACCCGAAACCAAAACCTTCCATAGGAGGGGGAAACCTAGCCCAACTAGGACTCCCACCCAAAGGTGGGATTCCCACCTCCCATGTGGGGGTGGCCGGCCCCTATGGTGGAGTCCACTTGGGACTCCACCCCATCTAGGGCTGGCCGGCCATGGAGGTGGAGTCCCTTGTGGACTCCACCTTCCTTGGTGGTTTCTTCCGGACTTTTCTAGAACCTTCTAGAACCTTCCATAGAACCTTCCGCGACATTTTATTTCACATAAAATGACATCCTATATATGAATCTTATTCTCCGGACCATTCCGGAACTCCTCGTGATGTCCGGGATCTCATCCGGGACTCCGAACAAATATTCGAACTCCATTCCATAATTCAAGTGCTACCATTTCAACATCCAACTTTAAGTGTGTCACCCTACGGTTCGAGAACTATGCGGACATGGTTGAGTACTCACTCCGACCAATAACCAACAGCGGGATCTGGAGATCCATAATGGCTCCCACATATTCAACGATGACTTTAGTGATCGAATGAACCATACACATATATTACCAATTCCCTTTGTCTCGCGATATTTTACTTGTCCGAGGTTTGATCTTCGGTATCACTCTATACCTTGTTCAACCTCGTCTCCTGACAAGTACTCTTTACTCGTACCGTGGTATGTGGTCTCTTATGAACTCATTCATATGCTTGCAAGACATTAGACGACATTCCACCGAGAGGGCCCAGAGTATATCTATCCGTCATCGGGATGGACAAATCCCACTGTTGATCCATATGCCTCAACTCATACTTTCCGGATACTTAATCCCACCTTTATAGCCACCCATTTACGCAGTGGTGTTTGGTGTAATCAAAGTACCTTTCCGGTATAAGTGATTTACATGATCTCATGGTCATAAGGACTAGGTAACTATGTATCGAAAGCTTATAGCAAATAACTTAATGACGAGATCTTATGCTACGCTTAATTGGGTGTGTCCATTATATCATTCACACAATGACATAACCTTGTTATTAATAACATCCAATGTTCATGATTATGAAACTAATCATCCATTAATCAACAAGCTAGTTTAAGAGGCATACTAGGGACTTCTTGTTTGTCTACATATCACACATGTACTAATGTTTCGGTTAATACAATTCTAGCATGATATATAAACATTTATCATAAACATAAAGATATAAATAATAACCACTTTATTATTGCCTCTAGGGCATATCTCCTTCACCGCTGCCCGTCAGCGTGGTGCGGGTAATGCACGCGAACTGGACTCCGTGCGACGGCTAGGGGCCATCCACATGCTTGGCGGCTGGCGGCTAAGCTACCTCCGGGTGCCCGTCCCGCCCGTGTCTGCGCGCGAGCCATATAGGAGCGCCGAGATACGGTGCGACGGTACCTGCCGCCGGACCTCCGGGCCGATCCCGCCTACGCCATCGACTCCGACACCTGGCGCACCTGGCGCGAGTCCGAGAAGGATCTGAGGAGGAGGGCGGGCTTCCTCGGCGACAAGGACTTCCCCTTTGACCGTCCACCAGCTCCTCGTCGTCCAACACGGCAGGCGCCGGTGCTTGCACAGGACGACGATGGTAGCGACGACGAGGACTACAACGAGGCGTTGGACTACCACAACAAGGAGACCAAGGACGACAACGACGACTATGTCGCGTGCATTTCTCAGGAATGGTAGTTGGCCATGGCGGAGGGCCGGAAGTTCGAGTACCCGGACAACATGACGGATGACGAGATCGCGAGGCTTTGCGTCCTCGTCTCGAAGGTGGACTGACCGGTGCAGCCGCCGCTGCCCCGGTATGCCACCGGCATCATGCTGCTGGGTCTCACAGAAGAAGAGGCCCTACGACGGGCGCTCCGGTACTCGGCTGCGCCAACGGTTCAACCGCCGCCTCCACCTCCGCTGTACAACCCATGGGGGCCTCCACCTCCACCACCGGCGTGGGCTACTCAACCTCCTCTGCCGGAGTATGCTACTCCACCTCCACCACCGCCACCACCGGCCTGGGCTGCTCCACCTCCACCACCGCTACCACCGGCCTGGGCTGCTCCACCTCCATCACCGCCGCCGGCACCGGTGTATGTTCCGTCGCTTCCCAACTAGCCGTGGGCGGTACCGAAGCTCGTCGTGATCGATAGCAACGACGAGAACCAGTAGGCGCAGCCATTCTTAGGGTTTTTATTTTCCTTTATTTTACTATGTAAATTATGTTTTTTACGTTCAAAAAATGCAAAATCGAAAAAAAAATACATCGTGCCGCCGGAGCCCGCCCCAACGCAAACGGACATGCGGTCGATTTCGACCATTTACACCAATGCAAACGAACACGCGCGTATATTTAAGACGTCCGAAATGCGTCGTCCTATTAGAGATGCTCCGTTCATGGCCATGGCCTTTATTAAAAAAACTGCCAGCTGAGGCCCCAACTTATCAAACTTTTGTATTGCTATGACACATGTTGTGCGACCCACCTTATGGCCTCATCACAAGCTAAATCAGTTTCCACGCTCAATGATTCACACGCTTGACTTAAATCGTAATGGTTGACCTTGGGTTTCTAGAAAACGTACCAGGAAACAAGCTATCTTGATGATCGCATCGTTCACTGTAGTTGCCTATTCGACCATACTTTGGAGGAGGGATCCTCACAAGGGGAGAAGAAGTATGGGTCATAGGGTGGAGAGTTCTCGGGACGGTGATACGCGATTTACTCAGCTTCGGAACACCTGCTCGAAGACAGGTTCTACAGCTGCTTGTCTGGTATTATTTGGACGCTTTCGCGTTGTTACAATGAGTTGTGGTCGTGCCTCCAGGGATCCCAGAATCCGGCTTATAAAGACGCACAGATGTAGGGTTTACACGGAGTCCTAGCCGGAATATAAGTTGCCTAACTACGCTACAATATCTTGTCGTGTACGTCAAGGATCAGCCTTCCCTTACATGTCGCACCAGATCCGACTACCCCCCATGGGCCATGCCGGATCCGACTTCCAGAGTTGGTCGGAGGATCCGGCTCTTTGTTCCTGGGCTGGACTTCATCCATCTTGATCTACAGCAACTGGGCCGCCGATGGGCCACATGCCACCATCACCATCTATGGGCCACCCGGATTTGCCGGATCTAGGCACTGTCGATGGTACACCCATGAAGTATACCCACAACAGTAGCCCTAGAGTTCTCCGAGATTCTCCTCTTGTTTCTGCCTTGCCAAATTATTGCTTCCGACAATCCTCGCGGTAACTCGTGGAAACTTGAAGAACTCCAACTTGATGATCTTTTCCTTTCCAGCTCGCATGCCGGAAAAGTCCTTCATCTCGCGGGACTTCATCCATCGACGTCATTTTTACAATGCGTTTCCGGATTACTTCCCTGCAGAGATAACGGTTGGCCGTTTTTAAATTACTACCCGGAACCTTAATAGGTTCAAACGGCTCCGCCAATCTTGGTGCCATTTTCAGGCGATTTGTGCGGTAACTTATCCTTTGCTATTTTTACCGTTAGGGTTTTGGACACGTGTCAATCATCCAACGGCGCGACGCTTGCGATCCGACCACAGGATGTGGAGCACGAATCTCATCCCCAGCCTATAAATATCTCACCGCTCACCCCTAATCACCCCATTCACCCCTTTTCACCTCTCAGCACAGTGCCGCCTCCGAGCTTCCTCCCTCCGCCGTACCGGAGTGTGCCGGAAGATCACCGGAGCCGCGCGCCGCCGTGTGCAATTCATCTAGTTCGTCATGTTCTTAAGTCCGACCGCCGGCGACTCCGACCACCGCGGAAACCATTCCGGTAAGTCCTTCGAGCTTTAGTCTTTTCGCCGAAGTTGGTAGGGATGACCAGGGTATAGAATTGGCTCCGGCTAAGGTTAGCTATCTCGCATCTTCTGCAGATGTCTTCTTCGACTCCACATCCGTCAACGTCCCAGCCCATAGCCGCGACTCCAATCTCCTCCGCTCCTCCGCCTTTCATCCCCGTCCAGCTGAATCCTTCTAAGGATTCCACCAAGGCCACGGAAGGGACATCGGCCAACCCGGAAGAAACTGCCGGGACTGAGCAGATGGAGAAGAAGGCAGAAGAAGCCGCCGCCAAGAAATCCAAGGCTCGAGCTCGCGACAGTGAGTCCAAAGGGAAGTGGTGGCCATGCACCACCACAGAAATCGAACTCCGTAACCTCGAGGCGAAAGGATTCCTGCATCCCGGATCTTGTCGAACGACTCCGGGTGCGCTGGCTCCAGCTGCCGAAGCCGAAGAGTGGGTGGTGAGCAAGGCGCTGATAGAGCGAGGATTCTTGCTGTCGCCGAGTGACTTCTTCACGGAAATCCTCCAGGCGTATCAACTGCAGCCCACAACATTTCACCCAACAGCATCCTGGCCATCAGCAACCACGTCACACTTTGCGAGGGCCACCTCCGGGTAACCCCCGATCTTCAACTGTTTCAGTATTTCTTCTTCGTCAAGAAGGAGAAAATCTCGCAGACCTCCTCGCTAGCCACCTGCGGAAACATCATCTTCAAACTCCGCCCCGGCCGAGTCTACCCTCACATCGATCGGCACGAGTCGGTACGGTACTGGTCCGGAGGCTTCTTCTATTTGAAGGATGTTTCCAATCCGGCTAGCTCGAAGGTGCTGCCGGAGTTCAAAAATAGCCCTGCCAGCGAGACCCCTGCCTGGTCCCAATGCCCTCATCTTTCCGAGTCGCCTTAGCTAACAAGGGCGGTTCAGCGGATCTGCAAGCTGACTGAGGAGGGCTTGTCGGGGAAGGACCTGACCATGTCATGGTTCACCAAGCGGATCCAACTGCTTCAACACAGGGACCGCTTGATGTTCCACTACACGGGGCGCGATGACCTCATGCGTGCCTCTAAGGACAACCTCTCCACCGACGCCTTGGACAAACCGATCCGGGTGCTTATCAAGGTTTCGCGTGATCTTCACGTTCACGTGTGCAACATCGACATCCACATCAAAGAATCCGGAACCGCGGTAAGTCTTCCTTCTCACCAGCCAATTCTTCTTCTGCTGATTCTATTTTGTCTAAGGACTTTTAATTTTGCTTGCTCAGCTCGAAGCCCTCAAGGAGAAGGACGTTGGAACTTTGACCAGAGTTCCTCATGCCGGAACCACCGATCGCGAGGCCGCCTCCGATGCGGAAGCTACCGAGGCTCCGGCTCCTGCCAAGCGCAAGAGGGTTGCACCCTCCGGCCCGACTTCAAAGCGCGCACTTGAGACGCCAAGCACCGCGGCCACCCGGAAAGCTGAGAAGGAGAAACAGCGCCTCTAGCGGATTGATACCAGCAAACAGTAAACAGTCCCAACGCCACATCGAGCATTTTTTTCCTTTTGTCCTCTTGAGTGCTTGATTTCCGACTAACTTTCTTTTGCTACTGCGAGCCGGCATACATTAAGTATTGTGTCCTTTCTGGTTATGCAACAAAAGTTCCGGAAGCAAGCCCCCCAAGAACCCCAAGAAGAAGGCCAAGCCTTCCCCAGCAACGATGCCAGTTACTCCAGAGGTGGAGGTTCTGCCCAAAGCCACCGAGTTTGCCATTTCGGATCTGAAAGATGTCATCAATGTTGATGATCTTCCTGAGGAAACGGTGGTGGATTCCGGCAAGGGCACCTCCTCGTCATAGCCTCCGCACGAAGAGCCAGATGGCACGTCGACTCAAGCTCCGGCTCATGATGTCTTAAAGAAGTTGCTTCTGAGCGGTACAACTGGTACGCCCCAGACGCACCCGCAGTTCTTTCCGGTTCTCAAAAAAGTTCCCCTGTCACAATACCATGCGGAAATGAAGAATCTGATGAACGAAGTGTGGGGGCCCCCGGAAACAGAGCAACAAGATCTGAACAAGCTCGAGAGCAGCCTCAAAGTATTCTTTGCAAAGCACAAGAACATGCGCCAAGTAACACCAGCCCCCAATCATTGGTTTGGACGTTTTCCGAGTATAATGTGTGAACTGATGCTTTGAATATACCAACTCTAATGTATCTTAGCGGAAGCTTTTAAAATTTCCCTAGCACAAGATTTCGGCTAACCTTTGTTGTTTTCTTCTCAGAACACTCACAAACTGCATGAGGATCTCCGCGTGCTAGTGCTGGAGGAAAAAACGGAGATTGAGATACTGCACACAAGAGATGCGGAGAGCCAGAAGGCGATCCTTCACCTTGAAACTCGTTTGAAAAATAACGAGGGTAAGGATTCCGGCTAAACTTCCAACTCTTCAACATATTCTTCATAAATACTCTGTATAATTACTTTTTTGGCTTGCTTTCCGCCTTGCAGAATTACTTGCCAAACGCCCATCCATCGATGACCTCTCCGCGGAACTTGAAGTGCTTTTCTTAAGGAATCTTCGGAGAAAGAGACCAAAGAGAAAAAGGAACGCGAAGCCAAGCACGGCAAGGACATGTCGGAATTTGCTGATAAGCTAAAGACGAGAAACTAGAGGATCAAAACTCTGGTGGCAAAGTAAAAAACATACGAGACGGAGGCGGCGAACATTGATAAAATGATCTTCCGTAAGGACTTCCTATTCTTTCCGCCTTCATTACCGCTTTCATCCCAGCCTATTCCCGGAAATCTGATCACACAACATGTGTTATGTGAAACTGATGGGATTCGTAGCACAGAAAACAAAAAATTTCCTACCGCAAGAACGAATAACAAGCCTAGATGCAATCTAGAAGATGGTAGCAACGAGAAGATCATGAGACTAACCCTCGAAGATTTCCAAAGCCTACGAGATTAGATCTCATTGTTGCTGTAGTCGATCACTTGCCGCTTTCAAAAACGCGTAGAAGATCTTGACGGTGCCACAGTCGGGCAGCACCTCCGTACTCGGTCACACGTTCGGTGTTGATGACGACGTACTTCTCCCCGTTCCAGCGGGCAGCGGAAGTAGTAGATCCTCCTCGGAATCCCGACAGCACGATGGCGTGGTGGCGGTGGTGGTGGAGAACTCCGGCAGGGCTTCGCCTAAGCGCTACGGGAGGTGTATGAGGAGGGATGTGTTCTAGGGTTTGGGAGAGAGGGGGAGGGGCACCGGCCAGGGGCCGCCCTATGGTGGTGCGGCCAAGTACAACGCTGCCCCTTCCTCTCCACCTCATTATATAGGTGGAACCCCAAGGGTTTGCCCAAAGTCTTCGAATAAGACCCCAATTGAAAAACTGCCATATGGACGAAACCTAGAGGGACATGGACTCTCCCCTTCCCCCCTTGTTGGCCGGCCAAGGAGGTGGAGTCCTCCATGGACTCCACCCTCCCACTTGGTTGGCTGGTTGGGTTTGGTGGAGTCCAACCGGGACTCCACCTTCCATGGTGATTTCATTCGGAAGGTTCTAGAACATTCTAGCGCCTTCCATAAATGCACCGGATAATTTCCAAACTTGGAAAGTGACTTCCTATATAGTAATTTCCAAACTATGGAAAGCTCCTCGTGATGTCCTGGATCCCATCCGAGACTCTGAACAAAATTATAACTCCATTCCAAATTCCATATCTACTTAAAACGACATCAGACCTTAAGTGTGTCACCCTACGGTTCGTGAACTATGTAGACATGGTCAAGACTCCTCTCCGACCAATAACCAATAGCGGGATCTAGAGATCCATAATGGCTCCCACATATTCAACGATAACTTAGTGATCGATTGAACCATTTACATACGATACCGATTCCTTACACGATATATTACTTGTCCGAGGTTTGATCATCGGTATCTCCATACCTCGTTCAACCTTGTCTCTTGCAAGTACTCTTTACTCGTACCGTGGCATGTCATCTCTTGTGACCATGTCACAAGCTTGCAAGCTAATCAGACGTCATTCCACCGAGAGGGCCCAGAGTATATCTATCCGACATCGGGATGGACAAATCCCACTCTTGATCCATATGCCTCAACACATACTTTCCGAATACTTAATCCCACATTTATAACCACCCATTTACGTAGTAGCATTTGATGTAATCAAAGTACCCTTCCGGTATAAGTGATTTACATGATCTCATGGTCGAAGGACTAGGTAACTATGTATCGAAAGCTTATAGAAAATTGAACTTAATGACGTGATCTTATGCTACGCTTATTTTGGTGTATGTCCATTATATCATTCATCTAATGACATAACCTTGTTATTAATAACATCCTATGTTCATGATCACGAAACCATGATCATCTATTAATCAACAAGCTAGTTATACAAGAGGCTTACTAGGGACTCCTTGTTGTTTACACAACACACATGTATGAATGTTTCGGTTAATACAATTATAGAATGGTATGCAAACATTTATCATAAACACAAAGATATATAATAACCATTTCATTATTGCCTCTTGGGCATATCTCCAACAGTCTCCCACTTGCACTAGAGTCAATAATCTAGTTTACATTTGAAAAGATATAACACCCTGGCCTTCTGGTGCTTATCATGTTTTGCTCACGGGAGAGGTTTTAGTCAACGGATCTGACACGCTCAGAAACGTATGTATTTTGCAATTCATTTGCGTCTCAATGCATCACTCATTTTCCAAATGAGTCGGCATTAATTATATAGGCTTAGTTCTCTGGTGGAACCTTAATTCCGCGGTCTGAAATAAGTCACTAATATTGTCCCACACAATATAGCTTCAAAGTTCTGACACTATCGGAACTACACCAAGTTGTAAAAGAACTCCTCGACTTAACATCCTCAGTCATTGTCAAAACAATGACATACTCTGCCTTTGTTTGTAGAATCCGTCAAAATATTTAGAATTCATCTAAATCTAGCATAGACATCTTCTAGCTCATTGTGCTACCTTTTAATCAACACTTAGCCTAATTGAGATTGAAACTTTTATTTTTATATGCGACCAAACTAATATCGGTGCAACACCTTACAGGGATTTGTTTGTCATTACCCCATATAAAACTAATATCTTTGGTTCTTCTAAAGCACTCAGGAATATTTTTATTGTTGTCCAATGATCATCATATGAATCATTCTGGTGTATGCTCCTAACTCTTTAGAACATAGGACATCTGATTTTGTACATATTATTCGTGATCTAAAATCACTCATGTGTTTTTACTCATCAAGTGTCAAATACACTCAAGTCTTGTAAACCTTCACATGAAAAGAACACCTTCTTAATATTTTATATTGAATTACTTCAATATTCATTCTATGTACTTTTAACTTAAACTTATTATGTGTTTCAATCTATCTTCATAGATCTTGACACTAAATATGTTTCAGTTCATATCCTTTCATTGAAGTTAATTCTCAATGAAACCTTTTTAATCAGTTATATAATTACATTATTTATAATCAACGATATGTCATCTACATAAAGTATTACAAATATGTCTCAGCGCTCCCACTTAATTTCTTGCAAATGCAAGCATCTTCATCGTTTCAGATGAAATCAAAAACTCTTTGACTATTTCATCCGGTGAAGATTCCAACTCCGTGATACTCACTTCATCCAATTGAAGTTCGTATCTCTACTATATTAAATGGCTTGAGGTGGTGTCCCATGGTACGTCCCAGCCTCCCACCTCGAATCAAAAATAAAACCCCACCGCTCTTGTCCCGCACGCCACGTTTATACGTAAAAAACGGAATAAACCAGGCACAAAACCGGCTGATGGAAACGACCAAGCAGGTCACCACCCACGCACGGTCTTTGACCTCTCGTCCCGCACAGCCAAAATGAAAAAAATATCCCCTGATTGATTCCTTGCCTTGCCGTCGATGCGCTGCCTCTCTCCGGCCGCCCCTCTCCGGCTGCCTCTCTCCGCCCCCCCTCTCCGCTGTCTCTACCGTCAGGCGCGCCGCGTCGCCGATGCCTCCTTCTCCGCCCCCCCTCTCCGGCCGCCCCTCTCCAACCGCCGGTCTGCCCCGTGCGGGTCAATCCATGCAACTGCCGGTTAGCTCCTTGCGCGGCAACTGTCGATCGTGGAGGTCGTGGAGATTACCACCTCCTGCACAAAATGCTCAAAGCCCCCTCCCCGCCCTTGTTCTCCCCTCGTCTCCCAGTCACCTCTGTCAAATCCGGCGACTGGACCAGCTGCTGCCGCCACCGGGAAACCTCCGACCACAGAATAGGTCAGACGCCGCCGACAGTGGCCACGCTGCTGCGCCGTCCATCTTGCTCGTCGCCCACCAGAAGACAGGAGGGCGTGCACAGGACGTCTTCCTCCTCCTTAAGCCGCATCTTTGGACGAAGAAGTGTTGGTCTGCTACACCCCTCAGACATCCTCTGCGCGCATGCCCCCATGCACTGATGCTGCTTATTCTTTTGGTTTGATTGAGATTCATGACGTGCAGGTGGAGGGCGGTGGCTCCAGGGGCAGTGACCATCGCGAGGAGGCGACTGCAGGGTACACGAAGGAGTTCTACTTCCACAACCTGCTGCTCGAATCCTATTCCTTCTACTGGTTCAGGAGGTAACGAACATTTGTGTATTCATTAGGCCTCAAGATTGTGCTGTTCGTGGTTAAACATTTCAGATCATCTCCTAGAGTACCTTTTGAATTGCAGACAAACATGTCTGACATAGAAGCCTACATGCTCAATAGGAGCTACACACCCTGGTATATGCCAACAATCGACGGGGTTGGTAGATGTGCTCATGTGCAGAACTAGGCGACATCATCCCCCTCCCTGTATTATTTACCGCAGATTGTGGTGTTTCAATTATGCCCATCTACTCTATATGGCTGTTTAATCTTGTTGTCAGATTCTCATTACTGATTTTTTATCTAGAAATTCATCCTATTATAATCATAGATGAGCTTGTTGTTTGCTGTGATTTCTTTGTGCAATTCGGATTATAAAAACAGATTCGAGCCCTTGCATTGATGGCGTGTTCTATACTGTCGTGGCCTCCCTCAGATCTGGTCATTTGTTTCTACCATAGTATGTAGTAAAGCATTTGCAATTTGAAGGGGAAAGCTTGAACAAAACAATATTTCCTGCTTTCTGTTTGTGTAATGATAGCTTGTGCTCGACGATTGCTGATTATTTTCCCGGACCAGCATTAGATGAAATTTTGACACAGTAAGCCTTTTCAGAGATCTAACGCAAATAGAAATTTTTTTGCAGAAGAGGAATCCCCTACTTGGGTGGTACTCAAGGAACTCTCTACTTGAATGACACTAAGTGCAGATATCATAAAACGCTTATCATAATATTATATGGTGCCATAGTTATGCCATAGTTCTGCAATTCGATAACCAGTATTAGCTTGACAATTATTTGGTTCTGGAAACCTGAAGGATGGTGTATTCTATGTGTTGTTATTATTCTTTTCTCCTTTTGACAAGCATACAAGTTAACATGCCATTTTTTTTTGCAGATACCTGACCAAGGTTTGCATTATTGGGCACATGATCTGGAGGAAGTTAAGTTAGCAACAACGTTAGTAGGGACCCTATCTCTCTGCCTCTGATAGCCTTCCAAGCATTCAACAAGGTGAGAGTTCTAGCAAACATCAAAGCTGAATCCGTAGCAAATAACTGTGTCATGGCCTATGTTTAACGTGATCACTGAATGGCCTCACTTCAAAAATATTGTAGCATGATAAAAGCAAACCCTGCTAATGATATTCCTTACTGCTTCATTATTTATTTTCAGTGGCTCAAACGCAGCAGTAACAATTGACAAATTGAAAAAGGAAGTTTGCATATGCTGCTTTAGAAATTGTATTGGAGAGGCTGCATACATTTCAATATTTGTAACTAAAGTGTGAGCAATCTGTCTACATGTATTCAGCTTTAATCTCTGATTTTTTTAGTTGCATTGTTTGTTTGTCGGTCTCATATTTATCAGCCTTCAGTGTAATATGTAGAGCTGGATAGGTGCCATAAAAAATCAAACCAGCTTTGCAGTTAAAAGTTAGATATCTTGGACATTCAAGGAATACTACTGTATATCTTCTAAGATTTCTCAAGCAGATTTAGTTATTGTTGCAGATTTCCCCTTTGTTTTGGGCGGGCATTTCTTATAAAAAATAAGCATATTGTCCTGTGTTGATTGTTAGTTGATCCATCACACAATTTTATAACTCGCTATATTTCTAGGTGAAACAGTAATCATATTTTTTTCCAGGACAATATTTCTGACTCCTCTCCTGGAAAATAAAAAGGGCCAAGCTTATTATTGATATAGAGCTGCAGGTCAGCACATGTTGCTTATCTTTCCCCTATAGCATGGTTTTAAAGGCGTCGCCTTAGGGACTCCTAGGAGTCCAAGCGCTCCCCCTCCACCTTAGAAAAACGCCCGCCTTAGGTGCCTAGGCGTCCAAAGCGTCCGCCTAGGCGTCGCCTAAGTGTCAGAGCGCCCCCCCTTCGCCTTAGGACGCCTTGGCGCCTTTAAAACCATGCCCTATAGCCTTATGGTTCTTATGTTGTGGATTCCTTCTCTGCTGCATCTAAGTCAGAGAACTCTTGTTTCTCTGCTTTGGTTATATGCATATTTCAAGATTGGTTAATGCTATCTTACCTGCATGGTAGTTCTTGCAGTAGAATCTACATATCACTGAATTTAGCTCCATTGTTATGTATTCATAACTCTAAACTATCCATAATTGTTTATCTACTTATATCCATGTTTATTTACAGAACAATGTTATTTCCAGTAGCACAATTATCTTTATTCCTAAAAGAGCTGCTCGAGTACAAATCAACTATGTTACATTGTTTCTTCTTTGGCTGCTGGGAATTTCTTACATGGTTTAGTAGAGATGGTACATGGTTCATGTGCATGATAAAAGGACGACTGCCTGGGTTACTTCTGAAACTATGAGATCATTTTGTGCTTGCTATAGAGTGGTTATCACTGAAGAAGGGAGGTAAAATATTTTACAGAAATAAAATATGCGGTTTTTTGTAACCGACATCTTATATTACAAGCTTTAGTGTGAGAAAATATCATCCAAGCTTCTAAAATGTTTGTGCATGATATCGTGGTAGCCAATTCTGAGCAAACTAGATCATGAAATAAACATTCTTTTTTGATGACATAGTACATGTGGTTTTAGGAAAAAGAGAACTCTATTTCTACATGCTTTTTAGCAGTGTAGCTTCGATCCACTTCAGCCTCCCTCATAAATTGCAAGAATACCATACGGCAAACCTTTGGTAACCTCTGCTTGTTTTAGCATTATATCCCTTAATAACCTACAATATTACCCTGTAAGTGTGTGTGAATGTGAAGTTAATGGTTGAACACACCTTTGCTAACCTTTGCTTATTCTCCTTGTTTAGCATCGTGTGTAGTCAGAAGCACCCTGGCGAAATTTAATTTACAGGGTAATTTAACCATAGCGGCCACATAATACACATGGAACATTTAAGCATGATGGCATTGGTATTGATATACTAGACGCTTCCAGGAGCAACGTTTACCAACTACATAAACGAAGAACTTGCTGATATGTCAATAGTTATGATTTTATAAAACACACTGAAAGATGGGCATAGAATAATCATCTGACCTAAAAGTTGAATTATTTTGCTGATGCCATATGCTATCTTGTCATTATGTACACTAAAATGAAGTTGAGAGTTCTAAATAGTGCTTTCGTATTTAGGAAAAACTTATTCTTTGTTGAGCATATGCATGTAAGTATGCCACAAATAAATTAGTGAAAACTGATGCATTGTTTATAGTGGAGTGAGTGATGCGAACATGCAATATTAGTTGCCAAGAAAAAAGCTCTAGATTTGTTACATGCTTCCATACTGACATTTTTGTTATATTTCATTTGTCATGCAGCCAATGGTTCAAAGTAAGTGCATCAAAATGCCATCCTTCTTAGTGTCGTCAGACACGTGTAGGTCGAGGGCTAAACGATACGCTGAAACCATGGCCTTCATTGCGACTCTTGGGCATCCCTACATGCCGGATTCACTATCCATGAAACACACACTTCATGCTTTGATGATGACTGACTTCATGGGGGAAATATCGCGTATGCGGCTGAAGTATGCTACATGTGCTGGTAAGTGATGCCCTTACACCAGCCATGAGCTCACTTCTTAGGGCTCACCAGATGGTGAATGTTTAGGTGCATTTCCTAACATAAAGCATTCTTTCCTACAGCTACTATCCGTCATGAAGAAGAGAAGATGATGCTGGAACTGTTAACCTCCGCTCCACACGAGCCCAACCGAGGAGAATGAGCGGTTCAACGGTGTGACAATACACGCTGAAGAAGTTATAGTGGTAGTGTTTAGTGTTGTGTTAAACTGATAGAATATCATCTATCTCTTGATCATCTATCTATCGTAAGATTTGTACTCAGAATCATCAATATTTTGTAGGCATGATGTATGGAAGTATTATCATGTCTCCTACTTATATATGATTGGAGCATAAGAATGATATGAAAAGTAAGTAGTGGTGACGTCAATTTGTTTTTCCTTGTGTGTTTTCTAATTGGAATAATTGCACCTGGCATTCTACCAAACTTTACATGTAACATGGTACAAGGTAATGTGCCCATTTTAATCTGGTCATGTGACGAGGCCACAAGTGGCTGAGTGAAGCAAAATATGTAGTCGCTGGCCATGTTGTTCGATAGTTGGCATGGGATAGACTACAAAATATCTTCACGCAAATTGGTAATGATAATTTACTTGTCCAACTTTGAAGGTTTGCTTCCTTATGCATCCATGGGAAACTTTAAATTATTCTCCATTGATAAGGATGGATCTTATGTATTGGTTCTGGATCCTCTTTCGGTGTTGTCATCACTAGAGAGTAAAATTATCCAATCTCACAACTAGCAATTAAAGTTACAAAGAATTAAAACCTAACTCGCATTAGCGCAACCTGGCTGGGATGCCGATATTTTTGCATGGCCACGTAGATCACCGGTTGGTATTCCACACAGTCATGAATTCATTATTTGTGTTTTATATTATGCTCTTATGGAATGGTAAAGAATAGGTAGGATGGTTACGAGCCGCGGAAAAACTTTTTGATACACTTGCTCAGGTATGATGAAAATGAAGCAGGACACAATATACCTGATATTGTACAACAATATCTAAGGAGCATCAGGGTGTAGATTAGTTGATAAAAATAATTAGTGGAGTGTTTATTTTCATATTCAAATGATGTCAGTTATGTCTCTTGTCAAAATATACTTAGAATGAGGTACAACTTTAAGCGTTCTCAGAAATATCTTGTGGCTGTAGTTTCGTACACATAATTTGTTCATGTATTTTATTAACGTATTGCAAAAAAAGAACCCGTAGCAACGCACGGGTATTCAACTAGTACCTATCTAGTATTCCACGGACCAGCAAAACTCTTGGTTGTATCTTGTATACACTTTTCATACACACTTATGTTAAGTAATGTATTTTGCCATCCTACTAGAATATCTCAAAAAAGAAATATGTAGCGTTTACTAGAATAATCCACATAGACTATAAGCATCGCTACGGAAGATCTAATCTTATTGTAGTCAACTCTTTGAACTTTGTCGTAAACAAATTTTCGACAAGTCGAGCTTCTTCAAGGATATTGCATCCAAGTCCATCAATTTTATAGATCCATTAACTTTCAAAAAGTATTCACCTATCTTGAATTTCATGGTGCTTAGCCATTTTAACGGAGTCAGGGCCCATCATAACTTCTTTGTATGTAGTTGGTTTATCATTGTTCAAAATCAATCCTTTGTTCATAAATCATTTATTTAATCACAAAATAAACCATACCTGCAAGGTTCAATAGGTACTTCGATCTCCATGACTATAACACTTTGTAGACATGGGAGCCATGATCATCGTGGCCGCTTCCTGAACCATTTCTGATGATGCGCTACTCTGATCATCATGCTCAGGTTCATCAACCTTATCAAGTTCTATTGTCCTCCCACTCAAATACTTCGCCAGAAACAATTTCTTGGAAATAAGTAAGAAACATCGACAAACACTTTTGTCTTTGTCTCCATAGTGGAAAAAATTCCCAATTACTTCTTTGGGATAACCAACAAAGACATTCATCCGATTTTGGTTGTAAAATTATTTACTTATGCTATACATACCAAAAATTTAAGAAAGGACTATTAGGGTTTATACCCATGCCATAACTCGTATGGTGTCATTTCAACGGATTATGATGATGCTCTGTTTAGTGTAAAAGCGGTAGTCTCTAAAGCATAATCCACAAAATATAATGGCATCAATTTATATTATCTCATCATTAATCCAACAAGGTGTGGATACGTCTCTTGGATACTCTATCATCACTATGATACTCCAAGAAACGTGAGTTGTAGAACAATTTAATAATTCTCTTAGATGTTCGCTAAAAATCGTAATTCAAATATTTCCACCATGATCCAATCATAGATATTTGACTTTTCTATTACGATGATTTCCATTTCATGCTGAAATTTATTTGAATCCATTCAAATGTTTCAAACTTCTTCCTTATCGAATAAATATATCCACACATATATATATACTCAATTCATTGTTGGAAGTTTTATGAAGTAGAAGAATCTCCCGCACACAACTATGCCCAGTGAACCATATACATCATCATGTATGTTTCCACTAAGTTAGTTGCCCGTTCAACTCTTGGCCTATGAACAGTATTTCAGTCATTCTTTTAGAAGAGATTTGCAAGCGCTAAACGATTCAAAAAATCAAATGACTCCAATAATCCATTTGCATGGAGTTTCTTCATGCGTTCCTTTCCAACATGACCTAAATGGCGGTTCCACAAATAAGTGTAATTCAAAACATTTGCCTTACGGCATATTAGCGTCAGTGTTATGTATGTGTGTTTCACCATTAAGATTTATAATAACTTATCCATCGTACATGGAGTAAGGTCATAATTTGAACAAATCATTGTTTTCATTTGACCAGAGCAAAACAACAATTATTATTTTCTTTATTATAAATCCTAAGGGCTAGGAAGAATACCAACGACAAACATAATAACACTTTATTATGTTCCAGACGTGCATTATTACCATATTCCTTATCAGTAACTTAGGCCATCGTATTCTTGTATTGCGTTGTATTGTATGACATCTCATACCAACCAATCTGGTACAAATACCCAAGAATTTCATTGTGTGACCAATCAAAGAATACATTCATAACATGTATATCATCTATATACACCTAAGCTAGACTTTCTAGTCTTTTCTTTCTTTCTGCCAAAATATCTTTTGTAGTTTCTCTTTTAGATTTCCTCATTCCCAGAAAACACTTCACCTTCAATAACTTCTAGGTCCATTGCTCAAATACCAATAACCTTGAGGTTCTTACTTTGAAGTTGATCATCATATGACAAGTGTTCCAGGTTTCACTATTAGTAACCTTTTAATGTGATGAACAATTTCACTCATAGTTTTTATCCATCAAGTCATGACGACTTTCCGAGACCATGTCTGTACATGCTAGGCTCGTAAAGTTTAACTTTAGTATTCGCATGTGCAAATCTGGCTTGCACCCGTTGTATGCACATATAGAATCTATAACACCTGATCATCACGTGATGCTTCGAAACGATGAGTCTTAGCAACGGTGCATACTAAGGATGACCACTTCATGGATATGCGAATATCGTTAGTGCCCAAATAGTTGGTGGATTGGGACGCCTGGCGTCTTCAACCTTCGTACATTCCCATAAAACTTATGAGTTTATGTAGTCTCACTAGATTATATTCTATCATCTTGCAATAAGGTCTTAGATATCACATATATCTCATACCTTGCTTATTTCTGAAAACAAAATTTCTAGCTCCTTACTTTTCAAACGGATTTGAACTTCAAGTTTCACGGAGACAAGATGACTTGAGGTACTAATTGAAACCATTGCTCTTTGAATCAACAATGTGAGGTTTACTAAAAGTTTGCAATAGGACTTAATCATTTCTTGATTCTTTAACAATACGGTACCAGTCCGTAAAGTTTCTTGTCAGACCTAACATTATTTCTATCTCAATTACAAGACTAGCGCATGGTAGATAACGGATGCCAATTCTACAAATTTAATTCAAAATACTATTCAGACTATGTTCATGATAATTAGTTCATGTTTTAATCTAATTACTAATGAACTTCCACTTAATACAACATCCCTCATAGTTGTTTAGTGGCACACGATCCATATCCACTACACCAAAACCGATCATCACGTGAGATGATGTAGTTTCAATGGTGAACATCAACATGTTGATCATATCATCCATATGACCCGTGTTCAACCTTTCGGTTTCCTGTGTTCCGAGGCCATGCCTGTACATGCTAGGCTCGTCAAGCAAACGCAAGTATTTCCGCGTGTGCAACATGGCTTACACCCGTAGTATGTGAACATAGAATCTATCACATCCGATCATCACGAGATGCTTCAAAACGACGAACTGTAGCAACGGTGCATATGAGGGGAGAACACTTTATTATCTTGATATTAATGTGAGGGATCATCTTATAATGCTACCGTCGCGATCTAAGAAAAATAAGATTCACAAAGGATTAACATCACATGCAATTCATATGTGATATGATATGGCCCTTTAGTGTTTGCGCCTTTGATCTTCATCTCCAAATCATGGACATGATCTCCATCATCAATGGGCATGATCTCCATCATCGTTGGCGTAGCGTCAAGGTCCATGGCGCCGTCTTCATGGTTGTTCACCACATGTAGCAACTGTTACAACTACTTTGAAATAACACTACTACATGAAATATAAAGACAACCATAAGGCTCCTGCCAGTTTCCACAATACAATAATGATCACCAAACCCTACAAAAACAAGTTAGACGCCTGTAATTTTGTTTGCATATTTTACGTGGTTTAGGGTTTTCGAGTAAGATCCAATCTACCTACGAACATGAACCACAACGGTGATACTAGTGTTGTCAACAGAAAGAGTAGATTGAATCTTCACTATGGTGAGAGAGACAGACACCTGCAAAGCCACTTATGCAATACAAGGTGCATGTCAAGCGTGGAGCAAGTCTCATGAAAGCGGTCATGTAAAGTTAGCCCAGGCCGCTTCATCCCACCATCCCGCAAGATGCAAAGTACACAAACTAAAGACAACAAAAACATCAACGCCCATAGAACCATTGTGTTCTACTCGTGCAACCAATCTATGCATAGACACGGCTCTGATACCACTTATGGGATTCGAAGCATAGAAAACAAAAAATTTCCTACCGCAAGAACAAATAACAAGCCAAGATGCAATCTAGAAGATGGTAGCAACGAGAAGATCATGAGACTAACCCTCGAAGATTTCCAAAGCCTACGAGATTAGATCTCTTTGTTGATGTAGTCGATCACTTGCCGCTTTCGAAAACGCGTAAAAGATCTTGACGGTGCCACAGTCGGGCAGCACCTCCGTACTCAGTCACACGTTCGGTGTTGATGACGACATCCTTCTCCCCGTTCCAGCGACCAACGGAAGTAGTAGATCCTCCTCGAAATCCCGATAGCACGACGGCGTGGTGGCGGTGGTGGTGGAGAACTCCGGCAGGGCTTCGCCTAAGCGCTACGGGAGGTGTATGAGGAGGGAGGTATGCTAGGGTTTGGGAGATAGGGGGTTGGGGCGCCGGCCAGGGGGCCCCCTATGGTGGTGCGGCCAAGTATAACGCTGCCCCCTCCCTCTCCTCCTCATTATATAGGTGGAACCCCAAGGGTATGCCCAAAGTCTTCGAATAAGACCCCAATTCAAAAACTGCCATATGGACGAAACCTAGAGGGACAGGGACTCTCCCCTTCCCCCCTTGTTGGCCGGCCAAGGAGGTGGAGTCCTCCATGGACTCCACCCTCCCACTTGGTTGGCTGGTTGGGTTTGGTGGAGTCCAACCGGGACTCCACCTTCCATGGTAATTTCATCCGGAAGGTTCTAGAACATTCTAGCGCCTTCCATAAATGCACCGGATCATTTCCAAACTTGGAAAGTGACTTCCTATATATGAATCTTATTATCCGGACCATTCCGGACCTCCTCGTGATGTCCTGGATCCCATCCGAGACTCTGAACAAAATTATAACTCCATTCCATATTCCATATCTACTTAAACGACATCAAACCTTAAGTGTGTCACCCTACGGTTCGTGAACTATGTAGACATGGTCGAGACTCCTCTCCGACCAATAACCAATAGCGGGATCTAGAGATCCATAATGGCTCCCACATATTCAACGATAACTTAGTGATCGACTGAACCATTTACATACGATACCGATTCCTTTTGTCACGCGATATATTACTTGTCCGAGGTTTGATCATCGGTATCTCCATACCTCGTTTAACCTCGTCTCTGACAAGTACTCTTTACTCGTACCGTGGCATGTCATCTCTTGTGACCAAGTCACAAGCTTGCAAGCTAATCAGATGTCATTCCACCGAGAGGGCCCAGAGTATATCTATCCGTCATCGGGATGGACAAATCCGACTCTTGATCCATATGCCTCAACTCATACTTTCCGAATACTTAATCCCACATTTATAACCACCCATTTACGCAGTGGAATTTGATGTAATCAAAGTACCCTTCCGGTATAAGTGATTTACATGATCTCATGGTCGAAGGACTAGGTAACTATGTATCGAAAGCTTATAGCAAATTGAACTTAATGACGTGATCTTATGCTACGCTTATTTGGGTGTATGTCCATTATATCATTCATCTAATGACATAACCTTGTTATTAATAACATCCTATGTTCATGATCACGAAACCATGATCATCTATTAATCAACAAGCTAGTTATACAAGAGGCTTACTAGGGACTCCTTGTTGTTTACATAACACACACGTATGAATGTTTCGGTTAATACAATTATAACATGGTATGCAAACATTTATCATAAACACAAAGATATATAATAACCATTTTATTATTGCCTCTTGGGCATATCTCCAACAGTCTCCCACTTGCACTAGAGTCAATAATCTAGTTTACATTTGAAAAGATATAACACCTTGGCCTTCTGGTGCTTATCATGTTTTGCTCACGGGAGAGGTTTTACTCAACGGATCTGACACGCTCAGAAACGTATGTATTTTGCAATTTATTTGCGTCTCAGTGCATCACTCATTTTCCAAATGAGTCAGCATTAATTATATATGCTTAGTCCTCTGGTGGAACCTTAATTCCGCGGTCTGAAATAAGTCACTAATATTGTCACACACAATATAGCTTCAAAGTTCTGACACTATCGGAACGACACCATGATCATCTATTAATCAACAAGTTAGTTATTCAAGAGGCTTACTAGGGACTCCTTGTTGTTTACATAACACACATGTATCAATGTTTCAGTTAATACAATTATAGCATGGTATGCAAACATTTATCATAAACACAAAGATATATAATAACCATTTTATTATTGCGTCTTGGGCATATCTCCAACAGAAACAATGTGTCTCGGGTTTGAATGGCCGCCGGAGTCTCCTCTCAGCCGGACTGAAGCATATGAAGAAGTGCGGAATTCCGTCGAGGACCTCACTGAAGCTTGTCGTGGAATCGCCAAGTCCTTGTCCTTGAAGAGAGCCAGTACCACGCTCATTGACTGGATGACCAAGCTTATGTGAATGGTGCCGGATCTCATCAAGGATTGGCAAGAATCTTCCGCCCGCGGAGTTGCCTCCATCACCTTGGCGATGTGCAAAGCACACTTCCCTTCCATGAATTTTAGGACTGTTGCGCGCGGAGCTCCTAGGGGGACGAATATCAAGACTTCCCTCGCAGAAACAAAAGGATATGACAGACTGTTTGCCAGGCGAGTTGATCACTCGTTTTGGTATAACAAGCATGCGTTTCCCGAAGGTTTCTCCGACACCGAGGACGATGAAGACGATAAAGACATCGAAGAGGGTTCCGGGTCCAGCGCGAACCATTCTAATGAAGGCTCTGGTGATGGCTCCGACGAGGGTTCTCCTTATGAAGCTTAAGAGGATGAAGAACAAGCCTCCGAGTAAATCCCGTCAAGAAACAATGAGATGCATCATTTTGAACCCATAGTGGGTTTGTAATCTATACCTAATAATAAAGAGAGAAGTGTTTACGTGGTTTGGTCCGTTGGTTTAGATGTTTTCGTTCGCTTCGTCCGCCGTTTCTTGCTTCGTCCGTTGTTAGTCCACCGCTACACAAACCGGTACAATCTGTTTCTCTTTTAGACGATCCGTATCACCCGTATGGAAAGAGCTATCCTAAACATGCACGTCTATCTGTCATGCAGTGTCCGTCCATCGTACGTTCTCTGTCTCCTTGGCCCTGTCCTCGCTCGCTTCCATAAAAACCGCACGTTCGCACAACTAATGTCGAGCCGCTGAGACGCCGCCCGGCTCGCGCACGAATCCGTGATGATGCAGCTTCCGCTGCAAGGACGCCACCGGGCTCGCGCATATGAGCCGTGGACGCCACCGACCACTCGACCCGATGAGCCGCGGAGGAAGGGACGGCGAGTTGGTGACAGTCCATAAACCACGCGAACCAGTGCTCTCTTACGCCGCGAGTTTGTTTCGTCTCCTCGACGGAACAGCGTCGTGTTATCCCGAAAGCAAATATTAGCGCAGGAAAGAGGATCTCATGCCTCTGTAAATCTGTATGAAGAAACCAAACGAGGGATTGGACATTGGAGGCAGACTTGCACGACGTTGGGCTGCTCGAGGAGGCCACGCCGCCGTAGGAGCACAACGCAGATCAACAGCGGGACGACCTGCCGAAGTTTGTAGTGCAGATCGCCTATGCCAGCGGGGTCGCATGCCGGAGTTCGCTCGGCAGATTACGTCGGTCCTCCGATCGGCTGAGTGGAGTCCGATTCTGGTGCTGTCCCGTCCGATGGCATTGTCCCCTCAAGATCAATGGCCGTAATGACCTCCAACTGGTTGTTCGAGTGCCGCGTCCTCTGGGAGGTAGACCAAGACAAAGTCCACGCAGATGGATTCTTCCTATTCCAGCGCGTCCTGAGGTCATGCCCAATCACTTATGCGTGCGTTTGGCTTTGGAAGCGACCCCCTCACTGCTTCCATCGTCCAGCAGAGCTACTCTGTTCGGCCTGCGCAGCTGCTCTGGTCATTGCGCGCTTCCGTCGGCCTCTGCCAGTGTGGTCAGCGCCACCTCCAAGCTTGCGAGTATCCGCACCGTCCTGACCTGAAGGCTGGAGCATGGACAGCATCCGCCTCGCGTGGTCCAGGTACACATACTTTATGGCCGGTTCGGCTGTGATGGAGCTGCCCAGACTGCAGCTAAGTTAAATAGTTTGCTAGAACGAAACAGTTTATCTTATACGTGCCCAATCGGCCGTAACATAAAATTAGTTTCTCCTGTACAAATTCAAATCCAAATTCGACTATTGCTACAAGTAGTCCCTCTTGGACGATTGCTATAGTTAATTACATGTATGCTTAAGTTTTCTTTATCTACTTGTTAAGATACTTATCCTTTTTAACGTCTGTAAATAGCTACACCTTATTATACTCCTAGACATATCTAGCATTATTATCGTTTCTATGGTTTGTAGTACGATAGTACATGCAGGTCTTCTTAATATTACCCGCAGAAAAAGGTCTTCTTAATATGTTCTATTTTGTGAAATATACGTAGCACCGGGGCTGTACATTAGTATATTTAAAGGAAAAAAATACAGTAGGGGAATACAAAAGTTGATCGCTCCTAAAGTTTGCTCCAGAGTGCTTAAGTTAGCCTTCAGATTATATTAGTTTTCTTGGATGCCCACGGATGGTTGCTCATTATATCAGAAAGATATATTTGTATGTAACATGAGTTCTAGAACAATGAGTGGGAGAGTAATACTTAAAGAGCTCCTAAAGAATGCTTCCATTCAACGGTTGGAGAACACGACCATGGAGTTTATTTTTCAACATGGGTGGCTGCATAGTTGGAGAATTGAAGCCAACGGAGTGTCATAGTAGTTGGCTTTTATCTTTTTTTGTATCACATTTTGATGGATCCTAGACTCTTGAACGGCTGTGTGCATCCTGATTATGCAGAGACTGGGTGTAATACTATTTGAGTAATAAAGAGCCCCTTATTGAAAAAAAGTCTGATGCCATCATGGTGTTGCGATACATTTGAACACAAAGGAATGACTTTTGAGTTTTGCCATGTAAGTGTCAACACGGATGGTTGATGACACGTTAGAGTATTTGTTTATCCCGGTGCAACGCACGGGCACTTTTACTAGTCTATACCTAATAATAAAGGAGCTAAGGTTTCTGCCAAAAAGTTTCGTCAACGCTTTTTTGGGACCGTTTTACCCTCCCACCAAATCGCATATTACCAACAGTGCCACCGGTAAGTAAAATATACCGGTTCAATTCTTCTGTCGGTCACGAGCACGCGCGCGCGAGTACGGTGGAGCCACGCGGCAACACTGAGAGCGGTAGGCCGCATGTCGCTCTTGGGCCTGGCCTGATTCCTCTGTCCAAATCTATGATTTTCGGTTTCAACCTAACGCCCAAGCTGCGCGTGAAGAAAGGAAACAAACCCGGCGACCAACGCTGGCGATAAAAGGAAAGGAATCGCTGGTTCAAACTTAAAACGTGCAGTATTCAATCTCAGAGATTATAAACGTGCCGGGCAAGACACGATATTTTCTTGCCTTCTCCGTGCCTATAAATATGGGAGCCAGATTGATCAAATCGGCCTGTTTTCACGCTCAACTCTGACGGCGATCGACCGCCTTGAGATCATGCACGAGTCGGCGGCCTCATCGAGTACGGCGAGCCAGATTGATCAAATCGATCAAATTTTACGCTCAGCCCTGATGGCAATCGACCGCTTTGAGATCACGCACGAGCCGGCGGCCTCATGGACCGGCAACATGTACGTCGCCGCTGAAGAGGGACAAGGTGTATCGCGCTGCCCAGGCCATCTTTGGTATCACCGCGACGACATGATCCGCGGCGCGCCGGTGCCGTCTTTCCCGGTATCATAGCAGAGGACAACGAGCACGTAAGTAGCTCGAACTTTACAGGAGTTGTGGCTATATGCGGGTGTGCCTGCTGCGCTCCTCCAACTCGAGGATGTATGGCGGGAGCGTGATTACCGACCTCCGTGGTGTCCGATTGCGACGAGATTCGAGCCTCCTATTCTACAGTTTGGAGCCACCGGTGAGCTAGACTCGGCTCTAGCAGCGACGTCCGGCCAAGGGAAGGATAGGAGGACGCGTGGATAGAAAGTTCATGTAGCATGGCGGCGAGCAGCTGTCCGGCTGCACCATGGCTGGCAGCTCGTCCTTAACAGAGGGGAGAAGGCCGACGACCTGTCAGCCTGGCCTGTAGCGGAGGGTGTCGCCCTTGCTAGCGGTTCATGGTGTGTGGCCAGAGGTGACCGGTTGTTGCTTTCTCGGTGCTGGGTGCATCGGGAGGAGAGAGGAAAGTGCAGATGTGGCTACTTCGGTTAGATTTTGGTTGATCTTGTGCCTGCTCTCCTGAATCCTGATTGAATTGGTATAGTGCATCAATTTCGATGCAAGGCAATGTCGTCGTCCGCCCTGCCAAGCAGATACATTGTCATGCGCCTGCGGTATCACGATTCACGGCCCCGGCGATCGCCAGTGTCGCAGTTGCCTTTGCTTTTCTCTACGGAGTTCGCACGGTAGTCAGTGTGCGCAAACTTGCCAAGTGCAGGTTAGTTCTATGCCATCATCATCGCTGGAAGATTGGACCTGCTGATCTGGATGAGCTTGCGGACAGACAACGTCCTCTGCCGTGTTGATCTGAATTAGGAGGTTCGGCACAATGTGAGCTTGACGCGGCCACTGCTTCAAGGGTAAACTAGGCAAACGAACACACAGCCCTACTTGTGTCAGAGGTGTTGTTCTTGGTGGTGGCTTTCAATTATAGTTTCATGTGCAAAGTATAAAGTTTATCAGTGTTTTACGATCAGCGATTTAGGTTTGTCTTCCTCATGTTAACTGCTTTTCTTTTAAAAATTGGAGACGTGGTCATGATTAATAAGCAGATTATCCGCTCGATGAGTTGCAGAACAGCATCATACAAGCCTGCTGGCCATATACGAGGCACATAGTATCGTTGGTTAGCTTGGGCACGGCCAGTCGCGGACGCAGATGCATGTTTCTTGCGGCACCCTGAACGCGAGCTGTATGCTTGTGTCAACATTGGTTCTTTATAAATGTCCCATGAATTATTTATTGGTGGCGACACGCGGGATGATCAGGTTTAGTTAAAAAAAGGAAGGAGTCTTTTCCTAATGTTGATACTTTTTCCGATTTTGTTTGTTTATGATTTGCTTTATTTTTTAGTACTACTTGGATTCTCATCTATTTAATAATAGATTTCTTAGATGGCTATGTTTTAATAAAAAATAACCCGGTGCAACGCACGGGCATTTTTGCTAGTATATACCTTCTCTATCTCTACTACTTAAAAAGACTCAATTGGTTCCTTATTCTGCCAAAGCCAATACGTTTGGTCGTCCTTGGTCTTCGTCGTCCTTCTTTGCACCCGCCTGGGCCAAGCGTTAACATGGGCCGACCACGCCAGGTTATAAATACTTACCAGTAATCACGCATGGAATCTCCGTCCAGCTGATCCTTATTCACGCATGGAATCTCCGTCCAGCTGATCCTTATTCACGCATGGAATCTCCGTCCAGCTGATCCTTATTCACGCATGGAATTTAATCAGGAAATAAATCTAATCAGGAAATAAATCAAAAACGACCCATGAATCTAATCAGGAAATCACGCATGACGCATGGTATGTAATCTCCCCAGTAATCACGCATGGAAATAAATAATCACGCATGGAAATAAATCAGGAAAATCTCCGTCCAGCTGATCCTTATTCACGCATGGAATTTAATCAGGAAATAAATCTAATTATCTAATTAGGAAATAAATCAAAAACGACCCATGAATCTAATCAGGAAATCACGCATGACGCATGGTATGTAATCTCCCCAGTAATCACGCATGGAAATAAATCAGGAAAAAATGACCATTAATCTCCCCATTAATCCTTCCCAGTAATCACGAAATCTCATTACTGAAGGACGCAGGTTAAAAGCAGGACCTGAACGATTTTTCAAACTACCGAGTGACCATGCCTGGGCAACTTAGCCTCGACCAAAACCTGGACCAAAGTATAAACCTGGACCAAAACCTTCCCAGTAAGGCAACGATATTTCAGGCTCATTACTGAAGGACGCAACTTAAAATCTGGACCGACAAAAAGGAATGAACCATCTTACCATAGCTCAGTTCTTTTCCGAAACGTCTACAAAATTCCAGGCTAAGGTCATCTTCGTCTCAGTCGAGTTCATCCATCTTCATCTCCGTCCAGCTGATCCATCTTCAGGCGCCATGCTGAGTCAATACCTTCTCAGTCGCCACGCCTCCAAGAGGGTAATTGCACCAAGGTAAGTTCCAGCATCACGTTTTACTCATGTTCTTAGCATCACGTTTTACTCATGTTTCTCCGTTTATAATGCAGTCATGTTACATTCTGCAATGTGGAACAATTGCATATCTACAACAGATCCTGGGAGGCAACTGCGAAACTTATTTCTGGTCGAATAAAAAACAATAGAGGAGGTGATCTAATCTACCATGCTATCCTCGTCGACGAAAATGTAAGTATTCCAACAATTATGATATGTGTAAGAGGTGAATAATGAATTGGCACCAAAGTATAAGGCTCACACTGAAAATGATACAGTTTAGGGAACTACCCGTCAACTCCAAATACCTAGCCTTTACTTCTAACACGAAATCACACTGAAAATGATTACTCCCATATGTATATTGTCATAATAACTAATTTTATGTTAAAAAATAGGCTGCTCAGGCCCATGGCAATCAATCTGCATTCTGCAATAGAACTTGTTGGTGTATGAACAGAGGGCACTCAGTTCACCTATAACTCCATGGATACCTTAATGTCTCATGTCTCCAGTAGCTTTAGGTGAACTTGAGCATCACACTGAATTAATTAATCTTCAGGGGCAGCTTAGCTATTCAGGGGCAGCTTAGCTTAGCATGTGATTCATGATCTCTATAAAGTGTAATAGTGCAAAACAATTTATAGTGCAAAACATGCCAAATCTCTATAATTCAGTTAAGCTTCTGTGTTATGACTACTTCCAAGTGTTATGGAATAGTAGGGCAAGGAGCTAATCCTTGCAAGCATGCCAAATGCAACCTGTTCAACATAATTAACCTGAAATTTCTACACAGCACCATGCTATTTGTCTTAGAGAACCCTTGAGCTGGTTATTAGTGCATATTCAGGAATTTTAAAAAATCTGCAAGCATGCCAAATGCAACCTGTTCAACATAATTAACCTGAAATTTCTACACAGTACCATGCTATTTGTCTTAAAGAACCGATAATAATCATTAATTAAATACACCATTTGATGGTTCATGGTCCTGAACAAATAAATAGTTTGATGCAGACCATGGATTAAATTGAGAGCCTGAAGGGTATTAACAGTAAACTGAGATCTAGAGACACTACAGGATAGATAAATGCATACTGAGAAAAATGTGGAGCATACTAACCCTTCTACAGTGGAAGGTGAGGAAGACATCCTGCACACAAAGAGCCAATGTTTCAGATAGTCTCCTATAGCGGAGAGAAGGTAATTTACAAATGCGTTTTAAAATATCTGATTTGGAGTGTATAGTTAAGTCACGATTTGGAGTGGTAAAATCACAAACAATAGTAATTCGACTTGAATCCAACAAAAATCCGTAAACACACAATAACCCTCAAATATTTCAGAGATCTCTTAAAGGTAAACTGATGTTCTTCGGTGCCGATGCGAGTGCTCCTTAGCCTGACATAGAGTGCGGAAAAGTTCTAAAAAACCAGAAAATAAGATCAAGAAAATCCCACCCGAGTCTCTACCTCTGTATTACATGGGCATGCACATGTGCACACACACAGACTAGCATACAAAGGCTCATAAGATTACCTTGTGAGCTTTCTGAAGTGCATTGCCACCTTTCATAAGAACACCTAGAGAAGCACCTTTTCCGGTGGCAACCATAACAGAAGTAGGAATCCATTGCTGAGGGTAGAGGTGAAGTTGCCCATTTATGATACAGCCAAGCCATTAACAAATGCAGCCACCACAACCTTGAAATAAGATGAAACAATGTGAGGTGGAAAAGGTTTTTCCAAAAGAGCTACCCTGACAGCCACCACAACCTTGAAATAATGATGTTAAGCTAGGAGCTAACAATAACTATGGAACAAAATCTTATTGGACGATTCTTAACAAAATTGTGCTTCTGATCATTATTTCAAAAACATTGTTTTGGCAAACCATTCTTTCTTACAAGACAGTATGGAAAACATTGGTATTCTTTGATGTCGTTTGAACATTGCTATTATTTCTATCCGTTTGAACATTGGAATTTTCATAGGGTGATAAGATGGAAGCGATAGCATCTGGACAAACAGCGTTGCGTGTAAACAACGAGTTGCGAACGGGCCATGTATACTACATCAGAGGTATTGGGTTCCAGCTGGCTGAAACACTGGCAAAACGATTGTTACACATATATAATTCAAATGCCAGTTCTGTTTCAGTACATGTATCATTAGTTTCTGCTGGACATATAGTACATGAAAAGAAACGCTTACCAGCCCATTAGTGGAGGATGATTCATTTAAGTTGTAGTCGGCAAACACTGTCAAGGCGGGAGGCTGCGTGGCTCTCCATATTCAGTTTGCACATGATGTTGTCAATGGCATCAGTGGCGTCCTCCTGAACTGCGAGAAGAATTGAACAGCCATGGTACTCTCCAACTGTCTGTCTCTCTTTCTCTATGCCCCGGGTCTTCTCTGTATAAACTGATGACCTGTGCGAACATGCAGGTTGTGTGATCGTTAACACGGCCTCTGTTTGTAAGATTTATTAAGAATGTTCCAGCAAGATGTTCTAGCCTTACGGTGACAAAATGGAAGAAGCAAGATACCTTTTCAGAGCTGGAAGAGCGGAATTCTTCCCAGAACCTTCTAAAGTCTGACTCCAGTTCATTTTTTCCCCTGCGGTTACAAGAGGAAGAATTACTAAGAATGGCAGTATGAAGTACAACCCGTATATCTTTCTTCATACTTCATTAAAATCCAACTGGTCTGCTGATTCAGACAAAACTAAGAACACCTAATGCAATACACCTTAACAGTACAGAAAATAATCCAATCACTTGCAAGTATCTGTCTCTTTGTCATGGTAGTATGGCATCTTAACAGTTGTACATCAGGATAGCACAGCACACTTAAGTTGGACGAGCATGAAACTAAATCTCAATCATTATCAAACAAAAAAATTTAATCAACACATGTTCCCACGGTTCCTGAGAAAATAAGAAATACAGATATATACAAATCAAGATTCATCGTGTCTGCACACTAAGCTAGCAAAAGATAGGTCAGCTGATCTATGAAAGCATTTTCGTGAATTCCAAATGCTAATTCGTGTTTCCATGATGCCTTGTAGAATCATATGAAACATACAGTACATAAGCATGGATGTGTGGCACTACGCATACACACAGCAATTACCTGCAGAGGTTAAAGGTAAATCTAAAAGGTAAAAGAGAGAACTATTATATCTAACAGGTAAATCTAAACTGCACAAACCTCTGACACAGGTCAGATAGTATCTTAACAAAACTACCTGATGCTATCCCTGTTTCACATATCCCCTTACCAACAGGTTACCCAGTGGTAATTCGTAGCAGCCTTCATTTAACTGAGCATGATCTAGAAGGGGTCACGGAGAATGCTAACCATCCTGTTGGAATATATCAATCTAATAGTTCAAGCTTCTTTCCAGTGGAAACACAAGCATAACTCTAGCAAGACAATTCTCACCATCTTAATGCCAGAACATAGTGGCATATAGGCACTGGCGGATCTACAGGTTGACCATACTGGTCCGTGGCCCAGTCTTCCAGAAATGCAGAAAAAAGTTACCAGGGTCAACGACCCGGCCCGTCCCAGCCAGGAGTCGTGAAACTTCTTCATACGAGCAATTTAGGTGCCCAGGTTCCTCTCACCTATGCGCTGTGTCTGCTCCACTCTTCATGTCGTTCCCCAATCTCCCCATGGCTGCTAGCTAGGTCTTCTTCCTACCCCAAAATCCCCATCTCCTAGCATCATATTTCTCAATCCCCTTCACCCGTTGGTTCAGCTTAAACACAAGTCTGTAGCTATCCCCTTCACGGTTGGCAATTTCTTGTAAGTTATGAAGCTGGAGCATCAAATCGAGGTATGCAAACAGCCAAACACGAGTTTATCTTCTCCTATCTTGTTTACAAATCATTAGTCTGATTAGGAAGCGTGTGTTCAAGATTAAACCATCAACCATAGAATTATATTATACAAAAGAAAAAGAGGAGATGCAGAAGGTCCTAATTCGACTGATGAACCTGAAGTTACGAAATAAGATGGAACCAAGATATGGTTGGATTAGAGCATTAATTGAACCATTTTATTTTACCCTGAACAGAACCATTTTTAACTAATGCCTCCGGTAGTGAAGATTTGAAGAAACTCCTTTGTTCTATGGTTACAAAATTTTCAATTTCGGCAATTGCCCCCTCCTTTGTTGGGTGTCTAGCTCCGCCACTGCATATAGGTAATGTGAACATTCCAGTCTACTAGATCTTTGAAGCCATGGAATCAATCATACTCAGACCCACGGACCTGAACACAACGCACGCGCATACGCCATGGCTGGATGGGAAATTTCGCCGGAGGAAACTGTCCGTACCTGCGCACGCCCGCGGCCGCCCCTGGCTAGAGCTTGCCCAGCCGCGCCATGGCCGAGCTCGCCTTCACCGCCCCTCTAGGAGCTCGCCCGCGCCGCCCCATCGCGGAGCTCGTCGGCGCCGGCATCTCGCCGTGGTCGCCCGCGCCGGCTATGGCGTACCTCGCCCGTGTTGCCCCTAGCTGGCTCGCCCGCTCCGTGCCATGGCCGAGCTCGCCCTCGCAGCCCCTCGAGGAGCTTGCCCGCGATGCCCCGTCGCGGAGCTCGTCTGGCACCTGGCCATGGTCACCCACGCCGGCCACTTCGGAGCTTTCCCTCGCCGCCCCTGGTGGTTGGTGGAAACACGGTGGGGAATGGGGAATTGTGTGGGAGAGGGAGAGACTGGGAGTGGGAGAGAGTGTTTTTTTAGATGAACGTGAATTACTTGAAAACAAAAATATGTACTGTACCTGCAAAAACAAATCAAAATGAAGACTGAAATTAGTCCTTACTCCCCTAAACTTTAATGTATTTACACTGGATTTACATGCGATTTACAAAAAAAACTGATGTATTTATAGTGGTATTTTACAAAAAAAAACTCATAATCTATAGTGGATTTACTGAGATTTACGGAAAAAATCATGTATTTACAGTGTATTTAAGGGAAAAATCATGTATTTACAGTGGTTTTATAGTGCTATATACAGTGGTATTTATGAAAAAAAACTCATGTGTTTTCATTTATACTTACAGTAGAACTTCCAATGGTATTTTAGGGGAAACTCATGTTGATTAACATGAGATCTATGTATTTTTATTTGTATATATATACAGTTTCTTTTAGCATAGGTCGGGAGTGGGAGAGACTGGGACGACGTCAGTTTGGTATATGGGTTCGTGGACGGAAGGTGGCGAGCTGCGTCGGCTTTCGGCCTGGCTCGGTTCGTTTCTTTTTTTTCTTCAGAAGATTACTTTCCTTCCGCTAAAAAAAAAGATTACTTTCATATCTTCTGAGTTATACTACTTCTGAACATTTCGCGTGTCCACGCCTCCGTTTCTCCCTCTACCTCTCTCCACCGCTCTGCCTCCCACGCCGACGCTCCGCCTCCGACTCCGGCAAGATGCCTCCGCGCCGGCGCTCCGCCTCCGGCTACCGCGGCGTCCGCGCGCGGCCGAGCGGACGCTTCGACGCGGAGATCCGCTCCGGCGAGGAGCGTATCCGCCTCGGAACGTTCGACACCGCGCACGAAGCGGCGCGGTCCTACGACGTCGTCGCCTGGCGCCTCGGCCGCCCGCGTCGGCAAATGAACTTCAACAACGTTTGGACGCGCGGGCAGGTGGAGATGCTCGCGCCGCCATCGCCGGCCGTCACGACCGAGAAGCGGCGACGCGCTCGCGAGCTCGAGTAGCGCATGCGCGTCGCGAAGCAGGACGAGCGCCTCCGCCTCAAGTGGGCGCGCGCGTTCCCGGAGGATGTCGCCGCCATGGAAGCCTTCTACGCTCAGAAGAAAGAGGAGAAGGCGAAAGCGGCGGCGAAGAAGAAGGCCGACCGCGAGAAGCGCCGCGCTGAGTCGGCGGCGAGGAAGGCCGAGAGGGCGGAAAAGGCGGCACGAAGGGCGGGGAGGGCGGAGGAGAAGAAGAGAGGCGCCGGACCGTCCACGAACATGCCCACCTCCTCCTCCTCCTTCGAGTGGACGACCACTCCGGTCTCCGACACGACTCCGGCTAGCGGATAGTCGGACTACGACTGGAGGACTCGGAGTAGATTAGTTTAGTTTAATTTAAATAAAAATGTGGGTGTTTGCCGAACTTCTAATATATTTCGTAATTTTCAGTTAAATTTTCGTAATTTATTTGATTCGTTTTGAACGATATACAATCAAACTAGCTGTTCGCGTGGCCCGCGCACGCGCTGCATTTTGGCGCGTCCGGCAGGGCAAAGTTCGGCCAAACGCGCGCCAACCGTTTACAGCGCGGCGGAAGAGAGGTTTAGCGCGCCGAATTTTTGAGCGTCTGTTGGAGATGCTCTTACCCCATGCAGAAATTTCAAACCCACTTCAACATCAACAGTAAAACAAAATGTCAAATGGTTATCCCTGCATAGTAAAACCAAACCTCCATAGCAAATGAGGTATTTAACGTATGCCAAATCAAAAAACCCTCAATGCTTCACCATGCTCACCCTTAGAGAAAAACAACATATTTTTGTGAAGCTCAAACTTCATTAAACTGAGATTAACACACTGAGATTAACACACTGAATAAATTTGCAAGTGACTAAATTTAGTTTTCAGATAACAATTTGTTTACACAAAATATCAAATGAACAACAGGCAACAGGCAACATAGTGCCTCCCTTATTTATGCAGCTTGCAACAATGCGCAGTATATCCCCTTCGTTGTACTCGGACAGTAATATTCTGCAATACAAAAAAATAATTAAATAAACTCAACACCAAAAACCTGAAAATTGTAAGTACGGGCATTGTTGCAGGTCAAAGGATGAAAGAAAAACGCCATGATACTTCACAAATATTGTCAGAGAAATCGTATCAGAGTTATGCGGGCATGAAATGAAAAGGAATGTACTATTTTACTGTGCCAACTGTAGCAACGAGATATAATGAGTGCCCTAAAGTTATGAACATATTAGAATAATCAAGAAAGCATGGTTGAAGGACAGTAGCTTAGAGGACACTAATACTTCACAAAATAATGGATACGTTAATATAACATACATTTAAGAAGAATGGTTGAACTGGTTGAAGGACACTAGCTTAGAGGACCTACCCAACCATCCAACTGACAACAAGCCTTACACAAGAGCATCGACAGTAACTTGCATAGAGTACCATCGGCATGATATCAAGCCCGAGCATAATTGTGATACATCACTGTTACAAGAGATTTATAGTGTCTCTGTGATGATTTGACTTATATATAAGTATAAATACAGGTAGGACCAGAAACTATGTACCCACCTAGAAATCTATTTTCAAAATTTCATATATGATATTTGAATTATATATGTGTATTGAAAAATATAATTTGACGACCCGTGGCAACGCACGGGCATTTGTACTAGTAATAATAAAGGAGCTAAGGTTTCTGCCAGATTTTTCGTCCAACATTTTATTGGACCGTTTTACCCTCCCACCAAATTACATAATACTACAAGCTGCCACCGTACCGGTTCGCGTGTTCTGTTTCCAATTCCCCAACCTCCCGGTGAGAGCACAGCAGGTCCGCTTCATGACTGTCGGCTACACCTCGACGCGTCAGCTCCGCCCAAAGTGAAGCGCTCAGCGCCACTCCCGGCCGACCTCCCGTCGCCGTTGTGCACGCATCAGCCCCCTGCCGCTAGGGAAGACGAGCGTCGCTCCTCGCCTAACCAACTCTGCTACCTTAGGCCTCCACTACCCCAGATATGGCCACCACAAACCTTCCACTCAGCTGTAGTCCGTCGAGAAGCGAAGGATGCGGTGGTGCCTGGCCTTCAACCGTCGGGCGTGGAGAGCCCAGCTCTCTTAATTATGAAATTGGATCTGAGGATTACATGAGTTCTTGGACGAAAATTTCGTCAAGGATCTCAGATCCGTTTCTTTGCTGCGCACTGGGTGGGCCGATTGTATCGTTCGGTTCATTGGTATACGTTAGATTCGCTGGTTGTTTTGTCCCCACTTGCACCATGATGGCCACGAGCTGCGCTGCTGGGTCAGCTCCGCATCCGACCCATCCGAATTGGAAGGATAACCCACAGCTGACGGAAGGGAAAGGCGAGAAAGAAAACAGAACACGGAAATTCAGCAGTCGTCCGTCCGCCGAGCGAGACCCGCCGTAGAGCGCAGCTGAACGAAAAAAATGGTTTCACACGGCCGTCCGTCGACCACCATAATCGATCTGCCGCCGCCACCGTGCGTGACCTGATGAAAGGGAGTTCCTCGGGAAGCAGGAGTAGAAACGCAAGAACATTAGGGGACGAACTATTTAGATGAACAAATTAAGATTAGAACTTCCCTTGGCCTTCTACTCTGATTTTTCACTCTACGTGTTCGAGGAATTTCCCACCTAAGCAATTTCTAACTTTTATTGTTCCCAAAATTAGACGAATTTGGATGAAGATTTGCTTCGTCCCGTTAATCTAAAAATATATTTGATAAAAATAATTGCTTTTTGCGGTGTGGCTTTTTTACTCCCATGGTTCAACACAAGTGCATTTTTTCCTTATATACCTATATATTTATCTTTTTTTACGTACTAATAAAGGAAGCAAGATTTCTCTCCTCTTCTTGGTCCATTTTATAGTTGCCCTTACATTTCAATCAAATTTAGGGCGCTGCCACCGTCTAAATTTAAAAAAAAAAAAGATTCACAAATAGTTTTCCTTCGATGGTGTTTTCGTCTTTCTTGAGTCAGCGAGCGAGTGCTCATCAGGGGCTCCTGTTTCCCGCTCGCCCCTTGCTCACTTCGAGCACGATCAGACAAGAATGGCATGTTCATCGTCGTGTGTAGCGCTGGGGTGACATACATGTGCGCTGATGAGGGGCATGTGAAGTTGAGTTTAGGGGTGTGGTGGTCAAGGAAGGGCGAGCAAACAATACGGTTGTTCTACGAATAATGATGATGCATGCACGCCAAATAAGTTTTTCTCATGCACATTTTAAATCAACACCAATAATGTAACAATTTTGATCGTTATGATTGGAGCTTCACCTAAGGTAATGAGCATTGTTCCTATCTATCTCACGGATCTAACTATCTATATATATGCATTATTTATTTATTTTTTATAGTCAACTAATAAAATTTCAAATTTATGCAGGATCGTCACAATTTAGTTTATTCTAAAATGTTGATACAGTAGTTTTTATTTCTATTTTAAAACCAACATATTTTTTACTTTTCCGCAGCAACGCGGGCATTGTCCTATCTATACCTAGTAATAAAGGAGCTTACCCTCTGTTGCCTGCCAAAACCCACCGACGAGCAGCGACGGGCAACACGGAGAGCCGGGAGGTTCCAGGGACTGCTGGTGGGTCCTAGTCCCTCGGGCGACGGCCCGCAATGCTCCGGCACACGTCCTAGCTGGTGCAAGGGCGTGCCACCTGACCTATACCTGGTCAGGAAGGTGAAGGATTGCTTCGATTAATTTCCTGCATGGCAGACACGTAAACATTAAATACGAGCCTCGATCGGCTCTCAGGTTATCCTGTGAATCGGCTCAAGGAGCCGATCCACCCATGATTCGTATTAGATCTACAATGACATGGTGGTGCTGCTTGATCAATACTAAGTTAAAACGATCTACGACGATTTAGGGTTTTCACCACATAACCGGAACGTCCTACACGTAGTTGAGCCTGGCAGATACGAAAGATAACGAAAAACCAATCCTAGAAAAGGCCTAAAAACCAACATAGAGTTGATTCCCGGATCATCTCCTTTAGGATCGGCTAATCGTACCTTATGCACTACTGGATCATTCAACCCGTTTGCAAGGCCTAACCATATGGATATCAAACTAATCCTTGAAGAACAAGGAACAACCATAACAGACCGAATCTACTAAATAAGGACTAAGCAAGATGCTGCTCTTACGTCTAGGATAGGTGTAAATGCAGCTAGATATCTAGGGGTAGCATAACTAAGCAAATACATCAAGCAAGTATCAATGCTAGCCCCAACATATCTATGATAACGGTGTTGCTCGCCATCAACAAGGCTTCAGTACGAGCAACACATAAACAACGAATAAACTTGATGCTGCTTAGATCGCAAGATGCGATCTAGGCAGCATGGCGCTTACCCGGAAGAAACCCTCGAAATAAGGGGTGGCGATGCGCCTAGATTGGTTTGTTGCGAACGTGATCGTCCTCCTTTCTCAATAACCCTAGGTACATATTTATAATCCGTGGACTTTCTATCTTAGGAATAAACCTAACCGTGTACGAGCTAAACTCTATCTCTTAATTCCAAATCTACCATAATATACAGATACACGGGCAATCTAGCCCAAACTCTCATACAAGGCCGATTCAGGAATATTTTCCGTGCATATTCTCTAAGCCCATCTCAATCATGGCCCATCTCCTGACTTGGTTAAAATCTGGTGATAACACATGCCCCCCTGGTTTTGGTAATGATAATTCCAAAACCACTCTGTTTTTTCTTCGTCGGGTCACGTCGTGGCAGAGCAGAACCGCCACAGTATCTTTTCATCATGATTCCTTGCCTTCTCAACTTCTCTGCACGATTTGACAGTTTTGGCACCACCCTGGACCTAGCAACGTCTAAGAGTGTAGCTGACAAGGTTGCCAACTTGGCCAAGCCCACAGCAGAAACACAAGAGCCGATCACCTCATCATCGGCTGTCCCTCTAGTCTTAGGAGAGGTATACTCCTTTCCCTTGGCTCTACCCTTCTCTTTTGCTGCATACTGACGTTTTTCTTGTTGTTTGTCAGGGTTACGACCTCTCAAGCTTGCTAGCGTTCGACCCTGAATCCATCGAACCAGCTACTTCTAGGGCAAGTGAAGAGCCAGGACCCAGCGCTACCCATGGTCAACTCCAGCGTCTCAAGGCCCTGCTCTCCTCCTCAATTGAGACATTGGTTGAAAACCCCGAGGAAGTGAAGAGCATTCTTGAAGACATCCAGCCCCATCTCCCGGTGACGTTGCAGGTGAAGCTCTGGCCAGTTGTGACTCTGTCTGCCTACAGGTCAAGGGTGAAGTTGGCTCGTCAGAGAATCGACATACGCCATGCCCAGCTTCCGTTGAAAGCCGATATTGCAGACAAATGTCAGCGGCTTAATGAGAAAAAGGCAGCCTTGGACGTCAAAACTGACACCTCTGTCAGCACTGCTGAACTTGAGACCTTGCGAAAGGAGTTGGAAGACCTTGAAGAGAGGGTCCGGGCAACCAAACAGCTCATCCATGATAAGGAAGCCCTTATTGCACGCTCCCAAGAAGAAGCAGAAGGCCTCAAAGCTGAACTGAAGACTGATCTGGCCGAAATACGTGCCCTGAACAAATAGCTGGTGACAGGCAAGGACGAAGATGATGAGGCCGAGATCGCTGAGGTGGATCGTGTACGTGCTGATGCCCTCCATGCCCTCGAGGCATTCCTTCAGTAGAGCCTCTCTATGTAATCTGATAACTGCTCACATGAGCTTGTACCTCTAGAGTCGATGTCTGTGCATCAGCTTTTTAGTCTGAAGTCGATGTCTGTGCATCGGCTGTACTTGTGTCCTGTTGTTTTGCATATTTTCTAAAGTCGATGTCTGTGCAGCGGCTGTGTTTTGTATGTATATTTTTTTTACTGGCCGATTTCATGCATCGGCCCCCGTATTTCACTGTCCGTCATCCCACATGCTTGGGAAATATTTCTTGAGATGCTGACCATTGACAGCTACTGGGAATTTCACACCGTTCAGCTCCTCGAGCATGTATGCGTTACCCTTTAACACTTGGCCGACTCTGTATGGCCCATGCCAATTAGGAGACCATTTACCATACACTTTATCCTTAGTCCCCAATGGCAATACAGCTTCCCATACCAAGTCACCAACTTGGAACTCCTTTGGTCTCACCTTCTTATTGTATGCGCGGGCTACCTTGGCTTTGTTCTCTTTAATCTTCTCCAACGACCAAAGTCTGAGTTCCGTTAGATCCTCAATGCTATCACTCATCAGGGCTGCATATTCTTCAGTTGTTAGATCATTTTGAAACGTTACCCGCCTTGAACCAGTCGTAATTTCCGAAGGCAATACAGCTTCTTGTCCATAGATCAGATGGTATGGCGAGGTTTTTATAGCTCCATGACATGACATGCGATAAGCCCATAAAGCTTCTGACAATACCTCATGCCAACGTCTAGGGTGCTCGTCAACTTTTCTCTTAATCAGCTTGATAAGGCTCTAGTTGGACGCCTCAGCCTGCCCATTTGCTTGAGCATAGTACGGAGACGATCGGATCAACTTGATTCCCATGTCCTCGCAGAACTTTCTAAACTCTTTGGAAATGAAGACCGAACCTCCATCGGTCGTGATAGTCTGGGGAATCCCGAACCTATGAATGACATGTTCTTTCACAAAATTGATAACATCTTCCGATTCACTGACTTCATAGGGACGGCCTCCACCCATTTAGTGAAGTAATCTGTAATGGCCAAGATCCATACGTGGCCTTTGCTTGATGGAGGATTGATTTTGCCGATCATATCCATGCCCCAACCTCGAAATGGCCAAGGCTTGATGATGGGGTTCATTGCTGATGCAGGTACCATCTGAATTTTCCCAAACATCTGACACGCTTGACATCCTTTATAGTACCTGAAGCAATCCTCAAGCACGGTGGGCCAGTAAAACCCTGATCGCCTGATCAGCCACTTCATCTTATAAGCCGATTGGTGAGTTCCACAGGCGCCTTCGTGTACCTCGTGTAAGAGCCGATTCGACTCGGCTGGTCCCAGGAATTTGAGAAGTAACCCTTCCAAAGTCCTGTAGAACATGTCATCTCCTATAAGGACATATTTCATGGCCTTGTATCTTATCCGTTTAGGTGCCCCCCGAGCCGGATCTTTCAAGTAATTGAAGATATCGGCTCTCCAGTCGTCCGGTTCCGAGGCTCGTGCACGAACATCGGCTCCATCTGCTACGTCCTTGTAGCCTGACGCCATCTGTGCGAGATCGTTGGCCTCGGTATTTTGCGACCTTGGGATCCAATTGAAGTTTATGTACCTAAATTGTGCCATCAGCTCGCGGCATTGCATCCATAATGGGAAGAGCGACTCGCTCTCACATTTGTATTCCTCCGTGAGCTGAGAAATCACCAATTTTGAGTCTCCAAAAAGTTCCACCGCCTCTGCCCCGGCTTCTATAAGCAACTCCATTCCCTTGCGTATTGCTTCATACTCAGCGACATTGTTGGTGCAAGGGGTAGATAACCTGATGGAGAAGGAATATGTTGCCCCCCGGGGCGACACGAGTAGAATACCGATGCCGCAACCATCGTCGCAAGCCGATCCATCGAAAAACATGGCCCATGCACGTACCGACAGGGCTGCTATATCAGTGTTAATCCGTTCAGCAATAAGATCGGCCAACGCTTGTCCCTTGACTGCCTTCGCAGGCTAATACCAGAGATCAAATTCCGATAATGCAAACATCCACTTACCGAGTCGGCCTTTCAGCACAGGAGCCGATAGCATATGTTTGACGACGTCTGACTTGCATATGATGACAATCTCTGCTGACAGCAAGACGTGACGAAGCTTGGTGCAGGTAAAAAATAGGCAGAGGCACAACTTCTCAATCTCAGGGTACCTCGTCTCTGCATCCAACATCCTTCTGCTGAGGTAGAAAGTGACTCTCTCTAGACCATCATAAACTTGCACCACCACTGAGGCGATGGAAGTGTCAGCTACTGATAAGTAAATGTAGAATGGTCTGTCTTGCTGGGGCGGAACCAACACAGGTGGCTTCGTTAGATACTCTTTAATCTCGTCAAACGCTCGCTGTTGCTCTGCCCCCCAGCGAAACTCCTCATCAGATTTAATTTTTACCAGTCCCATGAACGGCTCGATTCGCCCTGACAGATTAGAGATGAATCTTCTGACGAAGTTGATTTTGTCAATGAGAGACTGGAGTTCCTTCTTCGTGGTAGGTGGCTGCATCGTTTGCACTGCCTCCTGACTTTTCAAGCCGATCTCAATTCCGCGTTCATGAACCAAGAAACCCAAGAATTGACCGGCCGTCACACCAAAAGCACACTTCTTTGGATTCATTCTTAGTCCGAATTTTCTAGTTCGGTCCAGGATGCGTCGCAAGTCCTCCAAGTGTCCTTCTAGTGACACAGACTTGACTACCACGTCATCGATGTATATCTCCACCAACTTGCCGATCAGATCATGAAAGATGTAATTCATGGCTCTTTGGTAGGTTGCACCGGCATTTTTCAGTCCAAATGTCATGACTACATATTCGAACAAGCCAACCGAACCTGGCACTCTGAATGCAGTCTTATGTATATCTTCTGGAGCCATGAAAATTTGGTTGTAACCGGCATTGCCATCCATGAAACTTAAAACCTTGTGACCAGCAGCTGCATTGATCAATGTCTCTGCTACCGGCATGGGATATTCATCCTTTGGAGTGGCTCTATTGAGATCCCGAAAATCTATGGCGACTCGCCATCGGCCGTCCTTTTTCTGCACAGGCACGATACTAGAAATCCACTCAGCGTACCTGCATGGCCTGATGAACCCGGCGGTCAACATTTTCTCGATCTCTTTCTTAACTTCTTCTAAAATGTCGGCCTTCATCTGTCGTGCTACACATTTCTTTTGGGCAGCCGGCCGAAATCCTTTCTTGAGAGGGAGCCGATGCTCAATGATACTCCTATCTAACCCAGGCATCTCTGTGTAATCCCATGCAAAGCAATCTGGGTATTCTTTCAACAAAGCTATCATCAGCCCCTCAGATGCGGATCTAACTTTTTGCTGATAAATGTTGGTCGTGGCTTATCCCCAGGACCAATGTCAATCTCTTCTAGCTCATCAGCCGATGTAAACCCATATCTTAGCTTTCCGTCGCCTACTAGATCAATGCTGAACGCAGGCAAAACGTATGGAGAGGATAATTTGGGCCGATTGCTGGAATCGGCCCCCATTTTGATTGCACTGCTCGATGAAGGTTTACACCCTATTAGTGCTCTACTACGGGAGGGAATCTCCCTACTATAACTACGTGACATGCTTGAGGTAGGATCATTGCTTTTCATTTTTTGGGGCCGATCGCAGGGATCGGCCTTGCCACGTACGTCCATAGACGTTGCTCTTGCTACTCTGTCAGGCCGGTGGATAAGACCAGCCTCACCCCGTTTTTTGTAGCTTCAATGCGCTCACAGCCGTCCAAACTGACTCCAGAGAGCGGCCCTTGGTCTTCCGCGTCCCAAATATTCATGCCAGCTATTGAGATCTCGATAGATTCATCTGCATGAACGACCTCTACTTCATCTCCATCCCATTGTATCAGGCATTGGTGCATTGTGGATGGAATGCAGCAGTTGGCGTGAATCCAATCCCTCCCTAGCAGGACAGCGTAGGTTCTTTTGCTGTTGACGATGAAGAACGAGGTAGGGATGGTTTTTCGGCCTACGGTTAAATCCACGTTCAGAACGCCTTGCGTATCTGATGCTTGGCCGTTAAAGTCGCTTAGTGTGACGTTGGTTTTGATCAGATCCTCCGTAGAGCGTCCCAAACGTCGTAGCATGGAGTACGGCATTATATTCACTGCCGCTCCGGTGTCAACCAACATCTTGCTGACAGGCTGCCCATTGATGTAACCTTTTAGGTATAGGGCCTTCAGATATTTGTAGCCCTTCTCGTATGGCTTTTCAAAGATAACTGGCCGTGGACCACAGTCGAACTGTGCTACCGACGCTTCTTCTGTTCTTGGAGCACAAAACTCCACCGGAAGGATGAACACCATATTTGTGCCAGCCGATGTCTTCTCATCGGCTTTCATTTGCTTGGGGCGCCATTCTTTCTTCTGTGGGCGACTTTCTGCGTCCAAAGTTTGCTGAATTTTCACGGCCAGATCGGGCCGCTCTTTCCTTAACGTGTGCAGGTACTGCCTCTCGGCTTCCTCCAAGCTACGTAGCCGCTGCACCCTACGCTTTTGGGAGTGACTAAGTCCATCAGGGCACCACCTTGGCCGGTGGTATCTATCTTCTTCTTCTTCTGATTCATCTTCATCTTCTAACTCCTCTAGATCTTCCACCCGAGATGACTCAGCTTGTTTGATCTGAGATGGGAGAGGCCCTAGACGTTTGAACAATGACACATCGCCTATATCCTTCTTCTTCTGTCTACATTCCGGGCAGTTGTCGATCGTAGGCAATCGGCTCATTCCTGAATCCTAGCAATGCTTAAAGAAAGGAAAATCCCAGTGTCTGTCCAATGTCTTCTTGCTCCCTTGACCTTCCCTTAGCGCGGCGCTCATATCCTTCGTTGTCTCTATCATACCGACGATACTTTCTGTCGTTTACGTCAGACCGACGATATCTTTCGTCGGCTGTGTCATACCGCTGGCGTCGGTCATACTGGCGCTCATATTTGTTAAGAAGATGCTCGGAGAGTGGTCGTTGATACCGCACGCTTCTCACTTGTTCCTCGGTGACGTACCGTCTGTCATCATATCGGGGCCGGTCACGTGGGCCGGCCTCCTCCTTGTCCTTGCCACGAGAACGACTGCTCTCTTCTTTATCCTTGCCATGGTGGTATACAGGCCCTGCCATGTTAATATCGAACGAGAAATCTGGCTGACGCCTCGTGGGGTGACTGCAGGAAATGGTTGCGTGTCTACTTTCATGGCATACTGACCAAAAATCAGACGCCCTTGTTCTATCGCCATTTGGATTTGCTGACGCAACACTTTGCAGTCGTTGGTGATATAGGTGAACGAATGATGCCACTTGCAGTACGGCCTTCCGTTCAGCTCTTGCACCGTAGGGATTTTATGGCCTTCGGGTAATTTCAGCTGCTTTTCCTTCAGCAATAAGTCGAATATCTGCTCAGCTTTGCTTATATCGAAGTCAAACCCTTTTGCAGGCCCTTGTTGCTTCACCCATTTGCAGGACACGGGGTTTGCCCCCCGAGCCCATTCAGCCACAGCTACTTCCTGGTCATCTGTAGAGTTTTCAGCTTCTTCTGTCTCAACCAGGCCTATCGGGCGTTTGAACTTGTCTTGGTACAATTCTGGGTGGCGATGTTCATACAATGATAATTTCTGAACCATATGCGCCAGTGAAGTGTATTCTGCTTGGAAAGCCAGATCTTTGATCGGCGCCGCGAGGCCCAACACTGCCAGATCGACTGCTTCTTTCTCATTCAAACGAGCCGAATAACATCGGTTCCTTACAGTCCTGAAACGCTGAATGTATTCCGACACCGTTTCTCCACGCTTCTGTCGCACTTGTGCCAGATCGGCAATGCCAGCCTCGGTAGCTTATGAGTGATATTGCATGTGAAACTGCTCTTCCAGCTGCTTCCACGTCCGGATTGAATCTGGTGGTAACGAGGTGTACCACCCAAAAGCTGGTCCTGTGAGGGATTGTGCGAAAAACCTCACACGTAACTGGTCTGATGCTGAAATCATGCCCAACTGTGCCAAATATCGGCTCACATGCTCAATTGAACTGGAGCCTTCTGTTCCACTAAATTTTGAGAACTCAGGGAGCTGATACTTGAGCGGCAGTGGTATCAAATCATACTCGTTGGGGTACGGCTTGGAATAGCCGATTGCCCTCCTTTTTGGCACCATGCCGAACTGGTCTCTCAAGATTGCACTGATTTGGTCCACTGTATGAGTTGCAGGGGCCGAGCTTTGATGACTCGTTCCGGTGGCGTATTTGGCCAGCCACGCCTGTTTATCGGCGTCTACTCCAGAAATCCCTCCTGCTGTTCCAGAAATCCCTCCTGTTGTAATCTGGTTCGCGCGCGCCAAGTTATTGCAGTCCGGCACGTACGTGCACATGTATCCATGCGGGATTTCTTTAGGTGGTTCATTCAGGAACTGGTAATCACCAGGATCGCCTCCAATCTTGTAGATGACGTACGCCAGTGAACCCGGCGGCTCTGGAGCTGCTAGCGAGAACGGCAGCTGCGGTCTGGTCTGGAACGGTATTTCTCCTTGGTGAGTCCCTAGGGTAGGTCCTGACGGAGAGTACTGATGCTTCATGATTTCCTGAACCACGTGAACCGCAACGCGCTCGAAAGCGTTCACCAGGCTCTCAGAATGACGGTGTAGAGAATGAGCCACCATGTAATTAACCTCCTGGCGCAGAGCTCTGGTGCGATCCTCCGAAGGGAGAGACAGGTCTACTTCATCGAGAGCCCCTTCGGCTGAGAACCCCTTCCACCTAATGCCATGTGTACGGGTCCTCTCGAAGGAGCCGATGAGATCGGCTTCGAAGAGAGCTTTCAGCTCATCAAACTTCTTCTTGTGCTCCTCAGACAGCTCTTCGTATGTGACTGGTGTTTTCTCCGCCATCTCAGCTGCAGATGATGTTGACGCAGTCGATGTAGAAGGTCCCACCGGGCGTGCCAGAATGTGTTGCCTGCCAAAACCCACCGGCGAGCAGCGACGGGCAACACGGAGAGCCGGGAGGCTCCCAGGACTGCTGGTGGGTCCTGGTCCCTCGGGCGACGGCCCGCAATGCTCCGGCACACGTCCTAGCTGGTGCAAGGGCGTGCCACCTGACCTATACCTGGTCAGGAAGGTGAAGGATTGCTTCGATTAATTTCCTGCATGGCAGACACGTAAACATTAAATACGAGCCTCGATCGGCTCTCAGGTTATCCTGTGAATCGGCTCAAGGAGCCGATCCACCCATGATTCGTATTGGATCTACGATGACATGGTGGTCCTGCTTGATCAATACTAAGTTAAAACGATCTACGACGATTTAGGGTTTTCACCACATAACCGGAACGTCCTACACGTAGTTGAGCCTGGGAGATACGAAAGATAACGAAAAACCAACCCTAGAAAAGGCCTTAAAACCAACATAGAGTTGATTCCCGGATCATCTCCTTTAGGATCGGCTAACCGTACCTTACGCACTACTGGATCATTCAACCCGTTTGCAAGGCCTAACCATATGGATATCAAACTAATCCTTGAAGAACAAGGAACAACCATAACAGACCGAATCTACTAAATAAGGACTAAGCAAGATGCTGCCCTTACGCCTAGGATAGTGTAAAGGCAGCTAGATATCTAGGGGTAGCATAACTAAGCAAATACATCAAGCAAGTACCAATGCTAGCACCAACATATCTATGATAACGGTGTTGCTCGCCATCAACAAGGCTTCAGTACGAGCAACACATAAACAACGAATAAACTTGATGCTGCTTAGATCGCAAGATGCGATCTAGGCAGCATGGCGCTTACCCGGAAGAAACCCTCGAAACAAGGGGTGGCGATGCGCCTAGATTGGTTTGTTTCGAACGTGATCGTCCTCCTTTCTCAATAACCCTAGGTACATATTTATAGTCCGTGGACTTTCTATCTTAGGAATAAACCTAACCGTGTACGAGCTAAACTCTATCTCTTAAATCTAAATCTACCATAATATACAGATACACGGGCAATCTAGCCCAAACTCTCATACAAGGCCGATTCAGGAATATTTTCCGTGCATATTCTCTAAGCCCATCTCAATCACGGCCCATCTCGTGACTTGGTTAAAATCTGGTGATAACACCCTCCCACTAAATCACATATTACAAACAATACCACGGGTAAGCGAAAAAAACGGTTCGTTTTCTTCAACCGAGGCGAACCCCATCGAGTCGAGGCCTGTGGCGTTCCAATCTAGCCCAGATCGAGTTTGTCAACAAGCAATCCTGTTTTGATTTCTTACCCCCTACCCAAGACAATCCGCTCTTATTAATGTCCTCTCCTCTGCTAGCGATTTACATAAAAATTTCGCCAGATTTCTCGGTTTCTCCCCGGACGCCTTTCCTTTGTCCCGATCTAGATCCAGAAAATTAGCATTGGCAAGACCAGGCGAATAGCGGAAGCACGGCGAGACAAATAGCGGTGGCATGGCGATGGATCACCAACGTGGGAAGCAGGACGATGGCGTGGAGGCCAGGGCGGAGGAATCGGCCATCGGCGGCTCTAGGAGGAAGCAGTCGGATCTGCAGTAAAGCTTTCCTGGTAGTACGGGTCAACTTGAGGGATGCAAGGATTGGGACAGTATTTACGGGAATCAACTCGGGCAAGGTGGAGAGTGCCTGGCCGCGATGAATTGTTCCGGGGAAGCGCCAGCTCGTCAAATTTTGCCGGTGAAGGAGATGCTGTCCACCGGAGAAGAGAGTTTGGTACAGTCGAGGTATCCCTATTTTCCCTTGCAAGGAGATGACCGGCTCAGCTATTGCCTTTCAGGGGCGTCGGGATGGAGGTCTTCCGCTGCCGCGCCTGAGGGTGCCGCCGGCCGGATTTGTCGGACCTCCGAGCCACTGCATTTCTCGTGAACGCTCAAACGAAACGGCTGCCAACGCGGCCGCCGCGCGCCCATGAGGGCTGTTTTTCCTGCCGCAAGCCATCGCTGTTGGGTGTGCACATCTACGTATTCTAAGTAGAAAAGCAATCTAGTTTCTCTTCTGTGTTTTTCATTCACGTTCCAAAGTGCGCGCTGTAGATTTGATTAGACTGAGATAAATCATGGAATAGCTTAGCTTTAGAATTTTATTATAGCTATATGAGTAAATTTGAGATGTTTGCGCTGTACTCCCTTCGGACTTATTTAATTGACTCAGATTTAGTATAAATTTAGCCTACCACAAATAAAAGGAAATCTCGAGCCCTAGCTTCGTCGGCTGCTTCCGCGGCTATTCTGCTCGACCGAGCCTCCAAGAATCCATCGATATTGACGATGGGGCGGTGGCGCGACTCGCATGATGAAGGCGGATCGGGAAATCAAGGAGGCGCTAGAATCGTGGGGCACTGCTGCCATGGCCAATTGCTGGAGCGTCGACTCCCGGAGAAGCATCTCAGTGCCTCAAGCTCTGGCCTGGCGCGTTGCTTCCACACGCATGACTGGTAGAACCGCCCCCGACGCGTCGTCTCCATGTGCCGCAACCACCGGAGGCCGACCTTGCCCGGCGTGTCACCTCCGCGCGCAGCAGCTGCTCGTGGGTGCTAGCAGAACATGCATGGAGAAACTAGCTCGTGAGTGCTAGCTAGCGTGTTACGTTGCTAGCTGCGTTGCATACGATGTTTGTATCTTGATGCTGTTGGATATAAGAGTACTACAATATTGTTCTAGGTGAGTCGTCGCCCACTCGCCCTGATCGGCAAATCGCTGTCAACTCTCGATCGCCTGATACTTGCAGTAAGAAAGTTACAAAAAAGGAAATCAGCAATCTCCTTGAGCGTCGCCCGCGTCGCAGCTTGTGGAGAGCTTGAACGTGATCGCGTTGCTGGGAGGCGAGTGCGCGCCATCGTTCAGAAGTGGCTCGACAGACGACCGTAGCAGAGAGAAGAGCGACGAGCGCGTGGGCGGCGGGAGGGCAGAAAAGCCACCGCGCACGCGCGACGTGGCAAGGAGGGCAATAAATGGCCGGTGGGGACGACGCGGGTTTTTGAGGTGGCCGGCGGCAAGCTGGAGCAGCATAGGTAACACGCGTGTTGGGCCGTGCTTCATAGACCACAATCAAATTGGTGCACAACTCCGAGGCTCATGAGCGAGCCATCGTGAGGCGCCTGATGGCTTGCGAGCCTGAAAGCGGCCAGGTAGTGGATGTTGCCGACACACCGCGTGCTGATGATGAGGACGATCGTGCGAGGCGTGCGTCGAAAACAAGTCCATGTAGAACTCTTCGCAGTCAGCTCGATGCCGCTGACAACGTGTAGATTGCAGCGGATAACGGTGAGCAGCTCAACATAGCAACTCGTGATGGTTGCAATCAACCCACGGTCCAAAGGAGGCGCCGGCCTAGGCCGCGGCTGCCGGGATTGAGGCGAGCACAAAGCGGATCGAGGCGATGAGCACCACGGAAACTGTGATTTGCGTCCGCTGCTGATATGCTGCCTCCGAGGGTCCAGTGAAGATGAAAACTATTCCCGGCTTCTTTTTTAGATCGGGACACACCCTCCTATTGGCAAGGTGGGATCTGCTGCCACATTTTAGGTCAGGTTCAATTGATGATCGGATTTTTTTCAGCACGAACCCCACTTGCTTTGTTTCTAAAGCTCAATTTTCCATATTATTCCAACGTGACTGGCTTTCATAGATTTTACGCTTAAAGATTGGTGCATGCAAAAATGAGCATATTTGACTATCTCCATTGCCCATGAAAAAAAACTCGGTGAAGGTTTTTATCGGTGTGGAATATAAGAATTTGAATGGAATTTTACAGCAATGAATTTATTATGGTGTGGAACGGTGTTGTGCCGGAAATGATCCCATGTGTATTCTTTTAACGTCTATTCTTCCTTTATTATGTTGTCATGTTGCATTGAACATTGCCGTTATTCTCTTGGCAATACTATCAAGCCTACATGGTCGCGCTGGGCATATTAGTTTATTAAAAATTTAATACAAGTTACTCGCGTTTGGCACATGTCACCAACTTACGATAAGTTGCAATTAAACTCACGTGTCTCCAGAGCAAACTTCTCGGTTTTATTTCCGCTGCAACGCACGGGCAATTGTCCTAGTAAAACTTAAGTATTTTTAAGTAGCTTGGGACGAAACAGCTGTATGTGGGCGGAAAACTTATCCTGCAATCCTCTATATTTTATGAATGCATGTTTCGTTCGTTGAAAAAGCAAGTTCTAGTTTCTAAGTTTTCTGGCTTGCTCACTTGACCTTCCACGAGCCGGAAGACCTTTAGCCGGAAACGCTCGCCTCCGGCGACGAAGCCCAATGGCGATCCGTCAGCAACCGCGGAAACAAGCCCCCAACCAAGGTGCTGTAAGTTGCTACCAAGAATCCATGAGTTCGCAACGAAAAATTTATCCACCAGAAAACTTAAGCTGACGTCCTAAAGGACGATTTTGAAAATCACAACTTTCATACACGCCTAGGCGGAAATATCCAGCTCTACGGTTTTAGTCGGAAAACATACACGATCCAAAAATGAAAAAATTAAAGGAGGTAAAAGACTCAAAGAGTGAACCATATGCTTTATTTCATTAATCATGTATCATAGATATTACAAGGTATGTAATGCGGAATTTGCTAAGTATGGAAAGGACGTAGCTGTGCTTTATTCCAGGGACGATCTGTCTCATCATAGATGTCATCCGGATCTTCTCGCGTTCGTTTCCTGTACCAATTTGCAGGTCTATCCTTTTTCTCGTGGAAATCAACGAGGTAGTAAGATCTGTTGTGTAGCACTTTGCTGATGACAAAGTGTCCTTCCCATGGAGATTGCAACTTATGCTCTTTCACCTGTCGAAGGCGGAGGACCAGGTCATCTACCCTAAATGAGCGATTCCGAACTCGACGACTGTGATAGCGTCGAAGTTTCTACTGGTATATGGTGTAGCGCTGGTCAGCTAAGTTCTGAGCTTCTTCGATCAAGTCCACAGATAGCTGTCTGGCCTCGTCAGTTGTATCTTCATCGTAGGTGGAAACTCGCGGGGAGTCATGGATGATGTCGGAGGGGAGCACAGCTTCAGATCGGTATACTAGGAAGAAGGGGGTAAACCCTGTTGATCTGTTAGGGGTAGTTCATAAACTCCACAGAACAGAATCTAACTCCTCTGCCCAAGCTTCGGCTGCGCGACACAGCGGTTCTTCAAGGCGAGGTTTGACTCCGGCAAGTATGAGGCCATTGGCTCGCTCGACCTGCCCATTGGATGCGGATGTGCCACAGATGCTAGGTCAAGCCGGATCCCTGTGTCATTACAATAATCCTTCAATTCTCTCTGAGCAAAGTTCGTGCCATTGTCTATGATTATGCTGTGTGGGATGCCGTATCTCACTACGAGGCTGCAGACGAATTTTAGTGCCGTAGTACCATCGGCTTTTCTCAGTGGCTTTGCCTCGATCCACTTACCGAACTTATCAATAGCGACCTAAAGGTACTCAAAACCGCCAGGAGATGATTTTTTCAGCTTCCCAACCATATCAAGCCCCCAGACGGCGAACGGCCATGTGATAGGGATGGTCTTGAGCTCCTGAGCTGGAGCATTTGGTTGAGTAGCATAATACTAACAGCCTCGACAGGTTTTCACTAACTTCTCAGCATCTTCTTTAGTTGTGAGCCAGTAAAACCCTTGCCGAAAAGCTTTTGCAACGAGGGACCTGGGAGCGGCGTGATGCTCGCAATCGCCAGCATGAATCTCTTTGAGGATTTAAATGCCATCTTGATTTGAGACGCATTTCATAAATACCCCGTTTGCACTTCGTTTGTAGAGCTGTCCATCAACTATTGTGTAGGATCTTGCTCGTCTGACGACCTGTCGCGCGAGGACTTCGTCCTCTGGCAACTTATTGCGGTCCATGAGGTAATCCAGGAAAGGCTTAGTCCAAGCCGGACTGATTACCATCACCTCCTTAGCCGGAGATACTGCCACATCTGGGTTTTCCGGGTTAGCGCCCTTCACCGAGGGTATCCGTAAGTGCTCAAGGAAAATTCCGGGAGGAATGGGTTTTCTGTCGGATCCGAGCTTGGATAGCATAGCTGCCGCTGTGTTATCGTCTCTCCTGGCGTACTTGACTTCGTATTCGAGGAAGCACTTGGCGGTCTCATCTACTTCGTCTCTGTAAGCCGCCATAATGTAGTTTCTGGCGTTCCAGGTTCCGGCTACTTGTTGTGCCACCAGGTCGGAATCTCCACAACATATGATGTGTTTGATCCCAATTTCCTTAGCGATGCGCAGACCGTGTAGTAGAGCCTCGTATTCCGCCATGTTGTTTGTACCTTTGAAGTGAATCTACAGAACGTACTGCAGTTCTTCTCCGGTAGGGGACTTCAAGGTGACTCTGGCTCCTGAACCTTGATGCTGCTTGGATCCATCGAAGTGCATGACCCCAGTTTCAGGTTCCGGCTCCAGTTCGGCATCCGGAGCTTCTGTCCAATCAGCGACGAAATCCGCCAAAATCTGGGATTTGATCGCGGTCCTGGCTTTGTAAGTAATGTCGAAGGCGGATAATTCTATGCCCCACTTTGCTATGCGTCCTGTTGCGTCAGTGTTGTTAAGAATGGCTGACAATGGAGCCTTGCTCACAACTATCATTGGGTGCTCTTGAAAGTAGTGTCTCAACTTACGACTACCTAGGAACATGCCGTAGGCTAGCTTCTGAAAGTGAGGGTATCTTTGTCTGGATTCTGTCAGTACCTCGCTAGTGTAATAGACTGGCCTCTGAACTCCATATTCGAGACCTTCTTCCTTTCGCTCCACCACGATGACGAGACTGATGACCTTGTTGGAAGCTGCCAGGTAGAGGAGCATAGGCTCTAACTCTTCCGGATCTGCTAGAACAGGTGGGGAGACGAGTATTTCCTTCAATCCCTGAAGTGTTGTATCTGCTGCGTCGTCCCAGACAAATTTATCTGTTTTCTTCAGCAGTTTGTATAAAGGTAGTGCCTTCTCGCCAAGATGGCTGACAAACCTACTAATTGCTGCAACACAACTAGTTAGTCGTTGCACATCTTTGAGACAAGTTGGCCTTTTGAAGCACAGGATTGCCTTGATTTTTTCCGGGTTCACTTCAATGCCTCTATGAGAGACAATGAAGCCAAGGAGTTTTCCGGCTGGCACGCCAAAGACGCACTTCAGCGGATTTAACATCATCTTGTACCGTCGGAGATTCTCAAAGGTTTCTGTGAGGTCGCTGATCAAGTCGGATCCTTTTTGGGTCATGACCGTAAGCGTGTACTTTCCGGCCAATCTGGTCCTTCAAGCAACGCTGCATCGTACGTTGGTAGGTGGCACCTGCATTTTTTAACCCAAAAGTCAAGGTGACAGAGCAGTAAGTGCCAAAAGGTGTGATGAACAAGGTCGCCTTTTGGTCGGACTTCTTCATCCGGATTTGGTGATACCCGGAATATGCATCAAGAAAACACAGAAGTTCCGCCCTGCCTTCGAATCAATGACTTGGTCAATGCGCGACAAGGGGAACGGATCCTTCGGACAATGCTTATTCAAGCCAGAGTAATTGATGCACATTCTTAGTATTTCAGAATTGTTTTTGGATACAAGGACGGGGTTTGCGACCCAATCAGTATGGATAACTTCTACTACTAAACCTGCCTCTAGTAACTTTGCTAATGCCATCCATATGGCGCGGCGCTTCTTATCTCCAAAGCATCGCATAGCTTGCTTCACCGGTTTAGCTCCCAGATTTATGTTGAGGTAGTGCTCGGCGAGTTCCCTTGGTACTCCGAAAATGTCAGAAGGTTTCCATGCGAAGATATCCATGTTAGCGTGGAGGAACTCGACGAGCGCGTCTTCCTATTTGGGGTCCATGCTGGCTCCGACCGACACCTGCTTAGAGCTGTCTCCTATCTTGAGGTCGACCTTCTTGGTGTCTATCGCGGCCTTGAACGAAGTTTTATGTTCGGAGATCTGCTTCTTGGTGGTATGCATCTCTTTTGGATCCACCGCGGTTCTGTAGCCTTGCAGCTCATCTCCAGATATCACAGATTCTGCGAAGGCGGCTTCGCCTATCTCGCATTCTCGAGCTTTCTTGTAGTCTCCGGATATGGCGATCATACCGTTGGAACCCGGAATCTTGAGCTTATTGTAGATGTAGCACGCTCTGGCGTGGAACTTGTGGTAGGTGGGCCCGCCGAAGATGACGTGGTAGGAGCTCTTGAAGGGCACGACCTCAAACGTGATCATCTCTTCGCGGAAATTATTAACATCGCCGAAGGCCACGGGAAGTCTGATGCTACCCAGAGAGTTTGCTTTTTTACCTGGAACCACCCCGTGGAACTCGGTGGTGCTGTGCTTGAGCTGCTCCTTGGTAAGATGCATTTTCTCCAGAGTCTCCAGGTAGATAATGTTCAAGCTGGCTCCGCCATCCATAAGGCACTTTGAGAAGTCATACCCGTCGATGCGGGGACTTACTACCAAGGCGTAGCACTCCTTCGGAATGATGGTGGGATGATCCGCCCTATCAAACGTACACGAAGTTTTCGACCACCTGACATACTGCGGCACAACCGGAACTGCGGCGTTTAGGATCCGAAGAGCTGACTTGCTGGCATGGACTGTTTGAGTTCCGAGGAAGGTGTGATATGCACCAGCACTCTTTTTGACGAAGGGGTTGGACTTGTTAGTTGCGGAAACCCTCCTTGGGATCCGGCGAAGCGTCTTCCTCGTACATCGCCCCGGAAATGTCTTCCTCCTTGTACTTGTACTTGTTCTTGCCCTTGCCTCCTTTGCCGCGTGGGTGGTGCTTGCGGGCTTGCTTGTATCCTGCTTCCAGGTCAGTCTTGAGATCATTGACCCACTTGCAGTTGCGATTGGTGTGAGAGGACTTGCCAGTAGCCGGATCTATGTGGGCTAAGCATGGCATATCCCTGTATTCCTCATAGGTTTGGGGAGCGCGGGTTCTGGCAACGGTGACCTTGTCACCACGTTGCTGGCCCCTGCTGGCTCCACCTTCACGGCCGCGGCCTCTTCCGCCCCCTTGACCTCCGCGTTGGAACGCCATGGCGACCATGTTGGATCCGCCGCTTTTTTTGGTCATCAGCGAGATTTTTTCGCTTGTTGCCGCTGCTGCTGCCGTCGTTGTCGCGATTCTTCGTTTATTAATGCAGGGGTATAGCTGTGGCTGCGAGGTCTCCACCTGCGTCGTCATCGGCGGCAGTGTGATTGCTGGCGATGTTAATCATGTCATCCAAGGTCAGCTTATTTTCATTGACCAAGCAAGTAAGCTTATGTCGGAGTAGTCCTCCCCTCTGCAATCCACCTATGAAGGCGTGCATAGCTGTGCGATTGTCGATGTTTTCACACTTATTCCTGGTTGCTAACCACCGGGTGAGGAAGTTCCTTGATGTTTCACCTTTCTTCTGGATACATGCCTGTAGGTCGCTTGTTATGGCAGGCCTTTTGTAGGTGCCTCTGAAGTGCTTCTCAAAGGCGTTCTTCAGGTCGAACCAGCAAAAGATGGATTTTTCTCGAGGTCACTGAGCCAGATACGGGCTGGACCCACAAGGTACAACTGGAGCATGCGGCAGGCTATGTTGGGGGTTCCTTCGGCAAAGGTCGCTGCATTGTAGTAATCCTCGATCAAGGTATCCGGCCTTTCACTGCCATCATAATGCTTCAGGTTTCCGGGTAGCTTGAGGTTCAGGCTCTTTGGCTTTGGTTCCTGTCGAATCATCCTGCCAAAGCACTTTGGGCCAATGTAGTCAGATCTATACTCGTTGAGGTGTTCCCTTGCGTCGCGTGAGCCACTGCGAGGGGACTTTGAGCGGGAGCGGGATCTCCGGCCTCCGCCTCCACCTCCGCCACTAGGTGGTGGGGAGGGAGATCTGCGAGGGGGTCGATGCGATCTTTTGCTTCCACCTTCAGATTCCCCGCATCCTTCATGTTGCTGACTCCGGCTTCGGTGGCTACCTTCACCCTGGTGACGGTCGCCTCCGTCGTTCCGGCTTCTGCGAGGCTCTAGCTCGCGCTCTTCATTCCGACTCCGACGAGGCTCCGGCGTGCGCTCCGTCGTTCCGGCTTCTGCGAGGCTCTGGCTCGCGCTCTTCATTCCGACTCCGACAAGGCTCTGGCGTGCACTCCGTGTGCCTGTTCCACTGAGGTGCCACGTTGTCGCGGATGTTAATTCCATCGGGCCCATGGGGCCTAGTGTTTCCGATAGGACTACGACGGCGAGTCGGGGGAGGACGCGGGTACCCATGGGGCAGAGGTGACGGGTTGTGGTACTTGTCTCTTCAAGTATACATCGGATCCTTTCCTCTAGGGTCCGTCGGAGGTGTTTTCGAGGGAACCGAGATTGGATTTGGATGTTCTCTGGTTCTTCTTCTGCGCTCCGACGATCCGGTCCGCGATTCATCGTCACGGTGATGCCTTCCGGAGGCGTCCTTCTGCGCGGTAGACACAGTGTTTCGGGTTAGATTCCAACCGGCGCGAAGTATCTGCCTTGCTCTGTTGCTTCATTGCTGAAGCTACCAGTGTGCGGAGGTGTGTGATGTCGATTTCGTCGTCTTTTTTCGCCAAGATTTCCGCAGCCTTCTTCATATTGTCCTTGGAAGTGGCATGTGGCTGCTAGTTTGAGGGGGTTGCTGAAAGGACACGGATGTCGCCTAGAGGGGGGTGAATAGGCGGTTTAAAACTTTTACGAGATGGGCTTAACAAATGCGGAATAAAACTAGCGTTTACTTTGTCAAGCCCAAAGCCTATATACTATGGTTCACCTATATGCACCAACAACTTATTCTAAGCAAAGGTTCACCTATGTGCACCAACAACTTATGCTAAGCAATACAAGCAAGTATGTGATAGCAAGATATATATAACTTCAAGCACGATGGCTATCACAAGGTAAAGTGCGTAAGTAAAGAGCTCGGGTATAGAGATAACCGAGGCACGCGGGAGACGATGATTTATCCCGGAGTTCACACTCTTGCGAGTGCTAATCTCCGGTGGAGAGGTGTGGTTGCTTAGTGCTCCCGAACGCCACAAGAGGCTCACCTTGAGGTGTGGTTGCTCGATGCACACCAACGCCACAAAGGCCTCATCCCAAGATGCGGTACTCACACCACACACCGAACACCACGAAGGCGCCTCACCTAAATCTCCGGTGACCCTCGCCACAAAGGCCTAGGTCACGGTTCCACTAAGGGATTTCCTTCGAGGCGGAAACCGGGCCTTACACAAAGATTGGGGCACACATCAACAACTTAATTGGAGGCTCCCAACAAACCGCCACAAAGGCCTAGAATCCGTCTAGGGTTCCAAGAACCCAAGAGTAACAAACTTCTTGTTTTCACCACCACGAATCATCGTGGAGAACTCAAACCGATGCACCAAATGCAATGGCAAGAACACCACAAAGATGCTCAAGTCCTTCTCTCTCAAATTCCAACAAAGCTACAAAAGCTATTGGGGGAATAAGAGAGGAAGAACAAAGAGGAGAACACAAAATTCTCCAAGATCTATATCCCAAAGATTCACTCACAAAGAGATGATTTGGTTTGGTCAAAGTGTGGATCTAGATCCCCTCAATCTTTCTCTCAAATAGATGCAAGAATCATGGGAAGGGGAGAAAGATCTCAAGCTTCAAAATGTCAACAACAATGGAGGAGAGAGTCTTGAGAGAGAGGAGGAAGAAGGAGTCCCAAGAGAGAAAGAAAGAGAAGCTTAAAAGGGGGGCACAATTTCTGCCCGTTGGGGCTGCCTCCATTTGGGGCCGGTAGTACCGGCCAGCTAGGGGCGGTACTACCGCCCGTGAGAGCTGTGCATGAGAGGGAGAGCGAGGCAAAAGAGCAGCGGGCCGGGAGGGGGAGGCCGGAGCCTCCGGCCGAGGTACCGGTCGGGGTACCGGTGAGCACCCCAAACTCCCTGGAAACCATCTGTGAGGCTTGGCCTATTTTCCGGTACCGCGGGCGGTACCTCGGGCGGTACTACTGTCCGTGCACGGGCGGTACTACCGGTCGTGCTCGGGCGGTACTATCGCTCAGCCCAAACTCCTCTCTTTGGGCAAACTTAGAAAATCAATAACTAGAGTTTGGAAACTCCGATCGATATGAAACCAATTTTGTTGGAAAGAGGACAACAAGAGCTACCCCAACAAAGAGTGAAAATATGGAAACTAGGTGGGGATGATTTTCTATTATTTTTAGAGTGAACCTCTCAATACGAGAAATGGAGAAAAACTCCAATATCGAAAACACAACAAGTGATTCATGCGGAATCCGTTTTCGATGAACTCGAGCTTGTCATGAGAATAACCACAAGCTCTAAATCACCTCATGGATAAGATCCAAATAACAACCAGGAAAGATGATGATGAACCAAACTTGAAAACGCAACAAGTGATCTATGCAAAATCCGTTTTCGATGAACTAGAGCTTGTCATGAGAATAAGCACAAGCTCTAAAACATCACATGGATAAGATCCAAATAACAACCAAGAAAGATGATGCAAGGATGCAAAGGTTTGAGCTCTCTCCGAACGATACGATCGAGTTACTCACTCGAGAGCCATCTTGATAGTACGACAACTAAACTATAAACCGGTCTCCAACTACACCATGCGTCCGGTGAGAAAGAAACCCTATCAAGAGCAAACCTTAACCTTGCGCATTCCACTTGAGCTCGACGATGACGATCTTGACCTCAACAAGATGGAACGCCTTTCTTGATTGTGCTTGCTTGACGAAGTCTTGTGGATTGCTCCCCCATAATCCACCATGTGAGAGCTTCTTCTTTGGCGCATCTTCACATATCCATGATCACCATATGGATGGCAAGACTCAAGCAAAGGATCTCTTCGAGATGGCTCATCTTGAACTTGCACTTCATTATGTCTTTAAGTAACTTGAGGGCTCACTTCATCTTCATCTTCAAGACATACTTGACACTTGATATCCTTCATCAATTTCTTCTTATTGCAACCTTGAAGCCAAAAAATGGTTCAAGCATTGCCTATGGACAACACCTACAAATATAACTCAATGCAAACATTAGTCCATAGGGATTGTCATTAATTACCAAAACCACACATGGGGGCTCCATGCACTTTCAATCTCCCCCATTTTGGTAATTGATGACAATCTCTTTGAGAGGGTTTATATAAGGAATTTAAGTAACAAATAAGTTGAATATATAGAGCAAACTCCCCCATAATATATGCATGTGTGAATGATCTTGACTTTCATTGCATATATTGGCATTCAAAGCCTAGTGGAGTTTCTTCTAAATATTCAACTATGCAAAGCAACAAGATGCAAAGCAATAAAGGCACATGCTTAAGCACAAAGCAAAGACATAACCAAATTCCCTTAAACCCTCCAAACTTCTCCCCATTGGCACCAATTGCCGAAATGGGTGAAAAATTTAGAAGGCCAATATAGTGAGAATTCCTCCATAGCGTGTGCATTTCTCATAATTTGAGTGGAATCAAATGCACGTATCCAATGACGAATATTCGGAAGGAATCACACTATAGATAGGATCAAAGATCGCAAAAAGATAACGAAGTCAAGAAGCTTCAACAAATGAAGCAAGCAACCAAATGAACCACAAAGAAGATACCAAAAGAAAGATAGATATTATGATAAGATCAAGAAGATTGCTCTAAATAATATGAGGAAGCTTGACGTGGGCATTACCCTTCGGGTAACCAACATTGCACTATCCTGTATTGATTAGTTGGAGGCCCATGAAGACACCTGGAGGCAAGATGGGCCACCTGGGCGGCGCACTAGAGGAATCCTTGGCGGGCAAGACAAGGAAGCGGCCGAACAAGGAAAGATTGGATCTAAAGCTGTTGTAAACCTAGTCGTACTTGGTTAGACCTCTTGAGACCTGGCCTCCTATATAAAGACCAGGAGAGGGGCTGCCGAGGGACAGAACCAATCGTAGCAATATTAGCCACCAGAAAGTCCAGAGCTAGGTCATCGTAGCACTTAGCCTCTCGACGAGATCTCAGCCGAACTATTCGGCACCCCATCGTAACCCATTATCATCATAATCAAGAACAGACAGGCAGGACGTAAGGGTTTTACCTCATCGAGGGCCCCGAACCTGGGTAAATCGCTCTCCCGCTTGTATGTGAACCGATGTCTCGTGTCAGCTTGCAGGATTCCGCTAACCCTAAGCCCCTAACGGAGGGCATTGCCGAGGAGTACCCTCGACAATTGGCGCCGTCTGTGGGAACCCTGTTGGCACAAGATCGGACATCGGCTGAGCCCGTCATGTCATCGGCAGCTTCATCAACACCGTCATCGCCTCATCTGGGAAGCCCGATTCGTTTCGGCTCCTACGAGTTCACCCCACATAGCGACTCGTCTCGCTCGACTTTCTCCGGTCTACAAAGGCAACATGGAGATGACCTTCGGGAGCGTCCATTACAACGTCAACTCGGAAGGAATCCTTCGGCTGCTGGAATCTCCCATCTCCAGATCGATGAGTCCAAGCGCATCGTCATCACTCGACCTTTCGGCTGGCCTGACAAGCCCGTCGAGTTCGCCCGCGCCTTCGACTCCCCGTTCAGCATCCTCCATGTCGGTCGGATCCGATGATCCCGCGTCCTTGGAGCTAACCTCGTACTACTGCATGAACTGCGACACCAGGCACGGGCTAGGGTCAAGCGACACGCCATTCATCTGCAATGCCCACTACTCATCGGGAGAGGACATCATCGACAACATCACCCAAGGAGACACCCGAAGAGTGGCGCCCCTCCAAGTTTATGTTGCTAACAGGGGAGAAGGAGATCGCACCCCCCGTTCCAGCAGGCGAGCTAGTTTTGAGAACAGCGCCAGCAACAACAACAGCGACCATACCATCGCAGAGGAGGAGTGGGCAGCAGCCAAGGCAGCCATGCTTAACAACACGCCACTTCCGGCGTGAACCACGGTTGGCACTCTCAATGCTTACCGCTCCATATTGGAGAAAAATCGGGAGCGACTATCCAAGGAGCAAGCCACCCTCGAGAGACGCCTATCTGCGGCAGACCGATCCAGCGAGCGACGAAGGGGCTCGCAGGGAAGTGCCTCTCGAAGTACTCACGGAGGAGGCAAACATCGATCAAGAATGTCCAGGCTCTCGGAAGACGATGCCAGAGAAATAACATCAAATTTGACCAAGTCCTTCATGACCACAGACACCGCGGGCATGCCACGACCAAAGACTGTCGCGGGAGCGACCGCCAATCTCGCTGCATATCTCATCAATCAGCGTCCTGAAGGTTCCATGGCTCAAGCCCACCGAGGTGCCCTAGAAAGTCTCGCGATATTGGGAGACAATCTGGTCCCAAGAAAAGACAAGACTACGTTGCAAGCTAGTGGCTCAAAACACCATGCGAGAGATGCTCGGGATGAAATCACTCAGAGTAGGATCGACAAAGCAAGGCGGCAACGCGCCGCCAGAGAGGAACACGACAGCGATTCTTCGGATGAGAGCCAGGAGAACGACGGCGAGCTTAGGGGAGCCGATTGTTTAAGCTACAAAATTCGGGAGGCGATGCCACCCAAGAAGTTCAAACCCACCCCTACCGACGCCGCCAAGTACGATGGGCAGCAGGACCCGAGATCCTGGATAGAGGATTATCTACAGACAGTGATTCTGCAAAAAGGGAACCAGATAGCAGCAATGCAGTGCCTGCAGCTTTACCTAAAGGATTCAGCGCGAGCCTGGCTAAGAGGTCTGCCGAAGGGTTCCATCAAGTCATGGGACGACCTAGTAGAAGCATTCGTCGCCAACTTTCAAGCAACCTACAAAAGGACCGTCGAGATCGAAGAGTTACGGCATTGTCAGCAAAAGCAGAAGGAGTCGATGCGCGCATACATCGGGAGATTCACCAAGCTCCTGAATGCTGCGAAAGACGTATCTATCGACAGAGCAATCGACGCCTTCAGTGATGACATCCGACGTGAAAGCTATATAGAAGAACTTGGATGCAAGAAGCCGAAAACCATAACCAAGTTAATGGAAATCGCCAACAGCTGGGCCGATGGCGAAGACAACGTTCGAAAGCCACGACAGCGCAGCGACGACGAAGAAGATGACCAGCCGAAGCATGATTCGGGTGGTCGAAGGGACCGCAACAAGAGAAGGAAGAACCGCAGCTATGATGACAACAACTTTTGGTGGCCGCAGGCTACTCTGATCGGCAGGACGATCGGTACGATGACAGGCGAGACGATCGACAGGATGGTAATCGGAACAACTCTGGGAACCGTGGCAACTGTAAACCACGACAACAGAGAACCCCCGAACTACCCTACGCTGAGCAGATCAACGCCCCCTGCTACCTGCATTCGTATACCGATTCCAAGGATGGTAAAATAAAGTCTAGCCACCTGCTCAGGGACTGTCGGTAGTTCATCGATATGCATAAACTCATCCAGCAGGCAGGCCAGCAACAGCTACCACCACCACCACCACCCCCACCGCAACACCAGGTCCAGCAAGCTCAACCTCATCAACCCAACGAGGCATTTCCACCACCACGTGAGCAGATGATATGATCCACAGGACAAGTGTTTCAAGGAGAGAAATGAAGAAGCTCACCCGAGAAATCAACCTGGCAGAAAGCATCATGGTGAACATCAATGAGTATGTCGAGTGGTCGTCTCAGAACATCACGTTCAGCCGAGCGGATCACCCGATGACTATACCAAAACCAGGACATGCTGCCCTAGTGGTCGAAGCACAGATAGGAGGATTCAAGATGAGCAAAGTCTTCATGGACGGAGGAAGTGGACTCAATATGATATTCCTTGACACAATCCAGAGTATGGGGATCACCATGAGAATGCTAGAAGAATCAGACACTCGCTTCCATGGGATCCTCCCTACTTCGCCAGCGTACTCTCTTGGCAAAGCGTACCTGAACGTCGTCTTTGGCAAACCCAACAATTTCAGGAAGGAGAAGATCGAGTTCGAAGTCGTGAACTGGGAGTCGCAGTACCACGCTATACTCGGGAGACCAGCTTATGCCAAGTTCATGGCTGTACCGCACTACGCATACCTCAAGCTGAAAATGCCTGGGAACAATGGGAAAAACATTACAGTCTATGGAAGTTTCTCACGCTCGGACAATTGTGATCGGGACTTTCAGAGGATTGCTGCTAAGTTTGGCCTGAGGCAGGAAATTGCTGACCTTCCGCTGAAGACCTCGTCAAGCAGTATTAAGGAAGAAGAACACGCTAGAGGAGCAAAGAAGAAGTCTGCCGACCTCGCCCTTGAAGCTCCGGCAGTACAAACTTCGGCAGCCCAAGTCTCGGCAGCAAAAGCTTCGGCAGTTGACGATGCAGAAGATATAGGAGGCAGCAAGACACTGACAATCGCTGCCCAGATCCCTGGCAAAATCGACGACGCTTCAAAAAACACCAACACGGTGACCAAGCCAAAAGATGAGAAGAACCCCTTCAATACTTAAGCAATCTACTAGCATTTAGTTTCATTTTCCTTTCCAAACAGGGCTTCCCCTTTTTTCGCCCTTTAGTCCAGCGTTTTTTATTAATAAGAACTCAAGTTTCGATTCCTTGAAAAGCTTTGCAGTTGACCGGAGCACCTAAACTGCATCTTTGTAAATCTTGGCAAACGATGGTCCAACACAGTACGCGGCAAAGGATCGTGCTCCGAAAAATGCCTCTACGAGTGCTATAGGATGCAAAATAAACAAGGACATTAACCCTTCCCTCTGCTATAGATGCCTCTACGAGCGCCGTAAATAGCAAGAGTCCGGAAGTACACATCAACACAACTCACGTTCGATATTTTGCTTACGGAAATATCAAGGAACAACGGGTTCACCAGCAGTCATTACACCCGAATAATTCGGGAGTGGCTGTCGAAGCATACATCGGTTGAAGGCAAAGTTGCGCATACAACGGGATTAGCAAAACCCGCAACACGAGCTGATCACTCAAAAGTTTTGCCGACCAACGAAGTACATACACGACTAAACGAGCAATTAAGATTTGCTCCTTCAAAATTTGCCAACGGCATCAACATGGTAAAAATACATATACATGTATCTACCAAATAATAAACGATCCTAACACTTGGATCAAGTAGTCATAACATCTATACAAACAACCTTAATTCCTGAAATCACCCGTGCGGAGTGTCTTTTTCTTCAGGAGCCTTCGAATCCTTCTCCAGCTTGTCGACAATCATATTGGCAGGCAGTAAAACCTTCGGATACAGCGTCTCCAAGTCACCAGTTGCATTGGCAATGGACAGTAAATTCGCTGAAGGATAACGCGCAAGTACAAGAGCAAGCGTAAATCTGGCCCCTGCAAAGACCTGATCTCGCACCAAGTCCCGAATCTTCTTGGTATTCCCAAACTCCGACATCAGAGTTAATAGTGTGGGGGGAACTCTGTTCAAAAGAAACATTGTGCTCCAAACTACCCTCAGGGCTTTGTAGCACTTGTCGAAGAAGTGGTGAACCAGTTGGACCCGATCCTGAAACTGTGCAACAGCCGACGCCTTCGACTGCTCCCGCCAGAAAATTTCTTCGACTAACGACAACTGGGTCAGCGCGTGTACACGCTCGTGAATCCGCTTGTTCTCCTCCGCACGATTCAGAGATATGACTGGCAGAGCGATCAATAAAAGATCAGGCAGCACGTTTCTGGTGGAAGAGTAATGAATACAAGGGTCAGGGGACTTACAGTTTAAAATTTCGGTGGCTTTATGAAGTTCGGTAAGGGCGTAGCGCCCTACATCAGCCGCAATTTCGCCCTTCTTCTTGATGATAGCAGCCAAGGCGTGGGTGCTGCGCAGATCCTTCTCCAACTGTGTGATCCGATCCTTCATACGTTGGATCCGATCATCTTCAGAAAGAACACCCGAAGAATCTTCGACAGATGCAGGCACGGGGAACACCTGCAAGAAACAGTGTCAAAAAGCATGACAGACCGATTCCTCGAAACATCGAAAGATACTCCCATCGGGAGAATGCAGGTGACAATATTATAACAAAGATTGTGCTAGCAACATTGCTAGCACAGAGTTTATTACAACCGAAGGATATCCAAGCAAGACAATGTTTCACATCCAATTAAGGAAAAGTTTGCTACAAAAGATCAGAGCGCCTGAGTCTGGGTCGATAAGCTAGGGCGTGCCGACGTCTTCCTTGATGAAACCAACTCAAGAAGCTGGCGTGCACATCTAACGGCTGACGCTTTGAAGGTGCTCAAATCGACCAACCGCCCATCCTCCTCCTTTGGCAGCTCCTTGGACATTTCTTTAATATCGGCCTTAAAGCCGTGACCCATCATAAGTTGGAAGGCAAGGACGGCGCCATAGGTACGCGAAGTGCGTTTGAATACCTCGATAACCTCCTTGGTGTCGATCGCGAAGGCGTCGATCAACTGCCCCAGAGTTTTGTCTTGACTGATCTTGGGGAAGATCATCGAGTGTATCCGCGCCATGGCACCCTTTCCCTTCTCAAGAAGCTCCCGTGTGAGCTGATGGGAAGCAAGAGTCATCGACAAGCCATTAGACGGAGAGTTGTTTGGAACTTTGTCCAAGGCGTCGGCAGGAATGTTGGCGGCTTCTGCAGAATGAGAAGAGATCATTGATAAAAGGCTGAGCCCATAAGTGCGATAATTGACAGAGGAGAACAAAAGATATTACCAAGTAAAGCCAAGGAAGATTGGCGAAGGAGTTCATCCTTTTCAGCCGCCCGAGCTTCGGCAGCTAGCTTGGTCGCCTCTTCCTCCCTCATCCTCTCTTTCAGCTTGCCTAGCTCCTCCTTCAAGGGGTCGACTTCTTGGCGGGCCTCGGCAGCTATCTTGACCGCACCATCTAACTTCGAGGAAGAAGATTTAATCTCCTTCTGGAGCCGAACTTTCTCTGCTTCCAGAGAAGTGAATTGGGAAGCGAAGGCCTCCAAAGAGGAGATAACTCCTCGCAGGTCCTAAAGAAAAAAAGGGGGGTTATTCAATGAAAAATCATTAAGCAAGATATGCACTCGAGAGGTTCACGCTGCAATCGAGAGGAACTTACAGAAGGAGGAGTCCTGGTAGCGGCAGTTGAAGGAGCATCTTCCCTTTAGAAAGGGAGGAAGCGGTTGATATCTGAGCTGCGGGGGCTGCTTTAGGAACCGATGCTTCAAAAGCAGCGACGTCTGGTGGAGTGGCTCCGGGTTTGGCCTTCTTGGCCGGCGGCTCGACGAAACCTTCGTCGCTGTGAAGAGAATTGATCGACGAAAAATTATGAATGGAATGCAAGAAGTAAAAGGATGAAATACAGCCTCAGGGGAGAAGATACATACATATCGAAGAGGTCATCTTCATCGGCAAAGCCGCTGGTTGATCTCTTTGCGGGTGAAGACCTGGCCTCCTCCACAGCTGCATCAATAAAGGCATCATGATCAGCGTCATCATCACGCACTGATCCTTCTGTGTTGCAAGCATCATCGGCTGGGGAAGGAAGGTTGGCATGGGCAGCTCCCGAATTTATCGGGCTGTCACATTCATCCTCTGGATCTACATGTTCGGCAGTGCGAAAATCAACAGGTACTGAGGAACCTCTTCCTTCGGAATTGTCATTTGGTGAATCCTACAAGTTTCCAGAAACAATGGGAACCTGCTGAAGAATGGAGTGAATAAGAATAATGGAAACATGTCGACTGAACAAACACTGTCGACTAAGCAAAAACAACATAATAAGGGTATAAGAAAGAAAGTTACCTCTGACAGCGGATGGTTGGTGTCGAGAGGAGCATAAGAAGATATCAATGGGATCGAGTCCTCCTGACTAAAGAGAGTAAGGCGACGGACTTCATCAAGCAGTTCCTTCTCCGACAGCTCAGCGACATTGATTCTGGTTTCATCTTTTGGACCCGTATACATCCACATTGGACGAACCCTCGCCATGGCTGGCTGAACTCGACGCCTCAGGAACACCGCTGCTACCTCCGTGCCAATCATGGTTTGACCATCGGCTTCTTTGATTCGAAGGAATTTGGTGAATAACTCGTCGGCTACTGCCTTTTCATCAGAAGAAAGAATGTTCCTCCAGGAATCCTTCGGCTTAGCCTCAAGAACGTCGGCAAAGCAAGGGAGTTGGGACTCGGTTGTCACAGAATCTTTGACATAAAACCACTTCAGTCTCCATCCTTGCACTGATTCTCTCATCGGGAAACTAAAGTAGTTAACCTCCGAGCGAGCCACGAACCCCACACCTCCAATGACGAAGGAACCATTGCTACTGCTGTACCTCTTAACGTAGAAGATTTTCTTCCACAATCCGAAATGGGGCTCGATGCCCAATAATGCCTCACAAAGGGTGATAAACACAGCAACGTGAAGAATTGAGTTGGGAGTAAGTTTCCATAGTTGGATTTCGTAAGTCCGAAGAAGGTGAAGGAGGAATTCATGGGCAGGAAGCGAAAGACCCCGATGTAGGAATGATAAGAACACCACGGTAAAACCAGCAGGAGGATTGGGCCGAGAGATCGCACCTGGAAGAATCACGTCCCCCTCGTCGGGGGAGACCAACCCAAGGCTTCGGGCCCTCTTCTCATCACGTTTCGTGATGGAGGACGCCAGCCAATCTCCTGGCTTGGCTAAGGAACCTGGCGGCGCCGGCGGCGCCGGAGCCATCGAAGGAGCATCTGAAGGACACTTCCTTGAGAGAGTGGAGGAAGATTTGGCGGCGGCACCACCAGTCGTAGAGCTGCCGGCGGCAGTAACATTCTTCTTCTTCACCATTGTCTAGATCTGGGGAAGATTGGAGAAACGGTGGTGGCGGCGAAGTGGTTGCGGAAGGAAGAAGAAAGGCAAAGGCAGATGTGGGGAAAGATTAGGGATTTCTTGCCCTTCGGAGATCTTAAGAGGAGAAGAGTTGCGTGGGCACGTGTCGTTGATGCCAGTCTATCAAGCGGACCTTTTCCCAATTGATAGTTGCGGGAATCGAGGAGACACCTTGGTAACTGTGCGTAGAGGGCGGGAATTGCTTGAAAATAGGACAAGATAGAGAAAGAATGGGCCCAGCGGGTCACGTCTTGTCAGTCAAAATCAAGACATCGATAAAACGTCATCAATGATGTCATAAAGAATGCCTGGAGCACTCGAAGGAATAAAAAGCTATCGGATGGTGAACTTGAGTCTATGCACAGATTGCGAAGCATCTGCGCTTAGACTCGGGGGCTACTCCCATCAGGAGCGCTGACGCGCACCCGATATATTGAGGACTCGAAGGAAAAGGATGAAGGAAAAGATGATTGCTTAGCTCGAGTCTGCGCCCAGTTGCAAGCACCCGTGCCCAGACTCGGGGGCTACTCCCATCGGGAGCGCTGGACGCGCACCCGACAAAAATTTTTACGCTCCAGGATCATGCCCGGGGACTTGATTCTGTGTAGAGTAACGTTGTTTTACCATCGGTAGTTAACCAACAAAAGTTGGGCACGTTATTCATTATCTCTTGCAAGTGGAAAATATCGGATGACCTATGAAGACCTGCAGAAAACTTCGGCAGAGAAGAATGTTCAAGTAGTACGACTTGAGTCTACGCACGGATTGCAAGCATCCGTACCTAGACTCGGGGGTTACTCCCATCGGGAGCGCTGACGCGCACCCGACAAAAAGGACGATGATGATTTAAGATGAACAAAGACAATCAAGGAGAAGAACATCAACAGAAGACATGCTTCAGTCTCTACCCGAACAACGTTCGGCTAGACACTCGGGGGCTACTGACGTGGGCATTACCCTTCGGGTAACCGACATTGCACTATCCTGTATTGATTAGTTGGAGGCCCATGAAGACACCTGGAGGCAAGATGGGCCCCCTGGGCGGCGCACTAGGGGTGTGTTCGGTTTGGGAACTAGGTGGAATGGAATGGAACCATTCCATTCCACTGTCACGGAACCGTTCCATCCCTGTGTTCGGTTTGGACAAAAAAATTGTCACGGAACGGTTCCATCCCTGTGTTCGGTTTTGGAATGGGATGAGAATGGAATGGAATGGGTGAGATTAGTCACCCGATTAATTATTCTAAACTCGATTAATTATTTGCTAAACTTGATTAGTACTGCTAAACTTGATTAATTATTGCTAATCTTGATTAATTATTCCTAATCTTGATTAATTATAATTAATCTTGATTAATTATTGCTAAACTTGATTAAATTAGAGTTAATCGCCCAGCATTACTGTGCCGTTCCACCTCGTCCGGCCGAATCGGCCGGACCGGTCGGTTCCGCATATTGAGGGAATATTCCCTTTTCTGGAACCATTCCATTCCACTCCATTCCAGAACCGAACACAAGAATGTGTTCTGGGAATGGAACCGTTCCATTCCATTCCTCCCGGTTCCAAAACCGAACACATCCTAGAGGAATCCTTGGAGGGCAAGACAAGGAAGTGGCCGAACAAGGAAAGATTAGATCTAAAGCTGTTGTAAACCTAGTCGTACTTGGTTAGACCTCTTGAGACCTGGCCTCCTATATAAAGGCCAGGAGAGGGGCTGCCGAGGGACAGAACCAATCGTAGCAATACTAGCCACCAGAAAGTCTAGAGCTAGGTCACCGTAGCACTTAGCCTCTCGACGAGATCTCAGCCGAACTATTCGGCACCCCATTGTAACCCATTATCATCATAATCAAGAACAGACAAGCAGGACGTAAGGGTTTTACCTCATCGAGGGCCCCGAACCTGGGTAAATCGCTCTCCCGCTTGTCTGTGAACCGATGTCTCGTGTCAGCTTGCAGGATTCCGCTAACCCTAAGCCCCTAACAGAGGGCATTGCCGAGGAGTACCCTCGACAAAGCTCCCTAAGGTTTGTGCACAAAACTAGACAATTTGCATTGTAGTATAAAGTGCACAAACATGCAATCATCACTCCCATAATATCATTCAAAAACAAAAAAATACCAAGTGAATCAAACTCTAATGATCACCACAAAATAGTGCCTTAAATAAAATGAGAAAGCTCCCCAAGGTACATGCATAAATTAAAATGTTGCATTTGAATACGATATGCATAACATGGAATCCTCACTCCCTCATTACCATTTAAAACACAAACATTTGCAATAGATCATAGATAGAAAATTAAGCTTAACACTTGCAATAAACAAATGGTTGAGCAACAAGTAACATGCACCATAATAATAGGCTCAACCAAGAGAATATGTGAAAGGCATGACAAAGCATATTATAAGACTATTATATGGATGAGCAAAAAGCATCATCATAGTCTTCAATGAATTATATTGCTTAGCATGACCAATCAACATGCAACAAATAAATAAGATATCAAATAAGAGATTCATGCCAAGATGCAACCATAAGGTTGGATATAAGAAAAGTATGCATGAGAAGATACTTGTTACCAAGATAGCACTGGTGTGGATGTAGTAGATATGTGTTCGTTGACCATCCTAGCTTGCTTCAAGTTACCATTGAGTCACCACTTCTTTCCAAGAGTGAGACAATCATCCAATGCATATCCATTGTACCTAACACAAAGGTAAGTACAAAATGGTACCCAAACTAATTGGGTCCGAAGTAGTTAGACACACTACAACATATAGGACAAACTCCACAATTCTATGTGCATATAGATATAAAATTGAATTTCATGCATATCTTAATCAAATTAGGATTTGATGGAGTTTACCCTATATATTGGATCAAAGAAAGTAACACATGCCATAAGATATACATATATTAAATATGCATGCACAATACTTTCAAGAACCAAAGGAATATACAATTTGGACAAAACGCCAAATAAACCAAGAGACAATGGTTGTCCAAATTATATCAAAGAATCAAATCAACACAAGATTGACTCCAAAGACTTGTCTCATTATAAGAAGCTAATTAAACCTAAACACAAAGGAATGCGATAACCAACTCACAAGAGAGCAAGGTTCCAACAAATAAACCAAACCCTTGAAACTTTATATGATGGCACAAAGTACCAAAAAGAAAATTTTATGTCTCCCAAAACCAAATTTTTGATAAAGATCAAGAGATGTTAAGAATTATAATAAATATAGAAGAGCTCCCCCAAGATTGGTGCATTATCTAGGATTTTTTATATGAATACAAAATGCACAAAACTAGGATCGTCACGCTACCTATATCTTCTAAAAATGCTAAGAAAGTTTGAATAGACAACTTAGATCCATAAGATGCAAGGAAGACACATGGGAGTCAAAGCACAACAAATTAATGGTAATAAATAAGGCAATTTAAACACAAGAGCCAATGTAGATATGGTCAATAAATATCTACCTCATAATGATTACCAATTGTCCTAGGACAAGAGGTATTAGGAAATATTTCCCGGTGGTAGTTCGTAAGTATACATAAGATCATATTTACAACGAATAAAGCATATGGTAAAAGATAAGAGTTAACCATCAAGCAAAGATAGTTTCTTGATAGCTTCATTTAGTCATACCAACATGCAAGGCAATTAATAGTATTTATACCAACATGCAAAGCAATTAATAGTATTCATACAACCATGCAAAGCAATTAATAGTATGACTTGAAGCACATGGTTTTCAGAAAATGTATTGAGGGACACGTTGTGAAAAACCATGCCAAGAAAAACTTTCACAAATAAGATCCACAAAGATATTAGCAATGAAGCCATTTAAGCAAATTGGAGCTTGTTTGAGCAAACATGCCACATAGGAGAGAGATAAATTACGGTATCAATTCTATGTCACACAACCTCAAATGTTCACATTTTCTAGGCTTGTAATATGCACAAAGCTTATTACTCCCCCATAATGTGATAAGGAATTTATTTTCACAAGAGGCAAATAAGATCCAAGTAGAGATATTAGTGGACATTAGAATTTGAATTTCTCATGAAGATGGCATACCACATAGCGACTAGATAATCTCGCAGTATCAATTCTAAGTGATATTCCTCATGTACACACATTGTTTAGGATCATGAAATTCCCAAAGGAATATCACTCCCCCAAAATGGGATTGTCCATTAATCGCTCATAAGAGCCATATAAGATACAACAAGATGCAAAGAGGCTCCAACACAAACACAAATACATGGTGTGCAACCCAACATGCATAGACTTGATTTCTCAAGCAAAACAATTAGGAAGCACAACATATACAAACACATGTTAGGAACAAAACTAACACATGCAAAGGGGTGAGTAACTTTCAATATAAATGAGTTGAGAACATGTTACCGCAAGGAGGAACATTGGATATATGATCGTAGCAAGATAATCAAAAGACTTGGCTTGATATAATATAAATGATGAAGATCCCTTAATTCTTCATGATGTAGCCAAGTCTCCAATGCCCTCCAACAAGCACCTATTGATCAAGTTTTGGATTGTTGGTCCCCAACTAGGTTGGGTCCTAAGAGGTTAGTCACAATAGGCTTGGCAACCCAAATGGTTCTTTTCTTGACACCACTTTGAGCACCAACTAATTTGGCAAACACATTGCCACCCTCATCCTTACGAAGAGAATAAACATCATCAATGGTGATAGAGTTGGATGAGGTACCAATAGTGCAAAAGGAGGAGATGTGGCCCTTCTCACGGCATATGTAGCAAGTTCTTTTCTTCTCCTTCTTCTTACTAGATTTCTCCACAATGGGAGCATTGGCTTGATTCTTCTTGGGAAGTGGCATTTCTTCAACTTGAGGTTGAATATGAGTTTGAGCTTGAGGCCGCTTCCCTTTTTGCTTCTTCTTCAAAGGGCAAGATCTAACATGATGCCCTTCAATTTTGCACTTGAAGCAAACAATCTTGGCCGGGTCTTTGACTTGTAATTGGCCCTTCTTAATCTTGTTGTTCTTGGACTTGTTCTTGTTGTCGGAGTTGAATCCAAGTCCACTCTTGTCATTGGGGGATTGTTGCACACTTAACATCTTGTCAAGTTTGCATTTCCCTTCATGACCCTTTACCAAGTCGTTCTTCAAAGAAGAGACTTGGGCCTTGAGCTCTTTGATTTCCTCTACATGGTTAGCAACAACACAAGTACTAGAGGAAGTAGGACCTTCATTGTTAGAGCAACAAGGCAAGGAAGATAATTCATCACAAGATTTAGCAATATTATGAGTGGATGAATTACTAGGACTAGCACATTGCAATATAACATTTTGAGTAGTAGTGCTAGTACCCACATGAGGCTCACAAGGTGTTGCCTTAGATATTATAGCCTCATGAGCTAACTTTAGCCTATCATGAGAGGCTAGAAGATCCTCATAGGAGCTAGAAAGCTTTCCATGATTTTCTTCCAATTTCCCATAATTGCTAGTTAGCAATTTAAGTTGAGCCCTTAGCTCAACATTCTCCTTCAAGATAGATGCTTCGCAAGAAGTAGAGTTAGTAGCACAAGCATCATTATTAATAGCAATGGGAGAAGGCAAGTTGTCATGCTCTTTTAGATAAGAAGCTTTAAGTTGCTCATGCGACTCGGTGAGTTTGGTGAGCGCACTCTCAATAACCCTTGAGCCCTTTTTGAGTTGCTCAAAATCCTCAAGGAGTTTAGCATTAACAAACACAAGCTTATCATTTTTTAGCTTTAGTTCATTTGCCACCTCAAGAGCTCTATCATGGTTTTCCTTTTCTCTAGACAATTCTAGAGCAAAGGTTTCCTCAAGAGCTTCCTTGGTGGTTTGTTCTTCTTCAAGTTCATCCTTTAGAGATGCCACATCATTGGCGTACTCACGTTCAAGAGCACCCTTTTTATCAATGGTGTTCTCATGCATCCAAATAAGTTTTTGGCTCTCAATAGCGGTAGTCAAGATTTCAAAGAAGTGAGAGCAAGCAATTTTATCTTTGCAAATAACCTTGAAAACACTCTTACCCTTATCGCGTAGAGAGACAACCCAATCATCTTCTTCATATTCATCATCATCCTTATCACCACGAGACATATTAGGTTCCATGGTAGGAGGTACCGTGGAACCCTTGGCCATAAGGCATATATGAGGACCGTGAGATAAAGATGAGGAGTTACTTGAGGCTCCTTTCAGGATCTTTCTTGACCAATAGAATCTTTGGTTTCCTCTACATTGTTAGACACACAACAACTAGAGGAAATGGAAGCATTTTTATCATGGCCACAAGACAATGCAAGCATATCATCATTAGATTTATTCAAGCAACTTACACATGATATGCAAGGACTATCAACACAAGCATGTAAATCATTTCTAGTGCTAGATGTGTTTGAGTCCGTAGATGAAGCATTGCAATGAGATAGAGATGAAGAATCATCAATAGTAAGCTCAATATCAACATTGCAATTTCCATCACCACTCACCATATCATTACTTTGTGTCTTGCCACACATTGGTGAAGTGGATGAAGATGAGAACTCATCACAGCCGGAAGTGGAAGCAATACAATCATACTTAATAATATTGGACACATCATATTTGTCTTGAAGCTTTGTGAAGGAGATATGCCCTAGAGGCAATAATAAAGTGGTTATTATTTATATCTTTATGTTTATGATAAATGTTTATATATCATGCTAGAATTGTATTAACCGAAACATTAGTACATGTGTGATATGTAGACAAACAAGAAGTCCCTAGTATGCCTCTTAAACTAGCTTGTTGATTAATGGATGATTAGTTTCATAATCATGAACATTGGATGTTATTAATAACAAGGTTATGTCATTGTGTGAATGATATAATGGACACACCCAATTAAGCGTAGCATAAGATCTCGTCATTAAGTTATTTGCTATAAGCTTTCGATACATAGTTACCTAGTCCTTATGACCATGAGATCATGTAAATCACTTATACCGGAAAGGTACTTTGATTACACCAAACACCACTGCGTAAATGGGTGGCTATAAAGGTGGGATTAAGTATCCGGAAAGTATGAGTTGAGGCATATGGATCAACAGTGGGATTTGTCCATCCCGATGACGGATAGATATACTCTGGGCCCTCTCGGTGGAATGTCGTCTAATGTCTTGCAAGCATATGAATGAGTTCATAAGAGACCACATACCACGGTACGAGTAAAGAGTACTTGTCAGGAGACGAGGTTGAACAAGGTATAGAGTGATACCGAAGATCAAACCTCGGACAAGTAAAATATCGCGAGACAAAGGGAATTGGTAATATATGTGTATGGTTCATTCGATCACTAAAGTCATCGTTGAATATGTGGGAGCCATTATGGATCTCCAGATCCCGCTGTTGGTTATTGGTCGGAGTGAGTACTCAACCATGTCCGCATAGTTCTCGAGCGAAGTAGGGTGACACACTTAAAGTTGGATGTTGAAATGGTAGCACTTGAATTATGGAATGGAGTTCGAATATTTGTTCGGAGTCCCGGATGAGATCCCGGACATCACGAGGAGTTCCGGAATGGTCCGGAGAATAAGATTCATATATAGGATGTCATTTTATGTGAAATAAAATGTCGCGGAAGGTTCTATGGAAGGTTCTAGAAGGTTCTAGAAAAGTCCGGAAGAAACCACCAAGGAAGGTGGAGTCCACAAGGGACTCCACCTCCATGGCCGGCCAGCCCTAGATGGGGTGGAGTCCCAAGTGGACTCCACCATAGGGGGCCGGCCACCCCCCACATGGGAGGTGGGAATCCCACCTTTGGGTGGGAGTCCTAGTTGGGCTAGGTTTCCCCCTCCTATGGAAGGTTTTGGTTTCGGGTCTTATTCGAAGACTTGGACACCAACACTTGGGATCCACCTATATAATGAGGGGCCAAGGGAGGGGGCCGGCCACCCCCAAGACCATAGCTTGGCCGCCCCCCTTGAGTGGCCGGCCACCCCCTCCCAAACCCTAGCTTTGCTCCTCCACTTCATATTGCCCGCGTAGCTTAGCGAAGCTCCGCCGGACTTCTACACCGCCACCGACACCACGCCGTCGTGCTGTCGGATTCAAGAGGAGCTACTACTTCCGCTGCCCGCTGGAACGGGAGGTGGACGTCGTCTTCATCAACAACCGAACGTGTGACCGAGTACGGAGGTGCTGCCCGTTCGTGGCGCCGGAACCGATCGTGATCAAGATCTTCTACGCGCTTTTGCAAGCGGCAAGTGATCGTCTACCGCAGCAACAAGAGCCTCATCTTGTAGGCTTTGGAATCTCTTCAAGGGTGAGACTCGATACCCCCTCGTTGCTACCGTCTTCTAGATTGCATCTTGGCTTGGATTGCGTGTTCGCCGTAGGAAAATTTTTGTTTTCTATGCAACGTTATCCTACAGTGGTATCAGAGCCGTGTCTATGCATAGATGGTTGCACGAGTAGAACACAATGGTTTGTGGGCGTTGATGCTCTTGTTATCTTTAGTTTGAGTACTTTGCATCTTTATGGCATAGTGGGATGAAGCGGCTCGGACTAACTTTACATGACCGCGTTCATGAGACTTGTTCCTCGTTCGACATGCAACTTGTATTGCATAAGAGGCTTTGCGGGTGTCTGTCTCTCCTACTATAGTAAAGATTCAATTTACTCTTCTATTGAAAACATTAGTATCAACGTTGTGGTTCATGTTCGTAGGTAGATTAGATCTCTCTCGAAAACCCTAAACCACGTAAAATATGCAAACCAAATTAGAGACGTCTAACTTGTTTTTGCAGGGTTTGGTGATGTGATATGGCCATAATGTGATGATGAATATGTATGAGATGATCATTATTGTATTGTGGCAACCGGCAGGAGCCTTATGGTTGTCTTTAAATTTCATGTTGAGTAGTATTTCAAAGTAGTTGTAATAGTTGCTACATGGAGGACAATCATGAAGACGGCGCCATTGACCTTGACGCTACGCCGACGATGATGGAGATCATGCCCGAAGATGATGGAGATCATATCCGTGCTTTGGAGATGAAGATCAAAGGCGCAAGAACAAAAGGGCCATATCATATCACATATGAGCGCATGTGATGTTAATCCTTTTTATGCATCTTATTTTGCTTAGATCGCGACGGTAGCATTATAAGATGATCCCTCACTAAAATATCAAGATAATAAAGTGTTCATCCTTAGTAGCACCGTTGCCAAGTCTTGTCGTTTCGAAGCACCTCGTGATGATCGGGTGTGATAGATTCAATAAGTACATATAACGGGTGCAAGACAGTTTTGCACATGCGGATACTAAGGTGGCCTTGACGAGCCTAGCATGTACGGACATGGTCTCGGAACACGTGATACCGAAAGGTAGAGCATGAATCATATGGTTGATATGATGAACACTTTGAGTGTTCGCCATTGAAATCACACCTTTTCTCGTGATGATCGGGTTTAGGTGCGGTGGATTTGGTTCGTGTGATCACTAAGACAATGCGAGGGATATTGTTTTGAGTGGGAGTTCACTTAGGTTTTTAATTATGTTGAATTAAAATTTGAACTCAATTTGTCATAAACTTAGTCTAAACTATTGCAAATATATGTTGTAGAGATGGCGTCCCCAATCAATTTTAATCGGTTCCTAGAGAAAGAGAAACTTAAGAGCAACGGTAGCAACTTCACCGACTGGTTCCGTCATGTGAGGATCTTCCTCTCGGCGGAAATCTGCAATTTGTGCTTGATGCACCGCCAGGTGACCCTCCGGCCGAAACTGACTCCGCTCAAGTAAAAGCTGTTTACGCGACTCGGACAACTCGGTACTCTCAAGTTCAGTGTGCCATCTGTGCGATCTGGAATCCGATCTTCAAAAACGTTTTGAGCACCATGATCCTCATGAGTTGATGAATGAGCTGAAAGCTATATTCGAGACTCATGCGGCGATGGAATGCTATGAAGCATCGAAACATTTCTTCAATTTGTATGATGGAAGAAGGCAGCTCCGTTAGTGAGCACATGCTCGCCATGACCGGGCATGCGAAGAAACTCGGTGACTTGGGAATAGTGATTCCTAACACGGGATTAATCGTGTCCTTCAATCATCGCCACCAAGTTACAAGAACTTTGTGATGAACTACAATATGCAGAACATGAACAAGGAGTTACAGGAACATTATGGCAAGCAAAAAGAAGCAGAGATGGAGATCAAGAAACACCACCAAGTGTTGATGGTCAACAAGACCACCGGTTTCAAGAAACAGGGGCAAGTCTAAGGGAAAATTCAAGAAGGGTGGCAAGAAAGCTGCCACGCCTCCTATGAAACCTAAGAACGGCCCTAAGCACGATGCTGAGTGCTATTACGCAAGGAGAAGGGACACCGGAAGCGTAATTGCTCCAAGTATCTGGCTGATCTGAAGAGCGGCCTTGTCAAGAAGAAGAAAGAAGGTATATTTGATATACATGTTATAGATGTTCATTTCATTGGTTCTCGTTCTAGTACACGGGTATTTGATCTTGGTTCGGTTGCTCATATTTGTAACTCGAAACAGGAACTAAAGAATAAACGACAACTGCTGAAAGATGAAGTGACGATGCGCGTTGGAAACGGATCCAAGGTCAATGTGATCGCAGTCGGCACACTTCCTCTACATCTACCTTCGGGATTAGTTTTAAGCCTAAATAATTGCTATCATGTACCTGCGTTGAGCATGAACATTATATCTGGATCTTGTTTAATGCAAGACGGTTATTCATTCAAGTCTGAGAATAATGGTTGTTCTATTTTTATGAATAATATCTTTTATGGTCGAGCACCACAAAAGAATGGCTTATTTCTATTAGATCTCGATAGTAGTGATACGCATATACATAACATTGATGCTAAGCGAATTAAACTTAATGATAATTCTACTTATATGTGGCACTGTCGTCTTGGTCATATTGGAGTGAAACGCATGAAGAAACTCCATACTGATGGATTACTTGAATCACTTGACTTTGAGTCACTTGATAGATGCGAAGCATGTCTAATGGGTAAAATGACAAAGACTCCATTTTCTGGTATGATGGAGCGAGCTACGACTTATTGGAAATCATACATACAGATGTATGTGGACCAATGAGCGTAGCATCGCGCGGTGGTTATCGTTATGTTCTAACCTTCACAGATGATCTGAGTAGATATGGGTATATCTATTTCATGAAACATAAATCCGAAACTTTCGAGAAGTTTAAGGAATTTCAAAGTGAAGTAGAAAATCAACGTAACAAGAAGATCAAATTTCTACGATCTGATCGTGGAGGTGAATATCTGAGTTATGAGTTTGGCATGCATTTAAAGAAATGCGGAATACTTTCACAATTGACACCGCCGGGAACACCTCAACGAAACGGTGTGTCCGAACGTCGTAATCGAACTCTCTTAGGTATGGTTCGTAGTATGATGTCTCTTACAGATTTGCCGTTATCATTTTGGAGTTATGCATTAGAGACAGCCGCATTCACTTTAAATAGAGCACCATCAAAATCCGTAGAAACGACACCGTATGAATTATGGTTTAATAAGAAACCTAAGCTGTCGTTCTGAAAGTTTGGGGTTGCGAAGCCTATGTAAAGAAGTTACAACCGGACAAGCTAGAACCCAAAGCGGAGAAATGCGTCTTCATAGGATACCCTAAGGAAACTATAGGGTACACTTTCTATCACAAATCCGAAGGCAAAATCTTTGTTGCTAAGAACGGAACCTTTCTTGAGAAAGAATTTCTCACTAAAGAAGTGACTGGAAGAAAAGTAGAACTTCGATGAGATTGATGAATCTATACTCGTTGATCAGTGAGTAGCGCAGTACGGAAGTTGTACCTGTACCGCCTACACCGGCAATAGAGGAAGCTAATGATAATGATCATGAAACTTCGAACGAGGAAACTCACGAACCTCGCAGATCGACAAGGGAACGTGCCACTCCTGATTGGTATGATCCTTGTCTAAATGTCATGATTGTAGATAACAATGATGAGGACCACTGCGACGTATGAAGAAGCGATGATGAGCCCAGATTCCAACAAATGGCAAGAAGCCATGAAATCCGAAATGGGATCCATGTATGATAACAAAGTATGGACTTTGGTAGACTTACATGATAGCCGAAAGGCTGTCGAGAATAAATGGATCTTCAAGAGAAAAACAGATGCTGATGGTAATATTACTGTCTATAAAGCTCGACTTGTCGCAAAGGGTTTCCGACAAATTCAAGGAGTTGACTACGATGAGACTTTCTCACCTGTAGCGAAGCTAAAATCTGTGAGGATTTTGTTAGCAATAGCTGCATTTTTCGATTATGAGATTTGTCAGATGGATGTCAAAACGGCGTTCCTTAATGGAGACATTGAGGAAGAGTTGTATATGGTACAACCCAAAGGTTTTGTCGATCCTAAAAATGCTGACAAAGTATGCAAACTTCAGCGTTCAATTTATGGACTGAAGCAAGCATCAAGAAGTTGGAACCGACGCTTTGATAAGGTGATCAAAGACTTCGGGTTTATACAGTGTCATGGAGAGGCCTGTATTTACAAGAAAGTGAGTGGGAGCTCTGTAGCATTCCTGATATTATATGTAGATGACATATTATTGATCGGGAATGATATAGAACTATTAAGCAGTGTTAAGGGTTATTTGAATAATAGTTTTTCAATGAAAGACCTTGGTGAAGCATCATATATATTAGGCATCAAGATTTATAGAGATAGATCAAGACGCCTAATAGGGCTATCACAGTACATATCTGGACAAGATTCTAAAGAAGTTTAGAATGGACGAAAGTAAGAAAGGGTTCTTACCAATGTTACCAGGCAAGGTATTGAGTAAAACTCAAGGACCGGCTACGGCAGAAGAAAGAGAAAGGATGTGTAACATCCCCTATGCCTCGGCAGAGGATCTATCATGTATGCCATGCTATGTACTAGACCGGATATAGCACATGCCGTTAGTTTGACTAGCAGATATCAAAGTGATCCAGGAATGGAACAACTGGACAGCGGTCAAGAATATCCTGAAGTACTTGAAAAGAACTAAGGATATGTTTCTTTGTTATGGAGGTGACCAAGAGCTCGTTGTAAACGGTTACACCGATGCAAGTTGGAACACTGATCCCGATGACTCTAAGTCACAATCTGGGTACGTGTTTATATTGAATGGTCTTGCGATGGCTGGGCAAGCTCGAAGCGATTGCACGGTGGCGAAGTCTTCAACGAGAATCGAGTACATAGCGGCTTCAGAGGCTTCATCAGAAGCGGTATGGATGAAGAGGTTCATTGTAGAGCTCGGTGTGGTTCCTAGTGCATTGGACCCATTAATCATTTATTGTGATAACATGGGTGCCATCGCCAATGCACAAGAGCCAAGGTCACACAAGAGGCTGAAGCATATCAAGCTGCGTTACCACTCGATTCGCGAGTACATCGAAGATGGAGAAGTAAAGATTTGCAAAGTACACACTGATCTGAATGTAGCAGATCCGTTGACTAAAGCTCTCCCTAGGGCAAAGCATGACCAACACTAGAATGCCATGGGTGTTAGGTATATTACAATGTAATCTAGATTATTGACTCTAGTGCAAGTGGGAGACTGAAGGAGATATGCCCTAGAGGCAATAATAAAGTGGTTATTATTTATATCTTTATGTTTATGATAAATGTTTATATATCATGCTAGAATTGTATTAACCGAAACATTAGTACATGTGTGATATGTAGACAAACAAGAAGTCCCTAGTATGCCTCTTAAACTAGCTTGTTGATTAATGGATGATTAGTTTCATAATCATGAACATTGGATGTTATTAATAACAAGGTTATGTCATTGTGTGAATGATATAATGGACACACCCAATTAAGCGTAGCATAAGATCTCGTCATTAAGTTATTTGCTATAAGCTTTCGATACATAGTTACCTAGTCCTTATGACCATGAGATCATGTAAATCACTTATACCGGAAAGGTACTTTGATTACACCAAACACCACTGCGTAAATGGGTGGCTATAAAGGTGGGATTAAGTATCCGGAAAGTATGAGTTGAGGCATATGGATCAACGGTGGGATTTGTCCATCCCGATGACGGATAGATATACTCTGGGCCCTCTCGGTGGAATGTCGTCTAATGTCTTGCAAGCATATGAATGAGTTCATAAGAGACCACATACCACGGTACGAGTAAAGAGTACTTGTCAGGAGACGAGGTTGAACAAGGTATAGAGTGATACCGAAGATCAAACCTCGGACAAGTAAAATATCGCGAGACAAAGGGAATTGGTAATATATGTGTATGGTTCATTCGATCACTAAAGTCATCGTTGAATATGTGGGAGCCATTATGGATCTCCAGATCCCATTGTTGGTTATTGGTCGGAGTGAGTACTCAACCATGTCCGCATAGTTCTCGAACCGTAGGGTGACACACTTAAAGTTGGATGTTGAAATGGTAGCACTTGAATTATGGAATGGAGTTCGAATATTTGTTCGGAGTCCCGGATGAGATCCGGACATCACGAGGAGTTCCGGAATGGTCCGGAGAATAAGATTCATATATAGGATGTCATTTTATGTGAAATAAAATGTCGCGGAAGGTTCTATGGAAGGTTCTAGAAGGTTCTAGAAAAGTCCGGAAGAAACCACCAAGGAAGGTGGAGTCCACAAGGGACTCCACCTCCATGGCCGGCCAGCCCTAGATGGGGTGGAGTCCCAAGTGGACTCCACCATAGGGGGCCGGCCACCCCCCACATGGGAGGTGGGAATCCCACCTTTGGGTGGGAGTCCTAGTTGGGCTAGGTTTCCCCCTCCTATGGAAGGTTTTGGTTTCGGGTCTTATTCGAAGACTTGGACACCAACACTTGGGATCCACCTATATAATGAGGGGCCAAGGGAGGGGGCCGGCCACCCCCAAGACCATAGCTTGGCCGCCCCCCTTGAGTGGCCGGCCACCCCCTCCCAAACCCTAGCTTTGCTCCTCCACTTCATATTGCCCGCGTAGCTTAGCGAAGCTCCGCCGGACTTCTACACCGCCACCGACACCACGCCGTCGTGCTGTCGGATTCAAGAGGAGCTACTACTTCCGCTGCCCGCTGGAACGGGGAGGTGGACGTCGTCTTCATCAACAACCGAACGTGTGACCGAGTACGGAGGTGCTGCCCGTTCGTGGCGCCGGAACCGATCGTGATCAAGATCTTCTACGCGCTTTTGCAAGCGGCAAGTGATCGTCTACCGCAGCAACAAGAGCCTCATCTTGTAGGCTTTGGAATCTCTTCAAGGGTGAGACTCGATACCCCCTCGTTGCTACCGTCTTCTAGATTGCATCTTGGCTTGGATTGCGTGTTCGCCGTAGGAAAATTTTTGTTTTCTATGCAACGTTATCCTACACTTTGTCCATAATTCATGAGAGCTCCCAAAAGGCATGATTGACGAAGTAACTACATTGCTCACAACAATGGAAAACACATGAGAAGCAAGAGCATCGAGGCAAGAGTTTTTCTCCTCCTCAAGAGATAAATTTTGAGGATCCTTAGGAGAAGAAAAACCCATGCCAAGATATCGCTCCATGTCCAGGGACATACCCCGTAAGATTTTAAGCACATAAATTTTCCATAGATCATAATTTGTGCCATCAAATATAAACAATTTATTGTGCGCTAATCCCATAACCGACATCTTTACTCTCAAGGCGGTGAAGCCTAAGAATAAGAGACCTTGCTCTAATACCAATTGAAAGGACACGGATGTCGCCTAGAGGGGCAAAACCTATACACCGACCAGGACGGTGGCTACCGGCCACCGCACACCCCCTGGTTGGGTATGGGCCAGGCGCATTTGGGTCTGTTTAGACTGTGCAGTTTGTTTTTGCTTTTTCTTTTTTCTTTTCTGGTTTCTTTTTCTGTTTTCTGTTTTCTTTTCTTTTTTCTGTTTTCGGTTTTGTTTATATTTTTTTAGATACGAAAATTTTAATTTTTAAAAATTGTTCAAATTGAAAAAAAATTAAATTAAAAAATGTTCAAATTTGAAAACCGTTCAAATCTTAAAACCGTTCAAATTTAGAAACCGTTCAAATATGAAATTTGTTCAAATTCAAAATTGTTTAAAATTTTAAAATGTTCAAATTTAAAATTTATTCAAATTTTAAAAATGTTCAAATGTAAATTTTGTTCAAATTTAAAATTTGTTCACATCGAAAATTGTTCAAAGTAGAAAATTGTTCAAATTAAAAAAATATTTAAATTAGAAAATAGTTTAAACTTAAAATTGTTCAGATTAGAAAATTGTTGAAACTTAAAATTGTTCAAATTTAAAATTTGTTCCAATTTGAAAAAATTTCAAAAGTTTTTTTTTAAAAAGCAAAAATCTTTTAAAATTGTTCAAAGCATAGATGCTCAATTTTAATTATTAAAGTATTCAGATTTTGATAATTTTTTATTTTTCAAAAATATTCAAATAGTAAAAATTTATTAAACAAAAAAGAAACGAAAAAGAAAAGCCTACCTGTTTCTGTTGGGCCGGGCCCAGTAAGCCACGTCGGGGGTGTGCGGTGGGTTCCCCCGCACCGACCAGCTCGGCGTATAGGAGCCCCCGCCTAGAGGGGGGGTGAATAGGCGGTTTAAAACGTTAACGAGATGGGCTTAACAAATGCGGAATAAAACTAGCGTTTACTTTGTCAAGCCCAAAGCCTATATACTATGGTTCACCTATGTGCACTAACAACTTATTCTAAGCAAAGGTTCACCTATGTGCACCAACAACTTATGCTAAGCAATACAAGCAAGTATGTGATAGCAAGATATATATAACTTCAAGCACGATGGCTATCACAGGGTAAAGTGCATAAGTAAAGAGCTCGGGTATAGAGATAACTGAGGCACGCGGGAGACGATGATTTATCCCGGAGTTCACACTCTTGCGAGTGCTAATCTCTGGTGGAGAGGTGCGGTTGCTTAGTGCTCCCGAACGCCACAAGAGGCTCACCTTGAGGTGTGGTTGCTCGATGCACAACAACGCCACAAAGGTCTCACCCCAAGATGCGGTACTCACACCACACACCGAACGCCACAAAGGCGCCTCACCTAAATCTCCGGTGACCCTCGCCACAAAGGCCTAGGTCACGGTTCCACTAAGGGATTTCCTTCGAGGCGGAAACCGGGCCTTACACAAAGATTGGGGCACACATCAACAACTTAATTGGAGGCTCCCAACAAACTGCCACAAAGACCTAGAATCCGTCTAGGGTTCCAAGAACCCAAGAGTAACAACCTTCTTGTTTTCACCACCACGAATATCGTGGAGAACTCAAACCGATGCACCAAATGCAATGGCAAGAACACCACAAAGATGCTCAAGTCCTTCTCTCTCAAATTCCAACAAAGCTACAAAAGCTATTGGGGGAATAAGAGAGGAAGAACAAAGAGGAGAACACAAAATTCTCCAAGATCTAGATCCCAAAGATTCACTCACAAAGAGATGATTTAGTTTGGTCAAAGTGTGGATCTAGATCCCCTCAATATTTCTCTCAAATAGATGCAAGAATCATGGGAAGGGGAGAAAGATCTCAAGCTTCAAAATGTCAACAACAATGGAGGAGAGAGTCTTGAGAGAGAGGAGGAAGAAGGAGTCCCAAGAGAGAGAGAAAGAGAAGCTTAAAAGGGGGGCACAATTTCTGCCCGTTGGGGCTGCCTCCATTTGGGGCCGGTAGTACCAGCCAGCTAGGGGCGGTACTACCGCCCGTGAGAGCTGTGCGTGAGAGGGAAAACGAGGCAAAAGAGCAGCGGGCCGGGAGGGGGAGGCCGGAGCCTCCGGCCGAGGTACCGGTCGGGGTACCGGCGAGCGCCCCAAACTCCCTGGAAACCATCTGTGAGGCTTGGCCTATTTTCCGGTACCGCGGGAGGTACCTCGGGCGGTACTACCGTCCGTGCACGGGCGGTACTACCGGTCGTGCTCGGGCGGTACTACCGCTCAGCCCAAACTCCTCTCTTTGGGCAAACTTAGAAAATCAATAACTAGAGTTTGGAAACTCCGATCGATATGAAACCAATTTTGTTGGAAAGAGGACAACAAGAGCTACCCCAACAAAGAGTGAAAATATGGAAACTAGGTGGGGATGATTTTCTATTATTTTTAGAGTGAACCTCTCAATACGAGAAATGGAGAAAAACTCCAATATCAAAAACACAACAAGTGATTCATGCGGAATCCGTTTTCGATGAACTCGAGCTTGTCATGAGAATAACCACAAGCTATAAATCACCTCATGGATAAGATCCAAATAACAACCAAGAAAGATGATGATGAACCAAACTCGAAAACGCAACAAGTGATCTATGCGAAATCCGTTTTCGATGAACTAGAGCTTGTCATGAGAATAAGCACAAGCTCTAAAACATCACATGGATAAGATCCAAATAACAACCAAGAAACATGATGCAAGGATGCAAAGGTTTGAGCTCTCTCCGAACTATACGATCGAGTTACTCACTCAAGAGCCCTCTTGATAGTACGGCAACTAAACAATAAACCGGTCTCCAACTACACCATGCGACCGGTGAGAAAGAAACCCTATCAAGAGCAAACCTTAACCTTGCGCATTCCACTTGAGCTCGATGATGACGATCTTGACCCCAACAAGATGGAACACCTTTCTTGATTGTGCTTGCTTGACGAAGTCTTGTGGATTGCTCCCCCATAATCCACCATGTGAGAGCTTCTTCTTTGGCGCATCTTCACATATCCATGATCACCATATGGATGGCAAGACTCAAGCAAAGGATCTCTTCGAGATGGCTCATCTTGAACTTGCACTTCATTATGTTGATGTCTTTAAGTAACTTGAGGGCTCACTTCATCTTCATCTTCAAGACATACTTGACACTTGATATCCTTCATCAATTTCTTCTTATTGCAACCTTGAAGCCAACAAATGGTTCAAGCATTGCCTATAGACAACACCTACAAATATAACTCAATGCAAACATTAGTCCATAGGGATTGTCATTAATTACCAAAACCACACATGGGGGCTCCATGCACTTTCAGTTGCGAAGTTGATCTTTCGGGGGCTGATGGCTTCCCTGCGGATCCTATCTGCCTCTTTACCAGAGTCCTCCATCATGGTTTCCCATTTTAGCCTATGTTAGACAAGTTGCGGCTTCGCGTTCTCTCTTGAGGAAATTTTCCAATACTTCGCCTGCTTCTTGCTTTTCCTCCAGCATTGCTGCTACAGTGTTGGCAATTACCTTGGCTGTGCTTAGCATCTCCTTTCTTGTCGCTTCTAGAGCTTCAGGATATGTGGCATCGTCAGGAGTTATTGGCTTGTTGACGATTTCCGAGTGTGAGATAGCACCCTGACCTGCCTGTTCGACGAGCTCTTTCGCGGATAGGTACTCCTGGCTCCCGGACACGTGTCCTTCTCTGGAATCCAGCACGACACGACGGCGAGGACGCGTGGGCGGAGTCTCCGAGTTGGACGGTCCTAGGAGCCCGACGTCGGTTGGAGTTTCTTCGTCATCAGCGTCCTGCTCCAACCCAACTCTGGTCGCTAGGACCTCTTTAGGCGGAGCGGATTCCGCTTCGGCTGCTCCTCATCTTCCAATTCCTTCAGAGCTTTGTTGTATTCCTCCGCGTTCATGGTTGAAACATCGTCTGAGGTTGGGCTAACTTTGCCCGGGATTGATTCATCCTTTTCTCCGGCATCCTCTTGCTGATCCGGGGCTTCGCTATCTCTGGCAACCTCTTGCTGATCCTGGGTTCTGTCTCCGGTCACTTCAACCTGCATGGGTCCAGCTCCTTCCTGATGAAGGGCGGTTCCTGCGGTGTGTGCGAGGAAGTGCACGAAGTGGCACCTTTCCTTCTCTAACACCTGGGAGACCCAGGCGGATCTGCATCGGTCTTCCACCGTAATTTCCTGCTCAGGGGCGGATTGGGTGGGCGTTGAAATTTCCAGATCTAAGGCAGAATCATCCTTCGTAAGCTCCTGCATCTCAGATCGGATCTTCGCGACTAAGCCCCGCTCAGCGGCGATCGCGTCAGCGTGATTCACCAGGGCGTTTCTGTCGGAATCGACGGTCTCGCCGATAAAGATGTGAATGCCACCAATTGGTACGATGGGGAGCTTGACGGGGTCGTTCCTAGCCGGAATCCAGCACTCGTCCTTAAGGACGATCGGAAAATTCCCGGCGTAAAGAACACGCCCCACAGCGATGGATTCGTCGTAGCTTCCCATGGCGGAACCCTCCCGGTTCCGGCCTCCAGACGCCGCTGGCCCCACGGTGGGCGCCAACTGTCGTTGCCTATTTGATGACACCTCGGAGGAGGGATCCTCAAGAGGGGGAGAACAAGTATGGGCCACAGGGCGGAGAGTTCTCGGGACAGTGGTATTGTTGTCGTCAGAAACCCACCGGCGGGCAGCGACGGGCAACACCGTAGAGCCGGGAACAACCTAGAGCTGCGGCTGGCTGAGGTCCCTCCGAGCGACGGCCCGCAAAGCCTTCTGGTCACACGTCCGATGCTGATTGCAAGGGCGTGCCACCTGACCTATACCTGGTCAGGAAGGTGGTGGAGATGCCTCGCTTAGTTTCCTGCATGGCATACACGTAAACATTAAATACGAGCCTCGATCGGCTCTCAGGTTATCCTGTGAATCGGCTCAAGGAGCCGATCCACCCATGATTCGTACGGGGTGCATGAATATATGGTGGTCCTGCTTGATCAAGATAAAGCTAATTAGATCTACGACGATTTAGGGTTTTCACCGCATAATCGGATCATCCTACTCCAGGTTGGGCCTCGCGGCCACGCACGGTGATCGTAAGCCGATCCTAAACAAGGCCTAAAAACCAACACGAAGTTGATCCCCGGAACATCCTGTTTAGGACTAGCGAACGACACCCTACGTGCCGCTGGATCCTCCCCCCCTTTGTAAGGCCTAACTATCGCAGATATTAAACTAATCCTTGTAGAACAAGGAGCAATCGTAACGGATCAGATCTACTAAATAATGATCAAGCGGGGTGCCGCCCCCACACCTAAGATAGGTGTGAGGGCGGCTAGATATGCAAGGGTTGCACTACGATAGCATGTTACACGAAGAACTATGCTAACCCTAACACATCTATGATAACTACGTTGCTCGCCATCAACAAGGCTTCAGTACGAGCAACGCATGAACAACGTGGAGCTTGTGCTGCCTAGATCGCAAGATGCGATCTAGGCAGCATGTCGCTTACCGGTAGAAACCCTCGAGACGAAGGAGTTGGCGATGCGCCGAGATTGATTTGTTTGGTTGAACGTTGGTTGTTGTTTATTCCATAAACCCTAGATACATATTTATAGTCCAGGGGACTTTCTAATTTAGGCGTGCACCCAACCGTGCATGGGTAAAATTCTAACTAACCGACACGTATCCTAATATGTTACAGATACAAAGGCAGACTAGCCCAAACTCAGCATAACAGGCCGATTCACGTAATTCTTCCATGAATATTCTTCAATTTTATCTTGATCGCGGCCCACCTCTGGCTCGGTCAAATTCTGGTGATAACACATGTCCCCCTGGTTTTGGCAATGATAATTCCAAAACCACTCTGTTTTTCCTCTGAAGGGTCATGTCACGGCAGAGCAGAGCTGTTGCAGTATCCGTTATCATTATGCCCTGTCTTCTCAGCTTCTCTGCAAAATTCGATAGCTCTGGCGTCATCTCCTCGGAAACTGTAATGGCATTAAATTTCCACCAGGCTTCTCATTATTTAACTGTGCCGATTGATTAGCTCTCTTCATCCTCTGTTCCAGCCATCGGCACCCAAAAAACCCTCTTCTCCCTCAGCCATGTCTTCTTCCTCTTCCGGTCTTTCAGGCCTCCCTCTCCAATCCTCGCCGAAGAGGAAGAACGAGGACAACCTTCACCCCGAGGTGAACCCCCTCTCCTCCGACAATGAGAAGAAAGAAGGAGAAGTAGCGAAGGCCAAGGCCTCCCCCTCCGCCAAGCTCCCGCCGAAGAAGCGCTCCCGCATGTGGGCGGACAGCGAGGACGAAGATGACGACGAAGAAGGAGAAGAGGAGGAGGAAGATGAATCTTCCTCTTCCGCTGGGTACCCGCCGACGAAACACTTCCGCTCTTGGGCGGACAGCGAGGATGATGATGATGACGAGGAAGATGAAGCTCCGACCATAGGCTGGGGCAGCAGCGACGAGGAGCTTCCTGGGAGCAGCGCCGACGATATTGACGACGGCGATGATGAGGATAGCGACGACTAGTAGATTAGGACTAGTAGTAGCAGTGCACTAGGCACCAGATCCCTCTTTTGAGAGCCATCGGTTCTTCCTTGTAAAGCTGCTCCTTTGAACTAATGAAAATTGTTCTCCCGATTTATCTTTCAATTAGTTCAATTTCAATCCTCCATCTTGTCTCACCAAGGCCGATAGCAACGTATCAGACCCCTCCTCTTTTAGACGCCCATGAAGCCGGGCTCAGATATCGATTAGACCGTCAGTCAAGTACTTCTCAATTTCAGGCTGCAATTTGATATCTGAACATGATTCTTCGCAATCCCTTAGCCGATGACTACTCATCGGCTATTTTGAGAATCCAGTCCCTTTCCTTCTCTTGCAGCGACAGGACGGTCCAAAACCTGTAAAAGCCGACGGCCTCCTTTCCCGATTCCTCTCCATAGCTTCAGTAGTCTTCTTTTGCAACACCTTACTATTTCAGAGAAGATCACAATGCAGGGCCAGTCGATGCGACTCCAATCGGCTCCTAAATCAGAGCATCTACCAAGTTAACTGCCCCCCGAGCCTTAATCAAGGCGAGAATACAGGCGAGGATGCACAGGTCGCTGATCAGCTTTCTTCTACTGAACGTCGATGTTGATGTAAACTTTGAGCATATAGCCAGTAGGTCTTGGTCTTGTGTAACTGTACTAGAGTCGATGGCCGCGCATCGGCTTCGCTTTTTTGTGCAAAAATTTTTTACTGGCCGATTTTCTCCTATCGGTCCCAATATTTCGCTGCACACATGTCCTCCTGCACCTGTTCCCATGTTCACCGTGTTTAGGTGCCCCCCGAGCCGAATCTGTCAGGGAATGGCAGATATCGGCTCCGTAATTCGCACGTCGGCTCCTGATAGGATCAAGGACGAACACAAGCAGAACATGTGGTGAGGATAATTTTGGCCGATCGCTGGAATCGGCCTCCATATCTATTGAAGTGTTGACTGAAGGTTCTGTAATGCTCCTTCATAATTTTTTGGGGCCGATCACAAGGATCAGCCTCGCCCCGTTTGCTCATTGCTTTACCTCAGCTACATGGTCAGGCCAGTGGATAAAACCATCTTAACCCTTCCCTTCGTCACGTCGATGCGCTCGCAGTCGTCCAAATTGATACCTGAGAGGGGTTCTTGGCCTGCTGCTTCCCATGCGTTCATGCCAGCCGTTGAAATTTCGGCTGAATCATCGGCCTGGATGACTTCTACCTCATCTCCATCCTTTGTATTATGCATTGGTGCATCGTGGAGGGAATGCAGCAGTTGGCGTGGATCCAATCTCTTCCTAGCAGAACAGCATAAGTGCTCGTGCTATCGACGATGAAGAACGTTGTAGGGATAGTTTTCCTTCCTACGGTCAGATCCACGTTCAGAACACCTTGTGCATCAGACGCTTGGCCGTTGAAATCGCTCAATGTCACGTTGGTCTTGATTAGATCTGAGCTAGAGCGTCCCAGCCGACGTAGCATAGAGTATGGCATGATGTTGACTGCCGCTCCGGTGTCCACCAGCATCTTATTTACAGGCCTCCCATCGATATATCCTCGCAAATACAAGGCCTTCAGATGTCTGTAGCTTCTTTCTCGTGGCTTCTCAAAGATAACCGGCCTCGGGCCGCAGTCAAGTTGTGCAACAGGTGCCTCATCTAATCCTGGAGCACTGAACTCCGAAGGGAGGATGAACACCATGTTTGTGCCAGCCGATGTTTCATCATCGGCTTTCCTTTGTTTGGGGCGCCACTCCATTTTCCGTGGACGACCCTCTTCATCCAGGGTCCGCTGAACTTTCGCAGCCAGATCAGGTCGTGCCTTCCTTAAAGTATGCAGGTATAACCTTTCGGCTTCCTCCAGGCCGCGCAATCGCTGAACCCTGCGCTTTTGGGAACGGCTGAGTCCATCAGGGCACCACCTTGGACGGTGGTACCTGTCTTGCTCCTCTTCTTGTCCCTCGTCTTCTGAATCCTCGCGATCTACCCACCGAGGGGACTCAGCACGTTTGCTTTGTGGCGGGAGAGGCCCTAAGCGCCTGAACACAGACACGTTGGCTGCCTCCTTCTTCTTCTGGTTGCATTCTGGGCAATTGCCGATTGTGGGCAATCGGCTCATTCCTGAATCCCAGCAGTTGTCCGAAGAAGGGGCAGTCCCGATGCTGGCGTTGTCATCTTGCTCCCTTGATTCTTCCGTGGCACGGCGCTCGTGCTCCTCCTCATCGCGATCGTGCCGACGATGTCTTCTGGCTTCTCTAGCCAGACGATCTCTCTTATCATCATCGGTGGATCGTCGGCGTTGGTCATACTGACTCACATACTTGTTGAGGAGGTGATCAGAGAGGGGTCGCTGATATCTCATGTTCTTCACTTCTCCCTCTGTGACGTAGCGCTTGCCATCATGACGGAGCCGATCGCATGGAGCGGCCTCCTCTGTGTCCTTGCTACGAGAGCAGCTGCCCTCGTCTCCATCTTTGCCAGAGTGGTTCCCAGGTCCTACCATGTTGATGCTGAACGAGGATCCTGGCTGGCAACCTTCAGGGTAAGTGTACTCCACCATGTTAACGGCGGGAAAGGGCTGGGTGTCGACCTTCATGGCGTACTGGTTGAAAATTAGACGCCCTTTTTCTATCGCCGCTTGGATGTGCTGACGCCATACCCTGCAGTCGTTGGTGGCATGGGAGAGCGAGTTGTGCCATTTGCAGTATGGCTTTCCGTTCAGCTCTTGCACCGTGGGGAATTTGAGACCTTCAAGAATCGTCAACTGTTTCTCCTTGAGCAGGAGGTCGAAGATTTGCTCAGTCTTGGTCACGTCAAAATCAAATCCCCTGGGTGGGCCTGGTGGCTTTACCCATTTGCAGGACACGGGGGTTCCTCCCCGAGTCCATTCAGCCATCGCTACCTCTTGGTCTCCCGCAGAACTTCGTCTTCCTGCGCATCGACCAGGACTATCGCACGCTTGAACTTGTCTTGAGTACAGGTCCGGGTGGCGCTGTTCATATGCCGATAGTTTACGAACCATGTGCGCCGGTGAGGGATAATGCGCTTGGGAGGCCATGTCCTTGAGCTGTGTTGCAAGGCCTGCTACGCCAACTCGATCGCTTCTTTTTCAGTTATACGAACCGAATAACATCGGTTCCTAAGATTCCTGAAGCGCTGGATGTATTCTGTCACAGTTTCTCCGCGCTTCTGACGTAGTTGTGCTAGATCGGCAATGCCAGACTCGGAAGCCTCTAAATGGTACTGCATATGGAACTGCTCTTCCAACTGCTTCCAAGTCCGGATGGAGTCTGGTGGCAAAGAGGTGTACCATCCGAAAGCCGATCCCGTGAGGGACTGTGAGAAGAGCCTCACGCGTAGTTGATCCGACACTGAAGCCGGTCCTAGTTGCGCCAAATATCGGCCGACGTGCTCGATGGAGCTGGAACCATCTGATCCACTGAATTTGGAGAAATCAGGGAGCCGATATTTGGGTGGTAGCGGGATCATCTCGTAGTCGTCGGGGTACGGCTTGGAATAGCCGATTGCCCTCCTTTTCGGCACCATGCCGAACTGGTCTCTCGCATGGTACCGATCTGATCCGCCGTGCTGGCTGCAGGAGTTGAACTCTGAAGATTCGCCGGGGTGGCGTACTTAGCCAGCCATGTTTGCTTTTCCAGCTCTGAGCCAACTGCAGGAGCTGAGCTCTGGAGGTTCGTCGGGGTGGCGTACTTAGTTAGCCACGTCTGCTTCTCAAGCTCTGTCGCTGACGTCCCTCCTGTTTTCCCAGAAGTCCCTGATGTTGTGGCCTGGTTTGTGAGTGCCCAGTTGCCACAGTCTGGCACATACGTGCACGTGTACCCGTGAGGGATCTCCTTAGGCGCCTCAGGCAAGAACTGGTAGTCACTAGGGTCACCACCAATCTTGTAGACGACGAATGCCGGTGTAGCCGGCACTTCTGGTGCTGCCAACGCATATGGCAGCGGCGGACGGGACTGGAGTGGCTACTCTCCTTGATGCGTCCCGAGAGCTGGTCCTGACGGCGAGTACTGGTGCCTCATGATCTCCTGGATCACGCGAAGAGCGACACGCTCCAACATGTTGACCAGGTTCTCAGAGTGACGGTGTAGCGAGTGAGCCACCAAGTAGTTGATCTCCTGCCGCAGGGACCTGGTGCGTTCCTCCGACGGGGCAGAGAGGTCTATCCCATCGAGTGCACCTTGCGGTGAGAACCCCTTCCATCTGATGCCATGTGAACGGGTTCTCTGAAAAGAGCCGATGAGGTCGGCTTCGAGGGTGACTTTGATCTCGTCATACCTCTTCTTGAGCTCGTCGGGCAGCTCCTCGTAGGTGACTGGCGTGCCGTCCGCCATCTCAGATGTAGATGGCGATGTGGTTGATGTAGAAGCTTGTCCCACCGGGCGTGCCAGAATGTGTTGTCGTCAGAAACCCACCGGCGGGCAGCGACGGGCAACACCGTAGAGCCGGGAACAACCTAGAGCTGCGGCTGGCTGAGGTCCCTCCGAGCGACGGCCCGCAAAGCCTTCTGGTCACACGTCCGATGCTGATTGCAAGGGCGTGCCACCTGACCTATACCTGGTCAGGAAGGTGATGGAGATGCCTCGCTTAGTTTCCTGCATGGCATACACGTAAACATTAAATACGAGCCTCGATCGGCTCTCAGGTTATCCTGTGAATCGGCTCAAGGAGCCGATCCACCCATGATTCGTACGGGGTGCACGAATATATGGTGGTCCTGCTTGATCAAGATAAAGCTAATTAGATCTACGACGATTTAGGGTTTTCACCGCATAATCGGATCATCCTACTCCAGTTTGGGCCTCGCGGCCACGCACGGTGATCGTAAGCCGATCCTAAACAAGGCCTAAAAACCAACACGAAGTTGATCCCCGGAACATCCTGTTTAGGACTAGCGAACGACACCCTACGTGCCGCTGGATCCTCCCCCCCTTTGTAAGGCCTAACTATCGCAGATATTAAACTAATCCTTGTAGAACAAGGAGCAATCGTAACGGATCAGATCTACTAAATAATGATCAAGCGGGGTGCCGCCCCCACACCTAAGATAGGTGTGAGGGCGGCTAGATATGCAAGGGTTGCACTACGATAGCATGTTACGCGAAGAACTATGCTAACCCTAACACATCTATGATAACTACGTTGCTCGCCATCAACAAGGCTTCAGTACGAGCAACGCATGAACAACGTGGAGCTTGTGCTGCCTAGATCGCAAGATGCGATCTAGGCAGCATGTCGCTTACCGGTAGAAACCCTCGAGACGAAGGAGTTGGCGATGCGCCGAGATTGATTTGTTTGGTTGAACGTTGGTTGTTGTTTATTCCATAAACCCTAGATACATATTTATAGTCCAGGGGACTTTCTAATTTAGGCGTGCACCCAACCGTGCACGGGTAAAATTCTAACTAACCGACACGTATCCTAATATGTTACAGATACAAAGGCAGACTAGCCCAAACTCAGCATAACAGGCCGATTCACGTAATTCTTCCATGAATATTCTTCAATTTTATCTTGATCGCGGCCCACCTCTGGCTCGGTCAAATTCTGGTGATAACAGGTATGCGATTTACCCAGCTTCGGAACACCTACTCGAGGACAGGGCCTACTGCTGCTTGTCTGGTATTATTTGGGCGCTTTCGCGTTGTTACAATGAGTTGTGGTCGTGCCTCGAGGGCTCCCAGGATCCGGCTTATAAAGACGCACAGATCTAGGGTTTACACGGAGAGTCCTAGCCGGAATACAAGTTCCCTAACTACGGTACAATATCTTGGCGTGTACGTCAAGGATCCGCCTTCCCTTACACGTCGCACCAGATCCGGCTATCCCTAATGGGCCAGGCCGGATCCGACTTCTAGAGTTGATCGGTCGATCCGGCTCCTTGTCCCTGGGCTGGACTTCATCCATCTTGATCTACAACAACTGGGCCGCCCGATGGGCCACATGCCACAATCACCGTCTATGGACCACCCGAGCTTGCCGGATCTAGGCACTGTCGATGGTACACCCATGAAATATACCCACAACATTCACGCCACAATATTCACATCATTTGCATAACCTACCGTCAATGGATGTTCCTCACATTCTCCGCAAAAAAAAATCCTGATATGAGGTTGGACTCTCATGAATTTCCGTCCCATCATGTGCTACTTATCATTTTAGCCGTGCTAGCTACTACAATACTATATTCTTATATTTTGTAATGAGATGCATTCGTATATTTACTAGATTTTATTAAATTGAATAACACAATTTTCTTTTCTTTTGGAAACGCATCACTCCCCAAGTCTCCTGTAGGATGGTTACTACACGGTTTCTCGTCTACAACAAATAAAGTTCTACCTTTGATAAAAAAAATACGCCTTTTTAGATAGCTATAAGTTAGCTTTCTAAAAAGGCTTATGTTTTCAAACAGAGGTAATACAACGCAAATGATTTAAACAATATCTCAAATAACTTAAACAGGCTGTCAAGTAAATCTTAGTTAATAAGAGATATTAACTGCTTTTTTGCTGTATATTATGTTTACAGCATCAAATTAGGACTAAAATAAAAATGCATTCAAGTTAAGTTGGCTTTTAATGTTTTTCAAATACACATGAATTTTCACAAGGATTATGTTTTGTGTAACGAGGTAAAAAACAATAAATCGTGGCAACGCATGAACATTCTGCTAGTACTATAATAAGTGCAGTTGGCCGGTTGTCCAAGTATCATCCTCTCACACTCACCCTAGTCCTGGAGGAATACGCACTGGCATACGCAGACCCATAACGAACATTCTAACATGGCATTCATCGCTGATCCCTACACCACGCCAAGAAAGAACCGTTCCTACCTGCTGTATTCGCCGACGAGGGCGGCAAGGGCACGGCGGCCGGCAGAGTAGTTTACTCGATCGTGTCTCCACCCAAACGCCAAAACTTAACGACAAATATTTTAGCCGTGTCCATCAACTCCCGGCCTTCCCGATGCTAGCAGCTAGCAACGGTTTGTACTTAGTAGCTGTCACTATATAGCACATCTGCCCTTGTTGCCTTCTCCAAACCTCAACACATTTCTCCAAGCCAACACAATGCCCTAGAAACTTCACACAGTACGCGCAGACGCGAGCGCGCACGCGCGCTTTGAAGCGGACCATGGAGGGAGGGGGCTTCAACAAGAGCGGCTCGCCCGAAGAATCTGGTGGGTCCAAACGGGCTCAGGCGTACTACGAGTGCAGCTTCTGCAAGAGGGGTTTCACTAACGCTCAGGCGCTTGGCGGGCACATGAACATCCACCGCAAGGACCGCGGCATCAGTGGAGGCAAGTCGCGCGGGGTCGCTCCGCCTGCGGCCGGCCAGCAAGACGGTGCCGGTGGGGATCAGGTTCACCTGGGGCTTACATTGGGAAGGAACGGGCACAGCACCGAGGACGTGGACTTGGAGCTCCGGCTTGGCCACTACCCTTACAACTAGCGTGGCCGTAGCCAGCGATTGATCATTAATTTTGGTTAACTAGTGAGATGGTTAGCTAGCTATATGGTACTTTACTAGCTAATATAAATACCCATGCGTTGCTATGAATTAAGAAGAAGTACGAAAATAACTATTACTAGACGAATAGGCGCGCTTCGTCGTGCCGTTTACATCCTGGCATGGCTTGGCCACTGCAGTACACCTGTAGGAATATTGTTTTGCGACACCGTTGGGCGCTACACCTCTATGATTTCTACTGTTCTATACATATGGCACAGTGGTTATCCCAATTGAATCTCATATCCATTGGATCTTGCCTAAAGAGCTAGCTCATTCTTGATCAGAACACAACTAAAGAATGGTCTAACCTCCGATTTCTACTTAAAATCAACCCCGTAAATTCGTAAACATGCAAACATTTTAATAAACCAACCAACTACAGAGGCACATGATGCACATGATGCTCCCCACCAACATCCCCTCGCATATGTAACCCAGAGGCAACCAAAATTCATCACACAAAGGAAAAAGCTAGACCACAACACGCCAGTCACACAGTTTTTTTTTTCGAAATGGGGATCCCCTGCCTCTGCATCAATTGATGCATACGGCTGCCTTTATTTAAATAAAATCAATCTTACATGAGTATTCAAAATATTACACATCACGGATCACAAAGGATCTCAACAAAAATGAGCCACCGAAAAAGAAAGAAGGACATGAAACGCCTTTGCATCAGTGTGTCAACCGTTTGTCAGCACACCATCCATACCGGCTGTAAAAATCCCGTGCTACAATTGCCAGTCGGCTGCACCCACTATCCATATCCGGACGCTCGTCCTCCGACTGTAGATAGGACCACATATGGATCCAATGGGTAGCTAGAGATATAACCTGCAAAAATGATGGAAAACTTGTTTTGTTAAAAATGTAGTCATTACGACTTTCCATATTGACCACAGAATAGCACAGACACCAACTCTAATGGTTTCTTATCCTTTTTGCGAACCTCATTCAACCAATTCCCAAACATGTTTGTAATATTAGCAGGGGTGTGATACGCGTACAGCACGCGACCGTTGGGAACCCCAAGAGGAAGGTGTGATGCGTACAGCGGCAAGTTTTCCCTCAGTAAGAAACCAAGGTTTATCGAACCAGTAGGAGCCAAGAAGCACGTTGAAGGTTGATGGCGGCGTAGTGTAGTGCGGCGCAACACCAGGGATTTCGGCGCCAACGTGGAACCTGCACAACACAACCAAGATACTTTGTCCCAACGTAACAGTGAGGTTGTCAATCTCACCGGCTTGCTGTAACAAAGGATTAGATGTATAGTGTGGATGATGATTGTTTGCAGAAAACAGTAGAACGAGTATTGCAGTAGATTGTATTCGATTAAAAGAATGGACCGGGGTCCACAGTTCACTAGAGGCGTCTCTCCCATAAGAATAAGTATGTTGGGTGAACAAATTACAGTTGGGCAATTGACAAATAAAGAGGGCATGACCATGCACATACATGATATGATGAGTATTGTGAGATTTAATTGGGCATTACGACAAAGTACATAGACCGCTATCCAGCATGCATCTATGTCTAAAAAGTCCACCTTCAGGTTATCATCCGAACCCCCTCCAGTATTAAGTTACAAACAACAGACACTTGCATTAAGTATGGTGCGTAATGTAATCAATACATACATCCTTAGACATAGCATCGATGTTTTATCCCTAGTGGCAACAGCACATCCACAACCTTAGAGGTTTCTGTCACTCCCCCAGATTTAATGGAGACATGAACCCACTATCGAGCATAAATACTCCCTCTTGGAGTTACAAGCAAAAACTTGGCCAGAGCCTCTACTAGTAACGGAGAGCATGCAAGATCATAAACAACACATAGATAATAGATTGATAATCAAAATAACATAGCATTCTCTATTCATAGGATCCCAACAAACACAACATGTAGCATTACGGATAGATGATCTTGTTTATGTTAGGCAGCTCACAAGATCCAACAATGATAGCACAATTAGGAGAAGACGACCATCTAGCTACTGCTATGGACCCATAGTCCAGGGGTAGACTACTCACTCATCACTCCGGAGGCGACCATGGCGGTGAAGAGTCCTCCGGGAGATGATTCCCCTCTCCAGCAGGGTGCCGGAGGCGATCTCCTGAATCCCCCGAGATGGGATTGGCGGCGGCGGCGTCTCTGGAAGGTTTTCCGTATCGTGGCTCTCGGTACTGGAATTATTATCGACGAAGGCTTAAATAGGCAGAGGAGGTAGGTTTAGGGGCGACGCGAGGGGCCCACACAGTAGGCCGGCGCGGCCAGGGCTTGGGCCGCGCCGCCCTAGCGTGTGGCCGCCTCGTCGCCCCACTTCGTTTCCTCTCCGGACTTCTGGAAGCTTCGTGGAAAAATAAGATCCTGGGCGTTGATTTCGTCCAATTCCGAGAATATTTCCTTACTAGGATTTCTGAAACCAAAAACAGCAGAAAACAACAACTGGCTCTTCGGCATCTCGTTAATAGGTTAGTGCCGGAAAATGCATAAATATGACATAAAGTATGCATAAAACATGTAGGTATCATCAATAAAGTGGCATGGAACATAAGAAATTATCGATACGTTGGAGACGTATCAGCATCCCCAAGCTTAGTTTCTGCTCGTCCCGAGTAGGTAAACGATAACAAAGATAATTTCTGAAGTGACATGCCATCATAATCTTGATCATACTATTGTAAGCACATGTAATGAATGCAACGATCAAAGCAATGTTAATGCAATGAGTAAACAAATGAATCATATAGCAAAGAGTTTTCATGAATAGTACTTTCAAGACAAGCATCAATGAGTCTTGCATAAGAGTTAACTCATAAAGCAATAATTTCAAAGTAGAGGCATTGAAGCAACACAAAGGAAGATTAAGTTTCAGCGGTTGCTTTCAACTTGTAACATGTATATCTCATGGATATTGTCAACATAAAGTAATATAATAAGTGCAATATGCAAGTATGTAGGAATCAATGCACAGTTCACACAAGTATTTGCTTCTTGAGATGGAGAGAAATAGGTGAACTGACTCAACATAAAAGTAAAAGAAAGACCCTTCGCAGAGGGAAGCATTGATTGCTATATTTGTGCTAGAGCTTTGATTTTGAAAACAAGAAACAATTTTGTCAACGGTAGTAATAAAGCATATGCATCATGTAAATTATATCCTACAAGTTGCAAGCCTCATGCATAGTATACTAATAGTGCCCGCACCTTGTCCTAATTAGCTCGGATTACCTGGATTATCACCGCAATACATATGTTTTAACCAAGTGTCACAAAGGGGTACCTCTATGCCGCCTGTACAAAGGTCTAAGGAGAAAGCTCGCATTGGATTTCTCGCTTTTGATTATTCTCAACTTAGACATCCATACCGAGACAACATAGACAACAGATAATGGACTCCTCTTTAACGCATAAGCATTCAACAACAATTAATTTTCTCATATGAGATTGAGGATATTTGTCCAAAACTGAAACTTCCACCATGGATCATGGCTTTAGTTAGCGTCCCAATGTTCTTCTCTAACAGTATGCATGCTCAAACCATTCAACTCATGGTAAATCGCCCTTACATCAGACAAGATGGACATGCATAGCAACTCACATGACATTCAACAAAGAGTAGTTGATGGCGTCCCCAGGAACATGGTTATCGCACAACAAGCAACTTATAAGAAATAAAATGCATAAGTACATATTCAATACCACAATAGTTTTTAGGCTATTTGTCCCATGAGCTATATATTGCAAAGGTAAAGGATAGAAATTTAAAGATAGCACTCAAGCAATTTACTTTGGAATGGCGGAGAAATACCATGTAGTAGGTAGGTATGGTGGACACAAATGGCATAGTGTTTGGCTCAAGGATTTTGGATGCATGAGAAGTATTCCCTCTCAATACAAGGTTTAGGCTAGCAAGGTTATTTGAAACAAACACAAGTATGAAGCGGTACAGCAAAACTCACATAAAAGACATATTGTAAGCATTATAAGACTCTATACCGTCTTCCTTGTTGTTCGACCCTTACTAGAAATTATCTAGACCTTAGAGAGACCAATTATGCAAACCAAATTTTAGCAAGCTCTATGTATTTCTTCATTAATAGGTGCAAAGTATATGATGCAAGAGCTTAAACATGAGCACAACAATTGCCAAATATCAAATTATTCAAGACATTCTACCAATTACTACATGTAGCATTTCCCGTTTCCAACCATATAACATTTTAACGAAGAAGATTCAACCTTCGCCATGAATATTATGAGTAAAGCCTAAGGAAATATTTGTCCATATGCAACAGCGGAGCGTGTCTCTCTCCCACAAAATGAATTCTAGGATCCATCTTATTCAAACAAAACAAAAACAAACAGACGCTCCAAGCAAAGTACATAAGATGTGATGGAATAAAAATATAGTTTCACTAGAGGAACCTGATAATGTTGTCGATGAAGAAGGGGATGCCTTGGGCATCCCCAAGCTTAGACGCTTGAGTCTTCTTGAAATATGCAGGGGTGAACCACCGGGTCATCCCCAAGCTTAGAGGTTTCACTCTCCTTGATCATATTGTATCATCCTCCTCTCTTGATCCTTGAAAAGTTCCTCCACACCAAACTCAAAACAACTCATTAGAGGGTTAGTGCACAATCAAAATTCACATGTTCAGAGGTGACATAATCATTCTTAACACTTCTGGACATTGCACAAAGCTACTGAAAGTTAATGGAATAGAAAAATCCAGCAAGCATAGCAAAACAGGCAATGCGAAATAAAAGGCAGAATCTGTCAAAACAGAACAGTCCGTAAAGACGAATTTCTAAGAGGCACCAGACTTGCTCAAATGAAAATGCTCAAATTGAATGAAAGTTGCGTACATATCTGAGGATCACTCACGTAAATTGGCATAATTTTCTGAGTTACCTACAGAGAATTAGGCCCAGATTCGTGACAGCAAGAAATCTGTTTCTGCGCAGTAATCCAAATCTAGTATGAACCTTACTATCAAAGACTTTACTTGGCACAACAATGCAACAAAACTAAGATAAGGAGAGGTTGCTACAGTAGTAACAACTTCTAAAACTCAAATATAAAATAAAAGTGCAGTAGTAAAATCATGGGTTGTCTCCCATAAGCGCTTTTCTTTAACGCCTTTCAGCTAGGAGCAGAAAGTGTGTATCAAGTAACATCAAGAGACGAAGCATCAACATCATAATTTGTTCTAATGATAGAATCAAAAGGTAACTTCATTCTCTTTCTAGGGAAGTGTTCCATACCTTTCTTGAGAGGAAATTGATATTTAATATTACCTTCCTTCATATCAATAATAGCACCAACAGTTCGAAGAAAAGGTCTTCCCAATATAATGGGACAAGATGCATTGCATTCAATATCCAAGACAACAAAATCAACGGGGACAAGGTTGTTGTTAACGGTAATGCGAACATTATCAACTCCCCCCAAAGGTTTCTTTGTAGAATTATCAGCAAGATTAACATCCAAATAACAATTTTTCAATGGTGGCAAGTCAAGCATATTATAGATCTTTCTAGGCATAACGGAAATACTTGCACCAAGATCACATAAAGCATTACAATCAAAATCATTGACCTTCATCTTAATGATGGGCTCCCAACCATCCTCTAGCTTCCTAGGAATAGAAGCTTCGCGATTTAATTTCTCTTCTCTAGCTTTTATGAGAGCATTTGTAATATGTTTTGTGAAAGCCAAATTTATAGCACTAGCATTAGGACTCTTAGCAAGTTTTTGTAATAACTTTATAACTTCAGAGATGTGGCAATCATCAAAATCCAAACCATTATAATCTAAAGCAATGGGATCATTGTCCCCAATGTTGGAAAAAATTTCAGCAGTTTTATCACAGGCAGTTTCAGCAGTTTTAGCAGTTTCAGGCAGTTTTTCACGCTTTGCATTAGAAGTGGAAACATTGCCAACACCAATTATTTTACCATTGATAGTAGGAGGTGCAGCAACATGTGGAGCATTAGCATTACTAGTGGTGGTAATAGTCCAAACTTTAGCTACATTGTTATCTTTAGCATTTTCTTCTTTTTCCCACCTAGCACGCAATTCGGCCATCAATCTTATATTCTCATTAATTCTAACTTGGATGGCATTTGCTGTAGTAACAATTTTATTATTATTATTTTCATTAGGCATAACTTTCGATTTCAAAAGATCAACATCAGTAGCAAGACTATCGACTTTAGAAGCAAGTATATCAATTTTCCCAAGCTTTTCTTCAACAGATTTGTTAAAAGCAGTTTGTGTACTAATAAATTCTTTAAGCATGGCTTCAATTCCAGGGGGTGTATTCCTATTATTGTTGTAATAATTCCCATAAGAATTACCATAGCCGTTGCCATTATTATAAGGATATGGCCTATAGTTCTTACTAGAATTGTTCCGGTAAGCATTGTTGTTGAAATTATTATTTTTAATGTAGTTTACATCAACATGTTCTTCTTGGGCAACCAATGAAGCTAACAGAACATTATTAGGATCAATATTTGTCCTACCATTCACAAGCATAGACATAATAGCATCAATCTTATCACTCAAGGAAGAGGTTTCTTCGACAGAATTTACCTTCTTACCTTGTGGAGCTCTTTCTGTGTGCCATTCAGAGTAATTAATCATCATATTATCAAGAATCTTTGTTGCGTCGCCTAGAGTGATGGACATAAAGGTACCTCCAGCAGCTGAATCCAATAGGTTCCGCGAAGAAAAATTCAGTCCTGCATAAGAGGTTTGGATGATCATCCAAGTAGTCAGTCCATGGGTTGGGCAATTTTTAACCAAAGATTTCATTCTTTCCCATGCTTGTGCAACATGCTCATTATCCAATTGTTTAAAATTCATTATGCTACTTCTCAAAGATATAATTTTAGCAGGAGGATAATATCTACCAATAAAAGCATCCTTGCATTTAGTCCATGAATCAATACTATTCTTAGGCAGAGATAGCAACCAATCTTTAGCTCTTCCTCTTAATGAGAAAGGAAACAATTTTAATTTTATAATGTCACCATCTACATCCTTATACTTTTGCATTTCACATAGTTCAACAAAATTATTAAGATGGGCAGCAGCATCATCAGAACTAACACCAGAAAATTGCTCTCTCATAACAAGATTCAGTAAAGCAGGTTTAATTTCAAAGAATTCTGCTGTAGTAGCAGGTGGAGCAATAGGTGTGCATAAGAAATCATTATTATTTGTGGTTGTGAAGTCACACAACTTAGTATTTTCAGGAGTACCCATTTTAGCAACAGTAAATAAAGCAAACTAGATAAAGTAAATGCAAGTAACTAATTTTTTTGTGTTTTTAATATAGAGATTGCAAACAAGATAGCAAGTAAAGTAAAACTAGCAACTATTTTTGTGTTTTGATTTAGTGCAGCAAACAAAGTAGTACATAAAATAAAGCAAGACAAAAACAAAGTAAAGAGATTGGAGGTAGAGACTCCCCTTGCAGCGTGTCTTGATCTCCCCGGCAACGGCGCCAGAAAACAGTTGCTAGCGCAAAGTTGACGTGGGAGTTAGAGATCTCTGTGGTGTAACTTTTCTTCAGGTCCCCGGCAACGGCGCCAGAAAACAGTCTTGATACGCGTACAGCACGCGACCGTTGGGAACCCCAAGAGGAAGGTGTGATGCGTACAGCGGCAAGTTTTCCCTCAGTAAGAAACCAAGGTTTATCGAACCAGTAGGAGCCAAGAAGCACGTTGAAGGTTGATGGCGGCGGAGTGTAGTGCGGCGCAACACTAGGGATTCCGGCGCCAACGTGGAACCTGCACAACACAACCAAGATACTTTGTCCCAACGTAACAGTGAGGTTGTCAATCTCACCGGCTTGCTGTAACAAAGGATTAGATGTATAGTGTGGATGATGATTGTTTGCAGAAAATAGTAGAACGAGTATTACAGTAGAACCAGGGATTCCGGGGTCCACAGTTCACTAGAGGCGTCTCTCCCATAAGAATAAGTATGTTGGGTGAACAAATTACAGTTGGGCAATTGACAAATAAAGAGGGCATGACCATGCACATACATGATATGATGAGTATTGTGAGATTTAATTGGGCATTACGACAAAGTACATAGACCGCTATCCAGCATGCATCTATGCCTAAAAAGTCCACCTTCAGGTTATCATCCGAACCCCCTCCAGTATTAAGTTGCAAACAACAGATAATTGCATTAAGTATGGTGCGTAATGTAATCAACACATACATCCTTAGACATAGCATCGATGTTTTATCCCTAGTGGCAACAGCACATCCACAACCTTAGAGGTTTCTGTCACTCCCCCAGATTTAATGGAGACATGAACCCACTATCGAGCATAAATACTCCCTCTTGGAGTTACAAGCAAAAACCTGGCCAGAGACTCTACTAGTAACGGAGAGCATGCAAGATCATAAACAACACATAGATAATAGATTGATAATCAAAATAACATAGCATTCTCTATTCATCGGATCCCAACAAACACAACATGTAGCATTACAGATAGATGATCTTGATCATGTTAGGCAGCTCACAAGATCCAACAATGATAGCACAATTAGGAGAAGACGACCATCTAGCTACTGCTATGGACCCATAGTCCAGGGGTAGACTACTCACTCATCACTCTGGATGCGACCATGGCGGTGAAGAGTCCTCCGGGAGATGATTCCCCTCTCCGGCAGGGTGCCGGAGGCGATCTCCTGAATCCCCCGGGATGGGATTGGCGGCGGCGTGTCTGGAAGGTTTTCCGTATCATGGCTCTCGGTACTGGAATTATTATCGACGAAGGCTTAAATAGGTAGGTTTAGGGGCGACGCAAGGGGCCCACACAGTAGGCCGGCGCGGCCAGGTCTTGGGCCGCACCGCCCTAGCATGTGGCCGCCTCGTCGCCCCACTTCGTTTCCTCTCCGGACTTCTGGAAGCTTCGTGGAAAAATAAGATCCTGGGCGTTGATTTCGTCCAATTCCGAGAATATTTCCTTACTAGGATTTCTGAAACCAAAAACAGCAGAAAACAGCAACTGGCTCTTCGGCATCTCGTTAGTAGGTTAGTGCCGGAAAATGCATAAATATAACATAAAGTATGCATAAAACATGTAGGTATCATCAATAAAGTGGCATGGAACATAAGAAATTATCGATACGTTGGAGACGTATCAGGGTGGCAAATTAAAAGGCATGTAGATAATTCTCCAAATCAATTGTGTGAAAGGACATGAAATAACGAGATGTTGTATTGTCTCCTCTTGATCACAAAAATAACATTTAATGTCCCCATGTCAATTATGTTTTACAAAAATATCTTTTGTGAGAATAACTTTCTTATAGAGAAACCACATAAATATCCTAATTTTTAGCGGTACCTTTATTTTCCAAATAATTTTTTGAGAAAAACCGTATGATCATTAAGCAAGTCAGTGTACATTATTTTAACAGAAAAAATACCAGATGTGGTGAGATTCCATTTGAAAGTATCTTCTTGATCAGTTAATTGGACAAGAATTAATCGATGTAACATATGTGTCCACCTTCTCCATTTATTATCATCCAAAGTTCTTCTGAAACTAATGTTCATAGGATGTGATGCTAACACATTCTCCACTGTAACTTCTTATGATTAACAATATTGTAAAGCGACGGATATTCATTGGCCAAGGACCTTTGTCCTAACCAAATATCCTCCCAGAATCTAGTATTACCACCATTACCAACAACAAAAGATCCTCTAAGAAAAAAATCGTCTTTTACATTCATTAACCCCTTCCAAAAAGGCGATCAGTAGGTTTTGCTGACACTTGAGAAAGCGTTTTAGAGCCCAAATATTTCTTATACAGTAACTCTTGCCACATACCTTCTTCATTCATTAGTATAAATAACCATTTAGCCAGTAACCTTTTGTTTTTTAATTCTAAATCCTCCACTCCTAGTCCCCCTTCTTCTTTTGATCTACATATTATATTCCACTTGGTTAGTCTATATTTCCTTTTATGACCATCACTTTGCCAAAAAAAACTGATCTAAAGTAATCTAATCTCTTCCGAACTCCCTTTGGAATTTCAAGAAAAGAGAGCACAAACATGGGTAGGCTTGTGAGGATAGAATTAATTAAAATAAGACTATCTCCATAAGATAACATTTAGCAATCCAACTACTTAACTTCTTCTCAAACCGGTCTTCTACCGGTTTCCATTCCCCATTTCTCAACTTACGAAAATGGATCGGTATACCGCATATCTAAAAGGAAGTGACCCTATGTCACACCCTAAAAGAATTTTATAATCTTGTTCTCTCTCCTTGGCCTTACCAAAACAAAAGATCTCGCTTTTATGAAAATTTATCTTGAGGCCTGACAACTGTTCGAAAATACAGAGAACTAGTTTCATGTTTAAAGCCTTTTCTAAGTCGTGTTCCATAAAAAGTATAGTATCATCCGCATATTGAAGAATAGAAACCCCTCCATCCACTAAGTGAGGAATGAGACCGACCACTTGCCCATCTGCCTTTGCTCTTTCAATCAATATCGTTGACATATGTGCGACAATATTAAATAGAATAGGTGACAGCGAGTCACCTTGTCTGAGACCTTTCTTGGTTTGAAAATAGTGTCCTATGTCGTCGTTTACCCTAATCCCAACACTACCCTTTTCTATAAATTTATGAATCCATTTACACCATTTCGGATCGAAGCCTTTTAATCGTAAAACTTGTTGTAAGAAAGACCACTTCACTTTATCATATGCTCTCTCGAAATCTATCTTATAAAGGACTCCATCCATTTTTTCCTGTGAAGTTCATGTATCGTCTCATGTAGAATAACGACACCTTCAAGAATATGCCTACCGGTCATAACAGTTGTTTGTGTCGGCTGGATAATATTTTCAGCAATATTCGAAATTCGATTAGTTCCAACTTTAGTAAACACTTCAAAACTTACATTCAAGAATTAAATGGGACGGTATTGTTGGATCTAAATTGCATTTTCTTTTTTAGGAAGAAGAATAATTGTCCCAAAATTTAGATGAAATAGAGGTAGCTCCCCTCTTTGAAAGCTTTCAAACATGGCAATGAGGTCAAACTTGATTATTTCCCAAAAAAATTGATAAAATTCAGCCGGAAAGCCATCTGGCGCGGGTCTTTATTTTTTTCCATCTGCATTATTGCTTCGGAGATCATTGGTAAAGGCTCATCTTCATTCGAAACTTGTTTAACATCATGGTTCATGGATTCAAATAATACTCAGTTATATGTTGTTTCAAATTTTCTTGTCCCACAATAGTTCCCTCATCTTCTTCAAGTTGGATAATTCTTTTCCTACGATGTTTACCATTGGAAATGAGATGAAAATACTTTGTATTATCCCCACCCTCTTGTACATGTTTAACCTTGGCTCGTTGTGACCATTTGGATTCCTCAGTGCGATGTAGCTTTAACAAATCATCATTTGCATTACGCAGAGTAGTTCTCTCATCATCGTTCAAAGGGACGAGCTATTCTTTTTGGTCTAAGATATCAATTATAGTGGAAAGCCTATCTCTTTCAATTTTGTATTGACTGCATAGGTTTCGAGCCCAGCCCCGTAGGTAACTATCTAAGATTGCGAATTTTGTTCTGCCATAATTCCATCGGATTATCTCCCTGAGAAACAGACGCCCATTGTTGGGATACCATTTTATAGAACCCTTCTATCTTTAACCAAGCTAGTTCAAAAGAATATGTTGATTTGTTCCCAATAAAAGCCTGATCCCCAGAATCTAAAATAAGTGGTGTATGATCAGAACCCGCTCTAGTTAGAGCCCTAAAAGATACTAAAGTGAATTTCTGCTCCCACTCAACGCTGGCTAGAATTCTATCCAATTTTTCATATGAATCTCTGCCCGATTCTCCCATGTTAATTGATGTCCAGACAGAGTTAGCTCTCTTAAATCTAAGCTTTCGATAATCACATAGAAAATAAAAGGCCAACAAGTGTTAAAATATTTTTTTCCTCTCTACGTCTAATAATGTTAAAATCCCCCCCCCCCCCAACGATCATTGGTAAAGGCTCATCTTCGCAAACTCTCACCAATTCCAAGAGGAATTCTGGTTTGTGCTCTTCTTGAGCAGCCCCATATACAGCTACCGTTACCCATTTAAAATTATCACATTTAGATATTACATAACATTTGACACATCTATGGCCCGAAACTACCTTCTTGTAATATCCCAGGTTTAGAGACGATCGAGGGGTAGAATTTAGGAAGGGATGTGCATTGCATTGTAAAATCTGAGGAAATTTCGCGCTTTTATAGAAAAACTGCATCATACGGGGACAAGTTTCTCTCTCGACACCACACAAGATTAGGGTTTCGAGAGTGCGATAAACTTGGACCTATTAGTCAACACTTAGGGTTTTCGAGAAGAGAGAGGGACAACTTCTTTCTCAACTTAAGTTGCATGATTAAATTCAAACAAGATATGTTTGAATTCCAAAATTCAAACATTATTTAAACATTTATAATTCACATTTGAATAATTCAATAAACAATTATATAAATTGGAAAAGTATGAAATAAAGAACAATAGGACAAATATTAAAAGCTCATTAGGAAATTTTGAGCTTTATTGATTACCACACAAGATACATTGTCATTTACAATATTCATATGAATAATAATCATTACAACACATTTCAGAAATTGAAGAAATGAAAAAGAAAAACAGAATTACAAAGTATTCTAAATGGTTAAAACTAGCTAATTCTTCAAGAACTTCTTGATCAACACTTGATGAAGAACTTCTTGATGATCTCCTTAAACCCTGCATAGGAAACATCAAAGACAAGAACCATTATTAGGCCAAGTGGCAAAACCACTTAGCAAGTTAGCAAATATTTAGAATGGAGAGGATATGATCAGGGATCAGCCGAGCTGATCCAGCAGCAGCACAAGTCCCAACAAGAAGCACACAGGCAGCTCACAAGAAGTGTTGCATGCTTAATAGCACACCAGGCCAGGGGAGATTCACCAAAGTGACCAGCTTTGTTGTCGACCACATGAGCAAGAAGGGAGCCATATAAAACCTTTTCACCAGCCAGAAACCCTAGCAGCTCATCGACATATTCTCCAAAGGGTAAGAACATCAAGAACAGGAAGAACAGTCCGAGCTGTTCAACCTATCCAAAACCACCAGAAATTAATCAAGCCAAGCAAGCAGGAGGAGCAGGGCAAGCCTTGATCAATCACCAGGAGCAAAACCTCTACATCAGTGATGACGGGAAAATGGCGGCGACAAAAATAGCTAATGCGCATCCACGTCATAGAGACAGATAGTATATAAATTTAAAGTTGCGCGAATGTAAATCACAACAAATCAAAAATTGCGAGTACTTTATTTCCAGAACTCTTACATATGCATAAAAATTCTGTTAATTACATCTCCGAAGAGAAAACCCCTGATTAAGAATTCCAACATTTTTAATGTAATGGATTACATCATATGACTATTACAAAAGATTAAATAGAAAAATCTAAGTCCTCCTCGCTATCGTCGCCGCCGCCGTGCTTGGGGGAGCATTTAATCCTCTTTGAATTATCACATGATTTCGTATTGTTTATTTGGTGACATATGTGTCATATTTTGTACTTGCACTAATATTAGAAGTACAAGGAATAAGCATGCATCATATACGATTTTATTTAATCGGCTTGTATGGAATATATTGTGGTCATTTGCTTCTTTGTTACCCGACTAGAGTTGTATCTAATATTGTGTGTGCAGTTTTGGCCATATATATGTACACCACACTTTTCTACATGCATATGGAGCGGGATGGATGCATCCACATTTTCATATCTTCAATAGTACTACTGTATGTATAGCACTGGTACTCATATCATGCACACGAGTATGCATATGTAACCTATTTTTTAGCATAGGCAGTGTAAGCTAATATTCATATATTGAATTAACCTACATGCGTTTGTTTGATTTTTTCCATGCGTACATGTTAAGGCATGTACGAGGGGATTTCAACATGGGTTGCCGATCTATTTTGGAGGCAGATTATGGCAACAGACATGACCTTTTGGAGCAGTGCAGCTCGTGTAGGGTTTTCTTTCGTCTTGTTCTAGACTATATCCATCTATTTCAGAGACTTAGCTAGTCAAACTTTGTGGTACATTTCAAATTGTACCAAGATTTGGTTGTTTAATTTATTGGATGATATATGGGCATGTTATGTTAATTTCTGCTCAAACATTATTTATATTACTAGCATGATGAATATTGCAAAATGCTAGTTGATTTTGGGTAGACATAATTTTACCCTATGCATTTACGTAGGTGTGCCATATGAGAATTTTGTTGAGTTTAACTTCACTTGTATTACTACTACCTCGCATAGCAAAGCCTGCGAGAAGTGTAACCAAGATGAAGGTTTGTTTTTGTCATGTTTGTATTACTACTAGTGGCACAAAAATGCCCGTAGAGTAACCAAACAAGAAGTATATATATCATGCAATTTTAGTTAGCATGTTCATATACATATTTTCCCCAAGCATGGGCTCATGGCGATTTTCTTCTTCTCTTGGTTTGTATCCAATTTAAAGGACCGAACCAAGAAATATGTGTTCTTTCATTTCAACTTGATCATATCCATTTTTTTAGGACTGATCAAAGATAATTTTATAGTGTTTTGTAGCCATGTTACTCTCCAGATTTGTATCCACGTATAGGGACCAAACCAAGGAACGAGGCTCACGCGCACGTTTCGTCTTGGTTTGTATCGCTAAAGGGACCGAATCAAGAAAGAAGCATCAAAGACAAAATATATGCAAATATGTTTCTTGGCTTGTACCATGATGGCCGAGCCAAGAGTGACAATTTTAGAGAAAATGGGGCTATCTCCTTGATTTGTACCACAATGGCCAAAACAAGGACGTGAATTCTAGTAGACATATGAGAAAGCTCCTTGGTTTGTACCCATGGCCAAACCAAAGGTTGAGGATGAGGATGAAGATGATGCTCTTTGATTTGTACCCATGGCCAAATCAAAAGCTAAGTGAGAGACATGAATCCCACATTTTCTTGAACGTCACAATGCTTCTTCTCCTGTCTTCCTTCTTGCGTTGGCTATTTGCTATGATGTGCACTTACCAAGAGCGGAGCGTCGGCGCAGAACGTCGAGTCTGCCGAATGGATTTTGCCTTGGAGTCTCTCTTTTGATCGATGGAGTGGCCTCCTATATATAGAGCCTGGGCGCTGCGGGTTGCTTCGCGTTGCAGCAACTTGCACGACGTGGAGCGAACGTGGGCGCGTGGTCGGTTGCTAAAATGTGGAGCCTCCTGATCGAACTTCCTTTTCTCTTTCGTATCGTGGGTATTTGAATTTCTGGAGTGGTCTGGCCAGCACACGTTGGGCTTTGGCCTGAGAAAAGATCGTTAGTCATTATTATATGCTAATTATGCAGCGGTGCCGTTTAATCCATGCACACGTTGTAGAGCTGTACGTAGCTTGTTTGGTTATGGCCCAATAGGTAGCTAACTTGGAAGCAATTAGCTCACGTGGTTATCCTAGATCAATTTCTACATATATTACAAAATTTCTTTTGTTGAAATCTTTGCATGAAATATTATAATTTATTTTAATATGACGCGACCTTATTTTGTAGGGTTTTCGCGATGTACCAACATTTTTTTTACCCCGCGGCTGAATATTTATTTTCACCTGCAACTTTGTGAATTTTGGTCAATACTAGGCCACCGCAGTCACAGGTGGTGCAATGTCTATAAATGATTTATTGTTTATTAAAGATTTATTTAATTATTTAGTCATATATTTTTTATCTGAGACAAAATCGGTGTCAACAGATACCCCTTGAGGTCTGGATGCGAACGTTATGATGATTCGGATCTAGAGCTCGAAACTATATGTATATTCCTTTATATATAGAATATTCAAAAAACGTTTTTTAACAACCAGATTGTTATCCATTTGTCACTTTGGAAATTAGTTGAGACTCCAAAGGATAAGGAACCTGAGTTTAAAAATCAGTAGTATATCGCTACCCACTATTGCCGATATTATAGCTACGTGCTGGCCAGCAAATTAGCTACCGTTAGTTTAGCACCACTCCGCGCATCTCTTTTATATATCCTCATATCTCCTCTCTTTCTTTTACTGCCGCGCTGTGGAAATCTTAACCCAGCTCCACTATGAAGCTGATTCCTCTATCTTTCGAGTATGTATCGCCATCATCTTATCATTGGCAACTAGCCTTGCACTCATATTGTTTATCAATCCAATCTTTTCTGATTACATTTTTTTTCTTTGCTAGGCCTAAAGCGTGTAACCTCCGCGAGAGTGCAGATCTAGTTTTACTTCAGATGCAGGTTGGTGCATCCGTGGTTGCTTTTACAAACATCCATCCGAGTAGACGATTTACGTACCCTGATTTAACTTTCGATCTTTTTTGTTGTTGTTTTTGTTTAGGCGGATTACAATCTGGTATAGCAGATCGCTCTCTATTCCACTATCCAACATCTGCTTTCTTCATAGGTACAACACGATTATATTTATCCTGTCCCTTTTTGTTTATATAGAAGATTATAGGTTGATTTAGTTTCCAAATACGGCATGCATTTATGTGCTGAATTCCTTGTAGTCTATTCTGAATTTAGGAAGGTTTGATCTTATGGTTGGCGTTCCGGCAAGTTTGTAAACTTGGTCCGTCGTACATCCATGAGAATGTGTATGCTTGTGTGATTTTCTTTTCATTCTTTTTTTTTGAAGCGACATTTTTTTTGATACATTATAACCATTAGAGAAATACCATGGTATGAAAATATCTTAGTGTCAGAAATATGGATTCTCTCATAGTTGGCGTGCCGACAAGTTTATAAACTTGGTCCGTCGTACAACTATGGAGAGAAAGAAGAAAAAAAATTATGTCATTAATGTCAAGTGCCGATTAGCCATAAAATTGCTTTGGACTTCATTAAACAAGTTATTATATTTTTGGGTTGACGTAACGGGAAAGCTGCTAAGGGATTGATCCATCACACAATTTTGGCATGTATAAGGAAATGTGATTATCATATTGGGTCATCTGATTATTTAAAACAAATATTGACCCATTTGCTCATTTTACGTCATAGTTTCAACTTTCAAGTGTAGACGTAACTATTGTGGGCATGGTACCCTATATTGAGTTTTCCTTTTTTTTTATGCAACCGTTTTTTTGTAAACTGAGGTTTTCTTCTCCCTTCTTTCTTTAGTGAGGATCGTGGATTCATCTGGCATACTGTTTAAGGTAACGCCCTATATTCTCTGATATGTCAATTTCACAAACGTTTCACACTTGTACCAATACATGTATATTTTGTTTGCATCTAGATGGAGAAGGCTGCAGTACCATCTTCATCTAACAATTTATACCGAATGTCTCTTTTGCAACTGGCCAAAATACACTTGTTTGAGCCAGCTACCGATGAATTTGCTAATCCTGTGATCAAATCTCTCTATATGCCACATGGTCACCTTGAGTATGGAGAACGTGGGTGGAAATCAGGATCATCTTTTTCAGGCTGGTGTTATCATCCGATGGCCCCTTTGCCCAGATCGGATGAAGCTTTGACCTTGGGAACTCGTATAGTGTCTGAAGGTTTGGGTTGGGAAAACCATGAAGTGGAATATGTCCCAATGCCCCTTGGCTACGTTGAATGGGGAACTTGTGTCATGAAGAGATACTCCACTCATCTGAAGGGTACTGAGGAGGGCAAGGATTACATCTATGGAGCGATTTACTGCTCCTTAGGCGACTATTCCGCTTCTCCTTCTCTTTTAAGGTCTCTACTGGAAAAGTGGAATCCTAATACAAACACATTCTTGTTTCCATGTGGTGAGCGCACCATTACTCTTCTCGACATGCATCAAATGGCTGGTTTGCCTCTTGATGGTGAACCCTATGAAGAATTTGTTCCACCGCTGCATGAACTAGAAGATTCTTTGCTCTTATATCCCAAATTTCTATCTCGACTCTTAGATATCTGGTCTAAGCTTGCTATAGGAAACTTGGTTGGTTTTAAAGATTGGTGTGACTTCTTCCATAACCGTGAATATGATTGCTTTGTTATGGAGAGTCTAGAAGACGAGCGAATTTTTACCGCTGCTTTCATTGCCATTTTTCTATGTCGCTTTGTCGTCATTGGCGGTGGACCATACATTCGTCCTGGGGTGCTTGTTATGGCCTCATGGATTGCCTTGGGGCGTCGCATTTCTTTGGGTCCACCAGCTCTTTGTTCACTCTATTATTCCCTTCGGCTAATTAGCACTCACCCAATTGGACCTTTTACACAAAGGATTTGGCCAGTCCACTTCCTTATTGGATGGATGGGTATATACTTCAAGAAACCCTTTGGAAACAGAGTGAAAACACCAAATTTTCCAACCTCTATGAGTCTGGTGATAAAGCCTCATATGGTGAATACTATGTTCAGGACACCAAAGCCTTTTAATCCTAAGCAAGCGCACGCTTTCCTTGAGAATCATTACAATATTTCTTGGTGTTCCTATACTTTGACAACCGAAAATGGTCTTTTCTTGGATAAAAAGGCTTTCTTGATTTCCATCCGCTGAGGGATGCTTCCTTGGAGGCGTGGCTCTTTCAACCACGATGCATGTATAGCCGAACCATATCATCCAGACCGAGTGGCACGGCAATTTCGTTTTGACCAAGTTGTTCCTTTTTCTCCTCTGGAGAGCCTATACACGACGTAAGAGATTGGAATTGCTCACGCCTTGTGGCTGCACTTACTTTCATTAGACCTGGATTTTACGTCTTATCCGAGTGATACTCGAGTCACAGATTGTTCTGTAGCATGGGCTAATTGGTGGCAGAAATTTGTAAAACCTTTTGCCCGTATTTCAAACTCTCTTTGTGATGGTAATATAACTGGGAGAATCGCCTATGATGAGAGAAAGAAAAATAAGTGTGCACTACAGAATCATATCACGACTCGTCCACTTTTCCACCAATGATTTAAAGGTGGTAAAAAGGGTGCCTGGTAGAAAACAAGCACAATATATCTCTGTCATTGAGAAGATAGAAGGAAGAATTAAAAGTTGCTGGATGCCAAGACTCCAAGGTTATCTACAGGATGTCATGGCTGTTATGCATTCAAAAGAGGTCAGCTATTGATGTATACCTACTGCTCTCTTTATATATATATATATATATATATATATATATATATATATATATATATATATATATATAGGACATATTCATACTACACCCGGGTGTAGTTACACCCTTGCGTGTTTCTCATAATCTAGATAGTATCTATCATACCTAAGAGTATGTACATGTAGTATGAAGTATATAAAACTATTTTGGTAGTATATATAATACTTTGTAGGCAGTATGCACATTTTTTTACGTAGACTAATTTTTTACGTATACACATGCATGTATTTCGTATATATAGTGCAAACTACATGCTCACTTATATTTTTTTCACCAAACTTGGTTTGTAATATCTTAGATATAATGTAGGAACATACTCAAACTGATAAAGTATCGTATATACTTTCGTATAGTAGTATATTAGATATGGGTGTAGCTACACCCAGGAGTAGGAAGTATTTATCCTATATATATATATATATATATATATATATATATATATATATATATATATATACACCAACACTATTCTGCAACCAGTTGCAGAATAATATTTTGAGCACCGACTTGAACTTCTCTGGACACAAGGTTGAACTTCCTGAATAAGAGGGTTGACCTTTCTGTCGGAACTTACCTGGACTTCCCATTTTCTTCAGAGCAACTGATTATACTACGATTTTCTCAACCATTTGTCGGAACTATGCAAATAATATACCGTTGGATAGATAATGAAAAACCGCAACTTTTTCATGTTCACAACTTTCGCAGATTCAGCATGGTTTAAATTTAATTTTGAAAATACGAAAACGCTTCTATATGGCCAGAAAACGAACTTTTAGTTCGATTTTCGAACCGCTTATCGAAACTGAGCAAATGATATACCGTTGGAAAGATAATTAAATTGCGCAACTTTTTCATGTTTTACGTTTTTTCAAAATCCTCACAGTTTTTGAACAATTTTGAAAATACCGAAATTCGGACGTACTCAAAAAACAAGCGGACAGTAATTTGGACGATTTGTTCCAACCGTATGTCGGAATGATGCAAATGATATGGCGTTGGAAAGCTACGGACTAGGCGCAACTTTCATCTTCCAATTGTTTTCTCTAATTCCTTATAGTTTAAGAGAATAACTCAAATTACTGTCCGCCCGTTTTATGAGACGGGCACTGAATGATTTTCCCCGCGATTTCTATGCGGTATATTTAAGCAATGAAAATGATATACGGTTGGAAAGGTGTAAAAAAGGCGCATCTTTTTCATATATATCATTTTTGCCAAATCTAAATGGTTTAAAATTAATTTTAGAAGTTTTGAAATCATGTTTCCGATATACTTTGCGAGATAACGACTTGAATTTGATGCATTAGATATCTTTATTTGTTGTCAAATGTTGTAGGTAATGAAATTAGACTCCTAATCTATCAGATAAACCTTTGGGTGGTAATGGTTGAGGTGGTTGGTGATCAAAACAATGAGATTTGCACAATAGATTTTCGCCTCGCAAAAACAGAGCATTGAACTTCTCTCGACATGTGCTTGTACTTCTCGGGCAACGCGGTTCTACTTCTTGGTGCGGTTTCACGAAACCGTTCAGAAAAATTAATAAATTTTTATCTAAACACTTTCTACTTCCCGTAGTTACCGCTTGTACTTCTTCCAATCACCACTCGTACTTCTCGGAATCACTGATTGTACTTCCCGCGGATGAGGGGATTTTTTTTTGTGTATTTGTATTTTGTCGCCTTTTTGTACTTCCTATATTAAGTTTGTGTACTTCTTGTGTCGAACGGTTGTACTTCTCAACTTGAAGTCTTTGAACTTCTTCGCGAATAACGAGATTATTTTGTTTTTTTGTATATTTGGATTGTTATCGGTTTTCTTGTACTTCCTATAATAAGTGGTTGTACTGCCCGTGTCCAACGGTTGTACTTCTCGCCGTCAAGTATTTGAACTTCCTCGCGGATGATGAGATTATTTTATTTTCTTGTACATTCTGGTTTTTTCGGTTTTCTTGTACTTCCTACAATAAGTGGTTGTACTGCTCGTGTCGAATGGTTGTACTTCTCACTGTCAAGTATTTGAACTTCCTCGCGTATGACGGGATTGTTTTACTTTTTTACATTTGAAATTTGTCGGTTTTCTTGTACTTCTTACAATAAGTGGTTGTACTGCTCATGTTGTATGGTTGTACTTCTCATCATTAAATATTTCAACTTCCTCATGAATGACGGGATTATTTTGTTTTTTGTACTTTCTATATTAAGTGGGTGTACTGTGCCGAATGGTTGTACTTCTTACCGTCAAGCAACCAGCTATAAGCAACCAGCGGCTAGAGTACAGGTATAGTGCGTCGTCCTCTTCGCTTTCGGTGGCACCATCTCGATCACCTTCTTCCATCTTCTATCTTCTTCCCGGCCGGTGCTCGCGCTGAGCCACATCATCCTCCACCACCAACATCGCCATCCATCCCTAGACGATCCATCCAGCCCACTCGCACTCGCCGTTCCTCCTTCAGTATACTATCTCCGTACCGAAAGAAGGACGATCAACGAAGTTTTGAAATTATATTTCCGGTATATTTTGTGGGATAACGATTTGAATTTGATGGATTAGATCCATTGATTTGTTTTAAAATGTTGTAGGTAATGAAATTAGACATATAATCTACCATATAAAGATTTTGGTGACAATGATTGAAGTAGTTGGTGATCAAATCAATGAGATTTGTACAATTGATTTCCGCCCTTAAAAACAGAGCACTAAACTTCCCTCGACATGAACTAGTACTTATCGGGAAATGTGGTTGTACTTCTTGGTGCGGTGTCATGAAAGTGTTCAGTAAAACAGAGCTATAATTTTCACCACACAATATGTGCAGCACAACTACGCGCACCTGAACTTCTCGCAACAAGTCCTTGTACTTCTTGTCCTTCGTGGTTGTACTTCCAGAAATGTTTTGATACTAGTGTGTTTTTTAATAATTAAACATGTGTTTTGGAATAATAGTTTTAGATTTTCCCTAGCCTCAGTTTAAGAGATTTTGCACTTCCTGTATCTTAATATTTGAACTTTCCAACATTGACACGTGAACTTATGTGTAAGTATTTTCTCTGTACAATTTGCAGTTCATGTAATTACTGCTTGTACTTCCTGAAGTCTCCACTTGTACTTCTCGCAATAACCCCTTGTACTTCCTCACGGACGACGGGATTACTTTGTTTTTCCCACATTTGGATTTTGTCAGTTTCTTGTACTTCCTATATTAAGTCGGTGCACTGCTGTTGTCGAATGGTTGTACTTCTCTCCGTCAACTATTTGAATTTCCTCTTGGGTGATGGGATTATTTCGTTTTTTTACATTTGGATTTTTTTGATTTTCTTATACTTTCTATAATAGGTGCTTGTACTGCTCCGGCGGCGGCTCAGCCTGGTGGGGAGCAAGGGTGCAGGGCGGTGAATTTCGGATGGGCACATGTCGTAATGTTATTATTTTTATATTTCGGCTTTTTAGGATGACACAAACAATTAATGAAGGCCTTAATTGTAATTCATGTTGAAATAACAACGCTGCATCAGATTGTCCATTGCTGCATAAGATTTGTTTACTCGCCCATGTACTACCACTGCCTAAACGAGTGGACTTTTGATATAGAATTTCTTTTTTTAGTAGTTTTCAGAACATGTGCTGCCCATGTCGCAGCGATTGTACTTCTTGCTGATAGACAGTTGTACTGCCTATCGAGATATATATAACTTTGCAAAGAAAAGAGAAAACGAGGGAGAAAGAAACATTGAGTTGATGGTAGCTCGCCAATTCCCATGCATCTAAAAAAACAACCTAGACTTCCAAAGCAATAGTCATGTATTTCTCATGAACACAAGCTTGTACTTCTCTCGAAAACCGATGTTGCAACTTGTAAAGTGTTTTGCTTTTTTTTTTTGGAATTTTTTAGCGGGATATTTACTCCTCAAAATATCAAGAGTGTACTTCTTGGTAAAAAAACCGCGCATCAAGTGTACTGCTCGATGGCTGTAACATTTATGCCAGACATTCAGAAGCTGCACACATCAGTAAGCCACTATGCCAATATGAAAAAAGAAATATGAAGGATCTAGGAGGGTCGGGCAGATCCTTGTACTGCCGGTAGAGACAGATAAGTTTGCAGAAAAAAGAGAATCAGAGAGACCAACAAAAGCCTAATCTACTTTATCAGGATGAGTTATACGATACCTGGTATACAAACTGAAAGATTGCTCTCCACACGAATAACTTATACTTCACGATTATGAAATCTGTACTTTTTTTGCAGTATGATTGTCCTTCCCCAAATTGCAGAAAATGCATCAACAATGATGTACAGAACAACACCTCGATTAGATCAGAAAAGAGAGGTAAACTATGTAGCAAATTTCACAAAAAAATCACAGATCGTCTGCATGGCTCATGTTGCTCAAGGCGTCCTCGTCGTCGCAGGCCACCAGTGGTCACTCGCCGGTATGCCGAGCTGCTTAGGAGCTGCTGCTCTCTCTTCTTGGATACTAGCGCGCACGGGACGGCTGCTGAAGGACGACCTTGGGCCTGCGCTTGTGTGCCTTGCGCGTGACTTGCGAGTTGAGCGGACGTCAATTCACTGGTGTTAGAACTGCAAAACGGGGGCCAACAATGTGCCTGTAAGACTGACGGAGATAAACAGGACATGTTGCACAGACTAACACGGTGGCAGCAAGAAGCAATCTTCTCCTTTAAGTAGTGTACTTACCGATTCATCCATGTTTGGGTAAAGTAGACCATTTCTCATCGTTTTTTCCTTGTACTTCTGTGGGTATCCAGTCGTACTGCAGCTGCGCATTATTTACTGATTTTTCTGAATATAGTGAAACTGACATGGTAGCACGCTCTGCACCACCGTTATGTCTACCCTCTTTTTATTGAGCAATTGCACTTATTTTGCTGGACGACCAACGAAAGCTGCGGCCGCGGACGCTGAAGATGCACGCGCACTCCACCTTGGACAACGGCCCTTCATTGCCAACAGAGAGAGATCATCAGAGTTGTCCTTGGTGCCCATCAATTTGTGCAGCGTTCAGATGCTATGCTTACCGATGAAGTGCTCCCTGGGCGAGTCGCGGGAAGAAGGCTGACCTCCACCTCACCCTGAATCCCTGAGTTGTATTTCTCAGCATTTTTGTGTCAACGAATAATTGTACTTTTTGCAACCAATAGTTGTACTTTTCTAACCAAATTGTTGTACTTCTCAGAAAGACTTTTGGGTATTTAACTGATCAAATTAAGATAGACAAAAATAGTTTTATCTGTTCCGTGTCATTAGCAATACGTAACTCCATTCAGTTCATTTGTGTTGTACTGTGCTCAACCAGGTTTTGTACTGACGACGCTAATACTGACCACTTCTTATTTTTACATCTACTCCACATGTAATATCAGAGTTGAACAAACAGAATACTGTAAAAACTTAAAGAGAAAAATCAGAGCTGAGAGTGCCCAGCCAACACCTGATGTAACTGTGCGTTTTTTTCCGGTGTAGTACTTCCCCTGTACCCGCGACTGTTCTTCCATGAATTGGGAACCTGCACTTTCCAAACAACGAAATAGGAAGCGAGATGGAAGGCCGAGCACTGTGCCGCACATCGGAGGTGAAGGAGAAAAGAAAGGGGTGCTGGACTCCGGGAGGTCGCCGGAATTTGTGTGGGGCGGCGCTGACCTGCCTATGACCGGCGCGCAGGACCTCCCAGACGGCGGCGGCGAGCCATCCAGGGCGCGAGTATTCGAGATGGCGGAGTGATGGACTCCCAGGCGGCAGCGCACGAGCCGGCGGCGGTTTCCCTCCAGGCGGATGCGCCTGTTTCCGGGGGTGGCGGCGGTGATTACTGGGGGCACGGGAAACGGCGGCGGTTGCCGGGGCCGGGGGAGGCAACTGCAGGGTTTCGGCGCGTGGGGAAGGCGGCGGCGGCGGCGGCGGTCGCCGGGGCGGGGAAGGCGGCGGCGGCGGTCGCAGGGGCGGGGAAGCGGCGGCGGCGGTCGCAGGGGGCGGGGAAGGCGGCGACGGCCGCGAGGGGGCGGGAAGGCCGCGGCGGCGATCGCAGGGGGCGGGGAAGGCCGCGGCGGCGGTCGCAGGGAAGCGGGGAAGGCCGTGGCGGCTGTCGCAGAGGCGGGGCTCGCCGGCGGCGGGAGGTCAGTTGGCGGGGAGCGGGGGGAGGTTGGTCGGGGGAGCAGCACGTGGGTTCCTGGGTGTGGGTGGTTGAGGATAACGGTGGTGGGCTGGTGGGCTATTTCTTTTTCTATTGATCCGGTGCATCCGCGCCTCGATCGGGTAGGTGGTGCTCAGAATATTATTTTGAGCCCCGGTTTCAAAATAGTGCAATCCTATATATATATATATATATATATATATATATATATATATATATATATATATATATATAGGTAAACTAACAGGTGTATTTGAACATTCTTGGCGATGTCAATAATCTCTCTCTATCTCTCTCTTTATCGATTGGTGGCCAGCAACGACACACATTATGCTTGCACTTTATGCGCAAAGGCGGGTGCCTCTAATAGTGCATGTCTGTGCACACTCGACCGATCTAGCTAGAGTTTTGATTAATTGTGTAGCACACTAATAAAAAAGTTGTACTTTAATTCACAACAAGTTATAATTAACCCTAACACATAAACCCTCTAAATAAACCATAAAACCCTATATAGCTAGCTATATGCCAACGACGACCCTTAATTGCGCATCAAGCAGGCCAGGGGTCCTCACGGTCCTCTAAATATATGTGCCATTAACCCTAAACCCTAAACTGACCTTAGCTAATCAAACCCTCGTTAAAACACATAACCCCAAGCTAATAACCCGATCTAATAAAATCTTATTTTATATATAGCTAGTAAACCCTAGATTAACCCCAATCTATACCTAATAATAAATGAGCTAACGTTTCCTTGGTTCCGTCCGTCAAAGTATGTTTTCGTCCATCAGGCTTTTCGCCTTTCGTCCGTCGCACCCTTCCGTCCCCGTCAGCTCCTAGGTCGACTCTCATACGTATTCCCGACGCTGGCGATACCTCGATCCGGTTTAGGTTTTTGTAGCGAACACGTTCGCTAGCTCGAACCCCCTGGTTAGCTATATATGCACGTGAGATCCAGAACATCGAGGAAACACGCCAGATCGACCACAATGATTATCGATAGGGAGCGATTAATTAGCCAATCTCCAGGCTCATATATACTTGCGTTCGGCGGCACTAGGGCTTCTACATCGAAGTGGCGACGAGGATGACAAAATAATTCCGCCGAGAAGCAGCAGCCACACGTGTAATTATAGCTAAATCCAAACTCGATCAAACGCAATGATTCATGATCGTGTCTGCATCGTCGTCGCCGCCAGTCCCTGAGATCGCATCAGCGGTCTCCTAGAAATCGTGCTGGGCCAAAACCCTCTCCTCACTGCAGCACAAAGAGGACGGCCGCGCGGGAGCCGTTCTTCGCCACACCTAGGAATTAATGGGGTCAGCTTCCAGTACGTTTACGTCGTCGTTCGTCGACCTGGCGAAGCACGAGCTGCAGGAGGTTGTCGATTTCCTAAACAATCATGACAAGCACACCACGTTCAGGCCAAGATCCCCAAGGATTCCTGCTCGCCTGCATCTTCGCATCGAAGTGCTTCACAGGGTGTGCGTCTCTTGCCTCGTGTCAACAGAGCCGGAGGAGCAGCAGCTCAGTGGCCCCGACAATGGCGGGATGCAGGGGGAAACTGCAGTTCGGGATACTGAGCTCGTTCGGTCGTTCCTTGCCCGCCAGGGGAGAGGGTGCAGTGAGTTTGGCAGGGGGAGGTGAGCGACGCAACGTGAAGGCCAGCGCTGTGCAGGAATCGATAGAGGCTCCCGATCTCTTTCGTGGCAGCAAAGGCATCAACGCAACAATTAATCAGATTATTCAATCAGAACACGCACTTTGGCCCAGGCAAAAGAATACTTTATGCTGCAATTTGATTCAACTGCCGCTGCACATGTCTATGGGCTGTATGTTTCTAATTGTAAGACACACATCTTAAGGACTAGGCAGAGTTAGCGCAGCGGACCTTAGTTTGGACGAACATTGTTTCTAAAGGTTTGGACTGGAGATTTTGCTTGCATCGTGGGGGATTCAAAGCTCCTGTCCGGTCAGGTTACTGAGATTGTCAGATTGATTAATTTAGCATGCAATGGCACTATGTTGAATGATTTTCAGCATGCAACCTCAGCTGAGCAAGAGCAACCAATAGACAGATTTCCAGCATGAAAAGCTAAGTGGAGTAGCACTAGGAATGTACCGATTTTAGGGTACAGCATATATACACCTCGTAGACATCTGGATTATCAAACAACATGACTGTAGCATCGGCTTGCGAGCGGTCAGATGAGACAGATGAGATGTGAACTTATCATCTACAGTATATACTATTGTTCAGGTTTGATATTAACAGTAAAAATAAGTCGGTTCCAAGTTTTGAAATTAGCATCATCATTGCTCCAATGCATCAATATTTATAGACATTTAGCATTCATGATTTCTTTAGTTAAGAGGGATTCCTCATTTAATTGGTGCATTGTTAAAGCATTGATGTTTAGTCAATACTTATAGATCTATTTTCTAGAAAAACATTGGATGATGGCTGCCTATCATACATATCAACTTTGTATTGCATATGGCTATTTTAAATATAAATATATTAAAATTGAAAACATATTCTAAAATAGTAGATCAAATAAAAATAATACAAATTAAGATGAAAGGGGGAATTGAGGCTAGGATCACACAAGTTGATTAACTTTGGGATAGAAGGTGCAAATGTTAATTTTATTTTATTCCATTGCAGCGCACGAGCATTTTTCCTAGTCTTTACTATTAAACAAAAATCGGCCGTACGTCGTACGTCGCCTGTTTTACACTTTGGCCCACAATATCTGGTAAATCAACCCGCAGTTCCACCATCGACCGAACTACTTTTCAATTAGGTCCTTGAGGAACAGGGAATCAGCATGTGCACGCTTGCCAGTGAAGGCAGAAAAGTCTAATCCTTCCGCTGCGGATGCAGCCGAGGCGGCACGCGGCGGAGCTCCACCCTCGCCAATCCTGCATCCTGGCGAGAGGACGACCGCTTCCCAGACGGCTCTGGCGCGATGTGTCCTGCCGGCCGGAGCTATCTCCCCATCCTCGCCAGTCGCCACTACTGCATCCTGGATCACCACACAACCATACTGCGCTCCACCGTCGGACGCCTTCGTGGGCAGCGGCCAACGGCCGGCATAGTACGATGCGGCCTGGTCCTGCCTGGCTCCTTAATTCGTGACAGCAACGCTCATGGGGAAATTTTGGTCTACGGGAGAAAAGGCAAATCTTATCACTTCATTTTTGTTAGGGTTGTGGAGGAACCAATTTAATCCACGAGCTGATGATTCATTCCTTTCGCAACCTTCAATACTTTTTTTAAACGGAGGCAAATTTTTTGCCTCATCTATTAATTAAGAAGGAAGTACATAATTTTTAAGAGAAAATCGTGCGAAAATCTACAACACACTCCGAGCATCCAGCGAACGTAGCTACCCACACGGCGCACACACGCCATCGAGAAGAAGGATCTTCATTGAGGATGTCATCAAGTCACCTCTTGCACGAGCCAGAAATTCTGATTTCACCTTAGACGACCGACACCGAGACCCTCGCCGCAAATGACATCGGAGCCCATGTGAACCTATGCCAAACAGTCGACCCCCAAGCACGTCGAGGAGGAGGCAGCTCTGACTTCAACCGTGACCTTCATAGGAGAAAGTTGCACGCCTTGCACCGACGCAAGCACCAATCAAGTTGCGTCGTTGCCACAAGTCGTCTCGCAGCTCCGACTTCACCATCACGGCACGGGTGACGGAGGACATGCCGCACTCCGATCTGCTCACCATTGTCATCGTTGCCACGCAGCCCACGACGCCAACCAACCATCTTCCACGGGTCCCTCTGACGTAAGCAGCTCCAAATCGAAGCCCTCAAGAGGGAAGACGACACAAGAGCGCCGCCATCAACCGATCACAGCGGATCCAAGGATTTCCGCAGAGATCTCCCACACAGGATGACAAAACATCACCTCGGCGATGCCTTCAAGAAGGCAGCCGGGCTAGCCACCGAGAACAAGGCACTAGCCTGGAACATGTTGCGCCATCCCGCTTCATGCTCTTGGCCAGACCACCTCCATCCCTCATCCCCCATCTCCACCACGGTCGCCACACCCGCCCCGACCGTGGGCTGCTACGCCGGCCGTCCTCCGCGCCTTTGCCGGTAGCACCACCGCGCCCTCGCGGCCTGGAGAGGCCCAGAGCGAGACGGCGCGACACGCAGCACCTCGCCATCGAGAGGCCCCGGACACGGCACCTATCGTCGCGCCCGCCCTCCGCCGCACAACCCGTCGCACCACCCATTGCGGCCCCGGATCAGGCCCGAATGGCCTGCTTCGCCCGCCGCCCCCTTCAGCTGCGCCATGACTGCGCCGCCGCGCCCAGCCGCCGTGACCGCCGCCTGCGTTGCGCCGTCCAAACGGGCTCGTCGACGAGCGCACGCTGCGACCGGAGGATCCCCGCCACCCTTTGGGCACAGGGCCCGCCACCACCGCGGCAAGGGCCGGCGTCAGGGAGGAGGGGCTGAGATGTCGGCGGCGGGAGGCGCTAGGGTTTACCCCGAGTCGCCAGAGGAGGGCGATGCGGGGGAGGGGGGCTTCCAATGTTTTTTCACGGCTTGCGTAGTTCTCGCCCAAGCTCCACCATGACTTAGCTAATTTTGGGTGACAACCTTAGCAAACATAGAAATCCATTACACATAATATTTTTATTGTTGTTTAAACTCGTGAAGTCGAGGGTTGCTGCAGATCGTTGGCGCCTGAAATAATATACTCCCTACATCCATAAAAGTATTACCGTCTGTTTTGCTTGAAAGGAAAAAAGAGACAATGAATTTGGGAAATAATGGCTTCATTCTTATTTGTTTGTGATCACAATATATTTGTAATAAAAAATACCTTCAAATCTTAAGCATCTTTAATAGAGTGTGCATTCACAAGAAACACCGGTAATATTTTACAAAAGTCATATGCTGAATTGGTTTCGTATTATTTTTAATGTGCCTCCGTAGCGAAGCACGGGCAATGTGCTAGTTAATATATATGGCCTATATCGATCATATATATAGACATTATTGGGATTCATTAATTATATAATTAGTAATGATAATTAAATTAATTAACTTGAATTTTGACACGGTCTGAAATGAAAACACATTTTAATTAATTTGCCTAACAATATATATATATAAATAATTAATATGCATGCATGGCCTAACCGTGCTTGCATATATATATATATATATATATATATATATATATATATATATATATATATATATATATATATATATATATATATATATGAGTGTGTGTGTGTGTGTTTAATTTGGGGATTTCAATCGCTCTCTCTCTCTCTCGTTGGTGGCCAACAACACACACATGCACTTTGTGCGCAAAGGCATGTGCCTCTAATAATGTGTGCTCAGTCGATCGATCTAGTTTTGATTAATCATAGCACACAAATAAAGAAGTTGTATTTGAATCCACACAACCCTAATCTAAAACACATAACCCCTAACATGGCCTAATTTATTAACCCCTTCTCTCTAGCTAATTAGTGGAAATTACACAAAATCAAAAGGGGTCCCTCACTAATTATACATATCTAGATTGTGATAAACTTTTGCCCCATATTTGGTGGATGGGTGCATCTTGGCACGTAAAACAATTAATGTTTGCAAATGGAGTTGTCAAAATTTATGTACAAATGATTTCTTTCCATCCAAAGTGCATAAAATGGGAGTTTTAATGAAGAAAGTACAAATAAAACAGCTCAACATGACTCCACACCCCGATTTTCACATGAAGTAGAGCATATTTAAAGGATAATTCCAGAGTTTTACTATTTTTCAAACAACTTTGCTAATCTCCCCCCACTCACATGACTTTATGTCGATTTAACGAAAATAGGGCGAATTTAAAGTACATGGGCGGGATAGTTTGAATTGTGCGCGCGGCAAAGGGAACCGCCTATTACTCAAACTTGTGCACGGAAAATTACACACGCAAGTCCATTAAACACCACCTACCGACCTTAATTATCACCCCGGCGTTCCGGCCGCATGACCCCCCACCTACCCCTACACAACTTATCCCCGTCCGTGCGAAGAGCTTCCCCTCCCCGTCCCGTCCGTGCGAAGAAGAAGCTTCCCCTCCCCGTCGTTCTTCTCGAGACGCACCAACGGTCAAGTTGATCCACGGTAGGGCTGCTATCTCTAGCTCAATCAGGCATCGGGCAAAATGGCCTAACGATTTATATTTTCTTGATGCTGTTAAAAACATTCGTCAGTATGCTCGAACTAATTGGCACTTTATAGTTTTCCGCTCGATTTGTCCTCGATCAATTTTTTCATTTGCGTGGGCATATAGAGTCAGTTGTGCACTCGATCTGTTAATTTGCTGAAATGCCATGGCAGAGTTTTGTACAGGATCTGTTTGCTAAAATGTCGATAGGCATTTTTTTTGTTTTGTACTCGACATGATTGCTGAAATGCATAATCATGTAGTATAGTTTTGTACTCGAGGGATATACATTTCCTACTTTGCCTTAAATTAATCACCAACCACTGTATCTCATAATTAAACAGATGGAAAGAACTTGGATACTGCATGGGCACTTATGTTCCCCTTCATATATAAATGGTGTTCAACCCTTTATGGGGTTTATTAGAGCTCATGAAGGTCACAACCTGGACGTGTATTGCCCGCGCTGCACATGTATGAATGGTGAGAAGAGGCCTCACCATGTAGTGGAAGATCATTTACACATTTTTGGGATGGACCGCACATATGTTAGGTGGGTTTATCATGGTGAACCATATAATGATCCTTCAGCGGGAGAAGCAGATCTTGCTCACACTGTATGTGTGTTGGCATATGTAGTTAATTATTTATATTGATGTTGTCGCTTTTTCGATCAATAGTTTGCATTGCTGTGCAAGGTTTAGTACTCAAATTTAACTTGTTGCAGATGGATGGACGGGAAGGAGAGGAAAAGCGCTTGCTTCGGGAAAGGGTTTCAGCTCTGGGATATGTGTTGTGCCAGATGAGAAGGTAAATATGTAAAACGACATTTTTTCAGGTTGCATCCCTTAGATGTTTGTCTAATCGGTTGATGTAATAATTGCAGAAGAATAGAGTTGAAGAGGTCTCTCAGTTTGATGGGAGATTTGAAGATGAATCTCAGTTTGATGATGACGAGCCTTTCATAGACGAAGGTCCTGCACCTGAGATTATCCAGCCTACAGAAGGAGGCCATGAACCGAGTACACAGCTTTTGCGTTGAAGTGGATGCACGTTCGGAGATCATCAGGGGCGTCCGGGTAGTCTCAAGTCCACCCAGCCCTGATGCACCTGTGGATGGTACTGATGACGAGCCTTTCATAGACGAAGGTCCTGCACCTGAGATTATCCAGCCTACAGAAGGAGGCCATGGACCGAGTACACCGCTTTGCGTTGAAGTGGATGCATGCCCGGAGATCATCAGGGGCGTCCGAGTAGTCTCAAGACCACCCAGCCCAGATGCACCTGTGGATGGTACTGATGACGAGCCTTTCATAGACGAAGGTCCTGCACCTGAGATTATCCAGCCTACAGAAGGAGGCCGTGGACCGAGTATACAACTTTGCGTTGAAGTGGATGCACGCCCGAAGATCATCATGGGCGTCCCGGTAGTCTCAGGACCACCCAGCCCTGATGCAAAATGTTGAGCTACTTTATGATTCGTACTCTTATGTTCTGGTGCTGTAGTATGTACTATCTTTGTTATGATTTATACGCCTTTGGCGCTAGAACTATAATTAAGCATTCAGTGGATGATCGCGTTGTAAAATTTGACACCCTTACAATCAGTTCATCGTATGAGTAGTAGCACAATTACTTCTACAGCGAGTCCTGCCAGCGCATTAATTGGTAGCATGAAACACTTTCAGGTACTCCCCTCTGATTCATATTAATTGACTCAATTTTGTCTAGATATGGATGTATCTAGATGCATTTGTTAACTAGACTAACAAAGTTGAGTCAGTTAATATGAATCGGTGTAAACCGCCCAAGTCCTCGAGCAGCTAGTTTATTGACTCTGGACTCCAAGCCTCTCGCGGCAAGCCATCGACGAAGCTTTGACCAGATCTTGGCCCGCAATTTTTTTTTGCAAATAGCAAAGCTTTGACCAGTTCCTCTCGAGATACAACACGCCGGTGAGCTTGCACGGTTGCCATGAGCACTTTCCGCGGAACTTCCTCTGTAGCACCCTCAAGCCGCTGCTGCGAGACAGCACACAGTGCCTCGAGGTGGACGGAACTCGGGATCTCAGGGCGGGGGGTCCGCTTCGTCCGGGAACGATCTCCAGCGGGTTAACGAGGACATGCATGGCTGCCAGGGGATTTGGGTTTTTTTGTTTGAGCTTGGGATTTGGGGTTTTTTCGGATAGGGGAGGAGGAACTGTCAACACCCGGATTTTTAAGTCCGGATGCCTATTATGTCATACATCGCAATCCCAGGAATATTGTTGTTGCGAGGCATAATAGTTAAGTATCACAGTCATCATTCATTACAAACCATAAGTCTTACAAATTGGAATCACATGATCCATATTACACGAATAGTTGATCTATCGATCAACGAACAAACACAAGTTCATAGTTCATAGCGGAAGCGTAAGATACAAGGACTCTCTAGTCCACAGGCCAACGCTTGACGTCGGAAGACTCCTAGTTGTCGTAGGCGTCCTGCTGGTCATCTCCTTGTTCATCTTCATACTCTGGCCATTTGAATAGCCAGGGACAAAGCCGTGAGTACTTCAAGTACTCGCAAACTAATACTAATGTAAGTGCTAGACATTTCTAGTATGGTTTGCTAAGCTCTAGTTTATTTGCATAAAGCCAGTTTTAGTTCACAAGTATTTGAGAAAAGCTTGTTCATATGCTAACTAACTCAAGTGGGAACATTAGTGTCATTCCCACCATTCAAGTGGTGATTTCAATTCAATTCACCACAAGTCATTTCACCATCATATTTTTCAAAGATATGACATCGGAAACTGTATGACCTTCCCAACCGTCCGTAACCGTGGACGCGGCTATTCGAATAGATTTACACTCTGCAGAGGTTGCACACTTGTGCCACAACATTTGATTTCATCCGTCGAGATTACCCCGAATCATCGTAACACAGTTCGCGGATCATCAACCATAACCTTTCACTTACAAACCCTAGTATGAGCACCTCTCCCCATGAGCTTGGCCTCCCGGTGAAGACCAACTGTCAGCCTGGGAACTGCACAGGGCTTGGCCGTACAATTCACCTCAATTTCACATCATTTCTCAACAACGGAGGCAGCCTCAAGCGTAACCCCTATGACGTGTGTTCAGAGGGAACCCATACTAAGATGCATAAACTTCCAGTTAAGCCCTACCCATAATCAGGTATTGTGGGGGTACTTAATAATTGGAAAGGTATCGCATTCAAACCAACATCATGTTTATCAAAAACCACTATCTTCTCTTGGTCATATTCACCTTCAAAAATCCTTCAATGGAATGCTTCATCATTCCAAGGTTTCAAATTCATTTCAACTCACATTGTTCCCATCTAGAGTAGTCAAGTTTTATTCATTAGCACTAGCTCTAAGTCATGAGGGGTGCTATCTTGCTTTGCTTGATTGAGACTACTTCACTACTCTAGTAACCATCCTTTACTTTGACCAAAGTTAACTATAAACGTAACTCTTGGAAAACAAGAAACACTTGTGATGTATAAACTTGGGATAGGCTTATGTAAGAAAAGGTAAGATTCATGGTGCCTTGCCCCAAGGGGCTTTGCACTTTGCAAGAATATTAGCTTGCCTTGGTAGTTCTCAAAATGCTCCTCCTCCTCCTCTTGGTAGCAACCTTCTTCTTCGGTGTACTCTCCGGTGCTAGCATCTAAATTTGAATACGAGTATAATTACTCACTAATTCAATGGCTATTCCATGTATCACATATAAACACACAAACTATTCTATGCACACAAATAATCTAATTAGGGTGCATGGGTTGTGTTGCTTGAGGAGAATTCACTTCTTTTTAATTAATATGTAAATGATAGTTTCCATTGGGTTCTTGGGAAATAATTTCCTCTCATTGAAATCTTCTTAAGATTTAATTTCTCAAACAATCATATATGAACTTATATTGACCTAAGTCAAACATTCATCATTATCATTTGAGAAAAATGATTTAAATGAGGTAGACCACCTCATACCATTTAATAGTGCTACATATGATTTAAATCTCTAAGTAATTCATATAGGTGAGTTTGGCCAGGGGTCCAAACATCACATGAATTCATTTGAGACAAAGTTTAAATGAAGTATAAGACTTCATATGAATTACTTAATAGTTTTGGACAATATCAACTACATACACTAGCCATATTGTCCATTAATTAAACTAGGGCATGATCATGCAAAGTGACCACACCATTTTATTGCATAAACAATTAGTGTAAGTCAAATGTGAGCTATTAGAGTTGGAATTAACTTAATATCTATTTTGGTTGATTTTTAATAATTATTTGAATATGAAAAAGTCCCTGCTTTCTTCTTTTTATCAAATTAGTTCTACAACAAATCTTGGCATGGGACCAGTGGCATTGTGTACATATTTTCCTTAGCTTTCCAACAATATAAAGTTCATTAAATTTGGTTGAGCCAATTTGAATCTATTGAATTTCAAAGTTTGGGCAGTATTGAAATTGTTTGAAATTGTTTAAATAGAATTTGAATTAAACAGGCCGGCGGGAAAAGCTAACGGGCCGAAATGGTTTAAAACGGCCCAAGGCCAGCCCACCACGCGTCTGTGCCCGCGTGGGCTGCCTGACCAGGGGGTCCCGCATGTCAGCGGCTATTTAAACCCGAAGCGGTATGGATCACTCTGGCGCGTTGGATCAGAACACAGATCAACGGCTCAGGTTCATCGTCTCGCCGGCGAGAGAGAGAGTTCACCGGCGGCTCAGGTAGGGGGTCGGAGGGCTTATGGCGGCTCCAACTAGGGTTGGCAGTATGCTAGACGAAGTTGTGGACGACGGCGATTCTCCTGGTACAGGTGGCGTCGCCTGAGGTGGTCGGGATCGCCGGCGATTGCTGCAGGGCTTCCGCGGCGGTGATCTCCTGATTGAGCTTGCTCCGATGACGATTGAGTGAGTGGTGAGCTGGTTGAGAAGCGGTGAGAGGTGGCGAGTGCGATGGTGTGCCTGGATTGCTCAGGGGAGCTCAGTATTTATAGAGGCGAGTGAGGGTTGCGGGGCAGGGTGGTGGTCGACCATGGCGCGGCGTTTCCGGTGAGAGGTCGAGCTAGGCGAGGGTGTGGCAACGTTCTCCTTGTCCAGGCGAAGCGAACGATGGCGACAGCTTGGTCGGGCGGCGTCAGGATAGCTCGCATCGTTTCGATGTCGGGCGGCGGCGTTCACGGGATTTCCTTCTCCTTCTCCGGCGGTGGCGGTCCAGGGTCTGGTCGTGGTGATGTCTGGCGGCGTCAAGGTGGCACGGCGATGCTCAACGGCTAGCAAGCGGGGCCAGGGCGAGCGCCAGCGAGTGGGACGGCGCGTGTCCAGTGCGCGTCCACGCGCGATGCGAGCGGCATCCAGGGGCGACCGTGGCACGCTTTCTCCGGCGAGGCTACGGCGTCTACGCCGAGCTGGTCGGTGCTAGACGAGGTAGGTGAGCATGGTGGCGATGTTGGACACCAGGGCCAGTGTCAACACCCGGATTTTTAAGTCCAGATGCCTATTATGCCATTCATCGCAATCCCAGGAATATTGTTTTTGCGAGACATAATAGATTAATATCACAACACATCATTCATTACAACGCATAATTGTCTTACAACAAGGGATCACATAATCCAGTCTCATTACAATACTAGTTGATCTATTGATCAATTACAAAACACATAGCGGAAGCGAAGTAGCGTAGTAGTAGTCCATCTATTCCACAGGCAACTATTGACGTCAGGAGTGATCCTAGTTGTCGTAGACGTCCTGCTGTCCTTCTTCCGGGTTCCGGTACTCTTCTTCATAGTCTGGCCATTTGAATAGCCAGGGACACAGCCGTGAGTACTTTAAAGTACTCGCAAACTAATACTAATGTAAGTAGTATCAACTATAATAAGGGGGTTCTAAGCTCTAGTTTCATTTGCATAAAGCCAGTTTTATTTCATAAGCACTTTAGTAAACAAAACCTCTTCATTTGCCTAACTTACTCAAGTGGGAACATTAGTGTCATTCCCACAACTCAGTTGTGATTCAAGTCAAGTCACCCTTCACCATTCAACCTTTTCAAGAAATTCTGACACCGGAAACTGTATGGCCTTTCCAACCGTCCGTAACCGTGGATACGGCTATTCAAATAGGTTTACACTCTGCAGAGGTTGCACACTTGTGCCACAACATTTGATTACATCCGTCGGGGATAACCCCGAATCATCGTAACTCAGTACGCGGATCATCAACCTTAACCTTTCACTTATATATCCTAGTATAGGCACCTCTCCCCATGAGCTTGGCCTCCCAGTGAAGACAGACAGTCAGCCTGGGAACTGCACAGGGCTTGGGCCGGACATTCACCTCATATCACATCGTATCACATCATGTCTTTTGTTGTAGAGGCAGCTTTCGGCATAACCCCGATGACGCTTGTTTAGAGGGAACCCATACTAAGACACACAAACTTCCAGCTAAGCCCTACCCATAATCAGGTATTGTGGGGGTACTTGTAAATTGGAAAGGTATCGCATCCAAACCACTATCAGTTTTAATCAAAAATCACCATCTTCTCTTAGTCATATCACCTTTCAAAAATCGTTCAAAAACAACTTCACTTCACCAAGTTCCCATCTAGAGTAGTCAAGTTTTATTTGTTAGCAATAGCACTAATCATGAGGGGTGCTAACTTAGCTTTGCTTGCTCTAGGCTAAGGTGGTACTCTTGTGCTACTCTAGACCAAGTGAAACATGAATCAAAAGGTATCTCTGATAAAACAACATCAATAAAACTTGCATTGTAAAAACTTGGGATAGGACCACTAAGCATAAAGTAAAAGAGGGTGATGCATTGCTCTTGAGAGCTTTGCACTTTGCAAGTGTATTAGCTTGCCTTGGTTGGGGAAATGATCAAAGTGATCTTCTTCTCCTTCTTCTTGGTAGAATACCTCCTCCTCCTGATAGTCTCCGGTACTAGCGTCTATAATCGAATACGAGGTATACAATCACCACACCAATCTTAAATACTAAACCAAGCACAACATAAGTCACACAAGCTAGGCTAGCATCACATAATACTATTAAGTTGGTGGATTTGTTTTCTTAATTAAGAAACAATAATTTCCTCTTATACTAAATTTAGGTGTTTCCTCTCCTTCTTTAGAGAAATAGATTCCTCTCATTAACTTATTAAGATTTAATTTCTCTCATGAAAAAGGATATGACCTAGGTTGACCAAAGTCAACCTCTTCATACTTATCATTTAAGAAAATGATTTAAATGAGGTGGAGCACCTCATATATTTTAATCCTAACATGGTGATGATTTAATATCATCAAACAAATCATATGAGAACTAAATGACCAAAGTCTCTATCTCATAATGGAATGTTTGTGACAAGATTTAAATGAGATAAACACTCTCATAAAATTTCTAAATAGTTTTGGACAATATCTTTGACTAGAAATAGCCAAATAGTCCTCTAATTAAACTAGGCCATGATCACCCAAGGTAACCATGCCATATTTTTGCAGAAACAATTAAGGTAAGTGAAATGTGATTTATAGGAGTTGGAATCAACTCAAAATCATTTTTGGTTGATTTTATAAATTTGTTTGAATTTTGAAAACTCTCTGACTTGTTAATTTTGCTACTTTAATTCTACAACACATCTAGGGTTCAAACCAGTGGCAAAGTGTAGATAAAACTCTAAGCTTTCCAAAAATATATAGTTTGTAAAAATTGGCCAAGGAGATTTGGAGATATTTGATTTTTAAACAAGCATCTGTAAGGATTTTTACTGAAAAGATTTGAATTTGAATTCAAATGCTGGGCTTAGGCGGGAAAGAGTTTTGGGACCGCAGAGGGGTTAAACGGGCCAGCCCAATCGAGACTCTGGGAGCCACGGCGGCCTGACGAGCAGGACCCACCGGTCAGTGGCTCATAGCCTTTACCGAAACGGTATGCGACCACCGCCGTGGGATTAGACGCGGATCGGACGGCTAGGCATCGTCCTCATCCTCGACTTAACGCCGGCGAGAGGTAACCCTAGCGGCGGCTGGACTAGGGGGTCGGGGAGGTTACCTGGGTGCGGTGGAGCTCGGGGACGACGGCGTTCGGTGTAGACGAGGTCGAGGAAGCAGGTGGTAGCGATGGTGTCGCCTGAGGTGCGCTGCAACTCGTTCTCCCCTTGCGACTGCTCCGGCGGAACACCGGCGACGAATTGGACTAGTTAGGAGCTAAATTGCCACTGAGCGTTGCTACTAGAGCTTCTACGGAGTGAGGAGAGTGAGTCTGTGTGCTGGGATCGAGCGGAGGGTGCCTCTATTTATAGGGCGAGGGGGTGGCCGTGGCGCTCGGGACAGGTCGACGGCGGGATCGCCGTTCCAGGGCAGCGAAGGGGCAAGTGACGGGCGCGTCGTGTAGGCGACGTTGTTGCGAGTACGGGGGACGCGATGGCGCAGAAAATGAGGGTGTGGGGAGGTCGTCATCGTCCTCGCGACCGTGCAGTACTGCGGCGGAGGACGGTGATGAGGGCGTCGTCTACAGGTCGTCCGTGGCCAATTGGAGGTGTCCTCGAGCTAGCTGACGTCGAGGGGAAGCTGCAGGTACCAGGAGAGGGCAGGAGGTCGTCGGGGTCAATGGGAACGGGCAGGTGTACTGGCATGCCCAGGACCATGCCGATGCGCGTGCTGGCGAGGCCGAGGACGGTGACCATGTCACGTTCTGGGTGATGCCGTGTGTCTACTGGCCAGGGCTCGCGCCAGCAGGTACAGGGGAGTGAGGCAAGCTTCCAGGACATGGTTAGAGAGAGAGGGGAAGAGAGGGAGCAGGTGTGACAAGGTGGTGACCATGGTGAGTGGCATGGTCTTGTTCTGGATCCTTTGTGCAAGTTTCTTGGTTTCTGAGGGCATGGCTTAGTAGAGTGGGGTGTGGCAAGGTGGTTTGACAAGGTTAGCCAGGTGAGAGGGGTCTAGAGGTGTGCACAATTAAATTTTGGCAAAGTGTATGTGACATACACCATGTACTTTGCAAGTGTGTGTGAGGTGGATCATGGCAAGGATGTGTGAGGTCATTGGCAGTGATTGGGGGTACAAGGTTCACTATAGAGAGGTACAAGTGAGGGAGAGAGGGGAAGTACAAAGTTGGTGGGGGGATTGTACCCTAATTTTTACTCTATGTGCTCCACATATAATACAAGCAAAGGTCTCCTATGGGTGGGATTTTGACCAAATTTCTGCATGGATGGGTTCTAAATAATGTTTGGCACTCATTGGTGGTCTTGGTTTGAGGTTTGGAGTTGGTTTGCAAAATTTCTAAATTTTGAGAGAATCTAGAATTGGCTTCAAAGTTGCAACTTGGCTTGACTATTGTGAGCAATGGTCAACTCTCTGGTCAAAGTGGTCAACATCAAAAGTGTTCATCTTGATGAGGTCTTGGATGAGGTGCAAAGAGTTGGCAGGGTTTGGTTTGAAAATTTCTAAATAGAAGGGCTCAAATTGGGTAAGATGTTAAAATTGTCACATGTGACCATTATCACATGCAACTAGGTTTTTGATTTTTCTTTGATTTGATTTTGGTTTCTTTGATGCAAAAGGGATTCTTTTTAGTTTAAAAGGGTTTCCCAACCATTTGGGTAAGCAAATAGGGCATAGGTCAAGATTTGGTAAAAATGGCTAAGTGCCACATATGCCTCTATGCATATGTTCATTTGAATTTTGGTTTCCCACTTGATTTGGTTGGGGGGTACTAGGTTAGGTTTGTTGATGTTTTCAAAACATCTAAATAAGGTAAAAAGTCCTAGGTAAAAGTTTTACCAAAAATAGTATAGGCACATAGGCCCTTTCTTTTTAATTTGATTTCTTCTTATTTGGTTTTATTTTTGAAGGGTAAAGTGCAAGAGTAGGGTTTAGGGTTTTAGATCATCTCAAACTATTTTAACAATCAAACATGGCAATTACACAACCAATAAGAAAGATCACTATGCATCAAACTAAAAATAAAAGTTTTTGTTGGTTCCAAAATTTGGAAAAAGGTAACTCATTTTCTTTTTTTTTTGTTTAAAATTTGGGATGTTACAAACCCTTTCCCCTTAAACAAATCTCGTCCCGAGATTTTAAGAAAAGTTAGGTTCCTAAGAGAGATTGAGCAACTTGATTAAACAGGAAAACATACTTGGCATGGTCTGGGGGGCTTCTTGGGCTTCTGTTGCAGTCATGTTGTAGAGGCGGCCGTGATTGTTGTTCTGGTTCCTTCTTGCGGCAAAGCGGCGCTGGTTCTGAGCAGGTGCAGCGGTGTTGGCGGCAATCTTTGCAAGCTTCTTGGGGCACTCATTGGAGTAGTGACCCACAACTCCACATTCATAGCAGTTCACAGTTGACTTGTCTTTGGGAGTGACGGGAACAGCGTTGCTTCCAGTCCTCGGGGCAGTATTGGGGTTGTTGTTGTTACCGTTGTTGTTGTTGCTGTTGGGGTGGGTGTTGTTGTTGTGATTGTTGTTGCCTCTGGGCTTCGGGGGTCCTCCGTTGTTGTTGGTGTAGTTGGGTCGATAATTCTGAGCGGTTGGCTTGTTGTATCTCGGGGTGAATCCTCCAGAGGAGTTGTTGCGGTACTTCTGGGCATTGTTGGGCCCATTCTGGTTCATCATTCTTCTCTTGCGGTTCTCGTTGGCTTGATGCAGCTTCCCTTCCATCTGAATGGCTGAGTCTACTAGGGCTTCGAGGTCAGCGAACGGAATGTTCACTAACACAGTTTGCATCTCGTCATGCAGTCCGTTCAGAAATCTTTCCTTCCGCTTCTCATTAGTGTCAGTCTCATCCGGGGCGTACCTTGACAGGGTGAGGAACCTGTCGCGGTATTCCACCACGGACATCCTTCCTTGTTTGAGTTCGCAGAACTCGTCTCTCATCTTCTTGATCAGTCCTTGGGGCACATGGTATTTACTAAACTTGGTCTTGAAGTCTTCCCAGGTCATCATCTGTCCGGCATTCATCGCGCGGGCGCTTGTCCACCAGGCTCGTGCAGGTCCTGACAGGTAGTGGGTGGCGAACAGTACTTTCTCTGCGGCTTCTACTCCCGCAACTTCTAGGTTGTTCTCCATTGTCTGGAGCCAGTCATCAGCATCTAGGGGCTCTTCAGTCTTGTTGAACATGGGTGGGTTGGTGTTCTGAAAGTTCTTCAACTTTGACCCCGGGTGGTCGTGGTTTCCATGGCCGTTGTTGTTCTGAGCAAGCTGCTGCAGTGCAGCAATGTTGGCTTGGCGTTCAACTCTCTCGGCTTCCCGGTCAGCCATCATCATCTGTAGCATCTGCATCATGGCGTCTTGGGTGGCGTTGCGGGTTGTAGGGGCCATCTAAATCATTGAGGTAGATGATAAGATAAGAGGGAAATTTCTAGGGTTTGTTTGGTTTAAAGTTTTTTTTTTAAAAAAAAGTTCATAAATTGAAAATTTGAGTAGTGTTGCGGAGGTAAAAACCAACAACACTTTTTCATTCATACCAAGCATCATACATTACAAGGCTAACACACCGTTGGTTTGAAGAACCATTCATTCGTTCTACGATACAAGGGGGTCCTGATACAACTCACACCTACTTAAGTGCTGGGGTGATACTACTCTTCAGGGTGGATTCTTCATCTTCACGGGTGATGTGCTTGGCGAGAGGCTAGGGCGTTGTCCAAATCCCTGTGGGTTTTGTACAGCCTGAAGTCCTGGTGTGCTACATAGGGGTTCATCTCCGTGTGTGGTGGCATGGTCATCGATCTTCCCATGGAGTCATGTCTTGGGTAGTAGATGAAGCGAGTGTTCTTGATCTTGTTCTCATTTTGTCCACACAGACGGTAAATTGCTTCTTGCATAGCTCTGACTAGTCCTTCTTTCCAAGTTTTTCCCGTTACAGAAAACCAGATGGTCTCCCATACCGGGGCTCCAAGCTTTCTTCGTAGATCAGTTGAAACTTCCCACCGAGGGGGTTCTCCGGAGTGGTTGTTGAGGGGTATTCCGAAGAACTCGGGATACGGGTGTCCTAGATATTCCACTAGTTGCTTCAAATCCTTTTCGAACCTCAGTTCTCCTCCGTGACCAAGCTGATAGCACTCCCATTTGTATTCCATCTATGAACAAAGAGGAGGAGTAAATTAGAGAAGTATTCAAGTGTGCAAAGTTTTAGATAGTTCTACAAAGAAAAAGTAGAGCATGAAATTTTTCTTTTGAAAAAGATCTTAAGGATAAGAGTGAGAATAAGTTTTTCCCAAATATTTACTTCTTTGGTTTTTGAAACTAAGTTTTACAGACGTCCATTCTAACTAGGGTCTCCTAAGGTCAAACAATGGCTCTGATACCAACTTGTCAACACCCGGATTTTTAAGTCCAGATGCCTATTATGCCATTCATCGCAATCCCAGGAATATTGTTTTTGTGAGACATAATAGATTAATATCACAACACATCATTCATTACAACGCATAATTGTCTTACAACAAGGGATCACATGATCCAGTCTCATTACAATACTAGTTGATTTATTGATCAATTACAAAATACATAGCGGAAGCGAAGTAGCGTAGTAGTAGTCCATCTATTCCACAGGCAACTGTTGACGTCAGGAGTGATCCTAGTTGTCGTAGACGTCCTGCTGTCCTTCTTCTGGGTTCCGGTACTCTTCTTCATAGTCTGGCCATTTGAATAGCCAGGGACACAGCCGTGAGTACTTTAAAGTACTCGCAAACTAATACTAATGTAAGTAGTATCAACTATAATAAGGGGGTTCTAAGCTCTAGTTTCATTTGCATAAAGCCAGTTTTATTTCATAAGCACTTTAGTAAACAAAACCTCTTCATTTGCCTAACTTACTCAAGTGGGAACATTAGTGTCATTCCCACAACTCAGTTGTGATTCAAGTCAAGTCACCCTTCACCATTCAACCTTTTCAAGAAATTCTGACACCGGAAACTGTATGGCCTTTCCAACCGTCCGTAACCGTGGACACGGCTATTCGAATAGGTTTACACTCTGCAGAGGTTGCACACTTGTGCCACAACATTTGATTACATCCGTCGGGGATAACCCCGAATCATCGTAACTCAGTACGCGGATCATCAACCTTAACCTTTCACTTATATATCCTAGTATAGGCACCTCTCCCCATGAGCTTGGCCTCCCAGTGAAGACAGACAGTCAGCCTGGGAACTGCACAGGGCTTGGGCCGGACATTCACCTCATATCACATCGTATCACATCATGTCTTTTGTTGTAGAGGCAGCTTTCGGCATAACCCCGATGACGCTTGTTTAGAGGGAACCCATACTAAGACACACAAACTTCCAGCTAAGCCCTACCCATAATCAGGTATTGTGGGGGTACTTGTAAATTGGAAAGGTATCGCATCCAAACCACTATCAGTTTTAATCAAAAATCACCATCTTCTCTTAGTCATATCACCTTTCAAAAATCGTTCAAAAACAACTTCACTTCACCAAGTTCCCATCTAGAGTAGTCAAGTTTTATTTGTTAGCAATAGCACTAATCATGAGGGGTGCTAACTTAGCTTTGCTTGCTCTAGGCTAAGGTGGTACTCTTGTGCTACTCTAGACCAAGTGAAACATGAATCAAAAGGTATCTCTGATAAAACAACATCAATAAAACTTGCATTGTAAAAACTTGGGATAGGACCACTAAGCATAAAGTAAAAGAGGGTGATGCATTGCTCTTGAGAGCTTTGCACTTTGCAAGTGTATTAGCTTGCCTTGGTTGGGGAAATGATCAAAGTGATCTTCTTCTCCTTCTTCTTGGTAGAATACCTCCTCCTCCTGATAGTCTCCGGTACTAGCGTCTATAATCGAATACGAGGTATACAATCACCACACCAATCTTAAATACTAAACCAAGCACAACATAAGTCACACAAGCTAGGCTAGCATCACATAATACTATTAAGTTGGTGGATTTGTTTTCTTAATTAAGAAACAATAATTTCCTCTTATACTAAATTTAGGTGTTTCTTCTCCTTCTTTAGAGAAATAGATTCCTCTCATTAACTTATTAAGATTTAATTTCTCTCATGAAAAAGGATATGACCTAGGTTGACCAAAGTCAACCTCTTCATACTTATCATTTAAGAAAATGATTTAAATGAGGTGGAGCACCTCATATATTTTAATCCTAACATGGTGATGATTTAATATCATCAAACAAATCATATGAGAACTAAATGACCGAAGTCTCTATCTCATAATGGAATGTTTGTGACAAGATTTAAATGAGATAAACACTCTCATAAAATTTCTAAATAGTTTTGGACAATATCTTTGACTAGAAATAGCCAAATAGTCCTCTAATTAAACTAGGCCATGATCACCCAAGGTAACCATGCCATATTTTTGCAGAAACAATTAAGGTAAGTGAAATGTGATTTATAGGAGTTGGAATCAACTCAAAATCATTTTTGGTTGATTTTATAAATTTGTTTGAATTTTGAAAACTCTCTGACTTGTTAATTTTGCTACTTTAATTCTACAACACATCTAGGGTTCAAACCAGTGGCAAAGTGTAGATAAAACTCTAAGCTTTCCAAAAATATATAGTTTGTAAAAATTGGCCAAGGAGATTTGGAGATATTTGATTTTTAAACAAGCATCTGTAAGGAATTTTACTGAAAAGATTTGAATTTGAATTCAAATGCTGGGCTTAGGCGGGAAAGAGTTTTGGGGCCGCAGAGGGGTTAAACGGGCCAGCCCAATCGAGACTCTGGGAGCCACGGCGGCCTGACGAGCAGGACCCACCGGTTAGTGGCTCATAGCCTTTACCGAAACGGTATGCGACCACCGCCGTGGGATTAGACGCGGATCGGACGGCTAGGCGTCGTCCTCATCCTCGACTTAACGCCGGCGAGAGGTAACCCTAGTGGCGGCCGGACTAGGGGGTCGGGGAGGTTACCAGGGTGCGGCGGAGCTCGGGGACGACGGCGTTCGGCGTAGACGAGGTCGAGGAAGCAGGTGGTAGCGATGGCATCGCCTGAGGTGCGCTGCAACTCGTTCTCCCCTTGCGAATGCTCCGGCGGAACACCGGCGACGAATTGGACTAGTTAGGAGCTAAATTGGCACTGGGCGTTGCTACTGGAGCTTCTACGGAGTGAGGAGAGTGAGTCTGTGTGCTGGGATCGAGCGGAGGGTGCCTCTATTTATAGGGCGAGGGGGTGGCCGTGGCGCTCGGGACAGGTCGACGGCGGGATCGCTGTTCCAGGGCAGCGAAGGGGCAAGTGACGGGCGCGTCGTGTAGGCGACGTTGTTGCGAGTACGGGGGACGCGATGGCGCAGAAAATGAGGGTGTGGGGAGGTCGTCATCGTCCTCGCGACCGTGCAGTACTGCGGCGGAGGACGGTGATGAGGGCGTCGTCTACAGGTCGTCCGCGGCCAATTGGAGGTGTCCTCGAGCTAGCTGACATCGAGGGGAAGCTGCAGGTACCAGGAGAGGGCAGGAGGTCGTCGGGGTCAACGGGAACGGGCAGGTGTACTGGCACGCCCAGGACCATGCCGATGCGCGTGCTGGCGAGGCCGAGGACGGTGACCATGTCACGTTCTGGGTGATGCCGTGCGTCTACTGGCCAGGGCTCGCGCCAGCAGGTACAGGGGAGTGAGGCAAGCTTCCAGGACATGGTTAGAGAGAGAGGGGAAGAGAGGGAGCAGGTGTGACAAGGTGGTGACCATGGTGAGTGGCATGGTCTTGTTCTGGATCCTTTGTGCAAGTTTCTTGGTTTCTGAGGGCATGGCTTAGTAGAGTGGGGTGTGGCAAGGTGGTTTGACAAGGTTAGCCAGGTGAGAGGGGTCTAGAGGTGTGCACAATTAAATTTTGGCAAAGTGTATGTGACATACACCATGTACTTTGCAAGTGTGTGTGAGGTGGATCATGGCAAGGATGTGTGAGGTCATTGGCAGTGATTGGGGGTACAAGGTTCACTATAGAGAGGTACAAGTGAGGGAGAGAGGGGAAGTACAAAGTTGGTGGGGGGATTGTACCCTAATTTTTACTCTATGTGCTCCACATATAATACAAGCAAAGGTCTCCTATGGGTGGGATTTTGACCAAATTTCTGCATGGATGGGTTCTAAATAATGTTTGGCACTCATTGGTGGTCTTGGTTTGAGGTTTGGAGTTGGTTTGCAAAATTTCTAAATTTTGAGAGAATCTAGAATTGGCTTCAAAGTTGCAACTTGGCTTGACTATTGTGAGCAATGGTCAACTCTCTGGTCAAAGTGGTCAACATCAAAAGTGTTCATCTTGATGAGGTCTTGGATGAGGTGCAAAGAGTTGGCAGGGTTTGGTTTGAAAATTTCTAAATAGAAGGGCTCAAAGTGGGTAAGATGTTAAAATTGTCACATGTGACCATTATCACATGCAACTAGGTTTTTGATTTTTCTTTGATTTGATTTTGGTTTCTTTGATGCAAAAGGGATTCTTTTTAGTTTAAAAGGGTTTCCCAACCATTTGGGTAAGGCAAATAGGCATAGGTCAAGATTTGGTAAAAATGGCTAAGTGCCACATATGCCTCTATGCATATGTTCATTTGAATTTTGGTTTCCCACTTGATTTGGTTGGGGGGTACTAGGTTAGGTTTGTTGATGTTTTCAAAACATCTAAACAAGGTAAAAAGTCCTAGGTAAAAGTTTTACCAAAAATAGTATAGGCACATAGGCCCTTTCTTTTTAATTTGATTTCTTCTTATTTGGTTTTATTTTTGAAGGGTAAAGTGCAAGAGTAGGGTTTAGGGTTTTAGATCATCTCAAACTATTTTAACAATCAAACATGGCAATTACACAACCAATAAGAAAGATCACTATGCATCAAACTAAAAATAAAAGTTTTTGTTGGTTCCAAAATTTGGAAAAAGGTAACTCATTTTCTTTTTTTTTGTTTAAAATTTGGGATGTTACAGCCAGGGCTGAGAAGCAAGGGGAGAGGAGGTGGTGCGGCAAGGTGGCGACATGGCCGGCATGGCCATGTCCATGCCTTGTTAGCCCTCTCCTAGGGTTGCTATTTGGCATTGAATGGGTTAGAGGGGGCAGGGGAACCATTTAGACTAGGTTAGGATAGATTAGGGTTGAGGTAGATCACTATTTCAAATAGTGTCAAATAGTTCCATATTTGCAATTTGTGAATTTTGTCCAATTTTGATTGAATTCAAATTGTTGACCAATTTGAATTGTGTGTGTTTAGTTGAGTTCTAAAAGACCAGAGATGATGAGAGGTGGTGGTGGAATTGTTGAATTCAAAGTTTTGCAAAAAATGATAAGTGGGAGATTGTTGAACTTAATAAAAAGTTGCAACTTTGGATGAGCATAGCTCTTGATCAAGAAAGATTTTGGCATGGTGATCTTTACAAAAAGTGTTCACCTTGATGTTGACTTTGAAGTGGTGCAAAGAGTTAGCAAGAGTTAGTTTGATAAAATTGATTTGCAATGGCTCAAATTAGTGATCAGGCTATAATTGGAAGATTTGACCATTATCATATGTGAGCAAGTTTTGCATATGAAATTTATTTGATTTGTGATTCTTTGATTCCAAAAGTTGTAATAAGTGTTGAGTAACATTATTCAACTAGTGGTGAAGACCAAATGGGTCTAGGGTCAAAATTTATAAAAATGTCATAGGGCATATGTGAGGGTTTTTAGGGTTTTTCATTTATTGGATTTTCTTCCTCTTTGATTTATTTGGTTGGTGATCTTCATATGATCACATTAGGGTTTTAGAGTATAGCACATACAAGTAATAACAATCATCATGGCATATCAATCAAATGCACAAGTCCTATGCAGGGTACTATATGCAATTTTGAAAAGTTTTTGTTGGTTTGAATTTTTGCTCTCTGGAATTCTCTAACTTTCTTTTTATTGAAATTTGGGATGTTACAGGAACCGAGGAAGAGGAAGGAACAGTCCGCGTGCTTGGCGCGTGGCAGTGTGCTTGAATTTCGAATTTTTGTGAAATGTTTCATTTCCCCGCTACAATTCGGGGGTTTTCTTGACGCGCCAATGCATCCCGCCGGCAGCTTCAAGTGAATTTGGGGTGCCACACTATGGGCCCTAGTTTCAGTGAGACATGTAATGACTAGTCACATCAGTAAGTTCAGTGTGTAATAAAATATGTTACCCCTCCCCTTTATGTAGCCCCCTTCTCTCCCGATCGAGTGCCGACAGCCGACGGATGCAAGTCGCTAGCTAGCTCGATCCCCTCCTTTCGCCTCCACCGTCCAGGCATCCAGCTTGGAGGGGCAAGCCGCATCTAGACCAAGCGGATTAGGTAGTACTAGTAATGTTCTTTCCTTTCTCAATCGGTTCTTTTTTCCTCACCTAGATATCTTGCGCATCTATTTCCTATTCTGGGCGAAGGGGTGTCTTTCTGGTCACCCTCGCGCTGGGAGTGATTGATGGGGGTGGGGGCGGGGGCTACCTTTGCTTGGATTGGGGTGTTCTTCCTTTATTTGTCGACATTTGCAACCTTTGTAGTTTCTGCTGATCCTCACTGTATCTTTTGTCAGCTTGTACAGGAAAGGAAAGACCTCGGTGGTGGTGGGGGGCAATGGACCGTAAGGCCACCACGCATGTGGGCAGTTGGCTGAGCCTGAGCTGCATCCCCAGCCCCGAAAAGCAGGTACTCTGTTTGCTTATCCACTCTGTCTGTCTGCATCCTCAATCTGTTCCTATTCTGGAAGATGCTTAAAGTAGCACATGTCTTCAGCTGTTTGTGCGTAAAGCCTCTGTGACACCATGCTCTGTATCAGGTTGGTACTTCCAGGTTCCGTGTTGAGGCTATGGGGAACGAGAATAGCGCCCCACCTGCTGCAGGAGCATGGCCTGATCTGCAGCACAAGAAGCGAAATGCCACTGCCGAGCTGGGCAGGGACCGCCCAGGGGTAATTTTTTTAACCAACTTACCATGATGTAGTCTGAATCTGATACTCCCTCAGATCCAAATTAATAGACTCAACTATCTGTAGATATGGATGTATCTAGATGTGTTTTAGCTCTAGATACTACTACCTCCATCCCAAAGCTTAGGGCTTATATTATTTTTAGAAAGTCAAACTATACCATGTTTGACTAAGCTTTTAGCAAAAATCATTAACATGCAAAATACAAAATTAATATCATCAAATAGGTTGTGAAATATATTTTCCTACGGTATCTACACAATATTATATTGTTGATGTTCTAAAATTTTGGTCAAACTTTACTTCTTTTGACTTTGGGATGGAGGTATCTAGACAAAGCTGAGTGATACGTCTCCGACGTATCGATAATTTCTTATGTTCCATGCCACATTATTGATGATATCTACATGTTTTATGCATAATTTATGTCATATTTATGCATTTTCCGGCACTAACCTATTAACGAGATGCCGAAGAGCCAGTTGTTGTTTTCTGCTGTTTTTGGTTTCAGAAATCCTAGTAAGGAAATATTCTCGAAATTGGACGAAATCAACGCCTAGGGGCCTATTTTGCCACGAAGCTTCCAGATGACTGAAGGAGAGACGAAGTGGGGCCACGGGGCGCTGCCACAGTAGGGCGGCGCGGCCTACAGGGGGCCCGCGCGGCCCTACTGTGTGGGGCCCCCGTGACGCCTCTTGACCTGCCCTTCCGCCTACAAATAGTCTTCGTCGCGAAACCCCCAGTACCGAGAGCCACGATACGGAAAACCTTCCAGAGACGCCGCCGCCACCAATCCCATCTCGAGGGATCCAGGAGATCACCTCCGGCACCCTCCCGGAGAGGGGAATCATCTCCCGGAGGACTCTTCACCGCCATGGTCGCCTCCGGAGTGATGAGTGAGTAGTTCACCCCTGGACTATGGGTCCATAGCAGTAGCTAGATGGTCGTCTTCTCCTAATTGTGCTTCATTGTCGGGTCTTGTGAGCTGCCTAACATGATCAAGATCATCAATTTGTAATGCTATATGTTGTGTTTGTTGGGATCCGATGGATAGAGAATACTATGTTATGTTGATTATCAATCTATTACCTATGTGTTGTTTATGATCTTGCATGCTCTCCGTTATTAGTAGGGGCTCTGGCCAAGTTTTTGCTAGTAACTCCAAGAGGGAGTATTTATGCTCGATAGTGGGTTCATGCCTCCATTAAATCTGGGACAGTGACAGAAAGTTCTAAGGTTGTGGATATGTTGTTGCCACTAGGGATAAAACATCGATGCTATGTCCGAGGATGTAGTTGTTGATTACATTACGCACCATACTTAATGCAATTGTCTGTTGTTTGCAACTTAATACTGGAAGGGGTTCGGATGATAACCTGAAGGTGGACTTTTTAGGCATAGATGCATGCTGGATAGCGGTCTATGTACTTTGTCGTAATGCCCAATTAAATCTCACTATACTCATCATATCATGTATGTGCATGGTCATGCCCTCTTTATTTGTCAACTGCCCAACTGTAATTTGTTCACCCAACATGCTATTTATCTTATGGGAGAGACACCTCTAGTGAACTGTGGACCCCGGTCCATTCTTTTAATCGAATACAATCTACTGCAATACTTGTTCTACTGTTTTCTGCAAACAATCATCATCCACACTATACATCTAATCCTTTGTTACAGCAAGCCGGTGAGATTGACAACCTCACTGTTTTGTTGGGGCAAAGTACTTTGGTTGTGTTGTGCAGGTTCCACGTTGGCGCCAGAATCCCTGGTGTTGCGCCGCACTACATCTCACCGCCATCAACCTTCAACGTGCTTCTTGACTCCTACTAGTTCGATAAACCTTGGTTTCTTACTGAGGGAAACTTACTGTTGTACGCATCACACCTTCCACTTGGGGTTCCCAACGGTCGCGTGCTGTACGCGTGTCAAGCTAAATTTCTGGCGCCGTTGCCGGGGAGATCAAGACACGCTGCAAGGGGAGTCTCCACCTCCAATCTCTTTACTTTGTTTTTGTCTTGCTTTATTTTATTTAGTAATTTGTTTGATGCATTATATCAAAACACAAAAAAATTAGTTGCTAGCTTTACTTTATTTACTGTCTTGTTCTCCATATTAAAAACACAAAAAAATTAGTTACTTGCATTTACTTTATCTAGTTTGCTTTATTTACTGTTGCTAAAATGGGTACTCCTGAAAATACTAAGTTGTGTGACTTCACAACCACAAATAATAATGATTTCTTATGCACACCTATTGCTCCACCTGCTACTACAGCAGAATTCTTTGAAATTAAACCCGCTTTACTGAATCTTGTTATGCGAGACCAATTTTCTGGTGTTAGTTCTGATGATGCTGCTGCCCATCTCAATAATTTTGTTGAACTATGTGAAATGCAAAAGTATAAGGATGTAGATGGTGACATTATAAAATTAAAATTGTTTCCTTTCTCATTAAGAGGAAGAGCTAAAGATTGGTTGCTATCTCTGCCTAAGAATAGTATTGATTCATGGACTAAATGCTAGGATGGCTTTATTGGTAGATATTATCCCCCTGCTAAAATTATATCTTTGAGAAGTAGCATAATGAATTTTAAACAATTGGATAATGAGCATGTTGCACAAGCTTGGGAAAGAATGAAATCTTTGGTTAAAAATTGCCCAACCCATTGACTGACTACTTGGATGATCATCCAAACCTTTTATGCAGGACTGAATTTTTCTTCGCGGAACCTATTGGATTCAGCTGCTGGAGGTACCTTTATGTCCATCACTCTTGGCGAAGCAACAAAGCTTCTTGATAATATGATGATTAACTACTCTGAATGGCACACGGAAAGAGCTCCACAGGGTAAGAAGGTAAATTCTGTCGAAGAAACCTCCTCCTTGAGTGATAAGATTGATGCTATTATGTCTATGCTTGTGAATGGTAGGACAAATATTGATCCTAATAATGTTCCGTTAGCTTCATTGGTTGCTCAAGAAGAACATGTTGATGTAAACTTCATTAAAAATAATAATTTCAACAAGAATGCTTACCGGAACAATTCTAGTAACAACTATAGGCCATATCCTTATAATAATGGCAACGGCTATGGTAATTCTTATGGGAATTCTTACAACAATAATAGGAATACACCCCCTGGACTTGAAGCCATGCTTAAAGAATTTATTAGTACACAAACTGCTTTTAACAAATCTGTTGAAGAAAAGCTTGGGAAAATTGATATACTTGCTTCTAAAGTCGATAGTCTTGCTGCTGATGTTGATCTTTTGAAATCAAAAGTTATGCCTAATGAAAATCATAATAATAAAATTGTTACTACAGCAAATGCCATCCAAGTTAGAATTAATGAGAATATAAGATTGATGGCCGAATTGCGTGCTAGGTGGGAAAGAGAAGAAAATGCTAAAGAAGATAATATAGCTAAAGTTTGGACTATTACCACCACTAGTAATGCTAATGCTTCACATGTTGCTGCACCTCCTACTATTAATGGTAAAATAATTGGTGTTGGCAATGTTTCCACTTCTAATGCAAAGCGTGAAAAACTGCCTGAAACTGCTAAAACTGCTGAAACTGCCTGTGATAAAACTGCTGAAATTTTTTCCAACATTGGGGACAATGATCCCATTGCTTTAGATTATAATGGTTTGGACTTTGATGATTGTAACATCTCTGAAGTTATAAAGTTCTTACAAAAACTTGCTAAGAGTCCTAATGCTAGTGCTATAAATTTGGCTTTCACGAAACATATTACAAATGCTCTCATAAAAGCTAGAGAAGAGAAATTAGAACGCGAAGCTTCTATTCCTAGGAAGCTAGAGGATGGTTGGGAGCCTATCATTAAGATGAAGGTCAATGACTTTGATTGTAATGCTTTATGTGATCTTGGTGCAAGTATTTCCGTTATGCCTAGAAAGATCTATAATATGCTTGACTTGCCACCATTGCAAAATTGTTATTTGGATGTTAATCTTGCTGATAGTTCTACAAAGAAACCTTTGGGGAGAGTTGATAATGTTCACATTACTGTTAATAATAACCTTGTCCCCGTTGATTTTGTTGTCTTGGATATTGAATGCAATGCATCTTGTCCCATTATATTGGGAAGACATTTTCTTCGAACTGTTGGTGCTATCATTGATATGAAGGAAGGTAATATTGAATATCAATTTCCTCTCAAGAAAGGTATGGAACACTTCCCTAGAAAGAGAATGAAGTTACCTTTTGATTCTATCATTAGAACAAATTATGATGTTGATGCTTCGTCTCTTGATAATACTTGATATACACTTTCTGCGCCTAGCTGAAAGGCGTTAAAGAAAAGCGCTTATGGGAGACAAGCCATGTTTTTACTACTACACTTTTATTTTATATTTGAGTCTTGGAAGTTGTTACTACTGTAGCAACCTCTCCTTATCTTAGTTTTGTGCATTGTTGTGCCAAGTAAAATCGTTGATAGTAAGGTTCATACTAGATTTGGATTACTGCGCAGAAACAGATTTCTTTGCTGTCACGAATCTGAGCCTAATTCTCTGTAGGTAACTCAGAAAATTATGCCAATTTACGTGAGTGATCCTCAGATATGTACGCAACTTTCATTCAATTTGAGCATTTTCATTTGAGCAAGTCTGTTGCCTCTTAGAAATTCGTCTTTACGAACTGTTCTGTTTTGACAGATTCTGCCTTTTATTTCGCATTGCATGTTTTGCTATGCTTGATGGATTTTTCGATACCATTGACTTTCAGTAGCTTTGTGCAATGTCCAGAAGTGTTAAGAATGATTATGTCACCTCTGAACATGTAAATTTTAATTGTGCACTAACCCTCTAATGAGTTGTTTTGAGTTTGGTGTGGAGGAAGTTTTCAAGGATCAAGAGAGGAGGATGATACAATATGATCAAGAAGAGTGAAAGCTCTAAGCTTGGGGATGCCCCGGTGGTTCACCCCTGCATATATCAAGAAGACTCAAGCGTCTAAGCTTGTGGATGCCCAAGGCATCCCCTTCTTCATCGACAACATTATCATGTTCCTCTAGTGAAACTATATTTTTATTCCATCACATCTTATGTACTTTGCTTGGAGCGTCTGTTTGTTTTTGTTTTTGTTTTGTTTGAATAAAGTGGATCCTAGCATTCTTTGTGTGGGAGAGAGACACGCTCCGCTGTTGCATATGGACAAATATGTCCTTAGGCTTTACTCATAATGTTCATGGCGAAGGTTGAATCTTCTTCGTTAAATTGTTATATGGTTGGAAACGGAAAATGATACATGTAGTAATTGGTAAAATGTCTTGGATAATGTGATACTTGGCAATTGTTGTCCTCATGTTTAAGCTCTTGCATCATATACTTTGCACCTATTAATGAAGAAATACATAGAGCTTGCTAAAATTTGGTTTGCATAATTGGTCTCTCTAAGGTCTAGATAATTTCTAGTAAGAGTTTGAACAACAAGGAAGACGGTGTAGAGTCTTATAATGTTTACAATATGTCTTTTATGTGAGTTTTGCTGCACCGGTTCATCCTTGTGTTTGTTTCAAATAAACCTTGCTAGCCTAAACCTTGTATCGAGGGGGAATACTTCTCATGCATCCAAATCCTTGAGCCAACCACTATGCCATTTGTGTCCACCATACCTACCTACTACATGGTATTTCTCCGCCATTCCAAAGTAAATTGCTTGAGTGCTACCTTTAAAATTTCTATCCTTTATCTTTGCAATATATAGCTCATGGGACAAATAGCCTAAAAACTATTGTGGTATTGAATATGTACTTATGCACTTTATCTCTTATTAAGTTGCTTGTTGTGCGATAACCATGTTCCTGGGGACGCCATCAACTACTCTTTGTTGAATATCATGTGAGTTGCTATGCATGTCCGTCTTGTCTGAAGTAAGGGAGATTTACCATGAGTTGAATGGTTTGAGCATGCATACTGTTAGAGAAGAACATTGAGCCGCTAACTAAAGCCATGATCCATGGTGGAAGTTTCAGTTTTGGACAAATATCCTCAATCTCATATGAGAAAATTAATAATTGTTGAATGCTTATGCATAAAAGAGGAGTCCATTATCTGTTGTCGATGTTGTCCCGGTATGGATATCTAAGTTGAGAATAATCAAAAGCGAGAAATCCAATGCGAGCTTTCTCCTTAGACCTTTGTACAGGCGGCATAGAGGTACCCCTTTGTGACACTTGGTTAAAACATATGTATTGCGGTGATAATCCAGGTAATCCAAGCTAATTAGGACAAGGTGCGGGCACTATTAGTATACTATGCATGAGGCTTGCAACTTGTAGGATATAATTTACATAACACATATGCTTTATTACTACCGTTGACAAAATTGTTTCTTGTTTTCAAAACCAAAGCTCTAGCACAAATATAGCAATCAATGCTTCCCTCTGCGAAGGTCCCTTCTTTTACTTTTATGTTGAGTCAGTTCACCTATTTCTCTCCACCTCAAGAAGCAAACACTTGTGTGAACTGTGCATTGATTCCTACATACTTGCATATTGCACTTGTTATATTACTTTACATTGACAATATCCATGAGATATACATGTTACAAGTTGAAAGCAACCGCTGAAACTTAATCTTCCTTTGTGTTGCTTCGATACCTTTACTTTGAATTATTCTTTATGAGTTAACTCTTATGCAAGACTTATTGATGCTTGTCTTGAAAGTACTATTCATGAAAAGTCTTTGTTATATGATTCATTTGTTTACTCATGTCATTTACCATTGTCTTGGATCGCTGCATTCATTACATGTGCTTACAATAGTATGATCAAGGTTATGATGGCATGTCACTCCAGAAGTTATCTTTGTTATCGTTTACCTACTCGGGACGAGCAGGAACTAAGCTTGGGGATGCTGATACGTCTCCGACGTATCGATAATTTCTTATGTTCCATGCCACATTATTGATGATATCTATATGTTTTATGCATACTTTATGTCATATTTATGCATTTTCCGGCACTAACCTATTAACGAGATGCCGAAGAGCCGATTCTTTGTTTTCTGCTGTTTTTGGTTTCAGAAATCCTAGTAAGGAAATATTCTCGGAATTGGACGAAATCAACGCCCAGGGGCCTATTTTGCCACGAAGCTTCCAGAAGACCGAAGGAGAGACGAAGTGGGGCCACGGGGCGCCGCCACAGTAGGGCGGCGCGGCCTACAGGGGGCCCGCGTGGCCCTGCTGTGTGGGGCCCCCGTGACGCCTCTTGACCTGCCCTTCCGCCTACAAATAGTCTTCGTCGCGAAACCCCCAGTACCGAGAGCCACGATACGGAAAACCTTCCAGAGACGCCGCCGCCGCCAATCCCATCTCGGGGGATTCAGGAGATCACCTCCGGCACCCTGCCGGAGAGGGGAATCATCTCCCGTAGGACTCTTCACCGCCATGGTCGCCTCCGGAGTGATGAGTGAGTAATTCACCCCTGGACTATGGGTCCATAGCAGTAGCTAGATGGTCGTCTTCTCCTAATTGTGCTTCATTGTCGGGTCTTGTGAGCTGCCTAACATGATCAAGATCATCTATCTGTAATGCTATATGTTATGTTTGTTGGGTTCCGATGGATAGAGAATACTATGTTATGTTGATTATCAATCTATTACATATGTGTTGTTTATGATCTTGCATGCTCTCCGTTATTAGTAGTGGCTCTGGCCAAGTTTTTGCTAGTAACTCCAAGAGGGAGTATTTATGCTCGATAGTGGGTTCATGCCTCCATTAAATCTGGGACAGTGACAGAAAGTTCTAAGGTTGTGGATGTGCTGTTGCCACTAGGGATAAAACATCGATGCTATGTCCGAGGATGTAGTTGTTGATTACATTACGCACCATACTTAATGCAATTGTCCGTTGTTTGCAACTTAATACTGGAAGGGGTTCGGATGATAACCTAAAGGTGGACTTTTTAGGCATAGATGCATGCTGGATAGCGGTCTACGTACTTTGTCGTAATGCCCAATTAAATCTCACTATACTCATCATATCATGTATGTGCATGGTCATGCCCTCTTTATTTGTCAATTGCCCAACTGTAATTTGTTCACCCAACATGCTATTTATCTTATGGGAGAGACACCTCTAGTGAACTGTGGACCCAGGTCCATTCTTTTAATCGAATACAATCTACTGCAATACTTGTTCTACTGTTTCCTGCAAACAATCATCATCCACACTATACATCTAATCCTTTGTTACAGCAAGCCGGTGAGATTGACAACCTCACTGTTTCGTTGGGGCAAAGTACTTTGATTGTGTTGTGCAGGTTCCACGTTGGCGCCGGAATCCCTGGTGTTGTGCCGCACTACATCTCGCCGCCATCAACCTTCAACGTGCTTCTTGACTCCTACTGGTTCGATAAACCTTGGTTTCTTACTAAGGGAAACTTACTGCTGTACGCATCACACCTTCCACTTGGGGTTCCCAACGGTCGCGTGTTGTACGCGTGTCACTGAGTCAACTAGTTTTTTTTCTGTCCATAGCTAGTGTTCATGGTGCAAAAGGCTAAGAGAATCCACTACATGCATCAGTCTATCTCATACAGTAATTCAATATCACTGCTGAGGTCTGCCTTTTGTTTTTCTATTCATATGCAGACTGAAACTTTAGGGCCTTTACTCAAAAGGAAGATCAAAACTGCGGCTGATCAGGTTGCCAGTATTTGATGCCGCCCCCATCTTCTAAATGCCTCTACAAGCACAAGGCCACGCGCCAGCTGGGTGGTGATCTTTTAATGAATATGGTATATTTTCTTAATCCACAGAACATGCCTTGATTTTTGTCTGTTTATTGTCGGTTTTTTCTAATGCTTGCCAAAATTTTACAACAACAACAACAACAACCAAGCCTTTCAGTCCCAAACAAGTTGGGGTAGGCTAGAGTTGAAACCCATAAGATCTCGAAGCCAAAAGTTTAGAAACACCAAATTCGTTTGCTTACAATCATCATACAGTAATGTTCATCTACTCTCAAGTTCCCCTAACCCAACAAAAAATGATGTTAATTACGATTTTAGATTAAAAGAGCACCATTAGGCGATGTTAATTACGACTTTGAGATTAAAATGTCATTTGCAATTGTTAATTACAATTTTGAGACAAATGATTAGTTTAACCTCGATCTATTCTGCTTTCCATTTTTCCCAACCGAACAAAAATGTAACCATTCCATTCCTCTGAAATGGAACCATTCCATTCCATTCCACGCTGTTTCAGAAACGAACACACCCTTGCATAGTTGTGAACTCTTGTCCATACACAGCCATACCCTTCCACTTACATCCAACACTATATGCATCAGTCTATCTCAGAGTCATTCAATATCACTGCTGAGATCTGTTCCCATTCTTATGCAGGCTGAAACTGCTGCGCCTTTACTCAAGTGGATGCAAAATGAGGCTGATGAGGCTGCTGTGAGGACGATGGTGCCGGCACCATCTTCCGAAAACCTCTACAGGCACGAGGCCATGGGCCAGCTGGGTGGCGAACTTTTAATGAATCTGGTATATTTTCTTAATTCACATACATGATTTTATTATTATCTGTTTAATTACTGTTGGCTTTGTCTAATGCTTACTAAAAGTTCAGAAACACTGTGTTTGCTTACAATAATCATACACTAATTTTTCACTTTTCAGTCTGTCTCATCTAGTATATAAACTATTGAGTTCCGTTGGCTTCTTTTGTAATCATTTGCATTGTTGTCAACGGTTGTCTATGCACAACCCTATTCTTCCACTTACATCCCGCACTATTTGCATCAGTCTATCTCATAGATTTATTACATATCAATGATGATTTCTGTTGCTATTCATATGCAGGATGAAACTTCTGTGCCTCTACTCAAATGGATAAAAGATGATCCTGATGAGGCTGCTCTGAAGACGATGGTGCCGCCACCATCTTCTGAAAAGTTCCTCAAGCACAAGGCCACGGGCCAGCTGGGTGGTATCCTTTTCAGTAAGCAGGTATATTTTCTTAATCCTCATGCATGATTTGATTTGTTTGTTTATTGCCGGCTTTGTCTAATGCTTACCAATAGTTCAGAAACACACACAACCCTATTCTTCCAATTACATCCAGCACTATATGCATCTGTGTCTCATAGATTCATTTTATATATCACTGCTGATGTCTGTTGCTCTTCAGTTTTCATATGCATACTGAAACTGCTAAGCCTTCATTGGTCAAAAGGATTGCAACTGCTGCTGATGAGGCATCTGCAGAGGCTGCCACCAAGTTACTGTCAGCCCCACCTTCTGGATGCTTATATAAGCTTAAGTCCAAGGACCAGCCGGGCTGTAACCATCCAAGGGTTCGGGTATAGTTTCTTAAGCCACATATACATGCCATGATTTATGTCTGATATTACCACCAGCTCTGTCTAATGCTTTTTGGAATTCTGAAACACCAACTTAGCATGCTTATATTCATCATACACTAAATTTTGACTATTCAGTTTGTAACATAGTGTTATGCACTCGCTTGTCAACATTTGCATTGCTCTGAACTATGCTCTTTACACAACCTAATTCTTCCACTTACATTCAGCGCTACACACCAGTAGTACCTCCCATGTTTCCTTCACCATCCCGATGCCGAGCTTGCGGGAATATGGCGGGCCCATGTACATACCCCGCATATAACACCTCCTATGGCTCTATCTACCTTTCTAATAGCTCCTTCACAGAGTTACATGTATGTATTCTCGGTGGTTTAGCATGAATTAGCATATAGTAAAGTCTTGTTTTTAGTCTTCCTGCTTCTTACATTAGTATCAATTTTCACATGCAGACTGTACCTTGTGAACTTCGTCCAATGATTAACCAGATGTGTCCGCATGAAGGGTCTTTCACTATGCATGGCAATGGCAAATTGATGAAGACCTACACGGTCTATGAGGTGTATGTCTACAAGACGCAGGCCATCACATATTTGTATCGACATGATTGGAGAAAGTTTTCTTTTGACTACGGTCCGAACAAGGGCGATGATCTGAGAATCAGAAACTCAAACGGGTAGATATACGTAACTGCTTATAGAGTTGGAGACACTTCCAAATATATAATATGTAACTTTTTGTACTTATATCCTCTGATTACTTCATTCTGAGTAGTTGTTCTAAACCATTCCCTCTGTTCTAGCTTGCTGGGTTTAACATGATCAAAGCTGCAGATCCCCTGATGGAAAAGGAGCGGATGTCACAAAGGGCACCCACACCAGCACCGGCACCGGCTTCCCACTCTCCTGCATCAGCACTGGTTCCTGTACCAGCTCCGTTTACTACATCTTCCCAGCAGGCTCCTACATCAGCATTGGTTCCTGTAGAGGCCCCATATACTACACCTGCCCAGCAGGCTCCTGCATCAGCAGTAGTTCCTCTAGCTGCACCGTTTAATGCACCTGCCCAAGAGTCTCCTGCATCAGCACCGGTTCCTTTAGAGGCACCGTTTACTGCACTTGCCCATCAGTCTCCTGCATCAGCACCAGCTCGTGTACCAGCCCAGGCTCCTGCACCTGCCCCAGCCAGATCACCGAGGTCTCAGCTCATTGTTGTGGCCACCCGTGTGGTGACCAGGACGCATCTGAAGGCTATGTTCGTGAGTATATGACAGCATAACTGCCCTTATCTTGATGTCTTCTCTGCTCAAAGTCTCACATGGTTCAGTGCATTGGTGCCATTGACTAATTTTTGGTGGTATCTCTTGCTTTGAATCAGAAATTTCCTAAAAGTATCTCCAGGGATCTCAATGTTGGCCGAAGGGGCAAGATATCCCTCATCATGGAGAGTGAAGGTCTCACCGTGGAGGGACGGTACTTCATCAGTCCCACAGATGGCCGCTTGGCTGTTACTTCCAGGTGGAAAAAGTTCATTGACGGTGCCAAACTTCGCATTGGATCAAAGTTGAAGGTCAAAATCTTTCGATGCCGCTGTGACATGCTGGTCATAAAGTTCGCGGTTGTCTAGTTATGTTGTCCCATGAGCCCTTAGCAAATGCATTTGTAGTTATACCTATATAAGGTTATCTTATCTGAACTGCTAATTAATTGTATGGGTGGTAAAACTCTGGCAAGCTTTTGCTCTTAGCAAGTATGTATGTATGATCAACTATTATGATAACTAATGTTTGTGTTCATCTTAATTTGCATTTTCGTTTTAGAAAAAAAATTAATTTCTATTTTGGCTGACCGACCTGCCAGTTGCGTCGTCATTGTTTCAAAGGGGGCAGGGGATCAAAAGAAAAAGGCAAATAGCCAGAAATTAGGGGTAAAAAATAAATCCAACAAAGGAAACTTTTATTGTTCATGGAGGATGACATGTGGGACCCATGAGCCAACAACTTCCTCAACGTTTCAAAGTCGGGATGAGATCGAAATAAAAAGGCAAGTGACCTAATATAAGGAGCCAAAAATAATCCAAGAAAAGAAACTTTATTGTACATAGAGGATGACATGTGATACGTCTCCGACGTATCGATAATTTCTTATGTTCCATGCCACATTATTGATGATATCCACATGTTTTATGCATACTTTATGTCATATTTATGCGTTTTCCGGAACTAACCTATTGACGAGATGCCGAAGGGTCAGTTCCTGTTTTCTGCTGTTTTTGGTTTCAGAAATCCTAGTAAGGAAATATTCTCGGAATCGGACGAAATCAACTCCCAGCATCTTAGGATCCCACGAAGCTTCCAGAACACCCGAGAGGAGCCAGAGTGGGGCCACAGGCCCACCAGACACTACCCTGGCGCCGCCAAGGGGGGGCCCGCGCCCCCCTATTGTGTCGCCGCCTCGTCGACCTTCCGACTCCGCCTCTTCGCCTATATAAAGGTCCCTGACCTAAATCTTTGATACGGAAAAGCCACGGTACGAGAAACCTTCCAGAGCCGCCGCCATCGCGAAGCCAAGATCTGGGGGACAGGAGTCTCTGTTCCGGCACGCCGCCGGGACGGGGAAGTGCCCCCGGAAGGCTTCTCCATCGACACCGCTGCCATCTCCACCGCCATCTTCATCAACGCTGCTGTCTCCCATGAGGAGGGAGTAGTTCTCCATCAAGGCTAAGGGCTGTACCGGTAGCTATGTGGTTCATCTCTCTCCCTATGTACTTCAATACAATAATCTCATGAGCTGCCTTACATGATTGAGATTCATATGATGATGCTTGTAATCTAGATGTCATTATGCTAGTCAAGTGGATTTTACTTATGTGATCTCCGGAGACTCCTTGTCCCACGTGTGTAAAGGTGACAGTGTGTGCACCGTGTGGGTCTCTTAGACTATATTTCACAGAATACTTATTCACTGTTATGAATGGCATAGTGAAGTGCTTATTTATATCTCTTTATGATTGCAATGTGTTTTGTATCACAATTTATCTGTGTGCTACTCTAGTGATGTTATTAAAGTAGTCTATTCCTCCTGCACGGTGTAATGGTGACAGTGTGTGCATCGTGTAGTACTTGGCATAGGTTATGATTGTGATCTCTTGTAGATTATGAAGTTAACTATTGCTATGATAGTATTGATGTGATTTATTCCTCCTTTTGTAGCGTGAAGGTGACAGTATGCATGCTATGTTAGTACTTGGTTTAGTTGTGTTGATCTGTCGTGCACTCTAAGGTTATTTAAACATGAACATCGAATATTGTGGAGCTTGTTAACTCTGGCATTGAGGGTTCGTGTAATCCTACACAGTTAGTGGTGTTCATCATCCAACAAGAGAGTGTAGAGTCTAGCATCTATTTATTTATTCTGTTATGTGATCAATGTTGAGAGTGTCCACTAGTGAAAGTATGATCCCTAGGCCTTGTTCCTAAATACTGCTATCGCTGCTTGTTTACTGTTCTACTGCATCTGTACTGTCCGCAATATTACCACCATCAACCACACGCCAGTCCTGGGCAGCAAAGCACTTTTCTGGCGCTATTACTACTGCTCATACTTATTCATACCACTTGTATTTCACTATCTCTTCGCCGAACTAGTGCACCTATTAGGTGTGTTGGGAACACAAGATACTTCTTGCTTTGTGGTTGCAGGGTTGCTTGAGAGGGATATCTTTGACCTCTTCCTCCCTGAGTTCGATAAACCTTGGGTGATCCACTTAAGGGAAACTTGCTGCTGTTCTACAAACCTCTGCTCTTGGAGGCCCAACACTGTCTACAAGAATAGAAGCACCCGTAGACATCAAGCACTTTTCTGGCGCCGTTGCCGGGGAGGAAAGGTAAAAGGTACTCACACTCCGGATCTCGGTTACCAAGCTATTTTCCGCCGTTGTAAGTACTCGAAGATATTTCCTTTAGATCCTGCAATTGCATATTTTTGTTTCTTGTTTACACTAGTTAGGCATAATGGAAAACAACAAAAATATGAGAGATCTTTATGAACTTTATCTTGAATTAGGACATGATGTGTTTGAAGAGAGAATTAAAAAACCCATGGAACTTTATATGCATGCTAATGGGAATGTTATTAATATGAATGCTTTGAACACTATTGTTGCTAATGCTATGGAAAATTCTAAGCTTGTGGAAGCTGGTTTTGATGAGCATGATATTTTTAGTCCCCCAAGCATTGAGGAGGAAATTTTATTTGATGATACTTTGCCTCCAATTTATGATGATTATAATGATAGTACTCTTTTGGTGCCACCTACTATGGAGAGCACATTTTATGATGATTATACTATGCCTCCTACACTTGATGAGAATAATAATGATAGCTACTTTGTTGAATTTGCTCCCACTACAACTAATAAAATTGATTATGCTTATGTGGAGAGTAATAATTTTATGCATGAGACTCATGATAAGAATGTTTCATTTGATAGTTATATTGTTGAGTTTGCTCATGATGCTACTGGATATTATTATGAGAGAGGAAAATATGATTGTAGAAATTTTCATGTTACTAAAACACCTCTCTATGTGCTGAAATTTTTGAAGCTACACTTGTTCTATCTTCCTATGCTTGTTACTTTGCTCTTCATGAACTTGTTTATTTACAAGATTCCTTTGCATAGAAAGCATTTTAGACTTAAATGTGTTTTGAATTTGCTTCTTGATGCTCTCTTTTGCTTCAACTACTATTTCTTGCGAGTGCATCATTAAAACTGCTGAGCCCATCTTAATGGCTATAAAGAAAGAACTTCTTGGGAGATAACCCATGTGTTTATTTTGCTACAGTAATTTTGCTTTATATTTGTGTCTTGGAAGTTGTTACTACTGTAGCAACCTCTCCTTATCTTAGTTTTGTTGCATTGTTGTGCCAAGTAAAGTCTTTGATAGTAAGGTTCATACTAGATTTGGATTACTGCGCAGAAACAGATTTCTTTCTGCCACGAATCTGGGCCTAATTCTCTGTAGGTAACTCAGAAAATTCTGCCAATTTACGTGAGTGATCCTCAGATATGTACGCAACTTTCATTCAATTTGATCATTTTCATTTGAGCAAGTCTGGTGCCTCTTTAAAATTCGTCTTTACGGACTGTTCTGTTTTGACAGATTCTGCCTTTTATTTCGCATTGCCTCTTTTGCTATGAGGGATGGATTTCTTTGTTCCATTAACTTCCAGTAGCTTTAAGCAATGTCCAGAAGTGTTAAGAATGATTGTGTCACCTCTGAACATGTGAGTTTTTGATTATGCACTAACCCTCTAATGAGTTTGTTTCGAGTTTGGTGTGGAGGAAGTTTTCAAGGGTCAAGAGAGGAGGATGATACAATATGATCAAGAAGAGTGAAAGCTCTAAGCTTGGGGATGCCCCGGTGGTTCATCCCTGTATATTTCAAGAAGACTCAAGCGTCTACGCTTGGGGATGCCCAAGGTATCCCCTTCTTCATCGACAACATTATCAGGTTCCTCTAGTGAAACTATATTTTTATTCCATCACATCTTATGCACTTTGCTTGGAGCGTCGGTTTGTTTTTGTTTTTGTTTGAATAAAATGGATCCTAGCATTCTTTGTGTGGGAGAGAGACACGCTCCGCTGTTGCATATGGACAAATATGTCCTTAGGCTTTACTCATAATATTCATGGCAAAAGTTTCTTCTTCGTTAAATTGTTATATGGTTGGAATCGGGAAATGATACATGTAGTAATTGGTATGATGTCTTGAATAACTTGATACTTGGCAATTGTTGTGCTCATGATTAAGCTCTTGCATCATATACTTTGCACCTATTAGTGAAGAAATAGATAGAGCTTGCTAAAATTTGGTTTGCATAATTGGTCTCTCTAAGGTCTAGATAATTTCTAGTAAGGGTCTAACAACAAGGAAGACGGTGTAGAGTCTTATAATGTTTACAATATGTCTTTTATGTAAGTTTTGCTGTACCGGTTCATCCTTGTGTTTGTTTCAAATAGCCTTGCTAGCCTAAACCTTGTATCGAGAGGGAATACTTCTCATGCATCCAAATCCTTGAGCCAACCACTATGCCATTTGTGTCCACCATACCTACGTACTACATGGTATTTCTCCGCCATTCCAAAGTAAATTGCTTGAGTGCTACCTTTAAACAATTCAAAATTTATCACCTCTGATTTGTGTCAATGTTTTATAGCTCATGAGGAAGTATGTGATGTTTATCTTTCAATCTTGTTGGGCAACTTTCACCAATGGACTAGTGGCTTCATCCGCTTATCCAATAATTTTGCAAAAAGAGCTGGCAATGGGATTCCCAGTCCCAAATTAATTAACAAAAATAGACACTCCTCCATGGTATGTGATTGTTGGACGGCACCCGAGGATTCGGGTAGCCATGGCTTGAGAAAGCAAAGGTGGGGAGGAGTGTCATCTAAATAAAACTAAAATAAAAAGGCACTCCTTCATGGTATGAGATTGTTGGCAGGCACCCGAGGATTCGGTTAGCCATGGTTTGTGAAAGAAAGGTTGGAAGGAGTGCCACCCAAAAAATAAAATAAAATGGGAGCCGCTCTTTGAAGGTTTGTCTGGCAAGGGGGTTAGAGTGCCCACTACCATTCGTTGACAACAACAAACACCTCTCAAAATTTTACTTTTATGCTCTCTTTATGTTTTCAAAACCAAAGCTCTAGCAAAAATATAGCAATCAATGCTTCCCTCTGCGAAGGGCCTTTCTTTTACATTTATGTTGAGTCAGTTCACCTATTTCTCTCTAAGTCAAGAAGCAAACACTTGTGTGAACTGTGCATTGATTCCTACATACTTGCATATTGCACTTGTTATATTACTTTACATTGACAATATCCATGAGATATACATGTTACAAGTTGAAAGCAACCGCTGAAACTTAATCTTCCTTTGTGTTGCTTCATTACCTTTACTTTGAATTATTGCTTTATGAGTTAACTCTTATGCAAGACTTATTGATGCTTGTCTTGAAAGTACTATTCATGAAAAGTCTTTGCTTTATGATTCAGTTGTTTACTCATGTCATTTACCATTGTTTTGATCGCTGCATTCATTACATATGCTTACAATAGTATGATCAAGGTTATGATGGCATGTCACGCCAGAAATTATCTTTGTTATCGTTTACCTGCTCGGGACGAGCGAAAACTAAGCTTGGGGATGCTGATACGTCTCCGACGTATTGATAATTTCTTATGTTCCATGCCACATTATTGATGACATCTACATGTTGTATGCATACTTTATGTCATATTTATGCGTTTTCTGGAACTAACCTTTTGATGAGATGCCGAAGGGTCAGTTCCTGTTTTCTACTGTTTTTGGTTTCAGAAGTCCTAGTAAGGAAATATTCTCGGAATCGGACGAAATCAACGCCCAGCATCTTAGGATCCCACGAAGCTTCCAGAACACCCGAGAGGAGCCAGAGGGGGGCCACAGGCCCACCAGACACTACCCTGGCGCGGCCAAGGGGGGCCCGCGCCCCCCTACTGTGTCGCCGCCTCGTCGACCTTCCGACTCCGCCTCTTCGCCTATATAAAGGCCCCTGACCTAAATCTTCGATACGGAAAAGCCACGGTACGAGAAACCTTCCAGAGCCACCGCCATCGCGAAGCCAAGATCTGGGGGACATGAGTCTCTGTTCCGGCACGCCGCCGGGACGGGGAAGTGCCCCCGGAAGGCTTCTCCATCGACACCGCTGCCATCTCCACCGCCATCTTCATCAACGATGTTGTCTCCCATGAGGAGGGAGTAGTTCTCCATCGAGGCTAAGGGCTGTACCGGTAGCTATGTGGTTCATCTCTCTCCCTATGTACTTCAATACAATAATCTCATGAGCTGCCTTACATGATTGAGATTCATATGATGATGCTTGTAATCTAGATGTCATTATGCTAGTCAAGTGGATTTTACTTATGTGATCTCCGGAGACTCCTTGTCCCACGTGTGTAAAGGTGACAGTGTGTGCACCGTGTGGGTCTCTTAGGCTATATTTCACAGAATACTTATTCACTGTTATGAATGGCATAGTGAAGTGCTTATTTATATCTCTTTATGATTGCAATGTGTTTTGTATCACAATTTATCTGTGTGCTACTCTAGTGATGTTATTAAAGTAGTCTATTCCGCCTGCACGGTGTAATGGTGACAGTGTGTGCATCGTGTAGTACTTGGCGTAGGTTATGATTGTGATCTCTTGTAGATTATGAAGTTCACTATTGCTATGATAGTATTGATGTGATTTATTCCTCCTTTCGTAGCGTGAAGGTGACAGTGTGCATGCTATGTTAGTACTTGGTTTAGTTGTGTTGATCTGCCGTGCACTCTAAGGTTATTTAAACATGAACATCGAATATTGTGGAGCTTGTTAACTCCGGCATTGAGGGTTCGTGTAATCCTACACAGTTAGTGGTGTTCATCATCCAACAAGAGAGTGTAGAGTCTAGCATCTATTTATTTATTCTGTTATGTGATCAATGTTGAGAGTGTCCACTAGTGAAAGTATGATCCCTAGGCCTTGTTCCTAAATACTGCTATCGCTGCTTGTTTACTGTTCTACTGCATCTGTACTGTCCGCAATATTACCACCATCAACCACACGCCAGTCCTGGGCAGCAAAGCACTTTTCTGGCACCGTTACTACTGCTCATACTTATTCATACCACCTATATTTCACTATCTCTTCGCCGAACTAGTGCACCTATTAGGTGTGTTGGGGACACAAGAGACTTCTTGCTTTGTGGTTGCAGGGCTGCTTGAGAGGGATATCTTTGACCTCTTCCTCCCTGAGTTCGATAAACCTTGGGTGATCCACTTAAGGGAAACTTGCTGTTGTTCTACAAACCTCTGCTCTTGGAGGCCCAACACTGTCTACAAGAATAGAAGCACCCGTAGACATCAACATGCGGGTCCCATTTTGCAGCAACGGTCTCAACGTTTCTAAGGCGGCATAGGACCAAAAGAAAAATGAAGTAGCCAGAAATCAGGGGGTGAAAAAAATCCAAGAAAAGAAAGATTTCAATTGGGCTGCATCTGGACATCTGGGCCTTCGAACTATCCTGCTGGGCCTTTTGACTCGTACAATTTCAGCCCACTCCAAAACAGGGAAGTTCGGATTTTTCTAAAAAAACAGGAAAGTCCTATGCTTCGCAAAAACAAAAAACAAGGAGATTCAACATATAAGTTTTTTATGTAAAAATAAAGATTTAATTTATCCGTTTGCAATAGCTCAGAGCGAAATACACTGTTTATTGTTGATACGTCTCCGACGTATCGATAATTTCTTATGTTCCATGCCACTTTATTGATGATACCTACATGTTTTATGCATACTTTAAGCCATATTTATGCGTTTTTCGGAACTAACCTATTGACGAGATGCCGAAGTGCCAGTTCCTGCTTTCTGCTGTTTTTGGTTTCAGAAATCCTAGTAAGGAAATATTCTCGGAATTGGACGAAATCAACGCCCAGAGTCTTAAAATTCCACGAAGCTTCCAGAACACCCGAGAGGAACCAGAGGAGGGCCACAGGGGGCCCACACATGTGGCTGGCACGGCCCAGGCCTTGGCCGCGCCGCCCTATTGTGTGGCAGCTCCGTACCCCCTCCGACTCCGCCTCTTCACCTATATAAAGGTCCATGACCTAAAACATCGATACGGAAAAGCCACGGTACGAGAAACCTTCCAGAGCCGCCACCATCGCGAAGCCAAGATCTGGGGGACAGGAGTCTCTGTTCCGGCACGCCGCCGGGACGGGGAAGTGCCCCCGGAGGCTCCTCCATCGACACCGCTGCCATCTCCACCGCCATCTTCATCACCGCTGCTGTCTCCCATGAGGAGGGAGTAGTTCTCCATCGAGGCTAAGGGCTGTACCGGTAGCTATGTGGTTAATCTCTCTCCTATGTACTTCAATACAATGATCTCATGAGCTGCCTTACATGATTGAGATTCATATGAGTTTTGTATCACTATTTATCTATGTGCTACTCTAGTGATGTTATTAAAGTAGTCTATTCCTCCTGCACGGTGTAATGGTGACAGTGTGTGCATCGTGTAGTACTTGGCGTAGGTTATGACTGTAATATCTTGTAGATTATGAAGTTAATTATTGCTATGATAGTATTGATGTGATCTATGCCTCCTTCATAGTGTGATGGTGACAGTGTGCATGCTATGTTAGTACTTGGTGTAGTTGTGTTGATCTATCATGCACTCTAAGGTTATTTAAATATGAATATCGAATATTGTGGAGCTTGTTAACTCCGGCATTGAGGGTTCGTGTAATGCTGCAATTAGATACCTTATGCAAAAGAAAGATGCTAAGCCAAGGCTTATTAGCTGGGTGCTTCTGTTGCAAGAATTTGATTTGCATATTATAGATAGGAAGGGTGCTGATAATCCTGTTGCTGATAACTTGTCTAGATTGGAAAATATTGCTTATGATCCTGTTCCTGTTAATGATAGTTTTCCAAATGAACAATTGGCTGTAATAAAGGTGAGCTTGCGAGATAGCCCTTGGTATGCTGATTATGCTAACTTTATTGTTTCCAAGTACTTGCCTCCAACCTTTTCAGCTCAGCAAAGGAGGAAATTCTTTTATGACTTGAGGCATTATTTTTGGGATGACCCACACTTATATAAAGAAGGAGTGGATGGTATTCTGCAAAGATGTGTTCCCGAATATGAACAACAAGAGATATTGAGTAAATGTCATGGTAGTGCTTATTGGCCAAAAGGTTCTACAATCAGGTTTTTATTGGCCAAAAGGTTCTACAATCAGGTTTTTATTGGCCAACTCTCTTCAAAGATGCAAGAAGGTTTATTTTATCTTGTGATGAATGTCAAAGGGTTGGTAATATCTCCAGACGCAATGAAATGCCTATGAACTATACTCTTGTGATTGAACCATTCGATTGTTGGGGATTTGACTTCATGGGACCTTTCCCCTCTTCAGAAGGTAACACTCATATACTTGTTGCTGTTGATTATGTTACTAAATGGGTGGAAGCCATACCCACAAAAAGTGCTGATGGTGAGACCTCTCTAAGAATTCTTTTAGATATTATTTTTCCTAGATTTGGAGTTCCTAGATATCTTATGACTGATGGAGGTTCTCATTTTATTCATGGTGGTTTTAGAAAAACTCTTGCTAAATATGGTATTAATCATAGGATTGCTTCTGCTTATCATCCTCAAACTAGTGGGCAAGTAGAATTATCAAATAGAGAGATTAAATCTATCTTGCAAAAGACTGTTAATAAATCTAGAAAGAACTGGGCTAGTAAATTGAAGGAAGAACTATGGGCTTATAGAACTGCTTATAAAAATCCCATGGGTATGTCACCTTATAAAATGGTTTATGGAAAAGCTTGTCATTTACCTTTAGAACTAGAGCACAAAGCTTATTGGGCTGTAAGAGAACTAAATAAAGATCCTAAACTTGCCGGTAAGAAGAGGTTGCTACAATTGAGTTCTCTAGATGAATGGAGAAGTGAAGCTTATGAAAATGCTAAACTCTTTAAAGAGAAAGTTAAGAAATGGCATGATAGAAGAATAATCAAAAGAGAATTTAATGTTGGGGATAATGTCCTATTGTATCGGTCTCGTCTCAGATTCTTTGCAGGGAAGTTACTCTCAAAATGGGAAGGACCATATGTCGTTGTGGAGGTTTATCGTTCAGGAGCAATTAAAATTAGTTCTCTCCAAGGCGATGCGACACAAGTGGTGAATGGACAAAGACTCAAGCATTATATCTCTAGAGATTCTTATAATGAAGATGTTGATGTTATTCGAGTGGTGACACCGAAAGCTTTCATCAAAGGTCAAATTGACAGTCCGGCAGAGTTCGACTTTGAATAGGTAACAGTACTGGTAATAAACAGTTCGCGTTTTACTTTCCGAACAATGTTTTTGCTGTTTTTTGGAAAATATGAAAAATTACGAGATCGAAACGGAGTGGAGGAGACGCACGAGGGCGTGCCCTCATAGGCCGGCGCGGGCCCCAACCTGGCCGCGCCGCCCTATGAGGTGGGTCCCTCGTGGCCCCTCTCCGACTCTGGTTCGACCTGGTACTTTCCTTTTGTCGTAAAAATTCCTGCTATATAATCCCCCGGACCCCTGGAGGTCCGTATATCGTTTTCTCTACGTGTTTTGTTTCGAGCTGTTTTCTACCGGGATGCGCCGGATCTAGAGCCACCATGTCTTCGTCGGGAACTCCGAAGGACAGCTTCTTTGAGGACGTCGTCAACCCGTACATGAACGAGCTGAAGATGCACCCCAAGGAATTGCTGCTCGTAGATGGAGAGTTGCAGATCAAGGATGTCCAGGGTCCTAAAGGAGAAGGAAGCTTGGAAGACAGGATGGAGAAATTAGAACAAGAGGTTTTCAACTACAAGAAGATGGCTGAGCGTGAAGTGGACATCTTCCACAAGATTGTGTCTGAACATATTGATGGACACAAGAAGGAGACTGCAAAGTTGTGGGACGACATCCTCTCGCTTCACGATACCACCAACAAACTCCAAGCTCAACTCTATGATGTTCAGAATCAAAACTGTGAGTATGAAAACAGGTTTCAACACATAAGCTATGCTGCTAGTTTCAGGATTCCCGAGACCAAGATGTCATTTGTTGATGGAGAGCCTCTTCCTTGGAAGTCTGATGATGGGAACAATTCATCACCACCACCGCCGAAGGAGTAATTCATCATCGGTATTGGCATCCCCTTGGTTTGTTCCAAGCTTGGGGGAGTGATACGTTTCCAACGTATCTATAATTTTCGATGTTCCATGCTTGTTTTATGACAATACCAACATGTTTTGTTCACACTTTATATCATTTTCATGCATTTTCCGGAACTAACCTATTAACAAGACGCCACAGTGCCAGTTCCTGTTTTCTGCTGTTTTTGGTTCCAGAAAGGCTGTTCGGGCAATATTCTCGGAATTGGACGAAATCAACGCCAAACCTCCTATTTTTCCCGGAAGCGTCCAGAACACCGAAGAAGAGTCGGAGAGGGGCCAGGGGGCCACCACACCACATGGCGGCGCGGGCCAGGCCTAGGCCGCGCCGGCCTAGGGTGTGGCGCCCCCAGGTGCCCCCCTGCGCCGCCTCTTCGCCTATAAAAGCCCTTTCGACCTAAAAACGCAGTACCAATTGACGAAACTCCAGAAAGACTCCAGGGGCGCCGCCGCCATCGCGAAACTCCAATTCGGGGGACAGAACTCTCTGTTCCGGCACCCTGCCGGACGGGGAATTGCCCCCGGAGCCATCTCCACCGCCGTCTTCACCGCCATCTTCACCGCCATCGCTGCCTCCATGATGAGGAGGGAGTAATCCACCCCCGAGGCTGAGGGCTCCGCTGTAGCTATGTGGTTCATCTCTCTCCCATGTACCTCAATACAATAATCTCATGAGCTGCTTTACATGATTGAGATTCATATGAGTTTTGTATCACTACTATCTATGTGCTACTCTAGCAAAGTTATTAAAGTAGTTTTATTCCTCCTGCACGTGTGTAAAGGTGACAGTGTGTGCACCGTGTTAGTACTTGGTTTATGCTATGATCATGATCTCTTGTAGATTGCGAAGTTAACTATTGCTATGATAATATTGATGTGATCTATTCCTCCTACATATGCATGAAGGTGACAGTGTGCATGCTATGTTAGTACTTGGTTTAGTCTATTGATCTATCTTACACTATAAGGTTACTTAAACATGAGCATTATTGTGGAGCTTGTTAACTCCGGCATTGAGGGTTCGTGTAATCCTACGCAATGTGTTCATCATCCAACAAGAGTGTAGAGTATGCATTTATCTATTCTGTTATGTGATCAATGTTGAGAGTGTCCACTAGTGAAAGTGTAATCCCTAGGCCTTGTTCCTAAATACTGCTATCGCTGCTTGTTTCTTGTTTCTTGTGTTACTACTGCTGCAATACTACCACCATCAACTACACGCCACAAGCTATTTTACGGTACCGTTGCTACTGCTCATATATATTCATACCACCTGTATTTCACTATCTCTTCGCCGAACTAGTGCACCTATTAGGTGTGTTGGGGACACAAGAGACTTCTTGCTTTGTGGTTGCAGGGTTGCATGAGAGGGATATCTTTGACCTCTTCCTCCCTGAGTTCGATAAACCTTGGGTGATCCACTTAAGGGAAAACTTGCTGCTGTTCTACAAACCTCTGCTCTTGGAGGCCCAACACTGTCTACATGAAAGGAGGGGGAACGTAGACATCAAGCACTTTTCTGGCGCCGTTGCCGGGGAGGAAAGGTAAAAGGCACTCATACTTCGGTTCCAGGTAAAGTACTTTTCTGGCGCCATTGTGTTTGTGCTCGAAGCTATTTCCTTTAGATCCTGCAATTGCATCTTTTTGTTTCTTGTTTACACTAGTTAGGCATAATGGAAAACATCTGTGAGCTCTTTGTACTATTTCCTGAGTCAAGACATGAATGGTTTAATGCGAAAATTAAAAAACCCATGGAATCTTATTTGCATGCTAGTAGCAATGATATTAGTATGAACGCTTTGAACACCATTGTTGCTAATGATATGGAAAATTCTAAGCTTGGGGAAGCTGGCTTTGATGAGCATGATATTTTTAGTCCCCCAAGCATTGAGGAGAAAATTTTCTTTGATGATACTTTGCCTCCTATTTATGATGATTATAATGATAGTGGTCTTTTGGTGCCACCTACTATGGAGAGTAAATTTTGTTGTGATTATACTATGCCTCCTACACTTGATGAGAATAATAATGATAGCTACTTTGTTGAATTTGCTCCCACTACAACTAATAAAATTGATTATGCCTATGTGGAGAGTAATAATTTTATGCATGAGACTCATGATAAGAATGCTTTATGTGATAGTTATATTGTTGAGTTTGCTAATGTTGCTACTGAAAGTTATTATGAGAGAGGAAAATATGGTTGTAGAAATTTTCATGTTACTAAAACACCTCTCTATGTGCTGAAATTTTTGAAGCTACACTTGTTTTATCTTCCTATGCTTGTTACTTTGCTCTTCATGAACTTGTTTATTTACAAGATTCCTTTTCATAGGAAGCATGTTAGACTTAAATGTGTTTTGAATTTGCCTCTTGATGCTCTCTTTTGCTTCAAATACTATTTCTTATGAGTGCATCATTAAAACTGCTGAGCCCATCTTAATGGCTATAAAGAAAAGAACTTCTTGGGAGATAACCCATGTGTTATTTTGCTACAGTACTTTGTTTTATATTTGTGTCTTGGAAGTTGTTTACTACTGTAGCAACCTCTCCTTATCTTAGTTTTGTGTTTTGTTGTGCCAAGTAAAGTCTTTGATAGTAAAGTAAGTACTAGATTTGGATTACTGCGCAGTTCCAGATTTCTTTGCTGTCACGAATCTGGGTCCACCTCCCTGTAGGTAGCTCAGAAAATTAAGCCAATTTACGTGCATGATCCTCAGATATGTACGCAACTTTCATTCAATTTGAGCATTTTCATTTGAGCAAGTCTGGTGCCATTTTAAAATTCGTCAATACGAACTGTTCTGTTTTGACAGATTCTGCCTTTTATTTCGCATTGCCTCTTTTGCTATGTTGGATGAATTTCTTTGATCCATTAATGTCCAGTAGCATTATGCAATGTCCAGAAGTGTTAAGAATGATTGTGTCACCTCTGAATATGTTAATTTTTATTGTGCACTAACCCTCTAATGAGTTGTTTCGAGTTTGGTGTGGAGGAAGTTTTCAAGGGTCAAGAGAGGAGGATGATATACTATGATCAAGGAGAGTGAAAGCTCTAAGCTTGGGGATGCCCCGGTGGTTCACCCCTGCATATTCTAAGAAGACTCAAGCGTCTAAGCTTGGGGATGCCCAAGGCATCCCCTTCTTCATCGACAACATTATCAGGTTCCTCCCCTGAAACTATATTTTTATTCCATCACATCTTATGTGCTTTACTTGGAGCGTCTGTTTGCTTTTGTTTTTGTTTGTGTTTGAATAAATTGGATTACATCATGCTTGTATGGGAGAGAGACACGCTCCGCTGGTTCGTATGAACACATGTGTTCTTAGCTCATAATATTCATGGCGAAGTTTTCTTCTTCGTTAAATTGTTATATGGTTGGAATTGGAAAATGATACATGTAGTAAATTGCTATAATGTCTTGGATAATGTGATACTTGGCAATTGTTGTGCTCATGATTAAGCTCTTGCATCATATGCTTTGCACCCATTAATGAAGAAATACATAGAGCATGCTAAAATTTGGTTTGCATATTTGGTTTCTCTAAGGTCTAGATAATTTCTAGTATTGAGTTTGAACAACAAGGAAGACGGTGTAGAGTCTTATAATGTTTTCAATATGTCTTTTATGTGAGTTTTGCTGCACCGGTTCATCCTTGTGTTTGTTTCAAATAAGCCTTGCTAGCCTAAACCTTGTATCGAGAGGGAATACTTCTCATGCATCCAAAATACTTGAGCCAACCACTATGCCATTTGTGTCCACCATACCTACCTATACTACATGGTATTTTCCGCCATTCCAAAGTAAATTGCTTGAGTGCTACCTTTAAAATTCCATCATTCACCTTTGCAATATATAGCTCATGGGACAAATAGCTTAAAAACTATTGTGGTATTGAATATGTAATTATGCACTTTATCTCTTATTAAGTTGCTTGTTGTGCGATAACCATGTTCACTGGGGACGCCATCAACTATTCATTGTTGAATTTCATGTGAGTTGCTATGCATGTCCGTCTTGTCTGAAGTAAGAGAGATCTACCACCCTATGGTTAAGCATGCATATTGTTAGAGAAGAACATTGGGCCGCTAACTAAAGCCATGATCCATGGTGGAAGTTTCAGTTTTGGACATATATCCTCAATCTCATATGAGAAAATTATTAATTGTTGTTACATGCTTATGCATAAAAGAGGAGTCCATTATCTGTTGTCTATGTTGTCCCGGTATGGATGTCTAAGTTGAGAATAATCAATAGCGAGAAATCCAATGCGAGCTTTCTCCTTAGACCTTTGTACAGGCGGCATAGAGGTACCCCTTTGTGACACTTGGTTAAAACATGTGCATTGTGATGATCCGGTAGTCCAAGCTAATTAGGACAAGGTGCGGGCACTATTAGTATACTATGCATGAGGCTTGCAACTTGTAAGATATAATTTACATGATACATATGCTTTATTACTACCGTTGACAAAATTGTTTCATGTTTTCAAAATCAAAGCTCTAGCACAAATATAGCAATCGATGCTTTCCTCTTTGAAGGACCATTCTTTTACTTTTATTGTTGAGTCAGTTCACCTATCTTTCTCCACCTCAAGAAGCAAACATTTGTGTGAACTGTGCATTGATTCTTATATACTTGCTTATTGCATTTGTTATATTGCTTTGCATTGACAACTATCCATGAGATATACATGTTACAAGTTGAAAGCAACCGCTGAAACTTAATCTTCCATTGTGTTGCTTCAATGTCTCTACTATGAATTTATTGCTTTATGAGTAACTCTTATGCAAGACTTATTGATGCTTGTCTCGAAAGTACTATTCATGAAAAGTCTTTGCTATATGATTCACTTGTTTACTCATTGCATTTACATTGTTTCGAATCGCTGCATTCATCACATATGCTTTACAATGGTATGATTAAGATTATGTTGGTAGCATGTCACCTCAGAAATTATCTTTTATCGTTTACCTACTCGAGGACGAGTAGGAACTAAGCTTGGGGATGCTGATACGTTTCCAACGTATCTATAATTTCCGATGTTCCATGCTTGTTTTATGACAATACCAACATGTTTTGTTCACACTTTATATCATTTTCATGCATTTTCTGGAACTAACCTATTAACAAGACGCCACAGTGCCAGTTCCTGTTTTCTGCTGTTTTTGGTTCCAGAAAGGCTGTTCGGGCAATATTCTCGGAATTGGACGAAATCAACGCCAAACCTCCTATTTTTCCCGGAAGCGTCCAGAACACCGAAGAAGAGTCGGAGAGGGGCCAGGGGGCCACCACACCACATGGCGGCGCGGGCCAGGCCTAGGCCGCGCCGGCCTAGGGTGTGGCGCCCCCAGGTGCCCCCCTGCGCTGCCTCTTCGCCTATAAAAGCCCTTTCGACCTAAAAACGCAGTACCAATTGACGAAACTCCAGAAAGACTCCAGGGGCGCCGCCATCGCGAAACTCCAATTCGGGGGACAGAACTCTCTGTTCCGGCACCCTGCCGGACGGGGAATTGCCCCCGGAGCCATCTCCACCGCCGTCTTCACCGCCATCTTCACCGCCATCGCTGCCTCCATGATGAGGAGGGAGTAATCCACCCCTGAGGCTGAGGGCTCCGCTCTAGCTATGTGGTTCATCTCTCTCCCATGTACCTCAATACAATAATCTCATGAGCTGCTTTACATGATTGAGATTCATATGAGTTTTGTATCACTACTATCTATGTGCTACTCTAGCAAAGTTATTAAAGTAGTTTTATTCCTCCTGCACGTGTGTAAAGGTGACAGTGTGTGCACCGTGTTAGTACTTGGTTTATGCTATGATCATGATCTCTTGTAGATTGCGAAGTTAACTATTGCTATGATAATATTGATGTGATCTATTCCTCCTACATATGCATGAAGGTGACAGTGTGCATGCTATGTTAGTACTTGGTTTAGTCTATTGATCTATCTTACACTATAAGGTTACTTAAACATGAGCATTATTGTGGAGCTTGTTAACTCCGGCATTGAGGGTTCGTGTAATCCTACGCAATGTGTTCATCATCCAACAAGAGTGTAGAGTATGCATTTATCTATTCTGTTATGTGATCAATGTTGAGAGTGTCCACTAGTGAAAGTGTAATCCCTAGGCCTTGTTCCTAAATACTGCTATCGCTGCTTGTTTACTGTTTTACTGTGTTACTACTGCTGCAATACTACCACCATCAACTACACGCCAGCAAGCTATTTTCTGGTACCGTTGCTACTGCTCATATATATTCATACCACCTGTATTTCACTATCTCTTCGCCGAACTAGTGCACCTATTAGGTGTGTTGGGGACACAAGAGACTTCTTGCTTTGTGGTTGCAGGGTTGCATGAGAGGGATATCTTTGACCTCTTCCTCCCTGAGTTCGATAAACCTTGGGTGATCCACTTAAGGGAAAACTTGCTGCTGTTCTACAAACCTCTGCTCTTGGAGGCCCAACACTGTCTACAGGAAAGGAGGGGGAACGTAGACATCAGGGAGTGCCGCGGTATCACATCATCACTATCTTTTACTTTTTACTATCAAGTAGTGTCATATCATGAGTAGGGAAGTTATCATATAAGATGGGTTGCAGTGTGGAAGTATCTCTTCTTTAGTTGGTTGTCTATGTATCCCTTGGTGTGAGTTATCGTTATAGAATATTAATGAGAAGTCTTATCATTTACATATTGCACATCTTAGCGTGGGCCCCAACCTGGCCGCGCCGCCCTATGAGGTGGGTCCCTCGTGGCCCCTCTCCGACTCTGGTTCGACCTGGTACTTTCCTTTTGTCGTAAAAATTCCTGCTATATAATCCCCCGGACCCCTGGAGGTCCGTATATCGTTTTCTCGATGTGTTTTGTTTCGAGCTGTTTTCTGCCAGGATCTGCTTCGGATCTAGAGCCACCATGTCTTCGTCGGGAACTCCGAAGGACAGCTTCTTTGAGGACGTCGTCAACCCGTACATGAACGAGCTGAAGATGCACCCCAAGGAATTACTGCTCGTAGATGGAGAGTTGCAGATCAAGGATGTCCAGGGTCCTAAAGGAGAAGGAAGCTTGGAAGACAGGATGGAGAAATTAGAACAAGAGGTTTTCAACTACAAGAAGATGGCTGAGCGTGAAGTGGACATCTTCCACAAGATTGTGTCTGAACTTATTGATGGACACAAGAAGGAGACTGCAAAGTTGTGGGACGACATCCTCTCGCTTCACGATACCACCAACAAACTCCAAGCTCAACTCTATGATGTTCAGAATCAAAACTGTGAGTATGAAAACAGGTTTCAACACATAAGCTATGCTGCTAGTTTCAGGATTCCTGAGACCAAGATGTCGTTTGTTGATGGAGAGCCTCTTCCTTGGAAGTCTGATGATGGGAAGAATTCATCACCACCACCACCGAAGGAGTAATTCATCATCAGTATTGGCATCCCCTTGGTTTGTTCCAAGCTTGGGGGAGTGCCGCGGTATCACATCATCACTATCTTTTACTTTTTACTATCAAGTTGACAAGGTATTAACTTGTCAATGCCTACGGATTGTAGACTAGGGTTTAGTTGGAAGTAGAGGGCAAGTAGATCTCAAAGGTTTCAGCCGAAAAGTACTCGACGATTATGGAACTAGGGTTTGTAAACAATAATTCGATGATTTCTGTGTCCCTCGACTCCCCCTTATATAGGAGGCGGAGCCGAGGGATTCGTGCCGTACAAGTTACAGAGTCCGGGAAGGTTTCTAACTCAACCCGTAAGATTACAAATAACACTTCCTATTACAACTCTAGTCTTCCTTAATAATATCTTGGGATACCGAATCTTCTTATTCTTCGGGTAATGGGCCTTCAGTAAACCCCGGGTACTATCTTCGGCAGGCCCATTTGGGATGCCTATGTCAGTAGCCCCCGAGATTTTGCTTGAATCGTAGAGTCAAGGAAAATCTCCACTGTTTATTTTTATTCGACAACTTTAACTTTTCTATATTTCTTCTCATAAACTTCTATATTGTACAGGGATAATGGTAGTTGGGGCTAGTTCATCTGACGGATCAGGTACTAGTTAACTGCTCTAGTGGCAATCCGCAAAAACCTACTTCAAGATCACGTCCCTGGACATGATCTCGGGATACTGGTGTAAACTTCGACAGGTGCCGCTTAAGGTCTTACCATTCTGTCGAGTCCCAATAAAATTTATCGGGTACCTAACGCGTCCGTTAGGATTTTTCTTCGTAGCTGCTGATACGGATAAAAGTAGCAGAGCGCAGTCTTCGGCGATGCCACGCCCAGCAGAACGGATCTGGGGTCTTACCTTCGCAAATTTTGCGGCATTCAGAAATTGATCGCAACTTTGGCGTTCTGAGAATATATTGTCGAGTGCTTATTCAGCTATTGGAATGGCACATTTTATCGAGTCAAAGATGATTTGTATTGCTCTCCCGATGGGAGTATATGCAGAGTTATTTATAACTCGAAATATACTCTTTTGCTCTACTATCTTTCTTTTTTCTCTTTCTTTTTTCGCTTCTTTTTTCATGATTTCATCGGGCACGCGAGCAGCGTTCCCGATGGGAGTAGCCCCCGAGGCTACAGCCAAGGACTTGTACTTGGTTGTAGGCTCCACGCCTTATGCCGCTATATTTTCTTTTTATCTCCCGAAGTTTTATAATTTCTTGGGTGCGCGAACAGCGCTCCCGATGGGAGTAGCCCCCGAGGCTATGAACAAATATTTGTATTTGGTCATAGACTCACGCCATTTCTATTTTGTCTTTCTGGATCTTTTTTCTTTTTTCCAAAGTAGCCCCCGAGCATTTGATCAAAAACTTGTATTTGATCAAAAGCTCTGCATTATTTTTCCATGTCGCCTTTTATGAAACTGTGGAGTCGAATTTTTTCTTCTGCCAAGGTGACGTTATTGCCGACGATAGCCACGATTGCGAGTCAAAAAATCGCGAAAAGCCTTCTCCCACTGCCTTGCGGGCCCAATTGATCCACTATCTTGACACGTCGTGCAAGTGGGGGACACACGTCCTCCGCTTTTTCTGGCGCACGTACCGTAACTTCTCCAATGTTGAATTACTTTTTTACCCTCGTGTCCACGTGGTTATCATCTGCCACACATTTTTCTTATCCAACGGTCCGCCGTTTCACCGCACCTCTATATAAGATCTTCTTCTTCCTCCTCGAGCACTTCCGCTCGCGCCGTTCTCCTGCTCTCATCTGCAAATTTCCTCCTGCGACCCACAGCCACCTAAGCTCCTCGTCTCCAAGCTGCAAACCCTACGCCATTGTTGATGCCACCGCGTCATTTGACAAGGCACAACACGCCGGAGTCCTCCATGGCCGCCGTGGATCTGGGGACGGCGGAGTGGGAAAGATCGAAGATTTCCACCCAGGACATCAACATGCTGAAGAAACTGGGGATCAGCAAGAAGCCCAAAGCGCTGTGCTTCCCCAGTGAGGAGAGCTACCCAACCCCTCCAATGGGGTACCGGGTAAGTTTTGTCGACCACCTCATCCGCGGTCTTTCCGACCCCATTCATCCTTTTCTCCGCGGACTGCTCTTTATTTATGGTCTGCAACTCCACCACCTCACGCCAAATTCAATCCTCCATATCTCCATTTTCATCACCCTTTGCGAGGCCTTCCTTCGCGTCCAGCCTAACTGGGCGCTATGGAAGCGCATTTTCTTCTGCCGCCGTAATGGCTCGCCCAATGTCGCCTATAATATAGGCAGCGTTGTAATTTCTGTTCGGCCCACTATCGACTACTTCGATGTCAAACTCCCTGACTCAGTTCAAGGGTGGCGCAAGAAGTGGTTGTACATTCAGGAGGAGAACCACGGATGTGCTGAAGACAACATCCCTCCTTTCGATGGCGCCGAAAAAATCCTTCGCCGCCGCTCCTGGGACGCATAGGCTACCGAAGAAGAAAAGGCGTCGACAGAAACCTTGATGGCTCGCATCCACGAGTTGCAAAATACTCGCGGCAAAGAGCTGTCGGGTATCCAAATCACGGCTTATTTTCTTAGGACTAGAGTGCAACCGCTTCAGGCTCGCAAATACCCTCTCTGGAAATATGCTGGCGACAAGGACGCAGATCGGCTGTCGGTGGATTTCGAGGTCAAGGACTTAGAAAAACTTGTCCGAAAAATCTCGTCTCTCAGCAAAAAAGATCCTGTCCCTTCTTCTTGTCGTGTAAAACCATTCAGCACCGCCAATCCACTTACCAAGGTAATCTTTATCGATTGTCTTGTTACTGCTTTGCTATCTTTGTTGTAACTCCTTTTCTGATATCTTCCCCTATTTTATTTTTATTTTGTGCAGAACCATCCAGACCTTGTCTCGCTTCCTCCTCTTCCTGAAGGTGGAGAAGTCGAAGAAAGGGCCGTTGTCACTGATGACAACCAAGAGGCCCCCTCTTTTGTGAATGAACCCGTGGATTCTCTAAAATCTACGGGATCTTCTGAAAAAGATACTGCCTCTGAAGGCACTGCGTCGGCACTGTCTCCTCCTCCTGCTGTTTCTCCAAGGAACAAAAGGAAGAGGAATGATGTCGAAGATTCCTGCACCTCCAAAGCCGAAGAAGTTGATCCTTCACATCAGAAGGCAACTTATGATCCCTATCTTGAATCCCTCATCAGCTCGTAAGTCACTTTGATATCCCCTTATTTATGTACTCGAAGATTTTTGTCTTATCTTGCTTTTTGTGCTGTCGATCTTTAATCACAGTGATGACGAGGAAGAAGTACCAACTCTTGACGTGGCTCCTCGAACAACCACGTCACATACTTTAATTGTTTCGGAGACGCCAGTTGAGGGAGAAGAATCCTCGCCTCCTCAACAAAACGTCGTCACCACCACTCCTCCTTCAAGCCCTCTTGCTCCTTCACCAAAAAAGACAAGGGTGGAAACGATCGTGGAGCCTACCCCTCAGTTGGGTAGCTCCTCTAATCCTCTCTTAGATGATGTAAGTTTTTTATTTTCTTGCCCGTTTCTATATTTCCTCTGTTTGCTTCTTTTTGCCTTCATATTTTTCCCGTACCGATGTTTTCTTTCTTTGTTCTTCTTTGATAGCCTATGATCAAAGAGCTTGTTCGCATCGGGTCCCAATTCATTGGGTACCGTGAGTATGCCAGCAAGACTGAAGGTAATAACTTTTTTGCTACCCCTTATTTATAACTTCTTGCTTCTGTTTTTGTCGCAATTTTGACGATTCCTTTCTATTTTGGCAGAGAAACTTGCAGAGGCCAACAAGCTTGTCGACACTCTTGCTCAGAAACTGGAGCAAAGTGAAATGGCTCGCAAGAAGGCTGAACTTGACGCTAGCCAAGCCAAAGCAAAGGCTGATGAAGCCAAGGCAAAAGGTGCTTGTGTCGAAAATCTGCAAAAGAGACTTGAGGATGCCGAAACTGCTTTAAACGAGCACAAGGCCGCGTAGGCTACTCGTGAAAAGGGGATCCTCAAGCGCTTGAACACGCAAAATCGGCGCTTCCTCGGTAACTTTGTCGATCCCTTCTATTTTTCTTAGGACTTGCTTTTTTTTCTTTTTACTTGCTGTCGACCAACATATATTTTCTGTGTCAGGTCAAACAAACCAAGAGTTTGATCTTGAGAATCCCACCAATGATCCTCTCCTTGACGCACTCTCTTATCTGGAATTTCATGGCCAAGAAGTTCGCGAAGGCGTGGTGAATGCTGACGCAGGATTGTCGAAGCTGTTCCCCTACTTCTTCCCGAAGAAAGAGGAGCCCAAGACTTTCCTTGCTCTTGCCAAGGACTTCAATCCACCGGAGGATCTTGGACTGAAGATGCGCCAGGAGAACATGAAGATTGCTGTCGAAACCTTTGTTGCCTTGGTCGGTCGCTGACAGATCGTTGGTTGGATGAAGGTTGGCGACACCGAGCAAATAGAACAAACAAAATGGCGGTCGTTGATCAAGGCAGCCAAGCCCAACACGAAGAAAATCCTGGCCTATCTCGGGATCAAGCCATCTGCAACTCCTAGCTCATCAAGGCCGGAGGTCTAGTTGCATGCCTCTTTTTTTCTTTTCTTTGCTTTCTCTGTTTCTTTTGCCCTTGTCGCCACTTTAGCTTTGGCGACAATTATCCTGGTAGTCCTTTTGGAGAACTTCTTTTGTAATGTCTATGTAAATTTTCTAGAAATCAACGAAATTCCTCCTGGCACTATCATTGATCCTGGGACTTTTCTTTTCCAGTTAATATTTGATAACTATTCGACCAACCCTTGCTCTGCCGATGCTTCACCTGCTGCTTCCTTCTCGAAGAAAATGCTAGTCGATGATAACCCCCTCGAAGGTTCTTCAAGCAAACATTTGTCGGCAGATTTGCAAGAACTTCGACAACAACTTCAGTCCATGAAGAAACAAACTCTGGCAATGATGGAACAATCTCGAAAAGCATCTGAAAAAGAGAAAATCGCTCTTCAACAAGCCAAAGAGGCTCTGGCTGCCAAGGATGCTACTGTGTTGGAGGCTGAGAAAGCCACTACCCGAGAAAATAGCATGCTCGAGCTGATGTCTGAAGCTAGCACAGATATGCTACGTATGTTTTTCCAACCTCACACTGCCTCTTTTTTTGCTTTACTGTGCCTCCCCTTAAATTTCTTGCCTTGTCGCTTAATAGGCTCGGTTCTTGATGCTGCCGCCGAAGACCAAAGAGTGAACGAGAGAACGAATCTTCTCGTCAACCTTTCCCTTAACCATGGGTGTCTGTTCTGGGCCACCCCTGAACGAACCCAGCAAATTGTCAGGGTCCAAGATCGTGCTTGCCAGGTGCGCGAATTTCTCAATTTTTGCACGACAACGTTAACCCTTGTTTACAAGACTTTATTTCCTCGAAATGAGGCTCCCAAAACTCTTCCTGGATTGCTGGAGACTTTTAGAGATGCCCCTCGCATCCATAATTTTGTGCGAGCTCAATTGACTGCCGGAGCAAGGTTCGCCATGATTATGATAAACATTTGCCATCCAAAGTTGGACCTGACAAAGATTGTTGCTGATTGCCTGGCCAAGAAATCACGGCGAAAAAATGACATTGACACAATCAATGAGATGGTAACTCCTGTGGCCGAGTCGATGATGGATGAGCTTCTTCGGATGGATTCAGAATTTTTCGTCAAGGGGACTTATGCTGAACACAAAACAACCAGAGGCTTGTCCATAGATAGTATTTTAGGCCTCGATTGAGCTGTACTATATTGCAAGACATTGTGTCTGTATCTTTTTTTGCTTTCTTTTTTGTTTCCAAAGAAATTTGTTTTACATTGTAAAGTGGTCTATATTGTTGAAGCCCCCGAGCCTTTGGCTAGAGTTTATATTGTTTTGCCATCTCGAAATTTTTTCCTCTTGTCGTAAGAAGATGTCTTTATTTTTCCATCGATAGGTTACAAGCCCCCGAGTATCTTAGTGTCGAAGTTCTATATTTTTGTTGCGAGGTTTTCAGACCAAAGCAATGAGTATACTATATTTATAACTTGTTAGCTTTCGATGTTATATTTGGCGAGGTATTATTGTACCAAGGCGAAATATTTCGGTAAGTCTAATTTATCTATATTGTACTTATTTTGAGATTTGAAGGCGTTAAGCCCCCGAGCGTGTCGAAGAATAAGAAGTATATCTCCACTATCTTTAATATATTGCAGCACCGTGAGCCCGCCTCATTAAAAACCTTTCCGGCCCCACTCGGTGCCCCGAAAAGGAAAAGAGTGCGTCTGAAAACTCGCGGGCGTTTCAGTACATTGTATTTTTACAGAGGAGGACTATATTTCGACTCTAGGCGTAGAACCGCCTGAGCTGCGCCACGTTCCAAGGGTTTTTCTCGGGAGCCCCTGTCTTCTTGTCCTTGATCCTGTATGCTCCTCCGTCGATGACTTCCGTGACGACGTAAGGGCCTAGCCACGGTGATTCGAGCTTTTCGGTGCTTTTTTGATTTAACCGCAAGACCAAATCCCCGACCTGGAAAGATCTGGGTCTTAACCGTCGACTGTGATAGTTTTTGAGGTCCTGCTGGTATTTGGTGACTCGTGAAAGTACTTCATCTCGGGCTTCATCGAGTGCATCCATATCATCCTCCCGAGCTTTTTGTGATGTTTCTTGGTCATACTCTGTTACTCTTGGAGAATCATGCTCTATTTCAATTGGTAATACAGCTTCGGCTCCGTGGATGAGAAAAAACAGAGTTTCTTGTGTCGCCGTATTTGGTGTTGTTCGGATGCTCCACAAAACACTTGGCAATTCCTCTGGCCAGGTATGTCGAGCTTTTTCAAGCGGTCCTAGCAGGCGCTTTTTGATGCCGTTGCAGATGATGCCATTGGCTTTCTCGACTTGGCCATTGGTTTGCGGGTGCCCAACTGACGCAAAGTGCAATTTAATGCCTACTTCTGCGCAGTACTCCTTGAATTCCTTGGATGTAAAGTTTGAACCGTTATCTGTAACAATGCTATGAGGCACTCGAAACCGAAAAACGAGGTCTTTCACAAACTTTACTGCCGACGCTGCATCTGGTGAATTTATTGGCTTCGCTTCTACCCACTTGGTGAATTTGTCGACAGCGACCAGCAGGTACTCATATCCTCCTGGCGAAGCTTTGTGCAACTTGCCCACCATATCAAGTCCCCATTGGGCAAAGGGCCACGACAATGGTATTGGTGTTAATTCTGCCGCTGGAGAGTGAGGTTTTGCGGCAAATCTTTGGCACGCATAGCAGGTTCGTACTATTTCCTTGGCATCCTTGATTGCTGTCAACCAATAAAATCCTGCCCAAAAAACCTTGGCTGCAATGGCTCAACTACTTGCGTGGTGGCCACATATTTCTTCGTGTATATCCTTCAGAATTATTCTTCCTTCTTCGGGTGTAACACACCTTTGCAAGACGCCTGAAATACTTCGCTTGTATAACTCCCCTTTGACCACTGTGAAAGCTTTGGATCGTCGAATAACTCGCCTTGCCTCAACTGGATCGTCGGGTATTTCTTTCCTGAGGATATATGATATATATGCTTGCATCCAAGGAACTTGTACCATCATCACAAGCTCTTGGTCCTCTTCGTCTTCCTTGGTTTCTTTGAGGGGCGCCGAAGTTTTTTCTTCCTTTGCTTTTTTCTGCACCTTTTTTGGCTTCGTGGATCTCTCCGCTATTTCTTCCCAAAATACTCCTGGCGGGATTGGGAGGCACTGTGACCCGATGTTTGCGAGAACGTCGGCTTCATCATTGCTCAATCTACTGATGTGATTTACCTCGCACCCATCAAACAGCTTCTCGAGCTCATTGTACACCTCCTTGTATGCCATCATGCTATCATTGACTGCGTCACATTGGTTCATAACTTGCTGAGCCACCAATTGTGAGTCGCCAAAGATTTTTAATCGAGTTGCACCGCAAGCTTTCGCCATCTTCATCCCGTGTATGAGGGCTTCATATTCTGCTTCATTGTTGGATGCGTTAGGGAACGTCATCCGGAGGACGTATTTTAACTTGTCGCCTTCAGGTGATATAAGTACCACTCCTGCGCCAGCTCCTTCTACTCTCTTGGACCCATCGAAGTTCATGGTCCAAGTTCTCGACAAATCTGGGGGTCCTGTGTTTTGCAGCTGATACGTCTCCGACGTATCGATAATTTCTTGTGTTCCATGCCACATTATTGATGATATCTACATGTTTTATGCACACTTTATGTCATATTCGTGCATTTTCTGGAACTAACCTATTAACAAGATGCCGAAGTGCCAGTTCCTGTTTTCTGCTGTTTTTGGTTTCAGAAATCCTAGTAACGAAATATTCTCGGAATTGGACGAAATCAACGCCCAGGTTCCTATTTTTCCCAGAAGCATCCAGAACACCCGAGAGCCGCCAGAGGGAAGCCCTGGGGGCCCCACACTACACCCTGGCGCGGCCAGAGGGGGGGCCGCGCCGCCCTATGGTGTGGTGGCCCCAGGCCCCCTCCGAGGCTGCCCTTCCGCCTATTTAAAGCCTCCGTCGCGAAAACCCTATCACGTTCGACGAAACCCACAGAAACCTTCCAGAGCCGCCGCCATCGCGAAGCCAAGATCTGGGGGACAGGAGTCTCTATTCCGGCACGCCGCCGGGACGGGGAAGTGCCCCCGGAAGGCTCCTCCATCGACACCACCGCCATCTCCATCAATGCTGCTGTCTCCCATGAGGAGGGAGTAGTTCTCCATCGAGGCTCGGGGCTGTACCGGTAGCTATGTGGTTAATCTCTCTCCTATGTACTTCAATACAATGATCTCATGAGCTGCTTTACATGATTGAGATCCATATGATGAGCTTTGTATCGCTACTAGTTGTGTGCTACTCATGTGATGTTATTAAAGTAGTCTATTCCTCCTGCATGGTGTAAAGGTGACTAGTGTGTGCACCATGTGGTTCTTGTCGTAGGCTATGATCATGATCTCTTGTAGATTGTGGAGTTAATTATCATTATGATAGTATTGATGTGATCTATTCCTCCTTCATAGTGTAATGTGGGCAGTGTGTGCACTATGTTAGTTCTTGGTTTATTTTGCAATGATCTATTATGCTCTAAGGTTATTTAAATATGAACATTATTGTGGAGCTTGTTAACTCCGGCATTGAGGGTTCGTGTAATCCTACGCAATGTGTTCATCATCCAACAAAAGAGTGTATGAAGCACATATGAGAAAGAGTTATTTATTATGCGATCAATGTTGAGAGTGTCCACTAGTGAAAGTGTAATCCCTAGGCCTTGTTCCTAAATACTGCTATCGCTGCTTGTTTACTGTTTTACTGCGTTACTACTGCTGCAATACTACCACCATCAACTACACGCCAGCAAGCTATTTTCTGGCACCGTTGCTACTGCTCATATATATTCATACCACCTGTATCTCACTATCTCTTCGCCGAACTAGTGCACCTATTGTATTAGGTGTGTTGGGGACACAAGAGACTTCTTGCTTTGTGGTTGCAGGGTTGCATGAGAGGGATATCTTTGACCTCTTCCTCCCTGAGTTCGATAAACCTTGGGTGATCCACTTAAGGGAAAACTTGCTGCTGTTCTACAAACCTCTGCTCTTGGAGGCCCAACACTGTCTACAGGAAAAGGAGGGGGGCGTAGACATCAAGCTATTTTCTGGCGCCGTTGCCGGGGAGGAAAGGTAAAAGGTACTCACACTCCGGATCTCGGCTACTAAGCTATTTTCGCCGTTGTAAGTACTCAAAGCTATTTCCTTTAGATCCTGCAATTGCATCTTTTTGTTTCTTGTTTACACTAGTTTGGCATAATGGACAAGAATGATCTTCTTATTCTATTTCCTGATTTAAAACATGGATTGTTTGATGCGAAAATTAAAAAACCTATGGAATCTTATTTGCATGCTGGTAGTAATATTAGTATGAATGCTTTGAACACCATTGTTGATAATGATATAGAAAGTTCTAAGCTTGGGGAAGCTGGTTTTCATGATCTTTTTAGTCCCCCAAGCATTGAGGAGAAAATTTTCTTTGATGATACTTTGCCTCCTATTTATGATGATTATAATGATAGTGGTCTTTTGGTGCCACCTACTATGGAGAGTAAATTTTGTTGTGATTATACTATGCCTCCTACACTTGATGAGAATAATAATGATAGCTACTTTGTTGAATTTGCTCCCACTATTGCTAATAAAATTGATTATGCTTATGTGGAGAGTAATAATTTTATGCATGAGACTCATGATAAGAATGCTTTATGTGATAGTTATATTGTTGAGTTTGCTCATGATGCTACTGAAAGTTATTATGAGAGAGGAAAATATGGTTGTAGAAATTTTCATGTTACTAAAACACCTCTCTATGTGCTGAAATTTTTGAAGCTACACTTGTTTTATCTTCCTATGCTTGTTACTTTGCTCTTCATGAACTTGTTTGTGTACAAGATTCCTTTGCATAGGAAGCATGTTAGACTTAAAGTTGTTTTGAATTTGCCTCTTGATGCTCTCTTTTGCATCAAATACTATTTCTTGCGAGTGCATCATTAAAACTGCTGAGCCCATCTTAATGGCTATAAAGAAAGAACTTCTTGGGAGATAACCCATGTGTTATTTTGCTACAGTACTTTGTTTTTATTTTGTGTCTTGGAAGTTGTTTACTACTGTAGCAACCTCTCCTTATCTTAGTTTTGTGTTTGGTTGTGCCAAGTGAAGCCTCTAATCGAAGGTTGATACTAGATTTGGATTTCTGCGCAGAAACAGATTTCTATCTGTCACGAATCTGGGCTGTTTTCTCTGTAGGTAACTCAGAAAAATATGCCAATTTACGTGAGTGATCCTCAGATATGTACGCAACTTTCATTAGTTTTGAGTTTTCTAATCTGAGCAACAGAAGTATTTATTAAAAATTCGTCTTTACGGACTGTTCTGTTTTGACAGATTCTGCCTTTTATTTCGCATTGCTTCTTTCGCTGTGTGGGTTGGATTTCTTTGTTCCATTACCTTCCAGTAGCTTTGAGCAATGTCCAGAAGTGTTAAGAATGATTGTGTCACCTCTGAACATGTGAGTTTTTGATTATGTACTAACCCCTCTAATGAAGTTTATGAGAAGTTTGGTGTGAAGGAAGTTTTCAAGGGTCAAGAGAGGAGGATGATACACTATGATCAAGAAGAGTGAAAGCTCTAAGCTTGGGGATGCCCCGGTGGTTCACCCCTGCATATATCAAGAAGACTCAAGCGTCTAAGCTTGGGGATGCCCAAGGCATCCCCTTCTTCATTGACAACATTATCAGGTTCCTCCCCTGAAACTATATTTTTATTCCATCACATCTTATGTGCTTTGCTTGGACCCCGGTCCATTCTTTTAATCGAATACAATCAACTGCAATACTCGTTCTACTGTTCTCTGCAAACAATCATCATCCAAACTATACATCTAATCCTTTGTTACAGCAAGCCGGTGAGATTGACAACCTCACTGTTACGTTGGGACAAAGTACTTTGGTTGTGTTGTGCAGGTTCCACGTTGGCGCCGGAATCCCTGGTGTTGCGCCGCACTACACTCCGCCGCCATTAACCTTCAACGTGCTTCTTGGCTCCTACTGGTTCGATAAACCTTGGTTTCTTACTGAGGGAAAACTTGCCGCTGTACGCATCACACCTTCCTCTTGGGGTTCCCAACGAACGCGTGCTGTACGCGTATCACTAGGCTCGCACATCAAGACTTTCTACTCGGCTAAAGGGACGACGGAGCATGGATAAAACCACCGCCTTTATTCAAGCACATCCATGTCCGGTAGTCGTCACCCTGCATTTGGAGCATTGTGTCTATGTCACTGTTTGATGGCTGATAGCCGGCATAGAACCCCCCCGCGCTTATAATGACATCTTGAAAGATGATTTCACAAAACTCTACTTGGATGCGAAAGAACTTTTGCTTGATGTCGTCGTCCCGGATCCGCGACAAGCCGTTGCCCCAGTCTCTGAGATGCTCAGGCAGCGTAAGCTGCTGCTGGTCTCGTATGAACGCCTCCATGTGGTGGAGGGCGTAGTAGGCATCCTTATTACTAGAAGGCTGCTTCTTGACGCAGGGGAAATTTGTTATGTGCTTGAACACGTGCTTCCCGTACCTACGATTTGGCCACTCCATGATGCATTTAGCTTTGATGTAGCCATTGAGAGCATCATCAAGTACAACCTTGACATTCGTGTAGTCCATGCTTGACTTACTATCCACATCGAAGTATGTGGACATGGAATATTTCGGGGTTATGAAGATGAGTGTGCAGGTATTGTCTCTGCGTAGAACACATAATGTTTAAGAACAGGACGATAGAAATCTAAAAAAATCACGTGTTAAGACCAGTGAGGAGATGACTTACTCGGGAAATACAGGAAGGAGGAGGTTGTACTTCTTCTGGTTCGCTAGAAAGAAGCCTTTGAGGTAATCAGACGCCACTTTCCAGTCACGGCGCTGGCCAAGTGGACGGCACGCATGTAGAAGGGGTCGGCTATCGCGAAGCCCGGGGTCTTGTCTCTAATGATCCACATCGCCTTACTGATCGAGTATAGGCGAACGAAGGTGTAGTGCAGCGGATAACTGTTCAACATGGTGAAGATGTCATCATACTGATGTCCACGCACGCTTCTATTCTTGTAGACAGTGTTGGGCCTCCAAGAGCAGAGGTTTGTAGAACAGCAGCAAGTTTCCCTCAAGTGAATCACCCAAGGTTTATCAAACTCAGGGAGGTAGAGGTCAAAGAAATCCCTCTCAAGCAACCCTGCAATTAAGATACAAGAAGTCTCTTGTGTCCCCAACACACCTAATACACTTGTAAGATGTATAGGTGCACTAGTTCGGCGAAGACATAGTGAAATACAAGTAATATGGATGATTATAAGTAGTAATTCCAATCTGAAATAAAATGGCAGCAAGCAAACATGTAGCAGAACTTGTTGGAAACGGTGTTTCAATGCTTAGAAATAAGGCCTAGGGATCATACTTTCACTAGTGGACACTCTCAACAATGATCACATAATTGAATAAAGCTACTCTTAAACACTCTCTTGTTGGATAACAAACACCATTCATTGTGTAGGGATACAAAAGCACACCTCAAGCCGGAGTAAACAAGCTCCACAACATCATAAAGGAATCACACACGATGCGCACACTGTCACCATCACACCGTGGAGAGTGACTCCGGAGTTCATATTAAAGTAACCTCTAGAGTGCATAATAGACAAGAGCAACATCTACATATTCAACTAGATTACAAAACTTCACTTGTGCTACTCTGAATTACTCTCCTGTTGGAATCACTAATCATCACATAGTGGCTACGAAAGCTCCACTCAAAGTTCATCAAGTACTTGACAAACACCACTCATAGGGATATCCTCATCAAATCATAATCCAAGATAATACCATTGCAATTTAGACCGAGTACTAACATAGCATATACACTGTCAACAATAGCTATGAAAGGGGGAATAGATCACATCAATACTATCATAGTAATAGTTAATTTCATAATCCACAAGAGATTACAATCATAGCCTACGCCAAGTACTACATGATACACACGCTGTCCTTTTACATCATGGAGGAGGAATAGACTACTTTAATAACATCACTAGAGTAGCACATAGATTAATAGTGATACAAAGCTCATGATCACATAAAGATCACACCATGGGAGAGAGAGATGAACCACATACATAGCTACCGGTAGAGCCCTCGGCCTCGGGGGAGAACTACTCCCTCCACATAGCTACGTTATCTCTACCAGCAAGGTAGATCATCCCTCTTCTCTTTTGTTTACACATGTACTTTAGGTTTATTTATGGATGACACTCCTCCCAACCTTTTTCTTTCACAAGCCATGGCCAACAAAATCCTCGGGTGCCTTCCAACATTTCACATACCATGGAGGAGTGTCTATTTGCAAAATTAAGTTGCTTAGTGATGAATCAGGGCAAAACATGTGAAGAGAATCATTAATGAAAGTTAATTAATTGGGGCTGGGAACCCCGTTGCCAGCTCTTTTTGCAAAATTATTGGATAAGCGGATGAAGCCACTAGTCCATTGATGAAAGTCTGCCCAACAAGATTGAAAGATAAAACACCACATACTTCCTCATGAGCTATAAAACATTGACACAAATAGGAGTAATAAAGTTTTGAATTGTTTAAAGGTAGCACATGGAGTATTTACTTGGAATGGCAGAAAAATGCCACATAGTAGGTAGTTATGGACACAAATGGCATAGGTTTTGGCTCAAGGTTTTGGATGCACGAGAAGCATTCCCTCTCAGTACAAGGCTTTGGCTAGCAAGGTTGTTTGAAGCAAACACAAGTATGAACCAGTACAGCAAAACTTACATAAGAACATATTGCAAGCATTATAAGACTCTACACTGTCTTCCTTGTTGCTCAAACACTTTTACCAGAAAATATCTAGACTTTAGAGACACCAATCATGCAAACCAAATTTCAAAAAGCTCTACGGTAGTTCTCCACTAATAGGTTTAAACCACATGATGCAAGAGCTTAAACATGATCTACTTGAGAGCTCAAAACAATTGCCAAGTATCAAATTATTCAAGACAATATACCAATTACCACATGAAGAATTTTCTGTTTCCTACCAAATAGCAATGAGTGCAGCAACTTTCAACTTTTGCCATGAACATTAAAAATAAAACGAAGAACACAAGTGTTCAAATGAAAAAGTGGAGCGTGTCTCTCTCCCACACAAGCATGATAGGATCCGATTTATTCAGAGAACTAAGATAACAAAACGAAAATAAAAGCACACAGACGCTCCAAGTAAAGCACATAAGATGTGATGGAATAAAAATATAGTTTCACTAGAGGTGACCTGATAAGTTGTTGATGAAGAAGGGGATGCCTTGGGCATCCCCAAGCTTAGATGCTTGAGTCTTCTTGAAATATGTAGGGATGAACCACGGGGGCATCCCCAAGCTTAGACTTTTCACTCTTCTTGATCACATCATATCATCCTCCACTCTTGACCCTTGAAAACTTCCTCCACACCAAACTCAAAACAATCTCATTAGAGGGTTAGTGCATAATCAAAAATTCACATGTTCAGAGAGGACACAATCATTCCCAAAAATTCAGGACATTACCCAAAGCTACTGAAATTTAATGGAGCAAAGAAATCCACTCAAACACAGTAAAGGAGGCAATGTGAAATAAAAGGCAGAATCTGTCAAAACAGAACAGTCCGTAAAGACGAATTTTTTCGAGGCACTTAACATGCTCAGATGAAGAAGCTCAAATTGATTTAAAGTTGCGTACATATCTGAGGATTACTCATGAATTTTCGCAGATTTTTTAGAGTTTCCTACAGAGATATCTACTCAAATTCGTTACAGCTAAAAATCTGTTTCTGCGCAGAAATCCAAATCTAGTATCAACTCTCTATCAAAGACTTTACTTGACACAAAAAACGAAATAAAGTTGATAAGGAGAGGTTGCTACAGTAGTAACAACTTCCAAGACACAACAAAACAGTAGCAAAATAAAAACATGGGTTATCTCCCAAGAAGTGCTTTCTTTGTAGCCATTAAGATGGGCTCAGTAATTTAATGATGCTCTCGCAAGAAATAAGAGTTGAAGAAAAAGGAGCATCAAGAAGCAAATTCAAAACAAATTTAAGCCTAACCCGCTTCCTATGCATAGGAATCTTGTACACAAATAAATTCATGAAGGACAAAGTGACAAGCATAGGAAGATAAAACACGAGTAACTTCAAACTTTTCAGCATGTAGAGAGGTGTTTTAGTACCATGAAAATTTCTACAACCATATTTTCCTCTCTCATAATAATTTCCAATAGCATCATGAACAAACTCAACAATATAACTATCACATAAAACATTCTTATTCACATGCATAAAAGTATCAATACTCTCCACATAAGCATAATCAATTTTATTAGTAATAGTGGGAGTAAAACTATCACAACCATTATTGTAATCATCATAAATTGCAGGCATGGTATAATCATAATAAACTTTATCCTCCATAGTAGGTGGCACCAAAATACCACTATCATTATAATCATCATAAATGGGAGGCAAAGTATCATCAAAGAAAATTTTCCCCTCCATGCTTGGGGGACTAAAAATATCACAATCAGCTTGCCCAAGCTTAAATTCTTCCATAGCATTAGCAATAATAGTGTTCAAAGAGTTCATGCTAATAACATTGCTACAACTATTTTGCAAACAAAGTTCCATGGGTTTTTTAATTTTCTCTTCAAACACCTCATGTCCTAACTCAAGATAAATACTATAAAGATCTCTAATTTTTTTGTTGTTTTCCATTAAGCCTAACTAGTGAAATAAAAACAAGAAACAAAAAGATATAATTGCAGAATCTAAAGGAAATAGCTTCGAGCACTCACACACCGGCAACAGTGCTAGGAAATAGCTTAGTAGTCGGAGGATGTGAATACCTTTTACCTTACCTCCCTGGCAACGGCGCCAGAAAATAGCTTGATATCTACGCACGCTTCTATTCCTGTAGACAGTGTTGGGCCTCCAAGAGCAAAGGTTTGTAGAACAGCAGCAAGTTTCCCTTAAGTGAAGCACCCAAGGTTTATCCGAACTCAGGGAGGTAGAGGTCAAAGATATCCCTCTCAAGCAACCCTGCAATTAAGATACAAGAAGTCTCTTGTGTCCCCAACACACCTAATACACTTGTAAGATGTATAGGTGCACTAGTTCGGCGAAGAGATAGTGAAATACAAGTAATATGGATGATTATAAGTAGTAATTGCAATCTGAAATAAAAATGGCAGCAAGCAAACATGTAGCAGAACTTGTTGGAAACGGTGTATCAATGCTTAGAAATAAGGCCTAGGGATCATACTTTCACTAGTGGACACTCTCAACAATGATCACATAATTGAATAAAGCTACTCTTAAACACTCTCTTGTTGGATAACAAACACCATTCATTGTGTATGGCCACAAAAGCACACCTCAAGCCGGAGTAAACAAGCTCCACAATGTCATAAAGGAATCACACACGATGCGCACACTGTCACCATCACACCGTGGAGAGTGACTCCGGAGTTCATATTAAAGTAACCTCTAGAGTGCATAATAGACAAGAGCAACATCTACATATTTAACTAGATTACAAAACTTCACTTGTGGTACTCTAAATTACTCTCCTATTGGAATAACTAATCATCACGTAGTGGCTACGAAAGCTCCACTCAAAGTTCATCAAGTACTTGACAAACACCACTCATAGGGATATCCTCATCAAATCATAATCCAAGATAATACCATTGCAATTTAGACCGAGTACTAACATAGCATACTGATTTGTCCATTTTGCATCACTATTTTATATTATAATTTACTGTTATTCATTGATATATTTCATATTTAGAGGTGATACTTATGTTATTTCATCTATTTTGCATGTTTCATGGATATTGGAGAATCGCGCACCGGAGTCAGGATTCTGCTGGAAAAAGCGCCGTCAGAATGCAATTTTTCGGAAGATCAACAATTGACGGGAATTATACTGAAAATCCTATTTTTCCAGAAGACGAAGGTAGCCAAAAGGAGGAGCCGAGGAGGGCCGCCATGGGCCCCCCATAGGCCGGCGCGGGCCCTGGCCTGGCCGCGCCGCCATGTGGGGAGGGGGCCCACAGCCCCCTCTGGCCTCCTCTCCTTCGCGTACTTCTTCGTCCTGAAAACCTAAGCTCCAGAGGATAGTCGCAAAGAGTCACAGCCGCCTCTGCGGGGCGGAAAACACCAGAGAGAAAAGAGCTCTCCGGCAGGCTGAAATCTGCCGGAGAAATTCCCTCCCGGAGGGGGAAATCGACGCCATCGTCACCGTCATCGAGCTGGACATCATTGGGATCATCATCACCATCATCTCCATCATCATCACCGCCATCTCCACTGCTGCACCTCGTCACCGCTGTAACAATTAGGGTTGGATCTTGATTGTTTGATAGGGGAAACTCTCCTGGTATTGATTTCTACTTGTTATTGATGCTATTGAGTGAAACCATTGAACCAAGGTTTATGTTCAGATTGTTATTCATCATCATATCACCTCTGATCATGTTCCATATGATGTCTCGTGAGTAGTTCGTTTAGTTCTTGAGGACATGGGTGAAGTCTAAATGTTAGTAGTGAATTATGGTTGAGTAATATTCAATGTTATGATATTTAAGTTGTGGTGTTATTCTTCTAGTGGTGTCATGTGAACGTCGACTACATGATACTTCACCTTTATGGGCCTAGGGGAATACATCTTGTACTCGTTTTCCAATTGCGGGGTTGCCGGAGTGACAGAAACCTGAACCCCCGTTGGTATATCGATGCAGGAGGGATAGCAGGATCTCAGAGTTTAAGGCTGTGGTTAGATTTATCTTAATTACTTTCTTGTAGTTGCAGATGCTTGCAAGGGGTATAATCACAAGTATGTATTAGTCCTAGGAAGGGCGGTGCATTAGCATAGGTTCGCCCACACAACACTTATCAAAACAATGAAGATTAATCAGCTATATGAAGCGAAAGCACTAGACTAAATTCCCGTGTGTCCTCAAGAACGTTTGGTCATTATAAGTAATCAAACCGGCTTGTCCTTTGTGCTAAAAAGGATTGGGCTACTCGCTGCAATTGTTACTCTCGCATTTTACTTACTCGTACTTTATTCATATGTTACATCAAAACCCCCTGAATACTTGTCTATGAGCATTTACAGTGAATCCTTCATCGAAACTGCTTGTCAACACCTTCTGCTCCTCGTTGGGTTCGACACTCTTATTTATCGAAAATACTACGATACACCCCCTATACTTGTGGGTCATCAAGACTATTTTCTAGCACCGTTGCCGGGGAGTGAAGCGCTATTGGTAAGTGGAATTGGTAAGGGAAACTTTTACTGTTCGTGCTGATTTTATTTCTGCATGCTGCTATAATTCATTATGGAAAGATCCTCTCTTGAATTTTTGTTTGGAAAATCTACTAGTACTGCAAAGGTAGTGGATGAGGTGCCAGGTGAGAAAGAGGTTCCATACAAAATACCTATGGAAATTATTGAACGTGTTGTGGATAACCGCTATGAAGGGGATGGAACTATCCATCCTGGTGATCATTTACTGTTCTTACATGAATTATGCGGTTTATTCAAGTGTGCATGTATTGCAATGGATGAAGTTAGGAAGAAACTATTCTCTATATCGCTGTCTGGTAAAGCGGCGCATTGGTATAAATTGCTGAAGAATGGGGATTCTCTTGAATGGAATGATATTGTGCCCCTATTTTATTCTGAATTCTATCCTCCAAGTGAAATTCACAAAGACCGGAACCGCATATATAATTTCTGGCCTCATGATGGAGAGAGTATTGCCCAAGCGTGGGGGAGATTGAAGTCTTTAATGCTCAAATGCCCCATTCATGAGCTTCCTGGTAATATTATCATTGATAATTTCTATGCAAGACTTTCTTTTCAAGATAAGACCTTGCTGGAAACTTCTTGTTCTGGATCATTTACACACAACAAAGAGTTTAAAAGGGACCTTCTTGACCGGATTCAGGAGAATACTGAAGGATGGGAGAACGACAAAGATAGAGAGTCAGGTATAAATTATGATTATAAATGCATTGAAGCTTTTATGGATACTGATAAATTTCGTAATATGAGTGCTACTTATGGTCTTGATTCTCAAGTTGTTGCAAATCTTTATAAAGCTTTTGCCTCTCATTATGAATTGCCTAAGAAGAATTTTGATAAGTATCATGAACCGTATAAAGATAAAATTGATTCATCTATAAATAAATGTGTTGTAATTGAAACTGTTGATCATGTTCTTCCTGAAGCTTATATTGAAAAAACTCCTTTCCCTACTAAAATGAAGGAGTATTCTGTTATAAATAGTGTGGTTAATAAAAGTGCAAAGAAACCTATAGAACCTGAAGAGCAAATAGGTTGAACCTGCTATTGCAATAGTTAAAGATCTTGTGACTGACAATGTGGAAGATGGTCATATTATTTTCTGTGAAGATGCTTCTAATATTGTTTCACATCCTAATAAGTCTAGGAAAACCAGTGTTCCTATGCTGTCTGTTAGAATTGGTGATCATTGTTATTATGGTTTATGCGATATTGGTGCAAGTATTAGTGCTATTCCTTATGAGCTTTACACGGAGATCATGCATGAAATTGGTTCTTGTGAACTTGAAGATATTGATGTGGTTATTTGGCTAGCTAATAGAGAAACTATCTCTCCAATTGGTATTGTTCGAGATGTGGAAGTTCTATGTGGTAAGATTAAATATCCTGCTGACTTTTTGGTACTTGGTTCTGCTGCTAGTAAGCATTGTCCTATCATTTTTGGTAGACCTTTTCTAAATACTTGTTGAGCTGTTATAGATTGCAAGAAAGAGAAAATTGTGACTAAATTTGCTGGTGAATCTTATGAGTTTAATTTCTCTAAATTTGCCAAAACTCCTTAAAAAGCTGATTTGCCTAATAATGATTTTAGAGTTGAACAGTGTGCATCTATTGCTCTTGCTACTAATAATCCTTTGCAGCAACATTTGGAGAATAGTGAGAGTGAAGTCTTTAGGGAAGAAAGAAATGAGCTTGATGAAATTTTCCTTCGTCAACCTATTCTTAAACATGATTTGCCGGTAGAAGATCTAGGTACAACACCACCACCAAAGGAAGATCTTGTTTTTGATTTAAAACCATTGCCTGATAATCTTAAATATGCTCATATTGATGATAAGAAAATATATCCTGTTATTATTAGTTCTAAGCTTTCAGAGTTTGAGGAAGAAAGGTTATTGGAAATATAGAAGAAAAACCAAGGAGCTATTGGCTATACTCTTGATGACTTGAAGGGGATCTATTTGCCAACATGCCATTAATATGGAAGATGATGCAAAGCCTGTTGTTGAACATCAGCGTTGTCTAATTCCTAAGATGAAGGATGTGGTAAGAAATGAGGTATTAAAACTTCTTGAAGCTGGTATTATATATCCTATTGCTGATAGTAGATGGGTTAGTCCTGTGCATTGTGTTCCTAAGAAGGGAGGAATGACTATTGTACCTAATGATAATGATGAGCTCATCCCTCAAAGAGTTGTTGTAGGGTATAGAATGTGCATTGATTATCGAAAAGTTAATAAGGTTACTAAGAAAGATCATTACCCTTTAACTTTTATTGATCAAATGTTAGAAAGGTTATCTAAAAATACTCATTTTTGCTTTCTTGATGGTTATTCTGGGTTTTCACAAATTGCTGTTAAAACTAAGGATCAAGAGAAAACCACTTTCACTTGTCCCTATGGAACTTATGCTTATAGACGCATGCCTTTTGGTTTACGTAATGCTCCTGCTACTTTTCAAAGATGCATGTCTGCTATTTTTCATGGCTTTTGCGAGAATATTGTAGAGGTATTCATGGATGATTTTTCTGTCTATGGGAATTCTTTTGATAATTGCTTGCGAAACCTCGATAAAGTTTTGCAGAGATGTGAAGAAACTAACCTTGTTCTTAATTGGGAGAAATGCCACTTTATGGTTAATGAAGGAATTGTATTGGGACATAAAATTTCCGAGAGAGGTATTGAAGTTGATAGAGCTAAAGTTGAAGCAATTGAGAAGATGCCTTATCCTAGGGATGTTAAAGGTATTCATAGTGTTCATGGTCATGCTGGGTTTTATAGGAGATTCATTAAAGATTTCTCCAAGATTTCAAAACCTCTTACTAATATTCTTCAAAAAGATGTACCTTTTGTTTTTGATGATGATTGTTGATACGTCTCCGACGTATCGATAATTTCTTATGTTCCATGCCACATTATTGATGATATCTACATGTTTTATGCACACTTTATGTCATATTCGTGCATTTTCTGGAACTAACCTATTAACAAGATGCCGAAGTGCCAGTTGCTGTTTTCTGCTGTTTTTGGTTTCAGAAATCCTAGTAAGGAAATATTCTCGGAATTGGACGAAATCAACGCCCAGGGTCCTATTTTGCCACGAAGCTTCCAGAAGACCGAAGAGTCAACGAAGTGGGGCCACGAGGTGGCCAGGAGGGCAGGCGGCGCGGCCCAAGCCCTGGCCGCGCCGGCCTGTCTCCTAGGCCCCTCGCGTCGCCCCCTGACCTACCCTTCCGCCTACTTAAAGCCTTCGTCGTGAAACCCCCAGTACCGAGAGCCACGATACGGAAAACCTTCCAGAGACGCCGCCGCCGCCAATCCCATCTCGGGGGATTCAGGAGATCGCCTCCGGCACCCTGCCGGAGAGGGGATTCATCTCCCGGAGGACTCTACGCCGCCATGGTCGCCTCCGGAGTGATGTGTGAGTAGTCTACCCCTGGACTATGGGTCCATAGCAGTAGCTAGATGGTTGTCTTCTCCTCATTATGCTTAATTGTCGGGTCTTGTGAGCTGCCGAACATGATCAAGATCATCTATCTGTAATTCTATATGTTGTGTTTGTTGGGATCCGATGAATAGAGAATACCATGTTATGTTGATTATCAATTTATATCTATGTGTTGTTTATGATCTTGCATGCTCTCCGTTATTAGTAGAGGCTCTGGCCAAGTTTTTACTCTTAACTTCAAGAGGGGGTATTTATGCTCGATAGTGGGTTCATGTCTCCGTGAATCTGGGGAAGTGACAGAAATCTCTAAGATTATGGATGTGCTGTTGCCACTAGGGATAAAACATTGATGCTATGTCCGAGGATGTATTTATTGATTATATTACGCGCAATACTTAATGCAATTGTCTGTTGTTAGCAACTTAATACTGGAGGGGGTTCGGATGATAACCTGAAGGTGGACTTTTTAGGCATAGATGCATGCTGGATAGCGGTCTATGTACTTTGTTGTAATGCCCAATTAAATCTCACTATACTCATCATAATATGTATGTGCATGGTCATGCCCTCTTTATTTGTCAATTGCCCAACTGTAATTTGTTCACCCAACATGCTGTTTATCTTATGGGAGAGACAACTGTAGTGAACTGTGGACCCCAGTCCAATTCTCTATACTGAAATACTGTTCTACTGTTTTCTGCAAACAATCATCTTCCACACTATACATCTAATCCTTTGTTACAGCAAGCCGGTGAGATTGACAACCTCGCTATTTCGTTGGGGCAAAGTACTTGGTTTGTGTTGTGCAGGTTCCACCTTAGCGCCGGAATCCCTGGTGTTGCGCCGCACTACATCTCGCCACCATCAACCTTCACGTGCTTTTTTACTCCTACTGGTTCGATAAACCTTGGTTTCTACTGAGGGAAACTTGCCGCTGTGCGCATCACACCTTCCTCTTGGGGTTCCCAACGGACGCGTGTCGAACGAAAAGACAATACATCAACCACGCGCATCAAGCAAATTTCTGGCGCCGTCGCCGAGGAGATCAAGACACGCTGCAAGGGGAGTCTCCACATCCCAATCTCTTTACTTTGTTTTTTTCTTGCTTAGTTTTATTTACTACTTTGTTTGCTGCATTAAATCAAAATACAAAAAAATTAGTTGCTAGTTTTACTTTATTTGCTATCTTGTTTGCTATATCAAAAACACAAAAAAATTAGTTACTCGCATTTACTTTATCTAGTCTATCTTATTTACTACTGCTAAAATGGGTACTCCTGAAAATACTAAGTTGTGTGACTTCACAACCACAAATAATAATGATTTCTTATGCACACCTTTTGCTCCACCTGCTACTACAGCAGAATTCTTTGAAATTAAAGCTGCTTTACTAAATCTTGTTATGCGAGAGCAATTTTCTGGTGTTAGTTCTGATGATGCTGCTGTCCATCTCAATAATTTTGTTGAACTATGTGAAATGCAAAAGTATAAAGATGTAGATGGTGACATTATAAAATTAAAATTGTTCCCTTTCTCATTAAGAGGAAGAGCTAAAGATTGGTTGCTATCTCTGCCTAAGAATAGTATTGATTCATGGACTAAATGCAAGGATGCTTTTATTGGTAGATATTATCCCCCTGCTAAAATTATATCTTTGAGAAGTAGCATAATGAATTTTAAACAATTGGATACTGAGCATGTTGCACAAGCATGGGAAAGAATGAAATATTTGGTTAAAAATTGCCCAACCCATGGACTGACTACTTGGATGATCATCCAAACCTTTTATGCAGGACTGAATTTTTTTTCGCGGAACCTATTGGATTCAGCTGCTGGAGGTACCTTTATGTCCATCACTCTTGGTGAAGCAACAAAGCTTCTTGATAATATGATGATTAATTACTCTGAATGGCACACGGAAAGAGCTCCACAAGGTAAGAAGGTAAATTCTGTCGAAGAAACCTCTTCCTTGAGTGATAAGATTGATGCTATTTTGTCTATGCTTGTGAACGGTAGGCCTAATGTTGATCCTAATAATGTTCCATTAGCGTCATGGGGTGCTCAAAAAGAATATGTTGATGTGAATTTCATTAAAAATAACAATTATGATAATTCTAGGCCATATCCTGCTAATGGTAACTCTTATGGTAGATACGCTTCACCTAATGAGGAAAAGATGTTAGAAATTGAAAGATCCACCAAGAACTTTATGCAATCACAATATGAGCAAAATAAATTGTTTACTAAAACTATGAATGAGCAATCTACCTTGTTGAAGAATATAGGAAATCAACTTGAAAATTTGAATATGGAGATCTCTGGGTTACAAACTAAACTTGCAAATGCTGAAAACCGAATCTCATACATGTCTGCATCACAATCTTCTTTAATTAATAAAATGGCTGCTAAACCTGAGGATATAGATAATAAAATTACTACTACAGCAAATGCCATCCAAGTTAGAATTAATGAGAATATAAGATTGATGGCCGAATTGCGTGCTAGGTGGGAAAGAGAAGAAAATGAAAAAGAAGATAATATAGCTAAAGTTTGGACTATTACCACCACTAGTATTGCTAATGCTTCACATGTTGCTGCACCTCCTACTATTAATGGTAAAATAATTGGTGGTGGCAATGTTTCCACTTCCAATGTAAAGCGCGAAAAACTGCACAAATCGCTAAAGCTGAAACTGCCTGTGATAAAACTGCTGAATTTTTTTCCAACATTGGGGATGATGATCCCATTGCTTTAGATTATAATGGTTTGAATTTTGATGATTGCCACATCTCTAAAGTTATAAAGTTCTTACAAAAACTTGCTAAGAGTCCTAATGCTAGTGCTATAAACTTGGCTTTCACGAAACATATTACAAATGCTCTCATAAAAGTTAGAGAAGAGAAATTAGAACGCGAAGCTTCTATTCCTAGGAAGCTAGAGGATGGTTGGGAGCCCATCATTAAGATGAAGGTCAATGATTTTGATTGTAATGCTTTATGTGATCTTGGTGCAAGTATTTCTGTTATGCCTAAGAAAATCTATAATATGCTTGACTTGCCACCACTGAAAAATTGTTATTTGGATGTTAATCTTGCTGATCATTCTACAAAGAAACCTTTGGGGAAAGTTGATAATGTTCGCATTACCGTTAAAAATAACCTTGTCCCCGTTGATTTTGTTGTCTTGGATATTGAATGCAATGCATCTTGTCCCATTATATTGGGAAGACCTTTTCTTCGAACTGTTGGTGCTATCATTGATATGAAGGAAGGTAATATTAAATATCAATTTCCTCTCAAGAAAGGTATGGAACACTTCCCTAGAAAGAGAATGAAGTTACCTTTTGATTCTATTATTAGAACAAATTATGATGTTGACACTTCGTCTCTTGATAATACTTGATACACACTTTCTGCGCCTAGCTGAAAGGCGTTAAAGAAAAGCGCTTATGGGAGACAACCCATGTTTTTACTACAGTACTTTGTTTTTATTTTGTGTCTTGGAAGTTGTTTACTACTGTAGCAACCTCTCCTTATCTTAGTTTAGTGTTTTGTTGTGCCAAGTAAAGTCGTTGATAGTAAGGTTCATACTAGGTTTGGATTACTGCGCAGAAACAGATTTCTTTGCTGTCACGAATCTGGGCAAAATTCTCTGTAGGTAACTCAGAAAATTATGCCAATTTACGTGAGTGATCCTCAGATATGTACGCAACTTTCATTCAATTTGAGAATTTTCATTTAAGCAAGTCTGGTGCCTCAATAAAATTCGTCAATACGAACTGTTCTGTTTTTGACAGATTCTGCCTTTTATTTCGCATTGCCTGTTTTGTTATGTTCGATGGATATTTTGATTCCATTGAATTTCAGTAGCTTTGTGAAATGTCCAGAAGTGTTAAGATGATTATGTCACCTCTGAACATGTATATTTTTATTGTGCACTAACTCTCTAATGAGTTGTTTTGAGTTTGGTGTGGAGGAAATTTTCAAGGATCAAGAGAGGGAGATGATACAACATGATCAAGGAGAGTGAAAGCTCTAAGCTTGGGGATGCCCCGGTGGTTCACCCCTGCATATATCAAGAAGACTCAAGCGTCTAAGCTTGGGGATGCCCAAGGCATCCCCTTCTTCATCGACAACATTATCAGGTTCCTCCCCTGAAACTATATTTTTATTCCATCACATCTTATGTGCTTTGCTTGGAGCGTCGGGTTGTTTTTGTTTTTGTTTTGTTTGAATAAAATGGATCCTAGCATTCTTTATGTGGGAGAGAGACACACTCCGCTGTAGCATATGGACAAGTATATCCTTAGGCTTTACTCATAATATTCATGGCAAAGTTTCTTCTTCGTTAAATTGTTGTATGGTTGGAAACGGGAAATGTTGCATGTGGTAGTTTATAATAAAATACTTGTAGAACATTGAGCTTTGATAACTTGATTCTTTGCAAATGTTTTGAGGTATTTAGATGGTAAGGCTTACTGGATAAATAAGTTAAAATTAGTAGTGGATTGTTGTCTTTAAGCTTGTGCCGTACTACAAACTCTATTTAAATAGTTGAAGGCGTAGTTGGACTTGATAGCTTTCCATGTCTGAGAGTTCATCATAATAACTAAGTTGTGCTGAAGGTCGAGGGAGCTAGCGGGGTACTTGTGCCACCGTGAACGGCCCTCCTTGGAGTAAATTTTAATCATGCTCTTAATGATGAACCTGCTAGTTGTTTGCAATAAGCTTGTGAGTTCTTTTTGACTAATGTTAAGCTACGGTTTTTGGCACTTCCACCATCCAAATTTGCTAGCCTCTTCGGTACTGTGCATTGCCTTTTGCTCACATTGAGAATTGTGCATACTTCGCCGGTACATCCAAACCCGTGGGAGAACTTTCTCTTGTTCTCCTACACATAAGCCCATACATCTCCTCAAAACAGCCACCATACCTACCTACCACAGCATTTCCATAGCTGTTCCGAGATATATTGCCATGCAACATCCATTTTTACATTACATGCCATGTTGTCATTTATTATTTATATATTGCTTTGCATGATCATATACAGCTGATGTGTGGTTTACCCATGTTACGCTAGATCATTGCACATCTGCTACTGGCAGAGGCATACATTTTCATACATCATGTTTCATTCATTATGAGTTATTTGTACCAAAAAGTGTGTTGTCATATTAGGATGTTGCCCCTAAAAATGAAAAGAGCCGTGGAGGCCATCAAAAAGAAAAGAAAAATAAAGAAGAAAGAAAAAAAATGAAAAGAAAGAAAAAAAAGAAAAAGAAAGAAAAAAAAAGAGAGAATAAAGAAAAAGGGGGCAGCATTACTATCTTTTATCCACACTTGTGCTCATGTTTTAGCACCCGCATTATTCATAGTCATCATTTGTGCTCATGTTTAGCACCTACATTCATATGAGAGAGTTTTCATGTTTTACTAGTATAACTATGTGGGGAATTTACACTATAGAACTTGGGTTGTATATTCCAATGATGAGCCTCCTCAAAAGTGCTCTAGGTCTTCGTGAGCAACCAAGTTGGATGCACCCCCACTAGTTCCATTGGAGAGCTTTCATACACATATAGCTCTATGTGCATCCGTTGCATGGCAATCACTACTCCTTGCATAGCATCGATCATAAGGCTTCCTCTTGTCTAATGGTCATTTACAGCTTTGCAAGCCTTTCTTCCATTTGGCCTTCCAAACCCCCATTAACGTTCTTTATGCCATAACATCCTGGTGCCAATACCAAATGCTTGCGCTCACCGGTTGAGTAGACTTCGAAATAGTTGATTCATGACGTTCATGTTTATGTTTACTTGACTGAATCCTTCTTTTGTTGTGAAAATTTACTTGATGCTTGGAATGAAGGATAGAACGTCTATGCTGAATACTTAATACATCTTTAATGAACTTTGTACGGTTGCATGTCTTTAAAGCAATAGTTCATGAAAACTTCTAGCTTGTCTAACTCTTGCATTATCATCTCTTATATCAATATAGACACTTGCTTTGAATGATTTGATCTCAGCTCATATGCTTTACAATAGTATGATCAAGGTTATGATGGCATGTCACTCCAGAAATTATCTTTTTTATCGTTTACCTGCTCGGGACGAGCAGGAACTAAGCTTGGGGATGCTGATACGTCTCCGACGTATCGATAATTTCTTATGTTCCATGCCACATTATTGATGATATCTACATGTTTTATGCACACTTTATGTCATATTCGTGCATTTTCTGGAACTAACCTATTAACAAGATGCCGAAGTGCCAGTTGTTGTTTTCTGCTGTTTTTGGTTTCAGAAATCCTAGTAAGGAAATATTCTCGGAATTGGACGAAATCAACGCCCAGGGTCTTATTTTGCCACGAAGCTTCCAGAAGACCGAATAGTCAACGAAGTGGGGCCACGAGGTGGCCAGGAGGGCAGGCGGCGCGGCCCAAGCCCTGGCCGCGCCGGCCTGTCTCCTGGGCCCCTCGCGTCGCCCCCTGACCTACCCTTCCGCCTACTTAAAGCCTTCGTCGCGAAACCCCCAGTACCGAGAGCCACGATACGGAAAACCTTCCAGAGACGCCGCCACCGCCAATCCCATCTCGGGGGATTCAGGAGATCGCCTCCGGCACCCTGCCGGAGAGGGGATTCATCTCCCGGAGGACTCTACGCCGCCATGGTCGCCTCCGGAGTGATGTGTGAGTAGTCTACCCCTGGACTATGGGTCCATAGCAGTAGCTAGATGGTTGTCTTCTCCTCATTATGCTTAATTGTCGGGTCTTGTGAGCTGCCGAACATGATCAAGATCATCTATCTGTAATTCTATATGTTGTGTTTGTTGGGATCCGATGAATAGAGAATACCATGTTATGTTGATTATCAATTTATATCTATGTGTTGTTTATGATCTTGCATGCTCTCCGTTATTAGTAGAGGCTCTGGCCAAGTTTTTACTCTTAACTCCAAGAGGGGGTATTTATGCTCGATAGTGGGTTCATGTCTCCGTGAATCTGGGGAAGTGACAGAAATCTCTAAGATTATGGATGTGCTGTTGCCACTAGGGATAAAACATTGATGCTATGTCCGAGGATGTAGTTATTGATTACATTACGCGCAATACTTAATGCAATTGTATGTTGTTAGCAACTTAATACTGGAGGGGGTTCGGATGATAACCTGAAGGTGGACTTTTTAGGCATAGATGCATGCTGGATAGCGGTCTATGTACTTTGTCGTAATGCCCAATTAAATCTCACTATACTCATCATAATATGTATGTGCATGGTCATGCCCTCTTTATTTGTCAATTGCCCAACTGTAATTTGTTCACCCAACATGCTGTTTATCTTATGGGAGAGACACCTCTAGTGAACTGTGGACCCCGGTCCAATTCTCTATCTTGAAATACAATCTCTGCAATCTTGTTCTCTTGTTTTCTGCAAACAATCATCTTCCACACTATACATCTAATCCTTTGTTACAGCAAGCCGGTGAGATTGACAACCTCGCTGTTTCGTTGGGGCAAAGTACTTGGTTTGTGTTGTGCAGGTTCCACGTTAGCGCCGGAATCCCTGGTGTTGCGCCGCACTACATCTCGCCGCCATCAACCTTCACGTGCTTCTTGACTCCTACTGGTTCGATAAACCTTGGTTTCTACTGAGGGAAACTTGCCGCTGTGCGCATCACACCTTCCTCTTGGGGTTCCCAACGGACGCGTGTCGAATGAAAAGACAATACGTCAACCACGCGCATCAATTGTAAGGAAGCTTTTGAAACTCTAAAGAAAGCCTTAACAACTGCTCCTATAGTTGAACCTCCTGATTGGAACTTACCTTTTGAAATTATGTGTGATGCTAGTGATTTTGCTGTAGGCGCTGTTCTTGGACAGCGAGTAGATAAAAAATTAAATGTTATTCATTATGCTAGTAAAACTCTTGATGCTGCTCAAAGAAATTATGCTACAACTGAAAAAGAATTGTTAGCTGTAGTCTTTGCTTGTGACAAGTTTAGATCCTATATTGTTGATTCAAAAGTTACAATTCATACTGATCATGCTGCAATTAGATACCTTATGCAAAAGAAAGATGCTAAGCCAAGGCTTATTAGCTGGGTGCTTCTGTTGCAAGAATTTGATTTGCATATTATAGATAGGAAGGGTGCTGATAATCCTGTTGCTGATAACTTGTCTAGATTGGAAAATATTGCTTATGATCCTGTTCCTGTTAATGATAGTTTTCCAAATGAACAATTGGCTGTAATAAAGGTGAGCTTGCGAGATAGCCCTTGGTATGCTGATTATGCTAACTTTATTGTTTCCAAGTACTTGCCTCCAACCTTTTCAGCTCAGCAAAGGAGGAAATTCTTTTATGACTTGAGGCATTATTTTTGGGATGACCCACACTTATATAAAGAAGGAGTGGATGGTATTCTGCGAAGATGTGTTCCCGAATATGAACAACAAGAGATATTGAGTAAATGTCATGGTAGTGCTTATGGAGGACATCACGCCGGAGATAGAGCCGCACAAAAGGTTCTACAATCAGGTTTTTATTGGCCAACTCTCTTCAAAGATGCAAGAAGGTTTATTTTATCTTGTGATGAATGTCAAAGGGTTGGTAATATCTCCAGACGCAATGAAATGCCTATGAACTATACTCTTGTGATTGAACCATTCAATTGTTGGGGATTTGACTTCATGGGACCTTTCCCCTCTTCAGAAGGTAACACTCATATACTTGTTGCTGTTGATTATGTTACTAAATGGGTGGAAGCCATACCCACAAAAAGTGCTGATGGTGAGACCTCTCTAAGAATTCTTTTAGATATTATTTTTCCTAGATTTGGAGTTCCTAGATATCTTATGACTGATGGAGGTTCTCATTTTATTCATGGTGGTTTTAGAAAAACTCTTGCTAAATATGGTATTAATCATAGGATTGCTTCTGCTTATCATCCTCAAACTAGTGGGCAAGTAGAATTATCAAATAGAGAGATTAAATCTATCTTGCAAAAGACTGTTAATAAATCTAGAAAGAACTGGGCTAGTAAATTGAAGGAAGAACTATGGGCTTATAGAACTGCTTATAAAAATCCCATGGGTATGTCACCTTATAAAATGGTTTATGGAAAAGCTTGTCATTTACCTTTAGAACTAGAGCACAAAGCTTATTGGGCTGTAAGAGAACTAAATAAAGATCCTAAACTTGCCGGTAAGAAGAGGTTGCTACAATTGAGTTCTCTAGATGAATGGAGAAGTGAAGCTTATGAAAATGCTAAACTCTTTAAAGAGAAAGTTAAGAAATGGCATGATAGAAGAATAATCAAAAGAGAATTTAATGTTGGGGATAATGTCCTATTGTATCGGTCTCGTCTCAGATTCTTTGCAGGGAAGTTACTCTCAAAATGGGAAGGACCATATGTCGTTGTGGAGGTTTATCGTTCAGGAGCAATTAAAATTAGTTCTCTCCAAGGCGATGCGACACAAGTGGTGAATGGACAAAGACTCAAGCATTATATCTCTAGAGATTCTTATAATGAAGATGTTGATGTTATTCGAGTGGTGACACCGAAAGCTTTCATCAAAGGTCAAATTGACAGTCCGGCAGAGTTCGACTTTGAATAGGTAACAGTACTGGTAATAAACAGTTCACGTTTTACTTTCCGAACAATGTTTTTGCTGTTTTTGGAAAATATGAAAAATTACGAGATCGAAACGGAGTGGAGGAGACGCACGAGGGCGTGCCCTCATAGGCCGGCGCGGGCCCCAACCTGGCCGCGCCGCCCTATGAGGTGGGTCCCTCGTGGCCCCTCTCCGACTCTGGTTCGACCTGGTACTTTCCTTTTGTCGTAAAAATTCCTGCTATATAATCCCCCGGACCCCTGGAGGTCCGTATATCGTTTTCTCTACGTGTTTTGTTTCGAGCTGTTTTCTGCCAGGATCTGCTTCGGATCTAGAGCCACCATGTCTTCGTCGGGAACTCCGAAGGACAGCTTCTTTGAGGACGTCGTCAACCCGTACATGAACGAGCTGAAGATGCACCCCAAGGAATTGCTGCTCGTAGATGGAGAGTTGCAGATCAAGGATGTCCAGGGTCCTAAAGGAGAAGGAAGCTTGGAAGACAGGATAGAGAAATTAGAACAAGAGGTTTTCAACTACAAGAAGATGGCTGAGCGTGAAGTGGACATCTTCCACAAGATTGTGTCTGAACATATTGATGGACACAAGAAGGAGACTGCAAAGTTGTGGGACGACATCCTCTCGCTTCACGATACCACCAACAAACTCCAAGCTCAACTCTATGATGTTCAGAATCAAAACTGTGAGTATGAAAACAGGTTTCAACACATAAGCTATGCTGCTAGTTTCAGGATTCCCGAGACCAAGATGTCGTTTGTTGATGGAGAGCCTCTTCCTTGGAAGTCTGATGATGGGAACAATTCATCACCACCACCGCCGAAGGAGTAATTCATCATCGGTATTGGCATCCCCTTGGTTTGTTCCAAGCTTGGGGGAGTGCCGTGGTATCACATCATCACTATCTTTTACTTTTTACTATCAAGTAGTGTCATATCATGAGTAGGGAAGTTATCATATAAGATGGGTTGCAGTGTGGAAGTATCTCTTCTTTAGTTGGTTGTCTATGTATCCCTTGGTGTGAGTTATCGTTATAGAATATTAATGAGAAGTCTTATCATTTACATATTGCACATCTTAGCGCGGGCCCCAACCTGGCCGCGCCGCCCTATGAGGTGGGTCCCTCATGGCCCCTCTCCGACTCTGGTTCGACCTGGTACTTTCCTTTTGTCGTAAAAATTCCTGCTATATAATCCCCCGGACCCCTGGAGGTCCGTATATCGTTTTCTCGACGTGTTTTGTTTCGAGCTGTTTTCTGCCAGGATCTGCTTCGGATCTAGAGCCACCATGTCTTCGTCGGGAACTCCGAAGGACAGCTTCTTTGAGGACGTCGTCAACCCGTACATGAACGAGCTGAAGATGCACCCCAAGGAATTGCTGCTCGTAGATGGAGAGTTGCAGATCAAGGATGTCCAGGGTCCTAAAGGAGAAGGAAGCTTGGAAGACAGGATGGAGAAATTAGAACAAGAGGTTTTCAACTACAAGAAGATGGCTGAGCGTGAAGTGGACATCTTCCACAAGATTGTGTCTGAACTTATTGATGGACACAAGAAGGAGACTGCAAAGTTGTGGGACGACATCCTCTCGCTTCACGATACCACCAACAAACTCCAAGCTCAACTCTATGATGTTCAGAATCAAAACTGTGAGTATGAAAACAGGTTTCAACACATAAGCTATGCTGCTAGTTTCAGGATTCCCGAGACCAAGATGTCGTTTGTTGATGGAGAGCCTCTTCCTTGGAAGTCTGATGATGGGAAGAATTCATCACCACCACCGCCGAAGGAGTAATTCATCATCGATATTGGCATCCCCTTGGTTTGTTCCAAGCTTGGGGGAGTGCTGCGGTATCACATCATCACTATCTTTTACTTTTTACTATCAAGTTGACAAGGTATTAACTTGTCAATGCCTACGGATTGTAGACTAGGGTTTAGTTAGAAGTAGAGGGCAAGTAGAGGGCAAGTAGATCTCGAAGGTTTCAGCCGAAAAGTACTCGACGATTATGGAACTAGGGTTTGTAAACAATAATTCGATGATTTCTGTGTCCCTCGACTCCCCCTTATATAGGAGGCGGAGCCGAGGGATTCGTGCCGTACAAGTTACAGAGTCCGGGAAGGTTTCTAACTCATCCCGTAAGATTACAAATAACACTTCCTATTACAACTCTAGTCTTCCTTAATAATATCTTGGGCTCCCGAATCTTCTTATTCTTCGGGTAATGGGCCTTCAGTAAACCCCGGGTACTATCTTCGGCAGGCCCATTTGGGATGCCTATGTCAGTAGCCCCCGAGATTTTGCTTGAATCGTAGAGTCAAGGAAAATCTCCACTGTTTATTTTTATTCGACAACTTTAACTTTTCTATATTTCTTCTCATAAACTTCTATATTGTACAGGGATAATGGTAGTTGGGGCTAGTTCATCTGACGGATCAGGTACTAGTTAACTGCTCTAGTGGCAATCCGCAAAAACCTACTTCAAGATCACGTCCCTGGACATGATCTCGGGATACTGGTGTAAACTTCGACAGGTGCCGCTTAAGGTCTTACCATTCTGTCGAGTCCCAGTAAAATTTATCGGGTACCTAACGCGTCCGTTAGGATTTTTCTTCGTATCTGCTGATACGGATAAAAGTAGCAGAGCGCAGTCTTCGGCGATGCCACACCCAGCAGAACGGATCTGGGGTCTTACCTTCGCAAATTTTGCGGCATTCAGAAATTGATCGCAACTTTGGCGTTCTGAGAATATATTGTCGAGTGCTTATTCGGCTGTTGGAATGGCACATTTTATCGAGTCAAAGATGATTTGTATTGCTCTCCCGATGGTAGTATATGCAGAGTTATTTATAACTCGAAATATACTCTTTTGCTCTACTATCTTTCTTTTTTCTCTTTCTTTTTTCGCTTCTTTTTTCATGATTTCATCGGGCACGCGAGCAGCGTTCCCGATGGGAGTAGCCCCCGAGGCTACAGCCAAGGACTTGTACTTGGTTGTAGGCTCCACGCCTTATGCCGCTATATTTTCTTTTTATCTCCCGAAGCTTTATAATTTCTTGGGTGCGCGAACAGCGCTCCCGATGGGAGTAGCCCCCGAGGCTATGAACAAATATTTGTATTTGGTCATAGACTCACGCCATTTCTATTTTGTCTTTCTGGATCTTTTTTCTTTTTTCCAAAGTAGCCCCCGAGCATTTGATCAAAAACTTGTATTTGATCAAAAGCTCTGCATTATTTTTCCATGTCGACTTTTATGAAACTGTGGAGTCGAATTTTTTCTTCTGCCAAGGTGACGTTATTGCCGACGATAGCCACGATTGCGAGTCAAAAAATCGCGAAAAGCCTTCTCCCACTGCCTTGCGGGCCCAATTGATCCACTATCTTGACACGTCGTGCAAGTGGGGGACACACGTCCTCCGCTTTTTCTGGCGCACGTACCGTAACTTCTCCAATGTTGAATTACTTTTTTACCCTCGTGTCCACGTGGTTATCATCTGCCACACATTTTTCTTATCCAATGGTCCGCCGCTTCACCGCACCTCTATATAAGATCTTCTTCTTCCTCCTCGAGCACTTCCGCTCGCGCCGTTCTCCTGCTCTCATCTGCAAATTTCCTCCTGCGACCCACAGCCACCTAAGCTCCTCGTCTCCAAGCTGCAAACCCTGCGCCATTGTTGATGCCACCGCGTCGTTTGACAAGGCACAACACGCCGGAGTCCTCCATGGCCGCCGTGGATCTGGGGACGGCGGAGTGGGAAAGATCGAAGATTTCCACCCAGGACATCAACATGCTGAAGAAACTGGGGATCAGCAAGAAGCCCAAAGCGCTGTGCTTCCCCAGTGAGGAGAGCTACCCAACCCCTCCAATGGGGTACCGGGTAAGTTTTGTCGACCACCTCATCCGTGGTCTTTCCGCCCCCATTCATCCTTTTCTCCGCGGACTGCTCTTTATTTATGGTCTGCAACTCCACCACCTCACGCCAAATTCAATCCTCCATATCTCCATTTTCATCACCCTTTGCGAGGCCTTCCTTGGCGTCCAGCCTAACTGGGCGCTATGGAAGCGCATTTTCTTCTGCCGCCGTAATGGCTCGCCCAATGTCGCCTATAATATAGGCAGCGTTGTAATTTCTGTTCGGCCCACTATCGACTACTTCGACGTCAAACTCCCTGACTCAGTTCAAGGGTGGCGCAAGAAGTGGTTGTACATTCAGGAGGAGAACCACGGATGTGCTGAAGACAACATCCCTCCTTTCGATGGCGCCGAAAAAATCCTTCGCCGCCGCTCCTGGGACGCATAGGCTACCGAAGAAGAAAAGGCGTCGACAGAAACCTTGATGGCTCGCATCCACGAGTTGCAAAATACTCGCGGCAAAGAGCTGTCGGGTATCCAAATCACGGCTTATTTTCTTAGGACTAGAGTGCAACCGCTTCAGGCTCGCAAATACCTTCTCTGGAAATATGCTGGCGACAAGGACGCAGATCGGCTGTCGGTGGATTTCTAGGTCAAGGACTTAGAAAAACTTGTCCGAAAAATCTCGTCTCTCAGCAAAAAAGATCCTGTCCCTTCTTCTTGTCGAGTAAAACCATTCAGCACCGCCAATCCACTTACCAAGGTAATCTTTATCGATTGTCTTGTTACTGCTTTGCTATCTTTGTTGTAACTCCTTTTCTGATATCTTCCCCTATTTTATTTTTATTTTGTACAGAACCATCCAGACCTTGTCTCGCTTCCTCCTCTTCCTGAAGGTGGAGAAGTCGAAGAAAGGGCCGTTGTCACTGATGACAACCAAGAGGCCCCCTCTTTTGTGAATGAACCCGTGGATTCTCTAAAATCTACGGGATCTTCTGAAAAAGATACTGCCTCCGAAGGCACTGCGTCGGCACTGTCTCCTCCTCCTGCTGTTTCTCCAAGGAACAAAAGGAAGAGGAATGATGTCGAAGATTCCGGCACCTCCAAAGCCGAAGAAGTTGATCCTTCACGTCAGAAGGCAACTTATGATCCCTATCTTGAATCCCTCATCAGCTCGTAAGTCACTTTGATATCCCCTTATTTATGTACTCGAAGATTTTTGTCTTATCTTGCTTTTTGTGCTGTCGATCTTTAATCACAGTGATGATGAGGAAGAAGTACCAACTCTTGACGTGGCTCCTCGAACAACCACGTCACATACTTTAATTGTTTCAGAGACGCCAGTTGAGGGAGAAGAATCCTCGCCTCCTCAACAAAACGTCGTCACCACCACTCCTCCTTCAAGCCCTCTTGCTCCTTCACCAAAAAAGACAAGGGTGGAAACGATCGTGGAGCCTACCCCTCAGTTGGGTAGCTCCTCTAATCCTCTCTTAGATGATGTAAGTTTTTTATTTTCTTGCCCGTTTCTATATTTCCTCTGTTTGCTTCTTTATGCCTTCATATTTTTCCCGTACCGATGTTTTCTTTCTTTGTTCTTCTTTGATAGCCTATGATCAAAGAGCTTGTTCGCATCGGGTCCCAATTCATTGGGTACCGTGAGTATGCCAGCAAGACTGAAGGTAATAACTTTTTTGCTACCCCTTATTTATAACTTCTTGCTTCTGTTTTTGTCGCAATTTTGACGATTCCTTTCTATTTTGGCAGAGAAACTTGCAGAGGCCAACAAGCTTGTCGACACTCTTGCTCAGAAACTGGAGCAAAGTGAAACGGCTCGCAAGAAGGCTGAACTTGACGCTAGCCAAGCCAAAGCAGAGGCTGATGAAGCCAAGGCAAAAGCTGCTGGTGTCGAAAATCTGCAAAAGAGACTTGAGGATGCCGAAACTGCTTTAAACGAGCACAAGGCCGCGCAGGCTACTCGTGAAAAGGGGATCCTCAAGCGCTTGAACACGCAAAATCGGCGCTTCCTCGGTAACTTTGTCGATCCCTTCTATTTTTCTTAGGACTTGCTTTTTTTTCTTTTTACTTGCTGTCGACCAACATATATTTTCTGTGTCAGGTCAAACAAACCAAGAGTTTGATCTTGAGAATCCCACCAATGATCCTCTCCTTGACGCACTCTCTTATCTGGAATTTCATGGCCAAGAAGTTCGCGAAGGCGTGGTGAATGCTGACGCAGGATTGTCGAAGCTGTTCCCCTACTTCTTCCCGAAGAAAGAGGAGCCCAAGACTTTCCTTGCCCTTGCCAAGGACTTCAATCCACCGGAGGATCTTGGACTGAAGATGCGCCAGGAGAACATGAAGATTGCTGTCGAGAGCACTGTTGCCTTGGTCGCTGACAGCCAGCAGACTGTTGACTGGATGAAGGTTGGCGACACCGAGCAAATAGAACAAACAAAATGGCGGTCGTTGATCAAGGCAGCCAAGCCCAACACGAAGAAAATCCTGGCCTATCTCGGGATCAAGCCATCTGCAACTCCTAGCTCATCAAGGCCGGAGGTCTAGTTGCATGCCTCTTTTTTTTCTTTTCTTTGCTTTCTCTGTTTCTTTTGCCCTTGTCGCCACTTTAGCTTTGGCAACAATTATCCTGGTAGTCCTTTTGGAGAACTTCTTTTGTAATGTCTATGTAAATTTTCTAGAAATCAATGAAATTCCTCCTGGCACTATCATTGATCCTGGGACTTTTCTTTTCCAGTTAATATTTGATAACTATTCGACCAACCCTTGCTCTGCCGATGCTTCACCTGCTTCTTCCTTCTCGAAGAAAATGCTAGTCGATGATAACCCCCTCGAAGGTTCTTCAAGCAAACATTTGTCGGCAGATTTGCAAGAACTTCGACAACAACTTCAGTCCATGAAGAAACAAACTCTGGCAATGATGGAACAATCTCGAAAAGCATCTGAAAAAGAGAAAATCGCTCTTCAACAAGCCAAAGAGGCTCTGGCTGCCAAGGATGCTACTTTGTTGGAGGCTGAGAAAGCCACTACCCGAGAAAATAGCATGCTCGAGCTGATGTCTGAAGCTAGCACAGATATGCTAGGTATGTTTTTCCAACCTCACACTGCCTCTTTTTTTGCTTTACTGTGCCTCCCCTTAAATTTCTTGCCTTGTCGCTTAATAGGCTCGGTTCTTGATGCTGCCGCCGAAGACCAAAGAGTGAACGAGAGAACGAATCTTCTCGTCAACCTTTCCCTTAACCATGGGTGTCTGTTCTGGGCCACCCCTGAACGAACCCAGCAAATTGTCAGGTTCCAAGATCATGCTTGCCAGGTGCGCGAATTTCTCAATTTTTGCACGACAACATTAACCCTCGTTTACAAGACTTTATTTCCTCGAAATGAGGCTCCGAAAACTCTTCCTGGATTGCTGGAGACTTTTAGAGATGCCCCTCGCATCCATAATTTTGTGCGAGCTCAATTGACTGCCAGAGCAAGGTTCGCCATGATTATGATAAACATTTGCCATCCAAAGTTGGACCTGACAAAGATTGTTGCTGATTGCCTGGCCAAGAAATCACGGCGAAAAAATGACATTGACACAATCAATGAGATGGTAACTCCTGTGGCCGAGTCGATGATGGATGAGCTTCTTCGGATGGATTCAGAATTTTTCGTCAAGGGGACTTATGCTGAACACAAAACAACCAGAGGCTTGTCCATAGATAGTATTTTAGGCCTCGATTGAGCTGTACTATATTGCAAGACATTGTGTCTGTATCTTTTTTTGATTTCTTTTTTGTTTCCAAAGAAATTTGTTTTACATTGTAAAGTGGTCTATATTGTTGAAGCCCCCGAGCCTTTGGCTAGAGTTTATATTGTTTTGCCATCTCGAAATTTTTTCCTCTTGTCGTAAGAAGATGTCTTTATTTTTCCATCGATAGGTTACAAGCCCCCGAGTATCTTAGTGTCGAAGTTCTATATTTTTGTTGCGAGGTTTTCAGACCAAAGCGATGAGTATACTATATTTATAACTTGTTAGCTTTCGATGTTATATTTGGCGAGGTATTATTGTACCAAGGCGAAATATTTCGGTAAGTCTAATTTATCTATATTGTACTTATTTTGAGATTTGAAGGCGTTAAGCCCCCGAGCGTGTCGAAGAATAAGAAGTATATCTCCACTATCTTTATTATATTGCAGCACCGCGAGCCCACCTCATTAAAAACCTTTCCGGCCCCACTCGGTGCCCCGAAAAGGAAAAGAGTGCGTCTGAAAACTCGCGGGCGTTTCAGTACATTGTATTTTTACAGAGGAGGACTATATTTCGACTCTAGGCGTAGAACCGCCTGAGCTGCGCCACGTTCCAAGGGTTTTTCTCGGGAGCCCCTGTCTTCTTGTCCTTGATCCTGTATGCTCCTCCGTCGATGACTTCCGTGACGACGTAAGGGCCTAGCCACGGTGATTCGAGCTTTTCGGTGCTTTTTTGATTTAACCGCAAGACCAAATCCCCGACCTGGAAAGATCTGGGTCTTAACTGTCGACTGTGATAGTTTTTGAGGTCCTGCTGGTATTTGCTGACTCGTGAAAGTACTTCATCTCGGGCTTCATCGAGTGCATCCATATCATCCTCCCGAGCTTTTTGTGATGTTTCTTGGTCATACTCTGTTACTCTTGGAGAATCATGCTCTATTTCAATTGGTAATACAGCTTCAGCTCCGTGGACGAGAAAAAACAGAGTTTCTTGTGTCGCCGTATTTGGTGTTGTTCGGATGCTCCACAAAACACTTGGCAATTCCTCTGGCCAGGTATGTCGAGCTTTTTCAAGTGGTCCTAGCAGGCGCTTTTTGATGCCGTTGCAGATGATGCCATTGGCTTTCTCGACTTGGCCATTGGTTTGCGGGTGCCCAACTGACGCAAAGTGCAATTTAATGCCTACTTCTGCGCAGTACTCCTTGAATTCCTTGGATGTAAAGTTTGAACCGTTATCTGTAACAATGCTATGAGGCACTCCAAACCGAAAAATGAGGTCTTTCACAAACTTTACTGCCGACGCTGCATCTGGTGAATTTATTGGCTTCGCTTCTACCCACTTGGTGAATTTGTCGACAGCGACCAGCAGGTACTCATATCCTCCTGGCGAAGCTTTGTGCAACTTGCCCACCATATCAAGTCCCCATTGGGCAAAGGGCCAGGACAATGGTATTGGTGTTAATTCTGCCGCTGGAGAGTGAGGTTTTGCGGCAAATCTTTGGCACGCGTAGCAGGTTCGTACTATTTCCTTGGCATCCTTGATTGCTGTCAACCAATAAAATCCTGCCCGAAAAACCTTGGCTGCAATGGCTCAACTACTTGCGTGGTGGCCACATATTTCTTCGTGTACATCCTTCAGAATTATTCTTCCTTCTTCGGGTGTAACACACCTTTGCAAGACGCCTGAAATACTTCGCTTGTATAACTCCCCTTTGACCACTGTGAAAGCTTTGGATCGTCGAATAACTCGCCTTGCCTCAACTGGATCGTCGGGTATTTCTTTCCTGAGGATATATGATATATATGCTTGCATCCAAGGAACTTGTACCATCATCACAAGCTCTTGGTCCTCTTCATCTTCCTTGGTTTCTTTGAGGGGCGCCGAAGTTTTTTCTTCCTTTGCTTTTTTCTGCACCTTTTTTGGCTTCGTGGATCTCTCCGCTATTTCTTCCCAAAATACTCCTGGCGGGATTGGGAGGCACTGTGACCCGATGTTTGCGAGAACGTCGGCTTCATCATTGCTCAATCTACTGATGTGATTTACCTCGCACCCATCAAACAGCTTCTCGAGCTCATTGTACACCTCCTTGTATGCCATCATGCTATCATTGACTGCGTCACATTGGTTCATAACTTGCTGAGCCACCAATTGTGAGTCGCCAAAGATTTTTAATCGAGTTGCACCGCAAGCTTTCGCCATCTTCATCCCGTGTATGAGGGCTTCATATTCTGCTTCATTGTTGGATGCGTTAGGGAACGTCATCCGGAGGACGTATTTTAACTTGTCGCCTTCAGGTGATATAAGTACCACTCCTGCGCCAGCTCCTTCTACTCTCTTGGACCCATCGAAGTTCATGGTCCAAGTTCTTGACAAATCTGGGGGTCCTGTGTTTTGCAGCTGATACGTCTCCGACGTATCGATAATTTCTTGTGTTCCATGCCACATTATTGATGATATCTACATGTTTTATGCACACTTTATGTCATATTCGTGCATTTTCTGGAACTAACCTATTAACAAGATGCCGAAGTGCCAGTTCCTGTTTTCTGCTGTTTTTGGTTTCAGAAATCCTAGTAACGAAATATTCTTGGAATTGGACGAAATCAACGCCCAGGTTCCTATTTTTCCCGGAAGCATCCAGAACACCCGAGAGCCGCCAGAGGGAAGCCCTGGGGGCCCCACACTACACCCTGGCGCGGCCAGAGGGGCCGCGCCGCCCTATGGTGTGGTGGCCCCGTGCCCCTCCGAGGCTGCCCTTCCGCCTATTTAAAGCCTCCGTCACGAAAACCCTATCACGTTCGACGAAACCCACGAAACCTTCGAGCCGCCGCCATCGCGAAGCCAAGATCTGGGGGACAGGAGTCTCTATTCCGGCACGCCGCCGGGACGGGGAAGTGCCCCCGGAAGGCTCCTCCATCGACACCACCGCCATCTCCATCAACGCTGCTGTCTCCCATGAGGAGGGAGTAGTTCTCCATCGAGGCTCGGGGCTGTACCGGTAGCTATGTGGTTAATCTCTCTCCTATGTACTTCAATACAATGATCTCATGAGCTGCTTTACATGATTGAGATCCATATGATGAGCTTTGTATCGCTACTAGTTGTGTGCTACTCATGTGATGTTATTAAAGTAGTCTATTCCTCCTGCATGGTGTAAAGGTGACTAGTGTGTGCACCATGTGGTTCTTGTCGTAGGCTATGATCATGATCTCTTGTAGATTGTGGAGTTAATTATCATTATGATAGTATTGATGTGATCTATTCCTCCTTCATAGTGTAATGTGGGCAGTGTGTGCACTATGTTAGTTCTTGGTTTATTTTGCAATGATCTATTATGCTCTAAGGTTATTTAAATATGAACATTATTGTGGAGCTTGTTAACTCCGGCATTGAGGGTTCGTGTAATCCTACGCAATGTGTTCATCATCCAACAAAAGAGTGTATGTAGCACATATGAGAAAGAGTTATTTATTATGCGATCAATGTTGAGAGTGTCCACTAGTGAAAGTGTAATCCCTAGGCCTTGTTCCTAAATACTGCTATCGCTGCTTGTTTACTGTTTTACTGCGTTACTACTGCTGCAATACTACCACCATCAACTACACGCCAGCAAGCTATTTTCTGGCACCGTTGCTACTGCTCATATATATTCATACCACCTGTATCTCACTATCTCTTCGCCGAACTAGTGCACCTATTGTATTAGGTGTGTTGGGGACACAAGAGACTTCTTGCTTTGTGGTTGCAGGATTGCATGAGAGGGATATCTTTGACCTCTTCCTCCCTGAGTTCGATAAACCTTGGGTGATCCACTTAAGGGAAAACTTGCTGCTGTTCTACAAACCTCTGCTCTTGGAGGCCCAACACTGTCTACAGGAAAAGGAGGGGGCGTAGACATCAAGCTATTTTCTGGCGCCGTTGCCGGGGAGGAAAGGTAAAAGGTACTCACACTCCGAATCTCGGCTACTAAGCTATTTTCGCCGTTGTAAGTACTCAAAGCTATTTCCTTTAGATCCTGCAATTGCATCTTTTTGTTTCTTGTTTACACTAGTTTGGCATAATGGACAAGAATGATCTTCTTATTCTATTTCCTGATTTAAAACATGGATTGTTTGATGCGAAAATTAAAAAACCTATGGAATCTTATTTGCATGCTGGTAGTAATATTAGTATGAACGCTTTGAAAACCATTGTTGATAATGATATAGAAAGTTCTAAGCTTGGGGAAGCTGGTTTTCATGATATTTTTAGTCCCCCAAGCATTGAGGAGAAAATTTTCTTTGATGATACTTTGCCTCCTATTTATGATGATTATAATGATAGTGGTCTTTTGGTGCCACCTACTATGGAGAGTAAATTTTGTTGTGATTATACTATGCCTCCTACACTTGATGAGAATAATAATGATAGCTACTTTGTTGAATTTGCTCCCACTATTGCTAATAAAATTGATTGTGCTTATGTGGAGAGTAATAATTTTATGCATGAGACTCATGATAAGAATGCTTTATGTGATAGTTATATTGTTGATTTTGCTCATGATGCTACTGAAAGTTATTATGAGAGAGGAAAATATGGTTGTAGAAATTTTCATGTTACTAAAACACCTCTCTATGTGCTGAAATTTTTGAAGCTACACTTGTTTTATCTTCCTATGCTTGTTACTTTGCTCTTCATGAACTTGTTTGTGTACAAGATTCCTTTGCATAGGAAGCATGTTAGACTTAAAGTTGTTTTGAATTTGCCTCTTGATGCTCTCTTTTGCATCAAATACTATTTCTTGCGAGTGCATCATTAAAACTGCTGAGCCCATCTTAATGGCTATAAAGAAAGAACTTCTTGGGAGATAACCCATGTGTTATTTTGCTACAGTACTTTGTTTTTATTTTGTGTCTTGGAAGTTGTTTACTACTGTAGCAACCTCTCCTTATCTTAGTTTTGTGTTTGGTTGTGCCAAATGAAGCCTCTAATCGAAGGTTGATACTAGATTTGGATTTCTGCGCAGAAACAGATTTCTATCTGTCACGAATCTGGGCTGTTTTCTCTGTAGGTAACTCAGAAAAATATGCCAATTTACGTGAGTGATCCTCAGATATGTACGCAACTTTCATTAGTTTTGAGTTTTCTAATCTGAGCAACGGAAGTATTTATTAAAAATTCGTCTTTACGGACTGTTCTGTTTTGACAGATTCTGCCTTTTATTTCGCATTGCTTCTTTCGCTGTGTGGGTTGGATTTCTTTGTTCCATTACCTTCCAGTAGCTTTGAGCAATGTCCAGAAGTGTTAAGAATGATTGTGTCACCTCTGAACATGTGAGTTTTTGATTATGTACTAACCCCTCTAATGAAGTTTATGAGAAGTTTGGTGTGAAGGAAGTTTTCAAGGGTCAAGAGAGGAGGATGATACACTATGATCAAGAAGAGTGAAAGCTCTAAGCTTGGGGATGCCCCGGTGGTTCACCCCTGCATATATCAAGAAGACTCAAGCGTCTAAGCTTGGGGATGCCCAAGGCATCCCCTTCTTCATCGACAACATTATCAGGTTCCTCCCCTGAAACTATATTTTTATTCCATCACATCTTATGTGCTTTGCTTGGAGCGTCTGTGTGCTTTTGTTTTTGTTTTTGTTTGAATAAATGCTTTTGTGGGAGAGAGACACGCTCCGCTGGTTCATATGAACACATGTGTTCTTAGGCTTTACTCATAGTATTCATGGCGAAGTTTCCTCTTCGTTAAATTGTTATATGGTTGGAGTTGGAAAATGATACATGTAGTAATTTGCTAAAATGTCTTGGATAATGTGATACTTGGCAATTGTTGTGCTCATGTTTAAGCTCTTGCATCATATACTTTTCACCCATTAATGAAAAAATACATAGAGCATGCTAAAATTTGGTTTGCATATTTGGTCTCTCTAAGGTCTAGATAATTTCTAGTATTGAGTTTGATCAACAAGGAAGACGGTGTAGAGTCTTATAATGTTTACAATATGTCTTTTATGTGAGTTTTGCTGCACCGGTTCATCCTTGTGTTTGTTTCAAATAAACCTTGCTAGCCTAAACCTTGTATCGAGAGGGAATACTTCTCATGCATCCAAAATACTTGAGCCAACCACTATGCCATTTGTGTCCACCATACCTACCTACTACATGGTATTTCTCCGCTATTCCAAAGTAAATTGCTTGAAGTGCTACCTTTAAATTTCTATCCTCTACCTTTGCAATATATAGCTCATGGGACAAATAGCTTAAAAACTATTGTGGTATTGAATATGTACTTATGCACTTTATCTCTTATTAAGTTGCTTGTTGTGCGATAACCATGTTCCTGGGGACGCCATCAACTACTCTTTGTTGAATATCATGTGAGTTGCTATGCATGTTCGTCTTGTCTGAAGTAAGAGAGATCTACCACCTTATGGTTAAGCATGCATATTGTTAGAGAAGAACATTGGGCCGCTAACTAAAGCCATGATTCATGGTGGAAGTTTCAGTTTTGGACATATATCCTCAATCTCATATGAGAAAATTATTAATTGTTGTTACATGCTTATGCATAAAAGAGGAGTCCATTATCTGTTGTCTATGTTGTCCCGGTATGGATGTCTAAGTTGAGAATAATCAATAGCGAGAAATCCAATGCGAGCTTTCTCCTTAGACCTTTGTACATGCGGCATAGAGGTTCCCCTTTGTGACACTTGGTTAAAACATGTGCATTGCGATGATCCGGTAGTCCAAGCTAATTAGGACAAGGTGCGGGCACTATTAGTATACTATGCATGAGGCTTGCAACTTATAAGATATAATTTACATGATACATATGCTTTATTACTACCGTTGACAAAATTGTTTCATGTTTTCAAAATAAAAGCTCTAGCACAAATATAGCAATCGATGCTTTTCCTCTTTGAAGGACCTTTCTTTTACTTTTATGTTGAGTCAGTTCACCTATTTCTCTCCATCTCAAGAAGCAAACACTTGTGTGAACTGTGCATTGATTCCTACATATTTGCATATTGCATTTGTTATATTGCTTTGCATTGACAACTATCCATGAGATATACATGTTACAAGTTGAAAGCAACCGCTGAAACTCAATCTTCCTTTGTGTTGCTTCAATACCTCTACTATGAATTATTGCTTTATGAGTTAACTCTTATGCAAGACTTATTGATGCTTGTCTTGAAGTACTATTCATGAAAAGTCTTTGCTTTATGATTCACTTGTTTACTCATGTCATTTACATTGTTTTGATCGCTGCATTCACTACATATGCTTTACAAATAGTATGATCAAAGTTATGATGGCATGTCACTCCAGAAATTATCTTTGTTATCGTTTTACCTGCTCGGGACGAGCAGAACTAAGCTTGGGGATGCTGATACGTCTCCGACGTATCGATAATTTCTTGTGTTCCATGCCACATTATTGATGATATCTACATGTTTTATGCACACTTTATGTCATATTCGTGCATTTTCTGGAACTAACCTATTAACAAGATGCCGAAGTGCCAGTTCCTGTTTTCTGCTGTTTTTGGTTTCAGAAATCCTATTAACGAAATATTCTCGGAATTGGATGAAATCAACGCCCAGGTTCCTATTTTTCCCGGAAGCATCCAGAACACCCGAGAGCCGCCAGAGGGAAGCCCTGGGGGCCCCACACTACACCCTGGCGCGGCCAGAGGGGGGGCCGCGCCGCCCTATGGTGTGGTGGCCCCAGGCCCCCTCCGAGGCTGCCCTTCCGCCTATTTAAAGCCTCCGTCGCGAAAACCCTATCACGTTCGACGAAACCCATAGAAACCTTCCAGAGCCGCCGCCATCGCGAAGCCAAGATCTGGGGGACAGGAGTCTCTATTCCGGCACGCCGCCGGGACGGAGAAGTGCCCCCGGAAGGCTCCTCCATCGACACCACCGCCATCTCCATCAACGCTGCTGTCTCCCATGAGGAGGGAGTAGTTCTCCATCGAGGCTCGGGGCTGTACCGGTAGCTATGTGGTTAATCTCTCTCCTATGTACTTCAATACAATGATCTCATGAGCTGCTTTACATGATTGAGATCCATATGATGAGCTTTGTATCGCTACTAGTTGTGTGCTACTCATGTGATGTTATTAAAGTAGTCTATTCCTCCTGCATGGTGTAAAGGTGACTAGTGTGTGCACCATGTGGTTCTTGTCGTAGGCTATGATCATGATCTCTTGTAGATTGTGGAGTTAATTATCATTATGATAGTATTGATGTGATCTATTCCTCCTTCATAGTGTAATGTGGGCAGTGTGTGCACTATGTTAGTTCTTGGTTTATTTTGCAATGATCTATTATGCTCTAAGGTTATTTAAATATGAACATTATTGTGGAGCTTGTTAACTCCGGCATTGAGGGTTCGTGTAATCCTACGCAATGTGTTCATCATCCAACAAAAGAGTGTATGTAGCACATATGAGAAAGAGTTATTTATTATGCGATCAATGTTGAGAGTGTCCACTAGTGAAAGTGTAATCCCTAGGCCTTGTTCCTAAATACTGCTATCGCTGCTTGTTTACTGTTTTACTGCGTTACTACTGCTGCAATACTACCACCATCAACTACACGCCAGCAAGCTATTTTCTGGCACCGTTGCTACTGCTCATATATATTCATACCACCTGTATCTCACTATCTCTTCGCCGAACTAGTGCACCTATTGTATTAGGTGTGTTGGGGACACAAGAGACTTCTTGCTTTGTGGTTGCAGGGTTGCATGAGAGGGATATCTTTGACCTCTTCCTCCCTGAGTTCGATAAACCTTGGGTGATCCACTTAAGGGAAAACTTGCTGCTGTTCTACAAACCTCTGCTCTTGGAGGCCCAACACTGTCTACAGGAAAAGGAGGGGGCGTAGACATCAGCAGCTCCATCCACTCTGCAATGAAATCTGGCAGAACTTGCGACTTGATTGCCTTTCTTTTTTCATACGTGATGTCCCGAGGGGAAAGTTCTATTCCCCAAAGGGAGACACGCCCTGTAGCTTCTGGATTGTTCAGTATATTTGAAAGAGGTGCTTCGTTGACTACTATTATCGGGTGTGCTGAAAAATAGTGGCGCAACTTCCTTGCCGTTGCAATTACTCCATATGCTAGTTTCTGGTACTGCAGGTACCGCTGTTTGGAAGGCGATAAAACTTCACTGATGAAATATACCGGCCTTTGCACTCCATGGAGTTTTCCTTCTTCTTCTTCTCTTTCAACAACTAGCACCGTGCTAACCACTTGGGGTGTGGCTGCAATGTACAGCAGGAGAGGTTCATTTTCCTTCGGTGCCACCAAGATTGGTGGTGTCGAGATTGTGCGCTTCAGATCCTCGAAAGCTCTGTCGGCCTCTTCGTTCCACTGGAATTTCTCTCCTTGCTTTATCAGGGCGTAAAATGGTAACGCTTTTTCTCCCAGCCTGGCGACGAATCTGCTCAAAGCTGCGACTCGCCCAGTTAGCTGCTGTATTTCTTTCAACTTTGTTGGCTTCCTCATTGTTACGATAGCTTGTATTTTGTCGGGATTTGCTTCAATCCCTCTTGCTGAAACTAGAAACCCCAGAAGTTCTCCTGCTGGGACGCCGAAAGAACACTTCGTCGGGTTCAGCTTGAGGCAGAATTTGTCGAGGTTGTCAAAGGTTTCCTTGAGATCCTCGATCAGCGTCGCCCCCTTTTTTGACGTTATGACGACATCGTTGATGTATACTTGCATGTTTTTCCCAATCTGTGTCGCCAAACACTTCTGCATCATCATCTGATATGTTGCTCCCGCGTTTTTCGGACCAAAGGGCATTGTTCTGTAGCAAAACACGCCATAAGGTGTGATGAATGCTGTCTTTACTTCAACTTCTTCTTTCAATCTGATCTGGTTATAACCAGAATATGCGTCCAGGAAGGAAAGACGTTCACATCCAGCCGTGGAGTCGATAATTTGATCGATCCTCGGGAGGGGAAAGTGATCCTTTGGACAATGTTTATTGAGGCACGTAAAGTCGACGCACATGCGAAGGACCTTAGTGTTTTTCTTCGGCACCAACACAGGATTTGCTACCCATGTGGCCTCTGTGTGCAGCTCCTTGATAAAACCAGCTTCTCGTAGTCGATCGATTTCTGACAGCATAGCCTTGCGGGTTGGTTCCGAAAAACGCCGCAAAGGTTGTTTGATTGGTCTTGCTAGTGGATCCAAGTTTAGGTGGTGCTCGGCAAGTTCCCTGGGTACTCCTGGCATGTCAGCTGGACACCATGCGAAGATTTTCCAGTTCTCACGGAGGAACTCGACGAGCGCGCTTTCCTATGCGAGGTCCATGTCGTTTGCGATGGACGTCGTCTTTTTCGGGTCTGTCGGGTGAATCTGCACCTCCTTAGAATTTTTCTCAGTATTGAAAGTTGATTCTTTATTTGGCCTTCCAACGTCTGGCAGCACGTCGTAGTCAGTCATACTCCTTGACGCCAAATACTCAGCTTGCATCCCGAAAGTTTCTGATATCCGATGAAAATCCTTATCGCACTTATCGGCTAAGGCGAAGCTTCCTTTGACTGTGATTGGTCCCTTAGGTCCGGGCATCCTCCACAATAGGTATGTATAATGTGGTACCGCCATAAATCTAGCATATGCTGGTCGTCCTAACAGAGCATGATACTGCGACGGAAAATCCACAACTTCAAACTCCAACTTCTCAATTCTATAATTCTCTCGGGTTCCAAACTGAACGTCGAGATTAATCTTCCCCAGTAGATAACTTGGTTTCTCTGGTGTGATACCATGGAACCTTGTGTCTGTTGGCTTCAGGTTTGCTAAGGATATGTTCATCTTCCTCAATGTATCTGCATACATAAGGTTTAAGCTGCTGCCGCCGTCTATGAACACTCGAGAAACATCGAATCCCGCAATAACTGCTGGTAGGATAAGTGCTGACTGCCCTGGTCGAGGAACTTGCTGCGGGTGATCTGCTATGGTAAAGCCAATGTCTTGCCCTGACCAATTAAGATACTCGACTGTTGGTGGAGGCATTTTTCTGCCATGAACACCTGTCGCGAGATTACTTTCTGAGCTCTGTTGGATGGCCTTCCCTTCTGAATCATCGACACCACTCCGTTGGAGTTAGGATCAACGTAAGGCGGTGGTGGAGGTGCTGCCGCTATTCTGAGATGATGTCGATTGTCTTCCGTAATCGCGGGAGGGGTGGCAAGTGAATCTCGCTCCTGGGTTCTCGAGGATTTCTCTGTGCTGCTCGAGCGTTAGCATGCTCTGCCCACCTTAGCATTGCCTGGAAATTGCGACAATCTTTCTGCAGATGTCCTGACTGTCTTTTCCCGTTGCTATCGAGGAAAAAGTGCATCTGACACGGCCCATTCATCATCTCTTCAGGAGACACGAAAGGCCTCGGGAACCTAGGCCCGCTATTTTGCCTGTTGTTTCGAGAGTCATCTCTATTGTCGCCTCACTGCTCATTGCTTCTCTGATAATCATCTCTGTTGTTTCCTCCGGTGTTTGCTCGAAAGCCTGCCGAAATTTGTCCTGGGGCATCATAGCTCGGGTACTGCCGAGGAAATCGTCGCCTCGGTTGATAATTTCGACCGCGGTCCTCCTCTGGCGACCTGTGCCGTTTGTTGTGAACAGCATCTTCTCCATCTGCCCATCTGTTTGCTATTTCCATTAACGCGGATACTATTTTTGGGTTGGTCCTCCCCAAGTCCTCGACAAAATCTCCACGCCTGATTCCTGCGACAAACGCATCAATCGCTCTCTCGTCAGATATATTTTCTGCCGAGTTTTTGATGATGTTCCACCTTTGGATATATTTTCTCATTGGCTCGTCTGGCTTTTGTCGGCATGCTCTCAACTCCTCTAATGACGCAGGTTTCTTGCACGTGGACCGAAAGTTCTTGACAAACACGTCCTCGAAGCTTTCCCAGCTGTCGATGGATCCTGGAGGAAGTTTCTTTATCCAAGATCGTGCGGCTCCACTTAGATGCACCTGGATGCTTTGCATAGCTGTTGCTCTGGTTCCTCCTATAAGCTTCACTGTCTCGAGATAGTCCACTAGCCAATCCTCTGGATCTTGAAGGCCATCGAATTTCTTGAAGTTATCAGGTAACTTGAATCCTGAAGGGACTCGAGTTTTTCGAACTCTCCTCGTGAAGCACGGCAAGCCAAACATATCCTCGTCGTTTAACTCTGGGGACTGCCGATGTTCCCTTCTGCTTTGTCGCGCTCTGTCGACTCTTGCTTGTGCTGCCGTGTCCCTTGCTCCACTTGGTCCTTCGGGAGCTGCTGCTGCTGCTGCCGCAGGTCGTGGACTATTTTGCCTTGCCGCTCCTTCGGGAGGTGTTGATACAAACGCCGTCCCCATAGCTCCAACTCCTGCTATCACCATGTTGTATAGTGTTTCCCTTGGATCTCCTGGAGGTGGTTTAGATGCGAGGATAAAAGCTTGTGTCGCCATATACCCAACCTCTGGTGTCTTAGGGATGATGTTTCCTCTTGTGTCTATCGACATAAAAGACATGTCGAGGTTTTGGACTAAGTGCTCTCTTTCTCCTTCGGGTACGTGTTGTAACCTCGATCTTGCTCTATTCCGAGCCTCCCTGTGGCTATCACCCGAAGTTCTAGATTGTCGACTCAGCTCTGCCCTCCTCCTGCTGGATGCAGAAGCTGCCTCCTTTCTTCTGTTTAACTCAGCTGTCTGTTTTTCCAATTCCCTTGCAGCTCGTGCGAGCCTATATTGATATGCTTGTAACTCCTCTGGCGTGGCTGTGGTGGCCATTGGTTCTGAGCCATCCATAGCTCTCGCGGCTCTATCCCATGCTGCTTGCGGGAGTCGAACTCTGTCTCGCGGCTGTGGCCCGATATATTTATTGCCTAGACCTCATCGCAAATCAGAGGGATCAACGTATGGATTTCCCAAATCGTCGAAAGCCTCAGATGTTTCTTCTTGGTCATGGATTGGCTCTCCGATGACATAAATCTGATGATACTTTGTATTCAGATCTATGTTGGGTTTGGTGACACCATCGTTAAGATTGGCGAAGACCTTGCCCACTGTAGTAGATTTGTCGATGAAGTTGTAGCTGTCGACACTGCTTGAGCCATCGCTTATATATGAATCCACAGATGACTCAAACGACATGTCGCTGAAGATCTTGGCGAGTTTTTCTCTCGCCCTAGTGCTGATGAAGCGTGACGACGAAGTTTCTTCCTCTCCTGATTCGGTTGACGATGTATAGCTTGAAAAATCGGAATCGACCGCCGACGATCCCGACGAAATCGGAATTTCGACACGATACGATCCCTCTTTCTCGACGCGAAAGTGAAACCTTCCGAACTTCATCTCCATAGGCTCCTCCAGATACGCATATGCATCCAAATGGGAGGGCGGGTGAGGAACAAAATCAACAGGACCAGTAGCGATCTGTTTACCTCGATCCATTGCGTTGCTTGCGATTGATGTAGTCGATGATTTTGCGGTTGATGAAGTCGATGATTTAGAACGTGCCATCGAGACCAGATCCTTGACGCCTCTAATCCCCACAGACGGCGCCAATTGACAAGGTATTAACTTGTCAATGCCTACGGATTGTAGACTAGGGTTTAGTTGGAAGTAGAGGGCAAGTAGATCTCGAAGGTTTCAGCCGAAAAGTACTCGACGATTATGGAACTAGGGTTTGTAAACAATAATTCGATGATTTCTGTGTCCCTCGACTCCCCCTTATATAGGAGGCGGAGCCGAGGGACTCGTGCCGTACAAGTTACAGAGTCCGGGAAGGTTTCTAACTCATCCCGTAAGATTACAAATAACACTTCCTATTACAACTCTAGTCTTCCTTAATAATATCTTGGGCTCCCGAATCTTCTTATTCTTCGGGTAATGGGCCTTCAGTAAACCCCGGGTACTATCTTCGGCAGGCCCATTTGGGATGCCTATGTCAAAAGTAGTGTCATATCATGAGTAGGGAAGTTATCATATAAGATGGGTTGCAGTGTGGAAGTATCTCTTCTTTAGTTGGTGTCTATGTATCCCTTGGTGTGAGTTATCGTTATGGAATATTAATGAGAAGTCTTATCATTTACATATTGCACATCTTATTTTAGTTTGCAATCTCTATTATATGATTGATCTTGTTGTTAGTATTGGTATAACTTTGGGAGCATTGAGTAAATCTATTTGGTTTTGGCAAACTTAGCATTGGTCAATAGCAACAACACTTTGAGTTTAAGTAGAAAAGAGAAATACATGTAGTTGTTTCATGGTCTTTCTTTCTTGTTAGCTCTTAGCTTATTATTCTGAAGTTAAAATTATTTGTGCTTACAAGGAAGATGCATGATTGTTTCTATCACATGTATATTTGTTTGTTTCCCTCAACTCTCATGCTTGCTAATCAACCTTGCTAGCCAAAAACCTGTACTGAGAGGGAATGCTTCTCGTGCATCCAAACCTTAACCCAAACCTATGCCATCAGTGTCCACCATAACTACCTACTACATGGTATTTCCTGCCATTCCAAGTAAATACTTCGTGTGCTACCTTTAAACAATTCAAAATTTATCATCTCTTATTTGTGTCAATGTTTTATAGCTCATGAGGAAGTATGTGGTGTTTTATCTTTCCATCTTGTTGGGCAACTTTCACCAATGGACTAGTGGCTTCATCCACTTATCCAATAATTTAGCATAAAGAGCTGGCAATGGGGTGCCCAGCCCCAATTAATTAACCTTCATAATTTTACAAATAGACACTCCTCCATGGTATGTGATTGTTGGAAGGCACCCGAGGATTCGGTTAGCCGTGGCTTGAGAAAGCAAAGGTGGGGAGGAGTGTCATCTGAATAAAATTAAAATAAAAAGACACTCCTTCATGGTATGAGAATAATTGGAAGGCACCCGAGGATTCGGTTAGCCATGGTTTGTGAAAGCAAAGGTTGGAAGGAATGTCAGCCAAAAATAAATTTTATGGGAGCCGCTCTTCGAGAGTTTGTCTGGCAAGGGGGTTAGAGTACCCGCTACCAGTCGTTGACAACAACAAACACCTCTCAAAATTTTACTTTTATTCTCTTTATATGATTTCAAAACTAAAAAAGCTCTAGCACATGATTTAATCCCTGCTTCCCTCTGCGAAGGGCCTGTCTTTTACTTTATGTTGAGTCAGTAAACCTATTTCCCTCCATCTTAAGCAAGCATTTGAGTTGTTGTGATCAAATCATTTATATTGTGATCTATTTAATCATGCCTTTTACTCTTCCTTGTTTAGTACAAGTTTTATCTGAATGAATATAGCTTTGAAAGTTATCAATGATTATGAGGAGATTATTATGATTGAGTATACAAGTTGTGCCATATAAGCCTTAACATAAGAGCGCTGCTCGATAGATAAGTACAATCTGTTAATTGTTCTCTGACCAAGAACGAAGTTTGCCATCACCAATTATGATTTCTTATGCACCTTTATTTGTGACTACCTTCTACTTGTTTCAAGTTGAATTATATGAGAAAGTTGTTCACTAGAATGTCTTGTGTGAATTAATATGATGCTTCTTGTCCGTATTTGGTTTATCGACTCTTCACTCCATAAACATGTGGTCCTGTTTATCGAGTTCAGTTTCGCTTGGGGACAAGCGAAGTCTAAGCTTGGGGGGAGTTGATACGTCCATTTTGCATCACTATTTTATATCATAATTTACTGTTATTCATTGATATATTTCATATTTAGAGGTGATACTTATGTTATTTCATCTATTTTGCATGTTTCATGGATATTGGAGAATCGCGCACCGGAGTCAGGATTCTCCTGGAAAAAGCGCCGTCAGAATGCAATATTTCGGAAGATCAACAATTGACGGGAATTATACTGAAAATCCTATTTTTCCAGAAGATGAAGGTAGCCAAAAGGAGGAGCCGAGGAGGGCCTCCATGGCCCCCCCCATAGGCCGGCGCGGGCCCTGGCCTGGCCGCGCCGCCATGTGGGGAGGGGGCCCACAGCCCCCTCTGGCCTCCTCTCCTTCGCGTACTTCTTCGTGCCGAAAACCTAAGCTCCAGAGGATAGTCGCGAAGAGTCACAGCCGCCTCTGCGGGCCGGAAAACACCAGAGAGAAAAGAGCTCTCCGGCAGGCTGAAATCTGCTGGGGAAATTCCCTCCCGGAGGGGGAAATCGACGCCATCGTCACCGTCATCGAGTTGGACATCATTGGGATCATCATCACCATCATCTCCATCATCATCGCCGCCATCTCCACCGCTGCACCTCGTCACCGCTGTAACAATTAGGGTTGGATCTTGATTGTTTGATAGGGGAAACTCTCCCGGTATTGATTTCTACTTGTTATTGATGCTATTGAGTGAAACCATTGAACCAAGGTTTATGTTCAGATTGTTATTCATCATTATATCACCTCTGATCATGTTCCATATGATGTCTCGTGAGTAGTTCGTTTAGTTCTTGAGGACATGGGTGAAGTCTAAATGTTAGTAGTGAATTATGGTTGAGTAATATTCAATGTTATGATATTTAAGTTGTGGTGTTATTCTTCTAGTGGTGTCATGTGAACGTCGAGTACATGATACTTCACCTTTACGGGCCTAGGGGAATACATCTTGTACTCGTTTGCCAATTGCGGGGTTGCCGGAGTGATAGAAACCTGAACCCCCGTTGGTATATCGATGCAGGAGGGATAGCAGGATCTCAGAGTTTAAGGCTGTGGTTAGATTTATCTTAATTACTTTCTTGTAGTTGCGGATGCTTGCAAGGGGGATAATCACAAGTATGTATTAGTCCTAGGAAGGGCGGTGCATTAGAATAGGTTCGCCCACACAACACTTATAAAAACAATGAAGATTAATCAGCTATATGAAGCGAAAGCACTAGACTAAATTCCCGTGTGTCCTCGAGAACGTTTGGTCATTATAAGTAATCAAACCGGCTTGTCCTTTGTGCTAAAAAGGATTGGGCCACTCGCTGCAATTGTTACTCTCGCATTTCACTTACTTGTACTTTATTCATCTGTTACATCCAAACCCCCTGAATACTTGTCTGTGAGCATTTACAGTGAATCCTTCATCGAAACTGCTTGTCAACACCTTCTGCTCCTCGTTGGGTTCGACACTCTTATTTATCGAAAATACTACAATACACCCCCTATACTTGTGGGTCATCACATACACACAGTCAACAATAGCTATGAAAGGGGGAATAGATCACATCAATACTATCATAGTAATAGTTAACTTCATAATCCACAAGAGATTACAATCATAGCCTACGCCAAGTACTACATGATGCACACGCTGTCCTTTTACATCATGGAGGAGGAATAGACTACTTTAATAACATCACTAGAGTAGCACATAGATTAATAGTGATACAAAGCTCACGATCACATAAAGATCACACCATGGGAGAGAGAGATGAACGACATAGCTACCGGTAGAGCCCTTAGCTTCGGGGGAGAACTACTCCCTCCTCATCATGGGAGACAACAACGGCGATGAAGATGGCGATGGTGTCGATGGAGATGGATTCTGGGGGCAATTCCCCGTCTCGATGGCATGCCGGAACAGAGACTTCTGTCCCCCGAAACTTGTCTTCGCGATGGCGGCGGCTACGTAACTTTTCGTGGAGGAAGACCGATATGTTAGGGTTTTCGGAGACGGAGGAATATATAGGCGAAGAGGCGATGTCGGTGGAGTACCGAGGGGCCCACCCCATATGGCGGCGCGGCCAGGGGTGGGGCCGCGCCCCCCTAGGGTGTGGCCGCCTCGTGGCTCCTCTTCGTCTCCTCTTCGGTGTTCTGGAAGCCTCCGTGGAAAATATGACCGTGGGCTTTTGTTTCGTCCAAATCCGAGAATATTCCCTATATAGGATTTCTGAAGCCAAAAATAGCAGAAAACAGGAACTGCTGCTTCTGCATCTTGTTAATAGGTTAGTCCCGGAAAATGCATAAAAATGATATAAAGTGTATATAAAACATGTAGGTATTGTCATAAAACTAGCATGGAACATTAGAAATTATAGATACGTTGGAGACGTATCACATACCGCAAGAAGATCTTCTGGGCGAAGCCGCTATCGACAAAGCCATGGCCCGAGGGCACCTTGGCCACATACACCAGGTATCCATTATCTTTCTCCCTGAGACGTCGCTCCTCCATATGCCAAACACCGTCCACCAGAGATCGCATAGCACCGGGTGCAGCATCGTACAATCTTTTAATTAGCATCGGCTCACCCGACACATGCAGACTTGTCGTCCTTCTTCTTTCTTTTCCGTCCCTTCGGCTTCGGATTCATTGCCTTTGCATTCTCCTCATCGCAAGCCTTCTTGAGTGTGTTTGGGCCGATAACACTTTTCACACCAGTTGTCCGCTGAGTCTCGGTGAAGTTGGCAGCTGTAGGTGTCTCCTGGGAACTGAATATACGCTTTTTTGCAATTGGGTTTCCCCGCGGCGGCAGCTTGAAGGGGTTGGCTAATCAGATCGTAGTCCGCCGCAAAACGTAGTGGCAGTCAAGGTTGGCAAATGTACTGTCCTCATCCGGACCATCGTTCGGATCCTACGCCATCTGCATATCCTCATTAGATGATGGCGGCACCGTTGGGGTGGTCTTACCATGGCTTGGCACCAACACGGCTGGGGGTGCTGTCTGTGGGGTGGTGTCACTCGCATCCAAACGAATCTGGCTCTTTGGCCAAACCATGGACCAATTGATGCATTGGTGGAGGGCAAGGATCTCATCTTCGTCGGCACCATGGGGTTGAAAGGGAGGTACCACGTCATCGTAGCAACTCAGCACCAGAACCAGTTGAATCCTATACACGTCGGATTGCATGGGTACACCGTGCATCTGGCGGTTTCTCGGTTGAACGATTTTGGCCCTGGCAACATCGACCAACTCGCCATTCACAAACTGCAGGAGAGTGCATGGGACGTCGGCGGGGCCCTGTGGAAAACATGTAGGGTGTTAGGGATGGCTAGTCAAAGGCAAGGATATGGAAGTCATCGGCCGAGGATTGGTTACTGTTATGGCGTCCAGCTCGGCTAAGGTCGAGGCACCACCGATGACGGGCGTGCAAGTGATGGAGTGGCCGCTTGTTGGCGCGGTGTCGGGTGGCGTATTATCCGTAGCGACGGGTGCATGTAGCTGAAGTAATGGTGCCGCGGGAGTCACCAAGTTTGTTGCCGCCGGAGCCACCAAGGTTGGCGCCGCCGGAAACACCAATGTTGGCGCCACAGGAGCCACCAATGTTGGTGCCGCCGGAGCCACCGAGGTTGGCGCCGCCGGAGCCACCGAGGTTGGCGCCGCCGGAGACACCATTGTTGCCGCCTGCGGACTCACCGATGGCTCCACGTTGTGCGAGTTGCTTCCCGTGAAACTGGGAACCGGGGGAGGCCCCTTTTTTCCTCCCCTATACCACACGTCCAGACCGGCAACCAAGGTAGGGATGATAGAGCTAAGCGTCGTGCCCACTTGGTCCTCCACTTGTTGTCGTTGCATTCTCTGTTGGGTCTCCACGATATGTTGCACTTGTTGTCGCACTTGCTCCTCGACCAATGTCGGGATCTGCGCAACTTGTGCCTTGAGATGTGCGACCTCCTTCTCATCGATGGTGGCATTTTTCTCCTTTTCCCCGACTTATAGTATTCCGACCATTTCATAGACAATCCTTCGCCGACCACACGATAGGCGTAGTCGCCTGGGAACATGTATCATGAGTGAAACCACGCAATGAGCTGGACTCGCAAATGCGTTTTGTTCTCGGCTCGGAGGTCCATCTCGTTGAGATTGATGACCTCTCGGAGGATTGCTGCCAGTTGGTTGTCGTATCCCTTGGCAACATCCTTAGGCTCCACCAGCAAACCACTGGCAGGGTCGACCTCTTTGATTGTGTCTCTGCCGGTGGCGACCGTGTTTTGGCGCCATGTCTTCCGCGGCTTCTTGGAGCCACTTGTCCCGGTGCCACTACTCCCGGCGGCGCCGCTTGGATCATTGCCGCTTGTCTCGCTGCCACCCCCGTTGGTGCCGCTTACCTCGCCGCCACTTGTTTCGCCGCCACCCCTGGCGGCGGCACTTGGCTCGTCGCCGCTTGGCTCGTCGACACTACCCCCAGCGGCATCCTCCATCTCATGGTCCTCGTTGCCACCACCCCCAGCGGCCTTAGCATCCTCCTCTGACCTAAAGAAGTACTTATTGTAGTGCACCTCTAACTGTTCTTGAGACGCCATGGTGGCTTGCACTAATAGAAGATGAAAAAGAGTTAGAATTCACGAAAAAATTCGGCATGACCTTTGCTAAAAATTGGTCATGCGGAAAGCTAGAATTGTCAGAACGGAAATGAATCAACATTTCGGCACTCAATAACAGCTCAATCCCTGCAAACATATATATACAATTCAACCATATATAGCATTTCCAACAGCACATCTACATCCACTTGTCCTGATGCTTACACCATAACCATCAAGATCTCAACCATCACCATATATATAAAAACTTCATTTTCATCGGTATCATTTTACAAATATAACCAGAGAACTCCACCTAATGAACTAAATACCACCAGTAGCATTTTACAAATATAACCAGAGACAACAACTTTTCATTTTCATTTGCAACAACTTAGCATTACAACAGCACAAATATAACACATATGGAATACATTAATGTGCTCACAAGGAAAGCTAACAAGTGAAAAATGAACACTTTCAAACCAGACAACAATGTATACATTAATGTGCTCACAAGGAAATATGCCAATATAACCAGATAACAAATTCATTTTCTTTTCTTTTTTCAAACTAGAGAACACTTGTTCTTTTTATGAACTAAACCTACTGCTAGCACTTGTTCTTTTTAAATTAAGTAAACCTACTGCTAGTGAACATCAAGTTTTTTAATTGAAGGAATGCATAGCATAAACCAGTAGAATTTTTAAATTAAGTAAACCTACTGCTAGTGAACATCAAGTTTTATGAACTAAACCTACTGCTAGCACTTGTTCATGGAAGGCACTACATTTACAGAATTTTAAACATTTTTTTCTTGTTTACCTAAACATTACTACTAGCATTGCTGCTAGCATTATATACCAAATGGAGCTAAACCAAATTACAACAACACTTAGTATATAAAACATTTTATTTAACCATTTTATTTTCATTTCCATCTCAACCAGAAGCAAACCCGAAGCATAATGCAGCAGCAAACACTAAAATAAAAATCAACTAAATGAACCTAGCTACTGCTAGTTTATATAGCAAAACCAGTTTAGCTACTGCAACTAAATCAATTTTCATTTTAGCTATTGCAAATAAACCAATTTTCATTTTAGCTACTGCAACTGAACCATTTTAGCTACTGCAACAAAACTAATTTAGCTAAATGAACCAGAGAATTGCTAACATCATTTCATCATTTCATTTAACCTTGCTACTGCATTTTCATTTTCATTACAGTAGCAGCTTCGTTTTAACATTTCATTTAACCTCTACTGCATTCATTTTGAACCAAACCTCTATTTCATTTTCTTTTTTTGGCAGTAGGTAATGATGCATTTTTATTTTGAACCAATTTTATTTACAACCAGTGAGCATGAGCATTTTGAACCAAACAACTAAGCATTTTTTACCAAACCTATATTCATTTTCTTTTTTCCTACTACAACCTGCAACTAAATCAACTAGCTAGCAATAATGAGCTAAAGTCCTCCTGTAATCACTCCTATAATTCCATGCACATGATACAGTAAGTACTCTAAATATTGGTTCAGAGGCAGATGAAAGGGGAAATCCAGAGGAGAGGGAGTGGGGCGAGGGGGAGATGGAAGGGGAGGGGAGAGGGAAGGGGGAGATGGCTTGGCCGGCTAGGTCTTACCGACGGCGATGGTGACGGTGACGGTGGAGGTGGTGGTGGCACCTGCTCCTCTCGGTGTCGGCGATGGTGGCCCGCGTGCGATGCCTCCTCCTCTCGGTGGCGGTGGCGACCGCTCATCCTCTCGACGGTTACACCCTGGTCCTACCCGTGGCGGCGGTGGCTTGGTGGCACGGGGGCGGGTGCAGGGGTGCGGTTAGGGTTCGGGTTGGGAAGAATGGGGAAGAAAGGAGAAAGACGAGTCGCGCAATTGTTAAGTCCCAGGTATAGCCGTGCCCACTCATTGCCGGTGCATGTGGGGCCCCAGACTAGCTGTCCGAAACACCTGTTATGCATACACATTCACGATCCCATGATCAGTGTTTCGTGAAAGCATAACCAACCTGGTATCAATTACATCATCAATTACAGTACCGAATAAAAAGATTACAGTAGGTCACATGAGCAATACTTACATAAGAGCCGCAATGGCAGGAGATTAACAATCACACGGTGGAAATACTTCAGATGAAAGCGTTCGCATGGACCAAGTCATGCCATAACCCTACATGCAACTGACTGGGAGAACGTTCCTAGCTCGCATAGACATCGTCGACTCCTTCTTCATCTATCGGGTTACACCAAGTCTGGCCAAGTAAATAGCCAGGGACAAAGCCGTGAGTACATTATGAATTGTACTTGCAAACCACCTTAGAGAGAAGTAAAAGATATGCATATTTGGCAGTAACAAGGATCAGGCACTAAACTAGGGCGACAAGAAGTGAGAGATAGCTTCCCTCGAGAGTATGCCATCTACATATCTTTGTTGAAAAACCTTTTTGAAAACAAATTTTCTTTTGAGGACTAATAGGTAAGGAAGACCCATTTTCATTTCCGGTCATCAGAATGACCAAAACAATTTCAAACTTTCCACCGTACCTCCTAGGTACATCTCCAAAATCTTTTTGGAAAACACCTTTGTAAAACAAAACTCCTTCAATGCCACGTACCGCCATTCCCAAGTCCATTACCGCGGACACGGCTATTCGAATAGATTTACACTCTACATAGGTTGTACACTTTCCCCACAAGATCCGAATACTCATCGTGTGGGCATCATCCTGCATAACAACATATGCCATGACAAATACCCGGTCGTAGTTTTTTTCCTGCTCGCCTTAGCCTAAGACATGCCGCCCAGAGTTGTACCTCCCAACACCAGAGTCTGAGGGATAGTTTACCTGGGAGTAGAAAATTCCCCAACTAGCTCGATCCTCCGAAATGCCGCGACCAACTGCGGGGCATTATTCAATGGGAGCTCATAGGTTGTACCCCTGCCATCGGTACATGATGTCTACGCACACTCCTTTTCCTGTAGACAGTGTCGGGCCTCCAAGAGCAGAGGTTTGTAGAATAGCAGCAAGTTTTCCCTTAAGTGGATCACCCAAGGTTTATCGAACTCAGGGAGGAAGAGGTCAAAGATATCCCTCTCAAGCAACCCTGCAACCACAAAGCAAGAAGTCTCTTGTGTCCCCAACACACCTAATACACTTGTCAGATGTATAGGTGCACTAGTTCGGCGAAGAGATAGTGAAATACAGGTGGTATGAATATATGAGAAGCAGTAACAGCGCCAGAAAATACTTGATGCTACAACTGGCGTGTGGTTGATGGTGGTAATATTGCAGGCAGTACAGATGCAGTAAAACAGTAAACAAGCGATGATTGCAGTATTTGGGAACAAGGCCTAGGGATCATACTTTCACTAGTGGACACTCTCAACATTGATCACATAACAGAATAGATAAATGCTATACTCTACATTTTATTGTTGGATGATGAACACCACTAATTGTGTAGGATTACACGAACCCTCAATGCCGGAGTTAACAAGCTCCACAATATTCGATATTCATATTTAAATAACCTTAGTGTGCATGATAGATCAACACAACTACACCAAGTACTAACATAGCATGCACATTGTCACCATCACACTATGAAGGAGGCATAGATCACATCAATACTATCATAGCAATAATTAACTTCATAATCTACAAGAGATCATAATCATAACCTACGCCAAGTACTACACGATGCACACACTGTCACCATTACACCGTGCAGGAGGAATAGAGTACTTTAATAACATCACTAGAGTAGCACATAGATTAATAGTGATACAAAGCACATTGCAATCATAAAGGGATATAAATAAGCACTTCACTATGCTATTCATAACAGTGAATAAGTATTCTGTGAAATATAGCCTAAGAGACCCACACGGTGCACACACTGTCACCTTTACACACGTGGGACAAGGAGTCTCCGAAGATCACATAAGTAAAATTCACTTGACTAGCATAACGACATCTAGATTACAAGCATCATCATATGGATCTCAATCATGTAAGGCAGCTCATGAGATCATTGTATTGAAGTACATAGGGAGAGAGATTAACCACATAGCTACCGGTACAGCCCTTAGCCTCGATGGAGAATGTCAACACCCGGATTTTTAAGTCCGAATGCCTATTATGTCATACATCGCAATCCCAGGAATATTGTTGTTGCGAGGCATAATAGTTAAGTATCACAGTCATCATTCATTACAAACCATAAGGTCTTACAAATTGGAATCACATGATCCATATTACACGAATAGTTGATCTATCGATCAACGAACAAACACAAGTTCATAGTTCATAGCGGAAGCGTAAGATACAAGGACTCTCTAGTCCACAGGCCAACGCTTGACGTCGGAAGACTCCTAGTTGTCGTAGGCGTCCTGCTGGTCATCTCCTTGTTCATCTTCATACTCTGGCCATTTGAATAGCCAGGGACAAAGCCGTGAGTACTTTAAGTACTCGCAAACTAGTACTAATGTAAGTGCTAGACATTCTAGTAAGGTTTGCTAAGCTCTAGTTTATTTGCATAAAGCCAATTTTAGTTCACAAGTATTTGAGAAAAGCTTATTCAAGTGCTAACTAACTCAAGTGGGAACATTAGTGTCATTCCCACCATTCAAGTGGTGATTTCAATTCAATTCACCACAAGTCATTTCACCATCATCTTTCAACATCATTTTTCAAAGATATGACATCGGAAACTGTATGGCCTTTCCAACCGTCCGTAACCGTGGACGCGGCTATTCGAATAGATTGACACTCTGCAGAGGTTGCACACTTGTGCCACAACATTTGATTTCATCCGTCGGGGTTACCCCGAATCATCGTAACACAGTACGCGGATCATCAACCATAACCTTTCACTTATAAATCCTAGTATGAGCACCTCTCCCCATGAGCTTGGCCTCCCAGTGAAGACCAACTGTCAACCTGGGAACTGCAGAGGGCTTGGCCGTACAATGCACCTCAATTTCACATCATTTCTCAACAACGGAGGCAGCCTCAAGCGTAACCCCTATGACGTGTGTTCAGAGGGAACCCATACTAAGATGCATAAACTTTCAGTTAAGCCCTACCCATAATCAGGTATTGTGGGGGTACTTACTAATTGGAAAGGTATCGCATTCAAACCAACATCATGTTTATCAAAAATCACCATCTTCTCTTGGTCATATTCACCTTCAAAAATCGTTCAATGGAATGCATCATCATTCCAAGGTTTCAAATTCATTTCAAGTCACATTGTTCCCATCTAAAGTAGTCAAGTTTTATTTCATTAGCACTAGCTCTAATTCATGAGGGGTGCTATCTAGCTTGGCTTGATTGAAACTACTTCACTACTCTAGTAACCATCCTTTACTTTGACCAAAGTTAACTATAAAAGTAACTCTTGGAAAACAACAAGTAAAACTTGTAAAGTATAAACTTGGGATAGGCTTATGTAAGAAAAGGTAAGAATCATGGTGCCTTGCCCCAAGGGGCTTTGCATTTTGCAAGAATATTAGCTTGCCTTGGTAGTTCTCAAACTGTTCCTCCTCCTCCTCTTGGTAGCAACCTTCTTCTTCGGTGTACTCTCCGGTGCTAGCGTCTAAATTTGAATACGAGTACAATTACTCACTAATTCAATGGCTATTCCATATATCACATATAAACACACAAACTACTCTATGCACACAAATAATCTAATTAGGGTGCATGGGTTATGTTGCTTGAGGAGTATTGACTTCTTTGTATTTAATATGTAAATGATAGTTTCCATAGGGTTCTTGAGGAATAATTTCCTCTCATTGAAATCTTCTTAAGATTTAATTTCTTAATCAATCATAGATGAACTTATATTGACCTAAGTCAAATGTTCATCATCATCATTTGAGAAGATGATTTAAATGAGGTGGATCACCTCATATCATTTAAATACACTACATATGATTTAAATCTCTAAGTAATTCATATAAGAGAGTTTGGGCCAGGGGTCCAAACATCCCATGAATTCATGTGAGACAAGATTTAAATGAAGTATAAGACTTCATATGAATTACTTAATAGTTTTGGACAATATCAACTAGTTAAACTAGCCATATTATCCACTAATTAAACTAAGGCATGATCATGCAAAGTGACCACACCATTTTATTGCATAATCAATTAGTGTAAGTCAAATGTGAGCTATTAGAGTTGGAATCAACTTAATATCTATTTTGGTTGATTTTTAATAATTGTTTGAATAGGAAAAAGTCCCTGCCTTCTTCTTTTTATCACATTAATTCTACAATGCATCTGGTCATGGGACCAGTGGCATTTTGTAGATAATTTCATTAGCTTTCCAACAACATAAAGTTCATTGAATTTGGTTTAGCCAATTTGAATCTATTGATTTTCAAAGTGGAGGCAGTATTGAAATTATTTGAGATTGTTTAAATCCAATTTGAATTAAAAGGGCCGGCGGGAAAGCTAACTGGGCCGAAAGGTTTAAAAACGGCCCAAGGCCAGCCCAGCCACGGTCCAGAGACGCGCGGGCTGCCTGACAGTGGGGGCCACCCGTCAGCGAGTATTTAAACCCGAAACGGTATGGTTCAGCGTGGGGCGTAGGATTAGAATTAGATCGGACGGCCATGGTTCATCGTCGTCTCCGACGAGAACCCGACGCTCTGGCGACGGCGGTAGGGGGTCGGAGGGCTTACGGTGGCTCCAGCTAGGGTTGGCAATATGCTCGGTGAAGTTGTGGACGACGGCGAAGCTCCAGGTACAGGTGGCGTCGCCTGAGGTGGTCTGGTTCGCCGACGATTGCTGCAGAGCTTCCGCGGCGGTGAGCTCCCGATTGACCTTGCTCCGGCGTGAATCGAGAGAGTGGTGAGGTGGTTGAGAGGCAGTGAGAGGTGGCGAGTGCGGTGGTGTGCTTAGATTGTCCAGGGGAGGTCTCCTTTTATAGCAGCGCGAGGGTGCTGCGGGGCAGGGTGGTGGTCGACCATGGCACGACTTCTCCGGCGAGCTAGAGAGCTAGGCGAGGGTGCGGCAGTGTTCTACGGTTCCTGGCAATGCTATTGGCGGCGACAGCTTGGTTGGGCAGGGCTTGGTTGGGTCGCATTGCTTCCAGGCATGTCGCGGCAGTGGCGGGATCTTCTTCCCCGTCTACGGCGGCGGCGGTCCAGGGTCTGGTCGTGGCCATGTCTGGCGGCGTCTTGGTGGCGTGGTGAAGCTCAACTCGTTGAGAGGTGGTCCAGGGCGAGCGCGAGGTGGTGGCACGGCGCGTGGCCAGTGCATGTCCACGGCGTGCACACGCGCGACACGGGCGGCGTCTGGGCGCGTTCTGGGCGCGCGTCGTCCGGCGTTGGTCGTCGTCAAGCTCGACAGTGGCGGTGCTAGGAGGGTGTAGGGAGGTGCGGTGGCGAGCTGTGGCACGGTGGCCAGGGCAGAGAAGCAAGGGGAGAGGAGGTGGTGCGGCAAGGTGGCGACATAGTCGGCATGGCCATGTCCATGCCTTGCTAGCCCTCCCCTAGGGTTCTATTTGGCATTGAATGGGATTAAGGGGACCAGGGGACCATTTGGTGTAGGTTTGAGGTAGATTAGGTGGAGTAGAATCACTATTTCAAATAGTGGCAAATAGTGCCATAGATGCTATGTTTGATTTTTGTCCAAATTTGGTTTAATTCAAATGGTTGACCAATTTGAATTGTGTGTGTTTAGTTGAGTTAGAAATGACCAGAGGTGAGGAGAGGTGGTGGTGAAGTTGTTTAATTCAAAGAATTGCAAAAAAAAAGGATAAGTGGAGATTGTTACATATGTTAAAAAGTTGAAACTTTGGATGAGCATAGCTAATGATCAAGAACTAATTTGACATGGTGATCTTTACAAAAAGTGTTCACCTTGATGTTGACTTTGAAATGGTGCAAAGAGTTAGCAAGATTTGGTTTGAGAAAATTGAATTGCAATGGCTCAAAGTAGTGATCAGACTATAATTGTCAATTTTGACCATTATCATATATGAGCAAGTTTTGCATTTGAAATTTATTTGAGTTGTGATTATTTGATTCCAAAAGTTGTAATAAGTGTTTAGTAACATTATTCAACTAATGGTGAAGACCAAATTGGTCTAGGGTCAAAATTCATAAAAATGCCATAGAGCATATGTTAGGGTTTTTAGGGTTTTTCATTTATTGGATTTTCTTCCTCTTTGACTTATTTGGTTGGTGATCTTCATATGATCACATTAGGGTTTTAGAGTATAGCACAAACAAATAATAACACTCATCATGGCATATCACTCAAATGCACAAGTCCTATGCATGGCACTATATGCAATTTAAAAAGTTTTTGTTTGTTTGAAATTTTGCTCTCTGGAATTCTTCTAACTTTCTTTTATTGAAATTTGGGATGTTACAGAGAACTACTCCCTCCTCATGGGAGACAGCAGCGGTGATGAAGATGGCGGTGGAGATGGCAGCGGTGTCGATGGAGAAGCCTTCCGGGGGCACTTCCCTGTCCCGGTGGCGTGCCGGAACAGAGACTTCTGTCCCCCAGATCTTGGCTTCGCGATGGCGGCGGCTCTGGAAGGTTTCTCGTACCGTGGCTTTTCCGTATCGAAGATTTAGGTCAGGGACCTTTAAATAGGCGAAGAGGCGGAGTCGGAGGGTCGACGAGGCGGTGACACAATAGGGGGGCGCGGCCCACCCCCTGGCCGCGCCAGCCTGGTGTATGGGGCCCCCAGGGCTCCCCTCCGGCGGATCTCGGGTGTTCTGGAAGCTTCGTGGGATTTTAAGATTCTGGGCGTTGATTTCGTCCAATTCCGAGAATATTTCCTTACTAGGATTTCTGAAACCAAAAACAGCAGAAAACTGGAACTGGCACTTCGGCATCTCGTCAATAGGTTAGTTCCGGAAAACGCGTAAAAACGATATAAAGTGTGAACAAAACATGTAGATATTGTCATAAAACAAGCATGGAACATCAGAAATAATAGATACGTTGGAGACGTATCAGCATCCCCAAGCTTAGTTCCTACTCGTCCCCGAGTAGGTAAACGATAACAAAGATAATTTCTGAAGTGACATGCTACCAACATGATCTTAATCCAACTATTGTAAAGCATATGAGATGAATGTAGTGATTCAAAGCAATGGTAAAGACAATGATTAAACAACTGAATCATATAGCAAAGACTTTTCATGAATAGTACTTTCAAGACAAGCGTCAATAAGTCTTGCATAAGAGTTAACTCATAAAGCAATAGATTCTAAATAAAGGCATTGAAGCAACACAAAGGAAGATTAAGTTTCAGCGGTTGCTTTCAACTTTTAACATGTATATCTCATGGATATTGTCAACATAAAGTAATATAACAAGTGCAATAAGCAAGTATGTAAGAATCAATGCACAGTTAACACAAGTGTTTGCTTCTAAGATGGAAGGAAATGGGTAAACTGACTCAACATAAAAGTAGAAGAAAGGCCCTTCGAAGAGGGAAGCATGGATTGCTACATTTGTGCTAGAGCTTTTATTTTGAAAACATAAAGAGAGCATAAAAGTAACATTTTGAGAGGTGTTTGTTGTTGTCAACGAATGGTAGTGGGCACTCTAACCCCCTTGCCAGACAAACCTTCAAAGAGCGGCTCCCATGAAACATTTTTAATTTTGGGTGGCACTCCTTCCAACCTTTACTTTCACAAACCATGGCTAACCGAATCCTCGGGTGCCTGCCAACAATCTCATACCATGAAGGAGTGCCTTTTTATTTTAGTTTTATTTAGATGACACTCCTCCCCACCTTTGCTTTCTCAAGCCATGGCTAACCGAATCCTCGGGTGCCGTCCAAAAATCACATACCATGGAGGAGTGTCTATTTTTGTAAAATTATGCAAGTTAATTAATTTGGGACTGGGAATCCCATTGCCAGCTCTTTTTGCAAAATTATTGGATAAGCGGATGAAGCCACTAGTCCATTGGTGAAAGTTGCCTAACAAGATTGAAAGATAAACACCACATACTTCCTCATGAGCTATAAAACATTGACACAAATCAGAGATGATAAATTTTGAATTGTTTAAAAGTAGCACTCAAGCAATTTACTTTGGAATGGCGGAGAAATACCATGTAGTAGGTAGGTATGGTGGACACAAATGGCATAGTTTTTGGCTCAAGGATTTTTGATGCATGAGAAGTAATCCCTCTCAATACAAGGCTTAGGCTAGCAAGGTTGTTTGAAGCAACACAAGTATGAACTAGTATAGTAAAACTCACATAAAATACATATTGCAAGCATTATAAGACTCTAAAACGTCTTCCTTGTTGTTCGACCCTTACTAGAAAATATCTAGACCTTAGAGTTACCAATCATGCAAACCAAATTTAAGCAAGCTCTATGTATTTCTTCACTAATAGGTGCAAAGTATATGATGCAAGAGCTTAATCATGATCTTATTTGAGCACAACAATTGCCAAGTATCAAGTTATTCAAGACATCATACCAATTACTACATGTAGCATTTCCCGTTTCCAACCATATAACAATTAACGAAGCAGTTTCAACCTTCGCCATGAACATTAAAAGCTAAGAACACATGTGTTCATATGAACCAGCGGAGCGTGTCTCTCTCCCACACAAGGATGCTAGGATCCATTTTATTCAAACAAAACAAAAATAAAACATACAGTCGCTCCAAGCAAAGTACATAAGATGTGACGGAATAAAAATATAGTTTCACTAGAGGAACCTGATAATGTTGTCGATGAAGAAGGGGATGCCTTGGGCATCCCCAAGCTTAGATGCTTGAGTCTTCTTGAAATATGCAGGGATGAACCACCGGGTCATCCCCAAGCTTAGAGCTTTCACTCTTCTTGATCATATTGTATCATCCTCCTCTATTGACCCTTGAAAACTTCCTCCACACCAAACTCAAAACAAACTCATTAGAGGGTTAGTGTATAATCAAAATTCATATGTTCAGAGGTGACACAATCATTCTTAACACTTCTGTACATTACCCAAAGCTTCTGAAAGTTAATGGAACAAAGAAATCCATCCAACACAGCAAAAGAGGCAATGCGAAATAAAAGGCAGAATCTGTCAAAATAGAACAGTCCGTAAAGACGAATTTCTAAGAGGCACCAGACTTGCTCAAATGAAAATGCTCAAATTGAATGAAAGTTGCGTACATATCTGAGGATCACTCACGTAAATTGACATAATTTTCTGAGTTACCTACAGAGAATTAGGGCCAGATTCGTGACAGCAAGAAATCTGTTTCTGCGCAGTAATCCAAATCTAGTATGAAGCTTACTATCAAAGACTTTACTTGGCACAACAATGCAATAAAATAAAGATAAGGAGAGGTTTCTACAGTAGTAACAACTTCCAAGACACAAATATAAAACAAAATTACTGTAGTAAAATAAACACATGGGTTATCTCCCAAGAAGTGCTTTCTTTATAGCCATTAAGATGGGCTCAGCAGTTTTAATGATGCACTCGCAAGAAATAGTAGTTGAAGCAAAAGAGAGCATCAAGAAGCAAATTCAAAACACATTTAAGCCTAACATGCTTCCTATGAAAAGGAATCTTGTAAATAAACAAGTTCATGAAGAGCAAAGTAACAAGCATAGGAAAACAAGACAAGCTCAACTTCAAGATTTTTAGCATATAGAGAGGTGTTTTAGTAACATGAAAACTTCTACAACCATATTTTCCTCTCTCATAAAGATTTTCAGTAGCATCATGAGCAAACTCAACAATATAACTATCACATAAAGAATTCTTATCATGAGTCTCATGCATAAAATTATTACTCTCCACATAAGCATAATCAATTTTATTAGTAATAGTGGGAGCGAATTCAACAAAGTAGCTATCATTATTATTCTCATCATCAAATATAGGAGGCATATTGTAATCATAATCAAATTTATCCTCCATAACAGGCGGTACCAAAAGACTACTATCATTATAATCATCATAAATGGGAGGCAAAGTATCATTAAAGAAAATTTTCTCCTCCATGCTTGGGGGACTAAAAAGATCATGCTCATCAAAACCAGCTTCCCCAAGCTTAGAACTTTCTATATCATTAGCAACAATGGTGTTCAAAGTATTCATACTAATATGTTCCATGGGTTTTTTAATTTTCGCATCAAACCATCCATGTCTTAACTCAGGAAATAATTTTAAAAGCTCACTGTTGCTTTCCATTATGCCAAACTAGTGTAAAACAAGAAACAAAAAGATGCAATTGCAGGATCTAAAGGAAATAACTTCGAGTACTTACAACGGCGCCGGAAAATAGCTTAGTAGCCGAGATCCGGAGTGTGAGTACCTTTTACCTTTCCTCCCCGGCAATGGCGCCAGAAAATATGCTTGATGTCTACGCACACTCCTTTTCCTGTAGACACTGTTGGGCCTCCAAGAGCAGAGGTTTGTAGAACAGCAGCAAGTTTTCCCTTAAGTGGATTACCCAAGGTTTATCGAACTCGGGGAGGAAGAGGTCAAAGATATCCCTCTCAAGCAACCCTGCAACCACAAAGCAAGAAGTCTCTTGTGTCCCCATCACACCTAATACACTTGTCAGATGTATCGGTGCACTAGTTCGGCGAAGAGATAGTGAAATACAGGTGGTATGAATATATGAGCAGCAGTAACAGCGCCAGAAAATACTTGATGATACAACTGGCGTGTGGTTGATGGTGGTAATATTGCAGGCAGTACAGATGCAGTAAAAAAGTAAACAAGCGATGATTGCAGTATTTGGGAACAAGGCCTAGGGATCATACTTTCATTAGTGGACACTCTCAACATTGATCACATAACAGAATAGATAAATGCTATACTCTACACTCTATTGTTGGATGATGAACACCACTAATTGTGTAGGATTACACGAACCCTCAATGCTGGAGTTAACAAGCTCCACAATATTCGATATTCATATTTAAATAACCTTAGAGTGCATGATAGATCAACACAACTACACCAAGTACTAACATAGGATGCACAGTGTCACCATCACACTATGAAGGAGGCATAGATCACATCAATACTATCATGGCAATAATTAACTTCATAATCTACAAGAGATCATAATCATAACCTACGCCAAGTACTACACGATGCACACACTGTCACCATTACACCGTGCAGGAGGAATATAGTACTTTAATAACATCACTAGAGTAGCACATAGATTAATAGTGATACAAAGCACATTGCAATCATAAAGGGATATAAATAAGCACTTCACTATGCTATTCATAACAGTGAATAAGTATTCTGTGAAATATAGCCTAAGAGACCCACACGGTGCCACACTGTCACCTTTACACACGTGGGACAAGGAGTCTCCGGAGATCACATAAGTAAAATTCACTTGACTAGCATAACGACATCTAGATTGCAAGCATCATCATATGGATCTCAATCATGTAAGGCAGCTCATGAGATCATTGTATTGAAGTACATAGGGAGAGAGATTAACCACATAGCTACTGGTACAGCCCTTAGCCTCGATGGAGAACTACTCCCTCCTCATGGGAGACAGTAGCGGTGATGAAGATGGCGGTGGAGATGGCAGCGGTGTCGATGGAGAAGCCTTCCGGGGGCACTTCCCCGTCCCGGCGGCATGCCGGAACAGAGACTTCTATCCCCTAGATCTTGGCTTCGCGATGGCGGCGGCTCTGGAAGGTTTCTCGTACCGTGGCTTTTCCGTATCGAAGATTTAGGTCAGGGACCTTTAAATAGGCGAAGAGGCGGAGTCGGAGGGTCGACGAGGCGATGACACAATAGGGGGGGCGCGGCCCACCCCCTGGCCGCGCCAGCCTGGTGTGTGGGGCCCCCAGGGCTCCCCTCTGGCGGCTCTCGGGTGTTCTGGAAGCTTTGTGGGATTTTAAGATTCTGGGCGTTGATTTCGTCCAATTCTGAGAATATTTCCTTACTAGGATTTCTGAAACCAAAAACAGCAGAAAACAGGAACTGGCACTTCGGCATCTCGTCAATAGGTTAGTTCCAGAAAACGCGTAAAAACGATATAAAGTGTGAACAAAACATGTACATATTGTCATAAAACAAGCATGGAACATCAGAAATTATGTATACGTTGGAGACGTATCAGTACACAATGGAAATGCGTTCCCAGTTTGTCGGGAATGCCACGGTCGATAGGTGTCCATGTTCGGACTACCCCTTACATTTGCAGGACCCAAACTAAGGCGAGACAAACTACTACGCTACACCCCGTCCCACTAAAGGGTAATGTGGTTGTACTGGCTAGGTCCGGTTTCGTACTATGGTCACCAAGGTTTTTCGAAAACAACTTTTCATCTCCCTTTGCCTCTAGCAATATCTTTCATAAACCTTTTTGTCTTTCATAAAACCACACTTGGGTAGGGCTACCCCATTCCAAGGTTTTCGAAACACTTCTTTCTTGAAAACATTTTCACAAACCTTTTTAAAGAGGGCTCCCGACCTATAGTCCGACTTTTCTTTGAAAAGCTGCAACAAGGATGATAAGGTGCTAAGCACCATATCTTTAGCAAGTGTTGGATCGGTAGGTATCACGATGGCTGCACCCGTAAGGGTGGAATAATAAAACTTCGAGTGGCGGAACCACTCACATAAATCAAATAAAAACCATGCAATTTATAAAAACTTGTAATAATGCAAGAGCAAGATATTTAGGACAAGGTATGCATCAAGAGGTGGCTTGCTGATCAGCAAAGTGTCCCTGGTCTTCCTCTTCAAATCCCCCAAAATCACTTCCTCCTCTTTCGGTTCCGACGGCGTTCGAATCTAGCGTCTCAAAAAGAAAATAACAAGCCATACCAAATCAACAAACCACACCAGAATAAATCACACAAAAATTTGGAAAAATCACAATATGTAAATTTTCACAAATACAAGCTACTGAAAGTGGTTTCACCTACTTATGGATTTTAAAACAAATGATATGATTTTTGCATTCCAGAATTGACTTAGGAACCATTTAAATGACCTAAATCTTTCTGGAAGTCAAAAAAATGCATGCAGCATACCTACTGAAATCTAATAACATGTGTAATACACATGCACAAGAATCACATGCAACTAAAATCTTAAATGACCTAGACAAATTAATGAAGACAGAAACCAGAGCACACAAATAGCTAGGCACACCAGTATCAGAGCATCACCAACCAAATCCAAGCACACCCCTGGCTATCTAATGCTATTTGTGATCCAACCCCACTGGTTTGACATTTTTCTGATTTGTAAAAGAATTTACAAAATAAAATACTAAAAAGGTGCCCTATTTCAGATATAAATTCACCAGGCCTAATCTACAACTCTAAAAATAATCTCCTTTGGCACAGAAGTACCCTATCATTATGTCGGCCAGTAGCACTTGATTTTGCTCCAAAAGCCAATTTAGTTTTCAAATTAAAAATCAGTGAAGAGCTCGCTGGACTAATTTTAATTTGCTATCCAAATTAATTCTAGGAAGCTATTGCATGAGGGACCAGTGCCAAAAGAAAGGTACTCACATCTATATCACTACAAAATTGACCTCATGCATAAAGGGTTAGTACAACACTCATGCTAATTAAAATACACATGCTGCAACTATCTAAGTTATGTTTTACCAGCTTAGATATACAGAACTACACCACATATATGCAATTTATTGAGGTTAAGATTTTGTTAACAAGCACACAGAAATTTTAATCGTCCAAATTGGATCATCGAGGAATTTACAGTATTTCAAAATCTGTAGCAGTAATTACTGGCAGATTAAACTAAGAATAAGAGGAAAATCGGGACGGGCCGAATGCCTGGACTGGCCAGTTCCGGCCCAGATCCGTGGCAGACGCGCGGGAGGCCTCGGCTTTCAAATGGCCAGGCGGGGTTCGCCGGCATGCATACAGGAGAGGCCGGCCTGCATGCGGCCGTGTATCGTTGATCCAACGGCTCTCGTCGCGCACATCGACGACGACCAAACACCGGCGGCGCCACTGCGATGCGCGACAGGAGCGGGGTAGGCGGAGCAAGGTGCTCACCGTGGGCTTCCGGAGACGGCGGGAACGAGGCGGAGGACGGCGCAGGGCGGAGCAGTGACGGCGACGTCCGTTCCCTGCGTCGTGGGTGCACTGGCGAGGACGCGTACGAGGACGGCGCCGGGACAGAAACTACATGGCGACTTGACGATGGTGAAAGGGCGATGCAGGGATGACGCGGCGTGGGAGCAGCTCATCTTGCCGTCACGGACGCGCATGCATGTTCCCGGGCGTCGGTGCGGTCGTGCGTGGGCACGTCGTCCAATCACGGCGGCACGAATGTCGACGGGGTTCGCGATGCTGTGGACGAATCCCACGACGGTGGCGGCCTCGAGCGCTCCTGGACAATGATGGGCGACGGGTTAGAGGTGTAAGGCGCGAGAAAGATAGAGGGACGGAGAGGGAGTGACGGAGGTCGACGACAGCAATGGGTCGGCTGACATGCACACGGCGGGTTCGGCTCGGCCGGTCTTGGCCACGAGGGAGAAGAAGCAGGGCTAAGCCCTGGAGTTTCTCTGGCGCGCCGAGGGAGGTGGGAGTGGGAGAGTGAGGTGGTCTGAAGGGGTGGAGGCTTGTGATCAAGTTAAGAAGGACGGGCGACGGTGTGCCGTGGAACGTGGGCACGGGCGAGTCGTGGGCCAGGGATGCGTGGAAGCGATTGGGTAGATAGGCGGTGGCTTAGTGCAGTGTGCGACAGGCGGTGTGCGACACAAGCCTCCTGTAGCTCGGATGTGAGCTGACCTATCCAGGAACTGTCGATCATTGTGTAAAGGTGAAGGTGTTTGATACGTAGTTAAAGATTGGTAGGGGTCGTGGGAGGTTGCTATGGTACTGAGGGGTGCTAAAGTGTCGTACCCTGCAGCCCTAGGCTGATGGAGGTGACAAGAGACGTGGGTCGGGAACGCCGGGGCGTCCACAACCGTGGTGACCAGGATGTTGGCAAGCACGGGCGAGCCTGTTGTGGGGCACAGATGGACTCGGGGCTACGCTGTTTGCATAGAGGGGTAACAGTAGAGTTCCATGGCGCGGTGGGGGGTGCTGAGGTGCTCTATATCGCTCCCTCCCAATGGGGTGTGCCAAACGGACATGGCCAAAACCTAGGGGCTAGGGTTATCTAGGGTTGCATCAAGGATGATACAAGGATGGTCAGGGGTCTTTTTGCTCGTGCAGGTACTGGATGGAGGCAAGGGGAGGGCTGCAGCAAGTTCTTCTCCAAGATTTGTCCGAATGCATGCATTGGTCTATTCCTATCTCTTTCTCCTTCTCCAAAAGCAACCAGCCAAAAGTGGCCTGTAGCATGCAGGTCGACCAACAGAGAGAGAGGTGATAGTGCTGGAGTGGTGTATGCTCGTGACTGTTCCATTGAATGGTCAAAACAATTGAGAGAATGGGAAAGAGCGAGGAGTAGGGCCACATGCAATATGCCAAAGCATGCATGGCCGGCCTCTTCTTTTGTTTCCAAGCTCACAAGGACAAGAAGGGAGGATGAAGAAGTGAGGAGGAGGCAGAGGTGGTGATCCGTGAAGAAATAGAGAGAGAGAGTTGGCACTTGCCATGCACAAGACATGGTCGGCCTTCCTCCATATCCAAGAAAAGTTGGAGCAAAGCCATTGTCAATGTACCATGTAGAAAAATTAAGGGTGCCGAATATGATGGTCAGGTCAGATATGGAATTTAGGTTTAATTTGAGTGATTTTCAGGTAAGGGAAAGGAGATAGAGGTTATTCTGTTGAATGATCAATTTACCATCTAAATAGATTAGGGGTAGGTGAGTGTGAGATGGTGATGTTACATAGATCAGAGAGGTGCATTTGATGTCCTATGGTTGCCATCAGAATTTGAATTCATTTGGTAGGTATTTGAATTACCTCAAATATCTATGGACAATTGGAAAGAAAATTAATGGAAGTTTAAAATGTTGAGAGAAGTTAGGTGGAAAATAGAATTTGAAAATAATCCACTCACTTTATTAAGCAGGGTAGATTTTGTCATATTAAAAAAATGCAGAAAGAGGCAAGAGATGGTATAAATACCATGGATATGCATTTTGTCAAAAAGAAAATAAAACAAGGAGAAATAATTATAAAGAAGATATTTTTGGGTGGAGATGAGGTGATATAAAGTACCACACACATTCCCTATTTTATTAGAGAAAATAAATGGAAATACTTTGGTAAAACAAGAAATAGTTTTGTAGTGAGAAATGGAGGAGGATCTTAAATAGGGTTTTGGGTAAACATTAATTTTGGGAAACCAAATTATTATTTCAAGGGTAGATGATTTGTACATAATGTAGCTATCATTTCCACACCTTGGATTTTGAGGATTAAACTTTAATTAAAGGAAAACAAGAGGTAAAAGTGGAGAAAGGGATCTAGAGGTAAAATATTGAATAGGGTATAAAATCAAGTGGAAAATATAGATTGCAAGGATAATAGGGGACATGCAAGACGTGGGAGTTGTAGAGGGAGTTACATAGATGAGATCCAAGCTTTGAGTTCATCTATAACAGTTGTGGGTGCATAGGAAACAACTGCCAAAGTTGGAAGATTTTAACACTGCCAAAACCAGAATATTGACTTGGCCTCAAAATCATCTGGGATAAGGGGATATATGAGGGATATGGTCCAAAGTATTGGTATTGGTGGAAAGTGCACAAGACAGGGTAGGACCAGGGCTAGATGCATTACATTAGATGGAAAAGGGTAGATAAAGCTAGCGGCTCCAAAATTGAATATGGTAATCATTCTGACTTAGCCAAATTTTGGAGTTGTTCCAAGGTTGGTGTCTAGGGTTCAATATATAGAAGGGTTAGGGAGAAGATGATATTCAAACTTGAATAAAGGATAGGGAGAGCTAAAGTGCATCACAATGAGGATCTTATAGCAAGTGCATACATGGTTCCACCAATGGAAGGGTTTTAGTGGGTGTTGCCAAAATGTTTTATCTCAATCAGGGTTTTGCTATAAGGTAGCTCGAGAAGATTTTAACAAGCAGATCAAGGCCATACATCTGCAAGCAAATCAACACAATTCATCTACAAGCAGATCAACACAAAACATCTCAATAAACTAGTTAGAAAAAGTTTTTGTTCCCCCTGATTTTTGCACTCTGGACATTTAACAAGGTTGCAAAAGTTGGGGTGTTACAGCGCACCAAGGCACTAGTTCGCCGGGGATCAAGTGATCCCCGGTGAACCAGGGCCATGGTGCACCGGCAGTAAGTGGGCACGGCTATACCTGGGACATGTCAATTCACCTAGCTAGCATGACCATTTCCTTTTCTTTTTTCCCCTTCTTTTTCTTTATTTATTTTCTCTTTATTTTATGTTTCTTTTATTTTACCCAAAATGCTACACTATTTTATTTTTCTTATCTTTTCAAGATAATAAAAAAGCAATATATATATATATATGCATGAGTATGCAAAAACAAAAAATATGAGTTGTACATACACAAAATATTGACCAACACAATATTAGTTATACATAAAATATTGGACAACACCATATGAGTTATGTATTACACAAAATATGAGTTATACGTTGCAAATAAAGTTTTACATCATCGATTGAGAATAGTGTTTCACTTTCTTCTTGCTTTTCTTGCTTGTCGTTGAATAATTTAGCCCCGTGTCGTGACTTCTTCTTTTGAAGGGTCGGCCTGACCTCGGTAGTGTGGTCCTGCTTCTTCTTGTGGTGTATGTTGTGTCTTCGTCCTCAGATTCTTCCATCATTGGGTCTCCGACCTGTCCTTCGAAGTATTCCTCGTTGCCGACTCCATCCATTACAACGATGGTCCTCTTGCCTCTCCTCATGATAACACGGCTAGGCATGGATGGGTCGGTTATGAAGAAGCATTGGTGCACGTGTTCTGCCAGTACCCATGGCTCATTCTACGCGGTGGCGTTCGTGGACTTTGATTTGTTGGCTTCGGGTAGAAACATGGTGGTGAAATACCGGTCTTCTTTTGTGACGCTCTTAGCCATCTGATACGGAAAATCGACACTTTCTCCCCAGCGTAGCTAAGCTCCCAGATTTCCTCGATCCTTATGTAGTATCTAGTCTTTACGTCACCCATCCAGGAATCCATCATTACCCCTGAGTTCTGGTAAACATTGTTCTTCTCTTTTTCTTCCGTGTAGAATGTGTACCCGTTGATATCATACGCTTGGTAAGTCATGATGTTGGGCGCGGGGCCATGTGACAAGGCCAATACTAGTTTATCCTTGTCAGAATCCATTGGTGGGGATTAGCATCAATGTGGTCTTTGAACCAGTGCGCGAAAGAGGAGTTGTGCTCTCTGAATATTCCTGCTTTCGCCATCATCGGCTTGCCACTGTTCTCTATCATGGTTTTGTGCTCTTTCAACCAAGGATCGATCAAGTCAATGTGTTGTAGCGCTACTAAGTTGGCCCTGTCAAAGTCGGGAGTCCGACCAGACATGTGCATGTGCAGTTCCTTCCTTCCATTTTTCTGGCCTACTCCCTCGAACCTACGGAGGTGCTTGTTTTGAGGCAAACCAACAGGGTCCTCGATGTCTAGATAATTCGTGTAGAAAGATATGCACTCTTCGGTGAGCCAGCCCTAGACGATGCTTCCATCCGGATGTGACCTGTTATGAACGTATCCTTTAATGACCCAATTCATTCTTTCAAACGGCATCATGTTGTGTAGGAATGCCGGCCCTAGATTGGTGATATCATCCATGATATGGACCAACAGATGGACCATCACCTCAAAGAATGCGGGCGGGAAGTACATCTCAAGCTCACATAGGATCACCACGATGTCTTCCTGGAGCCTTGCGAGTTTCTTCACGCTTATCGACTTTCGAGTTATGACATCGAAGAAGTTACAGAGCCCAGTCAGCATTGCACGGACATGGTCATCGATTATACCTCGGATTGCAACCGAAAGAATCCGCGTCATCATCACGTGACAGTCATGAGACTTCATGCCGCTGAAGTTTCGTTTCTTGGGGTCCATGGATGTTCTTATTAGCCCGGAGTAACCGAAGGGCACTTTGACTCGTAGAAGGCAATTGAAAAATTAATCGACCTCAGCCGGACTAAAAGTGAAGCAAGAGGGGGGCAGTAATAGTCTGGCTGCTTAATCCTTTTGCGCTTCTGACCGCCGTCCGTCTCCTCCTTCGACTGCCCGTCTTGGGTCGACGGGATATCAAGCTCTTCCCTGATGCCCACAACTTTCAGGTCGTGTCTTGCTTTCAGCCCATCTTTGGTCCGGTCCGGCATGTTGAGAAGAGTGCCAAGCAAGCTCTCGCACACGTTCTTTGTGATATGCATGACATCATGGCAGTGAGGTGTATCAAGAATTTTCCAGTATGGCAAGTCCCAAAACACGGACCTCCTTTTCCATACACCAATGAGTGGCGTCGTTGCCTTTTTCTTCTTCTTCTTCTCTCCGGGTTTTTGACGAATCTTTCCTGGCGCAGGGCACTCCTTCCAACCTTTCAGTAATGTATCGATCTCTTCGCCGCTCCTCTTATGTGGAGGTCCTCGGGGTTCATCTGTACCATCGAACAGATCTCCACGCTTTCTCCACGGGTCAGTCTTGTGTAGCCACCTTCGATGCCCCATGTAAACGGTTTTCGAAGAGCGGGATCCTTACCAAGCTGCAAAAACGCCGTCTCTTCCATGCACCTGACACGTGCCTTGTGTCCATGGCAAACCTGGGACAAAATATAACCGTATCCGAGGTAGTCATGCACCGTCGTGATCAACGCGGCTCTCAAAGGGAAATATTCTTCCGCGACGGCGTCCCATGTATCTACCCCTTCCTCCACCCACAACGTTTAAATCTCCTCCTTTAATAGTTCGAGACACATGTTGATATCGTTTCCTGGCTGTGTCGGCCCTTGAATTAGCATACTCTTCTATATGTACTTCCTCTTCATGCATAGCCAGGGCGGGAGGATGTAGATCCATACAAACACGGGCCATGTGCTATGTGTGCTGCTCTGGTTTCTGAACGGATTGAAGCCGTCCGTGCTCGCACCCAACCTGATGTTTCTGGGATCTGCCCCGAAACTTCTGAATTCATTATCTAATACTTTCCACTGGCTTGCATCCAAAGGGTGTGTCAGCACTGGGTGTTCAATCCGCTCTACATCATTCAGCACTGCCTCCTTTCTTTCAGCGTGCCAGTGCATGAGCTTTGCTTCCTTGCGGTCCGCGTAGAACCGTTGCAGCCGGGGGGCGAGCGGGAAGTACCACACAACTTTTCGAGGAGATTTCTTCTTCCCTTTCTTGTACCGTTCAGCGTCACACACATGACATTTGGTCTTGTCCACGTGCTCCTTGCGATACATGATACAGTCGTTGATGCAGGCGTGATACTTTTCGTGGGGGTAAGTTGAGAGGCCACGTGATTCTCTTGGCCTCGGCTAGTCTACCAGGACACGTGTTCCCGGCAGGAAGGAGATCTTTCACGTATTCCAGAATGTCGTCGACGCTTGTGTCCATCCATCCATGTTTCGCCTTCATCTACAGTACATCGAGGGCTACTCTCAAGCGGGACTCCTCCAACCTGTGACCTAAGTCATACAACGGAGTATTCGAGTCTGTCTCCAATTGCTCAAGCTTTGATTTTCGCTTGGCGCCTTTCGTCTTTTCGAGAAGCAGATCTTGAAGATGAGGGTCCCACGCGACTGAAGCTAGTGGCACCTCTTCGTCCTCATCAAGGTTATTGTCCGCGTCTTCAGCATTTTGTTCATCATGATACTGATCTGCATCGTCCTGTCCGACAAACTCTTCATCATCATCAATATCATGATGCCCTCCTTCTTGCCGACCATTACCACCTGCTGCCGTCGCCCCATTGAGCTCTGCGCCATCATCACCCATCCAGTGAGTGTGTCCATGCATGAAACCATTAGTGAGCAGGTGCCCCTGCAATTTGCCTGAATAGGGGTCAAACCATTTCCCTAGTTTGCATCTTCAGCACGGACACAATACATCCGTGCGGTTATTTGCATACATGTCGATGATCGCGTGTTTCAAATATCTCATCACGACGCTCATCTTGATAACCATTATCGCCTGCACGGTAAGATTATATAATTGATTAGAACCATCCATCCGTCGGTAGTTTTCAAGGAAAATTTTGGCATGACCTTCCTACACGGTAGGACATAGGAGTGCCAGAAATGTGCCGAAACGGAAACTTAACGAATCAACATTTCGGCGCAACGTAGGCAACTCATTTTCAACGCCAACACACACAAGCACAAACACAACATATATAGATGCCACACACGAGCTTTGCTTCAAATGTCCAATATACGTCGATTTCATTCCTCAATTTGTTCACTAATCACCTATTTGTTTTATATATTCGTCGACGAGATCGAGACGTCGCGCCGCGACCACGGCGTATGGAAGCCGACTTTCTAGATCTAGATCTAGATTGAGCGGTCAATGCGGGATAGTAGATCTAGATCTACATAGGGATGTGGGAGATGCATGTAGGAAGGGAAGATTTACTCAAAAAATATTATTTTGTTTAGTCAAATTGGCCAAATTGGGGGTAGAAATGGGCAAAAACTAGCTGGGTTGGGAGAAGGCTCGGGTTTGTGTGGAGGAGTGGAGTAATTGTAGTGGGGGGAGTGGTTGTTGGGCAGAAATAAGTTCCTAGGTTACTACCGGCGCACAAGGACCAGGGTGCGCCGGCAGTATTAAGCCGACCCGGCTAATTTTGCATCGGGTCAGGCCCAGAAAGTACGGCGCACTGGCCCAGGGGAGCGCTGGCAATAGCTAAATTCCACCGGCGCCCCCCTAGGTCGGTGCGCCGACAATACTTTCTGGGCCTGGCCCGGACGGGGGAGCCACAACCTCATTTTATCGCCGGCGCAGCAACCTGGCTGGTGTGCCGGCAGTGTGCCATCATCGCCGGCGCAGCGACAAAGTGGTGCGCCGGCACCACTTGCCACCGGGGCGGCAAAAACATGGTGCGCCGGCAAGGTGTTCTCCACCTATAGCCATTTTCCTAGTAGTGATACATGATTTTTCTGGTTTGAATATGTCTAGACTTTGTTTATCAACTTGAATGCTTACTATATGACATCAGAAGACTATGTGTTTTTTTTTGAATTTGTTATGCCCATTTGTATCTTGGTCAAATCCTTGGTTTGACCAAGATTTAAACAAGTTTAAAACATGAAAATGAAAAAGTAAGCCTGGATCCTTCTTAGTCACTCCAAAATGAAGCTTTTAGGAGGGTTTTTGAAATTTCCATGGTTGAAACCCAAAACCACTTATCTTCGTTCTTGACTTCATAGGACAAGGATTAGGGTTAGGGGTAGATACATGATTTTCTGGTTTGAATATGTCTAGACTTCGTTGATCAACTTGAATGCTTACTATATTACATAAAAAGACTATGTACTTTGGTTTTTGATTTTTTGTTTTTGTTTGATTTTTATGCCCATTTGAATCTTGGTCAAATCCTAGGTTTGACCAAGATTTAAACAAGTTTAAAACATGAAAATGAAAAGGTAAGCCTGGATCCTTCGGGTGATGATGTTGACTGTTGTGCAGGGTTTGTCAGTGCGCAGGAGGTGCGAGCGAGCGAGCAAGTCGAGCAAGGCCGAGAATGAGAGAGATGTTTTTTTTTGTGAGAGGGACAACCGAAGGATCCTGAAGGACCCAGAGACTTCTGATACGCATCCTGATGCGTATTCTCTTGACAAAGAAGATGGCTGGGAGTTTGCGTACCTACCGCACGTGACTTGTGCTCACTGAAGTGTGGGACCTCACGCATGGGCACCACACGTAAGTGACAGACCTATTGGTATAAAAACTCGGGTGATTATTATACTCCATTAGTACAAAGTTTCCTATGGATTCAAGGGTAGGAAATCCAAGTTAACTCATTTTCATGACTAAGAAGGATCCAGACTTACTTTTCTATTTTGTTGTTTTAAACTTGTTTAAATCTTGGTCAAACAAAGGATTTGACCAAGATTCAAATGGGCATAAAAATTTAAAAAAAATAAAAAAATGAAACTAAGGCACATAGTCTTCTTATGTCATATAGTAAGCATTCAATTAAGTTGATAAACAAGGTCTAGACAGATTCAAACCATAAAATTCATTTATCTAGCTACCTCATAACCCTAAACTCTGTCTTATGAAGTCAAGACGAAGAGAAGTCGTTTTGGGTTTCAAACATGGAAATTTCAAAAACCTCCCAAAAGTTTCATTTGGAGTGACTAAGAAGGATCCAGGCTTACATTTTCATTTTCATGTTTTAAACTGGTTTAAATCTTGGTCAAACCTGCTAGGATTTGACCAGGATTCAAATGGGCATAAAAATTCAAAGAAGAAATGAAAAAATGAAACCGAAAACCACTTCTCTTCGTGCTTGACTTCATTAGACAGAGTTTAGGGTTTGGGGGTATATACATGATTTTAATTGTTTAAATATGTCTAGACTTCGTTGATCAACATGAATGCTTACTATATGACACTAGTAAAGGTGCATGTGCTACGCACGTATTATACTCTATAATAAAATACTTTTATTTTAAATTGTATTGTTTAGCGATTTTTCCTAAAGAGGTACTTTTAATGTATATCTTGCCCAACCATGTGAGAAGCGAGTGTAACAAACGATCCACGGACACGTCTCCACATAAAATTCGTCATCATATAAATATATGTATTATAATTAGTTACAAAATTACTTAAAAATAACAACCAAGCAACATTGTATCTTTTATTTATTCGTGGATGATGGTTCTATCTTGAAGGTCCACTTTTTTATGCAATCAATAAGGCTTCATGCAATGATTGGGATATTGTCTAAAGCTTCATTCGCTTTGTACTCCAGGATATATGAACCAAAAATTGTTTCCTTAGTTGAGAACCGTCCTATATATGCATTATAGAATATTGTTATAAGAAAACATATGCAAAGTGTATATGCAAAGTGTTTGTAAATGAACATGGTGTAAAACTGCAAATACTCACCGTCGGTACTGGAAAATATAGTAGTCCATCGTACCATGAATTCATGAACTCAAAAATCAAATAACCCGACAGAGCACTGCATGCGTAGAATGTTACATTATGGGCTGAATAAATACATATAGAATATAGCACATTAATAAGATTCTTACCCATGTGAGTTTGTCGGAACTTTTGGATACTTGCAACCCCACTTATTTATGTCATCCTTCGATGCAGGGTTTGCAACTTTGAGAGCACGGTTAAAATTATCGGCCACAATTTTAACTATATTGTTTTTTCTAAATTTGGTATTGGAAGTGGGTCTAAAAAAGATACATCTTTTTTGTTCCGATCCAAGACGAACAACTGGAATAACCCAAAAATATCCCAAGACAATAACTGCTAGTTTGCTTCTAAAATATGTCATATTTACCTATTAATTAGGAGTAACTACAATTAGTTTTCAAATAATAATGATACAATCTGGAATAAGTATCACAACATGTAGCGATTATACCTGGAATGTCAGTAAAATATACTCAGTGAAATATTCCATAAAATTTAACATCCACAGACCACACGATGACCTGCATGATTACAACTTTTTGGTGATACAAAATTTGATATATCTTCAATAAACACAATCATTATTCGCCAAAATAATTCTTAAAAATCATGAAAAAAGAAAATTTGAGGCCACTAATATTTTTCCGAATCCCTCCTCAGTCACTCACAACCGAAGGCCCACGCACCACAGCTCGCGACAGTCGACAGCCCATGCCGGCGCCGGCACCGACAACTACATCCTCCCTCAATCACTCACATTGCACGCAGGGAAAGGAAATCCTCCCTCAGTCACTCCCAGACCTATGTCCACCCCACTGCCGGCCGGCGACCTGTGTCCGCCCCACTGCCGGAGACTGGAGCACAGCTCCGTGACCGGAGAGCATCCACACCCCGTCCCTCCTCCCTGCGGCACCTGGCTGTGCTCTCCCCCATCTCGCCCTCCCCTGTGACCGTTGACGACAACCTCCGGCCGGAATTTCTGCTCCTCGAATCCTCTCCAGCCCGCGCTCCAGGGACTCCATCCAGGCCGATTCATCCTCTCCAAAGATGGTAAAAATCCTTCTTTCTTCTTCCATTCTTTAGTGGAGACTAGGACAATGCCCACGCGTTGCCGTGAATTAATGAAAGCTACTCCAACAAGAATATTTAAGAACATATTTTTGCTCATTTTTCAATGCGGGGCAGACAGACAAACCACGAAAATAATTTTGCTTTTATTTATACATATATAAACATAGCTCACATATAAATACATATATATTAGAATATAGGATATAGAAAATATGCCCTTGCATTGCAACAGGGTTAATATTTATTGGATTCTCTTGCAAGTGTTTGATGAATGGACGCATATATGTTGTGGGCTTCATTGCACATATAGGCATGATTGGAACAACTCCTCATTTATAACTAAGTTGAATTTGGATTTAAACTACATAATAAAAATAGTACAGAGTAAAAAAATAGCACAAGAGGGAATTGAAAAAAATACCCAACTCCCCAGCCCACCCTACAGCCACACAGCGATGACCCAAGTAATAGAAAATGGCCCCCTAAAAAAGGTGAAAAAAGGGCCACGATGCAATTCTCCATCGTTCCCAGGATCACGACCCATCGTCCCAACTCCCAAGCCACGCCTCTCTGTCCCATCCTACGGAGTACAGACTACAGACCGACCGCATCTCTCTCCTCCCCCGTTCCATCTAGAGCAGCGCGCTGCCGGCCTGCCGTCTCCTTCCCTGTCTCGGCCAGCACCGCACGCTGCCCTCCTCCTCCTTGCAGGCCACCATCGGACGCTTCCGCCTTCCCCGTCACAGGCAGCGTCGGGCGCACCGTCTCCTCACCGTCGCGGCCAGCATCGAGCGCCGCCGCCTCCTCCCATCACGGCCAGCATCTGGTGTCTCTGCATCTTCCCCATCACGGCCAGCTTCCGGCGCCGCCGCCCCTCCCTGTCCCGCTTTGTAATCGGCGATCCCTGCTCTACCCGTTGGTCGATCCAATATCTCATATTTAGTTTTGTTCCCAAATCCCATCTCCCGCACGAGATTAATCAATCTTCCTCTCGATGAAGGTCCCACAGGAAATTAATCAGTCCTCCTATCGATGGAGGTCCTCGTAGCCGTGTTCAAGCACCAGCAGTCCGGCGAGACCTAATTAATCAATCCTCCCTCGATGGGGAATCGTGCACAGAAGAACGGGTATATATATGGGTGTTTTTTGTGGGGAGAGTGCAAGAATCAAAAGCAAATTGACCGAGTTTCGTTTTGATTTGGTAGCAGAGTTCGGTACCAACTCGTTCCGTTTCCCCCTGGGCGGGAGGAAGGGTTGGAGGTTGAGGAGAGGCGGTCGGTTGCGGAAGAATCCAGGATAGACAAGGGGAGGAAGGAAACAGGACGGACAAAACGTTATTTTTTACTTGGCGGTGGCAGACCATGTAATTTGGACGAAAAATCAGGGGTAATAATAGACGGACCAACAAGAAACCTTATTTTCTTTATTATTAGGTATAGATATAGATTTTCTTGCAATAGGAGTATTTCTGATTCATCGTAGGCTCAAGATCGAAGATTCAAGATATGCCCTCGCTTATTCTGTAGATATTTGGATTTTCCGTATTCATAGTCTGGCACATCTGGATTTTAGGATTTACAGAAGATAGAGATGTGCTAAGTAGGTGCGGTTTTTCTGATGCATGCTGTCAAAATAGAGATGCATTATTATAAAGGTGTATATGTTATGACGATTAATTTACTGGTATGTCTATATTACTGGAATGAATTTGTCATGGATTTATTTGAAGCACACAATCAAAACAATCTACTTTAGCTATATTCAACTATCTTATATATGCATTTTGTCGAAATACATTTTTTAGTGCTCTGCATTATTTATTTGGCTGTTTCTTGCTTTGTGAAATCCTTCTTCTCTTACTCAAGTCTTATATTATTTTGGTAACATCTATGCATAATTTGTAGGCTCAAATGATTCCTGGAGCTTTTGATGGTACTGGTACAACTATGCATCATAGGGTGCAGCTTTATTCAGGTCCGATGTCAACATTTTAAATGTTGATGTTTTGTCGGATGGCAAAATTTGAGCATGTACTTTTTGTGTGAATAATTTGAGGAGGTACTGATTGTGGAAGATGAAAATGGCAATATTTGTCGGATAGGAATATGACACAATGGAAGATAATGATGTCCTTGTCAAGTATATAAGGTTTGTTCTTTTCTCGAAAAATATAAGGTTTGTTCTAATTGCGAAGCTGTTGTGGTTTTTTATAAGGGTGTGCAACCACACAACTAACATGGAACTTCTTATCTACAATTCGTATGCTAGATCATGGGGGAAACACTTACCTGTTTGTGTCATCTAGATCATGAGGATACATCACAACATTTATGTATTTCACGATTTCAAGGTCATTTTGTTGTATATGCAGAAATAATGCACCAAATATTATACACTATAGTAAGCTTGCTTGCGATTAGTGCACCGTCTGACACTCAGTTATCCGAGTTTTAATGCCATTGCTAGTCTTTTCATAATATTTCTCAAAGTATTTTCATGTGACCTGATCCTTTCGTGTTTGTAGTGACGACTATTGTTACCAGTGGAATTTTTGTAGCAGTGTTGTGGGCTCGCAGCAATTATGTGACTGTTGTGGTTATGAATTTAGCTGCTACTCTCGAGCTAAGGTAAACACACTCTCGACATTGACCGCAGTAAATCAAAGCACATAGTACCCACTTGTGAAGATAGCAGGAGCCCTTCACAATTTTTTTAAACTTTGTAGAAATGACAATTAACCATCACAAATGCTTTTTCTTGTGGAAATTTGATTGGTAGCTTATAGCTTATTTTCCATAAAAAATCGCACGCCTTCATAGATTTTGTTTAGACTTCCTATGGTTGGTTAAGTAAGAGAATCTTGGTTTAAATAGACTGGCTTGTCTCTAACAAAAATAACTCGATGGACATCAAAACAAATAACACAATAAAAACTTAGTTTTCATTGCGTTGAGTGAGGAGGTGTAGCAATCTGTCTGCAGTCTGCTCTTAATGCACTCTTCCCTAGGCCATGTTGTGATGTTTTGGTCCTTACACTTAGATTTTAGTTCCATGTGACGCGAGGCAAATGCGAATACATTTTCCAATCCTTGGAGCTATTGTAAATAAATGACCCTAACATTACTGCAACCTAGAATATCATCAACACATGAACACCTCAAACATGAGTGCAGAGAATATGGAACATATATGTTTGCGAAAAAAAAGACATGATGTCATGTATTAGCTTACCCGATAATTGGGTGGGTGATCCTGTTGTGTGGGCATTTCCTCTTGCAGTTTCCTGCATGTGGTATGCATAATTTCTATGCAGCCACTCGGACTCATCGTCACCACACACCAAAGAAAAGACCTCATGTTGTTGTGAAGTGTGTGGCACAGATATTTGAGAATATCATCAACACATGAACACCTCAAACATGAGTACAGAGAATATGGAACCTATATGTTTGCGAAAACAAAAAGACATGATGTCATGTATTAGCTTACCTGATAATTGGGTGGGTGATCCTGTTGTGTGGGTATTTCCTCTTGCAGTTTCCTGCATGTGGTATGCATCATTTCTATGCAGCCACTCAGACTCATCGTCACCACACACCAAAGAAAAGACCTCATGTTGATGTGAAGTGTGTGGCTCAGATATTTGAGATGCATCGCGTTGATTTGGAGCCATACCTATCAATACGTTGCAACTATAAAATCAGTATTTCATATATGTACAACATGTGTTCTATATGTTGCAAGTATAGGACACATGACCTTGAGTTTGGATCTGGGTGACTCCAGATTGTGTAATGGCCTGCGTAGGACCGTCCATGTTTTCTTCATTTACAGTGCCCGTTGACTGTTTTTTAAGTTCCCGTAAATGTCGTCGGCGCTTTAAGATCCCGTCTTTATTTTGTGCATACCTTTCTCTGTCCCTCCGCCTCTTGACCTCTTTAGGATCTGCATATAGAGCACATTTTAGTATACCACCATAATTTTCTGCTCACTGTTACACTTCTTTTTACCTACCCTAGCTTTGCTCGTTGGTTATATCCTGAAATGGAGTGCGGTTGGATGATGACATATGGATATCTGATTGCACTATCCTGCAATTGTAGCAAAGCATTAGGATAAACAAAGTATGTACATATATTGCAAAACCTTTCGTAAAGCACATTTGGATGTTACAAAGTTTGTTGCATTAAAGAGGGCCAAGTATGTAGTACAGATACAGCTGCAGGTCAGCACATGTTTATTATTCTTCCCCTTATGGTCATGTGGTTCATATTTTTTGGTAATTTTTGCATGGTAACAGTGCACCTCCATATGCTCTCTGCCTACGTCTCGTCTTTATTTGCATTCCCACATTTTTTAACTACTACTTAGATGAATGGTTTTGGGCGTGGTACACCCTTCTGTGCCATGCTGTCCAATTTTCATCTAAAAAGACTTTGGATCTAATACCACGTTAGGCTTTCATGTAAAATGGCACCCCTCTTTTGTATTTTTTTTTATTATGTATCATTTCATTTAAGAATTAATATTGCGGCTACCTTTTTGTAACATGGAGGGCATGATATGCTGAGAAGTTTTTTTCCTTTTACTTATCTTGGAACCTGACATGATGTGTCTTTGCCATTGAAGTTTGAAATATTATGCTGAATATGCATACCCATGCATTGCAGGGTAGAAAATAAGAAAGATTCCACGTGGCCTCTCTGGTTTCAGCGGGTAATCTTTGATCTGAGGTTATCAGTTCATGCACTCCTGGTTACATAATGCTTTCATGATCTTTATATGAAATTTTAGTAGCAGGGATATGATACATTAGTATAAATTATTCAGTGTGAAAAATGCATGCTAAAACTTGTGATATTTAAAGTTTACTAATTCTCGAATGTGAAATCTGCATTTTTCTAAACTCTGATGCCTTTTCATCACATAGGATGAACTAATTTGTTTGTTATATATTTCTTGCTGGACAATAGACTAACTTGCAGTCCTCCTGTTCTAAAATTTTGCCTATGTGGATGAGTTGTGACTGAAAGGCATGTATGTTTTTAAGTCGGCATTTTTATCCTCATCCTAAGCTTATGGCCTAGTTGTGTTTGGTGTTTTTGACATACTAATCCATTTTCAAATAGTGTTAATGGTTCTCCACAAATCTGTTTAAAAATATCTCACAAAGTTATAAATCCACGCGGGGGCATGGTTGTTTGGTGAAAATAGTAATCCGATGTGGTACAATCTTGGCCAACTCAGTACTGATATGTTTAAGCCCGAATGAAGCTATTCTATTGATGGTGATTCCTGAATATCAATTCTTAGTAAGACAATATTGACCGAGAGCACTTAGTTCTGAACACCGATTATATATACCAGTTCTTTCAGTGCTAAGAGAGCACTCAGTTATGAAAACCGGTTCTATTATACCAGAAGTTGACTGCTCAATTATCTATAGAAGAGTTGTCTTATAGAATTCCCTTTCATACTTTCTAACTCATTCTGATTATTTTTACCTACAGTGTTAGGAGAGCATTCAGTTGTGAAAACCGATTCTCCTGGTTCTAGATGGCATTCATGCTTAACAGGGAGTCTCCTCCTACCTCCCCTGCTGCCCTGAGATGTAAGTATACAAAGCTAGGCAATTTATTGAAGAAGAATGAAGTTGTAGATACATACATTGAGGGAGATTTCAAGTTGTCTGACCTAAAGGAATTGCAGGTTTGTCTCCACGGTGCCGGGTAGTGCTGCGGCGGCGATTGGCTAGAGTGCGGGTGTTGTCGCCTAGAAGTATTCCGACGGTGATCGGCGTGTGGGAGTGTCTCCGGCGGCGATTGGCGGGCGGGCACGCTATCACGCTGGAGTGCTTCGGCGGCGATCGTGGGCTGGCAAGCGGGAGTGTTGCGGCGGTGATCGTGGTTGCTGGCGAGCGGGAGTGTTGCGGCGGCAATTGTTGTTGGCGAGCGGGAGCGGGAGGACTGCGGTGGCGATCGTGGCTTGATACGTCCAATTTGCATCACTATTTTATATCATAATTTGTTGTTATTCATTGATATATTTCATATTTGGAGATGATACTTATGTTATTTCATCTATTTTGCATGATTCATGATTATTGGATGATCGCGCACCGGAGTCAGGATTCTGCTGGAAAAAGCACCATCAAAATGCAATATTTCGGAAGATCAACAATTGACGAAAGTTATATGAAAAATCCTATTTTTCCAGAAGATGATGAGAGCCAGAAGGAGGAGCCGAGGAGGGCCACCATGGGCCCCCCTCACAGGCCGGCGCGGGCCCTGCCCTGGCCGCACCGCCTTGTGGGGAGGGGGCCCACAGCCCCCTCTGGCCTCCTCTCCTTCGCGTATTTCTTCGTCCCGAAAACCTAAGCTCCAGGAAGTAAGTCGCGAAGAGTCACAGCTGCCTCTGCGGGGCGGAGAACACCAGAGAGAAAAGAGCTCTCCGGCAGGCTGAGATCTGCCGGGGAAATTCCCTCCCGGAGGGGGAAATCGACGCCATCGTCACCGCCATCGAGCTGGACATCATCTCCATCACCATCATCACCATCTCCATCATCATCACCGCCGTCTCCACCGCTGCACATCGTCACCGCTGTATCAATTTGGGTTTGATCTTGATTGTTTGATAGGGGAAACTCTCCCGGTGTTGATTTCTACTTGTTATTGATGCTATTGAGTGAAACCGTTGGACCAAGGTTTATGTTCAGATTGTTATTCATCATCATATCACCTCTGATCATGTTCCATATGATGTCTCGTGAGTAGTTCGTTTAGTTCTTGAGGACATGGGTGAAGTCTAAATGTTAGTAGTGAAGTATGGTTGAGTAATATTCAATGTGATGATATTTAAGTTGTGGTGTTATTCTTCTAGTGGTGTCGTGTGAACGTCGACTACACGACACTTCACCTTTATGGGCCTAGGGGAATGCATCTTGTACTCGTTTGCCAATTGCGGGGTTGCCAGAGTGACAGAAACCTGAACCCCCGTTGGTATATCGATGCAGGAGGGATAGCAGGACCTCAGAGTTTAAGGCTGTGGTTAGATTTATCTTAATTACTTCTTGTAGTTGCGGATGCTTGCAAGGGGTATAATCACAAGTATGTGTTAGTCCTAGGAAGGGAGGTACATTAGCATAGGTTCACCCACACAACACTTATCAAAACAATGAAGATTAATTAGCCGTATGTAGCGAAAGCACTAGACTAAAATCCCGTGTGTCCTCGAGAACGCTTGGTCATTATAAGTAAACAAACCGGCTTGTCCTTTGTGCTAAAAAGGATTGGGCCACTCGCTGCAATTATTACTCTTGCACTTTACTTACTCGTACTTTATTCATCTGCTACATCAAAACCCCCTGAATACCTGTCTGTGAGCATTTACAGTGAATCCTTCATCGAAACTGCTTGTCAACACCTTCTGCTCCTCGTTGGGATCGACATTCTTACTTATCGAAGATACTACGATACACCTCCTATACTTGTGGGTCATCAAGACTATTTTCTGGCGCCGTTGCCGGGGAGTGAAGCGCTATTGGTAAGTGGAATTGGTAAGGGAAATTTCTACTGTTTGTGCTGATTTTATTTCTGCCTGCTACCATAATTCATTATGGAGAGATCTTCTCTTGAGTTTTTATTTGGAAAATCTACTACTACTGCAAAGGTAGTGGATGAGGCGCCAGGTGAGGAAGAAATACCATACAAAATACCTATGAAAATTATTGAACGTGTAGTGGATAACAGTTATACAGGGGATGGAACTGTCCACCCTGGAGATCATTTACTGTTCTTACATGAATTATGCGGTTTATTCAAGTGTGCAGGTATTGCTATGGATGAAGTGAGGAAGAAATTATTCTCTATATCGCTGTCTGGTAAAGCGGCGCATTGGTATAAATTACTGGATAATGGGGATTCTCTTGAATGGAATGATATTGTGACCCGGTTTTATTCTAAGTTCTATCCTCCAAGTGAAATTCAAAAAGATCGGAACCGCATATATAATTTTTGGCCTCATGATGGAGAGAGTATTGCCCAAGCGTGGGGGAGATTGAAGTCTTTAATGCTCAAATGCCCCATTCATGAGCTTCCTGGTAATGTTATTATTGATAATTTCTATGCAAGACTTTCTTTTCAAGACAAGACCTTGCTGGATACTTCTTGCTCTGGATCATTTACACGCAACAAAGAAGAGTTTAAAAGGGGCCTTCTTAATCGGATCCAGGAGAATACTGAAGGATGGGAGAACGACAAAGATAGAGAATCAGGTATAAATTATGATTATAAATGCATTGAAGCTTTTATGGATACTGATAAATTTCGTAATATGAGTGCTACTTATGGTCTTGATTCTCAAGTTGCTGCAAATCTTTATAAAGCTTTTGCCTCTCATTATGAATTGCCTAAGAAGAACTTTGATAAGTATCATGAACCGTATAAAAATAAAATTGATTCATCTATAAATAAATGTGTTGTAGTTGAAACTGTTGATCATGTTATTCCTGAAGCTTATATAGAAAAAACTCCTTTCCCTGCTAAAATGAAGGAGTACTCTGTTATAAATAGTGCGGTTCATAAAAGTGAAAAGAAACCTATAGAACCTGAAGAACAAATAAAGGTTGAACCTGCTGTTGCAATTGTTAAAGATCTTGTGACTGAAAATGTAGAAGATGGTCATATTATTTTCTGTGAAGATGCTTCTAATATTGTTTCACATACTAATAAGTCTAGGAAAGCTAGTGTTCCTATGTTATCTGTTAGAATTGGAGATCATTGTTATTATGGTTTATGTGATATTGGTGCAAGTATTAGTGCTATTCCTTATGAGCTTTACACGGAGATTATGCACGAAATTGGTTCTTGTGAACTTGAAGATATTGATGTGGTTATTCGGCTGGCTAATAGAGAAACTATCTCTCCAATTGGTATTGTTCGAGATGTGGAAGTTCTATGCGGTAAGATTAAATATACTGCTGACTTTTTGGTACTTGGTTCTGCTGCTAGTAAATATTGTCCTATCATTTTTGGTAGACCTTTTCTAAATACTTGTGGAGCTGTTGCAGATTGCAAGAAAGAGAAAATTTTGACTAAATTTGCTGGTGAATCTTATGAGTTTAACTTCTCTAAATTTGCCAAAACTCCTTATAAAGCTGATTCACCTAATAATGATTTTAGAGTTGAACAATGTGCATCTATTGCTCTTGCTCCTAATAATCCTTTGCAGCAACATTTGGAGAATAGTGAGAGTGAAGTTTTTAGGGAAGAAAGAAATGAGCTTGATGAAATTTTCCTCCGTCAACCTATTCTTAAGCATGATTTACCGGTAGAAGATCTGGGTACAACACCACCACCAAAGGAAGATCCTGTCTTTGATTTAAAACCATTGCCTGATAATCTTAAATATGCTCATATTGATGATAAGAAAATATATCCCGTTATTATTAGTTCTAAGCTTTCAGTGTTTGAAGAAGAAAGGTTATTGGAAATATTGAAGAAACACCGAGGTGCTATTGGCTACACTCTTGATGACTTGAAGGGGATTTCTCCCTCTATTTGCCAACATGCCATTAAAATGGAAGATGATGCGAAGCCTGTTGTTGAACCTCAGCGTCATCTAATTCCTAAGATGAAGGATGTGGTAAGAAATGAGGTATTAAGACTTCTTGAAGCTGGTATTATATATCCTATTGCTGATAGTAGATGGGTTAGTCATGTGCATTGTGTTCCTAAGAAAGGAGGAATGACTGTTGTGCCTAATGATAATGATGAGCTCATACCTCAAAGAGTAGTTGTAGGGTATAGAATGTGCATTGATTATCGAAAAGTTAATAAAGTTACTAAGAAAGATCATTACCCTTTACCTTTTATTGATCAAATGTTAGAAAGGTTGTCTAAGAATACTCACTTTTGCTTTCTTGATGGTTATTCTGGGTTTTCACAAATTGCTGTTAAAACTAAGGATCAAGAGAAAACCACTTTCACTTGTCCCTATGGAACTTATGCGTATAGACGTATGCCTTTTGGTTTATGTAATGCCCCTGCTACTTTTCAAAGATGCATGTCTGCTATTTTTCATGGCTTTTGCAAGAGTATTGTAGAGGTATTCATGGATGATTTCTCTGTCTATGGGAATTCTTTTGATAATTGCTTGCGGAACCTTGATAAAGTTTTGCAGAGATGTGAAGAAACTAACCTTGTTCTTAATTGGGAGAAATTCCACTTTATGGTTAATGAAGGAATTGTATTGGGACATAAAATTTCCAAGAGAGGTATTGAAGTTGATAGAGCTAAAGTTGAAGCAATTGAGAAGATGCCCTATCCTAGGGATGTTAAAGGTATTCGTAGTGTTCTTGGTCATGCTGGGTTTTATAGGAGGTTTATTAAAGATTTCTCCAAGATTTCAAAGCCTCTTACTAATCTTCTTCAAAAAGATGTACCTTTTGTTTTTGATGATGATTGTAAGGAAGCTTTTGAAACTCTAAAGAAAGCCTTAAGAACTGCTCCTATAGTTGAACCTCCTGATTGGAACTTACCATTTGAAATTATGTGTGATGCTAGTGATTTTGCTGTAGGTGCTGTTCTTGGACAGCGAGTAGATAAAAAATTGAATGTTATTCATTATGCTAGTAAAACCCTTGATGCTGCTCAAAGAAATTATGCTACTACTGAAAAAGAATTGTTAGCTGTAGTCTTTGCTTGTGATAAGTTTAGATCCTATATTGTTGATTCAAAAGTTACTATACATACTGATCATGCTGCAATCAGATACCTTATGCAAAAGAAAGATGCTAAGCCAAGGCTTATTAGATGGGTGCTTCTGTTGCAAGAATTTGATTTGCATATTGTAGATAGGAAAGGTGCTGATAATCCTGTTGCTGATAATTTGTCTAGATTGGAAAATATCGCTTATGATCCTGTTCCTATTAATGATAGTTTTCCAAATGAACAATTGGCTGTAATAAAGGTGAGCTCGCGAGACAGCCCTTGGTATGCTGATTGTGCTAACTTTATTGTTTCCAAGTACTTGCCTCCAACCTTTTCAGCCCAGCAAAGGAGGAAATTCTTTTATGACTTGAGGCATTATTTCTGGGATGACCCACACTTATATAAAGAAGGAGTGGATGGTATTCTGCGAAGATGTGTTCCCGAATATGAACAACAGGAGATATTGAGTAAATGTCATGGTAGTGCTTATGGAGGACATCACGCCGGAGAAAGAACCGCGCAAAAGGTTCTACAATCAGGTTTTTATTGGCCAACTCTCTTCAAAGATGCAAGGAAGTTTATCTTATCTTGCGATGAATGTCAAAGGGTTGGTAATATCTCCAGACGCAATGAAATGCCTATGAATTATACTCTTGTTATTGAACCGTTTGATTGTTGGGGATTTGACTTCATGGGACCTTTTCCCTCTTCAGAAGGTAACACTCATATACTTGTTGCTATTGATTATGTTACTAAATGGGTGGAAGCCATACCTACAAAAAGTGCTGATGGTGAGACCTCTTTAAGAATGCTTTTAGATATTATTTTTCCTAGATTTGGAGTTCCTAGATATATTATGACTGATGGAGGTTCTCATTTTATTCATGGTGGTTTTAGAAAAACTCTTGCTAAATATGGTATTAATCATAGAATTGCTTCCGCTTATCATCCTCAAACTAGTGGGCAAGTAGAACTATCAAATAGAGAAACTAAAGCTATCTTGCAAAAGACTGTTAATAAAACTAGAAAGAATTGGGCTAGTAAATTGAAGGAGGCACTATGGGCTTATAGAACTGCTTATAAAAATCCCATGGGAATGTCACCTTATAAAATGGTTTATGGAAAAGCTTGTCATTTACCTTTAGAACTAGAGCACAAAGCTTATTGGGCTGTAAGAGAACTAAATAAAGATCCTAAACTAGCCGGTAAGAAGAGGTTGCTGCAATTGAGTTCTCTAGATGAATGGAGAAGTGAAGCTTATGAAAATGCTAAACTCTTTAAAGAGAAAGTTAAAAATGGCATGATAGAAGGATTATCAAAAGAGAGTTTAATATTGGGGATAAAGTCCTATTGTATCGGTCTCGTCTCAGATTCTTTGCAGGGAAATTACTCTCTAAATGGGAAGGACCATATATTGTTGAGGAGGTGTATCGTTCAGGAGCAATTAAAATTAGCTCTCTCCAAGGCAATGCCACACAAGTGGTGAATGGACAAAGACTCAAGCATTATATCTCAGGTGATTGTTACAATGTAGATGTTGATGTTATTCGAGTGGAAACACCGGAGGCTTTCATCAAAGGTCAAATTGACAGTCCGCCAGAACTCGACTTTGAATAGGTAACAGTACAGGTAATAAAAAGTTCGCGATTTACTTTCCGAACAAAGTTTTTGCTGTTTTTGGAAAATATGAAAAATTACGAGATCGAAACGGAGTGGAGGAGACGCACGAGGGCGTGCCCCCATAGGCCGGCGCGGCCAAGCCTTGGCCCGCGCCGCCCTATGAGCTGGCCGCCTCGTCGCCCCTCTCCGACTCTGGTTCGACCTGGTACTTTCCTTTTGTCATGAAAATTCCTACTATATAATCCCCCGGACCCCTGGAGGTCCGTATATCATTTTCTCGACGTGTTTTGTTTCGAGCTGTTTCTGCCAGGATCTATTTTCAATCTAGGAGCACCATGGCCTCCAACAACAAGGGCAAGGGGCTTTTGGAGGAAGAAGTGAAGAGGGTGTCGTCAAAACAAGAGCAACAAGCCGTTGGGAGTAAGCAAATCTTGGTGGGATCTGTTGACACTCGACGTTCTTTCTCTCATAACTTGCAGGGACCCTTACCGCCTGCTCTTAGCCTCGACTCTTTCCCTGTGTTGGAAGAAGCTCTACGGGCTACCGATGAGTTTTGTGATCAATACCGTGCGCTAAGAAGAGAAGTGGAGATACTTCATGAGGAGAATTACCGACTCCGTAGAATGCTGGAATATTACTCGATTCCCATCACAAGGCCGCCACCGCCAACTTCAGATAACAATGAATCTCTTCGAGTCTTAGTGCATAATTGCCAAACTGAGAAACTGAAGCTGAAGGAGATCTGTAAGAAGCGCGGGAGGAATTCATCACCACCATCGCCGAAGGAGTAATTCATCATCGGTATTGGCATCCCCTTGGTTTGTTCCAAGCTTGGGGGGGTGCCGCGGTATCACATCATCACTACCTTTTACTTTTTTACTATCAAGTAGTGTCATATCATGAGTAGGGAAGTTATCATATAAGATGGGTTGCAGTGTGGAAGTATCTCTCTTTTAGTTGGTTGTCTATGTATCCATTGGTGTGAGTTATCGTTATGGAATATTAATGAGAAGTCTTATCATTTACATATTGCACATCTTATTTTAGTTTGCAATCTCTATTATATAATTGATCTTGTTATTAGTATTGGTATCACTTTGGGAGCAATGAATAAATCTATTTGGTTTTGGCAAACTTAGCATTGGTCATTAGCAATAATACTTTGAGGTTTAAGTAGAAAAGAGAAATAAATGCAGTTGTTTCGTTGACTTCCTTTCTTGTTAGCTCATAGCTTATTATTCCGAAGTTAAAATTGTTTGTGCTTACAAGAAAGATGCATGATTGTTTCTATCATATGTATATTTGTTTGTTTCCCTCAACTCTTGTGCTTGCTAATTAACCTTGCTAGCCAAAAACCTGTACTGAGAAGGAATGCTTCTCGTGCATCCAAACCTTAACCCAAACCTATGCCATTTGTGTCCACCATAACTACCTACTACATGGTATTTCCTGCCATTCCAAGTAAATACTTCGTGTGCTACCTTTAAATAATTCAAAATTTACTATCTCTTATTTGTGTCAATGTTTTATAGCTCATGAGGAAGTATGTGGTGTTTTATCTTTCAATCTTGTTGGACAACTTTCATCAATGGACTAGTGGCTTCATCCACTTATCCAATAACTTTGCAAAAAGAGCTGGCAATGGGGTTCCCAGTCCCAAATTAATTAACCTAAATAGACACTCCTCCATGGTATGTGATTGTTGGACGGCACCCGAAGGATTCGGTTAGCCATGGCTTGAGAAAGCAAAGGTGGGGAGGAGTGTCATCATAATAAAACTAAAATAAAAAGGCACTCCTTCATGGTATGAGATTGTTGGCAGGCACCCGAGGATTCGGTTAGCCATGGTTTGTGAAAGCAAAGGTTGGAAGGAGTGCCAACCCAAAATAAAACTTTATGGGAGCCGCTCTTCGAGAGTTTGTCTGGCAAGGGGGTTAGAGTACCCGCTACCAGTCGTTGAGAACAACAAACACCTCTCGAAATGTTACTTTCATTCTCTTTATATGATTTCAAAACTGAAAAAGCTCTAGCACATGATTTAATCCCTGCTTCCCTCTGCGAAGGGCCTGTCTTTTACTTTATGTTGAGTCAGTAAACCTATTTCCCTCCATCTTAAGCAAGCATTTGAGTTGTTGTGATCAAACCATTATATTGTGATATACTTCATCATGTCTTTTACTCTTCCTTGTTTAGTATAAGTTTTATCTGAATGAATATAGCTTTGAAAGTTATCAATGATCATGAGAAGATTATTATGATTGAGTATGCAAGTTGTGCCATATAAACTTTAACATAAGAGCGCTGCTCGATAGATAAGTATAACCTGTTAATTGTTCTCTGACCAAGAACGAAGTTTGCCATCATCAACTATGATTTCTTATGCACCTTTATTTGTGATTACCTTATACTTGTTTCATGTTCGATTATATGAGGAAGTTGTTTACTAGAATGTCTTGTGTGAATGAATATGATGCTTCTTGTCCGTATTTTATTTATCGACTCTTCACTCCATAAACATGTGGTCCTATTTACCGAGTTCAGTTTCGCTTGGGGACAAGCGAAGTCTAAGCTTGGGGGGAGTTGATACGTCCAATTTGCATCACTATTTTATATCATAATTTGCTGTTATGCATTGATATATTTCATATTTGGAGATGATACTTATGTTATTTCATCTATTTTGCATGATTCATGATTATTGGATGATCGCGCACCGGAGTCAGGATTCTGCTGGAAAAAGCACCGTCAGAATGCAATATTTCGGAAGATCAACAATTGACGAAAGTTATATGAAAAATCCAATTTTTCCAGAAGATGACGAGAGCCAGAAGGAGAAGCCGAGGAGGGCCACCATGGGCCCCCCTCACAGGCCGGCGCGGGCCCTGCCCTGGCCGCGCCGCCTTGTGGGGAGGGGGCCCACAGCCCCCTCTGGCCTCCTCTCCTTCGCGTATTTCTTCGTCCTGAAAACCTAAGCTCCAGGAAGTAAGTCGCGAAGAGTCACAGCCGCCTCTGCGGGGCGGAGAACACCAGAGAGAAAAGAGCTCTCCGGCAGGCTGAGATCTCCCGGGGAAATTCCCTCCCGGAGGGGGAAATCGACGCCATCGTCACCGCCATCGAGCTGGACATCATCTCCATCACCATCATCACCATCTCCATCATCATCACCGCCGTCTCCACCGCTGCACATCATCACCGCTGTAACAATTTGGGTTTGATCTTGATTGTTTGATAGGGGAAACTCTCCCGGTGTTGATTTCTACTTGTTATTGATGCTATTGAGTGAAATCGTTGGAACAAGGTTTATGTTCAGATTGTTATTCATCATCATATCACCTCTGACCATGTTCTATATGATGTCTCGTGAGTAGTTCGTTTAGTTCTTGAGGACATGGGTGAAGTCTAAATGTTAGTAGTGAAGTATGGTTGAGTAATATTCAATGTTATGATATTTAAGTTGTGGTGTTATTATTCTAGTGGTGTCGTGTGAACGTCGACTACACGACACTTCACCTTTATGGGCCTAGGGGAATGCATCTTGTACTCGTTTGCCAATTGCGGGGTCGCCAGAGTGACAGAAACCTGAACCCCCGTTGGTATATCGATGCAGGAGGGATAGCAGGATCTCAGAGTTTAAGGCTGTGGTTAGATTTATCTTAATTACTTTCTTGTAGTTGCGGATGCTTGCAAGGGGTATAATCACAAGTATGTATTAGTCCTAGGAAGGGCGGTACATTAGCATAGGTTCACCCACACAACACTTATCAAAACAATGAAGATTAATTAGCCGTATGTAGCGAAAGCACTAGACTAAAATCCCGTGTGTCCTCGAGAATGTTTGGTCATTGTACTTTGTGCTAAAAAGGATTGGGCCACTCGCTGCAATTATTACTCTCGCACTTTACTTACTCGTACTTTATTCATCTGCTACATCAAAACCCCCTGAATACCTGTCTGTGAGCATTTACAGTGAATCCTTCATCGAAACTGCTTGTCAACACCTTCTGCTCCTCGTTGGGATCGACATTCTTACTTATCGAAGATACTACGATACACCCCCTATACTTGTGGGTCATCGTGGCTCAGGCTGGCGAGCGGGAGAGCTGCGTGCTGGCGAGCGGGATGGTCTGACGGTTGTCGTGCGTGGGTTGGGTGTTAGTGGGTGGGCTGTACCGATTGAAAAACAGAGTTGTGCGTGGGGATGGTTGTTCCGCTCCATCAAACATAGAAACGATGTGGTGCGTTGGATAAACTGATTGGACGTTCCTGATTGTCCGGATCAGCCCCTCTGGGGCTTTTATTAGTAGTAGAGATAAGAAGCTTATGTGCTTTGGTTTTTCATTTTTTGATTACTTTTTTGAATTTTTATGCCCATTTGAATCGTGGTCAAATCCTAGGTTTGACCAAGATTTAAACAAGTTTAAAACATGAAAATGAAAAAGTAAGCCTGGATCTTTCTTATTCACTCCAAAAATGAAGCTTGTGGGAGTGTTTTTGAAATTTCCATGTTTGAAACCCAAAACCATTCCTCTTCATATGCTTGACTTCATATGATAGAGTTTAGCGCTAGGGGGTAGATACATGTTTTTTTGGTTTGAATATGTTTAGACCTTGTTTATCAACTTGAATGCGTACTATATTACATAAGAAGACTACTTGGTTTGGTTTTTCATTTTTTTCATTTTTTTGAATTTTTATGCCCATTTGAATCTTCGTCAAATAATAGGTTTGACCAAGATTTAAACATGTTTAAAACATGAAAATGAAAAGGTAAGCCTCGATCCTTCTTAGTCGCTCCAAAATGAAGCTTTTCGGAGGGTTTTTGAAATTTCCATGTTTAAAACCCAAAATGACTTCTCTTCGTGCTTGACTTCATAAGACAGAGTTTAGGGTTAGGGGGTAGATACATGATTTTTATGGTTTGAATATGTCTAGACTTTGTTTATCAACTTGAATGCTTACTATATGACATCAGAAGACTATGTGTTTGGTTTATTTTTTATTTTTTTGAATTTGATTTGCCCATTTGAATCTTGGTCAAATCCTTGGTTTGACCAAGATTTAAACAAGTTTAAAACATGAAAATGAAAAAGTAAGCCTGGATCATTCGTATTCACTCCAAAATGAAGCTTTTGGGAGGGTTTTTGAAATTTGCATGTTTGAAACCCAAAACCACTTCTCTTCATGCTTGACTTCATAGGACAGGGTTTATGGTTAGGGGTAGATACATGGTTTTTCTGGTTTTAATATGTCTAGACTTCGTTGATCAACTTGAATGCTTACTATATTACATAAGAAGACTATATGCTTTGGTTTTGATTTTTTTTGATTTTGTTTGATTTTGATGCCCATTTGAATCTTGGTCAAATCATAGGTTTGACCAAGATTTAAACAAGTTTAAAATATGAAAATGAAAAAGTAAGCATGGATCCTTCTTACTCGTGAAAATGAGTTAACTTGGCTTTACTACCCTTGAATCCATAGGAAACTCTGTACTAATGCAGTATAATATTCTGGTTTGAATATGTCTAGACCTTGTTTATCAACTTGAATGCTTACTATATGACATAAGAATGAGAATAAATATAAAAAATTCAAAGAATGAAAAACCTAAAGCATGTAGTCTTCCTAATTATGTCATATATATAGTAAGCATTCAAGTTGATAAACAAGGACTAGACGTATTCAACCCCCTAACCCTAAACTCTGCACGAAGAGAAGTGGTTTTGGGTTTCAAACATGGATATTTCAAAAACCCTCCCAAAAGCTTCATTTTGGAGTGAATAAGAAGGATCAAGGCTTAGTTTTTCATTTTCATGTTTTAATCTTGTTTAAATCTTGGTCAAACCTACGATTTGACCAAGATTCAAAAGGGCATAAAATTTCAAAAGAGAAATCCAAAAAAATGAAAAACCAAAGCACATGGTCTTCTTATGTCATATGGTAAAAGCATTCAAGTTGATAAACCAAGGTGTAGACATATTCAAACCAAAAAAATCATGTATCTACCCCTAACCCTAAACTCTATCATATGAAGTCAAGCACGAAGAGAAGTGGTTTTGGGTTTCAAACATGCGAATTTCAAAAACCCTCCCAAAAGCTTCATTTTGGAGTGAATGAGAAGGATCCAGGATTACTTTTTCATTTTCATGTTTTAAACTTGTTTAAATCCTGGTCAAACCTGCTAGGATTTGACCAAGATTCAAATGGGCATAAAAATTCAAAAATGAAGTCTAAAATTGAAACCCAAAACCACTTCTCTTCGTGCTTGATGACTTCATAAGATAGAGTTTAGGGTTAGGGGGTAGATACATGATTTTTCTTGTTTAAATATGTCTAGACTTCGTTGATCAACTTGAATGCTTACTATATGACATAAGAAGCTTATGTGCTTTGGTTTTTCATTTTTTTGATTTCTTTTTGAATTTTTATGCCCATTTGAATCTTGCTCAAATCCTAGGTTTGACCAAGATTTAAACAAGTTTAAAACATGAAAAATGAAAAAGTAAGCCTCGATCCTTCGTAATTAGTCAATCCAAAATGAAGCTTCTGGGAGGTTTTTGAATTTCCATGTTTGAAACCCAAAAAAACACTTCTCTGCATGCTTGACTTCATAAGACATAATTTAGCGTTAGGGGGTAGATATATACATGATTTTTATGGTTTGAATTTGTCTAGATCTTGTTTATCAACTTGAATGCATACTACTACCTCTGGACGTTTTCAATTGATGCGATCTGATCTATGTTTCTGAATGATGCTAGCCAGAAACGACATCCATTCACGTCCATTAAATCCGTACATAGGGAGTATATGACATAAGAGGACTCTATGCTTTAGTTTTTATTTTTTGATCTTTTTTGAATTTTCATGCCCATTTGAATCTTGGTCAAATCATAGGTTTGACCAAGATTTAAACATTTTTAAAACATGAAAATGAAAAGGTAAGCCTCGATCCTTCTTAGTCACTCCAAAATGAAGCTTTTTGGAGGGGTTTTGAAATTTCCATTTTGAAACCCAAAACGACTTCTCTTCGTGCTTGACTTCATAAGATAGAATTTAGGGTGTAAGGGGTAGATACATGATTTTTCTGGTATGAATATGTCTAGACCTTGTTGATCAACCTGAATGCTTACTATATGACATAAGAATGGGCATAAAAATAAAAAAAATAAAAAACCAAAAGCATGTAGTCTTCTTATGTCATATATTAAGCATTCAAGTTGATAAACAAGGTCAAGACATATTCAAACCAGAAAAATAATGTATCTACCCCCTAACCCTAAACTCTGTCTTATGAAGTCAAGCACAAAGAGAAGTGGTTTTAGGTTTCAAACATGGAAATTTCAAAAACCCTCCCAAAAGCTTCATTTTGGAGTGAATAAGAAGGATCCAGGCTTACCTTTTCATTTTCATGTGTTGAACTTGTTTAAATCTTGGTCAAACCTAGGATTTGACAATGATTCAAATGGGCACAAAAATTCAAAAAAGAAATCAAAAAATGAAAAACCAATATTAAATGGGCATAAAAATTCAATTTTTTTGCCAACATTGTGAATGAATAAAACAGAAAATACACTGATATCATTTTGCATATATAGGAGAAAAAAACTTGAGTATGCAAAGTTGATGGCCATGAGAAGATTCACATATGTGCCAAAATATGTCTTCACAAGAAAGTTCGCTACAGATCCTGCATGAACCCTTCCCAAGTGGGTACAAAAACAAGGAAAATCATACATGTAAGGTAACCAAGTTTGTGAATGCCCCCGCTCCCCCCCCCCCCAAAAAAATCAATTGTATGCGTGGTTTGATATTTTCCAGGGGATCTACATCATATGTTTTGACTCAATGCCCAACTTTTGCAAAAAAACTCTTTTTCTTGTTTTAAAATTTGGCTCAAACTTGCGGGCTGTACCATTTGTTATATGTGTGGTAACTGACCCCCAACAAGTATTTTCTCCGATTTTTGAATTATAATTTATGTATATACAGTTTAATTTTGAATTCAATAGGATAAAGCTCAATTATAAAAATATATGTAGATGTGGATTGAGATAAAACACTGCAACTTGGATTTGGACATCCTTCAGGGTCTAGCGTACATGTGAAAATTGAAGTGGTTGTAGATTGGTAGAGACACTTCACAACAGACCACTCGTTTTGCCCTCCTTGTTCACAAATGAAATGGGGAATCCATTTTTTATTGCCAACACATGACCCAAAATATCTACTACATCCCCATTTTAAAATATATAGGTGTCTCACTTATGTCTAGATACATGCATTTTAGTTAGAGATACATATGTATCCATATAAATTTGAGACGCATATTTTTACCCTAGGGAGCATATATGAATCTGTAGCAGGCGCGTTTTTTTAAATCCATATGGAATATTTTGATAAAACCCTTTTAGAAGGCTTTGTCAAGGCCTCAAGTGCAATGAGTTGGGAGGAGGCCAGCTAGATTGTAGCTAGGCATTGATTCGGAATTTATGATGCTTGCGACTTGCTTGTGTGGCATGTTGATTTCCCAGGTGACGCAGCTTTTTTTGACTGCCCAGCCATGGATAGGTCATAAGAGTGCAGAGCTGTAGGCGGTGCGGATAAGTACGCGGGGCATTGATGATGTAGGGTAATGCGAGTAGGCCTTTAAACTAGGCAAACAGGGACACACCTACTATGGTCGTCTATGTAATTCATGTTACTACATGTAATCCTTACCTAATGGTCTAATGCGCGACGAAATCAAGGATGGATTTCCTCGATGCTACTGATGATGAAAGATGGCGTAGCTGCTGAGCCACCGTGGTGTCATTGACATGCCTCAGTAGTAGCAAGATGGGATAGGACTGGTGAACAAGCTTGAGCAGCAGTACAGCACGCGATCGAACCAGAATCTGGCAGGATTCCCTGTTCTTTCCTGCGAATTTTTGGCCTCCTCGTTTCCATCTTGCCTGTGTACGTAATGCATGTAATACTTAATGGAAGAAAGCAATTTAATCTCCCTAGCACAACAACATTTTAGTAATATGTGTTGCAATGGAAAATGAAAGTGTCTGGTGGCCTGATGGTGAAGAATAAAGGTTGGGCGAAGAGTTCTTAGCTAGAGTCGGTTTTATACGAATCGACGAGGTGCGGGATAGTTTGATTTAAAGGCCCCTTTCATTCACAGGATAGGGAAATCATAGGAGTAGGATTGGGATTTGGGACGACATGGGTAGTTAAATCCTATAGGAAGATGAGTTGTGTTTGATTGCGCCAAATGAATTTTTCCATGAGGTAGGACCAAATATTTAATCCTATACTAGGATTTGCACTACATGATGATTCCTATAGGATTATTTCCCATTGGATATGTTCATATGAATCAAACTACTAGTGTAGGAAATATTCCTATAAGATCTAAATGCTATTATTCTTATACCAACCTAATATGAATCAAAGATACCCTAAAGGATTTTCGAAGGAATCCTGTACGGAGTATGATTTTTACCCGTATGGTTCTTTCCTATAGAGCTCGTTTGGTTCAAAGGATTGTGCCCTAAAAAATTACTATCGATTGTTTTCTTAGTACTACTCTAGTAAAATCCTATATATAGTATTTCCAGCAAGAGGTTAGACCTCTTGAAAAAAAATCCTATGAGTCTAAGACAACTATGTTATGCACTCAATCTCTAGTGAAACTAGAAGAATACCCCACACATTGAAGTGGCAATGTTCTAAGAAATTATATTGTATAAGTGAAATGGTATAATACACATGAAATATGAAATGTTTTTAATTTTTTTTAAACATACGCGGTTGTTGATCTAGCAACTCCCTAAATATATTGTAAATAATTTCCAGGTAATTAATCTATGGTTAGAAGTAATTTAGTATTTTTGAAATTTAATTTCTCAATCATCGAACAATTCCTTTTTCTAAGTCACCCAACATATATACTAGGACTAGAACTAAGTAGTACCATATACTTAGGCCCACATGTACAAATATTAAGTGTGGATTGAGGAAGTCGACAACTTGGGCAAAAACTTTCGCAACTGCACACCCATGTTACCACCCATGCGACGCTAATGGTCGTAGAGCTGACCTATTGTGATACACTTTCCTAACACTACAAGAAAAGTTGCCATGGCCGACGAAGTTGAAGTCGCGCCGTGGTTGCTGGTGCACCATGACCGACGATTTTGGGTCTCTCCGTGGTGCATGTCAAAAAAAATTCTCGTTTTTGAGGCCACCTAGCCCGACGAAAACGTCCAAAACGTCTCGTATGGTGGCCCGGGACGTGGTGCATCGCGAATTCTCGGGTTCGTCGGCCGAGTCAACGCAAATCCGCACCGCCCAGGGATGTAGGGCCCAGATGGCAGCCTCTCTAGCATTGTTTTTTTCTCGATCACGCCATCTCGTTCAACGCTCTCCGATCGAGCCGTTTATGATGCAAGATTATGGGTCCCGCATGTCATCCTCTATGAACATAAATTCTTTCTATTCTTGGATTTTTTTGACCCCCTGATTTCTGGCTACTTCCTTTTTCTTTTGATCCCGTGCCGCCTTGGAAATGTTGAGACCTCTGCTGCTAAATGGGACCCGCATGTCATCCTCTATGTGCAATCAACTTTCTTTTCTTGGAGTTTTTTTGGCACCACATATTTGGTCACTTGCCTTTTTTCTTTCGGTCCCGTGCCGCCTCTCAAATGGTGATACCGCTGCTGCTAAATGGGACTCGCATGTCATCCTCTATGTACCGAAAAACTTTCTTTTCTTGCCTTTTTCTTTCGATCCCGTGCCGCCTCTCAAACGATGATACCGCTGCTACTAAATGGGACCCGCATGTCATCCTCTATGTACAATCAACTTTCTTTTCTTGAATATTTTTGGCTCATGATATTTGGTCACTTACCTTTTTCTTTCGATCTCATGACATGTTTAAAATGTTGAGGAACCTGCTGGCTCATGGGACCCGCATGTCATCCTCTATGTACAACAAAAGTTTCTTTTCTTGGATTTGTTTTCACCCTCAGATTTTTGGCTATTTCCTTTTTCTTTTGATCCCCTGCCGCCTTGGAAACGTTGAGTAAGTTGCTGAATCATGGGACCCGCATGTCATCCTCTATGTACAATCAACTTTCTTTTTTTTCTTTTGATCTCAAGCTGCATTTGAAACGTTGAGACCGCTGAATGTTCGAGGATGTCGCCTAGAGGGGGGGTGAATAGGCGGTGTGGCAAGTTTTAGCCTTTTCCAATTTTAGCGCAACGGAAGGTTAATGTGATAGCTTTGGCAAAGGTGATGTTCCTACAATGATACTAGGACATGTGCAACAAGTAAAGGAATCAACAAGATAGTAAGAGTAAGGTGCGAGATAACCGGAGGACGCGGAGGCGAGTCAAGGTTTGTTTATCGCAGTTCCTTCCACAACAGGAAGTACGTCTGCGTTGAGGAGGTGCTAGTCTCACACAAGAGACTAGACGGCCACACCACGAAGGAAGGCCTCACCTTCTTCCTCGAGAGAGCTCCACGGAGGTGCTCTCCCTCTTCCACTAAGGCACCGGTCGAGGCGGTGATTCCTTCACAAGGTTGGGGCGAGCTCCACACACACAAGGATGCTCCCAACACCCTATGGAGCTAGTACATCACCAAGCTAGCCTCCATAGCTGCACATCTCCAATGCTCCACCATAGGAACCCATCCAATGCTCCACACAAGGAACCCTTCCAATGCTCCACCAAAGGAACGCTACCAATGCCCCACGGAGGAACCCGACCAATGCCCCACAAAGGAACCCTTCCAATGCTCCACAAGAGGAACTCTTCCAATGCTCCACTAAGGAACCCTATCACCAAGATCCACTAAGGAAGAACACACACACCCTACGAGATCGGAACCCCGGAGAGAGCACAACCCATGGCTAAGAACACCACTAGGATGCCCAAGCTCTTCTCTCCCAAATTCCAACAAAGCTAGAAGAAGCAATTGGGGGAATAAGGGAGGAAGAACAAAGGAGAAGAAACACCAAGAAACTCCAAGATCTAGATCTAGCAAGATCCTCTCACTTAGAGGAGGATTCAATTGGTGAAGCTCTAGATCTAGATCTCCTCTCTCCTTTCCCCCAAAAATATGCAACAAATAGTGGGGGGATCAAGAGGAGGAAGAACAAAGGAGGAGAAACACCAAGAAACTCCAAGATTTAGATCTAGCAAGATCCTCTCACTTAGAGGAGGATTCAATTGGTGAAGCTCTAGATCTAGATCTCCTCTCTCCTTTCCCCCAAAAATATGCAACAAATAGTGGGGGGATCAAGAGGAGGAAGAAAGAACCCAAGGTCAACAATGGAGGAGATAGAGTGGAGGTGCAGGGTTGGTTGGGTCGGAGGTGGAAGAGAGATATATATAGGGGACCCAGAAATATAGCTATTGGGGCTGAAAAACGGTCAGATCCGCGCCCAAAGCGGTACTACCGCTTGTCGAAGCGGTACTACTGCTCGCGCGCGAACTGCGCAGAAAACGGTCAGAAATCGGCCCAAATCGGCCCAAAGCGGTACCACAAGCGGTACTACCGCTCGAGCGGTACTACCGGGTCGGTACCGGGTCAATACCGGACCAGATGCATTGTCTCGCAGAGACCAAACCGGTACCTAACCGGTACCTGACCGGTACTACCGCCCGTCCCCTTTTTTCTTTAAACTGCGATACGAAAACGGCAATATCTCGGGCTTGGAAACTCCGATTGAGGTGAAACCAATTTTGCCAGAAAGAGGACGACGAGAGCTACCACTACACAAGGTGAAAACATGCAAAAGAGTGAGTGATGATTTTCTCATGGTCATAGAGGTGTAACCTCTCAATATGGTATATCGGGAAAATCATCACCCTTGCACATGCAACATGCAATGCATCCGGAATCCGTTTCCGATGAGCTAGAGCTTGTCATGAGAATGAACACAAGCTCTAACTCATCTCATGGATAAGAACCAAGAAGAACTAAGAAACACGATGCAATGCATGCTAGGTTTGAGCTCTCTCCGATGATGCGACTCACTATCCTATCGAGCACAAACCTAGTCCTTGCGCGTTCTTCTTGAGTCGGTAAGCTCCGTCTTCATACTCTTCATGATTGTCCATGCCACCGTCTTCCTTCATCTTGTACGCACGCCACCGTCGTCATCCATCTTCTACCCCGTCTTCTCTCTTCATTTTCTACGCCGTCTTCTCTCTTCATCTTCAACACGGTCTTTGTCTCTCTTCGGCACCATCTTCATCATTGTACTCCGTCTTCTCCATCTTACAACCTTGAGTCCAACACATAGCTATGGACTTGAACTAAGATCAATTCTCAATGCAACCGTTAGTCCATAGGGATTGTCATCAATTACCAAAACCACACATGGGGTAAAGGACTTGTTCTTACAATCTCCCCCATTTTGGTAATTGATGACAATCTCTTTGAGAGGGTTTAGATATGGAATTTAGCGAACAACCTAAGTTGAATATTTAGAACAAACTCCCCCATAATATATGCATGTGTGAATGAACTTGAATTTCATTGCATATACCGGCAATTAAAGCCTAGCGGAGTATCCTCTAAATATTCAACAATGCAAAGCAACACATGCAAGGCATCGAAACCCTCCAAACTTCTCCCCCATTGGCATTAATTGCCAAAATGGACGAAAGGTTTGGAAGGCCAATATAGTGAGCGTTCCTCCATAAGTTGTGCATTTCTCATAATTGTGAGTGAAATCAAATGCACATATTCAATGACGAATATTCGGAGGAAATCAAACTATATTGAGGATCAAAGATTGCAAGAGGATATGAAGGTGAGACACTATGAAGCAAGCAATCAATGAACCAACACTATGCTCTAAGTAATTATGGGAAAGCTCACCAAAGTTTGTGCACAAGATAAACAATTTGCATTGAAGAATATGGTGCACAAGCATGGCATCATTACTCCCACAAGGCCACTCAAGGCATGTGCCAAAATCAACTATGAGTGCTTGAAGATGCAAATGATATAAAATGAGCACTCATATCCAAGTTCTTTGTGAAGTCATTAAAGAGTGAAATAGGAATGAAGGAATAGACTCCAACAAAGAGGGATATCAAAAGATATGCACCATCTCTTATGTGTATAAGTTTCTCTAAGTGGACAACATCATGGAGACGTTTATTCACAAAGAAACATGCACACACAAGATAGGTACAAGAGAGATAGAGCAAGATATCCAAACAAGTATATATGCTCAAGGACTTATCTCATGTTAAGAATCTAAACCAAATATAAGAAATGAGATAACCCACTCCCAAAGAAAGCAAGGTTCGAATAAACCAAACCCTCAACACTTTTCATGATGGCACAAAAGTACCGAAAAGGAAAAGGTTTGTCTTCCAAGGTCAAAATCTTGAAACAAGGAAGTGTTCTAGCAAACATAGGAGAGCTCCCCCAAAATTAGTGCACCATTTAGAATTTTGCATTTGAATACAAAATGCACAAATGTGGGATTTGCTCAATCATGTTTGTGAAAACACCAACAAGGTTCAAGTGAAACAAGGAGATCCAAAAGAAGCAAGGAAGACAAATGGGAGTCTAACCCACAAGGACAAATTCTTGGCAAGAAATGAAGCAATTGAGCACAAGAGCCAAGTGTGAGGATGATCCGGAACAATACTACACAATTTATTACCAATTGTCAAAATACAAGAGGTGTATAGTAAATATCCATATGTAGTTTGTGAGTATGTCCAAGATTATCTTCACAACAAGAGAGCAAATGGTAAAGTGGGATTTGTTTGAGCACACATGTCACATAGGAACAAGATAATCTATAATATCAACTCTATGTGACACAACCTCAAATGTTCACATTTTCTAGGATTGTAAAATGCACATGGCACAATACTCCCCCATAATGTGATAAAGACATTTTCCGTGCAAGAGGCAAATAAGAACCAAGTGAGATAATTAATGGACATTATAGGATTTTAATTCATCATGTCACACATTTTAGGATTGTGAAATGCATGGAGCATATCACTCCCCCAAAATGGGATAGACCATTAATTTCTCACATGAGCCAACAACTAAGATATGAATAAGATGCAATAGGCTCAACAAAGAACAATTGTACATGGTGTGCCACCCAACATAAAAAGAAACAAGATAAGCAAGTAGGAAGCACAACATACACAATCACATGCAAGGCACAAAACCAACACATGTAAAAGGGGAGCGAGTAACTTTCAATGTAAAGGAGTTGAGGACTCGTTACCGCAAGGAGGAGCATGGGTAAAGAATGAACGGAATAGTACTTGACTTGAGGAAGTGAAAATGATGAAGATCCCCTAAGTCTTCATGAGCTAGTTAAGCCTCCATGCTCTCCACTTGTACCTATTGATCAAGTTTTGGCTTGTTGGTCCCCAACAAAGTTGGGTCCTAAGAAGTTAGTCACAATAGGCTTGGCAACCCAAATGGTTCTTCTTGTGAAACCACTTTGAGTGCCAACATATTTGGCAAACACATTGCCAACCTTATCCTTATGTAGAGAGTAAGCACCATCGATCAAGATAGGGTTGGATGAGTTACCACTTGTGCAAAAGGAGGAGATGTGGCCCTTCTCACGGCATATGTAACATCTTCTTCTCCTCCCTTTCTTCTCACTTGATTTCTCCGCAACGGGAGCCTTGGCTTGATCCTTCTCGGGTAGCGGCCCTTCTTCACGTTGAGGTAGACCTTGAGCTTGGCCTTGAGGTAGACCATGAGCTCCATCTTGAGGCCGCTTCCCTTGTTTCTTCTCGCCAAGTGGCTTCTTCTTCAAGGGGCACAATCTAACATGATGCCCTTCAATCTTACACTTGAAGCACACAATCTTGGCGGGGTCCTTCACATGCCCTTGGCCCTTCTTCCGCTTGTGCGAGGTGGACTTGTTCTTGTTGTTGGAGTTGCATCCAAGTCCACTCTTGTCATTTGGGAATCGCTTCCCCTCATGACCCTTTACCAAGTCCTTCTTAAAAGAAGAGACTTGGGCCTCGAGCTCTTCGATTTCCCCTACATGGTTAGTAACAACACAAGTACTAGAGGAAGTGGAAGCTTTATTGTTAGAGCAACAAGGCAAGGTATGTAATTCACCACAAGATATAGCAATTGCATGGGAGGGTGATTTACTAGCACTAGTACAAGGAATTGTAGAACAAGGCATTGAAGGTAGTTCACCACAAGATAAGTCAATAGCATGAGTGGGTGAACTAGAAGCACTAGCACATGGCAAAATTGCATTTTGAGAGGTAGTGCTAGTACACTACAAGAAAAGTTCTGATAGACAACGTCTCAAAATCGTCCGCTAAGGGGTGTTTTTCGTCGCCTATGGGCCTAACCCGACGATATGGGTTCTGTTGTCGAAACTGCGTCAGGCAAAGTCCTACCACATATTTTTCGGTCCGTCGCGCTTGGGTGCCCTTCCGCCACAGAAAATCGGACCGTTGCAGAAGTGTTTCCGGGAGCCCGTTGACTGTTGACGTCATGCAACCGCCACGTGGCGTACGCCGTTAATCGGCGATTAACGGCGTTAACCGCTGAAACCCCGTGGTAGATGGTAGGCCCACACGAGGCCTGCCACGTCTTAAGCGGGCCGGCCCATTAAGTTTGCGGGCCGGGCCAGCTGACTTAGTTTGATCGGTCAACTATATAGCTGGGCTGGTCCATTAGTTACGTGGGCCGGGCCTAACCTCTAAGGTTGACTGGTCAAAACATTAATGGGCCGGCCCACTAAGCATGTGGGCCGGGCCGAATGCACTCGTTTGACCGGTCAACAGGCAAAAGGGCCGGCCCACAAAACATGTGGGACCCACTTTCATGTTATCTGGCCGGCCCATTTACCAAGTGGGGTCCACCTTAAAGCAAGTGGGCCGGCCCAAGAAATTATTGGGCCGGCCCAATTAGCATGTGGGCCCCACTTTCCTGCTATCGGGCCGGCCCATTTAGTAAGTGGGGTCCACATTAGATCAAATGGGCCGGCCCACCAAGCCAGTGGGCCGGGCCAAAAGCACAGGTGGGTCCCACTTTCCTGTTAATGGGCCAGCCCATTTAGTATGTGGGGTCCACCATATAGCAAGTGGGCCGGCCCAACAAGATAGTGGGCCGGGCCAAAAACACAGGTGGGTCCCACTTCCCAGTTAAAGGGCCGACCCATTTAGTATGTGGGGTCCACCATATAGCAAGTGGGCCGGCCCAACACGCTAGTGGGCCGGGCCAAAACCACAGGTGGGTCCCACTTTCCTCTTAAAGGGCCGGCCCATTTAGTATGTGGGGTCCACAATGTTGCAAGTGGGCCGGCCCAACAAGATAGTGGGCGGGGCCAAAAGCAAAGGTGGGTCCCACTTTCCTGTTAAAGGGCCGGCCCATTTAGTATGTAGGGTCCACCTTATAGCAAGTGGGCCGGCCCAACAAGATAGTGGGGCGGGCCAAAAACACAGGTGGGTCCCACTTTCCTCTTAAAGGGCCGGCCCATTTAGTATGTGGGATCCACCACAAAAGCAATTGGCTGGCCCAACTAGTTAGTGGGCCGGCCCAGTAGTGGGTGGGGTCCACCTTAAAGCAAGTGGGCCGGCCCAATTAGAGTGTGGGGTCCACCGTAAATCAAGTGGGCTGGCCCAATAAGTAAGTGGGCCAGCCCGTTTAGTTGCTGTTTATATGCCGGCATAATAGGCGCTTTAGAATTTTGCGGGCCGGCACATATGTGATTTCGGTTAATTGGGCCGTTTAAGGGATGGGAATTCGTGTTTTAGATACTGAGAATATTTACGCAGCAATGATTTCTGTCGGATAGCCTCACTTACCACAAGCAAAAAAGGAAAAATGCGCGAAAGAACTATAAAAACTAACTAAATATTACATCAGCTGCACGGCTTTGAAAAAATATTACAGAACCCATAGAAATTGAATGGTAATTAAACCTAGCAATACAATGAAGCGATCCGGCAATCTTTTAAGTTGTCCATGCAGCACCTATATCTGAAACAAAGACATTACAAGTTAAGACAGCAACAATGGAAAGGCAAAGACACTACAATATTGTTTGCCAAAGAATTTGGAACTCATCATTTCGTCGTTATAACAAGATCATTGTAATGCGCACAATAAGCAAACAAAGAGTGCATGCCGCATACCAACAGCCAATATAACAGAGCATGTTAGAATGAAACAGCCGACTTACTACTGTCGAGTCCCATGCAAACCAACATGTTCAGGGAGTACAAAATTGGCATGAACAACATAGTAGCAGGCTATAAATTTTGTAACAACGACTGAGCAAGATGAAGTTATGATGGCTACATCTACAGAGCAGGGAATGTAAACCAAACATAGTAGCAGGCTATAAATTTTGTAACAACGACTGAGCAAGATGAAGTTACGATGGCAAAAGCTAAAGAGGAGGGAATATGAACCAACATGTGCCAAGTGCAATTACTTCATTTTGGCCGTGAACTAAATAATACTCCTGAACTTATAGTGAAGGGGATGCAAATCAAGATGTTTCGGGATATAAACTTGTAATGAGTAACACATAGAGGATAGTTAATGCTGGAGCTTAGGATGGACCAGATACAGAATATAGTGGGATCACCTGTGAACTTGTATAAGAGGGAATGCAAACCAATATGTTCAGCATTCCATATGTGAGCGTCATGCCAAGTCAGAGAAACAAGTCAATAATGCAGCTTTTGAAGAACAAGATGGCACGCAAAATTATTATCTAGTAGTATGACAAGTTTATTTGTACTACAGGCTAGATAGCAGAGTGATAGCATGCCAAACTAAGTCCTTACTTTGTTAGCTTACAATGAACTAGATACAAAACAATGGCATCACCTGTAGTACAGGGAATGCAAGCCAACATGTTCATGGAGTAAAAAATTGGCGCAAACAACATAGTAGCAGGCCATAATTTTTGTAACAACGACTGAGCAAGATAAAGTTATGATGGCTAGATCTACAGAGCAGGCAATGTAAACCAAATATAGAAGTTACGATGCCAAAAGCTATAGAGCAGGGAATGCGAACCAACATGTGCAATTACTTAAAATTGGCCATGAACTAAATAATAGCAGGATGTTACTATAATACCTATAATTTTTGTAACAACGACTGAGCAAGATAGAAGTTATGATGGCTACATCTACAGAGCAGGGAATGCAAACCAAAATGTTCAGTTGCTTAAAGTTAGCAATGAACTAGAAAATAGCAAGGTGTTACGGTCATAGCTTTGAATGAACTAAAAGAGCTTCAGACAAACAAGCATCTGAACCCAGAACATGGCGCTAAAACAAGGGACTTACATTAGGAGAAGCACTCTGTGGGAGTCACAGCAGATCTTCCTGGGGTTGATAGATCCGGTGATGAAGTACGCTACATGTGCTACTTGGGGTTGGAGAGACGGCCATTACACTTCATGGTTACTCATCTCATCTGCAAAAACGTAACGGCGCGTCGTTAGCACAAACAGGTTCCCGCAAGATTAAACAAGAACTTGCAGGCAAGCAATAGAAAAGCGACAGTAGAAGAGTTTAGATCATGCACGGCGCCGGTGAAGCAGATCCGGTTCATGCACAGCGGTGTCGGTGAGCAAGATCCGATGCGGTGCACGACGGATCCGGCGAAGCGGCTCCGGTGGGGTGGACGATACCGCAGCTGAAGCGACTGCGGTAGACTGCTGGATGAGCATATGGTTTCGAGGTTCGGCGGGGATGATCCGGTCCGGTTGATGACAGCGTCGATGAAGTGGCTCCGGCAGGCAGCCGGATGACGAGGATCGCGAGGGCTCGGGTAGGCCAGGGAAGTCCGGCGGGGATGTTCCGGTGCGGTGGTCGTGGAGGTGGGAGAGAGGGACTTGGGAAGTTCCGGTGGGTCATCTGAGGGAAATGAATTTTTTTTGGGAGGGTTTCCGGGCTAGGGAGGTGGTGATCCAAAAAATGACGGTCATACCCCCCACCAACCGACTTTGCTCTCATCTCCACAGGGGTAGAATGGGAATTTGGAAGCGTGTGAAATTTTTGTATTTTGTGGGCGGGAAGTTTTGCCGCTATGAGATTTTGAATTTGGCTAAGGTCCAACTATAATGATAAAAAATTGTGAGACCGTACTAGTACCTCTGTTCAAGGCCGAGTGCAAAATCAAATCATCATCACCTTGAATACCGGTTACTATCATCGTGATCTATCTTCTTATCCCATTCAAAAACCCGTCTGAAATATTTCAGGATTGGCGGGAGATTTTGCCGCCCGACTGAGATTTAATTTTGAATATGGCTATGGTCAAGTAATATAATATAATACTAATATAAAGACGGTACACCTGGTTAAGTACAGTACTAATTGCTCTGCTCCGGCAGTCAAGGCCAACAGCCACATCAAGCCATCATCATTACAAACAAAATCAGTCAAATCTAGAAGCTAGTATAGGAAAAATTCACAGCAGCATAATAAATCCAGAAAACTAAGTACGGAGTATAATACATAAACTGCATACAATAGCCAAAAGCAGCCAATAACAATGTTAATGTTCACGACAAACTAATCTGAAAATAATACAAGACGCAATGTATGGCCAACATGAAGATTAGGATACCCCAGGATGAATGAATCTGATCTTCATTCAGCATATATTACTTCGTCACTCCATTCTCTGATCTGAAGGAAATATTCATTGAACTCCTTCCGTCTGCAGTGTGCAGCCAATACATCCTCCAAACGGTATGGCCTTTGTTCATTTCTCATACCGTAGTTTCCTAATCTATCCACACGTATTGGCCACTCATCCCAGGCCTTTATATCATCAAAGTACTCTCTGATATAACCCAAATCTGCGTAGTAGATGCAGCCAGGTCGAAGTGTCGGGTGCACTCTGGTGTCGACGGAGATACACCGGATATAATGGACGAAGAAGGCACGACTGCCAATGTTATTGACAGCATGGAGAGAGCGGCTCTCAGTGTCCACACGGTAGACCAATGATTGACCTTCCTCCAAATGCTTGTTGTCCAACAACACAAGCAGCAGAGCACCATCCGACTTCACAAGGTAGAACTTGTTATTTCCAAGTTCTGGAAATGAAAATAGTGTATCCATGTTGACTGTGCTCGCGCGCTGCTCCAACTGGACATTGTTGGTGCACACTAATTTTCCGAACTCAAAATTGTTCACAGCTATTGCATACAATTCACCATTGAGCGGGGTAATGTAACGCAGAGAATGGTGCTCGGTCGAAAATCTTCCTTCTCCCCAATCTTCATCTATACCCTTAGTTGGAGTGCTCTCATCGACCCAAGCAATTTCCGCCGGGTAATCTTTGGAAACGAAGACCATAGTCGGGGACTTCATTACAGCGACTGACTTCAGAATAACATATGGCATATGCGCCTCAAACCTAGTATTCAATGTCTTTGTGAGTGGGTTCAGAAGCCGTATCTTGTGCGGCTGGTTCTTCTTGGCAAACACGATGATGCCACGGCAAAAGCCGACGAAGTAGTATCTAAAATATATTGATGAAGATAACATTCAGCACTAAGATGTTTACGATTGAAAATAAAAATAGATTAACTCTATAGATATGGAGGAATTTGAACCTTGCATGAACTTCCGTTAGATCGATGGTGACGTAGCGGGATGTGCGGAGGTGGAGGAAGGTGAAATCAGCAGCGCATGGAAGGGCGTGTTCTACCATGATCCATTCGTGCAGGTGCACGTCGGGCTCAGGTAAACCTGAGCGCCAATTTCTACAAACTTGCCTCAAAGCAGAGTAGGTGTCCATGTACTCCTCGTTCGCCAGTAAGCAGTCCCCGATCTTGTGAAGTGGTCCGTCAGCCCTGAGAGAGGCCCAGTCCACGGAGGCGCGGCGCTTGGATGCGCCGCCCTCGGAGGCGACGGTCTCGGGGGCGACGGCTGCAGGCGCATTCTTCTTGTCCATCGCCGGCAGGGAATGCGCGTAGGGCGGTTGGTGTTTTTTCATTCGATTTGGAGAAGTTGATGGGACGTGAGAGGCGTGGTTGCGTGCGTGAGTGAGAATGAGACTGTGTGCAGAGGGAGGGACAGAGGGGCTCTGTACATGCAACGTGACGGTTGGTCTCGGCAGTTTCTCAAAAAATCTAGACGTTTGGTCTCAACACGCGCACCGCCTAACCGCTGCGCACCACGACACGCGTCCGTGGTACTGCACGTCTGCACCGTTACGTGTACTCAGTTCTACCGTCGAGCCTTACACTGGAAAAATATATGTACTCAGTTTTCCCCTCGAGTACTAATACTGGCTAGTGCAATATACTCAGTTTTACCCTCAAGTGGCTGGTCAACAGAGAGTCAACAAATGGGATTAAGCTAGTATCTAATTGAGTAATTTCATGCGCAAAAAAATAAAATCATAGTGCCTCCTACTCATGGAGTCTTGTTAAGAAGAGGAGGTCTAACACATGGAAAACAGAATAGCACACCACATGTCCGAAATGATGGAAAGGGCTGGGCAATCCACTTATAGATCTCAACAAAAACCACATGGAACTATATTAAACTTATGCAGTAGCCAACGCAACCAAAATTCAGAAGTGCAGGCTGAGTCCCATCACATTTGCTTTGGTGTCCCCCCCTTCGTTCAAACTGTAGTGAACTAAAACATATGAATGGCAAAGATCTCTTTTTAACTCTTCATAACCAAGGGCGTAATGATTAAAAGTGAATAAAAAGACATAAGTGTAAGCTCTCAAGTAGCCAGTACGGTCCATTTGAGTCTATATTGTTCAGTAGTCAGACACGCAGACAACGTTGTACATTGAAAACCAAAACGTTCGTGGGTAAAATATTTCGCCAGCCACATTGGCTATTAGGAACATTAAGTACACCTAGTATATCTATACGATGGTATATAGGGCTTGATATGGGTTTTTACGGGCTAAAAAATGAAGGCACATGGCAAAAATTACCCCTTCAAGTTTTGGTGAGGGGGGGACACCGAAGCAAGCCTCGAGTCCCAAAGGCACAACACAATACGGAAACTTGCAAACTTACATAAAAGGGGCTATGCAACCCACTTATACACACATTAACAACCATCCTCGTGTGTGACAAGAGAAATTCAACACTGGATTCGGAGGTAGGCACATGAAGCTTTACAAGGGCCAATGGGGCACCAACAAATTATGGATGAATTGAACCACACCGTCAACAATTCAAACTCGAGACCTTGGCTCTAATACCATTTAAGTTCAAACTGATTGAAAAGGCTAGGCAACCAATTTATAAAACATCGACAGGAACAACTACCAAGTTGATCCCAGACGCAGATAAAATGCATCCACCAACAAAATAGGAACATTGCCTCAGTCTCAGGAAAAATTTCACAATACCAAGGTACTCACATGTCAATGTCAGTGTTCATCTCCAATTATCTATGCCATTTTATTAGAATTTGAGAGATTATAACGAACTTGATTGGCCTCCTGCAGTAGGGCATCACATGCTTCTGATCTCGATCTCAACATGTCAACTTGGTTTCTTAACACATCTGCTGCAGCTCGTTCTATTTGGAGTTGTTCCTCCAGAACTTGTGCAGAGAAAGACTTGGACTTGGACTTGGACTTGGACTGCAAAAACCCAGCATTTCGCAGGAAAGTGTTTTTGGTGATATCTTTATTTTTAAGTACCATGGTAAATGTCTCCATACATTCTTCCAGAGTTTTTTCCATACCATCTTTCCCGGGTTTTGCCATCTCCAATTTCATATTTGCCTGAAAAGTTTTCAGTCGTGTAAAAATTAAAGTTATTACAGAGAAACATGCAAACGGCAGATTTAATGTGTATGAACTACTTTTAATCCTACAAGTTGGTATGCCTGATTACACATCAAATGCATTTTCACAAAAACGTCTACAAGATCATATTGACATGCCCATTATTGCTCCTACAAATTAGCAAGTGTGTCATTAAAAAATTTAAATCATAAAGAAGACTTACAATAACACTTTCTGCGAGTTCTCCTATCACATTATGTTTGTTCTTCTGGCATGCCTCGAATCGCTCTGCGTAGTCATCTCTTTGTCTGGTTGCATGTTGTTTGCATGATCTACTTTCTGCATTTTTGTACAATCATATAGAAATCAAATAACGTGGTTAAAATGGAGGATGCAAATATAACATGCACATGGAGTTCTACACAATTTACGAGTAACATATGTAGCAGTACAGACCAGCGGGGCATTACTTTTTGCCAGAGATGCCCAACCAAGTGACGAGATCCTGTACGGCTTGGTAAACGTTGTTTCAAGAGGTTAGCCTGGTTCCTTTTAGACAACATCTGCAAAAGGAGACTAGTGAGACACTGGCGCAAAATAAGTATTCAGAATTTAATCTGGTTTCACGGTCCTCATAAGCCATACCACATTCTTTGGATCAGACCAGTGCTTGACAAGATCTCCCCACTGCTCGTCACCATACAGGTGCAGGAGACTTTGTTCGAACATTGGCGTAATCTGGCGATGAAGTATGTCGCCTTAAGCTTATAGCGGTGCTGGCGCAACAATTCTTTGAATATGGAAGCGATGACAAACTTTACATCCTCATTATCCTCATCGAATTCAAACCTTAACTGCTCACAACGGTTGAATGATTGGTGAGTTATATAGCATAGAAACAACAGTAAGCTACAAGAAATGGGACAGATCAATGTGTAATAATTTATCATTACCAGGAGAAGCATGACTTACATGTAAATTATGCACTAAACTCTCGAACTGTGAAGGGGTGTCAACATCTTTGCTTCCACAATGTGAAGGTAGGAAGTTCATTCCCGATAAAATAGCCAATATGTGATACAAGATATGAAGATTCATGCGGATGAAGTGGCCTTCTGCCACCTACAATAGATGTGATGCGAAATCTTGAACCCATTCCGGAAATCTTAGCTGCAAGTTTTCTTCCTACCGTTGGCCCCCTCGTTTTTATTGATCGTGGCGAACCTACCAAGTTAAGCATTACATCAATCTATCATGGTATATAGATACATAAGGGAGCATTAAACTACAAGTCTTGAAAAAAGTATTACCTTTTTTGGCGTGGGTCTCATCATCGGGTGAGGAGTTGTCTTTCGCAGGACTAAGGGTCGGAGGGAGATCATCATCAGTTTGCTGGTGTTGTGGCAGCACTGTTTGGACATTTGAGGCTGTATCATCTGGGACTAGCATCATGTGTCCTTGGCCATTATTACCTACCACCACTCCTGATGGTGCCAATTGTTGGCTCGAATTTGCTGTGGAAACTGGTTCTGTTGGCAATTGTTGCTGAGAAACAGTATTGGCAACTGGTGGTTGTGGAATGTGTGGGCTGGTACATGCTGGGGCTACTTCTGTCTGATTCGATGGTTTGTGGTTTTTACGAGACCTTTTACTGCTATCATTCTCGGCCTGTTCGCCACCTCGTGTCAGTCTTTTGTTAGACCTTGTAATAGGAGGAGCAGCACGAGCATCAGGCTTAACCCTTTTTTTAATACGCACTGTCACCCATCCTCTGGTATCAGCCTGAGGTTCCTGTTGAGTGTTCTTCCTCCTGTTCATTCTTGAAAAGTTCTTGCCCGAATCTGCAGATGCCTGTCACACATAAATGATATTTCAATGTACAATATTATATGATGATGATATGCAGATGGAATGGAAAAACAGTAAGGCAACATATGCCAAAACATATATGATGCGTTAACTAAGCAGGAAAAATTGTAGTAATGAGATTGAACATGGCATGGGTAACATATTTGGTAGGACTGGGATACAACAAATGGAAGTTGGGACAAATAATTCGATGACAGGACAGAGAAAACTCACCTTGTTGTGTTGCAGAGGATAGTCGACCAGGGCATCTTCCTGAGTCAGCTCGCCATCACAATCAGCAGGATCAAATTCTGAATCAGAGGAATGTTCCGTATCCTTTGTGATGGAGGTGGGTGGCGTTTTTGCACTAGACCTTGTAGAAGGATGTAGTGTTAGGCCCAACGAGGCTGCAACTCGGCTATATGCAGGATAGTTTGCCTCCGTTGCTCTTCGTACTCATTCTCGAGTGGAAGACCTAACATGCATTAGCGAGAAATGCAGCTGAGATTTATCATGGAACTGTGCATATAAGAACAAATTAATAGTAGCAGTGAGACTGCTCAAAAGGTGTAATGACAAACAAACTATGGCTCAAAAATAATTGATGTTCATATTGTCAAGCTTCATGCACTAGCCAACGCAACCGAAAGTCCGGACTGATGGAAAGGGCAAACAAATTATGGCTCAAAAATAATTTATGTTGGGCAACAGAGGGCAGCAGCAACAATTTTTAGGATAAGTATGAATGTCAAGCTTCATGCAGTAGCCAACGCAACCAAAAGTCCGAACTGAGGGAAAGGGCTAAGCAATCCACATATAGAATCAAACACATAAGTGTCATTCCATGCCCATGGTTAACCATATGGAATGGCGTGTGCTTAATATAATTGCCTAGGGTCTTCCAAGTTCCAACAGATCGGTCTATTGGATGAACTTGCTAGAGCATGCAATTCGAAATGGTATCAGACCTACAAGGTCCTGAGTTCAAATCCTAGCAAGTAGCAACGCAGTATTCAAAATAAATACTTGCAGCCTTCCTAAAAAAATATCTAATGATACATGCCTAAGGCTCGGTCTATTGAATGAGCGATTTTATCACTTAGCACCACAAGTTGGGAATTTTTATCACAAAACACCAACATTTGGGGAAATTATTTCACATAACACATTATTTGTCATTAGTTGGCTTGACAAGAGCATCACCCTACAGCGTGACACCAATTTACAGTACGTGAGCATGTTTGCTACAAACAAATGAATTTTGGTGTGAAATTTTGTAGACACCCTGTGCAAATGAGAATATGAGTCACACTTGTTACATATGCTACACACAAAATGAATTACCATATGACAAATATCCATTGAAATTATAACCACACAAGAACATGAGATTTGGGTAATATATTCTGTACCAGCATAAGGTTTTGATAATGTGTACCAATACAACTACCCTGGACATAAGATTTTTTTGAACTGTATGGACATAAGATTTAACAACTAGTGTTGACAAACAGCTTTGTATTTAGCGTTTAACAGCAAATACCACAAAATAAAGTCTAATTGTCTTTCACCTTCTGTCACTCTTAAACTGACGTTGGCCTGAAGTCACTAATGGGCTATCAAACAGAGATCATGTATTCTGCGAAACAATTACCCCAAATGTTGGTGTTTTGTGATAAAAATTTCTAGGGTTGTGGTTCTGTGATAAAATAAAATCCCGAACTTCTGCTATTAAGTGATATAAAACCTCATTGGATGAACTAGCTAGAGCATGCAATTCCACATGGCGCACACAGAGTTGCAAATAGAAAAAAATACAGGCAGTTTAATACTATCAATAAATTGCTCTGCTAGCTTGACTGTTATCATAACCTTTGTAAAACGTACTACCACCATCCCGAAGTTTTTACCAAAAATCATTATTAACATGAAAAATACAAATTTAACATCATTAAATAGATAACGAATATATTTTCGTACGGTATCTACGAAATATTATATTTCTTGATAGATTGTTCTGAAAGTTTGGTCAAACTTTACTTGGTTTGACTTTTATAAATAAGCCTTCAGGTCTGGGTGTGTCTATGTCTCAGTCAACTGAGAAATTCTTAAGTCTCAGTCACTTCAGAAAAGTGCAACTGCAGTTCAAAAAAATGTGCAAAACGGATCAGTTGCACTTTTCTAGTAGAAAAGTGCAATTGCACTTTTTTGACAGAAAAGTGCAGCTCAAGTGCATTTTTGTGAGTGACTGAGACTTTAGAAATTCTCAGACAAGTATTCAAACCCCAAAAAAGTACCGCACAAAAGTGATATTTGGAAAAGAAAAGCGTAACGAAAGCGGACATAAGCTCTGCCTCTCCATCAGCAGATGTAAGGTTACGATCAGCAGAGTTCCGAGATAAAAAAAATACAGGCAGTTTAATACGATCAACAAATTGCTCTGCTAGCTTGACTGTTATCATAACCTTTGTAAAATGCATACTTCAAACCCCCAAAACATATCACACAGAAGTGATTCTCGGTAAAGAAATGCATAGCGAAAGCGGACATAACCTCGATCTTCCTCTCGATCAGCAGATGTAAGGTTGAGATCTCATATAGCTACGCGGCAAACAACTATCTACACTGATCTAATATCAGCAAGAATGCATTGCAAGAAAGCAACGAAAACTAGTGTCAGAAATCAAATGCATATAACAAAAGCGGACATGTAAAGTATTCATCAACCTTCGTCTAAGGCCAGGGCGGATTTACTCTTTGGTTGGGGGTGGTCGACTTTGGGGCCGCGTTTTTTGCCCATCTCGATCTCCGGTGAGGTGGACTACAGAGTCGGGGAAGCAGATCCGGAGCAGATATGGCACGGTCAACGTCGGCGTCGAGGAAGCTAATCCGGCTTGCTAGACAGCAAGGGAGGTCCGCCGGTAAAACGTGGTCGGTCACTACGGTGGCCGGTGAGGAGGCAGTGATGGTGAGGAGGGGCGGTGAGGCATGGCCGTCATCGTGGGAGTGTGCCTGGTAGAAGCATGAGAAAGATGTGGTGTTAATATTGTGCTCTACAGGGAAATATCCTCTGTTGACCGATGTTTTATAGGCCGACGGGCAAACCGCAGGTTTTGGGGTAGCTTGAAAATGGGACGCGCCAACAATTTCGGCGCGTGTTTTGCGGCAGAGATGAAAGTCACCCATAAGAAACTTTCCTCATGGAATACCTTTTGCTTGTTGGTTGGTCGTGTGGACAACATATATATGGGAGATGCCCATAGCTAGCTAGGCCATTCATATCAAACTCGAGTGATTATCACTAAGTTTACAATGAATATATTTCATGACACTTGCTATTGGCCGGATAGTAGAAAATATATTTCATGACTTCCCATATTAGTTAATTTATATTATTTCAATTGCTAAAATATTTGCATATTCTTTTAGAGTTCTAAAAAACACACTACACAATGACAATGGATATTACCACTACCTTCTAGGTCCCGGCCATCAGATTTAGGGCTCCTTTGATTCATAGGATTTGCATAGGAATTGTGTAGGATTTGGTTCCTATGGAAAAATTTCCTATACATGTTGTTTGATTCATAGGAATATATCCTATAGGAAAAATACCTATGGAAATCTTTTAGTGTAATTCCTATAGGAAAAAAACATTATCTCATACCTCATGAAAAATTCCTTTGCTTCAATCAAACACACTTCACCTTCCTATGGGATTCAAATAGACATGCCATTCTAATCCTATGACTTTCCTATTCCTATGCTTTTTCTATCCTTTGAATCAAAGGAGCCCTTAGAGAAAAGTAGCTTAGCCAGAGATTTATACCTTTGTGCAACAAATACATGAGTTGGTGATATGTGCAAAAGAACAGGTTAACTGAGTGTTCTGTGCAACAATGACAACAATAAGTGGAGTTTCGTGCAAAGGATAAAAGGTGCAAAAGGGATCACACGGAAGGAGAAAGAGAAAGGGAGAGCAGTGCCTCACGGGGCCGCTGTTATTTATGGTGAAAAGAAATGCTTCACTTTTTTCGGTGAGTGATGTTGACTAGCACACAGGGTTTCGGGCTCAGACTCAGCAAAGGTGCTACGCGCCCGTCTAATATTCTTTTTTTTCAGCGACAAATGGGAGAGAGAGAGAGAGTCTTGACGATGCGTCTTTACTTGACAAAGAAGATTGCTGGGAGTTTGCCTACCTACCACACGTGACTTGTGCTCACTGATGTGTGGGACCTACACGCATGGGAACCACACGTAAGTGACCGACCTACTTTATTCTAGGGTGCCCGTCAAGCTAATACATAGTCTGCAACATGAAACTCTATTCGCTTATAAAATCTGAGCTTTGAAATCCAATTTAATTTAAGTCTATTATTGGTCATATCAAGTACTCCCTCCGTCCCAGTTCGCAAGGCAAATTCCCAAAAAATATTTGTCCCAAAATACCTCACCTCCTAGGCACATTTTGCATTTAATGTGGGAGTAAACTAATTCATTTTTGCATGCAAACACTCCTCTTTTCATCTCCCACCATGTACTAGTACTCCATGCATGTGAAACCACCGCGCACTAGTACTCCATGCATGTGAAAGGGTTTCAGTTTTCGCATGTTGTGTGTGAAACGGTTGGAGAACGTGCAAATTTAGAGCCAATGAGAATTCACCTTGGGCCAAGATATTTGAAAACTTTGCCTTGCGAACTGGGACAGAGGGAGTATAAAATTACATTCTGAAACTTGTTCAACGCTTTCTCATAAATTATTATGGTAGTTTCTGAAAATCAAATGCTAATTGATTTGAGAAAAAACATATATTATTGCACAACAATGGGATATTAAAATATCTATTTGTAAATAAAAATAAGAAGTCAATGTTGTGGTAAGTTAGGAGGTTCAAAGGGTAAGCCAAATATAACGTTTTGTCCAATCTCATAGTTAATATTACCAAGTTTGATTCTCCCTGGACAGCATTGTTTGTTATAGTGTTCCCTAATTGGGCATGGTGGTGCATCTTGCCATTTCTAACACTGTTGATGACTAGACTTTTCAAGTTTTCGGTATAAAAAATCGTTTTTCATTTTCTAGATGATAAAAAATTGTTTATTTTGTGCATGGGGTAGATAAGATATGGGTAAAAATGGCGCATCTACATTTTTAAAATAAATTAGGCCATATTTTAATGCCAATTCCCAAATTTACGGTTTTTAGTGCTTTCTAGCTAGTCTCGCACATTTAAATGACTTTATGCTGATTTATTGAAAGTAATTCAAATTTGAATTGTAGGTGTGTTATAACTTGGTCCTACAAGTCCCCACAAATCATATTTAGATACATATTACTTACTATATATAGAAACCAGTGATAGTACTAAAATATTCAACCCCTTTGCAAAGATAATCATGTCGACCATTTTGACCTGGTTTTGAAATAAATAAATGAAAATGAAGAAAACCTAAAAAATGAAACCCTTCTACATGGAGTGTGCTTGTATGTGTTAGTTGACAGGGAAAATAATAAACATGTGATAGGGTAGTGAAAAACAAAATGTCTTCACAAAGCGGACTATCGTGTATGAAGATTCCTAGTTTGCAAGCCAAATGATATAGTTGTGGCCATATTTGTGGCATAGTTTGTTACAATGTGCCCGGAATGGTGGTGCATCTTGCCATTCCCAATAATGTTGCTGACTAGACTTTTCAACTTTTCGGTATATAAAACTCATTTTTCAATTTCTAGATGACAAAATAGGTTTATTTTGTGAATGGGGTACATAAGATACGGCTCAGAATGGCACCTCTATATTTTTAAGATAAATATTACTTACTATATACAGAAACATGTGATAGGGTAGTAAAAACAAAATGTCTTCACAAGACGGACTATCGTGTGTATGAAGATTCATGTGCTTTGGTTTTCATTTTTTGATTTTTTCTGAATGTTTATGCCCATTTGAATCTTGGTCAAATCCTAGGTTTGACCAAGATTTAAGCAAGTTTAAAACACATGAAAATGAAAAGGTAAGCTTGGATCCTTATTAGTCATTCTAGAATGAAGCTTTTGGGGGGTTCTTGAAATCTCAATGTTTGAAACCCAAAACCACTTCTCTTCATGGTTGACTTCATAAGACAGAGTTTAGGGTTAGGGGTAGATACATGATTTGTCGGGTTTGAATATGTCTAGACCTTGTTTATCAACTTGAATGCTTACTATATATATGACGTAAGAATACTATGTGCTTTGGTTTTTCTTTTCTTTTTTTTGATTTTTTCTGAATTTTTATGCTCATTTGAATCTTGTTGTTGGTCAAATCCTAGGTTTGACCATGATTTAAACAAACTTAAAACATGAAAATGAAAAGGTAAGCCTGGATCCTTCCTAGTCACTCTAAAATTAAGCTTTTGGGAAGTTTTTTAAATTTCCATGTTTGAAAGCCAAAACCACTTTCTCTTCATGCTTGACTTCATACGACAGAGTTAAGGGTTAGGGGTAGATACATGCTTTTTTCTATTTTGAATATGTCTAGACCTTGTTTATCAACTTGAAGGCTTACTATATATGACATAAGAAGGCTATGAGCTTTGGTTTTTCATTTTCTGGTTTTTTTTGAATTTTAAGCCCATTTGAATCTTGGTCAAATACTAGCTAGCAAGGTTCGACCAAGATTTAAACAATTTTAAAACATGAAAATGAAAAGGCAAGCCTGGATCTTTTTTAGTCACTCTAAAATGAAGCTTTTGGGAGGTTCTTGAAATTTCAATGTTTGAAACCAATACGACTTCTCTTCATGCTAGACTTCATAAGATCGACCGAGTTTATGTTTAGGGGGTAGATACATGATTTGTCTGGTTTGAACACATGTCTAAACCTTGTTTACCAACTTGAATACTTACTATATGACATAAGAAGACTATGTGCTTTTGTTTTTCATTCTTCCATTTTTTTGAATTTTATGCCCATTTGAATCTTGGTCAAATCCTAGGTTTGACCAGGATTTAAACAAGTATAAAATATGAAAACGAAAAGGTAAGCCTGGATCCTTCTTAATTAGTCACCCTAATATGTACCATCTTTTGGGAAGTTTTTGAAATTTTCATGTTTGAAACCCAAAACCACTTCTCTTCATGATTGACTTCATAATTAAGACAGAGTTTAAGGTTAGGGGCAGATATATACATGATTATCTGGTTTGAATATGTCTAGACCTTGTTTATCAACTTTAATGCTTACTATATATATGACATAAGAATGCTATGTGCTTTGGTTTATCATTCTTTTGGTTTTTTCCTGAATTTTTATGCCCATTTGAATCTTGGTTAAATCCTAGGTTTGACAAAGATTTAAACAAGTTTAAAATATGAAAATGAAAAGGTAACCATGAATCCTTCTTAGTCACTCTAAAATGAATCTTTTGGGGGGTTCTTGAAATCTCAATGTTTGAAACCCAAAACCACTTCTCTTCATGGTTGACTTCATAAGACAGAGTTTAGGGTTAGGGGTTAGATACATGATTTGTCGGGTTTGGATATGTCTAGACCTTGTTTATCACCTTGAATTCTTGCTTTATGACATAAGAAGGCTATGTGCTTTGGTTTTTCATTTTCTGATTTTTTTGAATTTTATGCCCATTTGAATCTTGGTCAAATACTAGCTAGGTTTGACCAAGATCTAAAAATGAAGCTTTTGGGAGGTTTTTGAAATTTCCATGTTTGAAACCCAAAACCACTTCTCTTCATGCCTTACTTCATAATTAAGACAAAGTTTAGGGTTAGGGAGTAGATACATGATTTGCCTGGTTTGAATATGTCTAGACCTTTTTTATCATCTTGAATGCTTACTATATGACATAAGAAGACTATGTGCATTGGTATTTCATTTTTTCATTTTCATGCCCATTTGAATCTTGGTGAAATCCTAGGTTTGAGCAAGATTTAAACAAGCTTAACACGTGAAAACGAATAAGTAAGCATGGATCCTTCTTAGTCACTCCAAAATGTACCAATCGATAGATGTGTTAACTTTGCTTCATGGAAAAATTAATGTCATGTAAATGAGTTAACTTGGATTTCCTACCCTTGAATCCATAGGAAACTTTGTTCTAATGCACTATAATAATCAACCGAGTTTTTACACCAACAGGTCTGTCACTTACGTGTGGTGCCCATGCGTGAGGTCCCACACTTCAGTGAGCACAAGTCACGTGCAGTAGGTACGCAAACTCCCAGCCATTTTCTTTGTCAAGAGAAGACGCATCAGGATTCAGGATGCGTATTGGGAGTCTGTGGGTCCTTTTGGATCCTTCGGTTGTCCCTCTCACAAAAAAACAAATCTCTCTCATTCTCGGCCTCGCTCGACTCGCTCGCTCGCACCTCCCTGCTCACTGACAAACCCTGCACAATAGTCAACATCGTCACCCGAAAAAGGGGAGACACCATAATGCTCTCCCTTCTTCTGTCCTTCCGAGTGATCCCTCTTCCTCCGAGTTTCACTAGCTCGACAGCCATTTTTTGATTTCTATGCCCATTTGAATCTTGGTAAATCCTAGGTTTGAGAAAGATTTAAACAAGTTTAACATGTGAAAATGAAAAGGTAAGTCTGGATCCTTCTCTTAGAAACTCTAAAATGAAGCTTTTGGGAGGTTCTTGAAATTACCATGTTTGAAACCCAAAACCACTTATGTTCATGCTTGACTTCATAAGACAGAGTTTAGGGTTAGGGGTAGAGATACATGATTTGTCTGGTTTGAATATGTCTAGACCTTGTTTATCAACTTGAATGCTTACTATATGACATAAGAGGACTATGTGCATTGGTATTTCATTTTTTGATTTCTATGCCCATTTGAATCTTGGTAAATCCTAGGTTTGAGCAAGATTTAAACAAGTTTAACATGTCAAAATGAAAAGGTAAGTATGGATCCTTCTCTTAGAAACTCTAAAATGAAGCTTTTGGGAGGTTCTTGAAATTACCATCTTTGAAACCCAAAACCACTTATGTTCATGCTTGACTTCATAAGACAGAGTTTAGGGTTAGGGGTAGATACATGATTTTTCTGGTTTGAATATGTCTAGACCATGTTTATCAATTTGAATAATTACTATATGACATGAGAAGGCTATGTGCTTTGGTTTTTCATTCTTTCGATTTTTTCTAAATTTTTATGCCCATTTGAATCTTGGTCAAATCCTAGGTTTGACCAAGATTTCAATAAGTTTAAACATGACAATGAAAAGGTAATTAATCATGGATCCTTCTTAATTAACCAGTCAGTCTAATTAAAATGAAGCTTTTGGGAGCTTTTTGAAATTTCCATGTTTGAAACCCAAAACCACACTTCTCTGCTTCATGCTTGACTTCATATACAATTAAGACAGAGTTTAGGGTTAGGGGGTACATGATTTTTCTGGTTTGAATATGTCTAGATCTTGTTTATGAACTTGAATGTTTACTATATGACATAAGAAGACTATGTGCTTTGGTTTTTAATTTTTTTTTTAAATTTGATGCACATTTGAATCTTGGTCAAATTCTAGGTTTGACCAAGATTTAAACAAGTTTAAAACATGAAAATGAAAAGGTAAGGCTGGATCCTTCTTAGTCACTCTAAAATGAAGCTTTTGGGAGGTTTTTGAAATTTCCATGTTTGAAACCAAAAACCACTTCTCTTCATGCTTGACTTCATAAGACGAAGTTTAGGGTCGATAGGGGGTAGATACATGATTTGTCTGGTTTGAATATGTCTAGACCTTGTTTATCAACTTGAATGCTTACTATATGACATAAGAAAACTATGTGCTTTGGTTTTTCATTTTTCTGATTTTTTTTGGAATTTTGATGCACATTTGAATCTTGGTCAAATCCTAGGTCTGACCAAGATTTAAACAAGTATAGAACATGAAAATGAAAAGGGAAACTTGTATCCTTCTTAGTCACCCTAAAATGAAGTTTTTGGGAGGTTTTTGAAATTTCCATGTTTGAAACCCAAAACCACTTCTCTTCATGCTTGACTTCATAAGACAGAGTTTAGGGGTTAGGGGGTTGATGACCCACAAGTATAGGGGGTGTATCGTAGTATTTTCGATAAGTAAGAATGTCGATCCCAACGAGGAGCAGAAGGTGTTGACAAGCAGTTTCGATGAAGGATTCACTGTAAATGCTCACAGACAAGTATTCAGGGGGTTTTGATGTAACAGTTGAATAAAGTACGAGTAAGTAAAGTGCGAGAGTAACAATTGCAGCGAGTGGCCCAATCCTTTTTAGCACAAAGGACAAGCCGGTTTGTTTACTTATAATGACCAAACGTTCTCGAGGACACACGAGATTTTAGTCTAGTGCTTTCGCTACATACGGCTAAATAATCTTCATTGTTATGATAAGTGTTGTGTGGGTGAACCTATGCTAATGTACCGCCCTTCCTAGGACTAATACATACTTGTGATTATACCCCTTGCAAGCATCCACAACTACAAGAAAGTAATTAAGAATAAATCTAACCACAGCCTTAAACTCTGAGATCCTGCTATCCCTCCTGCATCGATATACCAACGGGGGTTTAGGTTTCTGTCACTCCGGCAACCCCGCAATTGGCAAACGAGTACAAGATGCATTCCCCTAGGCCCATAAATGGTGAAGTGTCATGTAGTCGACGTTCACATGACACCACTAGAAGAATAACACCACAACTTAAATATCATACCATTGAATATTACTCAACCATAGTTCACTACTAACATTTAGACTTCACCCATGTCCTCAAGAACTAAATGAACTACTCACAAGACATCATATGGAACATGATCAGAGGTGATATGATGATGAATAACAATCTGAACATAAACTTGGTTCAATGGTTTCACTCAATAGCATCAACAACAAGTAGAGATCGATACCGGGAGAGTTTCCCCTATCAAACAATCAAGATCAAACCCAAATTGCTACGGCGATGACGGTGTCCAGCGGTGGAGACGGCGGTGATGATGGTGGAGATGATGATGATGGTGATGGAGATGATGTCCAGCTCGATGACGGTGACGATGGCGTCGATTTCCCCCTCCCGGAGGGAATTTCCCCGGCGGATTCCTGCCCGCCGGAGAGCTCTTTTCTCTCTGGTGTTCTCCGCCCCGCAGAGGAGGCTGTAACTCTTCGCGAGGTACCCTCTGTGGCTTAGGTTTTCGGGACGAAGGATTTCGCGAAGAAAAGGAGGCGAAAGGGGCTGTGGGGCCCCCACACCACATGGTGGCGCGGCCAGGCCATGGGCCGCGCCGCCCTATGGTGTGGGCCCACCCTGGGTCCAGCTGGCTCCTCCTTCTGGCTTCCTTCGTCATCTTGAAAAATAGGATTTTTGGTATAATTTCCTTCCACAGTTGATCTTCCGAAATATTGCGTTCTGACGGTGCTTTTTCTAGCAGAATCCTGGCTCCGGTGCTTGATCCTCCAATAATGATGAAACATGCAAAATAGATGAAATAACATAAGTATTGTGTCCCAATATGAAATATATCAATGAATAACAGCAAATTATGATATAAAATAGTGATGCAAATTGGACGTATCAGGGGTAGATACATGATTTGTCTAGTTTGAATATTTCTAGACCTTGTTTAATTACCAACTTTAATGCTTACTATATATATGACATAAGAAGACTATGTGCGCTTTGGTTTTTTATTTTTCTTATTTTTTTGAATTTTGATGCACATTTGAATCTTGGTCAAATCCTAGGTTTGACCAAGATTTAAACTAGTATAGAACATGAAAATGAAAAGGGAAGCCTATATCCTTCTTAGTCGCTCTAAAATGAAGCTTTTGGGATGTTCTTGAAATTTCCATGTTTGAAACCCAAAACGATCTTTCTTCATGCTAGACTTCATAAGATCGACAGGGGGTAGATCTATACATGATTTGTCTGGTTTGGATATATCTAGACCTTGTTTATCAACTTGAATGCTTACGACATGACATAAGAAGACTATGTGCTTTTGTTTTTCTTTTTTTATTTTATTTTTTGTGCCCATTTGTATCTTGGTCAAATCCTAGGTTTGACCAAGATTTAAACAAGTTTAAAACATCAAAATGAAAAAGGAAGCATGTATACTTCTTAGTCACTCTAAATTAAAGTTTTTGGGAGGTTTTTGAAATTTCCATGTTTGAAACCCAAAACCACTTCTCTTCATGCTTGACTTCATAAGACATAGTTTAGGGGTTAGGGGGTAGATACATGATTTGTATGGTTTGAATATGTCTAGACATTGTTTATCAACTTTAATGCTTACTATATGACATACAAGACTATGTGCTTTGGTTTTTTATTTTATTTTTTTTGAATTTTCTGCCAATTTGGTTTGACCAAGATTTAGACAAGTTTTACATGTGAAAACGAATAAGTAAGCCTGGTTCCTTCTTAGTCACTCCAAAATGTACCAATTGATAGGTGTGTTAACTCTGCTTCATGGAAAAAATAATGTCATGTAAATGGGTTAACTTGGATTTCCTACCCTTGAATCCATAGGAAATTTTGTTCTAATGCACTATAATAATCAACCGAGTTTTTACACCAACGGGTCTGTCACTTACGTGTGGTGCCCATGCGTGAGGTCCCACACTTCAGTGAGCACAAGTCACGTGCAATAGGTACGCAAACTCCCGGCCATTTTCTTTGTCAAGAGAAGACGCATCAGGATTCAGGATGCGTATTGGGAGTCTGTGGGTCCTTCTGGATCCTTTGGTTGTCCCTCTCACAAAAAAAACAAATCTCTCTCATTCTCGGCCTCGCTCGACTCGCTCGCTCGCTCGCACCTCCTCCTGCTCACTGACAAACCCTGCACAATAGTCAACATCGTCACCCGAAAAAGGGGAGACACCATAATGCTCTCCCTTCTTCTGTCCTTCTGAGTGATCCCTCTTCCTCCGAGTTTCACTAGCTAGACGGGCAAACACACATGTGCTGCATAGTAATAATAAAAAGGTGAGTAGAAAAATCGACCTACGAATCAATAATTAAATAGGTTAAACTAGGGTTTTGCCCAGTACTACAGATCAAGGTTCAAAAAAATCCAACTACGGGGTTCGAACAACCCCATTTCTAATCCAAGAATTTTTTCGACCTCATCCAATGGCCTCAAACTATAGGGTTAGCATCTAGTGCAGTATGTGTGAACATGTATGCACTATGTGTGCTATAACTTGTATGTCTTTCAAATTTGAACCAAATTTGAATAAGTTTGAAATATTTGAAATGGGGCTTTTGCTTTAAACGTTTGAAACCAAAAACGACTTCTCTTCATGCTAGACTTCATAAGACCGAGTTTAGGGTTAGGGGGTAGTTACATGATTTGTCTAGTTAGAATATGTCTAAACCTTGTTTATCAACTTGAATGCTTACTATATGACATAAGAAGACTATGTGCGCTTTGGGTTTTCATTTTTCTATTTTTTTATTTTATGCAGATTTGAATCTTGGTCAAGTCCTAGATTCGACCAAGATTTAAACAAGTTTAAAACATGACAATGAAAAGGTAATTAATCCTGGATCCTTCTTAATTAACCAGTCAGTCTAATTAAAATGAAGCTTTTGGGAGGTTTTTGAAATTTCCATGTTTGAAACCCAAAACCACACTTCTCTGCTTCAATTCATGCTTGACTTCATATATAATTAAGACAGAGTTTAGGGTTAGGGGGTACATGATTTGCCTGGTTTGAATATGTCTAGACCTTGTTTATGAACTTGAATGCTTACTATATATATATGACATGAGAAGACTATGTGCTTTGTTTTATTTTTTATTTTATGCCCATTTGAATATTGGTCAAATCCTAGGTTTGAGCAAGATTTAAACAAGTTTAAAACATGAAAATGAAAAGGTAAGCATGGATCCTTCTTAGTGATGCGCGTGGTTGACGTATTGTCTTTTCGTTCGACACGCGTCCGTTGGGAACCCCAAGAGGAAGGTGTGATGCGCACAGCGGCAAGTTTCCCTCAGTAAGAAACCAAGGTTTATCGAACCAGTAGGAGTCAAGAAGCACGTGAAGGTTGATGGCGGCGAGATGTAGTGCGGTGCAACACCAGGGATTCCGGCGCCAACGTGGAACCTGCACAACACAAACCAAGTACTTTGCCCCAATGAAACAGCGAGGTTGTCAATCTCACCGGCTTGCTGTAACAAAGGATTAGATGTATAGTGTGGAAGATGATTGTTTGCAGAAAACAGTAGAACAGTATTGCAGTAGATTGTATTTCAGTATAGAGAATTGGACCGAGGTCCACAGTTCACTAGTGGTGTCTCTCCCATAAGATAAACATCATGTTGGGTGAACAAATTACAGTTGGGCAATTGACAAATAAAGAGGGCATGACCATGCACATACATATTATGATGAGTATAGTGAGATTTAATTGGGCATTACGACAAAGTACATAGACCGCTATCCAGCATGCATCTATGCCTAAAAAGTCCACCTTCAGGTTATCATCCGAACCCCCTCCAGTATTAAGTTGCTAACAACAGACAATTGCATTAAGTATTGCGCGTAATGTAATCAATAACTACATCCTCGGACATAGCATCAATGTTTTATCCCTAGTGGCAACAGCACATCCATAATCTTAGAGATTTCTGTCACTTCCCGAGATTCACGGAGACATGAACCCACTATCGAGCATAAATACCCCCTCTTGGAGTTAAGAGTAAAAACTTGGCCAGAGCCTCTACTAATAACGGAGAGCATGCAAGATCATAAACAACACATAGATATAAATTGATAATCAACATAACATGGTATTCTCTATTCATCGGATCCCAACAAACACAACATATAGAATTACAAATAGATGATCTTGATCATGTTCGGCAGCTCACAAGACCCGACAATTAAGCATAATGAGGAGAAGACAACCATCTAGCTACTGCTATGGACCCATAGTCCAGGGGTGAACTACTCACACATCACTCCGGAGGCGACCATGGCGGCGTAGAGTCCTCCGGGAGATGATTCCCCTCTTCGGCAGGGTGCCGGAGGCGATCTCCTGAATCCCCCGAGATGGGATTGGCGGCGGCGGCGTCTCTGGAAGGTTTTCCGTATCGTGGCTCTCGGTACTGGGGGTTTCGCGATGAAGGCTTTAAGTAGGCGGAAGGGTAGGTCAGGGGGCGATGCGAGGGGCCCAGGAGACAGGGCGGCGCGGCCAGGGCTTGGGCCGCGCCGCCTGCCCTCCTGGCCACCTCGTGGCCCCACTTCATTGACTCTTCGGTCTTCTGGAAGCTTCGCGGCAAAATAGGACCCTGGGCGTTGATTTCGTCCAATTCCGAGAATATTTCCTTACTAGGATTTCTGAAACCAAAAACAGCAGTAAAACAAAGAATCGGCACTTCGGCATCTTGTTAACAGGTTAGTTCCAGAAAATGCATAAATATGATATAAAGTGTGCATAAAACATGTAGATATTATCAATAATGTGGCATGGAACATAAGAAATTATCGATACGTCGGAGACGTATCAGCATCCCCAAGTTTAGTTTCTGCTCGTCCCGAGCAGGTAAACGATAAACAAAGATAATTTCTGGAGTGACATGCCATCATAACCTTGATCATACTATTGTAAAGCATATGAGCTGAGATCAAATCATTCAAAGCAAGTGTCTATATTGATATAAGAGATGATAATGCAAGAGTTAGACAAGCTAGAAGTTTTCATGAACTATTGCTTTAAAGACATGCAACCGTACAAAGTTCATTAAAGATGTATTAAGTATTCAGCATAGAAGTTCTATCCTTCATTCCAAGCATCAAGTAAATTTTCACAACATAAGAAGGATTCAGTCAAGTAAACATAAACATGAACGTCATGAATCAACTGTTTCGAAGTCTACTCAACCGGTGAGCGCAAGCATTTGGTATTGGCACCAGGATGTTATGGCATAAAGAACGTTAATGGGGGTTTGGAAGGCCAAATGGAAGAAAGGCTTGCAAAGCTGTAAATGACCATTAGACAAGAGGAAGCCTTATGATCGATGCTATGCAAGGAGTAGTGATTGCCATGCAACGGATGCACATAGAGCTATATGTGTATGAAAGCTCTCCAATGGAACTAGTGGGGGTGCATCCAACTTGGTTGCTCACGAAGACCTAGAGCACTTTTGAGGAGGCTCATCATTGGAATATACAACCCAAATTCTATAGTGTAAATTCCCCACATAGCTATACTAGTAAAACATGAAAACTCTCTCATATGAATGTAGGTGCTAAACATGAGCACAAATGATGACTATGAATAATGCGGGTGCTAAAACATGAGCACAAGTGTGGATAAAAGATAGTAATGCTGCCCCCTTTTTCTTTATTCTCTTTTTTTCTTTTTTTCTTTTTTTTTCTTTCTTTTTTTTCTTTCTTTTCATTTTTTTTCTTTCTCTTTTTTTTCTTTTTGATGGCCTCCACGGCTCTTTTCATTTTTAGGGGCAACATCCTAATATGACAACACACTTTTTTGGTACAAATAACTCATAATGAATGAAACATGATGTATGAAAATGTATGCCTCTGCCAGTGTAGCAGGATGTGCAATGATCTAGCGTAACATGGGTAAACCACACATCAGCTGTATATGATCATGCAAAGCAATATATAAATAATAAATGACAACATCGCATGTAATGTAAAAATGGATGTTGCATGGCAATATATCTCGGAACAGCTATGGAAATGCTGTGGTAGGTAGGTATGGTGGCTGTTTTGAGGAGATGTATGGGCTTATGTGTAGGAGAACAAGAGAAAGTTCTCCCACGGGTTTGGATGTACCGGTGAAGTATGCACAATTCTCAATGTGAGCAAAAGGAAATGCACAGTACCGAAGAGGCTAGCAAATTTGGATGGTGGAAGTGCCAAAAACCGTAGCTTAACATTAGTCAAAAAGAACTCACAAGCTTATTGCAAACAACTAGCAGGTTCATCATTAAGAGCATGATTAAAATTTACTCCAAGGAGGGCCGTTCACGGTGGCACAAGTACCCCGCTAGCTCCCTCGACCTTCAGCACAACTTAGTTATTACGATGAACTCTCAGACATGGAAAGCTATCAAGTCCAACTACGCCTTCAACTATTTAAATAGAGTTTGTAGTACGGCACAAGCTTAAAGACAACAATCCACTACTAATTTTAACTTATTTATCCAGCAAGCCTTACCATCTAAATACCTCAAAACATTTGCAAAGAATCAAGTTATCAAAGCTCAATGTTCTACAAGTATTTTATTATACACTACCACATGCAACATTTCCCGTTTCCAACCATACAACAATTTAACGAAGAAGAAACTTTGCCATGAATATTATGAGTAAAGCCTAAGGACATACTTGTCCATATGCTACAGCGGAGCGTGTCTCTCTCCCACATAAAGAATGCTAGGATCCATTTTATTCAAACAAAACAAAAACAAAAACAACCCGACGCTCCAAGCAAAGCACATAAGATGTGATGGAATAAAAATATAGTTTCAGGGGAGGAACCTGATAATGTTGTCGATGAAGAAGGGGATGCCTTGGGCATCCCCAAGCTTAGATGCTTGAGTCTTCTTGATATATGCAGGGGTGAACCACCGGGGCATCCCGAAGCTTAGAGCTTTCACTCTCCTTGATCATATTGTATCATCTCCCTCTCTTGATCCTTGAAAACTTCCTCCACACCAAACTCAAAACAACTCATTAGAGAGTTAGTGCACAATCAAAATATACATGTTCAGAGGTGACATAATCATTCTTAACACATCTGGACATTGCACAAAGCTACTGAAAGTCAATGGAATCGAAAAATCCATCGAACATAACAAAACAGGCAATGCGAAATAAAAGGCAGAATCTGTCAAAAACAGAACAGTTCGTAATGACGAATTTTATTGAGGCAATAGACTTGCTCAAATGAAAATGCTCAAATTGAATGAAAGTTGCGTACATATCTGAGGATCACTCACGTAAATTGGCATAATTTTTTGAGTTACCGACAGAGAATTTTGCCCAGATTTGTGACAGCAAAGAAATCTGATTCTGCGCAGTAATCCAAATCTAGTATGAACCTTACTATCAACGACTTTACTTGGCACAACAAAGCACAAAACTAAGATAAGGAGAGGTTGCTACAGTAGTAAACAACTTCCAAGACACAAAATAAAAACAAAGTACTGTAGTAAAAACATGGGTTGTCTCCCATAAACTCTTTTCTTTAACGCCTTTCAGCTAGGCGCAGAAAGTGTGTATCAAGTATTATCAAGAGACGAAGTGTCAACATCATAATTTGTTCTAATAATAGAATCAAAAGGTAACTTCATTCTCTTTCTAGGGAAGTGTTCCATACCTTTCTTGAGAGGAAATTGATATTTAATATTACCTTCCTTCATATCAATGATAGCACCAACAGTTCGAAGAAAAGGTCTTCCCAATATAATGGGGCAAGATGCATTGCATTCAATATCCAAGACAACAAAATCAACGGGGACAAGGTTATTGTTAACGGTAATGCGAACATTATCAACTTTCCCCAAAGGTTTCTTTGTAGAATGATCAGCAAGATTAACATCCAAATAACAATTTTTCAATGGTGGCAAGTCAAGCATATTATAAATTTTCTTAGGCATAACAGAAATACTTGCACCAAGATCACATAAAGCATTACAATCAAAATCATTGACCTTCAACTTAATGATGGGCTCCCAACCATCCTCTAGCTTCCTAGGAATAGAAGTTTCGCGTTCTAGTTTCTCTTCTCTAGCTTTTATGAGAGCATTTGTAATATGTTTCGTGAAAGCCAAATTTATAGCACTAGCATTAGGACTCTTAGCAAGTTTTTGTAAGAACTTTATAACTTCAGAGATGTGGCAATCATAAAAATTCAAACCATTATAATCTAAAGCAATGGGATCATCATCCCCAATGTTGGAAAAAATTTCAGCAGTTTTATCACAGGCAGTTTTAGCGCTTTTAGCAAGCTTGTGCAGTTTTTCGCGCTTTGCATTTGAAGTGGAAACATTGCCAACACCAATTATTTTACCATTAATAGTAGGAGGTGCAGCAACATGTGAAGCATTAGCATTACTAGTGGTGGTAATAGTCCAAACTTTAGCTATATTATCTTCTTTTTCATTTTCTTATCTTTCCCACCTAGCACGCAATTCGGTCATCAATCTTATATTCTCATTAATTCTAACTTGGATGGAATTTGTGTTATCACCAGAATTTGACCAAGTCAGAGGTGGGCCGCGATCAAGATGGATTTGAAGAATATACATGGAAGAAATACGTGAATCGGCCTGTTATGCAAAGTTTGGGCTAGTTGGCCCGTGTATCTGTAATATAGTAGGATACGTGTCGGTTAGTTAGAGTTTGTCTCGTGCACGGTGGGGATTTTTCCCACGTTAGAAAGTCCCCTGGACTATAAATATGTATCTAGGGTTTAAGGAATAAACAACAACCATCGTTCAACACAAATCAATCTAGGCGCATCGCCAACTCCTTCGTCTCGAGGGTTTCTTCCGGGTAAGCATCATGCTGCCTAGATCGCATCTTGCGATCTAGGCAGTACAAGTTTATTTGTTACCATGCGTTGCTCGTACTGAAGCCTTTTTGATGGCGAGCAACGTAGTTATCTTAGATGTGTTAGGGTTAGCATTGTTCTTCGTATCATATGCTGTCGTAGTGCAACCCTTATACATCTAGCCGCCCTTACACCTATCTTAGGTGTAGGGGCGGCACCCCGCTTGATCATTATTTAGTAGATCCGATCCGTTACGGTTGCTCCTTGTTCTTCAAGGATTAGTTTAATATCTGCAATAGTTAGGCCTTACAAAGGGTTGGAGGATCCAGCGGCGCGTAGGGTGTCGTCTGCTAGTCCTAGACAGGATGTTTCGGGGATCAACCTCGTGTTGGTTTTTAGGCCTTGTCTAGGATCGGCTTACGATCACCGTGCGTGGCCGCGAGGCCCAATCGTGAGTAGGATGATCCGATTATGCAGTGAAAACCCTAAATCGTCGTAGATCGCTTTAGCTTTATCTTGATCAAGCAGGATCACCATATGTTCGTGCACCTCGTACGAATCATGGGTGGATCGGCTCCTTGAGCCGATTCATAGGATAACCTGAGAGCCGATCGAGGCTCGTATTTAATGTTTACGTGTATGCCATGCAGGAAACTAAGCGAGGCATCTCCATCACCTTCCTGACCAGGTATAGGTCAGGTGGCACTCCCTTGCACCAGCATCGGACGTGCGTACCAGAGGCTTTGCGGGCCGTCGCTCGGAGGGACCAGGGCCAGCCGCAGCCCTAAGTTGTTCCCGGCTCTACTGTGTTGCCCGTCGCTGCCCACCGGTGGGTTTCTGACCGCAACACATTCTGGCACGCCCAGTGGGACAATCTTCTACATCAACCACATCGCCATCTACATCTGAGATGGCGGACGGCACTCCAGTCACGTACGAGGATCTGACCGACGAGCTCAAGAAGAAGTATGATGAGGTCAAAGCTATCCTCGAAGCCGACCTCATCGGCTCTTTTCACAGGACCCGTTCACATGGCATCAGGTGGAAGGGGTTCTCGCCTGATGGTGCGCTCGATGGAATAGACCTGTCCGCCCCGTCAGAAGAACGCACCAGGTCCCTGCGTCAGGAGATTAACTATCTGGTGGCTCACTCGCTGCACCGCCACTCTGAGAACCTGGTGAACACTTTGGAGCGTGTCGCTCTTCGCGTGATCCAGGAGATCATGAGGCACCAGTACTCTCCGTCAGGACCAGCTCTCGCGACACACCAAGGAGAGATGCCACTCCAGTCCCGTCCACCGCTGCCATTTGCGTTGGCAGCACCAGAAGTGCCGAATTAACCGGCATTCGTCGTCTACAAGATCGGTGGTGACCCTAGTGACTGCCAGTTCTTGCATGAGGCGCCTAAGGAGATCCCTCACGGGTACATGTGCACATACGTGCCAGACTGCGGTAACTGGGCGCTCACATGCCAGGCCGCAACAGCAGGGACTTCTGGGAAAGCAGGAGGAACGTCAGCAACAGATCTTGAGAAGCAGACGTGGCTAGCTAAGTATGCCACTCCGACGAACCTCCAGAGCTCAGCTCCTGCAGTTGGCTCAGAGCTGGAAAAGCAAGCATGGCTGGCTAAGTACGCCACCCCGGCGAATCTTCAGAGTTCAACTCCTGCAGCCAGCACCGCGGATCAAATCAGCACGATCCTGAGAGACCAGTTCGGCATGGTGCCGAAAAGGAGGACAATTGGCTATTCCAAGCCGTACCCCGACGAATACGAATTGGTCCCGCTACCACCCAAGTATCGGCTCCCTGACTTCTCCAAGTTCAGTGGATCAGATGGTTCCAGCTCCATCGAGCATGTGAGCCGATATTTGGCACAGCTAGGAATGGCCTCAGCGTCGGATCCACTACGCGTGAGGTTCTTCGCACAGTCCCTCACGGGATCGGCTTTCGGGTGGTACACCTCGTTGCCACCAGACTCGATTCGGACTTGGAAGCAGTTGGAAGAACAGTTCCACATGCAGTATCACTCAGAAGCTTCCGAGTCTGGCCTTGCCGACCTAGCACAGATACGTCAGAAGCGTGGAGAAACTGTGGCAGAATACATCCAGCGCTTCAGAAATCTAAGGAACCGATGTTATTCGGCTCGTGTAACTGAAAAGGAAGCAGTCGAGTTGGCAGTGGTGGGCCTTGCCTCACAAATCAAGGATATGGCCTCCTGCGAGACTACCCTTCACCGGCGCACATGGTTCGTAAAGCGTCAAGGCATATGAACAGCGCCATCCGGACTTGTACCAGGACAAATTCAAGCGTGCAGTAGTCCTGGTCGAGGCAGATGAAGATGAAGGTTCTGCGGGAGATCAAGAGGTAGCAGTGGCTGAATGGACTCGGGGGGCAACCCCCGTGTCCTGCAAATGGGTAAAGCCACCAGGTCCGCCCAGAGGGTTCGATTTTGACGTGACTAAAACTGAACAAATCTTCGACCTCTTACTCAAGGAGAAGCAGTTGAAGATACCCGAAGGCCTCAAAATCCCCACGGTACAGGAGCTGAACGGAAAGCCATACTGCAAATGGCATAACTCGGTCTCCCATGCCACCAACGACTGCAGGGTGTGGCGTCGCAGATCCAAATGGCGATAGAACAAGGACGTCTGATTTTTAACCGCACGCCATGAAAGTCGACACCCACCCCTTCCCGCCGTTAACATGGTGGAGTACACTTACCCCGAAGGTTGCCAGCCAGGATCCTCGTTCAGCATCAACATGGTAGGACCTGGACACCACTCTGGCAAGGATGGAGACGAGGGCAGCTGCTCTCGTAGCAAGGACACAGAGGAGGCCGCTCCACGCGATCGGCTCCGTCACGATGGCAAGCGCTGCGTCACAGAGGGAGAAGTAAAGAACATAAGATATCAGCAACCTCTCTCTGATCACCTCCTCAATAAGTATGTCAGTCAATATAGCCAACGCCGGCGATCCAGCGACGATGACGATGAAAGAGATCGTCTGGATAGAGAAGCCAGAAGACATCGTCGGCATGATCGCGATGAGGAGGAGTACGAGCGCCGTACCAAGGAAAAGTCAAGGGAGCAAGACGACGAGGATAGGCACTGGGACTGCCCCTTCTTCAGACACTGCTGGGATTCAGGAATGAGCCGATTGCCTACGATCGGCAATTGCCCAGAATGCAACCAGAAGAAGAAGGAGGCAGCCAACGTGTCCGTGTTCCAACGCTTAGGGCCTCTCCCGCCTCGAAGCAAACGCGCTGAGTCCCCTCGGATGGAAGATCTTGAGGATCTGGAAAACGAAGAAGAAGAAGAAGACAGGTACCACCGGCCAAGGTGGTGCCTTGATGGGCTCAGCCGTTCCCAAAAGCGTAGGGTTCAGCGATTGCGCGGCTTGGAGGAAGCCGAAAGGTTATACCTGCACACGCTAAGGAAGGCGCGACCTGATCTGGCCGCAAAGATCCAGTGAACCCTGGATGAAGAGGGTCGACCACAAAAAATGGTGTGGCGCCCCAAGCAAAGGAAAGCCGATGATGAAACATCGGCTGGCACAAACATGGTGCTCGTCCTTCCAACGGAGTTTGGTGCTCCAGGATTACACGAGGCACTCAATTTCGACGACTGCGAGCACATCAACGTGACACAGGATGGGGCTAGGTTGGTCTTATCCACTGGCCCAACCGTGTAGCAAGCGCAAACCGATGAGCAAATGTGGCGAGGCCGATCCTTGAGATCGGCCCCCAAAGATCTATGAGGGAACACTACAGAGCCTTCATTGGGCGATCAATATGGAGGCCGATTCCAGCAATCGGCCAAAATTATCCTCACCACATGTTCTGCTTATGTTCAACATCGATCTACTGGGCAGCGGTCACGTCGGCGGATGAGAGTCAACACGAATCCTAACGGAGCCGACGTGCAAATACAGTGCCTTGGTTAACCACAAAGCCGATATCTGCAGTCACCTGGCAGATTCAGCTCGGGGGGCATCTAATCAGATGAACATGTGCAAATGGACATGTGTGCAGTGAAATGTTAGGGGCCGATAGGAAAAATCGGCCGGTAAAAAAAAATTCACGATATGCAGCCGATGCAAGGACATCAACTTTAGAACTAAGGAACAAAGCCGATGCACAGTCATCGACTCTAGTACAATTACACAAGACCTACCAGCTATGTGCTCCAGGCTCAGATTTTCGCAAAGATGGTTTTTCAGTTCGGCTTCAAGAGCTTCTATTTCCTTGGAGGGAATGTTTCCTTGGAGAGCTTCTATGTCCTTGGGGTGGAAGAAAACTGATTAACGGGGGCAAGTTTGGCTGACTTTTCCTGGTGACTGTCTCAGAGTTACCTGAGTTCAAGGCCCTCAGTCTGATCTGTGCATCCTCACCAATATTCTCGCCATGACTGAGGCTCGGGGGGCAACTAACTTGGTAGATGCTCTATTTTTGGGAGCCGATTGGAGTTGCATCGGCTGACCCTGCATCATGACCTTCTCCGAAAGCGGTGAGCTGTTTGCAGAAGAAGATTGCTAAAGTTACGGAGAGGAGCTGGAAAGGGGAGCCGTCGATTTTTACAGGGTTTGGACCGTCCTGTTGCTGCAAGAAAAGGAAGTAGACTGGATTCTCAAAATAGCCGATGAACAGTCATCGGCTATAGGATTGCGAAATATTATGGTCAGGTATCAAATCACAGTCTGAATTTGAGAAGTGCTTGACTGACGGTCTAATCGATATCTGAGTCCGGCTTCATGGGCGTCTAAGGAAAAAAGAAAAATCCGATACGTTGCTATCGGTCTTGGTGTGGCAAGCGGAAGGATTGAAATTGGATTAATTGAAAGATAAATTGGAAGAACAATTATCATTAATTCAAAGGAGCGGCTTTACAGGAAAGAGCCGATGGCTCTCAAAAGGGGGATCTGGTGCCTAGTGCACTGCTACTACTAGTCCTACTCTACTAGTCGTCGCTGTCCTCATCGTCGCCGTTGTCGATGCCGTCGGCGCTGCTCCCAGGAAGTTCCTCGTCGCTGCTGCCCCAGCCCTCGGCCGGAGCTTCTTCTTCCTCGTCATCATCATCATCCTCGCTGTCCGCCCAAGAGCGGAAGCGCTTTGTCGGCGGGTATCCGATGGAGGAGGAGGATTCATCCTCCTCCTCGTCCTCCTCGTCATCATCATCGTCTTCGCTGTCCGCCCAAGCGCGGAATCGCTTTGCCGGCAGATGCTTAGTGGGGGAAGAGGGATCATCCTCCTCCTTTTCCTCTTCTTCCTCTACTTCTTCTTCTTCCTCCTTCCCGTCGGAGGAGGTGGGTTTCACCCAGGGATGGAGGTCGTCCTCGCTTTCACTTATCAGCTCCCCTTCGATGAGGAACTTGAGGTCGTCTTCCCCGTCGGTCAGAGGCAGGTCGCCATCTGACCCGACGAATGCTTCGGGTGGACCGTCTGGCACATGATCGAAGTTCCACTCCGGCTCGCTTGAGGAGAAAGACTGGAGGGAGAGGCCGGAGGAGACGGAGGAAGAGGAAGACATTGCTACAGGGGAAGAGGGTTTTTTGGTGCCGATAGCTAGAACAGAGGAAGGGGATGAAGAGGGCTAATCAATCGGCACGGTTAAATAATGGGGAGCCTAGTGGAGATTTAATGCCATTGCAGTTTCCGAGGAGGTGATGCTAAAGCTATCAAATTTTGCAGAGAAGCTGAGAAGACAGGGCATCATGATGAAGGATACTGCAACGGTTCTGCTCTGCCACGACATGACCCGACGAAGAAAAAGCAGAGTGATTTTGGAATTATCAATTCCAAAACCAGGGGGGCATGTGTTATCACCAGAATTTGACCAAGTCAGAGGTGGGCCGCGATCAAGATGGATTTGAAGAATATACATGGAAGAAATACGTGAATCGGCCTGTTATGCAAAGTTTGGGCTAGTTGGCCCGTGTATCTGTAATATAGTAGGATACGTGTCGGTTAGTTAGAGTTTGTCTCGTGCACGGTGGGGATTTTTCCCACGTTAGAAAGTCCCCTGGACTATAAATATGTATCTAGGGTTTATGGAATAAACAACAACCATCGTTCAACACAAATCAATCTAGGCGCATGGCCAACTCCTTCGTCTCGAGGGTTTCTTCCGGGTAAGCATCATGCTGCCTAGATCGCATCTTGCGATCTAGGCAGTACAAGTTTATTCGTTACCATGCGTTGCTCGTACTGAAGCCTTTTTGATGGCGAGCAACGTAGTTATCTTAGATGTGTTAGGGTTAGCATTATTCTTCGTATCATATGCTGTCGTAGTGCAACCCTTATACATCTAGCCACCCTTACACCTATCTTAGGTGTAGGGGCGGCACCCCGCTTGATCATTATTTAGTAGATCCGATCCGTTACGGTTGCTCCTTGTTCTTCAAGGATTAGTTTAATATCTGCAATAGTTAGGCCTTACAAAGGGTTGGAGGATCCAGCGGCGCGTAGGGTGTCGTCTGCTAGTCCTAGACAGGATGTTCCGGGGATCAACCTCGTGTTGGTTTTTAGGCCTTGTCTAGGATCGGCTTACGATCACCGTGCGTGGCCGCGAGGCCCAATCGTGAGTAGGATGATCCGATTATGCGGTGAAAACCCTAAATCGTCGTAGATCGCTTTAGCTTTATCTTGATCAAGCAGGATCACCATATGTTCGTGCACCTCGTACGAATCATGGGTGGATCGGCTCCTTGAGCCGATTCACAGGATAACCTGAGAGCCGATCGAGGCTCGTATTTAATGTTTACGTGTATGCCATGCAGGAAACTAAGCGAGGCATCTCCATCACCTTCCTGACCAGGTATAGGTCAGGTGGCACGCCCTTGCACCAGCATCGGACGTGCGTACCAGAGGCTTTGCGGGCCGTCGCTCGGAGGGACCAGGGCCAGCCGCAGCCCTAAGTTGTTCCCGGCTCTACTGTGTTGCCCGTCGCTGCCCGCCGGTGGGTTTCTGACCGCAACAATTTGCTGTAGTATTAATTTTATTATGATGATTTTCATTAGGCATAACTTTCGATTTCAAAAGATCAACATCAGCAGCAAGACTATCGACTTTAGAAGCAAGTATATCAATTTTCCCAAGCTTTTCTTCAATAGATTTGTTAAAAGCAGTTTGTGTACTAATAAATTCATTAAACATGGCTTCAAGTCCAGGGGGTGAATTCCTATTATTGTTGTAAGAATTCCCATAAGAATTACCATAGCCGTTGCCATTATTATAAGGATATGGCCTATAGTTGTTACTAGAATTGTTCCGGTAAGCATTGTTGTTAAAATTATTATTTTTAATGAAGTTTACATCAACATGTTCTTCTTGAGCAACCAATGAAGCTAACGGAACATTATTAGGATCAACATTAGTCCTATCATTCATAAGCATAGACATAATAGCATCAATCTTATCACTCAAGGAGGAGGTTTCTTCGACAGAATTTACCTTCTTACCTTGTGGAGCTCTTTCCGTGTGCCATTCAGAGTAATTGATCATCATATTATCAAGAAGCTTTGTTGCTTCACCAAGAGTGATGGACATAAAGGTACCTCCAGCAGCTGAATCCAATAGGTTCCGCGAAGAAAAATTCAGTCCTGCATAAAAGGTTTGGATGATCATCCAAGTAGTCAGTCCATGGGTTGGGCAATTTTTAACCAGAGATTTCATTCTTTCCCATGCTAGTGCAACATGCTCAGTATCCAATTGTTTAAAATTCATTATGCTACTTCTCAAAGATATAATTTTAGCAGGGGGATAATATCTACCAATAAAAGCATCCTTGCATTTAGTCCATGAATCAATACTATTCTTAGGCAGAGATAGCAACCAATCTTTAGCTCTTCCTCTTAATGAGAAAGGGAACAATTTTAATTTTATAATGTCACCATCTACATCTTTATACTTTTGCATTTCACATAGTTCAACAAAATTATTAAGATGGGCAGCAGCATCATCAGAACTAACACCAGAAAATTGCTCTCGCATAACAAGATTTAGTAAAGCAGGTTTAATTTCAAAGAATTCTGCTGTAGTAGCAGGTGGAGCAATAGGTGTGCATAAGAAATCATTATTATTTGTGGTTGTGAAGTCACACAACTTAGTATTTTCAGGAGTACCCATTTTAGCAGTAGTAAATAAAACAAACTAGATAAAGTAAATGCGAGTAACTAATTTTTTTGTGTTTTTGATATAGCAAACAAGATAGCAAATAAAGTAAAACTAGCAACTAATTTTTTTGTATTTTGATTTAGTGCAGCAAACAAAGTAGTAAATAAAACTAAGCAAGACAAAAACAAAGTAAAGAGATTGGGATGTGGAGACTCCCCTTGCAGCGTGTCTTGATCTCCCCGGCGACGGCGCCAGAAATTTGCTTGATGCGCGTGGTTGACGTATTGTCTTTTCGTTCGACACGCGTCCGTTGGGAACCCCAAGAGGAAGGTGTGATGCGCACAGCGGCAAGTTTCCCTCAGTAAGAAACCAAGGTTTATCGAACCAGTAGGAGTCAAGAAGCACGTGAAGGTTGATGGCGGCGAGATGTAGTGCGGCGCAACACCAGGGATTCCGGCGCCAACGTGGAACCTGCACAACACAAACCAAGTACTTTGCCCCAACGAAACAGCGAGGTTGTCAATCTCACCGGCTTGCTGTAACAAAGGATTAGATGTATAGTGTGGAAGATGATTGTTTGCAGAAAACAGAGAACAAAGATTGCAAAGAGATTGTATTTCAAAGATAGAGAATTGGACCGGGGTCCACAGTTCAATAGAGGTGTCTCTCCCATAAGATAAACAGCATGTTGGGTGAACAAATTACAGTTGGGCAATTGACAAATAAAGAGGGCATGACCATGCACATACATATTATGATGAGTATAGTGAGATTTAATTGGGCATTACGACAAAGTACATAGACCGCTATCCAGCATGCATCTATGCCTAAAAAGTCCACCTTCAGGTTATCATCCGAACCCCCTCCAGTATTAAGTTGCTAACAACAGACAATTGCATTAAGTATTGCGCGTAATGTAATCAATAACTACATCCTCGGACATAGCATCAATGTTTTATCCCTAGTGGCAACAGCACATCCATAATCTTAGAGATTTCTGTCACTTCCCCAGATTCACGGAGACATGAACCCACTATCGAGCATAAATACCCCCTCTTGGAGTTAAGAGTAAAAACTTGGCCAGAGCCTCTACTAATAACGGAGAGCATGCAAGATCATAAACAACACATAGATATAAATTGATAATCAACATAACATGGTATTCTCTATTCATCGGATCCCAACAAACACAACATATAGAATTACAGATAGATGATCTTGATCATGTTCGGCAGCTCACAAGACCCGACAATTAAGCATAATGAGGAGAAGACAACCATCTAGCTACTGCTATGGACCCATAGTCCAGGGGTGAACTACTCACACATCACTCCGGAGGTGACCATGGCGGCGTGGAGTCCTCCGGGAGATGATTCCCCTCTCCGGCAGGGTGCCAGAGGCGATCTCCTGCATCCCCCGAGATGGGATTGGCGGCGGCGGCGTCTCTGGAAGGTTTTCCGTATCGTGGCTCTCGGTACTGGGGGTTTCACGACGAAGGCTTTAAGTAGGCGGAAGGGTAGGTCAGGGGGCGACGCGAGGGGCCCAGGAGACAGGGCGGCGCGGCCAGGGCTTGGGCCGCACCGCCTGCCCTCCTGGCCACCTTGTGGCCCCACTTCGTTGACTCTTCGGTCTTCTGGAAGCTTCGTGGCAAAATAGGACCCTGGGCGTTGATTTCGTCCAATTCCGAGAATATTTCCTTACTAGGATTTCTGAAACCAAAAACAGCAGAAAACAGCAACTGGCACTTCGGCATCTTGTTAATAGGTTAGTTCCAGAAAATGCATAAATATGATATAAAGTGTGCATAAAACATGTAGATATTATCAATAATGTGGCATGGAACATAAGAAATTATCGATATGTCGGAGACGTATCACTTAGTCACTCTAAAATGAAGCTTTTGGGAGGTTTTTGAAATTTCCATGTTTGAAACCAAAAACCACTTCTCTTCATGCTTGACTTCATAAGACGAAGTTTAGGGTCGATAGGGGGTAGATACATGATTTGTCTGGTTTGAATATGTCTAGACCTTGTTTATCAACTTGAATGCTTACTATATGACATAAGAGGACTATGTGCATTGGTATTTCATTTTTTGATTTCTATGCCCATTTGAATCTTGGTAAATCCTAGGTTTGAGCAAGATTTAAACAAGTTTAACATGTGAAAATGAAAAGGTAAGTCTGGATCCTTCTCTTAGAAACTCCAAAATGAAGCTTTTGGGAGGTTCTTGAAATTACCATGTTTAAAACCCAAAACCACTTATGTTCATGCTTGACTTCATAAGACAGAGTTTAGGGTTAGGGGTAGATACATGATTTTTCTGGTTTGAATATGTCTAGACCATGTTTATCCATTTGAATAATTACTATATGACATGAGAAGGCTATGTGCTTTTGTTTTTCATTCTTTCGATTTTTTCTAAATTTTTATGCCCATTTGAATCTTGGTCAAATCCTAGGTTTGACCAAGATTTCAATAAGTTTAAACGTGACAATGAAAAGGTAATTAATCATGGATCCTTCTTAATTAACCAGTCAGTCTAATTAAAATGAAGCTTTTTTTGAGGTTTTTGAAATTTCCATGTTTGAAACCCAAAACCACACTTCTCTGCTTCATGCTTGACTTCATATACAATTAAGACAGAGTTTAGGGTTAGGGGGTACATGATTTGTCTGGTTTGAATATGTCTAGATCTTGTTTATGAACTTGAATGTTTACTATAGGACATAAGAAGACTATGTGCTTTGGTTTTTAATTTTTTTTTTGAATTTTGGTCAAATCCTAGGTTTGACCAAGATTTAAACAAGTTTAAAACATGAAAATGAAAAGGTAAGGCTGGATCCTTCTTAGTTACTCTAAAATGAAGCTTTTGGGAGGTTTTTGAAATTTCCATGTTTGAAACCAAAAACCACTTCTCTTCATGCTTGACTTCATAAGACGAAGTTTAGGGTCGATAGGGGTAGATACATGATTTGTCTGGTTTGAATATGTCTAGACCTTGTTTATCAACTTGAATGCTTACTATATGACATAAGAAAACTATGTGCTTTGGTTTTTCATTTTTCTGATTTTTTTTGGAATTTTGATGCACATTTGAATCTTGGTCAAATCCTAGGTTTGACCAAGATTTAAACAAGTATAGAACATGAAAATGAAAAGGGAAGCCTATATCCTTCTTAGTCACCCTAAAATGAAGTTTTTGGGAGGTTTTTGAAATTTCCATGTTTGAAACCCAAAACCACTTCTCTTCATGCTTGACTTCATAAGACAGAGTTTAGGGGTTAGGGGGTAGATACATGATTTGTCTAGTTTGAATATGTCTAGACCTTGTTTAATTACCAACTTTAATGCTTACTATATATATGACATAAGAAGACTATGTGCGCTTTGGTTTTTCATTTTTCTTATTTTTTTTGAATTTTGATGCACATTTGAATCTTGGTCAAATCCTAGGTTTGACCAAGATTTAAACAAGTATAGAACATGAAAATGAAAAGGGAAGCCTATATCCTTCTTAGTCGCTCTAAAATGAAGCTTTTGGGATGTTCTTGAAATTTCCATGTTTGAAACCCAAAACGATCTTTCTTCATGCTAGACTTCATAAGATCGACAGGGGGTAGATCGATACATGATTTGTCTGGTTTGGATATATCTAGACCTTGTTTATCAACTTGAATGCTTAAGACATGACATAAGAAGACTATGTGCTTTTGTTTTTCTTTTTTTATTTTATTTTTTGTGCCCATTTGTATCTTGGTCAAATCCTAAGTTTGACCAAGATTTAAACAAGTTTAAAACATCAAAATGAAAAAGGAAGCATGTATACTTCTTAGTCACTCTAAAATAAAGTTTTTGGGAGGTTTTTGAAATTTCCATGTTTGAAACCCAAAACCACTTCTCTTCATGCTTGACTTCATAAGACATAGTTTAGGGGTTAGGGGGTAGATACATGATTTGTATGGTTTGAATATGTCTAGACATTGTTTATCAACTTTAATGCTTACTATATGACATACAAGACTATGTGCTTTGGTTTTTGATTTTATTTTTTTTGAATTTTCTGCCAATTTGGTTTGACAAAGATTTTGACAAGTTTTACACGTGAAAACGAATAAGTAAGCCTAGTTCCTTCTTAGTCACTCCAAAATGTACCAATTGATAGGTGTGTTAACTCTGCTTCATGGAAAAAATAATGTCATGTAAATGAGTTAACTTGGATTTCCTACCCTTGAATCCATAGGAAACTTTGTTCTAATGCACTATAATAATCAACCGAGTTTTTACACCAACGGGTCTGTCACTTACGTGTGGTGCCCATGCGTGAGGTCCCACACTTCAGTGAGCACAAGTCACGTGCAATAGGTACGCAAACTCCCAGCCATTTTCTTTGTCAAGAGAAGACGCATCAGGATTCAGGATGCGTATTGGGAGTCTGTGGGTCCTTCTGGATCCTTCGGTTGTCCCTCTCACAAAAAAAACAAATCTCTCTCATTCTTGGCCTCGCTCGACTCGCTCGCTCGCTCGCACCTCCTCCTGCTCACTGACAAACCCTGCACAATAGTCAACATCGGCACCCGAAAAAGGGGAGACACCATAATGCTCTCCCTTCTTCTGTCCTTCCGAGTGATCCCTCTTCCTCCGAGTTTCACTAGCTAGACGGGCAAACACACATGTGCTGCATAGTAATAATAAAAAGATGAGTTGAAAAATCGACCTACGAATCTATAATTAAATAGGTTAAACTAGGGTTTTGCCCAGTACTACAGATCAAGGTTCAAAAAAATCCAACTACGGGGTTCGAACAACCCCATTTCTAATCCAAGAATTTTTTCGACCTCATCCAATGGCCTCAAACTATAGGGTTAGCATCTAGTGCAGTATGTATGAACATGTATGCACTATGTGTGATATAACTTGTATGTCTTTCAAATTTGAACCAAATTTGAATAAGTTTGAAATATTTGAAATGGGGCTTTTGCTTTAAACGTTTGAAACCCAAAACGACTTCTCTTCATACTAGACTTCATAAGACCGAGTTTAGGGTTAGGGAGTAGATACATGATTTGCCTGGTTTGAATATGTCTAGACATGCTTGTTTATCGACTTGAATGCTTACTATATGACATAAGACGACTATATGTGCGTTGATTTTTCATTTTTTTTTTGTTTTTTCTGAATTAATGTTTATGCCCATTTGAATCTTGGTCAAATCCTAGGTTTGACCAAGATTTAAACAAGTTCAAAACATAAAATGAAAAGGTAAGCCTGGATCCTTCTTAGTCATTCTAAAATGAAGCCTTTGGGGGGTTCTTAGAAATCTCAATGTTTGAAACCCAAAACCACTTCTCTTCATGGTTAACTTCATAAGACAGAGTTTAGGGTTAGGGGTACATACATGATTTGTCGGGTTAATTTGAATATGTCTAGACATGCATGCTTGTTTATCAACTTGAATGCTTACTATATGACATAATAAGACTATATGTGTGTTGGTCAAATCCTATGTTTGACCAAGATTTAAACAAGCATAAATCCTGAAAATGAAAAGGTAAGCTTGGATCCTTCTTATTCACTCTAAAATTAAGCTCTTGGGAAGTTTTTGAAATTTCCATGTTTGAAACCCAAAATCACTTCTCTTCATGCTTGACTTCATAAGACATAGTTAAGGGCTAGGGGGTAGGTACATGCTTTTTCTGTTTTGAATATGTCTAGACCTTGTTCATATCGATCAACTTGAATGCTTAATATATATATATATATATGACATAAAAAGGCTATGTGCTTTGTTTTTTTTTTTGATTTTTCTGAATGTTTAATGCCATTTGAATCTTGGTCAAGTCCTAGGTTTGACCAAGATTTTAGCAAGTTTAAAACACATGAAAATGAAAAGGCAAGCCTGGATCCTTCTTAGTCATTCTAAAATGAAGCTTTTGGGGGTTCTTGAAATCTCAATATAATGTTTGAAACCCAAAACCACTTCTCTTCATGCTTGACTTCATAAGACAGAGTTAAGGGTTAGGGGTAGATACATGCTTTTTCTATTTTGAATATGTCTAGACCTTGTTTATCAACTTGTTGAATTAATGCTTATTTTATATGACATAAGAAGGTTATATATGTGCTTTGGTTTTTCATTTTTATGTTTTTTTAATTTTATGCCCATTTGAATCTTGGTCAAATACTAGCTAGGTTTGACCAAGATTTAAACAATTTAAAAACATGAAAATGAAAAGGCAAGCCTGGATCTTTTTTAGTCACTCTAAAATGAAGCTTTTGGGAGGTTCTTGGAATTTCAATGTTTGAAACCAATACGACTTCTCTTCATGCTATGCGCGCATGGCATACCTTGCATATCATTCGTGCATATATTTCAATATATATTTGAACATATTCTTGGGGATATATATATATTTCAATCTCTCTCTCTCTCGATCTATATATCGTTGGTGGCCAAGAAACACACTTATATATATACGCATGCACTTTATGCGCAAAGGCGCGGGTGCCTCCAATAATGTGTGTGCACTCGATCGATGATCCCTAAACCTTAAACCCTAAAACCCTAATCCCTAATCCCTAATTATACCCTAAACGTACACCCTAAACACCCTAAACACTAAAACCTAAACCCTAGACCCTGAACTCTAAACACTACACCCTAAGCCCTAAACCCTAAACACTAAACCCTAAACCCTAACCCTAGACCCTAAACCCTAAACCCTAAATATATTTCAATCTCTCTCTCTAGATCTATATATCGTTGGTGGCCAAGAAACACACTTATATATATACGCATGCACTTTATGCGCAAAGGCGCAGGTGCCTCTAATAATGTGTGTGTGCACTCAATCGATGATCCCTAAACCTTAAACCCTATGTTTGACCAAGATTTAAACAAGTTAATTTAAAACATGAAAATGAAAAGGTAAGCATGGAACCTTCTAAGTAACTCTAAGATGAAGTTTTTGGCAGGTTTTTGAAATTTCCATGTTTGAAACCCAAAACCACTTCTCTTCATGTTTGACTTCATAAGACAGATCGAGCTTAGGGTTAGGGCCAGGGTAGATACATGATTTTTCTTGTTTTAATATGTCTAGACCATGTTTATCAACTTGAATGCTCATTATATGACATAAAAAGGCTATGTGCATTGTTTTATTTTTTATTTTTTATGCCCATTTGAATCTTGGTCAAATCCTAGGTTTGACCAAGATTTAAACAAGTTTAAAGGTAAGCATGGATCCTTCTTAGTCATTCAAAAATGAAGCTTTGGGGGGGGGTTCTTGAAATCTCAATGTTTGAAACCAAAAACCACTTCTCTTCATATGGTTGACTTCATAATTAAGATAGAGTTTATGGTTAGGGGGTATAGTAGATCGATACATGATTTGTCGGGTTTGAATATGTCTAGACATGCTTGTTTATCAACTTGAATGCTTACTATATGACATAAGAAGAATATATGCGCGTTGGTTTTTAATTTTTTATTTTTTCAGAATTAATGTTTATGCCCATTTGAATCTTGGTCAAATCCTAGGTTTGACCAAGATTTAAACAAGTTTAAAACATAAAATGAAAAGGTAAGCCTGGATCCTTCTTAGTCATTCTAAAATGAAGCTTTTGGGGGGTTCTTGAATCTCAATATAATGTTTGAAACCCAAAACCACTTCTCTTCATGGTTGACTTCATAAGAAATAGTTTAGGGTTAGGGGGTATATACATGATTTGTCAGGTTTGAATTTGTCTATACATGCTTATTTATCAACTTGAATGCTTACTAGCTATATGACATAAGAAGACTATATGTGCAGTGGTTTTTCATTTTTTGTTTTTCTGAATGTTTATGCCCATTTGAATCTTGGTCAAATCCTAGGTTTGGCCTAGATTTAAACAAGTTTAAAACATGAAAATGAAAAGGTAAGCGTGTATCCTTATTAGTCACTCTAAAATGAAGCTTTTGTTGGGAGGTTTTTGAAATTTCCATATTTGAAACCCAAAACCATTTCTCTCCATGCTTGACTTCATAAGACAAAGTTTAGGGTTAGGTGTAGATACATGATTTGTTTGGTTTGAATATGTCTAGACCTTGTTTATTAACTTCAATTCCTACTATATGACATAAGAAGACTATATATGTGCGCTTTTGGTTTTTCATTGTTTTTTGATTTTTCTGAATGTTTATGCCCATTTGAATCTAAAGGTGAGAGAACACGTTAATGGTTATTCTAACAAAGGTCATGCTTGGTATCTTACCTATGTATTATGGTACATCACAAATGTAAAATGAAAGTATGTACATCTCTATAAACCCTAAACCCTAACCCTAACTATATAGAAAAAGATGAACAATCCATGCTTTTCGATTGCCTTTTTTGTTTGGCTTGATTTCAAATTTAGTGGGGAGGGGAGGTAGGGGACGAGTGTGTTTCTTTCGATGCCTCTCTCGTATTTGCTAGTTTTTGGGGGTCACACAAATTCAGGGTAGCATACTGCCCACCTCCTCCCTTCACGCGCGGAAAAAGTGTTAGGCGAGTAGTAAAATGGCATGACCAACAAGTTTCAAGTAAAATTTCGAATATAACCAGAATGTACCAATTGATAGATGAGTTAACTTGGCTTCATGGAAAAAATAATGTCATGTAAATGAGTTAACTTGGCTTTCCTACCCTTGAATCCATAGGAAACTTTGTACTAATACAAAGATAATGATCACCTGAGTTATTACACCAACAGTCTACACCGACGTGTGGTTCCCATGCGTGAGGTCCCACACTTCAGTGAGCACAAGTCATGTGCGGTAGGTAGGCAAACTCCCATCTTCTTTGTCAAGAGAAGACGCATCAAGACGCTCTCTCTCTCTCTCTCCAGTTATCCACCTCTAAAATCGATGCATATGTAGCGGCTACATATATATTCTTGGTCATAATCCCCTTATCTAAAGATGATGGATGCATGGCTTCACATCGTCGTCGCTTTCATCGTCATTATCTTCGTCGTCCGAGTAGTAGTACTTCCTGCACATTGTTCCGTCGAACACCTTCACTGTGAGCACATCATCGCCTTCATATTTGAAGTGTACGAAGCAGCCGAAATCCACACCGTGCGCGATGGCGAAATTCTCCCAGCCCTTGTCGAGGTACATCCGGCCTTGTCCGTCAAATAGGACCTCCACGGTCCAGAGACGAGGACCGCAGTCAGCTGCTCGCAGATACACCTTAGCTGGCTCCTGGCCGTCAAGATAGTCCGCAAACTTTTTTGGGAGAGCCTGCAAAGAGATCGAGCGCCGATCATTTAAAATTAAAGGTTTTTTAGAACATGCCCATAATCAATCACATGCATCATATATGTGGGAACGCGTACGTACCTTCTTGACCAAAGGGTCTTCATAGACAACGATGAAGAACTCCTCTATGATCAAAGGCAGTGTTGACGGTGGTGGTGGCAATGATGATGATCCATCACCCCGGCCGCCCCTTCCCCTACCCCTTCCCCTTCCCCTTCCCCTTCTGGTCGGCGTCCGAGACGTGGAAGCCATGGCAATGGGATCAAGTGTATGTGAACGAAGAAGAGAGAGGCAGAACCTATTGACACAAGGGATGGCCGTTGTGGTTGTTTATAAGGAAGAGATGACCATTGTAGGGGTTAACACAGTAAATTAAGGAGGAGGTGACCGTTGTGGGGGTTTTACACAATAAATTAAGGAGGAGATGGCCGTTGTGGGGGTTTATATCTCAACAAAAAAGTAACACGGACTATTTTGACAGAAATGGAACTTCGTGATATAGTTTATCATTTTACCGTGAAAAGTAATGCCTAAAATAAAAGGTAATTCATGATAGTTTATCATTTAACGAATGGGGTACATAAGATACTGGTCAAAATGGCGCCTCTACATTTTTAAGATAAACTATGACATATTTTAGTGCCAATTCCCAACTCTTTACGACTTTTAGTGTTTTTAGCCAGTTTCACACATTTAAATGACTATATGCTGATTTATTGGAAGTAATTCAAATTTGAAATGTAGGTGTGTTATAACTTGGTCATAGAAATCCCCCAAAATCATTTTTAGATTCATATTACTTACTATATAAGAAGGCTATGTGCTTTGGTTTTTCATTTTTTTTCTGTTTTTTTTTTAATTTTATGCCCATTTGAATCTTGGTCAAATACTAGCTAGCTAGGTTTGACCAAGATTTAAACAATTTTAAAACATGAAAAGGAAAAGGCAAGCCTGGATCTTTTTTAGTCATTCTAAAATGAAGCTTTTGGGAGGTTCTTGAAATTTCAATGTTTGAAACCAACACGACTTCTCTTCATGCTAGACTTCATAAGATCGACCGAGTTTATGGTTAGGGGGTAGATACATGATTTGTCTGGTTTGAACACATGTCTAAACCTTGTTTACCAACTTGAATGCTTTCTATATGACATAAGAAGACTATGTGCTTTTGTTTTTCATTCTTCTATTTTTTTTTTTGAATTTTATGCCCATTTGAATCTTGGTCAAATCCTAGGTTTGACCAGGATTTAAACAAGTATAAAATATGAAAACGAAAAGGTAAGCCTGGATCCTTCTTAGTCACCCTAATATGTACCTTTTTTTGGGAAGTTTTTTAAATTTTCATGTTTGAAACTCAAAACCACTTCTCTTCAGGATTGACTTCATAATTAAGACATAGTTTAAGGTTAGGGGCAGATATATACATGATTATCTGGTTTGAATATGTCTAGACCTTGTTTATCAACTTTAATGCTTACTATATGACATAAGAATGCTATGTGCTTTGGTTTATCATTCTTTTGGTTTTTTCCTGAATTTTTATGCCCATTTGAATCTTGGTTATGGGTTCGACAAAGATTTAAACAAGTTTAAAATATGAAAATGAAAAGGTAACCATGGATCCTTCTTAGTCACTCTAAAATGAATCTATTGGGGGCTTTTTGAAATTTCCATGTTTGAAACCCAAAACCACTTCTCTTCATGGTTGACTTCATAAGACAGAGTTTAGGGTTAGGGGTAGATACATGATTTGTTGGGTTTGGATATGTCTAGACCTTGTTTATCAACTTGAATTCTTACTTTATGACATAAGAAGGCTATGTGCTTTGGTTTTTCATTTTCTAATTTTTTTGAATTTTATGCCCATTTGAATCTTGGTCAAATACTAGCGAGGTTTGACCAAGATCTAAAATGAAGCTTTTGGGGGGTTTTTGAAATTTCCATGTTTGAAACCCAAAACCACTTCTCTTCATGCCTTACTTCATAAGACAGAGTTTAGGGTCGTTAGGGAGTACATACATGATTTTCCTGGTTTGAATATGTCTAGACCTTTTTTATCATCTTGAATGCTTACTGTATGACATAAGAAGACTATGTGCATTGGTATTTCATTTTTTCATTTTCATGCCCATTTGAATCTTGGTGAAATCCTAGGTTTGAGCAAGATTTAAACAAGTTTAACACGTGAAAACGAATAATTAAGCATGGATCCTTCTTAGTCACTCCAAAATGTACCAATTGATAGATGTGTTAACTTTGCTTCATGGAAAAATTAATGTCATGTAAATGAGTTTTAACTTGGATTTCCTACCCTTGAATCCATAGGAAACTTTGTTATAATGCACTACAATAATCAACTGAGTTTTTACACCAACAGGTCTGTCACTTACGTGTGGTGCCCATGCGTGAGGTCCCACACTTCAGTGAGCACAAGTCACGTGCAGTAGGTATGCAAACTCCCAGCCATCTTCTTTGTCAAGAGAAGACGTGTGACGCCCCAAAACTGGTACCGTGTGGATCCCAGCGAATCCGCCGAAATCCGCACGATATCGATTTTAGGAGACGCACCACCAAGCGCTTCGTACACGCCGAAGCATGCACGCGATGCAGGTGGAATCAATCACGAGCACTAGCATTACAACAGGATTACAATAGAGCCCACAAGAAACATATATATTACAACAACGACTCCCACGAGTCAAGATACAAATAGACAATACAAAGATCCAAATCATACAGAAGATCAAATACATCCGAGTACGGACAAGATACAAATTGGACTAAGAGTCCTGAAGATAACCAGTGGCATCCATAACCCTGCCCAGGCCAAGCCGGAAGGGTAACCTTGCTAGCGTCGTCTTCATCGAACATATCTTCATACCTGCCCGGTTATATCCCGTTGAAGCAGCAATAAGTACGGGTTCGTACTTAACAAGACTTCAAGACGTATAAGCATTCGTGAACCAGTCGTCCTTTGTACTTGAGGCACGCAGGGGACTTAGAGGACGCAAGAGGAACGTCATAGGCAATATGGTGGGGTTAAGCGGCAGCGCGCAAGCACTAAAAACCTATAGAGACACTCTACAACATTCGTCTATCAGAGAAGGTGAGAGAGCGCATAAACTAACAGTTCTATACTCTGCAAACATAACGCAAGGAAGTACTTACAAGGGCACTCACACGGTTGACAAGTTTTAACCATTTATTATTAAAGTTGTACTAACTTACTACGCAAGTTATTATTAATGAACAACATGTGTAAGTTGTCTATGGTCGAGTCATACAGCTCCAAGTCGTCCATAACCGCGGACACGGCTTATCGATAAGATGTACACCCTGCAGGGGTGCCCAAATGTGCCCACACACACGATCGACCCACTTATGACAGGTGGATATCACGACTCGCACTCTCCTTCACGACAACAATGTCCAGGAAGCCACCTAACCAAGTTGAACCCGAATCGAAGTCCGGCCGTATCTCCGAAGCGGACTTAGCTGTTTGAGTCTACGGCTAAGTCAGTTCTGAAAGTATAGAGATGGTAAACCTAGAGGGGGGGTGAATAGGTTTCTACAAATTTTAATTCTTTCTTTGCAATATTAGGCTTTGCGGAATATAAAGATGAGCCTAATGCAAACTAGGTGAAGCAACCTATATGAGGATACAACTAACTCGAGCACGAAGGCTCTCACAAAAGCGATTAAATCACAAGTAAGGAGTTCGGTTAGAGATAACCGATAGCACGCGGAGACGAGGATGTATTCCCGTGTTCCCTTGCTTTGCAACAAGGTACGTCACGTTTGGAGGAGTGGAGGTCCCACGAAGGATTCCCCGCGCCACGAAGGCTCACCCTATTCTCCGGAGCCTATCCCACGAAGGAATAGCTCACTCACTTGTGGTAGACTTTGAGGTAGCCTCCAAACCTTCACAATCTTACCCGGAGCAAATCCACAGCCCGGATGCTTCCGGACTCCTCTTGCCTACCTAGGGTTTCCAAGGAACCCTAGGAAGCAAGCTTCTCACTGAATACAAGGGGGAATGAGATTTGGCTTGGTAGAACGGTAGATCGGGTCCTCCTCTAATGATTCCCCGGAGGGATTTGAGTTTGAGTGGAGGAGGAGGGAGATCTGAGGCTTTTGGTGTTTCTAGCAATGGAGTATGAGAGAGAGAGCTCAAGAACAGTTTGTAGTGTAGTACCTTTTTGTCTAGAGGTAGGAGAAGGGCTATTTATAGTGTTCTTCGAAATATGGCCATTTGCCACTTGCCACCTCAGCTTTTCCTCGACAAACCCGGTCGACCGGGCCACAGACCGGACAGCCCGGCTGAGAGGCCGGTCTGACCGGGCCAGTGACCGGACGCCTTTTGCTGGTCCTGGAGCTCCTCCGGTTGGCGGCCGGTTGGCGCCCGGTTGCCGCCCGGTGGACCGGACGGAGCACCGGACACGCCGGTCGAGAGCCCGGTTGACCGGGCGCAAACCGGATCTGCTGGCTCCTCCTTTGGAGCCCGGTTGCCGCCCGGTTGACCGACCACCACGCCGGACTGGTCGGTTGCTGGCCCGGTTGGACCGGGCAGGTGACCGGATTTCTCCTGTAACCCCTTTTTGATTGTTGTTGAAATGGGGGGTCACCTTTAGCCTTCTTGTTCCTTTGATACACCATTTACGCCTCATTGCCTAATACCTGAGATTGTACTTATAAACATATTAGGCCAAATACTTTAGCACGGTGTCATCGTTACCAAAATAATGGATAAGGGTGAAATACCCTTACAATCTCCCCCTTTTTGGTATACGATGACAAACTGAGCTAGAGTCACAAATAGATATTATGATAAGCTCTAAACCTTGATTCCATATAAGATATTACGAAAGCTCCCCCATAATGTGTGCACTTGGAGAATTTGCGTTTGAATGCAAAGTGCACCATTTGAGAAACATGAGAAGCTCCCCCAATATCTTTAGGAAACAAGCATGGTATGGAGATGTGCATATCAAGATATATAAGCATAGCATAATCATCCTAACATGGAGTAGCACACATAATAGTCATCCATACATATCCATACACGAATAGCAAATGGTTCTTGGAAAACTCAAAGTAATCTAGCACAAGCCATATAAAATCCAAATAAAGCAACTCCCATGGCTTGTGGCGATCAAAGAACCCCCGTGGTCTAGACTCTACTCTCTTCTCCCCCTTTGGCATCGGAACACCAAAAAGGCGAAGAAAAGAGGAGAGATGCTATCGCACCCATCAGTAGTGACCAAACCCAAGCGAGGAGGAGCTCTCGCGTGCATCATCAGCACCGGCATCATCATCACCGGCACCATCATCACCCTCATCATCATCAGCAAAGCCAGCAGGAGGAGCACGAGCAGGCCTAGGGAGAGCACCATGAGCGTACACAGAGTAGTCGAAGTTCTGGAGCATCTCATCGGTAAGAGGAGGCATCTCCCACTGAGGTGCTATCACAGGCTCCATCTCAGGGCCAGGAGGAGGAACAGAGTGGTTCTTTGAGGCCATGAATTCATTCTGGCGCCTCCGTGTCTCTTGGACCATAGTAAGGGTCTGATGGGCAACATCATGGCTTCTCTTGCACATTTGGAACATGCATGTGAAGAAACGAGCGGCCCCATGCTGGGAGCGCCGAGAGTGACTGGAGCTAGCATCATGATCATGGTGTGCCTTGGAGCGGCGCTCAGTGGTGGGCATCATGGAGGGAACGTCTGAACGAGTGGCCTCCTGAATGGGGAACCTGAATGGATCCATGATGACTTTCTCACCAATAACGTTCCGAGGAGCAGGAACAATGTAGTTGATGAGCCGCTGAACATATTGGGCGTAGTTGGGAGTCATGCGGTCCATAATTGCCCTCTTCAGTTCACAGTAGATAAGATCACAGCCATCAATCTTCCTCACCCTGTCAGGATGACAATAGTACATCAAGTTGAGGTGATAGTTCCGGACTTCACTGTGGTCTCCAGACTTGCTGATGAGGTTCTCCCGGAATAGCTTGGCAAGTACCAAATAGGAGTAGTACATCCCAGAGATGGTGGGAGGTCCAGGCGAAGGGTTTGGAGGATAGCAGAAAGAGATGTCACCCCTAGTGAGCCTGGACCATGAATGAATCTTGTACCCTGGATCACTGTCATCACCACAACCCATGGCTGCACGGAACTGAGAGTAGGAGCATGAGTACTTTGTCTTGCCGGTCATCCAAGTGAGGGTGCGGTCTTCATCATCATGGAAGAAGACAGTGCAGTGAAACTGACGGACAAGGAGGGGACAAAAG